>NC_068932.1:7500000-8750000 GCF_023091745.1 Budorcas taxicolor | reverse complement strand
GGTTTTGTCTGTTTCGGTTTTTTTTTTTTCCTTTTTGGCTTTTAAGAGGACACAGTCAAATCACTGCCACACTTGATAATGTATTCATTATACACCTTATTGGCCGAGAGACTTTTGACCTCTGGCTGGTGTTGGCTGCGACTGAGGCCCCTGACAGGGGTAAGAAGTGAGAAGAGAAGAGTGTTTGCAGCATAAACTTCTGTTTCACAGCAGGCAACATTACAAACTGTTTCAATGACCCTTGCAGGCTCCCTACCAGAGGCGGGCAGATGAATCTGCAGACGGTTGCTAGCTCCGTTTCTCCACGGGCTCCAGGGATGAACATGGAAAAGCAAATGGCTTGAAAGGAATTGTGTCCAATTAGTGCTCCTGGCACATGTGTGCTTTGGAAGCATTGCTGGCCCTGGATTCTGGAGCGCATTCCTGAGCACTTGAGATGATGCTGGATGATTCCACAGAGCTCATGTTCCTGTTCACTCAGCTTGCAGTGGACACTCAGAGCCCTGGGGCCAAGGGACTGCCTAATGAGATTTCCCCTGGGGCTTCTGTTTCCTGAGCCCTGAGGGAAGCCGCTGCAAGAGGCAGAGGAATTGAAGCCAGGAATAGAGCCAGAAGGTCTTGTTCTTGTAGAATCCTCTACACCAATTGCACCCCATATACAGCAAAAGTTGTTGGGGGTGTGGGGTGGTGATATGGTTCTTCGGGAGAGAAAATGTCAATGCATTCAGCACATATAACCTCCACATGCTATTAACATTCACACAAGTCTGAATTCAAACAAAGTCACCAAAATTAGATGGGAAGGTAGCAGAAATGTCACTTTAACACATGGTGAGTATGGAGAACTGTGACAATTTGGCTTCCCGTAGATCTTGGCTATCAAAACTGGCTTAATTTCTCAAGATGTTCAGAGCATAATCACCAGTTAAAATCAGTAACGACAGTGAATTTGCTTGGACCCTAGGAAATCCATTTTCCTCTTGAGAATGAGAGGAGTCTGAATCCAGGTCTTTTTCATTTGACAAAAATGATGAGGAATGGATGGCAATCTTCCTATTGCTGAAAGGAGGTCAGAGCGGGAAAGGCAGCCAAGCTCACTAGAAAGACCTGCTGGTTGCTGTTCTGATTTAGAGCAGCTTGTATCATATGCCCAGGACTGAAGGCAAATGAGCTGGTGGAATTGGGGCTGAGGCCTTGGGGACGAGAGGCATTGGATGGTGGTCCCTGGAGGGCAAGGGGCCACTTGGGACCAGAGAGCGCAGCATTCTCTGTATCCCAGTTCTTCCTTCCCTTGCAGTTTGGTTTTGATGTTGGAGAAAACCTAAGTTAGAAAATACACATGGGCACACACACACATGTATAATTTCAGCATTCATATCAGTGTATCTAAGACTCTAATAAATCTTCCCTTTAAAGAAATGTACTTAAATTTCATTAACTAATATTTTCCAAATTTATCTGGCATTGAAATCCTTTTCGTTATAAACTCATTCCTTGCCAATGTTTTATTATGAGAAAATGTAAGTGTGCACTAAATTGAGAAGAATTTCACCTTGAGAACCCCTGGAGGCACCACCCAGTTTCTACCTTAATTTTTTTAGCTTGCTGTAACACATACCGATCCATTTGTCTATCTTTTTATCTGTCAGTTACTCTTATCTTTACAAATTCATTTGAAAGTCAATTGCTGACGTCAGTTTACTGCTGCTTAAACACTTTGGCATTCATTAATCAAAATTCAAAATTTGTTCAGTTTTTTTCAAGGTAAAATTTATAACTGAAGAATACACAAATCTTAAGTGCATATTTACCAAGTTGACAAATGCATGGACCTATGTAACTCAAACACCTGTTGTGACCTTGAACATTAGTATCTCCCCAGAGAGCTCTATGCCTTCCCAGTCAATCCTGGCCAGTCTTTCTCCCTCTCACTCCAGAGGCATGTATCCTTTTTTTCCGACATTGACTTTTTTTCCCTACCATGTACTATGTAAGCACTCTGTGTCTTGCTTATTTCACTCTGCATAATAATTTTGGATTTATTCATGTTGTCATGTGTACTGATAATTTATTTTTTTATTAGTATTTCATTGAATAAATATTTCACAGTTTGTTTATTCACTCTTCTATAGATTGATATCTAGACTGTTTCCAAATTTTGGATGTTATAAATCAGGCAGGTCAGAACAGTCTTGTATATGTTTTCTGTGTGTGTGCATATGTGTACATATGTGCCTGTATATACAGACATACCTCATTTTGTTGCACTTTGCTTTATTGTGCTTCAGAGATACTTCATTTTTACAAATTGAAGGTTTGTGGCAATCGTGCATTGATCAAGTATTAGCACCATTTTTCCAACAGCTTTTGCTTACTTCATGCATTTGTCTCACATTTTGGTAATTTTTGCAATATTTCAAACCCTCCACCAGAAAGGCTCAGATGACAGTATTTTTAATCAAGAAAGTATTTTTACATCATGGCATATGCATTTTTTAGACAGAATACTATTATTGTACTCTTAATATAGGATAGTGTGAGCATAACTTTTATAAGCATTGGGAAATTTCATATGACTTGTGTTATTGCAGTGGTTTGGAATTAAACCTGCAATATCTCTGAGGTATGCCCATGTGTATATATGTTTTCTTTTCTCATAGGTAAATAGCCAGGTGTGGGATTGTTGGGTCAGGGTGTGTTTGATCCTGTAAAAAATTACCAGACCTATTATACTTTCAGGAAATTTTTCTTGCTCTTAAAAAGGGACCCAACATTGAAAATACCCCCTTCAGGTTGGCAAGGTTGAGTCTAGATATAATGCCTAGAAGTTCTGAGGGCATAACTGACTTAGTATCATTGAGGGGCCCTAATGATTTTATTAGATGCTGAAGTAACCAACTCTGGGGCTGCCTTCCTCGGACTTGTTTTGTGGTTTAACAATGTTCCTTATTAAGTCAGTTTGAACAAGAGATACTTAAAAAATTGAACAGAGTGCAACTATTTTTAGAAAATCTACCAAAGTATTCCAGACACACAGAAAAGTATACACAGATGAATTTTCACAAAGTGAGCATACCTGAGTAGCTGGCCGCCAGATGGAACAGCAGCATTACCCATATCACGGGCCTTGAGGAAATAGGGCTGTATCACACACCATCAGAATTAGATGTGAAAAAATTAAATTGGAAGCCCCATGAAGTTTGCTGGTGAATTCTACCAAACATTTCAGGAAGAAAAAATCATACCAGTGCTCCACAAAAATGAAATTGACAGCCCCATTAGAAACCCCTCACTCCTCCCCCAGCTCTCTCCCGGCTTCTCTCTCCCCCAAACCTCCTCTTGCAGCCCCGCGACTGGCACAGATTTCTTTTCTGTATTCTCTCTCCATATTCCTCTCCGTTTGTATGCTTCATTCACCAAGGCAAAAGCCTTATCGTTAGCTAAAATAGTAATCCCTGAAAATATCCCCCAAGATGTCAGGGTGCAGGGGGAGGGGAGTTGGGGTGGAGGCAGAACTATGAGAAAGGGACCCAGCAAAGTGCTTGTTGTCTCCACTGAACAGTGAAACGTAGGGGGCAGAAAATGAGTTGTGTCACTCACCAGCCATGTGACTTTGGTTGTGCCGGTACTTGAGCCTTGGGTGTTAGTTGTGAGTTGGGTAGATTAATAGTAGCTGCTTCACAGGGGCTGCTTTGAGGATTGAGGGTGAATAACTTACATGTATTTAGGGGGTGCAGTAGTGGGTCGTATTCTGGGATTCGTGGGATAACTTCTTTCCGATTCCTACCCTAAGCAGGAAGGGGTTCTTCCCAGGAAATGCTGTTGGCTAAAGCCCTTTTGAAAGTCCCTTGGACGGCAAGGAGATCCAACCAGTCCATCCTAAAGGAGATCAGTCCTGAGTGTTCATTCGAAGGACTGATGTTGAAGCTGAAACTCCAATACTTTGGCCACCTGATGTGAAGAACTGACTCATTTGAAAAGACCCTGATGCTGGGAAAGATAAAAGGTGGGAGGAGAAGGGGATGACAGAGGATGAGATGGTTGGATGGCATCACTGATTTGATGGACATGAGTTTGGGTAAACTCCAGGAGTTGGTGAGGGACAGGGGGGCCTGGCGTGCTGCAGTCTATGGGGTCGCAAAGAGTCAGACACAACTGAGCGACTGAACTGAACTGAACTGAAAGCACTGAAGATCATGGTGTCACAGGAGCTGTCTACGGACTCAGGAGAGGCCATTTGCTGGGATTTGAGGATGGGGGTTAAGGCAGGACTTAGAAAAACAAAACATCTTCTTTTCCAGAAATGAACTACAAGAACAGCAATTAGAGTGCACTTTGAATAATTACATATAATCTCCGAATGAGATGAAGAAGAAAATGGCACCCCACTCCAGTATTCTTGCCTGAAAAATCCCATGGACGGAGGAGCCTGGTAGGCTGCAGTCCATGGGGTCGCAGAGAGTTGGACATGACTGAGTGATTTCACTTCACTTCCAAATGAGAATTATCTACAAATGCTATATTTGGCCTTTGATATAGAACACACCCCTCCTGCACTAATATCATGTGAAAAAAAAATTATGTTTGGAGGAAATGACCGAAGACAATTAGTTAACAGTAAATGAGTAAGAATTTGGATGGAACAGAACAGATTCAATGGTTAAGGCTTCTCAGAGACTGACCTTTAAAGATACTTAAATTAATTGGCTATTAAATTATATACCAGTTTGTCCCAAAGTTCATCCATTAGTGAATAGTTGATATGATTTTTCCCCATAACTATTTATCACTTGTACTATTAATTAATACCTTTCTTGCAATAAATTCCTTTAGAAATTGCTTTAGCCTGACTCTATAATTTATATTTCTAATTCACATCAAAACCAATTCATAACTATCAAAAATGTCCATCTTGTACCACAGAGAATCCTATTACCTTCTGGGACAGAGTTTTCTCTCATTATCTTTGCAGATATTAGATCATTTCTGACCAACCTCTGCTGGTCATTTTCATAAGGTCTTGAGCTAAAGAATCCCTCCAGACTTATTTTTACAGATACTCAGTGCTTGATTCTCTTCAACCAAACATATTTCTCTCATATTCTTCCCCGTCTCAGCAGAGGTCAACTCCATTCTACCAGTTCTAAAAATCTTTGGAATCATTCTTGACTCCTGTTTTCTCTCTTGTTTATTAATCCCAACAGAAGATTCTGACTCTGCTTTCAAAACACATCCATGTGATAACCACTTAACATTATCTCCTCTTCTAGCGTTCTAGCCTAAGGCTCTTGCTTGGATATTGCAAAAGCCTCCACATTAAAACCTGTGCATTGTGTGTGCTTTCACATAGAATCCAGGCGATGGATACTACAGTAAGCTTGCTAAAAGCCAGATCATGCAACTGCACTGCTCCAAAGTCTGTGATGACTTTCAAATCTGGAGCAAAATCTCCATGCTGCCTGATTCATGAATCACTAAATGAAACCCAGGAAGATCTTTACACTGTACTCAGCTGAATTCTGTCAATATTTCCAAGAGCTAGTGTTCTAGGAAACATGGATGCTGTACGACTTTATACAACCTGGCCTCAGAAGTCACGTGGCTTCATTTCTACAGTCTCTGTTGTCAGACATAAGCAGTCACTGGCCCTCCAGACTCAAAGGAAGATGACTTAGATCCCCACTTTTCTATGGATGGCATGTCAGAGGATTTGCAACTACGTTTTCAAATTGCTTCAGCAAGGTATGATTCAGTTCAGTGGGGAGTAGTTGGGAAAGTGTGCTGGGTGAGGGTAAAAGTTTGAGCAGGGATAGGATACGACAGGTACATTTAGGAACTGTTAAGAGAATCCATGTGCCCAGAGTGGGAGACTGACCAGGAGAAATATCAAAAATAAAGGAAAGGACTTGGACTGGGTAAGTCTGAATACCTGGTTAATGGGTCTAGTCTTTGTTCTATAGACAATTGGTCTTTAAACTGTTTTGCTTACATATCTCTAAAAGAATTCAGAAACATGCATTTTTAGGTTGGCATCCAATTTTTTCCCTCATATTTATAAACATAGGCATACCTCAGAGACATTGTGGGTTCAGTTTTAGACCTCTTCGATAAAGCAAATACTGCAACAACATGCAGAGCCACATGAAATCTTTGGTTTCCTAGTGCACATAGAATTTATGTTTATATACTGTAGTCTATTAAGTGTGAAACCTGTCTAAAATAACAATATATATCCCTTGATTAAAAGTAACTTATTGCTAAAAATTGCTAACCATGATCTGAACCTATAGAAAGTTGTGATTTTTTTTTTATAATAGTAACTTCAAAGATAACTCATTGATCACAAATCACCATGACAACTGATCATAACGAAAAAGTTTGAAATACCGTGAGAAGGACCAAAATGTGACACTGAGACAGTAAGTGAGCAAATGCTGTTGGAGAAAAATGGCTCCTTTAGACTTGCTCGTTTCACGGTCATCACAGATCTTCCATTTATGAAAACTGCAACGGCTGCAAAGCACAGTATAGTGAAGCAATAAAATGAAGTATGCCTGTCGTTACGAAGGTTAGCAGCTCTCGCTATGTGGTCATTCAGGCTGATGGAGGCTTTTCACTTTCTTCTTTCCATAACCTCCAATGTCACTAGCAGTATCTCCCTCCAAATCTTTGCCTGGAGCCCAGAAGATCACACACAGGAAGATTTTATAGGTTGAAAATGGAATTGGTACATACCACTTCTGCTCACTTTCCATTGGTCAGACTTCCAGTTGCATGGTTATTCCTGATGGCACGGGAGGTGAAGAAGAAGAGAGGAACACAGATTCTATAACAAGAACTACCGAGTTCTTGCTACAGAACATAGGTAAAGCATTTAGCTCATTGGCTGCCAGACAGTAAGCATTTAACCCAGTAGCTACTCCTATTGCTACAATACCACTACTATTACACATTCAGTTTACAGGCTGTGTTCTGTGCCCAGATGGATTTGTACTACCTTTGCTGGAGCTTACAGGCCCCCAGGTAGATGCAATTTTAGGCAAAGGAGGCCCTAGAGCTTTGGAGCCCAATTAGCAGCTGATAAACCCTACCTGGCAACTCTGCAGCTACAGTCAAAGGGGGAAGAAGAGGGAACTCTTGCAGTAAGTCCCCACACAATTGGCTGTCTATTTCCTGCCTGCCTGCAATAATCATTTCCAAACAAATGTCCCTCCCTGTACACTCCTCTCTCCTTAACTTCCTCTCCATGTGAATGAATCCTAGGCTAGACTCAGCTAGAGCCTGAAGAAAAACAAGGACTTGACCTAGGCTGGGAGCAAGTTTTTGCCCCAGCAACTGCTAATTCAAGGGGCCCACCAATAACTGGAAAAGCAGTATGGGTTTTCTTTAGGAATTCTAACCTTCTGTGCCTTCTGTGTGTGACCTGGGTGGAATGAAATGGACTTCAAAGACTTAATCAAACCTTAGAAATCTTTGCTTTGCTTTCTTTTCCCTGCCTTCAATACCTGCTGATCTGGGCCCCAAGGGGTTAGAAGAATGAACAACATTTTCACTAGGGATCCTAGTAACCATGTGATGAAAACAAAGACACTTGTGGGAAACTGATGTTTGGTTTAGCCTGGGAAAGACATCAGGGAAAATGTAAACACTGTCCTAGTAGATGCTTCTCCAAATTACCAAGGTGACTATGTATAATCAAGTTTCTCTGTCTGGTCACAAGCTTTCTAGAAAAGAGGGGGCATCTCCTTGCCCAAAGTGTTGGTTGCTCAGTCATGTCCGACTCTTTGCAACCCCATGGATTCTAGCCCACCAGGCTTTTCTCTTCATAGGATTTTCCAGGCAAGAATACTGGAGTGGGTTGCCATTCCCTTCTCCAGGGGATCTTCCCAACCCAGGGATTGAAACCTAGGTCTCCAGTATTGCAGGCAGATGCTTTACCATCTGAGCCACTAGGGAAGCCAAGCTGAAATCATTCATCTAACAAGGTCCTAACTTACATCTCTGTGCTGATTTGTCCTGCAAATTCTCCTCTTAGTGGTGTGTGGTGGGTGTGGTGGGGGGAAAATTTAGTATTTTCCAAATCAAATGGAAGGAGCAGTTCAGTGTGAGATAATGAATGATCCTTCCCCGACTATGTGGGATGCAAAATGATGAGATGAGCTCCAGGTGTGACCTTTCAAGGATGGTGCAGGACTTCAGCCCGTAAGCAGGCTCGGCTGGGGTGCGCCCTGCCCCGTGCGTGAGTCAGCACGTAAGTAGTTAAGTTGGTTGGCGAGCCTTGGCTTGCTGGGGTAGAGCATTCAGCCTCCGAGCATTAGCCTGCAGGCTGACTCAGAAGAGCAGGGGCCGAGGATTCAGAAGCGTCCTGGCACTCGGGCTTGGAGCAGTGACACGCGGCTCTGAACAAGCAGCTGCCGCAGTGGGTCTAGGTATGTACGGAGCTTTGCTTTGATTGATAGTGTTTTGTTTTCTCCCGTGAGAACAAAGCAGTGGTTGTTCATGTTTGCAAACAAGAGCCCTTGCACACTGAAAAGGAACAGCTGTTTATTAGCTGCTATTTGTAATGAAATAATAGAGGAGCAGGGAAACAAATTCTTAATACTCATTTATGTTTCTGATTGGCCGAGTTTCTTTAATTTTTATCTGAATTCTGGTGCTGTGTGATCAGGTCATTTGAATGTCATGGTTATAGTAGGATTCAAAAGGTATCATTTTGGCTATTCTTTCTGTGAATGATCATCTGCATTCGGAGATATGGATTGAGTTTGCAGAATTATTTGCTGAATGGATGAAGCCAAGTGGCAGAAATCCACTTTCCTACCTCATTTTGGAAAGCGAGGTTCATATTCTTAAGCTTAAAGAACAAACTTCTCCAAATTTACCAAATGCCTAAGTGAGAGCAGTCGCATTTGAATGTGGTATTTATCTTTCTTACAGCTTGACTTTCATCTCAGGTGTGTGCAGCATGACCTGAAATAACCTTTAGAATCTCAGTTCTTTTTGTAAATGAATCCCCTCATCTGGATCTCCTGGGCTTTCCCAACACTTTTAGTGACTTTCTCTATTCTATTGATTTTAGAACAACTCAGATTTAGAGTGGACTAGAACTACTCCAAAAACTTGGATTGGATGGAATTTCCAAGGATAGAGGGATTTAAGTTTGTGTGCATCTCATTGCATCTCCATTCTGACTCTGCAGCAACATCTATCAGCTGACACTGATGACCTTTTCACCAGTTAGTACCTGCAAGATTTAAAATGGCGGCAGGGGCTGGGGGGTTGCTACTTGTCGAGCTTATTTTTTAGTCTCTAAGTCATGTCTGATTCTTTTGAAAGCCATGGACTGTAGCCCACCAGGCTCCTCTGTCCATGGGATTTCCCAGGCAAGAATACTGGAGTGGTTTGCTATTTCCTTCTCCAGGGGATCTTCCCGACCCAGAGATCGAACCTGTGTCTCCTGCCTTGGCAGGAGGATTCTTTACCACTGAGCCACCAGGAAAGCCCTTGTCAGGCTCAGACCCTACTTAACAAGTTACTGCTTCTCAGCACAGTGATCAAAACTGGTCGTTAATCATCCTGGAATTAACCTAAAATATTTCCTCCCCAGTGCCCACTGGAGTGGGTAGCCTTTCCGTTCTCCAGGGGATCTTCCCAACCCAGGGATCCAACCCAGGTCTCCCGCATTGCAGGTGGATTCTTTACCAGCTGAGCTATGAGGGAAGCCCGCAGTGCCCACAGCTTCTCATATATTCACCTGAATTTCCAGCCCATGGGAGACTCCTTCTGGTAAGCAAGTTTTTCTTTGAAAAATGCAAACAATACTTTAAGATTTAGGTAGGCTGTCTCAGTCCTTAATAACTTCATACAAATCAGTTTAGTGTCTCTTTAAAATCTCTCTTCCTGAAGTAAAGGTGTTTTTCCAGAATGAAGGAAAGGTGGTGAGAATCAGGAATTTGAAGCCTAGGTTCTGAAGACAGAGGGTTAGAGAGAGAAATCTAGATGGGCACTGCAGTAGTGGCCAGGGGGCCGGTCTGAGAATCCTGAGGCACGAAAGAGGGAAATTTGGGGTGTGAGAGCAGGGTCTAGAAGGTATCGTTCACAGCGGTGCAGGTAAAGGTACCTAAAGGTTTCAGGGGCTGCTGGGCATAGTTAGCATTGAAGGGGATTAACTTCCAGATTCTCAACTTCCATTTAAACTGCTTTCCAAGAACTTTTTTTGCTGGAGGATCCATATGAGTTCTGCTTCAGAAAGTAAAGGCAAACTTCTACTCATCTGGAGCCTCACTCTGGGCATATAGTCTCACTCTGGTTTCAAGACATACAGAAATCTCCTGCGCATCACCCCAGAGATGATTTCAGAGCACATTGTTCCAGAGAGGGAGCCTGGTAAGCCCAAAGCAAGCAGAAACAGACCGCATCTTGTTTCTCTAGGTTTCAGACTTGTGCCAAGTACTGTGTCTTGTTTCAGAGTTTCAATGAAGGAGTGAGAAGGTTATCACATAGATAAAGTGTGTGTATGAATATGTATGAATATGTCTATTGAAATTGAAACTGAAGTCTGATAGTTTCTGATAGTAATTCTGGTTTGTCAGCCCAATTTGATAAAAATGGGTTTGACTAAGGTCTGTGGATATTTTTTTGTAAATCTAACATACAGATTCTTCTGCTTAAGGTTTTGGCCAAAATAAATTTCAAATATGTGTACAGTATACAGAAATTTAGAAAATACAATTTTTCCAAGTATTTCAGCATGTAAGAGCTTTAGATGTCCTCTTTTGAAACACACGAGACTGCTCACTTTGGCAGCACATACACTAAAATTGGAATAATACAGAGATTAACATGGCCCCTGCGCAAGGATGTTACTCAAATTTGTGAAGCATTCCATATTTTTATTTATTTTCAGGGAAGCAATGGAGAAACAGACGTAGAGAACAGACTTATGGTCCTGGGGAGAGGGGAGGAGAGGGTGAGATGTATGGAGAGAGTAACATGGAAACTTACATTGCCATATGTAAAATAGATAGCCAATGGGAATTTGCTGTATGTCTCAGGGAACTCAACAGTGACTCTGTATCAACCTAGAGGGGTGGGATGGGGAGGGAGGTTTAAGAGGCAGGGGACATGTGTATACCTATAGCTGATTCATGTTGAGGTTTGACAGAAAACAAAAAATTCTGTAAAGCCATTATCCTTCAATTAAAATATAAATTAATTAAAGAAATACACAAGGAAGTAGAAAATTCTTTTAGGGGTTTCAGAAGCCAAAGCTTTTGAAGACCACTCGTCTGTATTATCCTTGAGGTGTGATATGCCTGCCTGACAGCAAGTGCCTCTGCCCTCAGAGAGCCCCAGAGTCTGTGCCTTGTTCTGTGCCGCCTGCATCTTTACTTCCACCCCCAACCCCAGCTTCAGGATCCTGCCATTTCCGTCACTCAGCCCCCTATCACTTCCTCTATGAACTAGCTGATTGATTGATTTTTGTATTTAGTAGCTGCCTGGTGATTTGAAGATAGAGTGTGAGTGGTAGAGGAACATTTTCATCAGGCCAGGGTTGAAGAAAAGGAGGGCTTATCGGGCATGTTACTGATCACCTCTCCTGTGTCAGGGTGATGTGACGGCTGCAACTGGAATCCAAAGATGTGAATTCACATCCTGTATCTGCAACCTACTAGCTCTTTGAACTTCCTTGAGCCTCAGTTGCATCACTGGTAAACTTAGGGTTCTGTGTGTGAAACTCTAGGATGGTACAAGTGATACAGGGAGGAACAGAATGGGACTCGAACACCAAATTGACATATGCTCATTAAATAGTAAGTTCCAGAATAGAAGAGTGTATAAAGTTTAAGAGGAAGAAATAAATTAAGCCCTTGACTCCATCTGGGGGATCACTGTGAAGATAATTAATGCCTTTTCAGCACTCTGCAGCTTTCACAGCGATATCACGCATTTCCTCTGTGTACGGCTTCCACATGCTGCGAAGTAAGTTCTCGGCAGGAAGATGAGGAAAGTCATGCCCCCCACCCAGTCATCTTTGCCAAAAGGAAACAGTTGTGCTGTGAAGGGATAACAGGAGACTGAGCTCATTGCTTAAAGCGGAGATGTCGAGAGCTAGCTCCAAGTTCAGTCCAGTCGCTCAGTCGTGCCTGACTCTTTGCAGCCCCATGAATCACAGCACGCCAGGCCTCCCTGTCCATCACCAACTGTCGGAATCTACCCAAACCCATGTCCATTGAGTTGGTGATGCCATCCAACCATCTCATCCTCCATTGTCCTCTTCTCCTCCTGCTCCCAATCTTTCCCAGCATCACGGTCTTTTCAAATGAGTCAACTCTTCACATCAGGTAGCTAAATTGTTGGAGTTTCAGCTTCAGCATCAGTCCTTCCAATGAACACTCAGGACTGATTTCCTTTAGGATGGACTGGGTGGATCTCCTCGCAGTCCAAGGGACTCTCAAGAGTCTTCTCCAACACCACAGTTCCAAAGCATCAGTTCTTCAGCACTCAGCTTTCTTTATAGTCCAACTCTCACATCCATAAATAACTACTGGAAAAACCATAGCCTTGACTAGACAGACCTTTGTTGGCAAAAGAATGTCTCTGCTTTTTAATATGCTGTCTAGATTGGTCATAACTTTCCTTCCAAGGAGTAAGTGTCTTTAAATTTCATGGCTGCAGTCACCATCTGCAGTGATTTTGGAGCCACAAAAAATAAAGTCTGACACTGTTTCCACTGTTTCCCCATCTATTTACCATGAAGTGATGGGACTGGATGCCATGATCTTAGTTTTCTGAATGTTGAGCGTTAAGCCAACTTTTTCACTCTCCTCTTTCACTTTCATCAAGAGGCTCTTTAGTTCTTCTTCACTTTCTGCCTTAAGGGTGGTGTCATCTGCATATCTGGGTTATTGATATATCTCCCAGCAATCTTGATTCCAGTTTGTGCTTCCTCCAGCCCAGAATTTCTCATGATATATTCTGCATATAAGTTAAACAAGCAGGGTGACAATATACAGCCTTGACATACTCCTTTTCCTATTTGGAACCAGTCTATTGTTCCATGTGCAGTCCTAACTCTTGCTTCCTGACCTTCATACAGGTTTCTCAAGAGGCAGGTCAGGTGGTCTGGTATTCCCATCTCTCTCAGAATTTTCCACAGTTGATTGTGATCCACACAGTCAAAGGCTTTGGCATAGTTAATAAAGCAGAAAGAGATGTTTGTCTGGAACTCTCTTGCTTTTTCCATGATCCAGTGGATGTTGGCAATTTGATCTCTGGTTCCTCTGCCTTTTCTAAAACCAGCTTGAACATCTGGAAGTTCACGGTTCACGTACTGCCGAAGCCTGGCTTGGAGAATTTTGAGCATTATTTTGCTAGTGTGTGAGATGAGTGCAATTGTGCAGTAGTTTGAGCATTCTTTGGCATTGCCTTTCTTTGGGATTGATATGAAAACTGACCTTTTCCAGTCCTCTGGCCACTGCTGAGTGTTCCAAATTTGCTGGCATATTGAGTGCAGCACTTTCACAACATCATCTTTCAGGATTTGAAATAACTGAACTGGAATTCCGTCACCTCCACTAGCTTTGTTCTCAGTGATGCTACTTAAGGCCCACTTGACTTCACATTCCAGGATGTCTGGCTCTAGGTGAGTGATCACACCATCATGATTATCTGGGTTGTGAAGATCTTTTTTGTACAGTTCTTCTGTGTATTCTTGCCACCTCTTCTTAATATCTTCTGCTTCTGTTAGGTCCATACCATTTCTATCCTTTATCTAGCTCATCTTTGCATAAGATGTTCCCTTGGTATCTCTAATTTTCTTGAAGAGATCTCTAGTCTTTCCCATTCTATTGTTTTCCTCTATTTCTCATTGATCGCTGAGGAAGGCTTTCTTATCTCTCCTTGCTATTCTTTGGAACTCTACATTCAGATGCTTATATCTTTCCTGTTCTCCTTTGCTTTTCCTGCTCTTCTTTTCACAGCTATTTGTAAGGCCTCCTCAGACAGCCATTTTGCTTTTTTGCATTTCTTTTCCATGGGGATGGTCTTGATCCCTGTCTCCTGTACAGTGTCACGAACCTCTGTCCATAGTTCATCAGGCACTCTATCTATCAGATCCAGTCCCTTAAATCTATTTCTCACTTCCACTGTATAATCATAAGGGATTTGATTTAGGTCATACCTGAATGGTCTAGTGATTTTCCCTACTTTCTTCAATTTAAGTCTGAATTTGGCAATAAGGCGCTCATGATCTGAGCCACAGTCAGCTCCTGGTCTTGTTTTTGCTGACTGTCTAGAGCTTCCCCATCTTTGGCTGCAAAGAATATAATCAACCTGATTTTGGTGTTGACCATCTGGTGATGTCCATGTGTAGAGTCTTCTCTTGTGTTGTTGGAAGAGGATGTTTGCTATGACCAGTGCTTTCTCTTGGCAAAGCTCTATTAGCCTTTGCCCTGCTTCATTCTGTATTCCAAGGCTAAATTTCCCTGTTACCCCAGGTGTTTCTTGACTTCATATTTTTGCATTCCAGTCCCCTATAATGAAAAGGACATCTTTTTTGGGTGTTAGTTCTAAAAGGTCTTGTAGGTCTTCATAGAACCGTTCAACTTCAGCTTCTTCAGTGTTACTGGTTGGGGCATGGACTTGGATTACTGTGATATTGAATGGTTTGCCTTGGAGATGAACAGAGACCATTCTGTCGTTTTTGAGATTACATCCAAGTACTGCATTTTGGACTCTCTCGTTGACTATGATGGCTACTCCATTTCTTCTAAGGGATTCCTGCCCACAGTAGTAGATATAATGGTCATCTGAGTTAAATTCACCCATTCCATTCCGTTTTAGTTTGCTGATTACTAGAATATTGAAGTTCATTCTTGCCATCTCCTGTTTGACCACTTCCAATTTGCCTTGATTCATGGACCTAACATTCCAGGTTCCTATGCAATATTGCTCGTTACAGTATCGGACCTTGCTTCTATCACCAGTCACATCCACAAGTGGGTGTTGTTTTTGCTTTGGCTCCATCCCTTCATTCTTTCTGGAGTTATTTCTCCACTGAGCTCCAGTAGCATATTGGGCACCTCCCAACCTGGGGAGTTCATCTTTCAGTGTCCTATCTTTTTGCCTTTTCATACTGTTCATGGTGTTCTCAAGGCAAGAATACTGAAGTGGTTTGCCATTCCCTTCTCTAGTGGACCATGTTCTGTCAGACCTCTCCACCATGACCCGTCCGTCTTGGGTGGCCCCACATGGCATGGCTTAGTCTCAGTGAGTTAAACAAGGCTGTGGTCCGTGTGATCAGATTTGCTAGTTGTCTGTGATTGTGGTTTCAGTCTGTCTGCCCTCTGATGCCCTCTCTTAGCGCCTACCATCTTACTTGGGTTTCTCTTACTTTGGACATAGGGTATCTCTTCATGGCTGCTCCAGAAAAGCACATCCGCTGCTCCTTACCTTGAACATGTGGTAGCTCCTCTTGGCTGCCGCCCTTGACCTTGGATGTGGGTAGCTCTTCTCTGCCTCTCCTGCGCCGTTGCAGCGGCAGCTCCTTCCAAATAGGCACCATTCCAAAGCCCTTCTGCAGTGAGTTCTTTGCTAATCTCTCCAATTCCTCATCAGAGGAGGAGGTGCCTGGTTCTCTGCTAAGAGCTAAGGACACGTCAACACTGGCTGAGAAAAGTGGAGAACATGTCAAATATCGAGTGCAAATACCTTGTTGAGAGGAATGGGAGGAACTAAGCTTACGTGGACCGTCTCTCAGGGCAGGCATCAGAGCAGAATGTGTATCCCTGAAAAAATTGTAATAGGAATTTTGATATGGCCAGTTTTCCATTCCCAGGATCAAGACTCCAAATCAGGAGGACAACTACCCCATGTCACTGGACATGAATGTGTGAGGTCACCCTAAAGAGATGAATCTGTGACACCCAGGCTCCCTGCAGTGCAGGATGCTTCTGGCTGTGACTCTCAGCTAATTTCCCATTCAGATGAGGAAATTTCCCCCAAACTTTTCCAAAAGGTGTGCCCCAGGACAGCAGTGTCATCTGAGACCATACATGAGAAATGCCTCATTGGTGGCTTGAGAGGTGGTTTGTGTAGTGACAATGATTTATTGAAGAAAAAGTTTATTTTGGCTCATTGGAGCAGATTGTGCATAGATCTTCCAACTTAATATTCCTTTGGTTGCTTGAAATCAGCCATGGTAGGAGCAGTTTTTGTGTTGTGTGCTTTTAAAAAAAATTGAAGTATAGTTGATTTACAATGTGTTAGGTTCGGGTATATAGCACAGTGATTCAGTTACACACACACACACACACACACACACACACACATTCTCCAGACTCTTTTTCCTCATAGGTTATTAGTTTCCTGTGTTTTTATGCAGTAAGTCCTTATTGGTTACCTATATTATATAGTAGAGTGTATATGTTAATCCCAAACTCCTAATTTATCCCCTGCCCTTTCTGCTTTGGTAACCATAAATTTGTTTTCTGTGTCTGAGTCTCTTTCTGTTTTGAAAATAAGTTTATTTGATTTTTAGATTTCACATATAAGCAACATCATGTGATGTTTATCTTTCTCTTGTCTGGCTTACTTCACCTAGCATAATATTTAGGTCCACCCATGTTGCTACAAATGGCATTATTTCATTCTGTTTTATGAATGAATAATTGTCTGCCTAACTTCCTATACAGGAAATACACCTCAGAGTGGGGAGTCCTCTGAGAATTCCCTTTACAGAATTCATTAATTCATTCACAGGTCTTAAAGTTCCTCCTCTACTCATGCCAAGTCAAGGGAAATTTTTGTTGTAGAAAATAGGAGATCTCATGGGTTAGACTAAAGTATGAGAGGAATTATTCATTAGTGCTTGGTAAAAGTATCTATACCAAAAAGAGTAATTGTGAAGCAATCCTATTTAATAACTTTTGAGTGCGCTTACCATGTGTTTCTCAATTAATCCTCACAACAGCCTTTAGAGGTTATGATTATTTCTGTTTTACAGATGAGAGACTAGAAGCATAGAGAAGTTAGGTGACTTCCTCTCATTAGGGCAGTAGTGGGATTTGAACTTAAGAAATCTTGAGCCAAACCCGTATTCTAAACCACAGTTATCCTCTCCATGCAAATTTGATGTGAGTGCATGTTCAATCATGTCCAACTCTTTGTGACTCCAAGGAAAGAGCTAAAACCCCAGCCCCTTTCCTCTGTACATGAGACCCCACTTTTATTGTGTGAAACCCTATCTCAACCAGCAGAAGAACAGTAGATTTCATACTTTACTGGAGTTTCCCATGTATCTCATTAAGTGCAAACTTCAGACACAGAACAGAGTTGGAAGATGGAACGTGGAACATCAGGTTTCAGCTTGCTCAGCCGTGGTCCATTAGGCAAAACAGGAGCCATTCCTCCCAGTGTTTCTTATGCAAAAGTAAAACAACACTCTTGGGCAACCATGTTTTCACCTTTCTTCCATTTCTGGATTCTGCCAGAAATCTTGAACAAGGTTGTAATACTTTTAGGGAAAATTAAGTCTATTTCTCTCCCATATGCATTTTTTAAAAATTCCAATTTGCTAGACTTTTGGAAGAACTGCTATATTCATGAGATTTTTGTTCTGTCTTGTAGTCACAAACATTAACCTCAGGTTTCACTCTAATGCTTTTAGACCTGCCTGAATAGCCAGTACTCAAATTGAATCCATTTTAACAATTTGTTTTCCCTCATCTCCTTTGGTTAGTGGCATCAAATTCTCTCAATCTTAAAAAAATTAAAGTGACGACTGGTTTCCCCCGTCCTTCACCTCCCTCATTGAGCAATTGTCAAATCCTGGTGACAAGCTTCACCAATACTTCCCAAATTATGCCCTCTTTCCATTCCCACGGCCACCTCCATGCACCACCTTGGTTCTGCTTCCCTCCCAAATGGGATTCCACCTTTCTTTTTAAATGGTTGTCCATCTCTAACCCCAGGTTCCAAAATGGTTTTTTAGCTTCCAAAATATTTTTCAGCATCCTTTTTTTCCTTATTACCAATTTTTAAAAATTGAAGTATAATTCATTTACAATTTTGTATTAATTTCAACTATACAGCAAAGTGATTTAGATATATATACATTCTTTTTTAAAATATTTTTGCCATTATAGTTTATCATAGAATATTGAATAGAGTTCTCTGTGCTATACAGTAAGACCTTGTTCATCCATTCTATACATAAAAGCTTACATCTCCTAACCCCAACCTCTCTATATATCCTTTCCTTATCTGACTAGTTTTTTTGTTGTTTTTCATTTAATGTTTACTATTTTCTATGTCTGTGAGTGTATTTCAGAAAATAATTTTGAATAAAGGAGGCAGTGGATTAAATGGGCAGTTGCAACTTGTGGTTGACATATGTTAAGTTTGTCACACATAGTGTTGACCTAAATAATGGTAAAATATTTATTCAGAATTGTTTGCCTGCATTTGAAATCAAGAAACTAAGATAAATATTGACATCACTGGCTTTTTGGACATAAAGGTTATCATACTAAGTGAAGTCAGAGAAAGACAAATATCACATGATACCTCATATGTGGAATCTAAAAAAATGATACAAATGAACATAAAGCAGAAACAAACTCACAGACATAGAAGAGAAATTTATGATTACCTGAGGGGAAGGGAGGGGAGAGATAAATTAGGAGTTTGGGATTAACAAACTCACTACTACGTATAAAATAGATAAACAACAAGGACCTGTTAGCATAGGGTGCTATATACAATATCTTGTAATAAGCTATGATTAAAAATAATCTGATAAATATGTATATGTATGTATTTGCATGTGTATACATATAATGGAATCACTTTGCTGGACATTTGAAAGTAACACAACGTTGTAGATCAATTATACTTTACCTACTGACTTTTCATTAAAAAAATGAGAAAATCTGTCAACACTGGCCTTTCATCCCCTTCAGATGGGCATGCACTTTCTGACTGTGACAGTCCTCACTGATCCCATTTTCTCCTCAACACCCAGTGTTGCTATGATGCACCTGTCTTGCAGATGTCTTTGAGTTGCAGTCAGCTAAAGCACACCTCAATCCTTGGGAGAGTTGCTGATAAACATGTCCACTTATTTACTTCTACCTTCAATATGCATATGATGTAGGCAGTCTCCTTCCTGGGCAAGATTTTAAGCATCGCTTAGCATCTCATTTTCTCCTCTACAGATTGGGTTTGTTTTTTCTCCCTGCAAAGACTTTTCAAGGATAAGTTGGCTTATGACCTGCTTAAACTAGAGCAAGATGTTTTCTTTTGTTTCATAATTCAGTTTCATTATGGCAGGAATTGTGGTTTGGCTAGAGATGTCCTCTCCCAGCAGTGCTGGCAGGCCTGTCAGGAGCATCACGCCAATTTTCCCATGTTTTTTTCTCCCTTTAATTGTGCTGTTAAGGGCCTACATATCCTGCTATTGGTGGCCTGTCTCTTTCAAGATATTTTGAGGTAGTTTTTCAGCAGTGTGATGTGAGACTGGAAGCCCTTTTTCTTTTTTTTTTTGGTTGACTACTCATTCTGTTTAAAAGGCTTATAGCTCAATTGTTTGGTTTTTGAAAGAAATAGTTCCTCAGCCAATTCATAATTCCAGCTTTTAAAAAGAAACTCACTAAGGCTGATTGATGTTCAGCAAGAATGCATTGATATAAACAGACCAGTTGTTTACCCTGGCATCTCTTTAAATGTGTCAGTGATCAGGCTAAACCTCAGTAATTAAATCTTTTGAATATACCAAGCTGGGAATTGGCACACTGGAATGGAAAAAATATGAATCTTCCATCCTGTCTTTATCTGTGGACTTATTTGTTAGGCAATGGTCACAGCCCTATGTCACATTGTGGCTAGTTAGTTAGTTAGTACAGTCGTTCAGTCGTGTCCGACTCTTTGTGACCACATGAATCGCAGCACGCCAGGCCCCCCTGTCCATCACCATCTCCCGGAGTTCACTCAAACTCACGTCCATCGAGTTGGTGATGCCACCCACCCATCTCATCCTCTGTCGTCCCCTTTTCCTCCTGCCCCCAATCCTCCCAGCATCAGAGTCTTTTCCAATGAGTCAACTCTTCATATGAGGTGGCCAAAGTACTGGAGTTTCAGCTTTAGCATCATTCCTTCCAAAGAACACCCAGGGCTGATCTGCTTCAGAATGGACTGATTGGGTCTCCTTGCAGTCCAAGGGACTCTCAAGAGTCTTCTCCAACACCACATTGTGGTACCTGTCCTTTTAGGAAAACACCAATATCCTTATCAAATTCAGGATAACTTTGATCTCTTATGATGCATGTTTAGCTCACCTGGGCATGAAGAGGCAGCTCAGCCTATTTACTGATTAGAGAAATTAATAAGCAGGTAGAACCTGCTCTGTTCCATTAGACCTGACTACACTAGTTGATGCCTTAGTTTTTCTAAAAGTGCCACATGATCCGATCATTGATGGGTTGGTTGGTTAGGAGCTCAACCAAGATGGAGTTGGGTGAGCACTGTCTGCCTCATGTTTCCAAGGGAAAAAAAAAACAACTGTTTTCAGTGGTGTTTTCCATTTGATGATGCCTAAGATTGGCTAATTGCAGCCATGAAATTAAAAGATGCTTACTCCTTGGAAGGAAAGTTATGACCAACCTAGACAGCATGTTAAAAAGCAGAGACATTACTTTGCTGACAAAGGACCATCTAGTCAAGGCTATGGTTTTTCCAGTGGTCATGTATGGATGTGAGAGTTGGACTATAAAGAAAGCTGAGTGCCGAAGAATTGATGCTTTTGAACTGTGGTGTTGGAAAAGACTCTTGCAAGTCCCTTGGACTGCAAGGAGATCCAACAAGTCCATCCTAAAGGAGATCAGTCCTGGGTGTTCATTGGAAGGACTGATGTTGAAGCTGAAACTCCAATACTTTGGCCACCTGATGCGAAGAGTTGACTCATTTGAAAAGACCCTGATGCTGGGAGGATTGAGGGCGGGAGGAGAAGGGGACGACAGAGGATGAGATGGCTGGATGGCATCACCAACTGGATGGACATGAGTTTGGGTAGACTCCGGGAGTTGGTGATGGACAGGGAGGCCTGGTGTGCTGCAAGAGTCGGACACAACTGAGCAACTGAACTGAGGATTGGCTCAGTGAATAATGAGTCCACCTGCAATACAGGAAACACAGGAGATGCTGGTTTGATCCCTGGCTCAGGAAGATCCCTTGGAGGAGGAAATGCAACCCATACCAGTATTCTTGCCTGGAGAATCTCATGGACAGAGAAGCCTGACAGGCTACAGTCCATGGGGCTGCAAAGAGTTGGACACAGTTAAGCATGTCCTTGTCAAAGAGTAGATTAGCAGGGTTGACACCATTTTTTTTAACCTAGTTGAATTAGTTACTCAGCATGACTTTTTCATATCCTACATTCATCCTTTAAAAAAATTAGCTTTGTATCACAAAAATAATACATGATCATAGCACAAAAATTAAATGTTTAAGTAAATGCAGAAAATAAAAATTCTCCAAATCCCAACTTAAGAAAACCTTGTAGCGTTTGGAAACAGATTTGTTTGTTTTTGTCTCCACTTCATTTTTATTTTTTAAATAGCTTTAAAACATGAAGTTCTTTCTTTTAAACCCCAAACTTAAAAAAAAGTCTTGGAGGAAAATGTTTTCAAATATGGTACACATTCTTCTGCTGACTTACAGACTATTAAACAAAAATGACTCAAGCTGTTTCTCTGATCACTGACTATTTTCATAGACTGAGTCATTTTTCATTTGAGCCCTCTTTCAGCTATCACTTTTGCTACCCATGTGCCTGCTTCTAGAAACAATCTGTGATTGGAAGACAAAGAGTGGTTGGTTAGAACTTTATGTAAATTAAAAATCACCAAGCCCTGCATGAGCTGAAGAGACTTTCCTGTGGTATAAAATGCATGGATTTTCTTTCATAAGTTTTGATGACCTGGGAGCCTTTTATATTTCCTCCCCATTTTAGCCATGTCTTAGAGTTGAGAGTTGGAGAAGGCAATGGCACCCCACTCCAGTACTCTTGCCTGGAAAATCCCATGGACAGAGGAGCCTGATGGGCTGCAGTCCACGGGGTCGCTAAGAGTTGGACACGACTGAGCGACTTCACTTTCATGCATTGGAGAAGGAAATGGCAACCCACTCCAGTGTTCTTGCCTAGAGAATCCCTGGGACGGGGGAGCCTGGTGGCCTGCCATCTATGGGGTTGCACACAATCGGACACGACTGAAGTGACTTAACAGAGTTGAGAGTACATGAAATGTGATCTCTAAATTAGAGAAATTTTAATATATTTCAAAATGTTGAGTATCCTTTGATATACCCTTTCATTGTTTGGATGTCTTTGGGAAAAAAACATCTATGTATTTCCTCTGCTTATTTTTCAATTGAATTGTTTGTTTTTTGGTTGTTGAGTTGTATGAGTTCTTTATATTTTGGATATTAACTTCTTATCTAACATATGGTTTGCAAATATTTTCTCCTGTTCTGTAGGCTGTCTTCTCATTTTGTTGATTGTCTCATCTGCTGTTTGGAACTTTTCCATTTGCTCTAGTCCCACTTATTGATTTTTGTTTTTGTTGCTTGTGCTTTTTTGGGGGGGCATATTCAAAAAAATTATTGCCAAGATCAATGATCTTCCCTATATTTCTTCTAGGAGTTTTGTAGTTTCAGATGTTATGTGTAAACTTTTCATCCATTTTGAGTTAATCTGTGTGAGTATTGTGAGATAGGATTTCAATTTCAATTTTCTATATGTGGATGTAAAACCATTTGATTCATGGCATTTATTGGACTGAAGGAAATTCTAAAAGAGGATTTATAATTTGGATAAGGAGTCAGTGTCATTAGCTGATTTAATCAGGTGGCTGTGTTAATCATGATGGATGGGGGTCTTTGCCGTGGTAAAATCTTTATTTGCTGAACACATAGGCATTTACTTCTTTATGCAAAGCACACTCCTGTCTGAGGACTCTGAGGTAGATTTCTTCCAAATGGTGCTTCGGAGATCTTGTAACCTGGGGGATATGCAGTTACCAGGGTCACCACAGCAGAGAGATCATGGAGAACTCACACTTGCTCTCAAATGCCTCCACATTAATACTTCAATCCAGAGATGACACCCGTCAATGCCATCTCCAGTCCATTGACCAATGAAATGACTGCCAGAGGGCTGGAAAGTGTGAACTTCCTGTGTGTTTGCAGAGGAATGGAGAATCAGGCATGGATGAGTATGAAGTCTCAATGACAGCCACTTTGGGCAAGTAACTTATCCATATGACATGGAGGTTGGACTAGATGATTTTAGAATCCTTACCTCTTCTCACAGTTCCTGAGTGTGAATATTTGACCTCCTATTAGCCTTGGTTTTATAAAAAATATTTATTTATGTATTTATTTGACTGTGTTGGGAGTTACTTGCGGCCCTTGGGACATTTTGTTTGGCTCATGGCCTCTCTAGCTGTGGTGCACGGGCTTAGTTGCCCTGTGGCATGTGGGATCTTAGCTCCCCAACCAGGGATCGAACCCATGTCCCCTGAATTGCAAAGCAGATTCTCAACCACTGGACCACCAGGGAAGTCCCAGCTCTGTGCTTTTAACTACTTTGTAGGAATTATTTGATTGTTACCCTAAGGAGGTTGGTCTTCCCTGGGCACTCAACTGGTCTGCAGTGCAGGAGACCTGAGTTTGATCCCTGGGTTGGGAAGATCCTCTGGAGAAGGAAGTGGCAAACTATGCCAGTATCCTTGCCTAGGAAATCCCATGGACAGAGGAGCCTGGTAGCCTGCAGTCCATGGGGTTGCAAAGAGTCAGGCACGACTGAGTGACTAACACTTTCACTAAGGAGGTCAGGTATGTTAATACTATTAATAGTAAAAGACTTTTATTGCATGGTGTAGCTGATGGTCAAGCTGGAAGGCTCTGAAGACAGATGATCTGGTTTTGAATCCAGCTTCATCTCCTGCTTGCAGTAGGACTCTTGGCTATTTGTTTAACTTCTCTATGATTGTTTTTCTTTTCATTCAAATGGAAAATAGGGATAAGAATAATACCATCCTCAAAGTATGAGTATTAAATGAAGCAGGTTGTGTCATGTGTTTTTTAGAAGAGGTCAGGAACATACAAAGAGTCAATAAATTAATTTCATTTTATTTTTTATTATTATTTTAAAAAGGTAAGTCCTCCTTGTTCTGTTTTAATAAATTTCTTTGTGGCAGAAGCTCAGTAAGTTGTCACCCTTTGTGTTGCTGTGATTAGCCAGCCCAACCCATGCAAATCTCCTTAATCTACTGATGTGCAAAATGGAGTCACAAACACTACCTATAGGTGATCTGGGTCTTTACACAAGACTGCTAACCCTTTGGGTTTTGTGTCTCATCTGCTTTAACTTAGATTTCATCCCTGCCTGGCCCTGTCTTGACTCCATGTCTGATGGATCCTGCCTTTGACTCCTGCAAGCTTGAGATTCCTGCCTGGTTCTGACTTCATAGGCCGACCTCCTTGATTCTTGGGGAATCCACTCACCTCCAGTGAGACCTCCCTACCCTAATCTCAGCCTCTCAGGATCAAAACCCTTCCTCAGCTTCTGGTTCACAATGAGGCTTGGTTCTGACCTCACACAGTGGAGGGAGTATCAGACAGATACCCGTCTCAATTCATTGGCCATACCATTTGAGTCTGGCTATCTCAGAGGCCACCTAAGCTTATAACCATCCAAAATCGATGACAAACCTACAATGTTAAGTTCTCCTGCAGACATTTTATCACTCCAGGTAGAACACATGAGTAAGAACTTTTTCTTCTTTCCCCTGGATCTTCAGTGGGTTATCCTTGGGGAAAAGTCAGACAAACTGCAGCAAGAAAGAGCATGAGATTGGTATGCATTTGCTCTATAGCATGGGGATGGCCTGCTTTCCTTCCTCTTTGCATTTTGGCTGATCCAAGGCAAGGGTGGGTGGTGGGTGGGAGGGGGGATGGAATCCTCTGTGAATGGTTCAGGTACATTTGCTCCAGGCAGGGGAGACAGTAGTTTTCACCAGGCAAGCTTCCTCCTCAGGCTGGTTCTGCTCAACACAAGAAAGACAGTTTACTTAAAAAAAAAAAAAAAAAAATGATTATCTCTCTTTAAAAAAAAATTACTTTTATTTAGTTTTGGCTATGCTGGGTCTTCATTTTGGCTCATGGGCTCTTTGTTGCTGTTTAGGTTTTCTCTAGTGGCAGGTTTTCTCTAAGGCAGTGGAGAGCTGCTCACTAGTTGCAGAGCATGGGCTCTAGAGTGCACAGGCTCAGGGGTTGTGGCACTTTTAGTTTCTGACCAGGGATCGAACCTATGTTCTCTGCACTGGCAGGGGATTCTTAACCACTGGGACACCAGGGAGGTTCTGACAATGTGCTTTAGTGTCAAGCTCCCATTGGGCCTAGAGAGCGTTGAGTCCCATTGGACTTTGATAAGGAAGTTGCTTTCTGTTCCTCTCGGTCCTTTTTTCCCCCAAGTTCTATCAAAGGATTGTTTGGGGATTTTTCTGGTGGTCCAGTGGTTAAGACTCTGCATTCCCGATGCAGGGGGCACAATTTTGATCCCTAATTGGGGAACTAAGATCCCGGATGTGGTGAGGTGCAGCCAAAACCTCAACAGCAATGAAAAGGACAGTGAGGTACTTTTCCCCACAAGTGCACAGTACAGGTGGGAGATGCTATGCATCTGAGATTTATGTGGAAGGAAAAATTACATCAAAGATATTGTCCTTTGACCCTGAAATCATCATGATAAATGCAGCTGTAGCCCACTTTCCTCCAATTGGCCTTTATAATCTTGTAGGGCAAACAGGTAAAATTTGTCACTGCCAAAGGCAGTAGATTCTTATGTGTGGTTTTGGAAAGAGACAAATCATCAGAAAAATTTCCAAATGCTCTGCCAAGTTATATAGCTCCACACTGTTTATCTAATGGTAGAGAAGTAGGGAAGTTTGGCAATTCCAATTTTATCTAAATTTTAAAGTCCTCTGGAAATTTTGAAAATAGCAAAAACCTACTTCTCCCCAATGCTGAGTACGTCAGACTCTAGTAGGGAGATCTATAGAACCAAGCTTGAGGAATGCACCAGGAAAACGACTGTGCTGTAAGGTTTCAAAGGTACAGAACCTGCCACACTTGGGCATCCACATTCAATTTATTTATTTTTTAAATTTTACTTTATTTTACAATATTGTATAGGTTTTGCCATACATTGACATGAATCCGCCACGGGTGTACATGAGTTCCCAATCATGAACCCCCCTCCCTCCTCCCTCCTTGTACCATCCCTCTGGGTCGTCCCAGTGCACCAGCCCCAAGCATCCAATATCATGCATAAAACCTGGACTGGTGATTCGTTTCATATATGATATTATACATGTTTCAATGCCATTCTCCCAAATCATCCCACCCTTGCCCTCTCCCACAGAGTCCAAAAGACTGTTCTATACATCTGTGTCTCTTTTGCTGTCTCGCATACAGGGTTATCGTTAACCATTTTTCTAAATTCCATATATATGCGTTAGTATACTGTATTGGTGTTTTTCTTTCTGGCTTACTTCACTCTGTATAATCGGCTCCAGTTTCATCCACCTCATTAGAACTGATTCAAATGCATTCTTTTTAATGGCTGAGTAATACTCCATTGTGTATATGTACCACAGCTTTCTTATCCATTCATCTGCTGATGGACATCTAGGTTGCTTCCATGTCCTGGCTATTATCAACAGTGCTGCGATGAACATTGGGGTACACGTGTCTCTTTCAATTCTGGTTTCCTCGGTGTGTATGCCCAGCTGTGGGATTGCTGGGTCATAAGGCAGTTCTATTTCCAGTTTTTTAAGGAATCTCCACACTGTTCTCCATAGTGGCTGTACTAGTTTGCATTCCCACCAACAGTGTAAGAGGGTTCCCTTTTCTCCACACCCTCTCCAGCATTTATTGCTTATAGACTTTTGGATCGCAGCCATTCTGACTGGCGTGAAATGGTACCTCATTGTTGTTTTGATTTACATTTCTCTGATAATGAGTGATGTTGAGCATCTTTTCATGTGTTTGTTAGCCATCTGTATGTCTTCTTTGGAGAAATGTCTATTTAGTTCTTTGGCCCATTTTTTGATTGAGTCGTTTATTTTTCTGGATTGAGCTGCAGGAATTGCTTGTATATTTTTGATATTAGCTGTTTGTCAGTTGCTTCATTTGCTACTATTTTCTCCCATTCCGAAGGCTGTCTTTTCACCTTGCTTATAGTTTCCTTTGTTGTGCAGAAGCTTTTAAGTTTAATTAGGTCCCATTTGTTTATTTTTGCTTTTATTTCCAATATTCTGGGAGGTGGATCATAGAGGATCCTGCTGTGATTTATGTCAGAGAGTGTTTTGCCCATGTTCTCCTCTAGGAGTTTTATAGTTTCTGGTCTTACATTTAGATCTTTAATCCATTTTGAGTTTATTTTTGTGTATGGTGTTAGAAAGTGATCTAGTTTCATTCTTTTACAAGTGGTTGACCAGTTTTCCCAGCACCACTTGTTAAAGAGATTGTCTTTAATCCATTGTATATTCTTGCCTCCTTTGTCGAAGAAAAGGTGTCCATATGTGTGTGGATTTATCTCTGGGCTTCTTTCTCTTTTGTTCCATTGATCTATATTTCTGTCTTTGTGCCAGTACCATATTGTCTTGATGACTGTGGCTTTGTAGTAGAGCCTGAAGTCAGGCAGGTTGATTCCTCCAGTTCTGTTCTTCTTTCTCAAGATTGCTTTGGCTATTTGAAGTTTTTTGTATTTCCATACAAATTGTGAAATTATTTGTTCTAGCTCTGAAAAATACCACTGGTAGCTTGATAGGGAATGCATTGAATCTGTAGATTGCTTTGGGTAGTATACTCATTTTCACTATATTGATTCTTCCAATCTATGAACGTGGTATATTTCTTGGGTCCTCTGTCCGTGGGATTCTCTAGGCAAGAATATTGGAGTGGGTTGCCATTTCCTTCTCCAGGGGATCTTCCCGACCCAGGAATCAAACCCAGGTCTCCTGCATTGCAGGCAAACGCTTTAACCTCTCAGCCACCAGGGAAGCCCATATATAGGTCTTTAGTTTATTTAGGTAAATATATTCCTAAGTATTTTATTCTTTTCGTTGCAATGGTGAGTGGAATTGTTTCTTTAATTTCTTTTTCTACTTTCTCATTATTAGTGTATAGGAATACAAGGGATTTCTGAGTGTTGATTTTATATTTCATTGATTAGCTCTAGTAATTTTCTGGTGGAGTCTTTGGGGTTTTCTATGTAGAGGATCATGTCATCTGCAAACAGTGAGAGTTTTACTTCTTCTTTTCCTATTTGGATTCCTTTTATTTCTTTTTCTGCTCTGATTGCTGTGGCCAAAACTTCCAGAACTATGTTGAATATTAGCGGTGAAAGTGGGCACCCTTGTCATGTTCCTGACTTTAGGGGAAATGCTTTCAGTTTTTCACCACTGAGGATAATGTTTACTGTGGGTTTGTCATATATAGCTTTTATTATATTGAGGTATGTTCCTTCTATTCCTGCTTTCTGGAGAGTTTTTATCATAAATGAATTTTGAATTTTGTCAAAGGCTTTCTCTGCATCTATTGAGATAATCATATGGCTTTTATTTTTCAGTTTGTTAATGTGGTGAGTTACATTGATTGATTGGTGGATATTGAAGAATCTTTGCATCCCTGGGATAAAGCCCACTTGGTCATGGTGTATGATCTTTTTAATGTGTTGTTGGATTCTGATTGCTAGAATTTTGTTAAGGATTTTTGCATCAATGTTCATCAGCGAGATTGGCCTGTAGTTTTCTTTTTTTGTGGCATCTTTGTCAGGTTTTGGTATTAGGGTGATGGCGGCCTCATAGAATGAGTCTGGAAGTTTGCCTTCCTCTGCAATTTTCTGGAACAGTTTGAATAGGATAGGTGTTAGCTCTTCTCTAAATTTTTGGTAGAATTCAGCTGTGAAGCTGTCTGGACCTGGGCTTATGTTTGCTGGAAGATTTCTGATTACAGTTTCAATTTCCATGCTTTGATGGGTCTGTTAAGATTTTGTATTTCTTCCTGGTTCAGTTTTGGAAAGTTATACTTTTCTAAGAATTTGTCCATTTCTTCCACGTTGTCCATTTTATTGGCATATAATTGCTGCAGCAGCTGCTGCTAAGTCGCTTCAGTCATGTCCAATTCTGTGTGACCCCATAGATGGCAGCCCACCAGGCTCCCCCATCCCTGAGATTCTCCAGGCAAGAATACTGGAGTGGGTTGCCATTTCCTTCTCCAATGCATGAAAGTGAAAAGTGAAAGTGAAGTCACTCAGTCACGTCCAACTCTTAGCGACCCCATGGACTGCAGCCTACCAGGTTCCTCCATCCATGGGATTTTCCAGGCAAAAGTACTGGAGTGGGGTACCATTGCCTTCTCCATAATTGCTGATAGTGGTCTCTTATGATCCTTTGTATTTCTGTGTTGTCTGTTGTGATCTCTCCATTTTCATTTCTAATTTTATTGATTTTTTTTTTCTCTTTGTTTGTTGATGAGTCTGGCTAATAGTTTGTCAATTTTATTTATCCTTTCAAAGAACCAGCTTTTGGCTTTGTTGATTTTTGCCATGGTCTCTCTCTTTTTTTTTTTTTTTGCATTTATTTCTGCCCTAACTTTTAAGATTTCTTTCCTTCTACTAACCCTGGGGTTTTCCAGTTCTTCCTTTTCTAGTTGCTTTAGGTGTAGAGTTAGGTTATTTATTTGACTTTTTTCTTGTTTCTTGAGGTATGCCTGTATTGCTATGAACTTTCCCCTTAGCACTGCTTTTATAGTGTCCCACAGGTTTTGGGTTGTTGTGTTTTCATTTTCATTCGTTTCTATGCATATTTTGATTTCTTTTTTGATTTCTTCTGTGATTTGTTGGTTATTCAGAAGCGTGTTGTTCAGCCTCCATATGTTGGAATTTTTAATAGTTTTTCTCCTGCAATTGAGATCTAATCTTAATGCATTATGGTCAGAAAAGATGCTTGGAATAATTTCATTTTTTTTTTGAATTTATCAAGGCTAGATTTATGGCCCAGGATGTGATCTATCCTGGAGAAGGTTCCATGAGCACTTGAGAAAAAGGTGAAATTCATTGTTTTGGGGTGAAATGTCCTATAGATATCAATTAGGTCTAACTGGTCTATTGTATCATTTAAAGTTTGTGTTTCTTTGTTAATTTTCTGTTTAGTTGATCTGTCCATAGGTGTGAGTGGGGTATTAAAGTCTCCCACTATTACTGTGTTATTGTTAATTTCCCCTTTCATACTTGTTAGCATTTGTCTTACATATTGCAGTGCTCCTATATTGGGTGCATATATATTTATAATTGTTATATCTTCTTCTTGGATTGATCCTTTGATCATTATGTAGTGGCCTTCTTTGTCTCTTTTCACAGCCTTTGTTTTAAAGTCTATTTTATCTGATATGTGTATTGCTACTCCTGCTTTCTTTTGGTCTCTATTTGTGTGGAATATCTTTTTCCAGCCCTTCACTTTCAGTCTGTATGTGTCCCTTGTTTTGAGGTGGGTCTCTTGTAGACAACATATATAGGGGTCTTGTTTTTGTATCCATTCAGCCAGTCTTTGTCTTTTGTTTGGGGCATTCAACCCACTTACGTTTAAGGTAATTATTGCTAAGTATGATCCTGTTGCCATTTACTTTATTGTTTTGGGTTCGGGTTTATGCATCCTTTTTGTCTTTTCTGTCTAGAGAATATCCTTTAGCATTTGTTGGAGAGCTGGTTTGGTGGTGCTGAATTCTCTCAGCTTTTGTTTGTCTGTAAAGCTTTTGATTTCTCCTTCATATTTGAATGAGATCCTTGCTGGGTACAGTAATCTGGGCTGTAGATTATTTTCCTTCATCACTTTAAGTATGTCTTGCCATTCCCTCTTGGCCTGAAGAGTTTCTATTGAAAGATCAGATGTTATCCTTATGGGAATCCCCGTGTGTGTTATTTGTTGTTTTTCCCTTGCTGCTTTTAATATTTGTTCTTCGTGTTTGATCTTTGTAAATTTGATTATAAAGTGTGTCTTGGGGTGTTTTGCTTTGGGTTTATCCTGTTTGGGACTCTCTGGGTTTCTTGGACTTGGGTGATTATTTCCTTCCCCATTTTAGGGAAGTTTTCAACTATTATCTCCTCAAGTATTTTCTCGTGGTCTTTCTTTTTGTCTTCTTCTGGGACTCCTATAATTCGAATGTTGGAGTGTTTCATATTTTCCTGAAGGTCTCTGAGATTGTCCTCATTTCTTTTAATTCGTTTTTCTTTTTTCCTCTCTGATTCATTTATTTCTGCCATTCTATCTTCTACTTCACTAATCCTATCTTCTGCCTCCATTATTCTACTATTTATTGCCTCCAGAGTGTTTCTGATCTCATTTATTGAATTATTTATTATATATTGACTCTTTTTTATTTCTTCTAGGTCCTTCTTAAACCTTTCTTGCATCTTCTCAGTCCTTAACTCCAGGCTATTTATCTGTGATTCCATTTTGATTTCAAGATTTTGGATCATTTGCTCTATCATTATTCGGAATTCTTTATCAGGTTGATTCCCTATCTCTTCCTCTTTTGTTTGGTTTGGTGGGCATTTCTCCTGTTCCTTTACCTGCTGAGTGTTCCTCTGTCTCTTCCTCTTGGTTATATTGCTGCATTTGGGGTGGTCTTTCTCTATTGTGGGAATTTGTGGAGTTCTCTTTATTATGGATTTTCCTTGCTGTGGGTGGAGTTGTATCAGTGACTTGTCAAGGTTTCTTGGTTAGGGAAGCTTGTGTCAGTGTTCTGGTGGGTGGAGCTGGGTTTCTTCTCTCTGGAGTGCAATGAAGTGTCCAGTAATGAGTTATGAGATGTCAGTGGTTTTGGAGTAACTTTGAGCTGCCTGTATATTGAAGCTCAGGGCTGTGTTCCTGTGTTGCTGGAGAATTTGTGTGGTATGTCTTGTTCTGGAACTTGTTGGCCCTTGGATGGTGCTTGATTTCAGTGTAGATATGGAGGCATTTGATGAGCTCCTGTCAGTTAATGTTCCCTGGAGTCCGGATTTCTCTGATGTTCTCAGGATTTGGACTTAAGCCTCCTGCTTCTGGTTTTCAGTTTTATTTTTACTGTAGCATCAAGACTTCTCCATCTATACAGCACCAATGATAAAACATCTAGGTTAAAGATGAAAAGTTTCTCCACAGTGAGGGACACCCAGAGAGGTTCACTGAGTTACATGGAGAAGAGAAGAGGGAGAGGGGAGTTAGAGGTGACTGGAACGAGATGAGGTGGGATCAATAGAGGAGTGAGCAAGCTAGCCAGTAATCACTTCCTTATGTGCGCTCCACAGTCTGGACTGCTCAGTGATGTTCATGGAGTTATATAGAGAAGAGGGAGGAAGTAGAGGTGGCCAGGAGGATAAAAGAGGGAAATGAAAAGGAGAGAGACAGATCCAGCCAGTAACCAGTTCCCTAAGTGTTCTCCACCATCTGGAACACACAGAGATACACAGAGTTGAGTAGAGAAGAGAAGGGGCAGGGAGGAGACAGAGGCAACCTGGTGTAGAAAAAGGAGAGTCCAATGGAGGAGAGAGTGGTCAAGCCAATAATCTTGCTCTCAAGTAAAAATGGGTACTGAAGATTGGGTTTTTAAAGGTACAAAATTGATAACAAATACCAAAAAGCATAGATTAAAAACCTAGGGTAGCGGTTGGATTTTTCAAAAATACAATATTAAGGAAAAGAAGAAGAAGGAAAAAAAAAAACAGTCACAAGAATTATTAAAACAACAACAACAACCACAAAAAAATATATATGGCATTTGCTTTAAAAATAGGGTGTTTTTTTTTGAAAGGTAATAGTAGGTTATAAAAATAAAAATTAAAGGAGAAACAGAGGACTTAAAAATTAATGTTTAAAAAAAGTAAAAGAAAAGAAAAAACAAAACAAAACAAAAAAAGGAATGATCATAAAAATAGTAAAGATATATCTGGGACTTTCTCTGGTGGTGTTGTGGGCAGTGTGGGGTCAGTTCATTTTCGGATAGTTCCTTGGATATTTCTCAAGATCTATAGGCCCCTTCCTATGTAGTCGGTACTAACGACAGGGTTTTAACCTATTGCACCTGTCACTTCCAGTGTGGTTCCCTCTGTTTTAGCTTCCTCTGTTTGCTGGTCTCTTCAGTGTCCGATTTCCACCCTGACACAAGGTGGGTGGTGGTGGACACTTTTTTAGGCTCACTTTTTCAGTCGTGCTGTAGGGAGGAAGGGATGCTGCAAACAAATAACACTGGCGTGTGCTCGCAGTGTCAGCCACGCTGGGCCTGCCACCGCTCACGGCGCACACAGCTCAGGCTCTGGGTGGCTCCACTGGAACCCTCTGAGGCCAGCCCCGGGCTGCATGCACCTCCCCCATCTAAGCCGCTCAGGCTCGGCTCTCAGGTAGTCCTCAGAGGCGCAGACTCGGTTGGGCCTGCGTTTTGTGCCCTTCCCAGGTCCAAGTAGCTCAGGTATTTGGCACAGTCACTGCGACTTATCGCCTTTCCCGTCCCTGCTGCTCAGTTTTCTGGGTGTGCCATGGGCGCCCCTTCTCAGGTGGATGGTGACTGTCCAGAACCCCAAGAAGTGTTAGTTAGCAAAGGAGCTTGTTTGCATTTTGGTAGGTAACGTCTCTCTGGGGCTGCGATTGCCCCCTTCTGGCCCTTCCATCTCTGGCTGCCTGTCACTGGAGGGGGATGGTCTACAGCTGGCTAATTCTGTTCCGCCCTTTGTTCTGTGCGCAGTCCTGGCAGTGTCTTATGTTAGAGCTTTTCCCATAGTAGCTATCCCACAGTCTGGTTTGCTAGCCCAAGTTAGTTCGCTCTGGTTACACTCGGGGCATTCCGGCCCGATTCTTAAAAAGCACTGCAGCCCGTGCCTCCCTGCCCAGCCCCCGCTTGCTAGTGGCGGATGCAGGCGTCTGCGCTGCTTCTCCGCTGGGGGAGTTACCTGTTGGGCTCGTAATCTATTGGTTTTAATTATTTATGTTTTTCCTCCTTGTTATGTTGCCCTCTGTGCTTCCAAGGCTCGCCACAGACTCGGCAGTGAGAGTGTTTCCTGGTGTTTGGAAACTTCTCTCTTTTTAAGACCCCCTTCCCGAAACGGGACTCCCTTCCAGGGACGGAGCTCCCTCCCTGCCTCTTTGGTCTCTTATTTCATCTTTTGTATTTTTTCCTACCTGTTTTTGAAGACGATGAGCTGCTTTTCTGGGTGCCTGATGTCCTCTGCTAGCATTCAGAAGTTGTTTTGTGAAGTTTACTCAGCGTTGGAATGTTCTTTTGATGCATTTGTGGGGGAGAAAGTGGTCTCCTCGTCCTATCCCTCAGCCATCTTAGGACCGCCCCCCACATTCAATTTAATAACTCAATGCATCATTCTGTAGAGTTAGCAAAGAACTTAAAAAAATACCTATATTAATCAGGTGATTTTTGTGTTAGTCTTTATTTTTCACACAAGGAAAATGAAACTTAGAGGGATAAAGATCACTGAGAAAAAAGCCTCAATCTTTAGATTCTGAATTACAATCTTTTCCATACCCCCGATGTTTCTGTTTATCTTTTGCCCTTTGTGTTGAAAGTAGGACTGGGGTATATTTGTGAAGAGGAGCTCTGTAGACTTGGAATAGTTTCTCTACCCTTTTGTCTGAGAAAAGCAGTACTGTCAGTATTGCTGGGAACGTGTGTGCATGTTAAGTTGCTTCTGACTAAGCTAAGTCATGTCTGACTCTTTTATGACCCCATGGACTGTAGCCTGCCAGGCTCCTCTGTGCATGGGGTTTTCCAAGAAAGAATACCTAAGTGGGTTGCCATTTCCTTCTCTGGGGAATCTTCCCAACCCGGGGATCAGACCCACATCTCTTATGTCTCCTGCACTGGCAGCCAGGTTCTTTACCACTGGTGCCACCTGGGAAGCCTGTGAACATGCCTGGGAATATGGGTTTGGAAATTCCTAGGGGAAGGAGAGCTATGGTGAGCTCCTCGATCGCATGCAATTTTCCTCCCACTGTGGTCAGAGCTGGGACCTCCTTTATAGAACTTGGGCTCCCAACTGAAGGGAATAACATTCCTTAGTTGTATTTTCAGGTTTAACATATGGCAGGTACAGAAGGAAATCAATAAACATTCTCTCCAGTTTGGAACAGAAAGAACTCTGTTCTCTCTTCTATTCCTTGTGGTTTGAGGTTGAGATTCAGCTGCGACAAGTGAAAACATCACTCAATTGATGATGGGACTGCTTTTGGGTTCAGAGGGATTTTTCAGTCCTTTGTAAAACCCATAAAGTGGTAAGGTATCACTATGTTAGCCCTGTGTACTTAAAATTAATTTCTTTGCCAGCATAATGAAAAGTTCATTGTGCCAAACTGCTCATCAATTTTAATTTTAAAAGGTTCCCAGAGGTGGCTTGGCATACAGTGTCCAATGCACATATTCTCCAAAGAGGTCCATTACTCATTCTTGTGAAATTTAGCTTAGATGAGTTCTTTATTGGAGATAACAGAGTCCCCTCCTGTTAGCTAAAGAAGAAAGGGCTTTATGAAGGGAGAGAGGTCACTTGCAAAATCTTTGTGAAGGTTGAAGACAGAGAATTGAGACTGAGCTTCTAGAAACATCTTCCCGCCCCCGCCACCACCAACTTAAAATGCAGAACTGATCTGGTTAGGGATGGGCTGTCTTGGTCATAGTCATGGAATAAGGAAGCAGCTCAGAGTCATGCTGCCATGCCATAAACTAGTAAGACAGATGTCCCATGCCCTTTCTCCCCAAGTAGCTCAGTTCTGAATCAAGATCTCACATGAGTGCCTCTGAAAGGCAAAACCTAAACTACATCTGGCATTCAAGGCAAATGAGGATCCAGCCTCTGCACACAGGTGGGCCTAGAAAGGGTGTGGAGTGAAGTTTGTCACAGTATCTGCTGCAGGGCTTTAAACTGCCTCTCTGCTGTCCACTGGCAAATTAAAGAGCACAGCTGACTTCCCCTCCACTGGTTCTCCCATCTGTCCTCTCTGTCTATCACCCATCCATTGATCTGAGTTTTGCACTTTTGGTATTGTTTCCTTTTGCAACAACAACAACAACAACAAAAACAAACAAAAAACCAAAACCTGATACTGAATGTATTTGAAAGATAAACATTTCAAAAAATACATAATCACAGAAGCATTATCTCACTAACATTCTTAATAATAATCCCTTAATATCACCAAATAGCTAGTTAGTGTTCACATTTTCCCAATTGTCTCATAATTTTGAAAAACAGTTTGAATCATTTTCCATGGAGACCACAATCTGGGTGTTATATGAAATACTTCAGTTCAGTTCAGTCACTCAGTCATGTCCACCTCTTTGTGACGCCATGAACCGCAGCACTCCAGGCCTCCCTGTCCATCACCAACTCCCGGAGTCCATCCAAACTCATGTCTATTGAGTCGGTGATACCATCCAACCATCTCATCTTCTGTCGTCCCCTTCTCCTCCTGCCCTCAATCTTTCCCAGCATCAGGGTCTTTTCAAATGAGTCAACTCTTCGCATGAGGTGGCCAAAGTATTGGAGTTTTAGCTTCAACATCAGTCCTTCCAATGAACACCCAGGACTATCCACCATCTCCTTTAGGATGGACTGGTTGGATCTCCTCGCAGTCCAAGGGACTCTCAAGAGTCTTCTCCAACATCACAGTTCAAAAGCATCAATTCTTCTGTGCTCAGCTTTCTTTATAGTCCAACTCTCACATCCATACATGACTACTGGAAAAACCATAACCTTGATTAGACAGACCTTTGTTGGCAAAGTAATGTCTCTGCTTTTTAATATGCTATCTGCTGCTGCTGCTGCTAAGTCACTTCAGTCATGTCTGACTCTGTGCTGCCCCACAGACGGCAGCCCATCAGGCTCCCCTGTCCCTGGGATTCTCCAGGCAAGAACATTGGAGTGGGTAATATGCTGTCTAGGTTGGTCATAACTTTCCTTTTTAAAAGTAAGTTATTCTTCAATTATTCCAAGAATTAAAGAATGAAAAAGGATGTGACCATTAGCATGGAGCATATGAAATTAGCCTGAAACCTTTTAAGGCCCCTACCCCACAGGCATAAGCAAAATATTAAGAAAATTCATAGTGTTAATAACTATCGGTTAATGGTTTAGGAGTTGGGCACTTGGGAAAGTCTCCCTCAGTGTCAGGATGTTAAGAGACAGAGGGCATGGTCAGCTTCATCATCTGCTAATGAGGAGTGAACACATGACTTTATCTATCCCCAGAGGCTGCAATGCCAGGGCCAGGGTGGGAGTGTGGTAGACAGCAAGAGTTTGATGAAAAGCAAGAGGTCTTGTCTGGGAATCTGGAGACCTGGGTTCACATCCTAGAATAATTATTATTTAATCATGCTCACTTTTAACCATCCTTTCCTGTTCTGGAAGCCCTTTAACTTTTGTGTGTTTCCTCATCTGTAAAATGGGTAGAACATAAGTGAGTGTCTTGGGGTGATGAATTGAAAAGGATAGCCATCCTATCCTAGCAAACAGGATTTGTCTGGCCATTCACAAGGCAGAGTACTAACTGCTATATGATCACGGCTGTGTGGCCATTCAGACAGAAATAAAATACATGCACAAAATATTCACAGTGATTACATTTTCCCCTCACCCGGAGATAGTCTTATTGCTGACTATTGGAGCCCAGTGTCTTGCTGGACGCCACACGTCCCCTTGGCCCAACATTTTTCCTGCACTGACTCTGTCACAGTGCTTGGAATCTCCTTGATTCTCACGTTCTTAGTGTTCTGGTATGGGCATTCAACTGTTGTATGGGAGAAATGATACATTATGCCATGATTATCTTCTAACACCCTGGTTAAAGTGATCTTATCTGACTCCATTGTGGATCATCTTGCTAGACTCAGTGGGAACGATCATGGCGTGGCTCCATATTATAGAGAGAAAGATGGCTGAAGAGGTCCCGAAGAGACCACATTTTAGATCAAAGGGCCAGTGTAGAAGGCCTCCCCCATAAGAGAGAAGGATGGGAGAAGGAAGTCTAATGCCAGGTCACTAGTGGGTATGTTGTTTCTGTTGTACCTTGGTTATATTTTGGAGAACTAACGTTCCCTCTTTGGGTACGGTCTTGTTAAATATCCCCTCAGTGGAATATGGGGATGGGGAGGTATATATACAGGTATATGATCTGAGCTAAGTCAGGCAAATGCTGTCTCTTAGGTACTAAATCCAGAGTGGAGCAATCAAAAGACCTAACACAGTTGGTATGCATCCATCTTGAGGGTGATGCCCTGAAGAGGTGATTCAATAGCTCCTGCCACACAGAGCTTCCCTCTGGGCTTCTGGTAAATTTTTTTCTTTCTCTTTCCCCACCTGTCTTTAAGTTAGCTAGATTTGGTCTCAGAATTCTTGGTGTCAAGCAACAAACATAAATAAGCATGAAAAGGGAAAACAAAATCTTATCTAATACCATAGTTTAGCTTTTCCCCTCTGTTGTAGCAAAGAGATAGCTAAGACACATTACTAAATGTCCTATCCGAAAGCACTTAAATCTAGTGTTTCCATCAGAACTTTGGAGTTGGTCTCTCTTAAAACTCTGTGTAAAACTTGGCAGCCTATGTGGTCTTCAAATTGCTTCCTGAACAACATGAATTTACTAGGAGAGAAGGAGAACTTTGGTCTATTTCTTGTCTCTGGCTTTTGTGGGCCATTGATTAACTTCATGCTGTTATATAGGATACATTCTCTGAGATGAGGTAAGATAGATATTTACAAAGAAAGCTACATGGCTTATTATAGAAAATGCCAAGAACCAAAAAGTTGAAAACAAAACTCACCCATGATCTTCTCACCAGATAATTGCTTCTTAATATTTTTTTGCTATACTTTTTTAGTCTTTATGATCAACACATAAGTATTATACATTTAATATATATTGTATATTTTGCAAAATATTGTAAATATTGTATATTTTACAAAAATGAGGTCATAATGTTTTGAAAATTTAATGATGTAAAAAAAATTAAATGTCTTGAAATTGTAAATGTTGCCTAGTGGGGCCCATAGCCCACACTAAGGTCCAGCATACATTATCATTCCCTCTTGATAAACTGGTTGAATGACCATGGGTAAATAAATAAAATGGGTACTTTTTGTGTGTGTGTGTGATCCAGGTTAGAGCTATCGCACAGATCTTGATGGGCTGAAAGAGTTGTGTTGAAATCTGAAATGACCTTCAGCCTGGCAGGCCTTCTGCAGCTCAGTTCCTCAGTATCAGGCTGTGCCAGGGGAGAATTTGCTAATAAGCCATTTGTTATCAATACGCTAATCTCTTCCAAGTACCAAACCCACAAAACTGTGCTAACAAGAACTCTTAACTTGCTTGGACATAACTGTGAAGATCTTTCCTCTGTAGGTTTCAGAAAGTGCTGAGAAGTCTCAACTGAGCAGCGGTCCAGGGGACAGGGGACAAGATTCTGGGCCACCATTTGCTTTACCAGGACACAGAAGTTCATCTGAGTGGTTGAGTCGGTAAGAATGCCTGCATTTTCTTGGAGGGAGGGATCTTGAATCCTTTTGTCTCAGGGATCTTAATTACACTTGGTTTTCTTAGCTTTGGAAACCTTTTTGCCAAAACACTACTTTTTACTGTTGCAGTCCTGAAAAATAGGGGACCTCAGGGTGATATGGCAAGTGACATGCTGCTGGATCATTAGTGCCTTACCATTGACCTTGCAGGATTAAGTGGGAAGTCTTTGAAAATGTACAGTTTTTTATTTTTAAACATTTATTTATTTACTTTTTGTGGTGAGTGGGCTTTCTCTAGTTGCAGTGAGTGGGGGCTGCTCTCTAGTCGCAGTGAGCGGGCTTCTCATTGCAGTAACTTCTGTTGCAGAGCAGGGGCTCTAGGGGCATTTGGGCTCAGTAGTTGCAGCTCATGGACTCTAGAGCGCAGGTGACACATGCGCTTAGTTGCTCCACAGCATGTATGATCTTCCTGGACCAGGGGATCAAACTCATGCCACCTGGCATTAGCAGGCAGACTTTTTTACCACAGGACCACCATGGAAGTATAACAGTCCTTTAAAATATAATCACTGGTTCAGCTCTCCAAGGCACATTTACTTTTCGAAGAGACGTATAAGGCATTTGCTTTCATGTTTACATTCAGATTTTAATCATTTTTGAAGGATAGTGTGTTGAAAAAAAAGGGTAACATTGGGTTGGCCGAAAAGTTCATTCAGGTTTTTCAATATGAACTTTTTGGCCAACCCAATATGTTGGTGGTAATTTTGGGAACTAAATATAGTGGTGAAATACATGAGATATATCACTGTAATCCACTTAAGAAGTAAACTCTAATGTTAAATCAAGTGCCACTGTTGACTTGTGTAAAAGGTCAGTGGTGACAATTAGTTCAGCAGAGCAGAAGTAGCAAAAAAAAATCTGTATACACACGCATATACATATTTTATATCATGTCTATTACATAGGCTTTTACCATGGAGCCTCATTTCCGCATGTGATCTGCATATACATGCTTTAGGGTTGAGGGGTCTAGCTGCCAGTCTGGACCATTTTTAATGGCCTTCTTTGTGCTATCTCAGCTAGCAGGAAGGCTCATAGGAACCAAAGCTTTAAGTAAGAACTAGGTTTACAAGGTCTGAAGTCTGCTACTGAAAACAAACAGCAACTGACTAGCAAACTTCTTTGAGATATCAAAATTCTAGATGCACATCTTAGATGTACTTTCTGACTCAGGGCCGAGAGTGAAAGTTGTTTTGCCCTAAATTTGAAGATGTCCCTACCAGTGGTGGTGAGACTGACTGCAGCGGTGATAAATGGTTGAGGAATGCCTACTAACAAACCACCAGGAAGTACAGGAAGATGTTTAGAGCTCTTCACCCACTCCCAGTTCAGCACTACCTCTGAAGTGTTTGCTCTCAGACTGTTCATTAACCTTTAGTCCAAGGGTTGAAAAATAAAATGATGACAAAGACCATATAGATAAGGCTCACTGGGTACAGACAGTGGCAGGTTGCAGAAGGGCTGCCCCATTGAAAGGAACAGCAGCTAATAAGCTTTACAAAACTCCTGGTGCACAGGAATGCTGGCTCAGTGTTGCCATATATTATGGAATATTTTGAAAGGAAGCCTGAAATTTCATATTTGTAAATATAGGTTCTATTTTTACAGATAAACTGTCACCTTTTATCTTTCATCTTGTTGACTAAGTCAAATTGAAATGAAAAATTGGGCCATAATAAACACAGCTGATTGTTGCCAATTTACAGCTCTTGGGGGTAGCACCATCTTACCCAAGGCTTGGGACTCTAGTCCCACCTTACTACGCAAGCTTCCTTAAGGTTAAGAAAATAGATTCTGAAGTTCCCACCTTGGATTTGTGATTCTTGAATGCTAGTCTCATATAAAGTCTCTTAGGCCAGTGAGGAGCACAGAGCCTTTGCTTTTTTTTTTTAATTTAAATTTTATTTTTTTACTTTACAATACTGGATTGGTTTTAATTGATAAATGCTAACATTCTGAACACTTACTACATTCCTCGTAACAAAATATAACTGCATCATCTCATTTTTATAAAAACTATGTGATAGGTATCAAAAGTATCATCGCCACATCCCTATTTACAAACGGGGAAACTGAGGCTCAGTGTCAGGCGTAATTTCCCAGGGTCATCTAGTAAGTGGCAGACGTGAGATCTGAACTCTGACACCAGACCTCACAACCCAATTTGTAACCATATTATACTTTCTCCTACTGCATCATGTGAACCTGCATAATTCGCATATTTATGAAGCTTCTCTAGTCCCTCTGAGCTGTGATGAATTCGAGGCCTAAAATGTCTTCATGAATCAGTAAGGACATTTTCTGCTTTTGTAGCACACAATGGCATTCTCTTTATCCTCATCCTTTGACTTGGGGTTTGCAAAATGTGTGGGATCCTTCCAATCACTGAAGAGAGAAATTTTACAAATGCCTGGCTTTAGATCAGAGATGCCAATCTCCTTTTCCATGTTGTTTTCTATTTGGGTAGAAATCAAAAGTTAGGACAGGAGGTTTAAAGGCCAGAGTTATGTGTTTCACCTATTTGTTGACAAGTTATTTAACCATGGCCACAAAGTACGGCCCTAACCTCAATCAGCTTTCTCACAAGTACAAGCCATGTGAGTACCTCAGTTATCCTTGTTGGCAGAAATGCTTCAGCCTAGAGCAATATACAGAGAGTACCACTGCTGTGAATGAAAGCAGTATGATGTATCCTAGGAGTACATATATGTTTTAGCTTTATTGTCAATGCCAGATGACGGGTGGTGGCTTCCAAGATGAGCACTGTGCTGAAAAGCATTTGGAAACCCCATGTGAATTCATCGCAGAGTGCTGTAATTGATTGGTCATGTCTTCCATGAAGACATGGGAGATATGGGACATGGACCTAGTGGCATTCCTGGTACAATCTGTTCTATGAAAGAGCTAAGATATCTTTGCCTTTGCAGCTTGAAACCTGTGTATTTTGTTTTTCTTTTTACCTGTCTCTTTCACAGTTCTCCTTCTGACTCTTGCTTTTCCTCGGAAAAAATGGCCAAACGCACCTTTTCCAGCTTCGAAATATTCCTGATTTTCCTCCTTGTGATGATGACAGGGATCACGGTGGCTCTTCTCAGTCTGTTGTTTATCACCAGTGGGACCATTGAGAATCACACAGGCAAGTATCGTGAGTACTCTTAGATGCTATTGCTGCTGCTGCTGCTGCTGCTAAGTCGCTCCAGTTGTGTCCGACTCTGTGCAACCCCATAGACGGCAGCCCATCTATGGGCCTGAGGACAGCCCTCTCCATCCGCCATCCTTGGGATTCTCCAGGCAAGAACACTGGAGTGGGTTGCCACTTCCCTCTCCAATGCATGAAAGTGAGAAGTGAAAGTGAAGCCTCTCAGTCGTGTCCAACTCTTAGTGACCCCATGGACTGCAGCCTACCAGGCTCCTCCGTCCATGGGATTTTCCAGACAAGAGTACTGGAGTGGGTTGCCATTGCCTTCTCCGATGCTATTCCTAGCCAGTAGGAAATTTCTTCATTATGGGGAACACCAAGACAAGAAACAGTGTCTGCTGATAATAGGGCAGTTCACTGTATACTTAAGCACCAAGGGATGGTCATGTAACCTTTCCATCAGTTGCTCTTCATGCAATGATAGCAATTTTTATCAAATTTACCTTTGCTCCCAAATTGCCAGTGTGGTGTTCTGACATGCACTTATTTGTTTCACTTTTCCATTGATCTAAGTACAGCTTAGGAGTCTTCAAGGCCCAGTGATTCCTGAGCCTCTTCTTTTTCTCTTTGCCTTCTTTCTGGCATCATCTTCTCCTGGGGGGCAAAAGGAGAAGGAAAGACCTGCTGAATGTCAATTAGTCTGTGAAACTTTAGAGAAGGGATCTTGAACTCAAGTGCTGTGAAGGTCAGTCAAGTTCCATAAATGAGGGGAGGTGGCCCACAGTGGGGGCAGGTGTATTTCTGGTGAAGAGGGTCCACGGGCCCTCCTGAGTGCCGACCGTTTGTTATCATGTTGTCACATGGACTCAACTCTCCTGAGTTTTCAATGAAAGCTAGAAATGGGGGAGGCAGTTTAGATACCTTCCAATTTTTTTTTAACGTTGGAAACTAATTTAGATTTTGGAAACTATCTAGGCTACATTTACAGGCAATCAGGTCCATAGGCCTTTGATGGTGCCTCTTCTTTGATAGGTTATATACCTAATAAAACTGCTGAGATTTTCCTGCTGAGACAATTGCTTCTCGGCAGGAAAGCTATGACAGACAGACAGTGTGTTGAAAACCAGAGACATTACTCTGCCAAAAAATGTCCATATAGTCAAGGCTCTGGTCTTCCCAATGGTCACATATGGTTGTGAAAGCTGGACTATAAAGAAGGCAGAGCACCAAAAAATTGATGACTTTGACCTGTGGTGCTGGAGAAGACTCCTGAGGGTTCCTTGGGCAACAAGGAGATCAAACCAGTCAATCTTAAGGGAAATCAACCCTAAATACTCATTGGAAGAACTGATGCTGAAGCTCCAGTATTTTGATCATTTGATGCTCACAGACAACTTGTTGGAAAAGTTCCTGATGCTGGGAAAGGTTGAGCGCAGAGGAGAAGAGGGCATCAGAGGATGAGATGGCTGGATGGCATCACTGATGCAATGGACATGAACCTGGGCAAACTTCGGGAGATAGTGAGGGACAGGGAGGCCTCGTATGCTGCAGTCCATGGGGTTGCAAAGAGTCAGACATGAGTTGGTGACTGAACAACAACAATAACTAATCAACAGTACAAAAGACAGGTGGGGATTGAATGCTTTGACCAAAGTAAAGGGTGGGCTTTACAAACGAGTTCATCTCTATCATTTTTCTAGATTGCAGAGATTGGAATTGACATATAAACACTACTGTGTATAAAACAGATAACTAATGAGAACCTACTGTGTAGCACAGGAAACTCTACTCAGTGCTCTGTGGTGACCCAAATAGGCAGGAAATCCAAAAAAAGAGGGGATACATGTATACATACAGCTGATTCACTTTGCTGTATAGTAGAAACTAACACAAGGTTATAAAGCAAATGCATTCCAACAAAAGGCAGGGAGAGCGGAGAGAGGGCTGTCCTCAGGCCCAGTGGAGAAACAGGCAGTGTTTTTCAGCTCAGTTTTCTCTTTTGCGGCCTCTTCTCTTTTCCAGTGTGTTCTCTACCTGTCTTCATATTTCAGATTCCCTGAAAACCCAGAGAAACAGAGATCCTCTTTTCTGGCAGTGGACAGAATGAGTATTATTGCTAGAAATGAAAGAATCCATAGGACTTAACCTAGTTTTCTGTTTTAAAATTAGAGAATCTAGAGTCTGAGGCTCAGAGAGGTAATAGTGAAAATACTAGCCGCTATTTTCATTTAGTGTACAGGTGTGTTTAGTTGCTCAGTCGTGTCCGACTCTTTGTGACCCCATGGACTTTAGCCCACCAGGCTCCTATGTCCATGGGATTCTCTAAGCAAGAATACTGGAGTGAGCTGTCATTGCCTTCTCCAAGGCATCTCCCAACCCAGGGATCGAACCCAAATCTCCTGCACTTCAGGCAGATAAAATGAGAAATTTACCTAGAATGCTTGCCATAGTGGTTGATGCGAAGCAATCCTTCAATAAACAATAACTTCTATGATGCAAATAGTAAGCATTCTATGTAAATTTCCCATTTAATTCCTACAAAACTCCCGTAAAGCTAGGGGCTAGCCTTAGCACCATTTTAGACATCTGAAACTCCGAGATGGAGAATAAGCCCCATGGCTATGTGACTAGATTTGGCACTGGCCCGCACCACATTTCTATGTTGATATCCGTAAGGCAGTAGCAAGGGTGCCTATTTTCCTTCCTTGCAATACTTGATGTTTTGTAGAATACTTGGGCTTAGGGGTAGGAAGGCATGGATTCTAACTGCGCTTAGAATGTGGATGAAAGAGCAGCTGATTCTGAGTTGGAGGGTCTGATTGGGCACCTGATTCATCATATGCTTTCTATGGAAACTTGGTTAAATCATTTCTCTGGGTTTCAGTTTCTTTATAAGTAAAATGGAGGTGATTGGATGATGTGATCTCTAAACTTTCTTGAGTTCCAGAATTCTGGAACCCAGAAGAAGTCTGCTGTCAATCTTTTGCCTAAGTACTTTCTGACCACTGATGCATGTAACACTGACGTGTGTTGCTTTGACCAACCCTGGCTGTTGTCTGAGGTAGAAACAGACAAAATGAAATATATAAGATGTCTAAATGTGTAAATAAAACTGAAGCTATATGTCAGCCATCAGCCATTGTTCTAAATTTTGACTATATATTAAGATATTAATTGTCAATAAACTCTAGTAAGTAGGAGATGATTCATGTTATGAGAAAGTTATGTTACTTTTCTTCATAGATGAAAAAAGTTGAGGTAAAATAGGTTAAGTCATTTATTCAGCTAATAAAGGTAGAGTTAATTTTCAAACCCCAGTTGTTTCTGACATCTGCCCTTTTAGTCTCTATCCCATTTTGCTTCCCTTATATTGGGATGTGTGTGTGATGTTAATATAGGGTATATATATTAATGTGCATATCTATATGGTGATATGAGAGCAGCTAACATAAGGTGGGACTTAAATACAATAATTTAAGTTGGCATTAAGAATTAAAGATCTAGAAGACCTTTTAAGAATAAAAGATCTAGGTTGCATTAAGCATAAAGCATCTAGAGCAGGGCAGAGACAGTGGGGTTACATCCTGGAGGTAAGGAGTTGAGCTGGATTTGGGTGGGGTGGAAATGAACCACTCTAACATGTAGTGGAGATTGGCTGGTAAAACGGAGAGGAGTAAGGTCTCTGGATGGAGAGAATATTAGAACCCAGAGGCCGGGTTTAATAGACTGTGTGCCAGGAACCTGGTGCCTGATTTGTTTGGCTGGAGTAGAAGTGCCAGGTGAGTGAATGAAGGGCTACAGGTTTAACAGGAACAGCCTGAGGGAGAAGTTGAAGGACTTTTGTCAGAGGCCTTTATTGTTAGGCTGAAACATTTCTGAGCCATGAAAAAGATCCTCCTTGGGATTATGATATAAACCAAGTTCCTAGGATGTTTCTCACAGTGTATCTTGAATGTAAGAAAATATACAGAGATTCTTCCTTAAGAAGCTGAATCTGTGTGTCCTAACTGAGGCCAAGTGCATGGGTTAAAATTTCTTAAATATCTTATTTTTTTGATTCAGGTGTTCCATCCACGCAGAGCCCTCCAGCTACCCAGGGCTCTGCAGCCCCTCAAAACTCAACACCCTCCCGGGCCCCCACAACTACCCAGGTATCTCCAACACCCAGCACCCCAAAGACTACCCTGTTTCAGAACTTCAGTGGCTACCATATTGGTGTTGGGCGAGCTGACTGCACAGGACAAGTATCAGATATCAATTTGGTAGGTAAATCATGGGATCCTTGAAGAGACTGTGAAACAAATGATTTTATTTGTTCAATACCCTGCATTTATTCCTAATTGTTATGTCTTAATCATCTCCATTTGTATTGACTTCACTGCTATCTAACGTTTTGAATATTGTACTATAAGGAAGAGGGATTTTTTACTTAAGCACAACTCCCTTGTAAACTCAACTGGCCCTTTTTTATGAATGAAATTGGCAGAGTGGGCAAACTCTGATACTACAGGGGATGGGCAGGTACCCTAAATGATTGAAGCAGGCCAATATAAGATAAATGTCTAGTAAATCCTAAGTGTGGGGGGCAACAGAAAGTGGGTACAACTAGAAAGTTTGAGTGGTTTTAGCTGATCATTGGCATGTAAGAGTGTGAAACTAGGGCTGCCTCACTTTACAGTTTTTTAAAGAGAAGCCAGGGATTCCCTAGAGGCTCACACAGATTAAGAATCTGCCTGCAATGTGGGAGACTGGGGTTTGATCCCTGGGTTGAGAAGATACCCTGGAGAAGGAAATGGCTACCCACTCTAGTATTCTTGCCAGGAGAATTCCATGGACAGAGGAGCCTGGCAGGCTACAGTCCATGAGCTCACAGAGTCGGACATGACTGAAAGACAGAGAGAGAGAGTGAAAAAGTTCCTGGATTGAAAATCTGAGGATTTAAATCTCTCTGTTGGAAAATGTAAGCAACTCTAGTTAAAACCGGAAATCTGGTGTGGGCCAACACTGTGTTAGCCAAGTAAAACCCTTTTCGGGGCCAGAGATGGCCTGTGGGCTGCTGGCATGCAACCTCCAGGCTGTGATGTTAGACACACACTTCTAGCTACCCTTTCCTAGGGAATCAGAGCATGAGATTTCCTGATAGGATTTTTTTCCCCCCTCCAACCAAATAATCTTTAGGTTCTAGAAATTATTCCTAGCTGTCCTTTCTGAAAAGTGACTCTGGAATGTAAACTGTAAATGAGCACTTGCATGAGGGATAAGCAAGCAGTAGAGGGACCATGCTGGAGACCTGGGTGCAGCTTTTATGGGTGCGCTCTGTGACATGGTGAGAGAAGGGGTTTAAGATTGATGTATTTGGTGGGCTACAACGTTGGGAGGGACAACACTGTAAAAGCCAGGGTGAGGTACCCTCAGTAAAGATAACTGTGTCCTAAAGAAACCATTTTCTTTACGAAAAAACAAAAAACAACAAAAAAAACCCCCCACACACCAGAAAACCAAAGTGAAGAGGCCTTCAGTCTTCGGGGTATTCCTGGAAATGTAGGATGATAGTTGAGGAAGTATTTCCTTCTGTAGTACCTTACATAGGCTCGAGAAAAGATCCTGTTTCAAAGAACAGAAAAACCCTGAAAGGTCTCCAGCATTATAACACAATCCCCAAGTCACACCAGCTCCTGCCTTGTCCACAGGCCAGCGAATAGCTTCTTCCAACCCGGCCATTACTTTGCCTCTATCTACACAGAACAGTAAAGACTTTTGTGTGTGTGTGATGTTGGCTTTACTCTTGAAAACACATATGCTGTCTCACTCAGAGCCATGGTGTCAAGTGGATTGCTTTTCTTGGCCTACGTAGTCTCTTGTGGGGTTGTGCCTGGCTTCTGGTAGCAGGGGAATGAGAAGAAGTGAGGAGTGGTCTGATGCTCTCTTCCTCTTTAGATGGGCTTCAGCAAAACTGGCCAGTATGCACGGGGCATCCTCACGAGGTTGTACAGTCGTGCGTTCATCATGGCGGAGCCGGATGGGTCCAATCGCATAGTGTTTGTCAGCATCGACATAGGCATGGTATCCCAGCGACTCAGGCTGGAGGTAAGTGATTGGGGTGAGAAAGAGTTGCCGTGGTTTAAAGGCAAAGCCTGCAGGTGAATTTAACTAAGTAACTAAGCTCTCCTGGGTTTCTCACCCAGTGAATTTCCACTACCCTCAGGATTATAAGCTCTTGACAATCCAGCTGATAATCAAGTGAGGAGGATGAGCCTTATTATTCCATTGTGAGTCAGCTTGGTTGGAACTTGCTTTCCATACTGCTGATGGCTTGTCATCATTATTAATGCCAATATATTTCACAAGCTTATTATGTCCCATGTTACTTTCCTGTACACTGTCATTTAATCTTCCTTTTTAGAAGTCTGAGAGTGCCAATTAATTACTAACCCTTCCTTCAAGGTTTTAGACAATTGAAAATAGTTGCAAGAAATGAAAGAGAATTCAAGTGCAACTCTAAGATGAAATTGGCCATAAATTGCTGAAGCTGGGTGAAAGGCACATTGTACTATTCTGATGTGTACATATTTGAAAGTGTCCATAATAAAATTTAGAAGAATACAACATTAACCCTCTTAATCTCTAAACTGTATTGTAGAATATCGCAGGGCCTGTGATTTCCCCCCAATTTAGATCATGTTACCCCACTGTGGGAAAGATGAGCTCAGCAGCAAGGTACCTGGGAGTCCTGGGCAGGCAGCTTGTAAGATGCAAGGGGTAAAGGAGGAAGAGAGAAATAGTGACAGACAGATGGACTTCCAAGTCTGTCTCTCAGCCAATTTCTAGACCCTGATCCAATTATATTTTCTCCAAGGATCAGGACACAGAAAGAAAGTATAATCTCAGTGTCTTCTCACATATTCACAAATGTGAGAAAGAGGAGCATCTGGAACATTCAGAATATCCACTATTATCCATCAAATATCCACTATTCAGTGTCATGTTCTATCAGTCTCACCAAATAAGACTTGCTCCTCTTGTGTGAAAGGGCTGTGTGAAGGAGCCCAGAGGAGGGATGACACGAGAGCTTAAAAACATGTCTCCAGTGTCACCCACTTATGGGGAGTAGGATGGGAGCCTCTCACATCTGTGGAAACATGCTGAGCAGAGAATGCAGTGCTTTTCCAAGCCCTGCACTTAACACAACTATGAGGTGGATCTGTTGTTATCCCCAATTTATAGATAAAGAGACTGAGTCTTAGAGAAGGTTGAGTAACTTTCCAAAGTTCACACAGTTAGCAAATGGTAGAGCTGAATTCTGAACGCATATATATGCCTGGTACCAGAGCCTACATTCTTAAAAGGAGGTCATTCTATTATCTTGGAGAGCATTGACTTTTTGCAAGATACTTTGTTGGTCACTTCAGGGGGGCACACAGCTAAATGAATCATAAGCCATGTTGATGAATTCACTACCTGGTTGGGGGATTAGAGGAAGGACTATACCAGAAATACGCAAATAACTTTAATTTATTGGAATAAAGGACAATGGTTTATTTTAGTTATCTATTCATGAGTAATAAATAGCTCCTCCCAAATAGGGACTTAATGAACATCTCTTGTTTTATCTCACCATTCTGTTGATGAGGAATTCAGAGCTGGCTTAGCTAGGTGATTCTGAATTAGGGTAGTTGGCTGTCAAGGTGTTGGCAGAGGCTGCAGTCATCTGAAGGTTCAAGTAGGCTAAAAGATCCACTTTCAGGATGATCCAGTCTTGTGGCTACTGACTATTTCCTCCCTGTCCATATCCTCATGACAGAGCAACTCCCTTATAGTGAGTAACTCAAAAGAGCAGTAGAAATGACACTTGATTGGGTAGGTTTATTTATTTAATATTTGTTGTTACTTATTTATTTGGCTGTACTGGGTCTTACTTGCAGCACATGAGATCTAGTTTCCTGATCAGGAACTGAACCCAGGCCCCCTGCATTGGGAACATGGAATCTTAGGCCCTGGACCACCTGGGAAGTCCCTGAAAGAGTAGAATTGGTTGATTTGGGGGAGAGAGCTATCAAATCAAGGGGACAGCTTGATTTGTACATGTACAAATCATATACACAGAAACACAGGGAGAAATGCAAATGGAGAAATGCCTGGAAGATACGTTGGTCATAATTTGTAGGTCTCTGAAATGGTTGGTTGTTTATGATTCTGGGGGATGGAGATTCTTAGAAAACTTTTGCAAGGGAGTGATGCAAACACAGTTCTGCTTTAGGATGATTAATCAGACAGTGATGTTTGAGGTGGGTTGAAACAGACCAGAGCTAGAGGTGAAGACACACATTGGGAGAGTCCTTAAGTTAACATCAAGGCTCTACTGATGAGAGTTTAGTTGGGAAAACAGTAATCACACCAGGCATTTCAAACAGGGGATAAGGTATGGGGAGATTTCCCAAGGTGTTAGAAGGCTAAAAGAACTGAAAAGGGAAACTAGCACTGCAGGAAGGATTTCCACTTTTCCTGGCAATTCCCCCTGTATTGTGTAATGCTGCAGAAAAGTCTTGAGCCAGTGGGACAGCAGCGAGACTATACGGCGCTAGAAAGTCAAATGGTAACGTGATTTGGGGATGAGTTGGCATACGAACTAATGCTTAACATAGTCCTGTGATAAATCAGGTATTGTTCCAAGTGCTCCATATATATTAGTTCATTTAATCCTCCAAAAAACTGTATGAGGGATATATTATTATTATGTCATTTGACAGATTGGGAAACTGAGTTTCAGAGGACCAAGTAACTTGTCTAAGGGTACAGAGCTAGAAACCATCAGAAGTGGGATTCAAACACTGACGTCTTCCTGCTGGAGAGTATGGTCATTACCACAGCACCATACTGTTTTTCTGAGGAATCAAAAGTGGTTCTGATTGGGAAATGGTGGGGTCATTAAGTAGAAATAAGACTTCAAACCTCTGTCTCTCCATACTCTACTTTTGGGGGTAGAGTATGGAGGGGATGGGGATTTAATGTGTTGGGTTAGAGACCACTATCCAGTCAATAGTTGGCACCATTTAACCATCTCTTCCAATTTTTACTTCCCCCTGCAATCTGAGACCCAGAGGAAAGACTTTGAAATGAACCCACTTACTTATCCCAAGTTAATCCAAGGGGAAAGTGTGAAAAATAACTCTTAACTAGACTAGTGCCATTAAGTTTATTATGACACCTGGTTTTAGTCAGGTTCTCAGTCTCACCTTTAACAGTGATAACATTTTCAGCATGGAGAAAAGATTAAAGAAAAGATCTCCAAGCAGTGATGCTGGACAGGAAAACAGAATGACTTTTCTAGCTCTTTCTGTGTCACGTTTCCAAGAGTGTCAGCAATAGGAAATGGAATGGAAACGGAAGTCAGACAATTGAGCTATAGACATTAATATAACTTTATAGGTCTATGATAAAAATATCCCTCCTTTCATGAAGTAGGAAACATGCTACTTATAATGCTTATTGGCAGGCATTGTTATTAGATGATGGAGTCTTTTTTTCTTTTTTCCAGAAGTCTCACATGTCTGACTTCATCTCAGAGACTATAGTTTAGGATAAGATTTCTGTGAGCTGTTTGTAGTCTTTTCATTTTAAAATTCAAGATTCATAACTTCTATGTTTTTAAGAGCTTGATTCCTGCATAGAATGTACTTAATTCTAAAAATCCTGTTACAGTTCATTAGAAATAAAAATGGGTGGGACATTAGAGCTTTAAAGTTGACTGGCAGTTCTTTCTTTTCCACAACCTTCTTGTCTTGGTTACAGAATTGTAAAACTATCAGCTTCTATTTTTAATAAAATTTTTATTTTATATTGTGGTATAGCCAGTTAACAACGTTGTGATAGCTTGCAGGTGCACAGCAGAGCGACTCAGCCATACATATATACTTCTCCATTCTCTACTAAACTCTCCTCCCATCCAGGCTGCCACATGACATTGAACAGAGCTCCCTGTGCTTTCTGGTAGGTCTTTCTTGGTTATCCATTTTAAGTATAGCGGTGTAGAACATCAGCTTTTAAACTTTGCTTAAGCTTTCATGTTGTCCATTCATTGATGGTTTCCCCTTCTCCCTACAGACATTTCTTCTTCATGAAGAAGGGTGCTTGCCCCACCCAACTCTGGTATTACACAGTAATAGTTACTGTGTAAAAGAGTATGTAAGAGTGATGAAGAGTTGGGCTGGAATTAGAATCAAACAGAAAGAACATGGAACCTCACTGGGATGGAGAGTGTGGGCTTGTAATGTTGGTCTTTACTGTTGTTCAGCCACTACGTTCTGTCCTACTCTTTGCAACCTCCATGGACTGTCCATGGGGTTCTCCTGGCAAGAATACTGGAGCGGTTTGCCATTTCCTTCTCCAGGGAATCTTCCCAGATCAGGGGTTAAAGCTGTGTCTCCTGCATTGGCCCGCGGTGTAGATTCTTTATCACTGAGCCACCAGGGAAGCCCAGTGTTGGTCTAATTACTTTCTATTTCCTTTCCACATTTTCCTGGTATTGTTTGGTTGCTTACATGGATGTGGTAAACCTAGCAATCAGTATATGGGGCATGGAGAGGTTAAGGAGACTAGATGGTTTGTGATATCTCTTCCTGATTCAATGACCACATGACTAGAATGAGGGTGGTGGAGCTCTTTACCTAAAATAGAAGAAGTTAAATGGATGTGTTTATGTAGGTTCAGTAGGTAACACACCAGTTGCTGCTGTTTCCTTATGTACCCGTGATGTGCTGGAACTGGCTTGTACCTCATGAGGGTTGATTGTTAAATATGTAGAAACTTTGTGAACTGGTGGTTAAACTTTTGGTAGCTTGAAATTCACTATGGTGAGAGTATTTACACCATGGAAATTGGCAGATGATACAAATAAGGGTTTTCTTTTTATCTTTCAGGGAATCAGCATACTATTGCCTATATCATACTCAAAGTGGACAGCACTGCTAATCAAAAAAGGCACTCTTTGGGGTCTTCCCTGCTGGTCCAGTGGTTAAGGTTCTGTCCTCCCATTGCAGGGGGCTTGGGTTTGATCCCTGGTCAGTGAACTAAGATCCTACATGCTCCATGACATGCCACCCCCACCCCAAAAGTACTGTTTTTTGCTAAGCCCAGATTTGGATTCAGACTCCTTCTCAGCACATTACTTCTGATAGTAGCCACCCACGAACAGGACTAAATGCATGAGATAAGCAGTAGTTGCCAGCTCTGACACAAATGAGTTTTCACCATTGTCCCTGGTATTAGGTTATAGTATCTTACATCAAGGAAGGTTGCTTTGGGATTGACACTTTTGCTGGAACACTTTAATAATTTTTGACACAAAAAAGTCAAAACATCTTTCACAAACCAAAGTGATACCAAACTTTTTATTGCAGATGATTAAAGCAAAAATAGAAATAGGTATTCGGCAGTAATGCAGTATTTTGAAGTCAATTATATGTCAATAAAAAGAATCATTTTAGCCAAAAAAAAAAAAAAAAAGAGAGAGAGAGAAATAGGTACTTGGCAACATCACTAATTTTCTGTTGTTTTCTTGATGTGTGTATATCCTCCAAAGACCTAATTTATTATTTCTTTGGATGTTCATTGACTAATTCAATGAACACTTACTGACTCTTTAAGGTATCTCCTGCTGTGCAGCAAGTCATCAGAAAGCTCAGTGGCTTAAAGTAACAAAATTTTGTATTATTGCTCAGGATTTTGGTGAATGGCTGGGTTGGGTGAGTCTGACTTGTGTTAGAGCCACAGTCACTATCGTTACTTTTGTTATCATGAGGTTTGACTCAAGATATTGGCTGCAGCTGCAGGTGTTTGAAGCTTGACTGAGGCTGAAGGATCACCTTTTATGGTTGCTCACCAAGTGGCTAGCAAGTTAATGATGGCAGGGTGATTCCTTTCCCCATGGACCTGCCCACAGGGCTGCTGGGGTGTTCTCAGGTCATAGCAGGTGGTCTTCCCAGACCAATAAGTGTAAGTGTAAGTGTCTGTGTCTGGGAACACTGAGTTCTTCATTGTGGGAAATGAGACAGTACAGAGGCTTTTTCCCTGTCTGTCCACTGCTCCCAGGGTGCCTGCCCCACCCAACTCTGGTATTGCATGGCCACCTTGCTCTCTTTGGTTAAGCCTCCGATGAAAGGTAACATCTGTGGAAAGATCTTTCCTCACTAATGCCTATCACGTTCTTTTCCCTTACCTAGCAATATTTTTTCTCAGCATTTATCACTCTGTAATATAATATTACATATTTATCTTTCCCTCACTAGAATGAAAACTTTTTCAGGGTAGGAACCTCATATATCCCTAGTGCTTAAAACAGTGTCTGGACAACGAACTGGTGAGAGCACTAGGTCTACAGGTAGGCGTGGATCTAGACTCTGACTCTGCTATCTATTATATCACTGGGCAACTTATTTTACTTCTGGACGCATCAATGTTCTTAGCTAAAAGATAAGATTAAAAACGCCTACCTCTGGGTGGTGTTATAAAGATTTTTAAATGGCATGATGTAATACCTAGCATTGTGCTTGCACACGTCAAGAATCTATAAAATGTTAGCAGTTGCAATTGTTCTTGATGTTGTTGTTACTGAGATGATGAACTCAAGCACAGAGGGAAAGGTCACGTGACGGGGATGTCCAACGCAGTGATTAGCCTCATCAGAGCTTTTTCTCAGGCTAAGCACCTGTGTTATTCCTCTTCTTAGTTCTGATTGTTCTTTTTTTTCTTCAAGGTCCTGAGCAGGCTGCAGAATAAATACGGCTCCCTGTACAGAAGAGACAATGTTATTCTGAGTGGCACTCATACACACTCGGGTCCAGCAGGATATTTCCAGTACACAACATTTGTAATTGCCAGTGAAGGATTTAGCAATCGTACTTTTGAGTACATGGTCACTGGCATTGTGAAGGTAGGCAAGGGGACTTAGAGGCAACTGTTGTTTAGCATTGCTTACAGCACCTTAGGAAAGGTCTCTTATGATACAGAGAGTTCCTATAGGATCTTGGATACCAGCCCAGAATGACACCAGCCCTGTGGCTCTCCAGCTTTCATCCCATAGTAGGGATAAGTTGGAGACGAAAGAAATTGTCCACAGGGCTCTTCTATTTATATCAACTAAGTTCTTATGCCCACTAGGATTTCTAACTTTACAACTTTTTTCTTTTTTAACCCATAGAGCATTGAGATAGCACACACAAATATGAAACCAGGCAAAATCTTTATCAATAAAGGGACTGTGGATGGTGCACAGATCAACCGAAGTCCTACTTCTTACCTTTGGAATCCACAGTCAGAGAGAGCAAGGTGAGGGGACCAGTTATCGGAATGAAATGCATGTGCTTTCCTTTAGGAACTATCAACAAAATTTAAGAACAGGGTTGTTAGTTGATGGATATAGTGAAGGCTGAAAGAGTATTAAAGCTGAAATAATTTAAAAGCATGTCTATAATCTAAGACAACCAGAAATGAGACTGTAGAAGCACAGAAAAACCTGTGTACACATCTTCCCACTTTGCTGGCTGTGGGAATTGGATGTGAACGTTTGAAGGACTGTAGGCTTTCAAATCAGGTGCACCTGTGGTCTTGTCTTTATCACTTTGTAGTTGTGTGACCTTTATTGATTTACTTAAACCTTAATTTATTGGCTCTCAGCTTCTCATCTGTAAAATATAAAAATATGCATAACATATTTGTTCAATTAATGAATAGCTCGTTTTATTACGTTATTCAGAAGAAATCATTTTAGTCCAGGGGAATGTAGCAAGATAGATAAGGTAAAAGAATAAAGAAGTTGGCATGAAGAGCAACCCATAAAACTGGCATAATTGAATGGGACAACTTAAGGAAGGCCATTATTTAAAAAATTTTTTAATGTGATAAACTGGGTTTTTGACAGAAGAGAAGTACTTGGTTACTATGGCAGAATAAAATAATATCTCAGTCCAACCTGATATTTTACATTTGTCTACATATTTTTTGATAAATTTCAAAGGAGTTGATTTTTAGAAAATACACTCTGATTTCCCTTCAAAAGACATAAAAGAACACTTTAAGTTGTAGGTCAGGCATGCTTTTGATTTTGCACATTCCCTGCTATTTTTAAGAGATTTCACTAAAATTTGATATGAGTAGAAATTTCAAAAACTAATCCTTTCCATGAGAAATAATATATGCCCTATAATATTTCAAAAATGTATATTTCATCTCCAGTTAGCTGACCTATGCCCCTAACTTTGGTCACATTTGCAAACATTTCTTTAGCTAAGAAATAAGACCCTGGATGCAGTTTGTACGATTACAGGTGCCAGGGAACCTTGCTTACTGAGAGTCATTTTGTTTTTTGTGTCAGCTTCTGCTTTGTCATACACAAGGGCCAGGCTCTAGCCTAGAACTCACTAAGTGCGTTTATTTTGCTGACTAGGTATTCTTCAAATACAGACAAGGAAATGGTGCTCTTGAAAATGGTAGATCTGAATGGAGAAGAGCTGGGTCTTATCAGGTACTGTTTACTTTTTAAAAAAAATTCTGTCTGGATAAATTTCTTTATATGACAGAAAGGGACCAGAATATTGGCAGCAGAGGCTAAGAACAGGCTGAGTGGTGGAGTTGGAGCTGGGATCCAGCCATGTGCCCTCGGGTATGGTTCTCAGCATCCTAGGTCTAACAAAAGGATTATATGAATGAAGGATCTGAGTGAACGAGTTAAGCAGTGTCTGACATATGATAGGCTCAGTAAATGCTAGTGGTTATTACTGTATCAAGATCTTATGTGGAGGTTATTACTACTTTATCAAGATAATCATAGATAGAGGACAGTGATCTCCTGGAAATGAGAAAACAATCTGACCAACCAGGCAAGTGACTATGAGTTTGAGATTACTGACCTGTGTTTTTCTAAAAGGAATGTGTGTGTGTGTGTGTGTGTGTGTGTGTGTGTGTTAGTTGCTTAGTCATGTCCGACTCTTTGCAACCCCAAGACAGCAGCTCACCAGGCCTCTCCGTCCATGGGATTCTCCAGGCAAGAACACTGGAGTGGGTCTACATTTCCTTCTCCAAAAGGAACTATAGAAAGAAAGTGAAGTCGCTCAGTTGTGTCCGACTCTTTGTGACCCCATGGACTGCAGCCCACCAGGCTCCTCCATCTATGGAATTTTCCAGGCAAGAGTACTGGAGTGGGGTGCCATTTCCTTCTCCGTCTAAAAGGAATAAGTTAAGTCTAACGCAGTACAATGCCAATTAGTGATGAAAGCAGAACCGAGACCACCTAATGGAAGCAGATGAGGTAAAATCACAGCTTGGCAGAGATTTTGGGCTCCATTTCATATGTAAGAAAACACATGGATTCTGTTTTCTTTGAAAAGAAGTCATTTGTATTCCTGTGTGATTTTGGTGGCTGTAATTGAGCTGGCTAAGGAATTGCCTGGGTAGGTAATAGTCCCAGACACTCTGTCCAGTGGACTTCCAGACTGATGCACGGATGCCCTAAGGAAGTAGATGCTAGCACATGGGTGCCGGAGTCAAATAGCTTGGGTCCACTCTGGACTCTCATTCCTAGTAGCTGTGTGACTTTGGTCGAGTTTCTTAACTTCTCTGTGTCTGTTTTCTTACTCTAAAATTGAGGGATGAAATGAGTCCTTAAATACTGATAATAACTTTGTAAAGGAAGTAGGGATCTATCAGGGAGGATTATAAAATATCTAGGTGAAAGTTTCTATGTGAGTAAAATTAAGTAACTTGAAAGTAATAAGAGGTGAAGAAAAACATTAAAGATTATGATTAATCAGTTCAGATACTAGGGGTGGTCCTAACTGCATGGAGAACACACAGTGGCAAGGAGCTCATGTTTCAGCCTTAGGTACAGGTTTTCAGATTTGAATTCAGGCCCAGCCCTGTCACTTACTAACCCTGGGTCTTGAGGAAAGTAATTTATCTACTTATATGTCAAACTATCCTGTTTGAAAATGAGACTAGTAATAATACCTCTTAGGATTATTTGAAAATTAAATGAGATAATGCATGCAAAACTCTAGTTCTGTGCCTGACATAGAAAGAATTTCATAATTTTAACTGAAAGATAGGAAGTAAATAATACAGTACCTCTTCTGAAAATTCCATTGTTGGTGTATTGGTGTGCTTGAACTTCTTAGCATTGGAGTTAGTTCTTTGGGGTTAAAGTGAGGTCACTAAAAATTCCCTGATAAAATAAACATTATTATGTGGGTTGCTGTAATAGAATTCCGTCTTTGAGTGCATTAATTCATCTATTGATTAGTTGCCACCTAGTATTTAACGCAGTAGTCTTCGTAAATATCAGACATGCAATTATGTTCTTGAGGTATATTGTTATGAATCAAACATAGACACTATCTTCAAGAGTCGTACAGGCTAGTGGGGTGGTTAGGGCTGGAGAAAGAGACAGAGGCAGACAGACAAGTAATCATAACGTAAATCAGATGGTTGTCAGTGCTATCACCTGGGAACTTAGAGGCACTGAGCTCTGCCTGGGAGCATAGTGGAAGGCTTCAAAGAGGAAATGACATTTGAGCTGGACTTGAAGGAGCCATGGGTTTCTCAGGGGGCCATGAGAAAACTGCATGATGAGGCCAGAGTATGGGCTTAGGTCAGGGAGTGGGTGAGAGATGAATCTGGAAAGGCAAGCTACCTCTCGATTTTTGAGCACCTTCAGGGGGAATTTGGTTAGGAGACAGTCAGGATAAGAACACATATGTATGACTAGTTAGATGGAAAATCCCCAAATTTGTTAGAAAAAGAAGATGCCTTTTCCCTTATAGTTTCTACCTAATTCTTGGCTGGATGACTGAGACCACTCATGATTCCCTTTTATTAGTTTCTGAGTCATTGAACAATGCCAAAAGAACATTCAATGATATTTTTGGGGCCAGATGTTCTTTGCTTCCTTGCATGTAACTGTATAATATATCTGGAAGTTCCAGGGTCAACTGTCAAGGTTATAATGATGCTCCTCCATCTGCTGTGCTTAACAGCCTGCAATAACTTTCTATTGTTTCTATAGCTCCCATATGTTATCCTTGATGTTTTTGCGCCTGCATTTGCCTCTTGTTGCATAGGGATAATTGCTCTCTGAATACATTAAAAATGATCCAAAACATAAAGTCAAATCTGGGCTGCTAAGTAACTCAGCCACCATATGTAGGTACCTGCTGTGAGATAGAATCCCAAGGTATGAGGAGTTTGGAAGCACAGCATCTCAGATTTACAGAGTATAAAGTCACCGAGTTTAAATTTCAGCTGAAGCCTACAAAAGTGATGCAACCTGCCCAATGTTATGGCCAAGACTATTCACTATGAAAACCATGTTGAAATTCATCATTTATTCTTTGCTACTTTCATTTTTATTTTCATTTCTTCACTTAAAAGTCTGCACCAGTCACCTACGATATGCCAGGCAGTGCTTTCCAGTCCTTGAAACGATTCATTTCTAGTAAAAGGTCCTAAAGTCAGAAGTCAAATACCTTTGTCTGTGCTTCTTGAGCAAATCCTTTAAAATCTGAGACTCCACTTTTACATTTCTCAAATGTAGATGTATAATATGATAACGTCCCTCCACATACAGATTGTTATGCATTCATTTATTTATTAAGTATTGTAGAATACATGTGTCATGAACTGAACTAGTACTATAGAATACACTAATGAGAAAAAAATCGATGTCCTAAGTATTGCTCCTTATAGAACTTATAGTCTATTGGTGGAGACAAAGGTGATCAAATAGTGATATAAACCAATGTATAATTATAATTGCATTGAGTGCTGAAAAAGGAAGGTATGCAGAGCTGTGAAGTGACTTGACTTGATCAGGAAGTTGGGAAAGGCATCCCTGACGGCTCAGTGGGTGAAGGATCCAGCTGCAATGCCGGAGATACAGGAGACATGGGTTCTGTCCCTGGGTCAGGAAGATCCCCTGGAAGAGGAAATGGCAACCCACTCCAGTGTTCTTACCTGAAAAATCCCAGTGGACAGAGGAGCCTGGCAGGGTATAATCCAAAGGGTTGCAAAGAGTCAGACATGACTGAATACACATGCAGATGTCAGTTGTCCCCGAGGATAAGACAGTGGAACTGAAAACCAAGGCAGGTTGAGAATTGACTGGCAAAATGTGAGGATGGAAAAGAGCATTTAACACAGAAAAATACGTGCAGAAGTAATATAGCCTGTTTGAGGAGTTGATAGAAGGTCTGTGTGGCCGAAGTACAGAGGACAGTGAGGTAGGGTGCTGTGAATTAAAAGTTAGAGGTAGAGGTTAGACACCGTGATAAAGATTTGGGTCTTTATACAGAAAAATAGAAAATCACTGAAGTATTTAAAGCTGGGGTTGGGAACTGGGGGCTCTTGAAGGGTTAGGAAGAATAGTGACTTGAAGGATGAAAGAATCATGTGTATGAAATTATTTCATAAACCATTAAGTCCTCTACAGTTGTCCAACACTTGCCTCGGTTGATCAGTCTATAAGGAAAATATTTCTTTTTGCCTAATACTACTGTTGGGTGCTGCCGTGGTAAATAATCTACCTGCAAAGCAAGAGGCCCAGGTTCGATCCCTGGGTAGGGATCCCCTGGTGAAGGGAATGGCAACCTACTCCAGTATTCTTGTCTAGAGAATTCCATGGGCAGGGGAGGCTGGTGGGCTACAGTCCATGGGGTCTCTGAGTCTGACATGACTGAGTGACTTAACACTACTACTACTGTATGCAGACACAGTAAATGACTTTTCCCCAAATGTGGAGAACATGTTTGGGATGTTTTGAATTAAAATATAAGCTGTGTGGAAGTCAGAAATTCACTTTGGGAGATTCTCAAAGGCATCTCAAAGGAGTCAACCAGCGGAGATGACGATGAGTTCTGGGAGACCCTGAATGGGGAAGGGAGAAAACAAGACAGGTTTCAACAGACTTACAGACTTAAAGAACAAACTTAAGGTTTCCAGTGGGGAAGGATAGGCAGAAGGGATAGTTAGGCAGTTTGGGATAGACATGTACACACTGCTATACTTAAAATGGATAACCAATAAGGACCTACCATATAGCACATGGAACTCTGCTCAATATTATGTGGCAGGATGGCTGGAAGGGGCATGTGGGGGAGAATGGATGCATGCCACATGTGCACACATGGCTGAGTGCCTTTGCTGTCCACCTGAAACTATCACAGTGTTGTTCATCAGCTGTACTCCAATATAAAATAAAAAGTTTCAAATGTTTCAAATGTCTGCACCAAACAGAAAGTCATAGGGTCGGGCACTTCATCTGAATGGCTGCTCTGGGTGGTGGACAGTCCCTTCCTATACAGTTGAAAAGTGCAGGTGGCTCTGGGAGAGGCAGTTGGGAGCACTGACGCTTTTCAAGGGTAGTACAGCAGGACAGCCTCTGTCTCACTTCCTTTCCCTTCTCCTAGCTCATTGCACTGGCCAAGCTTCCTTCCTCAATTATGCAGCAGTGGCATGGACCCTCCTTTTTTTCTCATCTCGTTAGCCCTCTAGGAGTCAGTATGGCATGGCTTCTGTTGGTCAGAGCTGTAAGAAAGGTCTGAGCAGGGTTTTGAATGATTTCTCTATTGTCTTGTGTTTTATGCATTGCAAATCCTTTTATTACAGAAGGGGGTTAGCCTTTCAAGGAACATTTTCAAAAGATAGCAAGGGACGGTAATTTGCTTAACCTATTTCAAGAATTTTTGCACACACTTAGAAAAACACAATTTATGAAAATAATTCATTTGAATGATACTGACTTATAGAGCTCATTTGGGGGGGGTGTGCATATGTGTGTGTAAATCTTCTCTATGATCTCTGCCTTTGACTTTCAGGATTACTTGAGAATTATTTACTCTCAATGGCTTGCTATCCTCCCTGCTGCATTCTCCTTTCAGTGTGCTTAACCTCACACCAAGAACAAATGTGGAAATCTCAGTGACTGCCCTTCATCAGCCTTTCTTGACCTCTTATCTTCTCTCCATCTCATTGCCTCATGTCTTTATAAATATATCCTCCATTAGCCTTCAAACTCTGGTTCCTGGAGCCTCACTCTCTCTTTCTGCATCCTGAATTTCTCTTTCCTCTTCTACGTTGTTGTGAAGCCTGATGCTGTCTTCCTGCTCCAACTTTCCTATCAGCTTATTTGTGCTGTTTCATTCCAGTGAAGTGAGTGTAGGCCTTGGTTGTGTAGTGAGTCTTCTGTGTCTAGTCCATCCCCATGTAAAGTGAAGGTGCTTCATAAGGGCTTTCTGATGACAAGGATGATGATAGTTGACTGATAACAGATTAATCATGCTTGTTAATGTAAAGGTCCCAAGTTTAGAAACCAGAGCTATAAAAGCCAGTTGTCATAACTGGCAGAAGACATTGGACTTACTTCCCAAAGTCAACCATGGTTAATATTCAGGTACATTTTCTTCTGCCTATTTCCTTAGAATGTATGATAAGAAATATGCACAATTAAAAGGTCATTCTGTAAAGATAGATGCTTTCTTAGTCTTATGCTGCTGCTGATGCTATGTCACTTCAGTCGTCTCCAACTCTGTGCGACCCCATAGACGGCAGCCCACCAGGCTCCCCCGTCCCTGGGATTCTCCAGGCAAGAACACTGGAGTGGGTTGCCATTTCCTCCTCCAATGCATGAAAGTGAAAAGTGAAAGTCAAGTCGCTCAGTCATGTCCAACTCTTTGCGACCCCATGGACTGTAGCCTACAAGGTTCCTTTGGCCATGGGATTTTCCAGGCAAGAGTACTGGAGCGGGTTGCCATTGCCTTCTCCATTCTCAGTCTCATATACTATGGGTATTAAAAACTTTAAAATATTGTGAAAAATGTTAACGATGTTATCTTCATGTATCTCAGTGTCTTTTGTTTTTTGTAGTGATTCCCTTTATATCTAATAATTTTTGTCTCAGTTCAGTCTTTCAGTTGTGTCCAACTCTTTGTGACCCCATGGACCACAGCATGCCAAGCCTCTCTGTCCATTGCCAACTGCTGGAGGTTACTCAGACTCATGTCCATTGAGTCTGTGATGCCATTCAGGAGTCTCATCCTCAGTCGTCCCCTTCTCCTCCTGCCCCCAATCCCTACCAGCATCAGAGTCTTTTCCAAAGAGTCAACTCTTCACATGAAATAGCCAAAGGATTGGAGTTTCAGCTTCAGCATCAGTCCTTTCAATGAACACCCAGGACTGATCTCCTCTAGGATGGACTGGTTGGATCTCCTTGCAGTCCAAGGGACTCTCAAGAGTCTTCTCCAACACCACAGTTCAAAAGCATCAATTCTTCGGTGCTCAGCCTTCTTCACAGTCCAACTTTCACATCCATACATGACCACTGGAAAAACCATAGACTTGACTAGATGGACCTTTGTTGGCAAAATAATGTCTCTGCTTTTCAATGGGCTATCTAGGTTGGTCATAACTTTCCTTCAAAGCAGTGTCTTTTAATTTCATGGCTGCAATCACCATCTGCAGTGATTTTGGAGCCCCCAAAAATAAAGTCTGACACTGCTTCCACTGTTTCCCCATCTATTTCCCATGAATTGATGGGACCGGATGCCATGATCTTCGTTTTCTGAATGTTGAGCTTTAAGCCAACTTTTTCGCTCTCCTCTTTCACTTTCATCAAGAGGCTTTTTAGTTCCTCTTCACTTTCTGCCATAAGGGTGGTGTCATCTGCATATCTGAGGTTATTGATATTTCTCCTGGCAATCTTGATTCCAGCTTGTGCTTCTTCCAGACCAGCATTTCTCATGATGTACTCTGCATAGAAGTTAAATAAGCAGGGTGACAATATACAGCCTTGACGTACTCCTTTTCCTATTTGGAACCAGTCTGTGTTCCATGTCCAGTTCTAACTATTGCTTCCTGAGTTGCATACAGGTTCTCAAGAGACAGGTCAGGTGGTCTGGTATTTTCATCTCTTTCAGAATTTTCCACAGTTTATTGTGATCCATACAGTCAAAGGCTTTGGCATAGTCAATAAAGCAGAAATAGATGTTTTTCTGGAACTCTCTTGCTTTTTCCATGATCCAGCGGATGTTGGCAATTTGATCTCTGGTTCCTCTGCCTTTTCTAAAACCAGCTTGAACATCTGGAAGCTCACGGTTCACGTATTGCTGAAGCCTGGCTTGGAGAATTTTGAGCATTACTTTGCTAGTGTGTGAGATGAGTGCAATTGTGCAGTAGTTTGAGCATTCTTTGGCATTGCCTTTCTTTGGGATTGGAATGAAAACTGAGTTTTTCCAGTCCTGTGGCCACTGTTGAGTTTTCCAGATTTGCTGGCATATTGAGTGCAGCACTTTTACAGCATCATCTTTGAGGATTTGAAACAGCTCAACTGGAATTCCGTCACCTCCACTAACTTTGTTCATAGTGATGTTTTCTAAGGCCCACTTGACTTCACATTCCAGGATTTCTGGCTCTAGGTGAGTGATCACACCATCGTGATTATCTGGGTCATGAAGATCTTTTTGTACAGTTCTGTGTATTCTTGCCACCTCTTCATAATATCTTCTGCTTCTGTTAGGCGCGTACCCTTTCTGTCCTTTATTGAGCCCATCTTTGCATGAAATGTTCCCTTGGTATCTCTAATTTTCTTGAAGAGATCTCTAGTCTTTCCCGTTCTATTGTTTTCCTCTATTTCTTTGCATTGATCGCTGAGGAGGGCTTTCTTATCTCTCCTTATCAGTGAACCTATACCAACACATTGTTGTCACCCAGAGTCATAATTTATATTAGCATTCAAGCTTGGTGCTATATAAAAATCTTCCTTTTCTTCGTATATTTCCAAAAATTTCAATAGTGAATCAAAATAAACCAAAGTTTAAAATCATCTGGTAATCCTGGGACTCAGTGGTGGTGATTTAGTTACTGTCATGTCCAACTCTTGAGACCCCATGGATTGTAGCCCACCAGGCTCCTCGGTCCATGGGATTTTCCAGGCCAGAATACTGGGGTGGGTTGCCATTTCCTTCTCCAGGGGATCTTCCCAACCCAGGAATTGAACCTGGGTCTCTTGCATTGCAGGCGGATTCTTTACCACCTGAGCTATGAGGGAAGTTCTAGGACTCAATAATTTCTAATGTTTTGTTATATAATCTTTCCTAATTTTTTTCCTAATCATGTTTATATCTTTTTATTTTTAAAGAGATTATTGTATATACCATTTGGTAACTTTTTCATTCAGAAATTCTTTATGAATTTATTTCAGTGCTACTTAGTATTTTTAAAATCACCATCTTTAAATTGTTGTATAGTATTTCATTATAATACAGGAGACATGGGGTTGATCCCTTGGTCGGGAAGATTCCCTGGAGAAGGAAATGGCAACTCACTCCAGTATTCTTGACTTGGAAAGCCCATGGACAGAGGAGCCTGGCAGGCAATTTTCCATGGTGTTTTACCATATGTATGGTAATATATCCAGTGAGTCACCAGCCATTTGACGTTTTAGTTCATAGTTTTTCTTTCATACACTGTTATAAGCATTTGTGAAGAGACCACTCCAGCCTGGGAAACCCATGGACAGAGGAGTCTGGCAGGCTATAGTCCATGGGTTTGCAAAGAGTCAGCCATAACTTAGTGACTAAAACAAAACAACAATCTTATAAATATTTGCCAGTGATTTCCTAGAAGTGGGGTTGCTGAGTCAAAAAGGAACGTTTATTATTAAGGATTGCCTCATGAATTTCCACACGATTCTCTGGCAAACTTGTGTTGGTTTGCAGAGCTTCCACCCAAACATGCATGGAGCGTTGTTCCCAGTGCTCTTGCCAATCTTAGTATTTTCAGACTTTACACATGTTAAGTGATAGACCCAAAAAAGATGAATCATTTTTGTCTTCCTTTCAATTCTTCAATTCCTGGATAGTTAGGCTGAATTAAAATAAATACTCTTATTGGCCACTTCTTGCTTTACTACCGTGGCTTGTTTAATCATACTATTTAGGTTGCAAGAATTTTGATTGCAGTAACTTAATGAACTTAATGGAATCCACCAAACCAACTATCTCTCCATTAACATTATTGAGAGTTTTTTTTTTTTCCTATCCAGAGCTTTTAAAGAAAACAAAATGAGTAGGTGAGAATGGACATCTCTCTTTGGAGTAGAGGTGGTCGATTCTCCAGGATACTGGCCACCGAGTTTACCTATAACTTCAGAAGCTGTTCTTTGGCTATGGCTCATTGTCTTTTAATTTGAGCAATCTGGTCTGTAGTCACCGCATCTGCTTGTTTCAGATTCAAGTTGTCCTTTGCATAAAATTCTGGGCCTAATAGCCCTCCCAGTATAGCACAATGAAACATTCTTTGCTTTCCTTTTCCCAACTGTCTGTAATGGGGTGGGGCAAGGAGGAACATAAGACAGGTGAAAGAGAGGTCTGTTGATTAGGCGTGTGTTAAGAGATGAATTAATTAATGCCAGGTGATGCAATCCAGTACTCTTGCCTGGAGAATCCCATGGATGGAAGAGCCTGCTAGGCTGCAGTCCATAGGGTTTCTAAGAGTCGGACACGACTGAGCGACTTCACTTTCACTTTTCACTTTCATGCATTGGAGGAGGAAATGGCAACCCACTCCAGTGTTCTTGCCTGGAGAATCCCAGGGACGGGGGAGCCTGATGGGCTGCCGTCTATGGGCTTGCACAGAGTCGGACACGACTGAAGCGACGCAGCAGCAGCAGCAGCAGCAGCGGCAGGCGGTGCAATAGACCTTGAAATCACCGTGGCTTAACACATGGCAGATTTTAATGTGCACATTTGCCATTCATGCAAAATGTCATAAAATGTGGGTGGTCCTTCTGCACACACGTTACTAGCCAGATTCACATGGTCCACCCGGCCAGTGGAATTGGGAACTAGAGGGCATACTGGTATTTTGTAAGCCCTCAAGTCCCTGTCATAAGAGGGAAGGGTTTCTTCACTTAATTATTTAAAGCTTACATTATATGGGGTGATATACATGTGTTGGGCACTAAGCTAAAAAGCCTCTTGATGAAAGTGAAAGAGGAGAGTGAAAAAGTTGGCTTAAAGCTCAACATTCAGAAAACGAAGATCATGGCATCCGGTCCCATCACTTCATGGGAAATAGATGGGGAAACAGTGGAAACAGTGGCTGACTTTATCATTTTGGGGCTCCAAAATCACTGCAGATGGTGACTGTAGCCATGAAATTAAAAGACGCTTACTCCTTGGAAGGAAAGTTATGCTCAACCTTGATAGTATATTCAAAAGCAGAGACATTACTTTGCCGACTAAGGTCCTTCTAGTCAAGGCTGTGGTTTTTCCTGTGGTCATGTATGGATGTGAGAGTTGGACTGTGAAGAAGGCTGAGCGCTGAAGAATTGATGCTTTTGAAGTGTGGTGTTGGAGAAGACTCTTGAGAGTCCCTTGGACTGCAAGGAGACCCAACCAGTCCATTCTGAAGAAGATCAGCCCTGGGATTTCTTAGGAAGGAATGATGCTAAAGCTGAAGCTCCAGTACTTTGGCCACCTCATGCGAAGAGTTGACTCATTGGAAAAGACTCTGATGCTGGGAGGGATTGGGGGCAGGAGGAGAACGGGACGACCGAGGATGAGATGGCTGGATGGCATCACTGACTCGATGGACGTGAGTCTGAGTGAACTCCGGGAGATGGTGATGGACAGGGAGGCCTGGTGTGCTGCGATTCATGGGGTCGCAAAGAGTTGGACACGACTGAGCAGCTGAACTGACCTGATACATGTGTTGAATACACACATGCACATGCATCATATATTTTAATGTTGTATTTATCTTATTAACTATACCTATATGCACACATAGCTTTGTATCCTTTTTTCCTTTCAATCCTCACCATTACTGCAACAGCAGTAGTATCAAAACCAGCGTAGCGTCATCACAGTGATGATTTATTCCATTCTTAGCACAGACCAGCCTAGGTGCTCAACACTTCAGATATATTTGTTCTCTTAATTGTCAGATGTCATGAGGTGGATACAGCCTATCATGTTACAGATATGAACATTGAGTTTCAAATAGGTTAGGTATAATAACTTGTGTCCAACGCCAGAGCTCTAAGCCACTAAAATGTACGGTCTCTGTATTAGTTTCTTAGAGTTTCCTTAACAAACCACTAGAGACCTGCTGGTTTAAAACAGCAGAAATTTTTCCTGTCACAGATCAAGAAGTGCCAGAAGTCTGAAGTCAGGGTCTTGGCATTGCCAGCTTAGTTTATTTCTCTCCCTCAGTTATTGTCTCATTCCTACAAAGATTCGGAACAATGGACTAAAGAGTTTAAAACAGCAGACAAATTACAGCTCAGGCAGACAGATCTTTTATTAAACAGACACTCCCAAGTCATAGGAATTGTAACGATCCCTCTTGACTTCCCCTTTTTATACTTCCCATCTCTTCCTCCTTTTGGTGCAAAATGGGGCTTGTATTTACCACCAATAAAGAAAGGAAATGCAAACGGGCATATACTCAAGGCTGACTGACAGCTGCAACTTATGTAACACCAGGCTTTGTTGCACATGTCTTTCCATAATTCAGTCTGTTATAGTCAGACATATGCATATGTAGAATATTTATGAATCCTTAATAGGCTCCTAGATGTCTAAGGTTGCTTGAGGAAGCCCCCGAGGTTAGTTTGTATCCACTGTGTGCAGAGGGCAACTGTGCAGGAGTTGGAAAGTCTCTGTGGTTATTTTTGTAGTATATCTGTGAGCCCTCCTGGATGTGTCTGGGATGGGGTTTAGAGATCAACCTGCATCTTTTTGTCTAGGACTCTCCTGGTTGCTCATGCCTAACTTCCTACCTAACGGAAAGCTTGGGTATTCCTGGAGGCTTTGAGGGAGAGTTGACTCCATGCCTTTCTCGTAGCTTCTGGTGACTGCCAGCAGTCCTGTCCTTGGCTTGCGGATACATCACTGCAGATTGTGCCTTCATCTTCACACTTCCTACATCCCCATATCTGGGTGTCTCTCTGTCTCTTTCCTCTTGTTATGAGGGCACCAGTTATCGGACTGAAGGCCCAACGAAAGATAGTATGATTTTACCTTGTTTACATCTGCAAAAATTCTGTTTCCAAATAAGATCCCATGCTGAGGTTCTGCTAGGCATGAATTTTGGGGTGACACTTTTGACTCCAGATGACACCACCCTTATGGCAGAAAGTGAAGAAGAACTAAAGAGCCTCTTGAGGAAAGTGAAAGAGGAGAGTGAAAAAGTTGGCTTAAAGCTCAACATTCAGAAAACGAAGATCATGGCATCTGGTCCCATCACTTCATGGCAAATAGATGGGGAAACAGAGGCAACAGTGGCTGACTATTTTTCTGGGCTCCAAGATCACTGCAGATGGTGACTGCAGCTATGAAATTAAAAGACGCTTACTCCTTGGAAGGAAAGTTATGACCAGTCTAGACAGCATATTAAAAAGCAGAAATATTACTTTGTCAACAAAGGTCCATCTAGTCAAGGTTATGGTTTTGCTATTAGTCATGTATGGATGTGAGAGTTGGACTATAGAGAAAGCTGAGCACTGAAAAATTGATGCTTTTGTACTGTGGTATGTTAGAGAAGACTCTTGAGAGTCCCTTGGACTGCAAGGAGATCCAACCAGTCCATTCTAAAGGAGATCAGTCCTGGGTGTTCATTGGAAGGACTGATGCTGAAGCTGAAACTCCAATACTTTGGCCACCTGATGCGAAGATCTGACTCATTTGAAAAGACCTTGATGCTGGGAAAGATTGAGGGCAGAAGAAGGGGACGACAGAAGATGAGATGGTTGGATGGCATCACCAACTCGATGGACATGGGTTTGGGTAGACTCCAGGAGTTGGTGATGGACAGGGAGGCCTGGTGTGCTGTGGTTCATGGGGTCGCAAAGAGTCAGACACAACTAAGTGACGGAACTGAACAGTGTCCTATGTTGTATTTGTCCAAAGATCTCCCATGTTGTTACACATTTTCATGAACGCTGCCTTTGAATGGAGGTACAATATTCTTGTTCTCCCCTTTGGTGGACATTTAGGTTGGAGATAGCCATACCTGGCACACAGGACTTGCTGCATAGCAGATAAAGATGCTCCATTCTCTGGGCTGATGGAGGTGTGCTTCACTTGGGGAGCTGAGTGGGAGCCGGATTTCAGCCTTCACTTACCCCTTTGCCAGTCACCTTTGTTCAGACCTTGGCTTCTGTGTGAAGAGGGCAGCTCAGATCTGAGAGAACAGAACCTGGAATGGGTTATTACTGTTTCAGAATGTTTAAATAGCTCATTTCTGCATTTGGCTTTTCTGTTTCACAACAGGAAGTACACAATGTCTGAATTGAAAGAGACACTAGAAATACCTCAGTTACACAGGAGGAGAGAATAATTATTCTGTATTAATCTGCAGTTTATTGATTCACTGTGTATATGTGTATGTGCTCAGTTGTAGCTGATTCATTGTGACACTATGGACTGTAGCCTGCCAGGCTTTTCATGAGATTTTCCAGGCAAGAATACTGGAGTGGGTTGCCAGTTCCTTCTCCAGGGTATCTTCCTGACACAAGGATCAAAACCCTGTCTCCTGAGTCTCCTGCAATGGCAGGCAGATTATTAACCATTGAGCATGATTGAAATTGATTTTTCAGAAGTTTTTTAGAAATTTGAACGAACTTTGCTACTTACAATGATTAGATCTCAAATCTCTTGACTTTCCTCAGTACCGGGATTGCATCATGATGAATCAAGTAGAGTCTTGGTCTAGCTGTGACATTATTTTAAAGTCATTGTTTCAAAATGTTTATTATCAAGGACATCGACATCTTCTTATGGCTATATTCTCACTTCTTTTGAAACTACCTAATGCTGAAGAATTCTCAAACTACCGCATAATTGCACTCATCTCACACGCTAGTAAACTAATGCTCAAAATTCTGCAAGCCAGGCTTCAGCAATATGTGAACCGTGAGCTTCCAGATGTTCAAGCTGCTTTTAGAAAAGGCAGAGATCAAATTGCCAACATTCGCTGGATCATCAAAAGAGCAAGAGAGTTCTAGAAAAACATCTCTTTCTGTTTTATTGACTATGCCAAAGCCTTTGACTGTGTGGATCACAATCAACTGTGGAAAATTCTGAAAGAGATGGGAATACCAGACCACCTAACCTGCCTCTTGAGAAATCTGTATGCAGGTCAGGAAGCAACAGTTAGAACTGGACATGGAACAACAGATTGGTTCCAAATAGGAAAAGGAGTATGTCTAGGCTGTATATTGTCACCCTGCTTATTTAACTTATATGCAGAGTACATCATGAGAAACGCTGGGCTGGAAGAAACACAAGCTGGAATCAAGATTGCCAGGAGAAATATCAATAAGCTCAGATATGCAGATGACACCACCCTTATGGCAGAAAGTGAAGAGGAGCTAAAAAGCCTCTTGATGAAAGTGAAAGAGGCAAGTGAAAAGGTTGGCTTAAAGCTCAACATTCAGAAAATGAAGATCATGGAATCTGGTCCCATCAATTCATGGGAAATAGATGGGGAAACAGTGGAAACAGTGTCAGACTTTATTTTGGGGGGCTCCAAAATCACTGCAGATGGTGACTGCAGCCATGAAATTAAAAGACGCTTACTCCTTGAAAGAAAAGTTATGACCAACCTAGATAGCCTATTGAAAAGCAGAGACATTACTTTGCCAACAAAGTCCGTCTAGTCAAGGCTATGGTTTTTCCTGTGGTCGTGTATGGATGTGAGAATTGGACTGTGAAGAAGGCTGAGCGCTGAAGAATTGATGCTTTTGAGGTGTGGTGTTGGAGAAGACTCTTGAGAGTCCCTTGGACTGCAAGGAGATCCAACCAGTCCATTCTGAAGAAGATCAGCCCTGGGATTTCTTTGGAAGGAATGATGCTAAAGCTGAAACTCTAGTACTTTGGCCACCTCATGCGAAGAGTTGACTCATTGGAAGAGACTCTGATGCTGGGAGGGATTGAAGGCAGAAGGAGAAGGGGACGACAGAGGATGAGATGGCTGGATGGCATCACTGACTCAATGAACGTGAGTCTGAGTGAACTCCGGGAGTTGGTGATGGACAGGGAGGCCTGGCGTGCTGCGATTCATGGGGTCGCAAAGAGTCAAACACGGTTGGGTGACTGAAATGACTGACTGAAACCTTTCTTCCTCTCTTTTGAACTTTACTTAGATGAATATTTTTTGACCAGGTAAAATAAATAGTAAGTGTTTTTAAAATTAAAATGACCACTTTTCTGCATATCTTTATAAATATTCATCTCTTACCAAAGTACTTTGTTTGCTTTAACAAGCCTGATATTTTTATAGCATATATTTTAAAGGGCAGAGGAGGAAAGACACAGCATCTTCCTATTCTGAAATGCAAATAACTTTTCTGATTACTATTTTTTTTCAGTTTGGTAGAGAAAAGTTCAATCAATTTTCTAAGGCCTAAAGTAAATGAAAATTAATAATTCAAGTTTATAATCTACTTAGTAGACCAAAATTTTTTGCTTTCGCTTTCTCCCCAGATATTATGGTTCCTTGATGGCAGATATTATATTATGGTTCCTTGATGGCAGAGAACATACCTGACTCTAGTGCTGAGGTTTAACATAATGCCAACCACACACTACTAATGCATTCATTTTGATTGAATGAAAAGAGCAACAGCTCTCTCTCCTTCCCTTCATCCTTTCTACCCTGGTCCTCTTGACTGTCCAGTCTCTGAACACACTGCATCCTTTCCTTCCTATCTCCATACCTTTGCTGCAGATGACTTTCTCTAGTCATTCCCCGGCCAAGTTCCTACTCATCTTTCAAGTTCCAGCTCAGATGTCACATTTTTCAAGGGTGAAGCGTTTTTCAGGGGTGAGGTGATGCTTCATTCATCTCTATGTCTCCAGCATCTGGCACAGAGCCAGAGTTAACTGCATGTATATTGAATGAGCAATTGAATGTTCAGTTTTGTGCACCATATTACTTGGGTAAAAATATTTTAAAAACTTTTTGTGAGGAAAAATCAAAAGGTTTTCAAAAAATCCTAAAGTAGCTTGAAAATCTATGAATTGGAATCTCTCTTTTCTTGAGTATTCCTGAGAGTCTGCTTTACAGCCTTCTATCCTGTAAACACCTTTTTCACTTGTGTGAAGGTTTGATCCTATGAAAGCCACTGGACAAGGTGTCACAAGGCCCAAACTTTAGCCTTGGTCCTCTATGACAAATGGGCCACCATACTGCTTCTTTGAGTACCTTGTACCATGCAAGTAATAAGAGCCTATCTCTCAGGGTTGCTGTGAAGTTAAAATGAGGTAACAGATGTGAAATTAACTTGTAAACTCTATAGCTTTACAGTTAAACAAGGTATTACCATGCATAAGGGTATACTGAATTAGGTGTAGCATCCTCTTTCATACCCCTGTGCACTTGTTCTGCTGTTCTTTCTCCCTGGAGTGCCTTCAAGAATTAATTGCTAGTCATCTGTGGTCCCCAAACATTTTACGACTCCTTATTTCAAGCATTTGTCACACTGTATCAAGGCCATTTGTTTACATCTTTGTCCTCTGCAAGATTCTAGAGTAACCTGTGATTGATTGAGTGCTTGGTACGCTGCAGACTCTCGGTAACTGTCTATTGAATTGGATAGGATTGATTCAAATAATTATTATGTATGTACTTGCTTGAAGGACAAAGTCTATGTTGATGCAATTCTGTAGGTATATTTTCTGTAACTATACCACTGGACACCTCGTCCAGTAACTAACCAGTATTGGCTCTTGTTAGAAGCTTACAATGAAGATGACAATAATGGAATATTTATAACAATAATTTTGTATTGTTAATTTAAAATTGATCAGACTTCTTGAGTATATTATTTGTAATTTAAGTTCATTAACAATGAAAGAATGCCTATTGTCAAAAGCACGTTTTCTCCCCTGCTGGTGGAAACTTAAGCTGCCAGATATCACTTGTGACTCCATTTATTTGGTTCTCATCATTAACTTAGATCTTGTTCTTTTACAGCTGGTTTGCCATCCACCCAGTCAGCATGAGAAACACCAATCATCTTGTAAACAGTGACAACGTAGGCTATGCATCTTACCTTTTTGAACAAGAGAAGAACAAAGGTTATCTGCCTGGAGAGGTGAGAATTTATGTCACTGAAAAGCTTCATCTTAATCACTGAGTACCATCATTCATGCGGTGTTCAGAATAGCTGATTCAGATCTTCAGAGGAAAGTGTCCTCGTGGATATCACATACTGATGTGCTTGGATAGGAAGAATTCTCCATCCTCTCTTATCAGGAAAGAAAAAATTTAAATGATTATTGACTTTGTGTCAAATACTGCTTATATTGATGACGTCATAAAGTTTCAATTAGTAGGATTAGAAGAACAAATTCAAGATTTTTGCAACATATAATAGTTTTTGATCAACTTGGATATGAGATATGAGAGACTGTTGATGTTTACTTTTGTTTTCAAAGATATAAAATTATTAAGCGCCTTCTTAACTTCGTAGGAATCCAAATGAGGACAGGGAATGAGTTCTTTTCTCTGGTCCAGGCTTCCCTCTTAATTTCCTTTGAAAGACTTTGTTCTACTTTCCTGCAATACGGCCTAAGTCAGAGACAATCCTAATCCATTGGAATGGTATTTGAAATGTAGTGAGTGATGGGATCAGAGCTGGGGGGTCCCAGAATCTAGTCCGTGTACTTCAGGAAGCTCGTCAGCTCTGTGTAGATTATGGACTGCTGATAGGTAAGCGGTGAGGAAGGACCCTGCTCTGCTTGACCACAGCATCCAAACCTGAAATGTAGGAGAATATATGACAAGATGAGGACCCCAGGCCCTAGACTAGACTAAATGTTCTGTTGTAACAATATTAGCACCATGAACATTTGGCCTGACTTTTTAGCTCCTTTATTGATAATCTTCTGTTTTTTTCACTTTAGCCTGTTTTTTAGGAAAAAAGAAGTAATTTCCCATTATTCTTTTAGTATAAGAAATGACACAATCTCCTATGCTTGATTATCTCTTTCCTTAAGTAAATTTAAGAGACTTAAAATGAAATGGTAGACCAGTTAGGTTGAGATTAAGGTCTTGCCCTACTGAAAAAAGATTATGTGTAGTTATTTCCGGTTGAAGAGATAGAGAAAAGATATGGGGAGGGCAAGTCTGGATGGTGGATGCTATATTTAGGTTCAGTTGTACAGCAGAAATATCCAGATTGACTCTTTACTTTTTAAGCCAATAGGCTGTTTATTTTTAAAGGAAAAATGGGTCTCTGAGTTCCAGGTACAACACCAAACATGAGATTATGGGTCAGCATTTTATAACTTGTTGCACATTGTATTTCTTGTCAAAATGTTGCTGTTTGAGACACAAATTTGAAACTCTCTTAAAATAGTTTCACTGATAATTGAATATTATGAGTAATAATATATATGTTGACTGCAATGTGAGTCTTTACAGAAACAAAAATCTTTCTCAGAATATTGTGCCTGAGAAATATCCTCCTTTTATCCTATGCAAATGATTTTGAATAGTTCACCAGAGCGGGTTGAATGTCTGCCTTTTTAATGGAACTCATTGCAGTAAATAAGAAAGCATACATGGCAATTGGATGTTTCTTTTGGCAGGGACCGTATGTAGCAGCTTTTGCTTCATCAAATCTGGGAGATGTTTCCCCCAATGTTCTTGGCCCGCATTGTACCAACACGGGAGAGTCTTGTGAAAACGCCAATAGCTCTTGTCCCATTGGTGGGGTAGGTAATAATGACATTAAATCTTTGTTTTTGCATCTCATGGATATTTTATGTTTAAGTATTCACTGTTTATTTGCAATTATGTTCTCCTCAAGTATACTCTGGCCTACTTACTGCTAGCATTTGCTCTTCTCAAAAGCACCCACTAAATTTTGATTGGATAAAATTATAGTTTTCCATTTGATGCTTATATTTTTTGAATGGTAAGACAATTTAGTAAATGTCACAGATTAAATATCCTTTCCTAAACTTGGACAGCTTGATACATTTTGCCTTGGCATTTCTGAAGTCACAATTTAGTACAAAAACTGTCTGCCTGAGACATTTCTCTCTGATTTTCACGTCTTTAGGGTTTTTCTAAAAATGTAACATCAAAATTCTTTTTCTTATAAATTACAAAACAAAAAAAAAGTGTTGCTGTGAAAACTTGAGGCTTCTCTTGTAGCTCAGTTGGTAAAGAATCTGCCTGCAATGCAGGAGACATGGTTTCAATTCCTGGATCAGGAAGATCTCCTGGAAAAGGAAATGGCAACCCACTTCAGTATTCTTGCCTAGAGAATCCCATGAACAGAGGAGCCTGGCAGGCTATAGTCCATGAGGTTGCAAGAGTCAGACATGACTTAGTAACTACACCACCACCACCACCAAAACTCAAACCACATGGAAATCTTAAAAAGCAGTAAAAAGTGAAAGTCCCTGCTTACCTTCCTCCCTCCACCTGCTCCTTTTCCCCAAAATTACCACTATCACACCTCTTCCTACATGCGTGCATCCATGAACAACATTTTATAACTTATTTATTGAGGTTTTTTGTTTGTTTGTTTTTGTCCAGGATTTGGGTTTTCTACCTAATTTGTCTTTCAGAAATATCACTCTAGGTAGTTCTGTGTAGTAAGCTTTACACTCAACAAGTGAGGCTGTACCATTGTTTATTTAGCTGCTCCCCCTCATCTGCGTTTAGATTTTTTATCTTTGACATGAGCAGCAGGTGCTAGTCTCTGGTTCTTATTTTTTGTGTTTACAGAATATTTCACCTGTGGTATTGCTTTTATTAAACACTATGTTTGGGCTATTTATTTTATCCCAGTCAAGTTCATCCTCCCAATGAGAAACATATTTTTAACAATTATACTTTTCTCTTATACTTTACTATTTTTATATAGAAGGTCCTCCTATTGTAAAGCATTGATACCCCAATGTTTAAAAAAGTAAGAAAAAAGAAAGTCTTCCTACAGCAGAAACGAATACAACATTTTTAATCAATTATAATTCAATGAAAAAATGTCTTTGTTACCCTTCATTTGCAAAATTTTTACACATTATTAATTCACATTAGAGTGGATGATTATTTGTTAAATTACAAAATTCATACATGAAATGGTTAAATTATGATACTTATTTGCAATAGAATATTATGCATCAATTTTATGTCTTATGTTGAAATAGATGAATACTAGCAATGTTCATTGCTCTAATTCCAGAATGATTTTGTTTTTCATAATCTGTAAATTGGGAGAACATCTGGAAAGAGATGCTGGAATGTGGCTTTAAAAAAAAATCTCTTTGCTGGGACTTCCCTAGTGGTCCAGTGGTTAAGACTCCGATTCCTGTTCAGGGAACTTGGATTCAGTCCCTGGCTGGTTGGGGAACAAATGTCCGACAGGCCACACAGCCAAAAAGAAAGTCTGTTTGCTCAGATTCGCTTATCATTTTCCATCCCTTGAAAGAATCGCTTATTTCACTAAGAACATATCTCGCGTCATTTTGTTCCAGGCTAGCACGTGTGTTGCTATGGGACCTGGGCAGGATATGTTTGAAAGTACACAAATCATAGGACGGAAAATATATGACAAAGCAAAGGTAAGCTGTGGGCCTTGCTGCTTTTATCTTCATTCAAAACTATACTTTAAAATCCACTGACAATTTTCATTAGGAAGTTGGTCTTTGTAAGGAAGACAGCAGGAGCTCAAGCTGCACCAAGGAGTCTGAAGGTATGATGCTGTTTAGTGTCGATCAGGAAGGTCGTTTCACATACCACACAGGAACCTTTCTCTGACTGCTTGTGACTGACTTCCTACAGGAAGTACATTGAAAAGCGAGTAATCAGGAAAATATTCTTTCAGCCAGAGTGCTTGCTTCACGCAGTTAAATGATAGATTGTAGTTTTCAATTCATGTAGTATCAGATATGACCAGACTGACCCAAATTCTCAGAAGTCTCTGGGGCCTTTGCCTGCCAAGTCCCCTGACCATTTCCTATCTTTTCTTTGGGGACAAGGTAAAGCTGAGTGGCACAATTTCCAGTTCTTGCAGTTTGCATTCAAATTAGTCCCTGGTCTTTTTTGATATGGCAAAGATCATCCATCTCATGTTTTCTTTTCTTTTTAAAAGATCTTTTGATGAAGAGAGAATCTGGTTTCAGAGAGCTTACTACCAGTTACTGTATCCTCCTTCCTCTCCTAAATTTCACCTTTCAAGTTTGCTCACATGTTTTGTATCAGCTCAGATGAAGATGTTTCCAGTGGAAAAGACAAAGGATAGCTTTGAGCTCAACCATCTCTAATAAAGATAGTTAAATCTCTGCCTTTTTATAGCTTACCCATACCTTTAATGAGCATGCCCATCAGTGTGTGTGTGTGTGTGTGTGTGTTTATGTAAATATTGTGTCTCAAGGGTTCTAAACTGTTTCAGGAGCAATTAAGGAAGAACAAAAGCACCTTTAAAGACAGAAGACACCAGCCAGCCTAATTGCCGCAGTTTCTTTTTAATTACTGTGGTCTCATCAGCGGATTGTTCTAAATTAACAGATTCTATTTAGGGTGTACACCTGTGACACAATTTGGCATCAGAAAGTTTGTTACCATTCTGAGCCTAGAGACATAGAGATCGGTCCCACATTCTCAGCAAGGCACAACTTTCCTCTCAATCAGGGAGGCAGTCCTACAGGACTTAAGAAACTCAACAACAGCAACAACAACAAAATCAGGGGAGGTGGGCTGCAGCTGGTGTTTCTGACTTATCTCCTGCGTCCCCACATGGCAGTGGAAACTGGGATGGCAATAGAATGAAAATGAGTTAGATGTCAGGCAAGGGCCCTGGTGCTGAAGCAGGGTTTGCCTCCTCTATTGTAGGATGGAGATGAATAAAAACAAACATTGCCAGGGACCTCTTTGGTGTTTCAAGGCTTAAGACTTCGCTTCCCACTGCCGATGGATCCCTGGTAGATGAGCTAAGATCCCGCATGCCTCAGGCCAAAACACCAAAACACAGAACAGAAGCAATATTGTAACAGATACAATTAAGACTTGAAAGAACACAAGCATTTCTAAATATATTTTAATTCCCATTTCCCATAGGATTATGAAAGAAATTCATATTTCTCATAAGATTAAAAAAGCATCAATTGATCCTGTTGGAAAAAAAGACCATCAAAAATGAACAGTGGGTGGGAGAACTGATGCAGATGAAGTGGGTCCTGAATTCTCTCAAGTCCCTCTTTGGTATGAGCCTTGCCAGAGAACTCAAGGACCATGAGAGGGAAAACTCCATGAGAGTCCCTGAGGAAAAACTTGTTCTCTGCAAAGAAGATAATTTGGTCCACCTACTCCTAACCTTCCTTGGTGACTCAGATGGTAAAGAGTCTGCCTGTGATGCAGGTGACTGGGATTTGATCCCTGGATGGGGAAGATCACCTGGAGAAGGGAATGGCCACCCACTCCAGTATTCTTGCCTGGAGAATCCCATGGACAGAGGACCTGGTAGGCTACATGACAGTCCATGGGGTTGCAGAGTTGGACATGACTGAGCAAGGCTTTCACTCCTAGCCTTAAAATTTCTTGACTGTCTTTCCAGTGAGGTTGGAGCATCTTGTGCCATAGCCTGCATTGCTGGAATTTTGTATCTGTGGGCAATAAACCCAGGTCAACAGACTCAGAGCCTTCAGGTTTCTGGGAAGTCACTGTAGGTTTGGCGGAGAGTTGAAAATGCTCTGGCTAATCAGCCAGCAGCACAAAGCTTGACTGAAAGATGCTTTTCCAAATTGACACTTGTTGGGTAAACGTGTACAGTATTCATTTTAGCTCATCTGCTTTTCATGGTAAGGCTGTGTGGGTTTTCTAGGAACTGTATGAGTCCGCCTCCCAGGAGGTAACTGGGCCACTGGCTTCAGCTCATCAGTGGGTGAATATGACGGATGTCACCGTCTGGCTCAATTCAACACACACAGTAAGTGTCACTGAGTCATACTGATTATGTGCCACAAGGGAAGAGCTCTGGGCTGATCTTATTGTTGAAGTTCAACTTCTGTTGCTTTTGTTTAATTTTTTTCCTTTAGGCAAAAACGTGTAAACCAGCCTTGGGCTACAGTTTTGCCGCTGGCACAATCGATGGATTTGGAACCCTCAATTTTACTCAGGGTGAGGTGCAGTCTGATCAGGTTTATGGTTCTAGATTCTGAACTTCAGGATTCTGTTCCCTAACAGGATTTCACGTAGCCAATACATTTACTATTTTAATTTTTAAAATTTAGGGGTAGGTAGGCTTTCCAGGTTTGTACATGATTTCTCTAGGGTCAGTATCTTTCATAATTTAGCTTTCCACTGATTCAGATAAGAATCAGGAGATTCTCTCTGCATTGCAACCTGCGGAGGAATAGTTTTAAATTGGGCAGGAATGGAGTTGGAATGATGCAGAGCAGGAGTGTCGTTTTAACACCCACAATATGAATTGGCCCTTCCATCTGGTTTTTAGTGTCTCTTTCCTGGAATTCTTTATTGGAGCCCAAATTCCTCAGAACAGAAGACTTTAGGAGCATAAAGCATGTGATCCTGGGTCTTCTTCCTGTGTGTATTTCCATGAATTTGTAACTGATTATTATAGGTTTAATACTTTATCCTGATTATCACTGTGATAACATGCGTTGCAAAGTACACATAGTTAAAGAAATTGAAAAGTAGTACCAACAGGCAACATTTTGGCTTATTTCATTCTGGTCTTTTATATACATGTATATTTTGGAACCATTAGTTGAAAAAGAAATACAATTGTAACATGATACAGTTGGCATCATCTTTCCTGGCAATGTTTCATCTAGCTTGGTCTAATGTTCTAAAACAAATAATTTTTGATAGCTTTATTGAGATATAATTCACAAAACATAAAATTCAATGGTTTTTAATGTATTCACAGATACATGCAACCATCACTTCTATCAATTTTAGAACATTGTCATTACCTCAAAGAGAAACCCTGTACATTTTAGCTATCACAGCCCAGTCCCCATCTCTTTCAGACCTAAGAAACCACTAACCTCTATCTCTGTATTTACCTCTTCTGGACATTTTGTATAAATGAAATCGTAAAAATATGTGGCTTTTTGTGTTGGCTTCTTTCGCTTAGCATCATGTTTTCAAAGCTCATCCATGTTGTAACACAGATTCTAAAATAATTTCATTGCTTTTTTTCTTTTTAAAAATTGTTTTATTGAGGCAGAGTTGATTTCAGTGTAGTGTTAATTTCTGCTGTACAGCAAAGTGACTCAGTTATACACAAATGTGTATATATAATGTGATTTTCCCTTGTGATTTATTATAGGATATTCAATGTAGTTCCCTATGTTATACAGTAGAATCTTATTTTTTATCCATTCTCTATATAGTAGTTGCATCTGCTAACCCCAAGCTCCCAGTACAGCCCTCCCCCTTGCAATCACGTCTGTTCTCTATGTCTGTGAGTCTATTTTGTAGATAAGTTCATTTATGTCATATTGTGACTGAAGAATATTTCACTGTATGGTTTTGTCAGATTTTATTTATGCATTCCTCAGCTGATGGACATTTGGGTTGTTCTGTTTTGGGCTGTTAGGAATAATGCTGTTATAAATATTGATGTCCAGGCTTTTGTGTGAGCATGTGAGTTCATTTCTTTGGTACATGCCTGGAAGTGGAATTGCTGGATCACTATGGTAAAATTCTATGTTTAATTATTTGAGGAACTACCAGAGTATTTTCAAATCAGTGCACAATTTTATGTTCTCATCAGTTTCTCTCTGAAGATTCTAGTTTTTTCACATCCTCACCAATACTTGTTCTTATCTTCCTTTTTTTATTCTAGCTACCCTTGGGGTGTGGAGTGGTATCTCATTATGGTTTTGATTGGCATTTTCCTGGGATATTGAGCATCTTTTCTTACGTTTGTTGGCCATTATTGTGTCTTCCTTGGAGAAGTACCTGTTCATATATTTTTCTTATTTTTAAATTGGTCTATTTGTCTTTTTATTATTGAGCTGGAAGAGTTATTTGAGAGTCCCATGTGTGCTCTATAAGTAGGTCCAAATATGTTCATAGTAATTATATTTTCCTGATTATATATTCTCTGTTCTTAGGTTTTGTAGTTAACATAGCTTTTTCCTAGATTATGGGTGTTAGGCTTGGTGGTTTTTAATTGCTCATGTGTGTGTATACACATAATTAAGTGGAGATCAAGAGAGGGTCTTTAGAGCCCACAAGTTAAACAGCTGGTACTTCAAACTGGAGATTTCTTTTATAGCTCTCAAAATAGGAAAAAGATAATTCAGCTCACTGACCTGCATCTAATTATATTTTAAAAATTGGCAACATGGTTGAGAAAGAGCAATAAAAGCAAAACCTGAAAGATGTAGAACATGCCTATTCTTCTACTCTATGAGCCACACGAGGATCTAATTAAATAATGGCTCCTACTTTAATATGCACAGGACATTTTACCTCTTCTATTTTGAAACCTGTTTGAAATCATTGAACAGTGAACTTAATAAAATCTCTCCAAGTTCTGAAAGCATCGTTGTACAACATTTGTCAAAATAATGGTGTTTTTCAGAGGGTTGCAATCATATTAATTGTAACATTCCTAATAGGGATGACAGAAGGGGATTCATTTTGGGACACTCTTCGGGATCAGGTTCTGGGCAAGCCATCTGAAGAAATCAAAGAATGCCATAAACCAAAGCCAGTCCTCCTTCATACTGGAGAGGTAATGCATTTGGATTATCATGGTGAAATTACTGTTATTTTTAAATTTATGAATTATTAGATATGAATAGGTCTGTGTTGAATAGTAGGTGTGTGTATTATACAAATGTTCCCAAATTAAATTTTTAATATCGAAAATATGGATGCCATAAGTTTAACTCTAAAGAAATAAGGGATATGATTACTAAATATACTGACTTAGATTTTTACATCCATAGTAAATAACTGAAACAATTAGAACAGAGGAAAAGGAAGAATAAGATCAAGATTTATAAGCACAGAATTCCTCACAGAGAAAGACATCTCAGGTTATTTTCCACAACTCAGGCAACATTATTAACTAAAGCAATATTCTTTGAATACCCTTTGGAACATGGATTTTCATATTCATGCCAGTGTTCATAATACCATGACTTTTTGATGTAGAAACAATTTTTAAATATAGTTTTTTTCCTAACATTTACTTAGAAATTCTTCAAGAAGGAGAGGAAGTGAAGGAATAGAAGGAATAGATGGAAAGATTCTATGCTAATCTGACCATGGTAAAGGATATATTCTCTTGGAGGAGAAAAGTAAGGCAAGATGTAGTAACTGAAGATTCAAAGTGCTATTTAGAGTAAAAAGAGAAATAATTAAGTTATTCCAAATGATGGTAATTCCTTATTTGTCTTGTATAAGGATACTCATCATGGTAATATAGGAGAAACTTGGTTATCTGTTACACATTGTGATTCCATAAAGATAAAGCCACCAAAAACTTCATTGATAAGAAAATAATTCCAGGTTAATGGGACACTGGTATCTGAAATTCACATATTAATACTAGACAGAATATTTAATACTACATGACTTAGAAAAAAATCTATGACTGCAGGAGAAGACACCCAAACAACTGGAAACATTTAATATCCATTAACAAAGGAAATTCTGTGAGCAGCATTGGTCTCTTGAGCAAAGAGAGTGATATTCTCAACACCGTTTTCATGCTTTTGGTTCTTAGCTGTTAAAGCCTCATCCCTGGCACCCAGATATTGTTGATGTTCAGATTGTTACCCTTGGGTTCTTGGCCATCACTGCCATCCCTGGGGAGTTCACGTAAGTTCTTCTTTTTGATTTGGTGAGATTTTGTGATAGTTGTAGATGTGTGTCTGTTGAAATCACTTCTTATCATGGGCAGATAACCCTGTACTGACTCTTTTGTATCCTACTGTGCTATGTATGGCAACAGTGAGAAATATTCCCAACCCTCTTTTGGTGGGGCCTCTGAAGAATACACCTCCTTATGCCTCTTGCTAGTGGGTATCTTGAAGTAAACATAAAAATTTGAGAACTTATCATTCCAGATTAAAATTATGCAGTGACTTCTTATGTCAGCAGAAAGACTTTAAATAATATTAAAATACAGGAACATGAAATAATCAGTTTAGGTATTCGAAGCACAGAAATGTGTTTTAAATTGGCTCTTTATGCCATATTTCCTGTCTTAGTAAGTAGCAATTTTGTATCTTTCCATTGCTCAGGGCCTAAATCTCAGTCATCCTTGAATTCTTTTTCAGTTTTCCCTGCCTTAAATCCCTCAGCAAATTCTGCCTGTTCTATTCAACACTTTCCCTCATTCTGCCCCACCCAGCTCCTCCCCACTTGGGTCTGAGTCACCATCACCCCTCCCCTGGATTTCTGCAATAGCCTCCTCACTCTCTTGGCTCTCCCTTACTTCTCTATAGTCTTTTCTCAACATTATAGCCAGAGATATCCCTATAAAGCATACGTTAAATCATGTCACTTACCATAACCTTTCAATAGCTTCCCAACTCTCCAGATAAACCCTCACACCCTTATAATATCCAGCAAGGCCCTCTGCGATCCTCTCTTCAGCAAACTGTCGGATCTGATTTTGTACCAGCCTGTACAAAATTAATTTGCCTCAATCACACCTGCTGCGGCCACGTTGGCTCAGACTACCAAGCATGCTCCTGTTTTAGGGCTTTTGAACTTAAACAGCTCCTTCTACCTGCAACATTTACCCTCCATATATCTCCATGGCCCACTCTTTCATTCCTTCATTTCTCTGCTGAAAACTCTAACAGAGATGCCAGTCCTGCTTACAGTGCATGACATTGTTTTCACCCGCCACTGGCCCATGACACCGCTGTCACCATCACAACAGTGGCCACCACCATCCTCTCATCCTTATCCTACTTTATATTCTCCATTGCACTTTGTCATCTCACTTTTTTATTTTCTATTGACCATCTTCTCTTCCAAGAATGTAAGCTCCATACTGTTGAGTGCTCAGCAATTTGAAGTGAGTCTGGTATAAAGTTAGTAGCTCAGTTGTGTCCCCGGTTATTGTAATCCCCCAGGTTCCTCTGTCCATGGAATTCTCCAGGTAAGAATAATGGAGTGGGTATCCATTCCCATCTCCAGGGGGTTTTCCTGACACAGGGATCTAACCCAGGTCTCCTGCATTGCAAGTGGTTTCTTTACCATCTGAGCTAAATAAATGAATGAAGCCTAAGTTCTCTGTAGGCAGGAATAGTGTACATTCTACTTAGCTGTTATTAACATAGAATGTAACCAATTGTTGACTCAGTGAATGGAAGACAATTGTGATCTGCCAGTGATATTCACTGGTGCTGTTTTCCTCCTTCAGCTTATCTGCTTTTGGTTTAGGATTAATTTTGAAGATAGGGCAGTGTGGAAAAAAGCTCAACTAGAACTTGCGTTGTTTCTATACACTGTTGTGTAGCCAGGCTAACGTTTTGGCTTTCCTTACAAGTTTTTGTGTACCTTGCACCTTTTGTGTACCTTTCTGTGTACCTTGCACACATTCTGAATAGGAAACCACTGAGATAATTCTGTTTTCTTGACTCAGGACCATGTCTGGACGAAGACTTCGGCAGGCAGTTCAAGAAGTAAGTTACAAATGAAATAATATACCTATGCATTTTTATTTGGAAAAGAGAAGAAGAATTCCCTATCCTTATGATCTGATACCTTTTAAATTAATCATTGCTAAGATGATAATAGTTTTACACTTCTTGAAAGTGAAGGCTGGAGGTGAATATGAAATATTGATGGCATAAGAATAAAATTTAAAAATATAAAGGAAATATAGTAGGATTAAAATTTTTATTTGTATTTAAGTACTAATAATTTAAAATTGATGAATTTTATGGATTCAGTAGTAAATGACCCCAAGTACATTAATATCTGAAAGTCATATATAAAAAATCTAACACGTTGAAAATTGTGTATTTTATCTATATTTGTGATTTTCTTTATTTCAGAAAGTATTGTCAATGTTTCTAAATGACATAACCAGCAAAAGTCTTATTATTTGGAGCTGCAAACAGCTACTGTGGTTAGCTAGTAATGCTCCCTTTAGACTTTTTAGGAAATTGATAAAACATCTATATTTTTAGTAATAAAGTTCTGCATCAGCAAATACAATCATTAGGGTGTTCATAGACCCATTGCCTTGCCCAACTGGAGTGCAGAGTTAAGGCTTTTAACTTTTCACCAAGGACTCTCTGATACTTCTGTATTCCTGGGCAATTTTGATCATTGCAAAAATATTAAGATAGATGTCTTATAATAAAAATTCATATTGATAATTATATGTTAAATATAACAAAAATGATAATACATTTTAAGATGAAGAGTAATTTTAGTGCACTCTCCCCTTTGCCCTAGGAATTTGAAGCTTCTGGGATGCTGAATATGACTGTTGTTATTTCAGGTCTATGTAATGTATATACACACTACATTACCACATACGAAGAATACCAGGTAAAGTAAAAAGTTCTCATCATTTAAAAGAATTATACCCTGGTCATAGAAGGAAATGGCAATGGAGAAGGAAATGGCAATCCACTCCAGCACTCTTGCCTGGAAAATCCCATGGATGGAGGAGCCTGATAGGCTACAGTCCATGGGGTCGCCAAGAGTCGGACACGACTGAGCGACTTCACTTTCACCCTGGTCAAGACTATTGTATCAAATGCAGATTTTCTTTCTGGACTTCCTTAATTATGTTTTTTAAGAGATGATTTTGTTTTAGAGCAGGAAAGAAAAGGATAAGCTAGGAGTCATATTCGGGAGTTCTAGGGTGACCATTTCCAAGTTCAGTTGAGAATTCTAGTCTCATTAACTTCCACTTTCCCTGAAATAAATTACTTGGTCAAGGGCACTGGTAATGAGCCTGGGTTATGGCATACAACATTTCTAACTCAATCCATAATGCTTTGGCACCTTAAGCTTCTGTAGAACCTGAGAAAATGCCCATTGGCAGCTGCTATCTAGGGAAAGCACTGGCTAAGCACCTTGCAAATGTAATTTGATGTAATCCTCTCAAGTAGCCCTGACTGAAATAGGGTATTATTATAGCATGATACAGATTAAGAAACAGAGCCTCAAAAAATTAGGGAGGCTGCTGACTGGTGATGTTTTTATTTTGTTTGTTACAAATGGTACAAAATGTAGCCTAAGTACTTTTAAACACCAGTAGCTAAAAACGTGAAAACAGGGTAGAAGTCCATACTTACTAGTTTCTAATACATCTGAAGTATAACTTGGCAATGCACAGTGTGGCACACAGGCTGCCTCTTGACAAATGCTCCGCAATTCCAGCAGTGGAGTCTGCCCTGCTGCCCTCTGTTGACTTTACTGAAGGTCCCTGCCTTTGAGTAATTCCTGTTGAATAAAGATTCTTAGCTGGGATAAATTTAGATGAGAATAATAAGTTAGATGAGAATAATTCCATTTTTGCCTTTATCTGCAACTGTAATTTAGCATTATAGTAAAGTAATGCTCAAAATTCTCCAAGCCAGGCTTCAGCAATATATGAACCGTGAACTTCCAGTAGTTCAAGCTGGTTTTAGGAAAGGCAGAGAAACCAGAGATCAAATTGCCAATATCTGCTGGATCATCGAAAAAGCAAGAGAGTTTCAGAAAAACATCTCTTTCTGCTTTATTGACTATGCCAAAGCCTTGGACTGTGTGGATCACAATAAACTGTGGAAAATTCTGAAGGAGATGGAAATACCAGACCACCTGACCTGCCTCTTGAGAAACCTATATGCAGGCCAGGAAGCAACAGTTAGAACTGGACATGGAACAACAGGCTGGTTCCAAATAGGAAAAGGAGTGTGTCAAGGCTGTATACTGTCACCCTGCTTTTTTAGCTTATATGCAGAGTACATCATGAGAAACGCTGGGCTGGATGAAGCACAAGCTGGAATCAAGATTACTGGGAGAAATTTCAATAACCTCAGATATGCAGATGACATATGGCAGAAAGTGAAGAGGAACTAAAAAGCCCCTTGATGAAAGTGAAAGAGGAGAGTGAAAAAGTTGCCTTAAAGCTCAACATTCAGAAAACGAAGATCATGACATCTGGTCCCATCACTTCATGGGAAATAGATGGGGAAACAGTGGAAACAGTGGCTGACTTTATTTTTGGGGGCTCTAAGATCACTGCAAATGGTGATTGCAGCCATGAAATTAAAAGATGCTTACTCCTTGGAAGGAAAGTTATGACCAACCTTGACAGCATATTAAAAAGTAGAGACATCACTTTGTCAACAAATGTCCGTCTAGTCAAGGCTATGGTTATTCCAGTGGTCATGTATGGATGTGAGAGTTGGACTATAAACAAAGCTGAGCACCGAAGAATTGGTGCTTTTGAACTGTGGTGTTGGAGAAGACTCTTGAGAGTCCCTTGGACTGCAAGGAGATCCAACCAGTCCATCCTAAAGGAGATCAGTTCTGGGTGTTCATTGGAAGGACTGATGTTGAAACTGAAACTCCAATACTTTGGCCACCTGATGTGAAGATCTGACTCATTTGAAAAGACCCTGATGCTGGGAAAGATTGAGGGCAGGAGAAGGGGACAAGAGAGGATGAGATGGTTGGATGGCATCACTGATTCAATGTACATGAGTTGGGTAGACTCCAGCAGTTGGTGATGGATAGGGAAGCCTGGTGTGCTGCAGTTCATGGGGTTGCAAAGATTCGGACATGAGTGAGCGACTGAACTGAACTGAGGAAATGGCAACCCACTCCAGTGTTCTTGCCTGGAAAATTCCATGGACTGAGGAGCCTGATGGGCTATAGCCCATGGTGTTGCAAAGAGTCAGACATGACTGAGCACGCTCACATGTTATTGAGCACTTCTTTCAATTATGAATGTAGGCAACAGATGACAGTAACATTATCAGTACTATGATTTTTGTCATCAATAGGAATAGGAACCAAGAATATTTTTGTATCACACCTAGTCACCACATACATGGAACTATCTTTTATTCTCATTGAAAGTGAAAGTCACTCAGTTGTGTGTGACTCTTTGCAACACCATGGACTATACAGCCCATGGAATTCTCCTGGCCAGAATACTGGAGTGGGTAGCCGTTCCCTTCTCCAGGGGATCTTCCCAACCCAGGGATCAAACCCAGGTCTCCCACATTGTAGGTAGATTCATTACCAGCTGAACCACCAGGGAAGTCTTTTATTCTCATTGCTATTTTAAAATCAGAGAGCTAAGAACAAATAATTTCACAATTTGTATGGGAATACAAAAAACCTCGAATAGCCAAAGCAATCTTGGGAAAGAAGAATGGAACTGGAGGAATCAACCTGCCTGACTTCAGGCTCTACTACAAAGCCACAGTCATCAAGACAGTATGGTACTGGCACAAAGACAGAAATATAGATCAATGGAACAAAGTAGAAAGCCCGGAGATAAATCCATGCACCTATGGACATCTTATCTTCGACAAAGGAGGCAAGAATATACAATGGATTAAAGAGAATCTCTTTAACAAGTGGTGCTGGGAAAACTGGTCAACCACTTGTAAAAGAATGAAACTAGATCACTTTCTAACACTGCACACAAAAATAAACTCAAAATGGATTAAAGATCTAAACGTAAGACCAGAAACTATAAAGCTCCTAGAGGAGAACAGAGGCAAAACACTCTCTGACATAAATCACAGCAGGACCCTCTATGACCCACCTCCCAGAATATTGGAAATAAAAGCAAAATTAAACAAATGGGACCTAATTAAACTTAAAAGCTTCTGCACAACAAAGGAAACTATAAGCAAGGTGAAAAGACAGCCTTCAGAATGGGAGAAAATAATAGCAAATGAAGCAGCTGACAAACAACTAATCTCAAAAATATACAAGCAACTCCTGCAGCTCAACTCCAGAAAAATAAACGACCCAATCAAAAATGGGCCAAAGAACTAAATAGACATTTCTCCAAAGAAGACATACAGATGGCTAACAAACACATGAAAAGATGCTCAACATCACTCATTATCAGAGAAATGCAAATCAAAACCACAATGAGGTATCATTTCACGCCAGTCAGAATGGCTGCGATCCAAAAGTCTACAAGCAATAAATGCTGGAGAGGGTGTGGAGAAAAGGGAACCCTCCTACACTGTTGGTGGGAGTGCAAACTAGTACAGCCACTATGGAGAACAGTGTGGAGATTCCTTAAACAATTGCAAATAGAACTGCCTTATGACCCAGCAATGCCACTGCTGGGCATACACACTGAGGAAACCAGAACTGAAAGGGACACATGTACCCCAATGTTCATTGCAGCACTGTTTATAATAGCCAGGACATGGAAGCAACCTAGATGTCCATCAGCAGATGAATGGATAAGAAAGCTGTGGTACATATACACAATGGAGTATTACTCAGCCATTGAAAAGAATGCATTTGAATCAGTTCTAATGAGGTGGATGAAACTGGAGCCGATTATACAGAGTGAAGTAAGCCAGAAAGAAAAACACCAATACAGCATACTAATGCATATATATGGAATTTAGAAAGGTGGTAACGATAACCCTGTATATGAGACAGCAAAAGAGACACAGATGTATAGAACAGTCTTTTGGACTCTGTGGGAGAGGGAGAGGGTGGGATGATTTGGGAGAATGGCATTGAAACATGTATGATATCGTATATGAAACGAATCACCAGTGGGTTCAATGCATGATATTGGATGCTTGGGGCTGGTGCACTGGGATGACCCAGAGGGATGGTATGGGGAGTGAGGAGGAAAGGGGGTTCAGGGTGGGGAATACATGTATACCTGTGGCAGATTCATGCTGGTGTATGACAAAACCAATACAATATTGTAAAGTAATTAACCCCCAATTAAAATAAATAAATTTATATTAAAAAAAAATAAAATCACAGTAGTTATTAGATCTCCTACAAGATCTTGTTATTCAAGGGCATCACATAGAAACACAAACATTGCTCTGTCACAAAGCTAGTTTATTATTTGATTTCATTTAATGGGTTTCCTTTGTCTACCCATGTATTTTATTTTATGTGTTTAGAAACATTACTCTTAGTGGGGTCCATTGCCTCAACAGTCTGCCAAAGGAGACCATGGTACAAATAGTTAGAAACTCCTACTAGCTTGTCTCCTGGTTAGGGACATGCAAAAATTAGTATTAATTAATTAATTGATTGATTCACTCATTCATTCAACAGAGGTGTTTTGTGACAGATACTGTATTAGCCACTATCTGGGCATGACAATGGTTATGAATCTGCTCCTGCCCTCAAGCCCACTAGAATTTATGGGTCAGTAAAAGACATAAAAGACATAGAAGAAAGCAGATGATTCCATTTCTGTGAAAGAGATGCACAAGGTGTTATGAAGGCAAAGAGAAAGAGCATCAGTTAAGAGTGGGTGTTTGACATTGGGGACTGGCAAATTTTCATGAAGATATAGTGTTTGTCCAAGTTCCGAGAATGAGTAAGGACTGATTAAGCAAATATAATGAAAGTTAATGGAAGGTGTTCCATATTGAGGGAGTTACATATGCAAAGGCCTGGTTGCACAGAGGTTAAAGAGTCTGCCTGCAATGCGGGAGACCTGGGTTGGGAAGACCCCCTGGAGAAGGGAATGGCAACCCACTCCAGTATTCTTGCCTGGAGAATCCCATGGATGGAGGAGCCTGGTGGGCTACAGTCCACGGGGTCGCAAAGAGTTGGACACGATTGAGTGACTTTACTTCTCTTCACTTCTTCACTTCCAGAGGGGGAGGCTTAGTATATTTAAGGGGCTGTACTTAGCTGAATACCCTGGGATAAACATGAGGAGGGTAGTGAGATGGGCTAAAGTGGGAGGCAGGGGTTAGTTAATGGAGAATCTTCTGTGCTATGACACAGAGCTCTGACTCAATAAGGAGGATTTTAGGTCACTGTAGTCAAATTCAAAGGAAGGAATGCTCTGATTTAGACAGCTCACTAGGATGGCAGTGTAGAAAATGATTGGAAGGGCAAGTGTGGAGGCACAGAACTGTGGAGGCAGAGAACTAACTGATGAAGAAGCTGTAGTTATGATCTGGGTGAGAGCGAAGGGTTTGGCCAAGGTTAAAGCAGTAAAGAAAGAGGAAAATGAAAGAACTCAAGAGGCTTTTAAGGAATGATGACTTGGAGACTTATAGGGTGACTGCCAGACGATCCTGGCATAGGCTTCACTGAGATGAAGAATGTTGCAGGGAAAGCGGATATATTTGGAGGGATACGTTCCATGTTAGATTTGATGAATTGAAGGTTTCTGTGAATAACCAAATCTTTGGACCGCAGGTGAAAGGAGATGTATTTGGTTTTATTTTATAGTTCTGTGATGGTTAAGTGGGCTCCCCAGGTGGCTCAGTGGTAAACAATCTGTCTGCTATTGCAGGAAATGTGGGTCCAATCCCTGGGTCAGAAAGATCCCCTGGAGAAGGAAATGGAAACCCACTCCTGTATTCTTGCCTGGGAAATCCCAGGGACAGAGGAGCCTGGAAGGCTACAATCCATGGGGTCGCAAAAGAGTCAGACATGACCTAGCAACTAAACAACAAGAAGGATGGGTTAAATGTCCTTTTCCAGACAGTTCTATAACCATCCAATTTATTCAGGATGGTTTCTTTCAAATAAAATGGATTGACTGTCCAAATGGCATGTGCCAAGAGAATTCATTGCCTTTAATAAATGGTTGATGGGAACCATTCACTTCAGCTGGTAAATGGAAATGCTCACCTTCCTTTGTCATAATTAGTTTTGAATGATGTCAGTTTGGATTATGCAAGATATACAATCATCGCCTGTCACTAAAATGCAAGAAATGGATCGAACTATGCAGAATGGTGTGCAACTCTGCTCTGCCTCTCCTGCAGGCTCAGCGGTACGAGGCAGCATCCACAATTTATGGACCACATACTCTGTCTGCGTACATCCAGCTTTTCAGAGTCCTTGCTAAGGCCATTGCTACGGTAATCAAAAATTGTATGTTTGTATGTCTCAGGAGTGGGGAGATGAAGAGGAAAGCAAAAAAGACCTTCGCTTTGAGTGTTCAGTTCCTTTAAAAATCTTTATATTTAAAAATATTATAGCTGTGAGGTATCTTTTAAAATTGAAACCGATAAAATGAATTCAGAGTCAGTTAGTCATCTTTTGGTGGTGACCACTTTTTTCACATATATTATCTTATATTATTCTTGCAATCATCGTGTGAAGTATACAGTCATCATTTTCCCCCATTTTTCAGATGAGCAAATAGGTTCAGAGATGAGAATGATCAAGTTTGCTATAACTGAGAGTTGAACCAGTGCTCCCTAATCCTGGTCAGTTTCTCTCCAATTGCTTCATGAATTGAGTGGTTTATCAATTCTGACATGCCCATTTTCTTTATTAGAACATCTCTGAAATTGGGATGTATCTTCCAATCAAAGGAATCGTACAATTATACATCAGCATGTTTTTACTTTCTTGGTGGTTCAAAAATAATAATAGTTATTGGAATCAATAGAGCCTTGGATTTGATAAAGTATAAGAGTTGTCTTCAACTGTACATATACATTGTATCTACCTAAAATATGTACACCTAAATGAGTTTATTTAAAGAAACAACACTCGTGTAAATCTTACCTCTGGTATATAGTTTATATACAAAGGTGCATTCTGGTGGCAGAAGATTAGTCAATATGCAGGATAATGACTCTAAGATAATAAATGATCCTTGTATAATACCACATAAGCCCCAAAAAGCGTTTTGAAGCATAGCCAAGACAATAAAACCTTTTCAATGAAAAAGCTTGGATATATCAAATTGAAACAAAACTGCTATTTCTGTAGGTCAAAACAGTGAAGTATTGGAAATTTCATATGCCTCCACCTGATTAGCTATTGACTGTGTATTTGAAATCTCAGTAGAAGGAATCTATTTAAAGTATATAGGGTTGGCCAAAAAGTTCATTCAGGTTTTTTGTAATGTCTTATGGAAAAACCTGAATAAACTTATTAGCCAACCCAGTATCTTAATTACCTGATTATTGTTTTATCATAATATGCCTTTCAATTTTAGATCTGATACTTGCTTTTCAATTATTTTTAGTTTTTATCATAAAACCTGTACCTATTTGTAGAATATTCAGATTATAAAGATATGTATAAACCTATAAGCTATCTCTAGAGATAACCACTGTTTAACTTTCATGCAATTACAGGTTTATAGCTCTTCCCATAGAAATAGAGGCATCAAATTTTATAGTGATATTTAGGAAGTGTGATTCACTTTGCAGAAAGTTGCTTCAGAATTTTATGGTTATGTGTCTAAGAATATCTCTGTGATCTTGGGCCAAAAATACCACTGAGTGTCTGCAAACTTATTTTCCCATTTGCAAAATGGGAATGATAATGAGTAGATTATATGGCTGGTGTAAAGATTAAGTATATAGAGCAAGGATTAAAGTATATTAAATACATATGAGGGGCTATTTAAAGTTTGAGATTAGAATTCTGATGGCACTATTAAAGGTGACACATTTTATGGGAAACATGGATTAAACTGGGCATATTGTCAGCTGATCTTAACTTTTAAATTAAAACTATATTTGTTATATTCATTAATTAGCACAAAGAAGGAGTTAGGAAAATACTTGCTAGTGACTTTGGATAAGAGAGACTTAACACTTTTTGAACATTTAAAAGAATAATTACAATGTCACGTTACAGAGGCTGACCATGTGTTCCTATTCAGAGTCATACACGTAAAGAATGGTTGTCCGAGTCTAAACTCATGTAGCATGATTCCGAGCTTACACTCAGATTATACTGATGAGGGAGGTTAAAGTGTTTCCTGTGACCGAAATGTTCTTCTGTCACAAAAGTTAAAATTAAGGACATCTAGGCTCCAATTTCAGCAAAGTTACCCTCATATTTTGTTACAGTTGTTAGCTCTTGGGAAGAGAGAGAAAAAGTGAAAGTGAAAGTGTGTGTGTGTGTTCCAGTGAAGACATTTTGAGGGGGATGTGGTCAGGGGAAAAGGTCTCTACTCTACATTGTACGCCTCTTAAACAAATGCTCTCTGTTCTAGGATACTGTAGCCAATCTGAGCAGTGGTCCAGAGCCTCCGTTTTTTGAACAACTGATGTCTCCATTAATTCCAGATATTGTGGATAGAGCGCCTGCAGGCACAACTTTTGGGGATATCCTGCTGCCAGCGAACGCTACATACAGAGTGGTAAGACTTGGAAAAGGATGTTGGGATCCTTATGAAGCCTATATTTGAAGATGGGGGGAAGATGTTGTTTAAAAGTCACTACCTGCCTTGAATCATGCCACAGACCAGTTGTTAGCAATGATTTTGAAAATTGTTCTTATCTCTGCAGAGGCTCTGCAAACATGAGAATGGGGAAGTATTTGTTTTTCAGATGGCAATTTTGGAAAAATTGAATTTCTAAAATTCAAATTGTTCCTTTTTTTTTTTTTTAAAGATAGACATGGAACCATTCATTGCAGCATAGAAAAGTGGTTTCTTAAATCAAGGGTGGGAAAACACATAGAAATGAAGCAGGTTTTCTACCACTAGTGCTTTTATAGATCTTGTTTCTTATAACTTTGCTAAATGATTTATTAGTTTCAATAGATTTTCTTTGGTGTGGATTCCTTAGAAATGTCTATGTGTAGTAGACATAAAAGCAGGTTTACTTCTTTTTTAGTTTCTTTCCTGGATACCTTTTATTTCTTTCCTTATTGCATTGGCTAGAGTCTCCAATGCAATTTTGAAAAGAAGTTGTAAGAAGGACACCCTTATCTTGTTTCTAATCTTAGGAGGAAAAGTATTCAGTTATTAAGTATAATGTTTTCATCAGAATTTCTGTAGATGCCCTTTGTTAGGTTAAAAAATTCCCTTCTATGTCTACTTTGTTGAGAGTTTTTATGAAGAAATGGTGTTGACTTTTTTCCAAATGCTTTTCTGTGTCTACTGAGATGATCATGTGGCTTTTGTTTTTTATCTATTAATAGGGTGTATTTTATTAGTTGATTTTCACATATTAAATAAATACCCTTTAGTCATGGTATACAATACTTTTTAGATGTTGTTAAATTTGGGCTTCCCTTGTAGCTCAGTCGGTAAAGAATCTGCCTGCAATGCAGGAGACCCAGGTTCCATGCCTGGGTGGAGAAGATCCCCTGGAGAAGGAAATGGCAACCCACTGCAGTTATCTTTGCCTGGAAAATCCCATGGACAGAGAGGCCTGGTGGGCTGCGGTCTACAGGGTCACAAAGAGTCGGGCACAACTGAGCAACTAATGCTTCACAACTAACACTTCACAAATTTGGTTTGCTAATATCTTTCTAAAGAGTTTCGTACTCATGTTTATGAGGGGCATCTGTAGTCTTCTTTTCACGTGTTGTCTGCTCTTGCTATCAGGGTAATCCTGGTATCGGAGGAGGAGTAGGAAGTGTTTCCTCTCATATTCTGAAAATGTATGCAGAAGATTAATATGATTTTTTCTTTAAATATTGGATCCGATTTACCAGCAAAGTCATTTAAATTTGGGTTTCTCTTTATGGCAAAAATTTAAATCAGTAATTCAATTTCTTTACTCAATGTAGGCATATTTAGATGTTCTATTTTTTCTTGGGTCAGTTGTATGTCTTTCTAGCAGTTTAATTTGTCTTTAGGAATTTTCCCATTTCTTTTAATTGTCTGATGTGTTGGGATAAACTTGTTCATAGCATTCCCTTATAATTCGTTTAATTCCTGTAAGGTCGGTAATGATGTCCCCTCTTTCTTCCTGGTTTTGCAGACTTGTGTTTTCAAAGAGCCATCTTTTGCTTCATAGATTTTATCTGTTGTTTTTCCATTTCGTTGATTTTTGCTCCAGTGTTTAATTTCCTTCCTTCTGCTGGCTTTGATTTTATTTTGCACTTCTTCTCATTTCTTAAGGTGGATGCTTAGGTTATTTTTATGTGTAGTGTTCTTTTATAAATTTCTCTGTTGGTTTTTTACTATGTATATTTTTAACTATTTACCTGATATTAGGGACTTGGAAAAGAACTCTCTTTCTGCTCTTAACCTTCCACTCTCAATACTTCTGACAGCAATTGTGTGGAGGTTCCCCCCACAGTAATTGTGTGGAGGTTATCCTATTTCCTGTGGACACCAATCTGATGCCCTATAATTCAATTCTGATGTTATTTACTTGGAGGTAAGGGCTCAGTGGGCTTCCCTGTTGGCTCGGATAGTGAAGAATCTGCCTGCACTGCAGGAGACCCGGGTTCGATCCCTGGGTTGGGAAGAGTGCCTAGAGAAGGGAATGGCTACCCCATTCCAGTATTCCTGCCCGGAGAATCCAATGGACAGAGGAGCTTCAGTCCATGGGGTTGCAGAGTTGGACCCATCTGAGCTACTAACACTTTCACTGTTTTTTTTTTTTTTTTTCCCCATAAAGGCTCAGTTCCACAAGACAACACCCTCTCTTCCCACCTCATTCTCCCCATACATACATATTTCAGACACCAGTGGTAAATCCAAGTTGTCACCTATGCGTCTAACAGCCTGGTTATAAATTGAGGATGCTCTGGCTATAAATTGGAGATCCTCCAGGTTTAATAACTTGCTAGAACAGCTCACAGAACTTTGGAAAACAGTCTACTTACTAGATCACTAGCTGATTATAAAAAAGATACAACTCAGGAACAACCCATGGAAGAGATGCGTAGAGCAAGGTATAGGGGAAGGAACGCAGAGCTTCTCCAGGCGTTCCACCTTCCAGACTCTCTGTGTGTTCAGCAGTCTGGAAGCTCTCTGAGTCCCATGCTTCAGGGACTTCTGTGGAGGCTCCCTTACCTGGGCACGGTTGATTAAGTCGTTGGCCAGGGGTGGTTCACTCGCCCCCTAGCTCCTTTCTCTCCCCGGAGCTCAGGGAGCTTGAGTTGAAAGTTCTGACTCTCTGATCACATGGTTTGTTCCCCTGACAACTAACCCCCGTTCTGCGGTCATACAGAAGCCCCCAGCCCCCAGTCATCATATTTCCATCCAGAAAGACACTTTAGTAGAGATTTTATCCCCACTCTGGTTGAACTGTAGTAACACAGAGGATGAGCACAACCCTGGTAAGAAAACCAAAAACGTGTACTGTGCTTACCCGAAGTTTAGTTGTTTTAATGAATAAACATTTCTCAGTTTGCAGTTATTTGAAGTGCCCAAATGGTTGTTTTTAGAGTTACATGTGATCCAGCAGTCCCACTTCGGGAGTATATCCAGAGGAAACTCTGATTTGAAAGATACATGCACCCCAATGTTCATAGCAGCACTGTTTACAATGGCTAAGGCATGGAAGCAACCTAAATGTCCTTCAACAAATGAAAGGGTAAAGAAGATGTGGTGTATATAATATCAGCCATGAAAGAGGAGGAAACAATGCCATGTGCAGCAGCAGGGATGGACCCAGAGCTTATCACACTAAGTGAAACAAATGTCATATGGTATCACTTACACATGGAATCTAAAATATGATACAAGCAAGCTTACTTACAAAACAGAAACAGACTCATAGCCATAGAAAATAAACTTTGGGGTGCCAAAGGGAAAAGGGTTGGGGGGGGAATAAGGAATTTGTGATTAGCAGATGCAAACTACTATGTAGAAAATAAACAATAATTTCCACTGTACAGCACAGGGAACTATATTCAATATCTTTTAATAACCTATAATAAACTAAAATGAAAGTGAATATGAAAAAATATATAATTGATCCCTGTATACCAGAAATGAATATAACATTGTAAACCAACTATATTTAAAAAAATAAAATAAAATTTAAAAGTGGTTATTTTTGACAGTTTTGTCAAAATACATAGTGGCTTTTCAGGGAAAGGACATACTGACCTCCTCATGCTATCATGTGAGAAAGTTCAGTCGCTCAGTTGTTTCCGACTGTTTGTGACCCCATGAATTGCAGCATGCCAGGCCTCCCTGTCCATCACCAACTCCTAGAATTCACCCAAACTCATGTCCGTCAAGTCAGTGATGCCATCCAGCCATCTCATCCTCTGTCATCCCCTTCTCCTCCTGCCCCCAATCCCTCTCAGCATCAGAGTCTTTTCCAATGTGTCAACTCTTTGCATGAGGTGGCCAAAGTATTGCAGTTTCAGCTTTAGCATCAGTCCTTCCAAAGAACATCCAGAACTGATCTCCTTTAGGATGGACTGGTTGGATCTCCTTGCACTCCAAGGGACTCTCAAGAGTCTTCTCCAACACCGCAGTTCAAAAGCATCAATTCTTCGGCGCTCAGCTTTCTTCATAGTCCAAATTTCACATCCATACATGACTACTGGAAAAACCATAGCCTTGACTAGATGGACCTTTGTTGGCAAAGTAATGTCTCTGCTTTTCAATATGCTGTCTAGGTTGGTCATAACTTCTTTTTTCTTTTTTTCCTTTGTTGATAATCCCCATAGTCTCTTTTTTAAAAAAATATAAATTTATTTATTTTAATTGGAGGTTAATTACTTTACAATATTGTATTGGTTTTGCCATACATCAACATGAATCTGCCACAGGTATACACGTGTTCCCCATCCTGAACCCCCCTCCCTCCTCCCTCCCCATATCATCCTTCTGGGTCATCTCAGTGCACCAGCCCCAAGCATCCTGTATCATGCATTGAACCTGGACTGGCGACTCATTTCATACATGATATTATACATGTTTCAATGCCATTCTCCCAAATCATCCCACCCTCTCCCTCTCCCACAGAGTCCAAAAGACTGTTCTATACATTTGTGTCTCTTTTGCTGTCTCGCATAGAGGGTTATCATTACCATCTTTCTAAATTCCATATATATGCGTTAGTATACTGTATTGGTGTTTTTCTTTCTGGCTTACTTCACTCTGTATAATAGGCTCCAGTTTCATCTACCTCATTAGAACTGATTCAAATGTATTCTTTTTAATGGCTGAGTAATACCCCACTGTGTATATGTACCACAGCTTTCTTATCCATTCATCTGCTGATGGACATCTAGGTTGCTTCCATGTCCTGGCTATTATCAACAGTGCTGCAATGAACATTGGGGTACATGTGTCTCTTTCAATTCTGGTTTCCTCGGTGTGTATGCCCAGCAGTGGGATTGCTGGGTCGTATGGCAGTTCTATTTCCAGTTTTTAAAGGACTCTCCACACTGTTCTCCATAGTGGTAGTAGTAGTGTAGTAGTTTGCATTCCCACCAACAGTGTAGGTTCCCTTTTCTTCCAGCATTTATTGCTTGTAGACTTTTGGATCACAGACATTCTGACTGGAGTGAAATGGTACCTAATTGTGGTCATAACTTTCTTTCCAAGGAGTAAGTGTCTTTTAATTTCATGGCTGCTGTCACCATCTGCAGTGATTTTGGAGCCCCCCAAAATAAAGTCAGCCACTGTTTCCACTGTTTCCCCATCTATTTCCCATGAAGTGATAGGACCAGATGTCATGATCTTCGTTTTCTGAATGTTGAGCTTTAGGCCAACTTTTTCACTTCCTCTTTCACTTTTATCAAGAGGCTCTTTAGTTCCTCTTTACTTTCTGCCATAAGGGTGGTGTCATCTGCATATCTGAGGTTATTGATATTTCTCCCAGCAATCTTGATTCCAGCTTGTGTTTCTTCCAGTCCAGCGTTTCTCGTGATGTACTTTGCATATAAGTTAAATAAGCAGGGTGACAATATACAGCCTTGACACACTCCTTTTCCTATTTGGAACCAGTCTGTTGTTCCATGTCCAGTTCTAACTGTTGCTTCCTGACCTGCATACAGGTTTCTCAAGAGGCAGGTCAGGTGGTCTGGTATTCCCATCTCCTTCAGAATTTTCCACAGTTTATTGTGATCCACACAGTCAAAGGCTTTGGCATAGTCAATATTAGTAATTTCTATATCTTGAGGAATTTTTCCATTTCATTTCATCTAAGTTATTTGAATTTGTATATCTATATCTTCATCTATATCTGACTCTACCAAAAGCAAATTATTGATCCAAAATTCTGAAGTAATTTACTGGGTCCAAGTTCCTGTTCCCATTGTTACAAGGGTATGTTCTCTAATATTCTCAGAAGTTTCAATTAAATACAATACAATCACTATAGGTACCCAGACTCCTAGGAATGTTTCATAAATAATGGCCCAAATATGAGCATGGAAAAGTACTATTATTAGAACTCATGAAATCAGTTTTTATTTTCAGGGAGAAGTTGTTGAAGTTACCTTTGTAGGTGCTAACCCAAAGAATTCAGCAGAAAACCGGGTAAGCATTAATGATTCTTTTTACGAATTTAAGTCCAGTTCTTTAGCCTTTCACTTGCGTATCCCTCTGAAGATGAAAAGACAAAGATTAAATGTTCCAACTTGCTTTTCATCGTATTTTATAGGTGTGAAAATTTTCAGGGGGAACAGTTACTGTAGAGCTGGGTCTAAAAAGATAGACCGCAGGGAATATTTAATTGTCTCTACTTAGGACCTCTTATAGCACAATGCATAGAAAACTGCGTGGTCTCTTGAGATGATGTAGATTTGAATACAATTCCCATTTATGAATTCCAATTTTAAAACTACTGAATCTGGTAAGCTAATCCAAGGGCCAGTGTGAAGTGTATCTCTGGTTCCTTTTCACCGCTCTTTGGCTCCTCTCTCTTCTGCACTCCTGACTGTGGTCCTGCTTCCACTGTTGTGGAATGATCATGGATCCCCGAGCAGACACTCTAATGACTGGAGCCCTGGCCCACATGCTCTCCTTTTTCTTGCACTGGCCATTTCCCTACTCTTTGCTACTGGCACTAATAGACTGTTTATTTATTCATCTTGCAAAAGTGACATGAGAAATACAGATTCCATGTAAAAACAGACAGTACAGAAGCTCTTTAATAGACTGTGAAAACACCTCTTTTCATGAACATTTTTAGACGCAATCACAGTTACCAGTTTCTTACATATCATTTCATACTTCTTGTCATATATCTGTATTTATGTATATGATAAAGTATATAATATCTACAAATAAAATGAAGTAATTTTATTCCTTTGGAACTCCCTCGGAATGTTCTTATAACTACACAAGCAATAATTAGATATGTTCTATCTGTAAGATTTCAAACAATAAAGAAATATATAGAGGAAAAAGAAAATGGGTCCATGAAAGTGATTTCAAGGTGAGATTTTTTTCTGTGGCAGAGAATGCATTAACTCTATGGAAGAGTCATTCCTCCCAGAGCCCATTGTTGCTTATAATCCAAAATGCCTTTCTTTCAAGTGAGCCTTCCCATTTCTGTTTATTAAAATAGGATTCCTTTGATAAAAGTTGTGACAATGTGACATTATCAGATATTATATTGGGAAAGATTTTTCTACTGCTTGGATAGTCAACATGCACCTGTTTGAAATAATTTCTCTAGGCAGTCAAGTCATGCCAGAATATTTACATGTTTACAGCATTATTTTCTAAAGATATTAAAGTGTTGTAGCAAGAATGCAGGATTAGCTGTAACCTGACATCCTTAGGGTTGAGAAATACTATCATCATTGTTGCCTGGAGAAGCAGGAGACTAAATTACTTAAAGAACCATGAGAACAGAATTAATTCCTAAGGCTGTTTTGGGACTTGGCATAAAACAATTTCTGGTTCCCTTTACTATTAGTGATCATCACATCCTTACCACCATGTGTTGAATGCTTACTATGTGCAGGTACTAGGCTAAAGGCTTTATTTACATACATCATCACATGAATCTGTTTAATCCTCCCTTCTACTCAGTGAGATACATTTTATTATCTTTGTTTTACAGATGAATAAAGTGAGACTGGGAGAAATTAATTAACTTGCAGGAACTAATTGTGTATCTAGAAGAGAGTAAGTCTGGGAGGCGAGGAGAGGATGTTCACAGAGTTTGCATATTTGGCATCCTAGCCTTGTTCTCTGATCTGCACTCTAGACGTATACACTGGGGCCCTTCCTGTTTCCTTCTCCACTGAAGGCCTTCCCAGTGTCACTCTGCCCTAAATGGCCATGAACAATTCTCTTTTCAGGTCACTGTGGTTATGGAAACTTTTTTTTAAATTGAATATTATCCACTAGTTGAGTAATCGAGGCTTCCCTGGTAGCTCAGATGTAAAGAATCTGCCTTCAGTGCAAAGACCCAGGTTCAGTTCCTGGAGAATAAAACAGCAACCCATTCCAGAATTCTTGCCTAGAGAATCCCACGGATTCTCATGGAAGAACCTGGCAGGCTACAGTCAGTGGGGTCACAAAGAGTTAGACACGACTGAGTGAATAATTAAAGAAGAATTTTAAAGAATCCCATGGTCCAGCTAGCTATAAATAAGTGATTCATTCAGCAGAGTTTTATTTGAACACCTGTAAACGACAAGGTTGTAATGGATAAAGGTGAATTAGACACAAGTTCTGGCTTCCCAGGTGGCTCAGTGGCAAACAATCCATCTGTCAAGCAGGAGATACAACTTTGATCCCTGGCTTGGGAAGATCCCCTGGAGAAGGAAATGGCAACTCACTCCAGGAGTCTTGCCTGGGAAATCCCATGGACAGAGGAGCCTGGCGGGCTACATGGGGTCACAAAAGAGTCGGCTACGACTTTATCAACTAAACAACAACAACCTGAACTTAAGGGCCACGATCTAAAGATTTTTAAAGAAAATTGGAGATTCATGGTGCTTGTATGTTTTATTATTATATTATTTAAATATGTGCTTTATTTGAAGCTGAATTCTTGGTCTAAAACAAATTACTATGACCAATGTGGAAAATTTTATTTTCCACTGGGAAAATAAAATCTGCTTATGATGTGGTTTCTAGGCATCCATTATGACAAAATATAAGGATTGCTTTTAGCTCCCCAGGAGTAAGAAGATTTACATATGCTTTTCAATTCTTTCACTCAGACTAAGAACTCATTTACCTGGAGATGTAAAGATGAGAAAATTTCCCCATTTTTCCCTCCTAAATCTGGAGGTGACTAGAGAAGGTCTTAGAATACAGATCAATGAACGTGTCAGAAATGGTTTGCTGCCTTTTCTAAATCTTGTTTTATTTACTCTCTTCTTTGCTCTAATTTCCAAAATTTGCTGTCAGCTCTAAAATTGTTCTTCGTTCAATTTTCTAAAGAGAAGTCATGGTTTTTAATAGACTGGATGAGTTAACATTCTGAAGATATTGCATAGATTGTTAAGAGGAAAACCTGAGGATTTGTATGAAATTCTAATACATATACTCATCAGGTCTTGGGAGGTTAGCAGTGGTCAACAGGGGATTTGGGGGTTTCTACAGTTAGATTTCTTCTGTGACTGTGCAGTGTCTGATCACTTATATTAATTGCATTTCAGACACATCAGACCTTCCTCACTGTGGAGAAATATGAGGCCACATCAGCAACATGGCAGATAATACATAATGATGCCTCCTGGGAGACTCGGTGAGCATGTCTGTTGAATATTTTGTCTTTCAAGCCCTGAAAAGAGTTGGTTAGTAATGCAGAGAAGACAAATGGGAAGACTGGCTCAGTGCATGATATTAATGATATCAAATTCCTCAAAAGCCTTCTGGCTTTATTTAGTTGATTTATTAGATTTCATCTTGATCCTATTTTTCTACAAAACAATGTGCTGTGTGCATCTGTAAGATTAGGTGCTAATGAGGTTATGACCTCCATGCTTACAAATATCTGTTAGTTTTGTTTTTTCCCATGGTCACAGACATAACCCCTAAAAGCTAATTAGTCTTCCTGCAGGTTGCAAGGCCTCCTGGTGGAAGGTGTATGAGATAGTTCTGTGGAGCTTGATATTTCCCCTGAGATAATAATGAGTCTATACTTACCATCTGTTGCATGTTTGTATGTGGTCATTGGTTCTTGATTTGAATTACTAAAATACAATAAGCTTGAGTGTTTAATTCTTGCTGACCCAGTAGGAAAGGAATATGCTTATAGAGTTTCCTCAGAGAAACTTTTCTCTGTACTTTTTGTTATCAAATACCTGAGCTGAATAGATAATATGAAGATTTGAAAATATATTTGGAAATGTTTTCATTCCTATGTATATAAATTTTATTTTTTATTTTTTTTTAATTTTATTTAATTTTATTTTTTTTAATTTTAAAATCTTTAATTCTTACATGTGTTCCCAAACATGATTTTATACCACGGAACAGTAATATGGACGTGAGCAAAATTTTTGGTCATTTGGTCTAATTCAAATGACCTCAAACTAAGTGATTATTTATATGTTAGTTTGGTTTCCATGGTTAATGGAAAATAGAGATTTGACCTTACTGTGGCCTATTTGATAGCCTCCCAAAATTATGGGCATAATGTTTACTCTCTGATCTTTAGAACTCTATGTAATATTTAAACAAGTAATATGTGCATATTTATTGTTAAAATATGGTTATACAGGTAACAAAAAAGGATAATTTAGTTTCAAAAGCCTGAAGTCAGAATGGTAGTTAACACCAAGGAAACATAGTAGTCAGCCTTTTCGCAAGCAGCACTATCACCAGCAATTTTAGAGAACTCTGGACCTGTCACTGAGGAAACATAGGATGCTGAGCACACCCTTTCTGCCCAGGGGGCTTATCCTCTACATAACCAAGGGTATCAGTCAGTTTGCCCACTGTGCCTCTCTGTATTTAGTAGCTGACCTCCCTGCCATGATCTACAAGGAGCAACGTGATCTGATTCCATCTGATTCTGTCATCTCAACCATTCTGCCCTGATCCTGCTCGTGCTTTCGGTCTCTTGGCTGCACCGAGTTTGCTTCTGCTTCAGACACTTTGCCTTCTCTGTTCCTTCTTTCTAGAATGTTCTTCTACTAGACATGTGTGTGTTCAGTATAAAGGACATCTCCTTAGAGATACCTCTCTTACTTTCTTCATGTCACTTATCTTTTTAACTTTACTTTTAAATTATTTATTCTTTTTGGCTACTTTGGGTCTTCAATCGCTGCCCTCAGGCTTTCTCTAGTTGCAGCAAGCAAGAACTACACTTCATTGTGGTGCATGGCCCTCTCCTTGCAGTGGCTTCTCTTGTTGTGGACAGCACAGGCTCTAGGGCACATGGGCTCAGAAGTTGTGGTGCTCGGGCTTCGTTGCTCTGCGGCATGTGGGATCTACCCAGACCAGGGATGGAAATTATATCTCTTGCCTTGGCAGGTGGATTCTTAACCACTTGACCATGAGGGAAACCCCTCACATTTCCCTTTTAAAATTATTTGTTGGTTTGCTTTTTTATTGCTTTTTACTATGCTTGTCCTAATTTGGCCATAAGCTCTGTGAAACTTTGGACCATGTCTGTCTCGTTCACTACAGCATTCTCAGTACCTCTAGCATAGCGTCTGGCACATGAACTCATGAAATGCATATTTTGAACAACCGAATCTAGATGCAAAAAGTGTCAAGTTGAGGTAGAGGATGGCAAGGGCTGAAGGGCTGCTATAGCAGTTCTAAAGCAGGGGATATCTTTTGTTCTGAATATCGGGTAAGGCTGTCCTAGGATGGATAGAATTTAGGAGGTTAGGTAGAACAAGTAAAGATATTTCTACAAATGACTGTTTCTTGAAGATCTGCTTCTAGAAAGTATTTATCTCTGTTTTGTTCATTGCTATATTCTCAATATCTAGTAGAATGCCTTGCTTATTGTCAGTACTCTTTTAATATTCATTTATTGACTAATCGAACACTTTTTAATCACACATTTTTAAGAGTAAAATTGGGTTTGTTTGTTTCCTACCAACAGTTTCTATTGGCACAAAGGATTACTGGGTCTTAGCAATGCAACGATACAGTGGCACATTCCAGATACTGCCCAGCCTGGAACCTACAGGATAAAATACTTTGGACACAGTCGGAAGCAGGACTTACTCAAGCCCGCTATCCTACTTTCGTTTGAAAGCAGTCCCTCTGCTTTTGAAGTCATAACTACTTGGTGAAAAGTTGATAAAACATTTAAAGAGCAGCTGTACTCTGTATGATTTCTATGACTGATTTCATATGAATGTAATCTATTATGATGACTTCAGTAATTGTCCTTTGGGGACAGATAGTTTACAGCTAATGGGACAGGTATGTGTGTGTGTGTATGAGAGAGAGAAAGAAAGAGAGAGAGAGAGAGAGAGGTGTATCCTGTTTACCTTGCTATTGTAGCTTACTTTTACCTTATGGTTTCTGCCTAAAGCATAATTTCCCTTGGGGCCCTGTGGCTATTTTAAGAGACAGTTCTCATCAATATGGAGATGTTAGTGAGAGTGGTTGAAGATGTGTGAACAATGTTTAAACTATTTATTTATAGAAATTATGGAATGTTAGCACTTAAAAAGCTGAAAGATGTTATCTACTTGGATCCTTCATTTTATAAATGGAAAAATGAAGTTTTATGGACTTAAGATTAGCATAAGGCTAGAGCCTTTCCCTTCATTCACATTTAAAAAGTATTTATATAAACATTGACCATAAATGTATAAGCCTAGTTAGAGAAAGTTAGCATGCCAGTTTTTCCTATATTGAGGGGTAGCCTTTCCAAGCAGTCACCCTGGCATTGATATGGCCAATCCAGAGTTGTTTTGGATGTTCAAATCATTTCTGGAATTGCCTTTAGAGCCCAACTGTGGGAAAGTCAGACTTGTAATATTTTGATCTTGCCTATGTTTCCCTAAGTGCCCTTATCCCACTGAATTGAGTCTCATATTCCCATGACTTGTTCTCAGTGATTTTGGATTGTTTTCACTAATCAAATTCTCTGAAAACCCACAAAGTTTTGTTATTAGTGTAGATACTAAAATGAAAGTGATATGGGCTTGAAAGGGAGTCCTCAAAGAAGAGGCTCTGAATTCATTTATCTGTCGTTACTTATTCACTCACTCACTCATGGACTTGTTCAATCATAGCATATTTATGAAGGCATATTCTCATTCCCAGCACTGTACTAGTGTGGCTGTGACAATTAGATATTTAGGATGAATGTATGTGTCAAAAGGTCACTATTTCAAAGGAGAAAATATTCAATTCAATGTGTAAATTCTGGGGAGGCATTGAAAAATCAATAATCTTCAGATCACATCTTGTATATCATCTTTGCTGAGTATTCTATTTAGGGGGTAAACTGAGGCTCCAGGCAATTTGGAAAAACCTGTTTTGAAAGCTATTTTGGGGTATTGTGAAATATCCAGTCTAATGTCCCAAAGGATAAGCTATGACAATCTGATATTGATTGCCTGAGAGTAGTAATTGCATTTAAAATTATCCAAGTTAGCTAGGAGCTCCCAGGTTGCAAAATAAATTTCTCAAAGCTGAGTCATGCTGTTGCATGGGTACAAATGCTTTAGCGTTTTTTGGAAAAATCAACTTTTCTTTAAAAAATAGCTTTCAAGTTTGAAAATAATAATGATACCAATAATAATATTTACATCTATTTACATAAGACTTAACATGCTATATTGTACCTGGAACATTTTTTGATGAATCAGTGCTCTAGAGCAGGGGTCTGCAGCCTCCAGAATCTAATGCCTGATGATCTGAGGTAGAGCTGATATAATAATAGAAATAAAGTGCACAAGAGATGCAATGCACTTGAGTCATCCTGAAAGCATCCCCTCTTCCTAATCAATGGAAAAATTATCTTCCACAAAACCAGTCCCTGGCGCCAAAAAGGTTGGGGACTGCTGTTCTAGTGGCCATTTCTGTGCAAGTTAATTGTGGAGAATTAACTAGTTATGGTTTCAATGGGCAGTGGTCATTTTTCCTAAGGACACCACACTATTTAGGGTAAAAATTCAGAGACCTAAAAGAGTAGATGCTTCTGAAAGTAGTTGATCTCAGAAAGACAAATTATGTTACAGCTGACGATAATGTTTTTAAAAGTATTTCTGATGACTCAGAAGAGCTTTTGAATTACTTTCCACCACCTCCGTGCCTCCCATTGAAACTTCTCAGCCGGCCTGTGAGTCCCTGCTGTTTACTTGCAGCTGCGCCAAAGCCGCCTTTCTATTGCCTACTGATCCTTCTTCACCCCGCCCTCTGCCACCAGTGTGCTCTTGACCACATGTAACCCCCAGAAACCTGTTTTCGCACTAGCTGCCATCTCTTCCAACTGAAGTTCCATTTCTGCAGTTTGTAAGTAAAAACAAAACCAGATCCCTACATCATAGATATTATAGTTATTCATTTGAATATGAAAAACAGCACGTAGATGCTGATCTGATCTGTCCACACAAAAATGGATCCAGTCAGTGTCTGGGGGTGTTGCTGGGAGTGGCTCATTGGAGCCAAAGCACATGGAGAAAATGAAAACTGGTGGAGAATGTATAAATGACGATTGAGTGTGTGGGAGAATTCTGTTGAAGATCTTGTTTCTCATGTCAAAGTGTCTGTTTTTCATTTGTTGTACTCTGTCTACTCTGGTGTTAAGGATGCTGTGACTTCTTTAAAAAGCACTGAATGATCCATCTATATTTTCAATCAGTATTATGTAAATTGTCAGTATTCAATAGAATGTTTAATAAATTAATAATTACACCTGGGACATTATTTTCTAATGAGAGGTGTAGACACTTGAGTCATTTTTTCATTTTAAGAGATGGAACAAATGGTGGTAGATTATATATAAATCAGGTTGGAAAGTGATATTGCTGTAGGTTTTGTGGAAGAAGTGACATTTAAGCTAAGACCTAAAGAGATTTAGCTAGGAGGAAGGTAAAGGAGCGTGTGCAGGTGTGATGTGTGTACTTGCGTGTGTGTAAGAGAAGTAAACTGTTCCAGGTAGAGGGCATATCAAGTAGTTTATCAAGGCTGTAATTAGATTGCAAGGGAGCAGTGGTCAGAAATGCTGCATTGAACTTTGCCCTCATGAAAGCAATTTGGTTTTAGATTATATTAGCATTTTTTCTCCTTGAGACTTGTCACTTATAACATAAAGATGCCTGAATGCATTTCCCCTTTGCTGTACTGGTAAAAGACATATTTTATACCCAAGGAAACTGATTTTGATTCTCAGTCTGCAGTGATATTAGATACCACCCATCTGTCTTCATGGACTGTTCTTGGAATTGAATTTCAGAGACTCCTTTGCTTCTGTACATCTCATGTTTTCAAATCTTGAGCTCCTTTTGCTTTTTCATACCTGCTGAGTTGTCAAGTGTAGCCAATAAAGACCACTCTCTCTCTTTGGATGGAGTTCCAGAGCTGTATCCTGTAAGTACTTATAAGCACTGAAAAAACTGATCCACCCACATGAGTTTCACAGTACACTGGCATGCATAATTCCCAGTCTCTGTTTTTCTTTTTTTAAAATTCTGGCTGTATTTTAAGATAATATGCAAACTGGAAGCTTGGGCTATTGGCTTAACACTAGTTAGAGAAGAACAGGCAACCTACTACCCCACTATTTGCCTGAGTCCATGATAGTACCTGATAATCAAATCGTTCCTTGACTGCTTATTCTCAGATGGTTAAGTGAAGAAAAAATAAATTTCCACCTCATTTTCCACTGTTACATTTTGTTGTTAGAATAGTTGAAAGCAGTATTCTAACTGCTATACTGATTATAACCCCCATGAGGACTGTAATTTAGACCCTTTCTTCTGCTGTAGCTAGAACAAATATCAATATATTTGTATAAAATCAGGAAGCAGATCTTTCCTAGCTGACCTAAGGAAAACAGTATGGTGACCTCTTTCTATTTCTTGACTCTCTGCCTGTTACGGATTGAATTGTGTTCCCCGAGAAAGTATGCTGAGTCCTCAACCCCAATACCTCAGAATTTGGAGAAAGGATCCTTGCAGATGGTAATTAGTTAAAGCAAGATCATACTGGAGTAGAGTAGGTCCCTAATCCAAAATGACTGGTACCTTTACACAAAGAATGCCGTGTAAAGAGATGTACACAGGAGACCTCCATGTGAACAAGAAGGTGGAGAGAGTGCTGGGTCTGCAAGCCAAGGAATGCCAAAGATTGCCAGTAAACCATCAGAATCAAAGAAATATGCACAGAGCACATCTTCTCTCACAGTCTTTGGAACAAACCAACCCTGGTGGCTTGCAGCCCCCAGAACCATGAGGCAGTAAATATCTGTTGTTCAAACCTACTAGTGTGTGACATTTAGTTATGGCAATTCTAGGAAACAAATTCACTGGCCAGTGGATTAAGGCACCTCTAAAGAGACTTTTGTGAGGCTCCCCGTTTGCAGGACCTAGGAGATGTGTCCTTTACTCTCCTGGATAATATGGTCACTTTTTGGCAACAGGTCCCATCTATTATATCGCTGACTGCCAGTGAGCATCATCCATCACTATCACAGACTATTAGTTTTCTGAAACTAATTTACATATAATAAAAAGCCAAGTGAGTCAGCTATGATGCAGCTCTAACTAAAATTTTATGAAGAATAAACTGTCTGTAATTTGGAAACCGATCTTTTATGGCTTGTGAATAAGACTATGAATATCTATTATATTTACTTATGAGATGACAGAATGAGAACACACAATAATGCGTGTTTATTCTCGGTACTTATTGAACCGAGTTGGGTTTTTTCCTCCCCAATTTATTATGTAGCAAATAGGGGACAGGTTGCTGTAGGGTCCATATTTGTGTTTACATGAAGACAAAGCTAAAAGAGAGTCATGATATGCCTCAAGAATTTGTGCCAATTTTAAATTAAGGCAGAATATGTTTGTATTCATGTTGTAGAAAGTGGTTGCAAAAAGTAGTGAGGGTTTTTTTTCCCCTCTCAATGGGTGATTCACTGCATGTTTAAATAAATGAATAGTTTCTATTTCAAGAAATGTTTTTATGAATAAGAATGCTTTCAAGACTGTTGAAGAGAAATCTTTCTATTTTTGGAGGGCCTTTTATTTTCTCTGGGTTAACCAAATAGCATCTCAGTGCTCATTTTTAGAATAAATTTATTGGGGTCCTGTGAGAAATGGGATGTTTGCTTCTGGTTGGGCCATGAAGCCACACAGGGAAGTCCAAAAATCTCTTTCCAGAGAGATCATTTTTCCTAAGCCTCCACCGTGAATCCAAGGTTAGATGGTCATTGAACTTCTTGATCTTAAAAAAATTTCTTACAGAAACATGTAGAGAGAATAGTATAATAATACCTCCTACATTCCATCATCCAGCTTCAGAAATTATAAACATTTGGCCTATCTCATTTCATCTCTCCCTTCATATTTTGTGAAGTGGGAGTGGGGGGGAAGCTGCAGTGTTTCCCTTTTAAATACTTTATTATATATATATATATATTAACAGATAAAAGTGTTTTTAACTGTAAGGTCACTCTTATATCTAACAAAATAATCCCTTAATTTCATCTACTATTTAGTCCATGGTCAAATTTCCCTAACTGTTTAAAAAAATGCCCTTTTACAGAAGTTTCCTTATTAAAAGGTCCAAATAAGTTCAGTATATAGCATTTGGTTCAGTAAGAGCATTTGCTCTTGATACATAACACTTCTCCTCATGGTACCCCCTCTGCATGCTATTTGCTTAATAAAGAAACCATAGAGTGTATCTAATATATCTTCCCACATTCTGACCTTTTGCTTTCTCATGGTGTGTTTTAACTTTTTAAAAATTTTATCTCTCCTTGCTGTTTCTTACAAATAAATCTAAAATGTTGGTTAGATTCAAGTTAATATTTTTGTTCTCTTTTGGCAAGAATGCTTTGTTGTTAGGACTGGTAATTTTTTATTTCATAAAATAGGATGCACATAATATCTCGTTGTCCCACTTATCTTAGGATTGACAAGACATTCAGTTGTCAGCCTGATCCATCCATCAAAAAGGTCCCTGTCAACCTTTGGTCTTTGATTTTCACAGTCATAGATGTGTTAATTAGATGCATTATTTCTTTAGGAATTAGAAAGTGGTAATTTTTTTTAACCTTTACTGAGGTATAACCAACAAAATTTTAATGTATTAAAAGTGTATAAGGTACTTTTATATATGCATATATTGTGAAAGAATTCTCACCACTGAGTTAATTAACACACCCATCACCTCAAACACTTAGCTTTTATTTGTCTTTTTCTTTTTTGCTGAGAACACAAAACTTTTACTCTCTTTGTTGTTGTTTAGTTGCTAAGTCATGTCTGACTCTTGGAGACCCCATGGACTGTAGCCCAGTAGGCTCCTCTGTTCACAGGATTTACCAGGCAAGAATCCTGGAGTGGGTTGCCATTTCCTTCTCCAGGGGATTTTTCCTGGGCTAGGGATCGAACTTGCATTTCCTGAATTGGCAGGCAGATTCTTTACCACTGTGCCACCTGGGAAGCCCTCTATGCTCTTAGCATATTTCAACTATGCAATACAATGCTATTGACAGTTACCATGTTAAATATTAGATCCTCAGACTTCATTCATCTTACCAGAATTCACCTTTCTACTCTTGTTTCTATGTGTTAATTTTTTTTTTCAGATTCCACATATAAGTGATTTGATGTTGTCGTTCAGTTGCTAAGTCATATCTAACTCTTCGCAACCCTATGGACTGAAGCATGCCAGGCTTCCCTGTCCTTCACTGTCTCCCAGAGTTTGCTCAAACTCATGTCCACTGAGTCAGTGATGGCAACCAGCCATCTCATCCTCTGTCACCCACTTCTCCTTCTGTTCTCAATCTTTACCAGCATCAGCGTCTTTTCCAGTGAGTCAACTCTTTGCATCAGGTGGCCAGAGTATTTGAGCTTCAGCATCAGTCTTTCCAGTGAATATTCAGAGTTGCTTTCCTTTAGGATTGACTGGTTTGATCTCCTTGCAGTCCAAGAGACTCTCAAGAGTTTTCTCCAGCACCACAGTTCAAAAGCATTAATTCTTTGGCCCTCATCTTTCTTTATGGTCTAACTCTCACATCCATACATGACAATACCCATGAAGGGGATATAAGTGAGACTGTCAGTATTTTTTCTCAGTCTGGCTTATTTCTCTTAGAAAAATGTGTCACCCCCAAGTTTATCCTGTTATTTGCAGATGTTAAAGCATATTTATACCCCAGGGGTTAATCCCACTTGATCATGTGGTATGATCCTTTTAATGTGCTTTTGAACTCAGTTTGCTAATATTTTGTTGAGAATATTTGCATCTACATTTATTAGAGTTATTGGCCTATAATTTTCTTGTAGTGTTCTTTTTGCTTTGGTATCAAAGTAACACTGGCTTTATAATGAGTTTGAGAGTGTTCCTTTCCTATTCGTAAGGCAGCATGTTATACATTCTCCTTTGCATCTTCCTCATTTCACTTAAAATATACCAAGAGATCATTCCATTTCACTATATCAGTATTATTATTTTTATAGCTTTCCAATACCATAGTTTGTGCATATGTTGTAATCAGTCCTCTGTTTTAAACATTTGGATTGTTTCCAGTCTTATGTTATTACAAATGAAGTATATTTTTGCCAGTATATCTTTGAGATAGATTCCTTGGTATGAGATTGCTAGATAAAAGGTGAATGTATATGCAATTATTAATTGCTAAATTTTTCTTTAAATTTTTTTAATTTTTTTTTTAATTTTAATTTTTACTTTATTTTACTTTACAGTACTGTATTGGTTTTGCCATACATTGACATGAATCCACCACGGGTGTACATGCGATCCCAAACATGAACCCCCCTCCCACCTCCCTCCCCATAACATCTCTCTGGGTCATCACTGTGAGCCAGCCCCAAGAATGCTGTATCCTGCATCAGACATAGACTGGCAATTTGATTCTTACATGATAGTATACACGTTTCAATGCCATTCTCCCAAATCATCCCACCCTCTCCCTCTCCCTCTGAGTCCAAAAGTCCGTTATACACATCTGTGTCTTTTTTGCTGTCTTGCATGCAGGGTTGTCATTGCCATCTTTCTAAATTCCATATATATGTGTTAGTATACTGTATTGGTGTTTTTCTTTCTGGCTTACTTCACTCTGTATAATCGGCTCCAGTTTCATCCATCTCATCAGAACTGATTCAAATGTATTCTTTTTAATGGCTAAGTAATACTCCATTGTGTATATGTACCACAGCTTTCTTATCCATTCATCTGCTGATGGACATCTAGGTTGTTTCCATGTCCTGGCTATTATAAACAGTGCTGTGATGAACATTGGGGTACATGTGTCTCTTTCAATTCTGGTTTCCTCGGTGTGTATGCCCAGCAGTGGCATTGCTGGGTCATAAGGCAGTTCTATTTGCAATTTTTTAAGGAATCTCCACACTGTTCTCCATAGTGGCTGTACTAGATTGCATTCCCACCAACAGTGTAGGAGGGTTCCCTTCTCTCCACATCTGCTCCAGCATTGATTGCTTGCAGATTTTTGGATCGCAGACATTCTGACTGGTGTGAAATGGTACCTCATTATGGTTTTGATTTGCATTTCTCTAATAATGAGTGATGTTGAGCATCTTTTCATGTGTTTGTTAGCCATCTGTATGTCTTCTTTGGAGAAATGTCTATTTAGTTCTTTGGCCCATTTTTTGATTGGGTCGTTTATTTTTCTGGAATTGAGCTGCAGGAGTTGCTTGTATATTTTTGAGATTAGTTGTTTGTCAGCTGCTTCATTTGCTATTATTTTCTCCCATTCTGAAGGCTGTCTTTTCACCTTGCTTATATTTTCCTTTGTTGTGCAGAAGCTTTTAATTTTAATTAGATCCCATTTGCTTATTTTTGCTTTTATTTCCAGAATTCTGGGAGGTGGATCATAGAGGATCCTGCTGTGATTTATGTCGGAGAGTGTTTTGCCTATGTTCTCCTCTAGGAGCTTTATAGTTTCTGGTCTTACGTTTAGATCTTTAATCCATTTTGAGTTTATTTTTGTGTGCAGTGTTAGAAAGTGATCTAGTTTCATTCTTTTACAAGTGGTTGACCAGTTTTCCCAGCACCACTTGTTAAAGAGATTGTCTTTACTCCACTGTATATTCTTGCCTACTTTGTCAAAGATAAGATGTCCATATGTGTGTGGATTTATCTCTGGGCTTTCTATTTTGTTCCATTGATCTATGTTTCTGTCTTTGTGCCAGTACCATACTGTCTTGATGACTGTGGCTTTGTAGTAGAGCCTGAAGTCAGGCAAGTTGATTCCTCCAGTTCCATTCTTCTTTCTCAAGATTGCTTTGGCTATTTGAGGTTTTTTGTATTTCCATACAAATCTTGAAATTATTTGTTCTAGTTCTGTGAAAAATATGGCTGGTAGCTTGATAGGGATTGCATTGAATTTGTAAATTGCTTTGGGTAGTATACTCATTTTCACTATATTGATTCTTCCGATCCATGAACATGGTATATTTCTCCATCTATTAGTGTCCTCTTTGATTTCTTTCATCAGTGTTTTATAGTTTTCTATATATAGGTCTTCAGTTTCTTTAGGTAGATATATTCCTAAGTATTTTATTCTTTTCGTTGCAATGGTGAATGGAATTGTTTCCTTAATTTCTTTTTCTACTTTCTCATTATTAGTGTATAGGAATGCAAGGGATTTCTGAGTGTTGATTTTATATCCTGCAACTTTACTATATTCATTGATTAGTTCTAGTAATTTTCTGGTGGAGTCTTTAGGGTTTTCTATGTAGAGGATCATGTCATCTGCAAACAGTGAAAGTTTTACTTCTTGTTTTCCTATTTGGATTCTTTTTATTTCTTTTTCTGCTCTGATTGCTGCGGCCAAAACTTCCAGAACTATGTTCAATAGTAGCGGTGAAAGTGGGCACCCTTGTCTTGTTCCTGACTTTGGGGAAATGCTTTCAATTTTTCACCATTGAGGATAATGTTTGCTGTGGGTTTGTCATATATAGCTTTTATTATGTTGAGGTATGTTCCTTCTATTCCTGCTTTCTGGAGAGTTTTTATCATAAATGGATGTTGAATTTTGTCAAAGGCTTTCTCTGCATCTATTGAGATAATCATATGGCTTTTATTTTTCAATTTGTTAATGTGGTGAATTACATTGATCGATTTGCGGATATTGAAGAATCCTTGCATCCCTGGGATAAAGCCCACTTGGTCATGGTGTATGATCTTTTTAATGTGTTGTTGGATTCTGATTGCTAGAATTTTGTTGAGGATTTTTGCATCTATGTTCATCAGTGATATTGGCCTGTAGTTTTCTTTTTTTGTAGTATCTTTGTGAGGTTTTGGTATTAGGGTGATGGTGGCCTCATAGAATGAGTTTGGAAGTTTACCTTCCTCTGAAATTTTCTGGAAGAGTTTGAGTAGGATAGGTGTTAGCTCTTCTCTAAATTTGTGATAGAATTCAGCTGTGAAGTCGTCTGGACCTGGGCTTTTGTTTGCTGGAAGATTTCTGATTACAGTTTCAATTTCCATGCTTGTGATGGGTCTGTTAAGATTTTGTATTTCTTCCTGGTTCAGTTTTGGAAAATTGTACTTTTCTAAGAATTTGTCCATTTCTTCCACGTTGTCCATTTTATTGGCATATAACTGCTGATAGTAGTCTCTTATGATTGTTTGTATTTCTGTGTTGTCTGTTGTGATCTCTCCATTTTCATTTCTCATTTTGTTGATTTGATTTTTCTCCCTTCGTTTCTTGATGAGTCTGGCTAATGGTTTGTCAATTTTATTTATCCTTTCAAAGAACCAGCTTTTGGCTTTGTTGATTTTTGCTATGGTCTCTTTTGTTTCTTTTGCATTTATTTCTGCCCTAATTTTTAAGATTTCTTTCCTTCTACTAACCCTGGGGTTCTCCAGTTCTTCCTTTTCTAGTTGCTTTAGGTGTAGAGTTAGGTTATTTATTTGACTTTTTTCTTATTTCTTGAGGTATGCCTGTATTGCTATGAACTTTCCTCTTAGCACTGCTTTTATAGTGTCCCACAGGTTTTGGGTTGTTGTGTTTTCATTTTCATTCGTTTCTATGCATATTTTGATTTCTTTTTTTATTTCTTCTGTGATTTGTTGGTTATTCAGAAGTGTGTTGTTCAACCTCCATATGTTGGAATTTTTAATAGTTTTTCTCCTGTAATTGAGATCTAATCTTAATGCATTATGGTCAGAAAAGATGCTTGGAATGATTTCGATTTTTTTGAATTTTTCAAGTTTAGATTTATGGCCCAGGATGTGATCTATCCTGGAGAAGGTTCCATGGGCACTTGAGAAAAAGGTGAAATTCATTGTTTTGGAGTGAAATGTCCTATAGATATCAATTAGGTCTAACTGGTCTAATGTATCATTTCAAGTTTGCATTTCTTTGTTAATTTTCTGTTTAGTTGATCTGTCCATAGGTGTGAGTGGGGTATTAAAGTCTCCCACTATTATTGTGTTATTGTTAATTTCCCCTTTCATACTTGTTAGCATTTGTCTTACATATTGCGGTGCTCCTATATTGGGTGCATATATATTTATAATTGTTATATCTTCTTCTTGGATTGATCCTTTGATCATTATGTAGTGGCCTTGTTTGTCTCTTTTCACAGCCTTTGTTTTAAAGTCTATTTTATCGGATATGAGTATTGCCACTCCTGCTTTCTTTTGGTCTCTATTTGCGTAGAATATCTTTTTCCAGCCCTTCACTTTCAGTCTGTATGTGTCCCTTGTTTTGAGGTGGGTCTCTTGTAAGCAGCATATAGAGGGGTCTTGTTTTTGTATCCATTCGGCCAGTCTTTGCCTTTTGGTTGGGGCATTCAACCCATTTACGTTTAAGGTAATTATTGATAAGTATGATCCCGTTGCCATTTACTTTATTGTTTAGGGTTCGGGTTTATACACCCTTTTTGTGTTTCCTGTCTAGAGAATATCCTTTAGAATTTGTTGGAGAGCTGGTTTGGTGGTGCTGAATTCTCTCAGCTTTTGCTTGTCTGTAAAGCTTTTGATTTCTCCTTCATATTTGAATGAGATCCTTGCTGGGTACAGTAATCTGGGCTGTAGGTTATCTTCTTTCATCACTTTAAGTATGTCTTGCCATTCCCTCCTGACCTGAAGAGTTTCTATTGAAAGATCAGCTGTTATCCTTATGGGAATCCCCTTGTGTGTTATTTGTTGTTTTTTCCTTGCTGCTTTTAATATTTGTTCTTTGTGTTTGATCTTTGTTAATTTGATTAATATGTGTCTTGGGGTGTTTCGCCTTGGGTTTATCCTATTTGGAACTCTCTGTGTTTCTTGGACTTGGGTGATTATTTCCTTCCCCATTTTAGGGACGTTTTCAACTATTATCTCCTCAAGGATTTTCTCATGGTCTTTCTTTTTGTCTTCTTCTTCTGGGACTCCTATAATTCGAATGTTGGAATGTTTCATATTGTCCTGAAGGCCTCTGAGATTGTCCTCATTTCTTTTAATTAATTTTTCTTTTTTCCTCTCTGATTCATTTATTTCTACCATTCTATCTTCTAATTCACTAATCCTATCTTCTGCCTCTGTTATTCTACTATTTGTTGCCCCCAGAGTGTTTTTGATCTCATTTATTGCATTATTCATTATATATTGACTCTTTTTTATTTCTCCTAAGTCCTTGTTAGACCTTTCTTGCATCTTCTCAATCCTTGTCTCTAGACTGTTTATCTGTGATTCCATTTTGATTTCAAGATTTTGGATCATTTTCACTATCAATATTTGGAATTCTTTCTCAGGTAGATTCCCTATCTCTTCCTCTTTTGTTTGGTTTGGTGGGCAACTCTCCTGTTCCTTTACCTGTCAAGTATTCCTCTGTCTCTTCATCTTGGTTATATTGCTGCATTTGGGGTGGCCTTTTAATATTCTGGTAATTTGTGGAGTTCTCTTTATTATGGAGCTTCCTCACTGTGGGTGGGGTTGTATCAGTGGCTTGTCAAGGTTTCCTGGTTAGGGAGGCTTGTGTTGGAGTTCTGGTGGTTGGAGCTGGGTTTCTTCTCTCTGGAGTGGAGTGGAGTGACCAGTAATGGGTTATGAGATGTCAAAGGTTTTGGAGTAACTTTGAGCTGCCTGTATATTGAAGCTCAGGGGTGTGTTCCTGTGTTGCTGGAGAATTTGCATGGTATGTCTTGTTCTGGAACTTGTTGGCCCTTGGGTGGAGCTTGGTTTCAGTGTAGGTATGGAGGCGTTTGATGAGCTCCTATTGCTTAATGTTCCCTGAATTCAGGAGTTCTCTGATGTTTTAAGGCTTTGGACTTAAGCCTCCTGATTCTGGTTTTCAGTTTTATTTTTGCAGTAGCCTCTAGACCTCTCCATCTATACAGTACCAATGATAAAACATCTAGGTTGAAGGTGAAGAGTTTCTCCACACTGAGGGACACCCAGAGCAGTTCACTGTTTTTGAAGACAATGGTCTGCTTTTCTGGTTGCCTGATGTCCTCTGCCAGCATTCAGAAGTTGTTTTGTGGAGTTTGCTCAGCATTGAAATGTTCTTTTGAGGAATTTGTGAGGGAGAAAGTGGTCTTCCCATCCTTTTCCTCTGCCATCTTAGGACTGCCCCCTGCAGCTCAAACTGATTCCAGTAGACCAAAGTTTGAACACACCAATTTCCTCCAATGTAGGACAAAAAAAGCAAAGTGGAGAGTCAGCAGCAGCTCTGCATCCCTTTTCTGTTCTTTCTTGAAAGTGCCTAATTGCTAAATTTTTCTTCACAGCATTTGTATCATATGATATTTTCTTCAATTTGAGTGAGAATGTCTGTCTTCCTAGAGCCATGCTAATGGTTTATACTGTCATGTTTTCTAATTCTTGCTAACCAATTAGGTAAATGGTGGTATTTCAATGTTATTATTTTGGGTTTCTCTTATTAAGACTGAGATCACATTTTCCCACTTATTATTCATATATTTTTTCTATTTTAGTTAGTTATGTGTCAATTTTTCTTAGGTTTTGTTTTATTAATGAAAATTTTAATTATTTTATTGACATAAATATTATATATATAAGTTGTATTAATTTCAGGTGTACAATGTGTTGATTTGATACTTGTATGTATTATGAAATATTATAAAATGATCACCACAGTAATTCTAGTTAACATCTGTTATCATACATAGTTATACAACTTCTTTCTTATAATTAAAACTTTTAAGACCTGTTCTCCTAGCAAGTCTTGAATATCCAATACAATATTATTAATAATAAAATGTGATATGTATATATACATATGTTTGCATGCGTGTGTGCATGCTCAGTCAATTCTAGCTATTTGTGACCCCATGGAGTCTGCTGGGCTCCTCCATGAATTCTCCAGGCAAAAATACTAGAGTGGGTTGCCATTTCCTTCTCTAGGGGATCTGCTTGAACCAGGGATCGAACCTACATCTCTTGCATTGGCAAGTGGATTCTTTATTGCTCAGCCATCTGGGAATTCCCATGTATATGTATATCACATTTTATTTATCCATTGATGGGCACAGGTTGCTTCTGTATCTTGGCTGTTATAAATAATGCTGCAATAAACATGGGGGTACAGATATATTTCCAAGTTAAAGTTTTCGTTTTCTTTGGATAAATACACAGAAGTGGATTTTGCTGGATCATAGGGTAGTTTTATTTTTAATTTTCAAATATACTCTGTACTGTTTTCCATAGTGGCCCCATCTGTTAACATTCCCACCGATAGTACACATGGGTTCCGTTTTCATCCTTACCACACTTGTGGACTTTACTGCATATGTTTTCCTCTAGGCTTTTAAAGTTTCAGGTCTTGTGCTCAAGTATTTAATCCATTTTAAATCTAGTTTTGTTCCATAGTGTACAACAGTGGGCCAGTTTCACTCTTTTGCATGTCCTGTTTTCCCAATGCCATTTATTGAAGAGACTGTCCTTTCCCACTTATATATTTTTGGCTCCCTTGTTGTAAATGTATGCACCGTTTTATTTTTAGGCTCTGTGTTCTATTCCATTGATCTATGTGTCTGTTTTTATGCCGGTACTATACTGCTTGATTACTATAACTTTGTATAGTTTGGAATCAGGAATATTTTTCTTAAGTTTTAGACAGTCTTTACCTATTTGGTATATTGGCCCTTATTCAGCAATTTAATTAGTTAATTTTTTCCCAGTTTGTTCCTTGTCTTTTGACTTTGCTTATAGTAGCTGTTTTCCATGGTAACTTAAAGTTTTATTAGCTGTATATTACTAATTATTTTTTTGTACCTGGATTTTGAGTAAAGAAAATTTTCTCTGCTTCTAAGCCTTAAAGGAATTTACCCATATGATCTTCTGCTTACCTGGCTTCATTATTTACATTTAGAAGAGTAATCCATTTGAATTTACCTTGGCGTATGGATCATACACCATTCTGTCTTTTCAAATGACTATCCAACTGTCCTAATACTAACTCAAGTCTGTCTTTTCTTCACTGATTTGAGATTCTGTCTTTATTGACTACTAAATCTTTAATGCACTTGGATATAAGGACTTGGACTTCTAGATATTTGTCAAGAGTCTAAATTCCAGTACATTGCTTCCTTGGCCTCCATTTTGTGTGGTCACGTGTCTTGCAGGGGCCATCAGCTGACATTAGCCCATGCTGTGCGTGCTCTAGATAATTACTCACAGAGTCTTAAGTAGATGCGAATTCCAGATATGACTTTCTCAGTGGTCCTTATGACAGAACAATGCCCCTCATCTTCCAGGGCACTCACAATTTGTGCCCCTTAGATAAGACCTTGTAGAGCTCACTGAAACCCTGGTCTTTTGGGGTTTTAATTAACCAATCTGGCCTTAGCCTTGGCATTCTTTTTTAATTTTTTTGGTCAAGTATCTTTCTGACATCTATGGAGTGATTGTATGATTTTTCTGTTTAACTCCATTAATATGATATTCCATATTCATAGAGCTTCTAATATTGAGCTCTTTTGCATTCTTGAAATAAATATAATTTTGTAATGATGTACTTTTTAATAGATTGTAGCATTATGTCCTCAAAATATTTAAGATTTCTGCAACAATATTTATAAATGAAATTGATTTGTTTTGTGTGTATGTTTTCAGTATTTTCCTGGTTTTTAGTAACAATGTTATACTGAATTTATATAAAGATTTTGAAAATTTGAACCTATTTTTCCCTTTTTGTGCTTTAGACCATTTAAAATGTTTCAAGGATTACATAATAGTTTAATGTTTTATATAATGCTCTTGTGGAAAGATCTAGGCCTGATGGCTTTATTTTTATTTTATTTTTTAAAATTTATGGGAAGCTCTTTGACATTATTACTTCTGTGGAGATTGGTCTATTTAAACTTTCAACTAATTTCCTAGGCAGTTATGAATTTTTTCTAAGTTATATTTATTTGATAGCATTGTACAAAACAGTCTCTCATGAGATTTCAAAATTTCCCTTTGGTTTTCCAATGTGTTTTTCATGTGCTCTTTCTCATATTTGTACTTCTCTCTCTTATCTTGGCTTCCCTGGTAGCTCAGCTGGTAAAGAATCCACCTGCAGTGCGGGAGACCTGGGTTCATTCCCTGGGTTGGGAAGACCCCCTGGAGAAGGGAACAGCTACCCACTCCAGTATTCTGGCCTAGAGAATTCCAGGGACTGTATAGTCCATGGGGTCGCAAAGAGTTGGACACAACTGAGCGACTTTCACTTTCGTCCACTCTTATCATGTAATTGAATTTCCCCTTATCAGAGGCACCCTCCTTGATCACCTTATCTAACATAGCTCCCTCCCTCTTTTTCTCTTGTCTGTATTATTTCCTTCCCAGCAATTACTACCTTATGAAATTGACCTATGGAATTGTTTGTCTTGTTTACTGTTGTGGTCTCGATACCTAGAAGATGGCCCGATTAATAACGTTTCTGAAATGAATGAGTAAGTGAAAGAGTGAATGCGTCTTTTATGTGCCCAGAGATAGACACACGTTTTAGAAGAGAGGAGTACTACAATTTCTGGCCCATTTTTGGTGCCTTTCTCCCCAGGAAGAAATTATATAGCTCCTTAATCTGCTATAGAAGAGGAAGGTCAGTCTTTTGGTTAGGCCTTGATGTATCTTTGAAATTAAAGTTCTTTCCAAATACAAGGGTATTCACTGCAGATGGTAACTGCAGCCATGAAATTAAAAGACACTTACTCCAGGGAATGGCAAGCCACTTCAGTATTCTTGCCTTGAGAACCCCATGAACAGTATGAAAAGGCAAAATGATAGGATACCAAAAGAGGAACTCCCCAGGTCATTAGGTGCCCGATATGCTACTGGAGATCAGTGGAGAAATAACTCCAGAAAGAATGAAGGGATGGAGCCAAAGCAAAAACAATACCCAGTTGTGGATGTGACTGGTGATAGAAGCAAGATCCGATGCTGTAAAGAGCAATATTGCATAGGAACCTGGAATGTCAGGTCCATGAATCAAGGCAAATTGGAAGTGGTTAAACAAGAGATGGCAAGGGTGAACGTCAACATTCTAGAAATCAGCAAACTAAAATGGACTGGAATGGGTGGATTTAACTCAGATGACCATTATATCTGCTACTGTGGGCAGGAATCCCTCAGAAGAAATGGAGTAGCCATCATGGTCAACAAAAGAGTCCGAAATGCAGTACTTGGATGCAATCTCAAAAATGACAGAATGATCTCTGTTCATCTCCAAGGCAAACCATTCAATATCACAGTTATCCAAGTCTATGCCCCAACCAGTAACACTGAAGAAGCTGAAGTTGAACGGTTCTATGAAGACCTACAAGACCTTTTAGAACTAACACCCAAAAAAGATGTCCTTTTCATTGTAGGGTACTGGAATGCAAAAGTAGGAAGTCAAGAAACACCTGGAGTAACAGACAAATTTGGCCTTGGAATGTGGAATGAAGCAGGGCAAAGACAAATAGAGTTTTGCCAAGAAAATGCACTGGTCATAGCAAACACCCTCTTCCAACAACACAAGAGAAGACTCTACACATGGACATCACCAGATGGTCAACACCGAAATCAGATTGATTCTATTCTTTGCAGCCAAAGATGGAGAAGCTCTATACAGTCAACAAAAACAAGACCAGGAGCTGACTGTGGCTCAGATCATGAACTCCTTATTGCCAAATTCAGACTCAAATTGAAGAAAGTAGGGAAATCCACTAGACCATTCAGGTATGACCTAAATCAAATCCCTTATGATTATTCAGTGGAAGTGAGAAATAGATTTAAGGGTCTAGATCTGATAGATAGAGTGCCTGATGAACTATGGACTGAGGTTTGTGACATTGTACAGGACACAGGGATCAAGACCATCCCCATGGAAAAGAAATGCAAAAAAAGCAAAATGGCTGTCTGGGGAGGCCTTACAGATAGCTGTGAAAAGAAGAGAGGTGAAAAGCAAAGGAGAAAAGGAAAGATATAAGCATCTGAATGCAGAGTTCCAAAGAATAGCAAGAAGAGATAAGAAAGCCTTCTTCAGCGATCAATGCAAAAAAATAGAGGAAAACAACAGAATGGGAAAGACTAGAGATCTCTTCAAGAAAATTAGAGATACCAAGGGAACATTTCATGCAAAGATGGGCTTGATAAAGGACAGAAATGGTCTGGACCTAACAGAAGCAGAAGATATTAAGAAGAGGTGGCAAGAATACACGGAAGAACTGTACAAAAAAGATCTTCATGACCAAGATAATCATGATGATGTGATCACTAATCTAGAGCCAGACATCTTGGAATGTGAAGTCAAGTGGGCCTTAGAAAGCATCACTACAAACAAAGCTAGTGGAAGTTTTGGAATTCCAGTTGAGCTGTTTCAAATCCTGAAAGATGATGCAGTTAAAGTGCTGCACTCAATATGCCAGCACATTTGGAAAACTCAGCAGTGGCCACAGGACTGGAAAAGGTCAGTTTTCATTCCAATCCCAAAGAAAGGCAATGCCAAAGAATGCTCAAACTACCACACAATTGCCCTCATCTCACACGCTAGTAAAGTAATGCTCAAAATTCTCCAAGCCAGGCTTCAGCAATACGTGAACCGTGAACTTCCAGATGTTCAAGCTGGTTTTAGAAAAGGCAGAGGAACCAGAGATCAAATTGCCAACATCCGCTGCATCATCAAAAGAGCAAGAGAGTTCCAGAAAAACATCTATTCCTGCTTTATTGGCTATGCCAAAGCCTTTGACTGTGTGGATCACAATCAACTGTGGAAAATTCTGAAAGAGATGGGAATACCAGACCACCTAACCTGCCTCTTGAGAAATCTGTATGAAGGTCAGGAAGCAACAGTTAGAACTGGACATGGAACAGCAGACTGGTTCCAAATAGGAAAAGGAGTACGTCAAGGATGTATATTGTCACCCTGCTTATTTAACTTCTATGCAGAGTACATCATGAGAAAGGCTGGTCTGGAAGAAGCACAAGCTGGAATCAAGATTGCCAGGAGAAATATCAATAACCTCAGAGACACAGATGACACCACCCTTATGGCAGAAAGTGAAGAAGAACTAAAGAGCATCTTGGTGAAAGTGAAAGAGGAGAGTGAAAAAGTTGGCTTAAAACTCAGCATTCAGAAAACTAAGATCATGGCATCCAGTCCCATCCCTTCATGGCAAGTAGATGGGGAAAGAGTGGAAACAGTGGCAGACTTTATTTTGGAGGGCTCAAAAATTACTGCAGATGGTGATTGTAGCCAAGAAATTAAAAGATGCTTACTCCTTGGAAGAAAAGTTATGACCAACCTAGAAAGTATATTCAAAAGCAGAGACATTACTTTGCCGACTAAGGTCCGTCCAGTCAAGGCTATGGTTTTTCCAGTGGTCATGTATGGATGTGAGAGTTGGACTGTGAAGAAGGCTGAGCACCGAAGAATTGATGCTTTGGAGCTGTGGTGTTGGAGAAGACTCTTGACAGTCCCTTGGACTGCAAGGAGATCCAACCAGTCCATTCTGAAGGAGATCAGCCCTGGTATTTCTTTGGAAGGAATGATGCTAAAGCTGAAGCTCCGGTACTTTGGGCACCTCATGCGAAGTATTGACTCATTGGAAAAGACTCTGATGCTGGGAGGGATTGGGGGCAGGAGGAGAAGGGGACGACAGAGGATGAGATGGTTGGATGGCATCACCGACTCAATGGACATGAGTTTGAGTAGACTCTGGGAGTTGGTGATGGACAGGGAGGCCTGGCTTGCTGCAGTCCATGGGGGTCACAGAGTCAGACATGACTGAGCAACTGAACTGAACTAAACTGATGTATCTTTGAAATTAAAGTTCTTTCCAAATACAAGGGTATTCATCTCAAAGTTTAGTTACCTGGGACTGTGGATAATTCTGTGGACAAGCTAGGTAGGAGAGAAAATGGAATAAACCAGTTAAGATCCTGGCAAACCTGGATGCTCACTTAGCTGCCCAGATAATTTGTTTATGTTCATCTAGGCAGAGAGAACACGGTTGGTCAAGGCAACATTGGGGCTTTGGGTCCTATACCCTAGAGACTAGGACAGGACCATATGTGAAGTGCAGGAACTCTAACACATATTTCCTGATAAGTCTACATCAGTGTTTATCAAACTTGAGTCATAAATTAACTGCAGTTAAAAGGAAAAAAATTTATTATGGATACCATAATTTTACTTAAAACCTATCAATAAAATATTGTTTAAATATGCAGAAACAAAATTAAGCATACATTTATTTTATTTATGGGGCTTCTGAGGTGGCCTTAGTGGTAAAGAACCCACCAACCAGTGCAGGTGATGCCAGAGACATGAGTTCAATCCCTGGGTCCAGAAGATCACCTGGAGTAGGAAATGGAAACCCTCTCCAGTGTTCTTGCCTGGAAATTTCCATGGACAGAGGAGCCTTTTGGGTTACATTTCATGGGGCCATGAAGAGTCAGACATGACTGAGTGACTGAGTTTCCCTCTATTTTCTAGCTCTTGTTTTATTTACCAACCTAAAAGCTAAACACATCAAAAATTTTTAAATGTACTGAAAAACCACACACTAGTAAGAATCAAATAACAACAGCTATTAAATGTTATTGCCTGATACTGTTTTGCTGAAATCGAATGCCGCTTGTAAAGTGGCGATGGTTCTGGCTGGTTTGGATGGGCTCTTTTGCGCCTTTCTGTGTCTGCTGTAGTGAACAGTGATGACTTCTAATCATCACCCTTCTCTGTTTGTTCTATGGCAAAGTTTGTATTTGAGTAAATGCTGTGGCATCAGTTGGTCTTCACATGGCACAAAGCACCAATCACATTTAAGCTCATCTTCTTCTCTTAGTATCTGGTGACAAAGTAATGCCATTGTAGTAATATTTCAAGGAGTAGCGTGAACTATAGATTATAAGATGAACCTGTGAGCTACATGGTTTGGGTTTTAATCTCAAGGTCATTAGATATCAGCTGTGCATTTGGGGGCAAGTTAGTAAGGGTTTTATGCTTTTTCTTCATCTCTAATAAGAATGAATACTTTATCTCATGGCTGTTGTGAGGATGAATGAGGTATGTATGTTAAACACTTACCAGAGTGCCTCCCGTATAGCAAGCACTCAATATAGTCCTTTGAGGCTTGTGTAAATATTGTAAGACTTTGCTTGGCATCAAAATGTGAAATATAAAATTCTTAAAGGTAATTATCGAACTCCTGGAAAGACCTCAGTTTGAAAGATACTGACCTATGGTAAAAACAGACAAAATAGCCATTTGGCTCATTTTTCTCCCTGCAGCCTAATATGAGCTTTTAGGATTGCGGCTTCTACTCTTTCAAGGTTCACAGTGTATTTAGAATACTAAAAGTAATACATTTGAAGTGATTAAACAGTAATTACTGGTATAGATAAAGAGCAAATTTCAGGGTGAAAAAAATACAGGTTCTTGTATTTATTCCAAGAGATTAGACAATCCTTCATACTTTGATAAATGAGTGCAATTTATTTTTTACTGCTGACAAGAATGTAAGCCATAATAATAACACTTGTTGGGTAGAACACTGAGTTGAGTGAGAACTTGTGTGACACATTGTAGAGCAGTAAAGGGCATTTAAGTTTCTGCAGGTAGGAGGTATTCACAACATTCAGCTAACGCCAAAGAAATACATCGTCAGTAGAACCTGGAAGGACTTAGCTTTGGGGTTGTATAAGCACACAGTCGTTTTCTTGGGCTCCAAAATCACTGCAGATGGTGACTGCAGCCATGAAATTAAAAGACGCTTGCTCCTTGAAAGAAAATCTATGACCAACCTAGATAGCATATTAAAAAGCAGAAATATTACTTTGCTGACAAGGGTCCGTCTAGTCAAAGCTATAGTTTTTCCAATAGTCATGTATGGATGTGAGAATTGGATCATAAAGAAAGCTGAGCACTGAAGAATTGATGCTTTTGAACTGTGGTGTTGGAGAAGTCTCTTGAGAGTCCTTTGGACTGGAGGGAGATCAAACCAGTCCATCCTAAAGCAAATCAGTCCTGAATATTCATTGGAAGGACTGACGCTGAAGCTCCAATACTTTGGCCACGTGATGCAAAGAACTGAGTTCTTGGAAAAGACCCTGATGCTGGGAAAGATTGAAGGCAGGAGGAGAAGGGGACGACAGAGAATGAGATGGTTGGATGTCATCACTGACTCAATGGAGATGAGTTTGAGCAAGCTCTGGGAGTTGGTGATGGACAGGGGAGCCTGGTGTGCTGCAGTCCATGGGGTTGCAGAGTCGGACACGACTGAGGGACTGAACTGAACTGAACTGAAGCACACAGTCAAGGCAGTAAATGTTTCTACACAGATAACAACAGACTGCTCAGGGTGATCAGTTAGAATATAAAAACAATATGTATCTTTAGCTGGAGCCCAAGCAACTGTGCACATTGAACACACTGGCAGAGAGTTCAGCACTGCAGTGCCTCATGGCCCACAGTTTGAGGCTCACCACTGCCCTCAGTGGTTCTCAGCCCTGTGACTTTCACCATTGCTTTGAGGTTCTCAACCTTTTCTGTACATCAGAAATACCCAAGCAATACTTTCAAAATATACTGATGCCTTGAACCCACTGCTGACATTCTCCTTTTATTGCTGGGATAAGAGTCCCAGAGTCAGTGGGCTTTTAAGTATCTGCCAGAGTCAATTCCTGGTGGTCTATTGGCTAAGACTCTGTGCTCCCAGTGGAGGGGGCCTGGGTTTCATCTCTGGTCAGGAAACTAGATCCCACATGCCACAACTAAAGACCCTGTATGAAGATCCAGTACCACCAAATAAATTAAATAAACAAATCTTAAAATCTCCCAGGTACTTTGAATGGGTAGCCAGAATTGAGATGCACTGTTAAAGATACAGGACTGTTACTACATTGTACGAATAAAGGAGCAATGGACTCAAGGGAGTTTGTGTCAGTGGTAACAAGCAATATCTTGCAATTCACCTTATTTACACTTCTTCCAATACAATCCCATCTTTTCGTAATGGGGCACAATTTTAATTTTAATTTTATCCTTTAAGCTATCTAGGGGATCTGGAACTCCTCCTAGAAGCTAGAAGTGTCCACTAATGAATTTCTGATAGACCCTAGAAAACGCTGGAGAATTCAAGAGAGCACATATTGGCTGAGCTCCTAGGAACAAGGCATTGTACCAAGTGTGGAGATTAGGAAAAAAGCCACCTGAATAAGATGCTGGGGAGAAAGGATATTGATTACAGTATAGTTTTTAATTTTGAAAAATTGCAAAATAACCTGTCTTTCAACAGAATAAATGGATTACTAACCTATGGTATTCCATACAAGGAGGTGCTATAAAAATGTTAACGTGTGAATGAGGGTGGCCTGTCTCAAGCTAATTTATCAAGATATGAGGAAAAATATGGTAAGTTGCAGATCATATGTACTACATGTTAGTAGAATACCATTTAGATAGTTCTAAAATGTGCAAAAGAACAGTGTATACTATTTTTGGATATATACAATGTGATAAATGAGAAAAAATAAGAGAAAAAAATTGGAATGATACTTCTGTGTGTAAGCTCTGAAAGCAGAGGGTTTTGTTTCATTTATTGATGTGCTTTCACTCCTAGACCAGTGCTTGGCATTTAGTAGTGCTTGAAAAATTTTTGTTGACTAGAACAGTGGGCAAAGGGGAAGGAAATGAAGTCAGGAATGAATTTACAAGGTCTTCAACTATAAATGGTACTTTTCTTTCTTAGAAGACATTCTACGAATAATAGCAAAACACAAATATTTGATAGAGCTTAAAGGTGGATACATGGGTGTCCATTATGTTTTTTATTTTTTCTATATGCTTAAAATACTGCATTGATAATTTTGAAAACACCACAGATGCAGAACAGACAGGGATGAATATAATTGATGAGAATGGGGTGAGGGGGCTTCCCTGGTGGTCCAATGGCTAAGAATTCGCCTGCCTAGACAGAAGCCACAGGTTCAGTCCCTGCTCCAGGAAGATACCACATGCCACGCATCCACTAAGCCCATGTCACAGCTACTGAGCCAGGGCTCTAGAGCCCTCAAGCCTCAGCTACTGAAGTGCGCATGCCTGGAGCCTGTCTGTGCTCAGCAGCAAGAGAAGCCGCCACAATGAGGAGCCTGCGCACCACAGCTAGCAAGTAGCCCCTGCTCTCTGCAACTAGAGAAAGCTCGTGTGGCAGCAACAAAAATCCAGCACAGCCAAAAATAAACAAACAGATAAATCTAAAAAAAAAAAAAAATCGGGTGAAAAAAAGTGGGAGTTGAAAACGATTGAGATTTCAAATCTGGGTGACTGCAGAGTAGCAATGCCTCTCAGTTGCCATTGCTAAATGGAATGAAACAGAGGATGAAAGCACCACTTTGGGATGTATAATCCTTAAAATTCAGGCTGCATTTCATCTAGAGATGCCCCCAGACCTCCTGGAAATGTTCATTCTGATACTATCAGTTTTGAGAAGAAAAGTACCAGGATGTCATTTAAGGGCTTCACACTCAGCTTTTCCTGATGTACTTTCAGAGCAACACAATTAGAAGTTGAAAACTGCGGAAAGTTAGTGAGAAGCAGTATTAATGAAGGGGCCTGCCATCGGGCTCAAAATTAATACCTGATCACCTTAAGTGCCAAGGGATTAAAAGCCTTGGCATATGGAGGTGGTGAACTCTGGGGAAAGAGCGACTAGAAGGCAACAGAAAAGAAGTTTGTTGGATCAAGATAAAATTGGCCTGCCAGGCTGGTTGCGCAAACAATATTAGGCCCCCACAGGCAGCTTTTGGGTTTAACTTCCTATTTTTGCCCACCTTGTTCTCTCCAATCTGGACTTGGTTCTTAGGACTTATACTTAAATAGCCTGGCTCTTAGCAGGAGAAAATGAAGACTGGGTGGAATGAAAACTCTTCAGTGAGAGTCAAAAGGCCTGGATTCTTGTCCTGGTCCTGTCATAAACCAGCTGGTAAGTTTCGGATAAGTTTCTTTGTATCTCCCCAAGCATTTGGTCCTTGAAGTCTCTGAACTCTATGGCTGGTATTATAAGTAGATTTCCTCTTTAGTGCTCTTGTAGACTGATGGTAGCTATTTGCAGAAGTGTACAGAAGAGAATTGAGAGGTGGTGTGTGGGTCCAGTGGGAAATTGTGATCTCATTGCTTTGCACTCTCTAACATGTGTGGGGACTAGATTGTGTGTGCTTGTGTTCAGTCACGTTTGACTCTTTGGACACCATGGACTGTCGCCCGCCAGGCTCCTCTGTCCATAGATTCTCCAGGCAAGAATACTACTAGTGGCACCTAGGAAGCCCTGGGGTCTAGATTAGTGATCAAATAATGGTCTTTGCTCTTCCTGATCTACAGAATTCTATAAATGAACCTTTTCAGGGAGAACATATGTGTGTGTGTATATATATCTATATAGTTTCCAGAAGGGGAAGAAAAACATTTCTTATCCAATTTCAACTTTCTTCCGCTCCAGCAAAATACACCGCTGATTGATAATAGCCTCTCCTAGAGAGAAGAAGGGTGAATCTACATTTACTCTGTGGGGTTTTTCTCTATGTTAAATCTACAGTGCCATCTACTGAAACAGGTAGGGAATAATATAAAGACTGTTAAAACATTTTACAGTCAAAGGATGGGATGGCCGGATGGCATCACCGATGCAATTGACATGAATTTGGGCAAACTTAGGGAGACGGTGAGGGACAGGGAGACCTGGTGTGCTGCAGTCCGTGGGGTTGCAAAGAGTCAGACATGACTGGGCAACTGAACAACAAAAAAGCATTGCAGATGACATGAAAAGGAAATCTGCTTTTCATTTAAGACCATATATTTTAATCTCATAATTTAGCTGCAATTTCATTATAATATTTTGACAGGAGAACACTTTTGAAAAACTCACAGCATTTTTAAATCCATGTAGACAATCATTAGTATGTTGTTGATACATGTTGAATCACCTGTTTCCTTTTCTTGAATTAGTTTTTTAAATCATAGAGTTGAAGATTAAAAACTCAAAACCCCGAAGTGTATTTCTAATGTCCTTGTGGCCACAGTAAGGTTTGTTTGAGTCTATTAGGTTTTGCTCCAAATTAGTATTGGCAGAACTGTCTACGCTAGTGTCATGAAAACAGTTTCATGATCCAGTAAATTTGGGAACTACTGTATGCTCAACCCCAATCTCACAGATTCACAAGATACATTATAATCATAGACACTCTGAAGGCCAAAAATTTATTTAACCTGTCTAATTCAGTGCTTCTTAAAATTAGTTGAAGAATTTCAAATATTAGACTTCACTAGTGGGTCAGTGGTAAAGAATTCTGCCAATGCAGGAGTTCAGTTCAGTTCAGTCCAGTCGTTCAGTCGTGACTGACTCTTTGCGACCCCATGAATTACAGCATACCAGGCCTCCCTGTCCATCACCAACTCCCAGAGTTCACTCAGACTCACGTTCATCAAGTCCGTGATGCCATCCAGCCATCTCATCCTCTGTCGTCCCCTTCTCCTCCTGCCCCCAATCCCTCCTAGCATCAGCGTCTTTTCCAATGAGTCAACTCTTTGCATGAGGTGCCCAAAGTACTGGAGTTTCAGCTTTAGCATCATTCCTTCCTAAGAAATCCCGGGGCTGATCTCCTTCAGAATGGACTGGTTGGATCTCCTTGCAGTCCAAGGGACTCTCAAGAGTCTTCTCCAGCACCACAGTTCAAAAGCATCAATTCTTCGGCACTCAGCCTTCTTCACAGTCCAACTCTCACATCCATACATGACCACTGGAAAAACCATAGCCTTGCCTAGATGGACCTTAGTCGGCAAAGCAATGTCTCTGCTTTTGAATATGCTATCTAGGTTGGCCATAACTTTTCTTCCAAGGAGTAAGCGTCTTTTAATTTCATGGCTGCAGTCACCATCTGCAGTGATTTTGGAGCCCAAAAAAATAAAGTCTGACACTGTTTCCACTGTTTCCCCATCTATTTTCCATGAAGTGATGGGACCAGATGCCATGATCTTCGTTTTCTGAATGTTGAGCTTTAAGCCAACCTTTTCACTCTCCTCTTTCACTTTCATCAAGTGGCTTTTTAGTTCCTCTTCACTTTCTGCCATAAGGGTGGTGTCATCTGCATATCTGAGGTTATTAATATTTCTCCCGGCAATCTTGATTCCAGCTTGTGTTTCTTCCAGTCCAGCGTTTCTCATAATGTACTCTGCATATAAGTTAAATAAGCAGGGTGACAGTATACAGCCTTGACACACTCCTTTTCCTATTTGGAACCAGTCTGTTGTTCCATGTCCAGTTCTAACTGTTGCTTCCTGACCTGCATAAAGATTTCTCAAGAGGCAGGTCAGGTGGTCTGGTATTCCCATCTCCTTCAGAATTTTCCACAGTTGATTGTGATCCACACAGTCAAAGGCTTTGGCATAGTCAATAAAGCAGAAAGAGATGTTTTTCTGGAACTCTCTTGCTTTTTCCATGATCCAGCAGATGTTGGCAATTTGATCTCTGGTTCCTCTGCCCCAGTGCAGGAGACTTGGGTTTAATCCCAGATTGGAAAGATCCCCTGGAGAAGAAAAACGGCAACCCACTCCAGTATTCTTGCCTGGGAAATCTCATGGACAGAGGAGCTTGGGAGGCCACAGTCTATGGGATCACAAAAGAGTCTGACATGATTTAGTAACTAGATGGCAACGATTTCAAATATTGGTTTTTCGTATGCCAGACACGGTGTTGGGTACTTCACATATGTTAACTGATTTATGCTTCATTACAGTCATTTGATTCTAAATCATTGAAATGGTTTGTGGAGCAAACCAAATGAAACATTTGTGGAGCATATGATTAGAATGTGGCAGTGTTAGACCTAAAACCCAGGCCTGCCTGCTTCCTCAGAAGCTGCTGTTTCTAACTGTATCACAGGATCTCTCAACAAGGCCTTTCAGGTACCAAACAGCTGAGATCAGAATCTTCTGCTTGACAAGGGGGTGGGAGGCACAAGAGCCCTGCTTTTAGCTGACTTTTCCCTGGGGTGGAGACTCTTTCAACCTGCTATTGTAGAAGCAGCTGATTCTCTTCTCCAGGAGGTAAGAGACCCTGGCCTGCTGAGCTAGCTGGTCTTTGTGTGTTACCCCTCAGAACCTTCACCGTCTGCTTCCACAGCTGCCCTTATTTGGAGAATACCCGGAGAGGAAGTGTCCCTAGGGGATTCTTAATTTGCATGAGATGTTTTGCCTCTAGTCTCTTTCCACGTCTGTACTAGGCACTGGTTTTGTTAGCTGTGAAAGCAGAGTTTCTAGTCTAATTCTCTGAGATTCAAAGTCACTTCCCTGAAGAGATCATAGCTTTTGTACCTTTCTAGTAAAGAACAGCTATTAAAGAACAGATAGCTTCAGAAGGTCACTTGTCAAGAAGCTCTTTTTAGGGAGACTATTTTGGGTACTTTCGGTAGGAAAGTTGGATGAGAGCAGGTCTTTAGGACAGAGGACCGGAAAAGATGGGCTCTTTAAAACCCGGCTGAAACTCTTGCTTTCTGTGTGATTCTCGGTTTCCTCAGGTGTTGAAAGGAAGTGAATGTACCTAGTACTTGAGGCTGAATTCAGTACCAGATGAGATCCTGAAGATCTGCATTCTCCCGCTCCAAGTTGTTATAAGTCTATAAAATCCAGCAAAGACATTGTGGAAAACAGTTGCCAAGGTTTATTAATATGGCGAAGGAAACTTGCATGTCTGACCCATGATGTAGAAACTATTTGGGATTCCCTCACCTCTTCAAATGGTAGATTTAAAGGAAAGTGAATTTTAACAGTTTGATCTGGAGAGAGGCAGCCAAGATGGTGAAATAGGAAGACCCTGAACTCGTCTCCTCCCATGGGTACACCAAAATTACAACTACTTGCCGAGAAACCATCTATGAGAATGACCTGAAGACTAGCAGAAAAGATTTTTCCACAACTAGACACACAGAACGGAATCACAATGAGACAGGTAGGAGGGATGGAGACACGGTATGGTCAGGACACACTCCCCGGGGTTGCTGCCCCACAGACAGACGGAGTGTGACAATTATAGAAGTCCTCCTCCTCAAGGAATGAGGGGTCCAAGTCCCCCATCAGACTCCACACCCTGGGAGTCCTGCACCGGGAAGGCAAGTTCCCAGGATGTCTGGATTTGAAACAAACATCAGGGCTTATGTTTGGGAGAGCCAGAGAGTTATAGGAAATAGACTCTACTCTTAGAGGGTATGAGCGAAATCTCAAACTCTTGAAGTCCAGGTAGAGAGGTAGTAGATTGAAAGAAACCAGGGTCAGACCCACTTGCTGATCCAGGAGGCAACAGGGACTGCCCCTGGGGATGGGGATGCTAGTGGCAGGCCTATTTGGAAGCTCATTCTACCATAATAACATTGATTCCGCCAAGCAGTATTTTAGAATTCTCTCTTTAGACCATTAACCCTAGAAGTCCAGTCCCACCTTCCAGAAGATCGACGTCGGCTCCATATCCCCCCATGCCCGGGTCATACAGCCAACCATGCAGGAAACCTACCTTTATCTCCAGCAGTCCTGCAGCCGCTGTGCAAGGCTCAGCCATGCAACCGACCAGACTGGAGGCCATCCTTGCCTTGCACACCCAGAGGAGTCAGCCCACTGCAACAGAAAGGCTCACGCAGCCCACATAGAGGGCACACCTACAGCACGAAGCTCTGGTGGCCATAGCGGACAAAGCTACTGGGCCACATAGGACATCTATACGAGGCCACTTGTCCCAAACTGGGAAATATAACCAGCCTACTACCTAACACAGAGACACAGAATTGGGCAAAATGAGGACATAGAGAAATATATTTCCGATAAAGGAATAAGACATAACCCAGACAAAGAACTAAAAAGTAGAGCTATTCTATCCAATAAAGAGTTAAAGGTTGTGATCATAAAGATGCTAACTGACGCAGTAGAAAAATGGATGAACATTGAGAATCTCAACAAGGAGATGCTATAAAGAACCAAACAAAGTAGAGGGCTCCCTGGTGCCTCAGATGGTAAAGAATCTCATCTACCTGCAATGTGGGAGACCCAGGTTCAGTCTCTGAGTTGGGAAGATACCCTGGAGAAGGGAATGGGTACCCAGCCCAGTATTTTTGCTTGGAGAATTCCGAGCACAGAAGAGTCTGGCAGGCTTCAGTCCACGGAGTCACAAAGAGTCACACATGACTGAGTGACAAACACTAAACAGAGCAGAAGAATATAATGACTGAAATAAAAATTACAGTGGAAGGAATCAACAATAGATTAGATGATAGAGAGGCTTGGATCAGTGAACTGGAAGGCAGAGTTGGGGGAATCATCCAAGCCGAAAAGGAAAAAAGAACTTTAAAAAATTACTATAGTCTGAGACTGCTTGGACAACATTGAGTGTACTAACACTGGCATTTTAGGAATCCCAGAAAGAGAAGAGAGTAAGTGGTATTTCTTTTTATTTGAAGAAATAATAGCGGAAAATTTCCCTAATCTGGGAAAAGAAATAGACATCCAGCTCCAGGAAATACAGACAGTCCCAAACAAGATGAAGCCAAAGAAGTCCACATCAAGACACATTATAATTTTAAAAATTAATTAATTTATTTTATTTGGAGTGTAATTACTTTATAATATTGTGATGGTTTTTGCCATCAGTTCAGTTCAGTCTCTCAGTCATGTCCGACTCTTGGTGACCCCATGAACTGCAGTACACCAGGCCTCCCTGTCCAACACCAACTGTCCCTGTCCAAATCGTGGGTTTGAAGTCCACCCAAACCCATGTCCATTAAGTCAGTGATGCCATCCAACCATTTCATCCTCTGTTGTCCCCTTCTCCTCCTGCCCTCAATCTTTCCCAGCATCAGGGTCTTTTCAAATGAGTTAGCTCTTCACATAAGGTGGCCAAAGTATTGGAGTTTCAGCTTCATCAGTCCTACCAATGAACACCCAGGACTGATCTCCCTTAGGATGGACTGGTTGGATCTCTTTGCAGTCCATGTGAAGTGAAAGTGAAGTCGCTCAGTCATGTCCGACTCTTAGCAACCCCATGGCCTGCAGCCCACCAGGCTCCTCCGTACATGGGATTTTCAGGCAAGAGTAGTGGAGTGGGGTGCCATTGCCTTCAATCAGCCATGTGTCCCCCCAATCCTGAAACCTCCCACCGCCCTCCCCGCCCTATCTCTCTAGGTTGTCCCAGAGCCCCAGTTTTGGGTGCCCCGCTTCATGCATCGAATTTGCACTGGTCATCTGTTTTATATATGGTAGTGTACATGTTTCAATGCGATGTTCTCAGATCATCCCACCCTCAGTTTCTCCCACTGAGTCCAGAAGTCTGTTCTTTACATCTGTGTCTCATTTGCTGCCTTACATGTAAGACTGTCACACCGTCTTTTTAAATTCCATATATATGCGATAATATACAGTATTTGTCTTTCTCTTTCTGACTTACTTCACTCTGTATAAAACGGCAAAAGTTAGAGATAAACAGAGAATCTTAAAAGCAGCAAGAGAAAAGCAACTAGTTACACACAAGGGAAGTCCCGTAAGTCATGTGTGACTCTTTGCAACCCTGTGGACTTAAGCCTTCCAGACTCTTGCTGACTTTTCAGCAGAAGCATTGCAGGCCGAAAGGGAGTGGCATGATATATTCAAGGTGATGAAATGAGAAAAACCTATAATCAAGAATATTTAGCAAGACTATCATTCAGAGACAAGATAAAGAATTCAGACAAGCAAAAGCTAAAAGAGTTCAGAACCACTAAACAAGCTTTACAAGAAATGCTAACATGACTTCTCTAAGTGGAAAAGAAAAGGCCACAACTAGAAATATAAAAATTATGAAAGGAAAAATCTCACTGGTAAAGCAAACATATGCTGAAGATAGCGGATCAACCACTTATGAAGATAGCTGGATGTTAAAAAGACACAAGTAGCAAAATCATCTGTATCTATAATAAGTAGTTAACAGATATACAAAACGAAAGTATGTAAAATATGTAATAGAAAATGTGGTTGAGGAAGGAATTAAAATGCAGGGTAGCTAGAGTGCATATGAATTAGATCAGTTTAAAATAGTTATATGTAGGTTGTTACATATGGACCTCATGGTAACCACAAACCAAAAACTCATAATAGATACACAAATGAAAAAGGGAAAGGAATCCAAACGTAACACTAAAGATAGGCGTCAAATCCTAAGGAAAAGGAGTAAAAGAAGAAAGAACTACCAGAACTATAAAAACAACCAGAAAACAAGCTACAAAATGGCAATGTGCTTAAAACTCCAGAGATTCAAGGGCAAACCTGCCAGAGGTCTAGTTGCCTGAGAAATCCAGGTGCCTGTGGCGAGAGAAAACTGACCCTTGCGGCTCAACTCATCTGCAAAACTACTCTTGGTTCTGGGGAAATCATTTAAACATCACAACCTGCGCTTGATGGGGAAGGAGTTCAGTCTGTTAGGGGGTTGCTGTGCATCTTCTTCCTGGAGAGATGAGAGCAGCTGCAAGGGCGGGGTTAAGGAATGTCTCAAAGTGTGGGGGTCCTCAGCTTGGCTTCTAGCCTAGCTTCCTGCAGAACAACTCTTTGTCCTTGGAGGAGGGGAGCTGTAACACAAGATTTAATCTAACAGAGTGGTTGTGTTAGTTTGGAGTGGATGAGAAGCAGCTGCCAGGTATTTTGCCTTTACAAGAGCCCAGTAATAAGCCCAGAGCTGATTCTTCATTTGCAGTTCTTATTAGTGAAAGATGGAGGCAGGATGGTCAGATGCTTTACCACTGATTTTTAAGATGGAGGAAAGGCCTTGAGACAAAGAATGCTGGCAGCTTCTAGAAGCTGGAGAAGATAAGGAAACACATTTCCCTTTGGTTTCCGGAAGGAATACAGTCTTGCCAACACCTTGATTTTAGCTGGTGAGATCCATCTTGAACATCTGATTATACTGGTAAAATACTAAATTTGAGTTTGTTTTAAGCTATTAAATTATAGAAGCACTAGGAAACAAAACTGATATCCTGAGTTTGGCCCTTCTCTAGGGACTTTTCTCAAAATGTTACCTTTTATGTTTCAAAAATGCTTTTGAATCAGTTCTTTATTTTTTAAAAAATATGTGCTTGGCTGTGCTGGGTATTAGTTGTGGCTTGCAAAAGCTTGGTTGTAGCATGTGGGATCTAGTTTCCTGACCAGGGATGAAACCTGGGGCCCCCTGCCTTGGGAACATGGAGTGTTAGCCATTGGACCATCAAGAAGTCCTCAGTTAATTCTTTCTTATCCAGTCTCACACTTTTGCCCCTGGGTCAAGCACACTTACAATCGAACCCCAGGGTCTGCTTGTACCTACGAGGTGATTCTTGCTATGCATTCTGGGGATATACTTTCTTTTCTCTCTTATTGAGCCCAGCATGGTCCAAACTGAATTATGCTGGATCTAACCCTATCTATCATCCTGGCAGTTAGGAGAGGAGGTGGGAGCATCACTTTGGGAGTGACCTGTTGGAGTAGGAAGGAGCAGCCTTGGTAGTGTCTTCTCACACAGGAGAAGTACTAATTCTTATGGTGGATGGCACCTCTGGAAACTCTTGGGGGAAGGTCTATGGAGTGAAATCCTTGAGGGAATCCACTCAGATGTCTCCATCCCACGTTTCTAGGGCCCCGTGCTTTCCCAACCAGAGCCTTGGCTTTAGCTTAACTGACGTATTTTGGCTGAGTCTTGAAATGTGAGTAACTATAAATCCAAGGGCAGCACTGCAAGAGTCAGACAAGTTATATGCTGTGCACAGTAGAAAATCAGTATTAATGAAATAAAGAGGAATCGAGTGCACACCCTCCGATACTTCCGAGAGTAATATGTGGACTCGAATAAAAGATGAGAACAGGTGCTAGAGCCACCGATGATGTTTTGTTTCTTACTGAAATATCTTTGGAGTTCTGCAACACTGTTAATGTCTAAACATGCTCTTCAGCTGTGTTTGCTTTTCTCCTGCAAGAAATAAGCTTCCAAAGAGGCCCTCTGCTTCTCTCAGTCAGCCAGCAACCACCACACCTGTTTCACATTACTCCTCTGTGATGCACTAGAACAACTTGGTAACTAACTCAAGAGACGAATTCTCTTGTCTTTGTAGGAATCATTCCCCAATATCTTTCAAATACCTGAGTCATTGTATGGCCAAGAGCATTTCCTTCCCACAGAGTGTTTTCCAGATCAGCACTGGTGAAATCTTCAGCAGCTGGACTGCCCCCTGTGCCAGGGATTATCTGTGCCCTGCAGTCTCTTCAGAATGGACTCATCCCTGGCATTCGGTTAGTGAGTGAGTCAGTCCCGACCCTGTAATATTGCCTGTTTTCTTGGACCACTTCTGGTATCACCTGTGTCATCCAGGAAGCAGATACCAAGATGAGATTACACATCCAAGAGATTTATTGGGGAAAATACCCATTTAGGGAAGGGAACAGAAGCAGGTTAGAAAACCTATAGGCTGTGGTGCAGACCTGGCATTTGTAAGAGGAGAGAGGGAGGGAAGGAATGATTGCATAGGAAACTCCCCAGACCACAGTGCAGTCCTGGGAAAGTCTTGGTTAGGCTGATAGGGAATCTCTGAGCAAAGTCTGATTGATAGAGGAATCTTGTGCTGGGCGATGATGACCCAGTTCTAATATCTCTGCTGTGCTCATTGTCTGGGAGTAGCCTGGGGGAAGTGCAGCCTTGTCATGAATGACATGGTAGGTCCAACCATGCTTCCTGTTCTCTTAAAGAAGATCTGAGTGGTGGCCTTCCATGGCTATGACAGTGCTCAGGGTTTGAAATGTGTTTGTGCCACTTATTTGCTCTTTGGTTATTCATTTCTCTGCTGCTGCTGCTGCTAAGTCACTTCAGTCGTGTCCGACTCTGTGCGACCCCATAGACGGCAGCCCACCAGGCTCCCCCATCCCTGGGATTCTCCAGGCAAGAACACTGGAGTGGGTTGCCATATCCTTCTCCAATGCAGGAAAGTGAAAAGTGAACATGAAGTCGCTCAGTCGTGTCCAACTCCTAGCGACCCCATGGACTGCAGCCTTCCTGGCTCCTCTGTCCATGGGATTTTCCAGGCAAGAGTACTGGAGTGGGGTGTCATTGCCTTCTCCGATTCATTTCTCTAAGCCCTAGTTATCACATCTAAAGTTGTGAGGTTTATAGTAAACACAGGCAAGCTGTGAGGTTTAAAGGCTTGATACATATGAAATGCATAGAAGACAGATTTTCACATGGAATAATCAATTATAGGAGACAAAATAGAATTGGTGACTCTGGAACCTATTCTCTTCCTTGAGTCTACTTATTGCTCTTGTGAATATTGTAGGGTGTCCACTCTATTCTTCTTTAGTTATTTTACAAATACTAAAAGTATCCTAGGCACAATATAGAATGTTGCTGCCTCTTGTAGTACTATTTTAGGATTTGTGCAGCTCAGGCGTGAATTCTCTGAAATCCTCATCAACTTGAACTGTGTGGCTTCCACACAGGGTCCCTTTCTAGTTCTTACCTAGATTCTTTCCTCCTGTGGTGTTTATACCCTGGAGAAGGAAATGACAAACCCACTCCAGTACTCTTGCCTGGAGAATCCCATGGAGGGAAGGGCCTGGTAGGCTACAGTCCATGGGGTCGCAAAGGGTCGGACATGACTGGTGGTGTTTATATGGTAGAGAAGAGTCTCATTTGTGCACATCAACATCTCAAGTAGTTTTTCCCATGAATTTGAAGTTTAAAGCTGTTCCTATCTCCTCATGCTGTGCAACACCAAATTAGTTCACATATATTTTCTTTCTTTCTTTGGCTGTGCCAGGTCTTCAGTCTTTAGTTGCAGCATGTGGCCTCTTTGTTGCAGCATGCAAGATCAAGGTCCATGACCAGGGATCAAACCCAGGCCCCATGCATTGGAAGTTCAGAGTCTCAGCCAGTGGGCCATCAGGGAAACTCTATTCCTCGAATGTTTATTGAGTATAGTCAGTGGTCAGGCATGAAGATGAAATATTAGTAAGATGACTGAAATACTCAGAAACTTTAGTCTCCAGGCAAAGATAGATAAGGACACTACTCTGAATTTAACGTGAAAAGCCCAATTAGAAGAAAAGCCATGAAAAATACAAAAAGATATAGTGAAATGATTCCCAGGAGCCTTCAAGGACAAGATGGCAGCAGGGACAAATCCAGAATCATATGTAGAGAATGTCTGGAGATTTTGCCTGACTGCAGTTCAAGCATCTCAGAAGACTTTATAGCAATATCACATTCTTCTTCATATGTTTCTTCCAAAGCCCTTTTGCAGATAGTATCTTGGGAACAGTGCTGGGGATACTGTAGCTTACGGTGAGTATGCAAAGTGACTCTGATAAGAGTTTAGGGCCCTGTGTATATATGTATGTAATGTGATTTAGCAATACAAGTAGTACGTGCTTTCCATGTTTGCTGGTGATACCTACAGTGGTTCCTTGAGCACCATTTTAGCTCTAAAGTATTAGCTAGTCAACCTGCTGTTGGGCTTCAGTAAAGAATCTGCAGTAAAGAATCTGCCTGCTAATGCAGGAGACTTGGGTTCAATCCCTGGGTCAGGAAGATCCCCTGGAGAAGGAAATGGCAACCCATTCCAGTATTCTTGCTGGGAAATCCCATGAACAGAGGAGCTTGGAGGGCTATAGTCCATGGGGTCGCAAAAGAGTCAGACACGACTTAGTGACTAACTACAATAGCAACCTGCTGTCACTTTTGCGGAGGTGGAGCAAGAATCCCTAGTTAACAGGAAATGAATAAGAGCAGTCTTATATCTAAAGCCAACATGGAGCAGCACTTGTGAAATTATTACTCCAATAGATGAATAATAAAATCCCTGGAAAGAACCGAGTTTTGTGCTAGAAATACCCTTTTCACATCTGGCCCAACACAGTGCAATCCTTCAGTTAAACTATAAAATAGCAGCCTGTGTGGGGCATTTCTTCCCATCAGAGGAAATTTTAGGTGGACGTAATTTTTTCCTTTTTGGCCACGCTGTAGGGCTTGCAGGAAACCAGGGGTTGAATCCACATCCTTGGCAGTGAAAATACCAAGTCCTTACCACTGGTCCACTAGGGGAGTCCCTAGATACGCATTTCTTTGGAGAAAGGAACACATGAGGACAGGACTCTGAGCAAAATTACTGAATTCATGTGGGATTATTTTCATTCTCCTAGATGATCAGATTTTTCTTGACTTAAATTAGAGGTGTTAAAAGATAGATTGAAGCATATTAAAACTTTTCAGAGTTTATTTGAGCAAAAATCAATTGGAATTGGGCAGCACCAAATTGGAAGTGGGCTCTGGGTCCACAGGAACCAAGAGAAAGACATATATAGAAAATGCCAAAGCAAATTATTTGATTGACTACCACTTGGCTATGATCAGTTATCTGTAGATTTCTATTTCATATCTGGACATTTACAGGCTTAGTTACGTTTCCTTATGTAGGCCCTCATAGCATTAGAACCACCTCAGTCCAATGGCCTCCTTGTTTAACAGAAATAAATTTTATTTCCAAGGATTTTCCTATTGGAGATTTTGAATTTGAGAGGCAGCAGTTTTCAGGAAAGAAACAGTTTTATACTGATCATGGTCTGGATTGCCTGTGGAACCTGAAGAACCAACTCATTGGAAAAGACCCTGATGCTGGGAAAAATTGAAGGCAGGAGGAGAAGGGACAGCAGAGGATGAGATGGTTGGATTACATCCCCAACTCAATGGGTGTGAGTTTGTGCAAACTCTGGGGGATGGTGAAGGACAGGGAAACGTGGTGTGCTGCAGTCCATGGGGTCATAGAGAGTAGGACGTGACTTAGCTACTGAACAACACAGAGCGTTGTAATATGTAAATGAAATAGTTTAAGTAAACTCATTTAGTAAATAATCTAAGTTAAAAGATGCTCCAGAAGTGCTAGCTCTGTTCCATTTGATAACACACATGGCAAAACTTGGCCAACTGGAAACTAGCTTTCCAGAAAACTCCATTAAACACAAACTTTCATCTGCATTTCACAAAAGAAAAGCTGGTATATGGTTTTAGAAACTTCAAACCCAACTTCATGCATTCTAAACTTGTATAGTTACCAAGAGAAAGAGAACGGGAGAGAGCAAGAGAAAGAGAATTTTTGTTTACCATGGAAACTTTAGCACTTAGAATTACCTGGCACACTGTAGGCACTCAATAAATATCTGTTGAATGAATAAGGACCCAGAAATCCTTAAGGAGCTTCTTTCTTTTTTGAACTTTTTACTTTGTATTGTTGTATGGCTGATTAATAATACTGTGATAGATTCAGGTGAATGTGAAGAGACTCAGCCAAACGTATGCATGTATCCAGTCTCCCCAAACCCCTCTCCAATCCAGGCTGCCATATCACATTGAGCAGAGTTCCATGTGTTATGCAATAGGTCCTTGTTGGTTATCCATTTTAGATACATCAGTATGTACATGACCATCCCAAACTCCCTAACTGTCCCTTCCCCCCAGCAATCATAAGTTTGTTTCCTAAGAAAGAGCATTCTTTATTAGGAGTTCAATGATGCTATAAGTCAGAAAAGGAGACAAACTATTTTACCAAGGTCTTCAGTGAAAAATGTTGCAAGTGAAATACTTAACTGGAGATTTCTCTGAGTTTCTCTGAAATGTTCTGTTTAACCAGCAACTTATAAGTATTCAAAAATTCATTAGTATTTACTTTTTGGTTACTATATGCAAAACAGCAAGATACAGAGTCACTTTTTTCAAGGAACTCAGATTCTAATAGGAAGATAGGGAACGTCAGGCCTAATTGAAAGAATGAAGCATGAACTAAAATTGAAGCTGTGCTGCAGTAGAATAAGGAATTCCCTCTCAGGGAGGGGTGCAGGGAATTCTGTGAAGGGGAAATTTTACTGTATTTGAGTCGAACCCTAAAGTGGGAGTTGATTCCTTACAAGTGGGAGTGACCAAACTGATAAAGAAGACTAGAAGGGAGATGGTTATGAGGGGAGAAATTCCAGGGATAAGACAAGACATGGCTGGTAAAGAAGCAGAGAAAGCTTTTCCTGGGGATTTTGAAGGGATAGGTCCCAGAGAAGACACGATATGTGAGAAAAGTAGAGAGGACAGGTGATAAGTTTTACCACGTTTACTGCAGATTTTGTACTTGAATGCCCTTCAGAGTCACTTGGAAAATATGAAGAGTAAAATTCCTTATAAATTATTTCTTGAATGTGAGTCTGAGACTGATTTGAAAGAGATTAGATTTTTATCTGGGAAAAATAGGCAAGGGGTATTAAAAAATAGTTCCTTATATGGGAATGGTGCCCCCAAATTGTAGCCTAAACCAAAGACTAATGGCAGAAGAATTTCTGGCCAGACGATGGATGTCATCTGACCGCTCCTGCAGGCTGCTCTCAAGGGTTTAGAATGTGGCAAACTAAAGCCAGTCTTCGAGATAAGCTATTTAACTGCAGAGAAAATGTTCACTCTCATTATTTTGGATGTTAAATCTTTCTCAATTAGATTACATATTTCCTTACTTGATTAAACATAGAACTCTAAGAATAATTTAATTGCTTTAATGACTCAGGGGTCATCATTGTGGACATTAATTATTATGCCAGGTTGTACAGAGTGAGACCTTTGGAACTTAGAGTATGTCAGACTTCTTGCCTCTGTATCCATGGTACTACCATCACATTCAGGTTTTTTGTTTTTTGTTTTTTTTCCCAATTATTGTTCACTCATTTCTCCCCTTTCTGCTGCCTATGGTTGGTATGAAGCAGAAGTTCATTTCTAACCTTCCAGTGGTCAGAGTGGGGAGCTTTTCTCTGATACAAAGCAAAGGGTCTTTGTATTTCAGGGGCCCTGGTGGAGATGAAAGATGTTTCAGTTTAGTGGAGTTTATAATGAAAATATTAATTGGTGGGTCTTCTGTAAGACTTGAGTTTTAGCCTCAGCCTTTTCCCTCGTTGCGATTAACTGTTTGGCATCACTTAACCTTCCTCAGACTAATTTCGACATTAAAAATAGAAATTTGAAGACATGTACCTCCAGAATGATGGATGCAGCATGGATTCAGGAGTCAGACAGTATTTGCAATTTCTTTTTTCCTTTTTCCCCCTGCATTGTATTTTTAAATTGGTGGGTAATTGCTTTACAATGTCACGTTGGTGTCTGCCATCAACAATGTGAATCAGCCGTAAGTATACACGTGTCTCCCCTCTCTCTCCAGCTTCCGTCCCAGCCCCCACCCCATCCCAGCCCTGTATTTACAATTTCTTCTATGCAAGCTTCACAAGTTACTTGGATAAGTTAGCTCATCTCTATGCCTCCTTCTGTTCCCTTTTCCATTTTGGTGGATGATAATAGTTTTTTCACTGTGGATTGTGGGTAGGCTAAATGGGGAAAGTTCTCACAGTGCCTACAACCCAGGCGGCTTGTAGTTCCAGTTCCCTTGTTAGTTCCAGTTCCCTTTCTTCCCCTGGAATCTTTTCAGCAAAACTGAGTGCCTGAAAGATCAGAATTCCCCAAGTTATTGAAAGTCTCTAAGTGTCATTAGCAAATGGGCCACTGGATGTCACACTTGATCTAAGCTGCTGTACCTGCTTTGTCCAGTACACTTGGGCTCTGGACAGTCTTGGGCTTCTAGAGCTCAAGTGGACCTTAGTGATCTTTGAATCAGAGTTTGAGATGGAGTTTGAAAACTGAAATTTGTTTTGCTTGTGTTCCGTTTTGTTACGTTTTAATGGAACATAAATGCACCCAGGCAGAGGGTGCCCTATTCTAATCTGTAGAGCCCTACTTGGTCCTTTCATTCATCTGGGTTACCCACCTGGTTCCTCGAGGCAATGGGGTGTAGAGCACCTGATCTCATTTTACAGAGGAGGAGACTGACAACCCAGACACCTTACATGGTTTGACTGAGGACATGGGTTGAATTGGTGGTAAATCAGGCCACTTGCCTCCCTGATGTTTAGCCAGGTACCCTAGATTCCATCAAGATTATGCACCTTTAGAAACTTTCCACTGTACAAAAGCAGCTGAGAGGGCTCATTATCTGACTCTCTCCTAAGCTCTGTTCAACCACAAGCCTCAGAATATTTTGACTTTCACCGCAGCACTAGATGGGCAGTTTTATCTCATGAATGTTTTATCTCGTGAACTTGGTTGGGGGGTTGGGACTGTCTTTGGACATTGGAACATGTTTCCCAAAGCACTTAGCAGAGAGACTTTAGGCTAACAATAAAGTCCACAACCTCTAACAGGAAATCAGTAAGACAAGCCAAGGGTCATGATTTATACTGACTCTTATCAGAAAAAACATGCCAACAGAGCTCACTCTGAGTATTAATAAGTTATAATGTAACCGTACACAACTACACAGGAGTTTAAATTTTCATAACTACCAGACGGAGGATAAACACTAATATTGCTCACACTCTACCCACCATGTTTGGAAAAACCAGATCAGAGAGGGTAATTATCTCTCAAATTTAGATTTCCCTGGTTGTGTTCTCTTTAGAAGAGAAGAGGGTTCTTTCTGGGACAGGGTCGGCAGAACTGTAGGCCTATAGGGATTAACAAGATAAGAGTAATTCAGGCTTCCATTGAGAACATTTTACTGCCTAGGTCGGGGGTCCCCAGCCTCTGGGATCTAGTGCCTGACGAACTGAGGTGGAGCTGATGTAATAATAACAGAAATAAAGTGCACAATAAATGTAATGTGCTTGAATCATCCTGACACCATCCTCCTGCCATCCTCTGGTCCATGGAACAGTTGTCTTCCACGAAACTAGTCCCCAGTGGCAAAAAGGCTGGGAACCACTGGCTTAGGGCACTTATTGGGATATTCTGCACAATTTGGGAAGGCTGTGATCCCTTCCCTGGTAGCCAGGAGTGCAGAGAGTGAAGCAAGCCTATCTCTTTAGTTGATAAGGATTTTGAAGGTTCTAAAAGGGAGCTTGCTGGCAGTCTCTTTAAAGTCTAATTTGAAGAACTCTTATGTCAGTGATCAGAAATGGTAGCGTAGTCTGCTAAAAGAGGAACAAATGTTAAAGAGCATGAAGTCTAACAATTTTCACATTGCACAATCAAAAATAGGGGTCCAGAGGAGACAGACACCTTGGGTTCCACAGCAATTTAGCCGAGCCAATACTTTTTCTTTTCTTTTTCCTTTTGTCAATACTTTCTTGCACCCATATCATCAGAATTCTCATCTCTTGATTTCTCGAATTACGCTGAGACTTTTACTATTCCATACTCATTTTTAAATGTTGAAGTCTTATTGACATAAGACCTATACAAATATACATAATAAACTATACAAAATAAAACTATACAATTTGGCAACTTACTCCAGGATTCTTGCCTGGAGAACCCCGTGGACAGAGAAGAGTGGTGGGCTACAGTTCATAGGGTCACAAAGAGTCAGGCATGACTGGCTGAAGATGCAGGCCTAACATGTATATACTCACTAAGCTGTCATTGCTGTCTGGATGATGAACGTATTCATCACACTCCAAAGTTTCCGGCTGCTGCCTGGTAATCCATCCTTCCTTCTCACCCCACCCCCAACCCCAGGCAAACACTGACATGTTTTCTCTCACTATAGAAGAGTGTGCATCTTCTAGAATTTTATATACATGAATCTCTCTTGTCTGAGTTCTTTCACTTAGCATACTTACTTTGAGCTTCAGTCATGTTGTAGTGTGTATCAGTTGTTCATTCTATTTATTGCTGAGCAACAGACATTACTTTGCCAACAAAGGTCTGTCTAGTCAAGGCTATGGTTTTTCCAGTGGTCATGCATGGATGTGAGAGTTGGACTATAAAGAAAGCTGAGTGCCAAAGAATTGCTGCTTTTGAACTGTGTTGTTGGAGAAGACACTTGAGAGTCCCTTGGGCTGTAAGGAGATCCAACCAGTCCATCCTAAAGGAGATCAGTCCTGGGTGTTCATTGGAAGGACTGATTTTGAAGCTGAAACTCCAATACTTTGGCCACCTGATGCAAAGAGCTGACTCATTTGAAAAGACACTGATGCTGGGAAAGATTGCAGGCGGGAGGAGAAGGGGACGATAGAGGATGAGATGGTTGGATGGCATCATCGACTCAATGGACATGGATTTGGATGGACTCCGGGAGTTGGTGATGGGCAGGGAGGCCTGGCGTGCTGCAGTTCATGGGGTCGCAAAGAGTTGGACACGACTGAGTGACTGAACTGAACGTTCATCTGCTGATGGACCTCTGGACTTTTTCCAGCTGTTGTTGCAAATAAAGCTTCTATGAATCTTCATGTACAGGTCTTTGTATGTGCATGCCTGGGTGTGTGCTCCGTTGCTTCAATCATGTCCGACTCTGGGAAACCCTATTGACTGTAGCCTGCCAGGCTCCTCTGTCCAGGCAGGAATACTGGAATGGGTTACCATGCCCTACTCCAGGGAATCTTCCTGATCCAGGGGCTGAACCCACATCTCTTAAGTCTCCTGCATTGGCAGGCAGGTTCTTTGCCACTAGTGCCACCTGGGAAGCCCTGGTCTTTGCATGCATCTAAGGAGATGGCAACCCACTCCAGCGTTCTTGCCTGGAGAATCCCAGGGATGGGGGAGCCCGGTGGGCTACCGTCTATGGGGTCGCACAGAGTCGGACACGACTGAAGCGACTTAGCAGCAGCATACTTTTGACTGAGCGACTGAACTGAACTGATACTTTTGATTGGATCAAGACTCAGTAAAAGAATGGCTAGATAATAGAATAGGTATGTATTTAACTTTTTTTAGATGAAGCTTAACTGAGTTACATTTGATCTATAACAAACAGTACATATTTAAATTACACAATTTGATGTTTTGACACATTTATATACCTGTGAAAACATTACATATTCATACTAGTAAACATATTCACCAGAAATGTTTCCTCAGGATCCTTAGCTGTCACTCTGCCCTTCTCAGCTTCAAGCTCAGGCAACCACTGTTTTTTCTCAGTATAGATTAGCTTGTGTTTTCTAGAATTTTAGAAAATGTAGTCATACAGTATGAGTTATTTGATGTTTATTTTCTTTCACACAGCATAGTTATTTTAGAAGTCATCCATGCTGCAGAATATCAATACTTCATTTCCTTTTCTTAAAGAGTAGTATTCCATTATATGGGTGTATTTTTGTTTATTACAGATAAAGCTGGTGGGAACAGTCATGTGTAAACTAATATTTTGGCCACAACTCATTGGAAAAGACCCTGATGCTGGGAAAGATTGAAGGCAAAGGGAGAAGGGGGCCGCAGAGGACGAGATGATTACAGAGCATCACTGACTCATTTGATGTGAATTTGAGCAAACTCTGAGAGATTGTGAAAGACAGAGAGGCCTGGTGTACTGCAGTCTATGGGGTCACGAAGAGTCAGACATGACTTAGTGACTGAACAACGAAATTCTTAGATTTTTCTTGGGGTGGGTCGTATAGTGCATGTACATTTAGCTTTCTAAGGAGGAGTTTTCCAGAGTGATTGTATCATTTTACCTTCCAAAGAGTAGTGTGTAAGAGTTCTGGTTCTTCCACATTCTTGCCAGTGTTTGGTAGGTCTATCTCTTTAAGTTTCGGTTACTCTAATAAATGTATAGGGACATTTTCTATGGTGTTAATTTGCATTTCCCTTAGGACTAATCATGTTGAACATCTTTTTATGTATTTGACACTTCACTAAAATGTCCAGCCACATCCTTTGCCCATTTTTTTACTAGGCTGTTTGTTTTCTTAGTGTTAAGTTTTGAGAGTTCTTTACATAGACTGTGGTGTTGGAGAAGACTCTTGAGAGTCCCTTGGACTGCAAGGCGATCCAACCAGTCCATCCTAAAGGAAATCAGTCCTGAATATTCATTGGAAGGACTGATGCTGAAGCTGAAACGCTAATATTTTGGTCACCTGATGCGAAGAACTAACTCATTTGAAAAGTCCCTGATGCTGGGAAAGATTGAAGGCAGGAGGAGAAGGGGACGACAGAGGATGAGATGGTTGGATGGCATCACTGACTCAATGGACATGAGTTTGGGTAAACTCGTGGAGTTGGTGGTGGACAGGGAGGCCTGGTGTGCTGCAGTCCATGGGGTCACAAAGAGTCGGACACGACTGAGCAACTGATCTTACAGTCTGGATACACGTCCTTAATAAGATACAAGCTTTGCAAAGATTTGTTCATTGTCTGCGTCTTGCTTCATTCTCTCCTGAACGCCAGAAGTTCTAAATTTTGATGAAGCTCAATTTATCAGTTTGTCTTTGTATAGGCGATGCTTTTGATATTATATCTAAATAATCTTTGTCTGAGGGTCACACATTTTTCTCTTATTTTTTTATTCTATACGTTTTATTTTAGGTTTTAAATCTTGTTCTATCATCCAATTTGAGTCAGTAGTTATGTACAGTGTGAGGTAGGGATCAAATTTTGCTGTTTTACATATAAATATCCAATTGTTCCATCACAGGTTGTTGAAAAGAGTAGCCTTTTTCACTGACTTGACTTTGAACTTCTGTCAAAAATCAGTTGTGTGTGTGTGTATATTTAAACTGTTTCACTCCGTTGATCTATTTCACTATTCTGATGCCAGTACCACAAGAGCTGGGTTCCTTTAGCTTTATAATAAGTCTAGAAGTCAGGTAGTGTAAGACCTCAAGCTTCATTGTTTTCAAAGTTGTGTTAGCATATTGTATTTGCATTCTATATAAATTTTGGAATCATCTTGTCAATATCTAAAATATCTTCTGGGATTGAGATTTTGATTGGGATTGCACTGAAACTATAGACCAGTTTGGGGGGAATTGACATTTTTAGGAACATCGAGTCTTCTGACTCATGAACATGGTGTATCCATCTACTCATTTAGACTTTCTTTCACTTTTTTTACTTTGTTTAATCTCAGAAGTGTTCTGTAGTTTTCATTGTGTAGGCCTCACATCTTTTTCAAATTTAAGTCTTTGTATTTCACATTTTTTGATGATGTTGCAAATTGTATTTCTTTTTAAATTTCAACTTTGAATTCTTTGTTGCTAGTACATAGAAATATAATTGATTTTTGTATTGATCTTATATCCTGCAACCTTGCTAACTAAATTATTAGTTCTAGTAGCTTTTTTAAGAGCCCTTCAGATTTTCGGTATAGAGTATCATGTTGTCTCTGAATAAAGACAGTGTTACTTCTTCCTTTTCCATCTAGATTTTTAAAATCTCCTTTTCTTATTGCACTGGCAAGAACCTCCAGCACACTGCTGAATAGAAGTGGTAGAATCGGCCATCAGTGTCTCTGCTGTTACAGCCTTTCTCCTTTGAGAAGTCCCTGCTGAGGCTGGGGGCATGGGTGTCTATTCAAGCCTGCCTCAACTTGCTCTGCAGCCATTCTTCTCTAAGATCTTATTACCATCTGGTGGGTGCTGCTTGGATGCAGAAGCCAAATTCCCCATATTCTTGGCTTTTCAGATCTCACTGTCCTCTCTCTCCCCATCCCCATCCTCTTTCTTCTCTATGATAGTCTGTTTATACTATGAATCACTGTCTCCTATTCTTTCACTCACTGTAAATTCTTTGAATGGATAAAGCTTTTGGAAAAACACAGTCGGATATCCTTCCACGGAATCTCCAATGTTTGGCCACATACCTTTACTGAAGCAACGTAGACAAATGGGCCTGCTGAGAAAGGGGGACAATATGGTGAGAGCCAAGTGAGTTCATGTCATCCCTTCTTTTCCTTTTCTCTTTCCCTTTGTCTCTTTCTCTATACCTCCATCCCTTTCTCCCTTTCTGCTTTCCTCCATCTTTCACTCTCTCCCTTCATCCATCCCTCCCTTCCTTTCTTCTTTCTATTCAACCAGCAATTCTGAGCACCTCCTTTCAGGTACAGCCAACCTCCTTAGCTTCAATCCTCTGCAGTAGTGGGCAAATGCTCCTGCATATGGGCAACAGCAAAGTGATTCACAAACTCAAAAACAGAGTTGGGTTCTCTGATTTTGCTAACAGCTTCAGTGACTCTCAGATAATAAGCGCAATTTACATTCACTCTAACTTGATAACTTATCACTGTTTTATTATTATCTATTTCTTCCCTGTGAATTATCCTGGAGCTTAGCAACTTAGAAAAGACTTTTAACCTCCTATAAGGGATCCAGGGATCCAGGTGCAGTTTAGCTGGGTCCTCTGCTTCAGAACCTCTCATGATCTGCCATTAACCTTGTTAGCCTGGGCTACGGTCCTGTCAAGGCTCTGCTGGGGAAGAATCTGCTTCTGAGTCCAGTCATGCGGTTCTTTGCCTGATTCAGTTCCTCACAGGCTATTCCTTGCCATATGGTCCTTTCCATAGCACAGCTCACAACAGGGCAGTTGGCTTCACCAGAATGAGCAAACGAGATGAACTAGCAAGATGCCAGTGAATGGAAATTGTAATCTTTTATAACCTTATCTCAAAAGTGATATTCTATATTCTCTTCATTAGAAGTGAGCCACTTGGTCCACGTTGCACTCAAGGAGAAGAGATTATTTACTGGTGTAAATACCAGGAGGTGAGATCAGTGGAACCATTCCTACCATAACTATACTTTGAATGGGTGCCAATATCTAAAGAATTGAGGTAAACTGGCAGTTTCCTTTATTTGGGGAAGGGGAAGGAGCCAAGGTTTATATGCATCTCCCCTGTGTCAAGCCCAGTGTTGAATGAGCTTATGTGCCTTCCTTATTTCACTCCCACATCGTTCCTGTGATATATTTGTGGCAGATGTATTGAGGCTTTCCCTCGATATTCATTCTTCCGTTCTTTCCTGTTGTTGTTCCGTGGCTAAATCGTGTCCAACTCTTTGCAACCCCATGGACTGCAAAATTTCTGATGGTTGCCCAGGTGAAGACTACACTTCCCACTCATTTTCTGCAGCTAGGGATGGCAGTGGGCCTAAGTTCCAGCTGATGAGTTGGAAGCTGAAGTGTTGTGTGGCAGCTTCCAATAAACCCCCTTGTGGGACAGCTAGTAGGTATCCCTTCCTCTTCTTTGTCCTTCCTCTGTCCTCCTATTTGGAATGCCTAAGTGCCATAATTTTAGGTCATGAGATTGACACCGTGCAGGGAAAACAGCTAGCAGAGAGACCTCCTGTTTATGACATTGCGAAGCACAATATCAGCATTGTATTGCCTTTTGGGACTTTAGGGGAGGGACAGTGAATTGCTATCTTATTTAAGCGGCTATTTGGGGTGCTGTCAAAATGCCTGGTTTTGGTTTAGCGCAGGGTTGGCAAACGTTTTGTAAAGAGCCAGATAGTAAAGTCCTAGTCTGTGTGGGCCACCTATGGTCCTCGTCACAAAGTCTTCCTTTCTTTTTTTCAAAACAACGTTTTAAAGTGTAAAAATAGTTCAGTCCTCGAAACAACAGCAACCATCCATAGCTCAAGGTCCAACAAAGCACAGGCAGCTGGATTTGGTCTCCAGGGATGGTGTGCTGACCTCTCTGCTCTTGTCTTTTAAGGGAACAGTAGGAACCCCAGGGTAAATGTTGACTTCAGGGTCCACTTACCTTTCTGGAGCCATGTTTTCTCATTATTTTTTGTTTCTGAGTATTCTTGTTTTCTTTATTGATTGGAAAATAATGCATTCAATCATTAAAAGTTACATTTACTCTCAGAAGTTGCACCAGAGGAAACTTTTATAAAAGATGTGGATGCAAAGAAGTCACCAAAGGAAATATTGCAACTATGGGTCATTAATATTTAGGTATTTACTCAAAGAGGGAAAATTTTAATTTTCAGGAAAGGAAAATGAATCAGCAACACGTGTTGATACTTTTTAAAATTTTATAATGGTACTTGAAAATTCAATTAAAATCATTTTACCATCCTGGAATTACACTAATCATTACAATATCACATTATTGATTATCTTATGAGATTTATGCTTCTATAGTGCGCATTATATCTTCCAAACCAACGATTACTTTCCCGATGAATGAATGTTGTAATTTTACTCAGTATATTTAGATAGATCACAGAGTTTTATAAAACATTGTACGCAAAGTACAAAAATAAGTGCCTTATGCACACTCTTTAATACTGTTTTCGTTTCTTTCTTTGGTACCTCAGCTAACTAACTTCACATAAATAATGTCAATAATAACAAGAAGGAAAAGAAGCCAGAAATTGCTTAACATCTAGAAACTAGAGATGCATTTTGCAGACAGCATGCTTTTTATCAAGAGTAGAGATAATATCTGGCTATATTGTAGTCAGAAAAGTAGAAAAAAAAAGAACTCATGAAGAAATAGGGATAAAATGCCAATAATTACATCACATCTTTAAACCACTGATAATAACAAATTGATTTAAACAGACTGATCTTCAGCCTAGGAGCTCAAATCTCTCTTATGAATTATTGCAGAAAATGCAAAGTTTCAAAATTTATGTTTGGAAAAAGTATGTATACTTCATTGTAAATCATCTACTGGAAAGAAATAAAGGTATAGACAAGGATTGTTAAACTTTGTTAAATTTTATAAACACAGGTAAACTTAGAAAATAGAAATAGTTAATAACCAAAATGTTCTCAAGTAAATAAAAAGCATGGATCCCTGCTCATTAAGATCATAAGTCAATAAGTGAATTTGTCAACTCCATGTTTTAAAGCTCCCCTGAATCTCTAACTATATTTTTTCTTCTTTTAAAATTTTTGGATAGTCTGTTATGTTTCTCCTGGGGAAAATATTTGAAAACTAATTTTTACTTATTTGTCTTTAAAAAGGCCTACTGTACCAACCTAGTGTTTGGCTGGAAATAAAGTTTAGAGCAGAGTTGATTTATTTTGGGGATTCTGACTAAATGACAAAACCTACCAGCTGATGCACTTAAATATGTGCAATTATATTCATTTTTAAAAACTGTATAATGGATCACTAGACTGTGTACCCCACTGAGGGAAAAAACTTTTAAAAAAATTTGTATTCACAGTTTCTGGCATAAGAGTAAGTGCACAGTAAAACAGACTGATCATACATTCTATGAATATTTTTGTGGGCTAATAGCAATAGAGATTGATAACACTCAGTAAAGAGAATAAAGGAAGAGTGAAAAACTTTCCTTTTTAACAGGAATTTCTATCTATTAATATTATTTTCCATTACAAATAATAAAATCTTTATATGGGATTATATGAGGATGAGGGGTGAAGAATAGTTGATGAATAACCGTAATGGTGAATTAAATGCAAGGGAGCTGGTGTTTGAGCAAATCTGTAAGACACAGAAGGAGGGGAAAAGGCAACATGCCTCTTACTGTGAAGCTTTATATAGGAAATCCTTTCTGTTTTGAGGTGCAGGTAACTTGGTTCAAGAAAGAAAGAAACCAGCAAGTGCTCTAAGACCTTGCAAATGCCCTCCGGATTTTGACAGACCAAGCACATGCCTCTAAGGGCTATTTTTCATCTTTTCTGCTGCACTCTTTGGCCAAGTGGCTGCAAGCTCAGTGAATGACAGGCAGAACTCAGGACCCAGCACCCAGGGGCAGTGGGAAGAAAGCAAGGGCCAGAATGGGGTCATAGAGACTCCGCTAGACAGACAGTGGATCGAGGGTAACGCTGGAGGAGAAGACGATGCATTCTAATGTTCACCATGCTCCTACCCCAGTCAGCAAGAAGTGGTCAGGTCTCTTAGTTTAAGCTGTATCTGCACTGGAGACAATAAAGCCACACTGACAACATCAAGAAAACAAAAAGAGCCGCAAAGATGGAGTCACTGTATAATTTGTTGTCTAAACTGAGACATGTTTGAGAGTAAGGGGGACAATTGTTTGTTTTAATTGTTGATAGTTAATATTTATAATGGGACAACAGATGTAAGCCTACACTGTCCTGGCAAACCAGGATGTACAGTCACTCCAGAGAGATGAAGTATTCTATATTTTATTCCAGGCATTTTTGCATGAATGCAGCCTTCTGGTTTCATATTGTTTTTTTACTTCAAGATTGGTTATGAACTTCTCTTCACTACTAGCTAAAGTATAAGGTATTGTTTTATCTTTCCTACAAAACTGAGGGCAATGGGGCATGTGTAAAGCCTGCTATCTTCCATAAAGGAGTTTCTGTGTTCAAGGTATACATTGTTGTCCCTATTATACCTGTTCATTCTATATTCTGTATAACATTGCAAGAAAAACCTGGCTTTTAAAATGTTGGCATTTGCGGGGCAATAGAATATTCTATACCTATTTTTTAATTGAGTAAAAAAAAAAATTTAATGTTTTATCCCATAAGTAAAGAGATAGGTACGGGGGGAGTCAGAAAAAAAATCTTATTTTCCTAGTAGTTTCACTAACTATAGCAGGATACCTTTGGCTTTGTTCTAATGTTGGCAAATACAAATATATAGCCTGGTGAATACTTGACATGTTTTATGACTCTGTCCTCATTTAACTGAGAGTATTTTCAAGATATTGCTAGAATGAAGTGAAATATCAACATCAGATTTGACAAATTAACAAAACCAGTAGACAGCTGCTGCTTGTCAGGTAGGAATGTCTATTGTCTTCTCTTTCAATAAGTATATTAAAATTCCTAAGTTGTGCTATTAATATTTTCTCTTAAAAGTGTTTATCACAAAGTTCACTTATGGTATCATATTTGCAACTTAGTTTGTCTTTAATAGATGTCTTTACAATATATAAAAATGTATCTACAAAATATAAAAAGTAAGGATTCTCTAGTTTAAACTGTAGCTTTGTTTTTACCTCCTGGAAACTTCTATATGAGTTCAAGGGTGAAGGGGATACATGACTATGGACTTGTATTGTTCCCTTTTAGTTGTAAGTTCCTTTTGGGAAATCTGGGCTAGGGCTGGAGTTGCACAATAATAACAAACTTCATCAAACTTTGTAGCTTTGAATACAAGACAATTTACTGATAAATCCTAGCTTTCTTTATTGACCCTTATTCTGCCAAGGCACCCTGGAAAATCTCCCTATCCCCATGAATTCAAATTGTGACCCAGTTGCCCGAGAAAGAACTATAAAACAGTCATTTAAAAATGCAGTGAAAAAGAACATAAGTTAAAAATTAACATTGAGGTAATATTTCTGAAAAGCTAATCTATATGACTGGAAGAATATTTTGTTTTATATTTTAAAAAACTTTTAACTTTTAAGTAAGACTGAAAGTAATTTCCTGCATATCTGTTATCAATACATAGCTATAATTTAATTTCCATCCACCATTAAAAAGTTAAATATCTGTGGTTTGGAAATATGTTCTCATTTGTTAGATATTTCTTGAAGTTGATGTTTTCTTAACATGAGGTAGCTTCCTAGCAGCATTTTGGGTGCTGTCACCCGAATACAGTGTGGTTTGGCATGATACTAGGTTTGAGCAGGGTTGGCTGGGTATGGATAGTCACCTAGGAAAATTATATTTTGTGGCAGTTAAGGGCAGTTCTAGCTGTATTAATGGGGTGGGAGAGAAATTCAACAATTTAAGAAAAGGAGCATTTTTACAGAGAAAAAAATTGACATCTAATCTCACTGCTATTGTATCTCCTCAGAACTATAGGGCTGATTTTAATCCTCACTAAGCTAGAAACCCAATTCTAGCTTACTAGATGTTTCGAGGTTATTGGCGTGGGCATTTCGTTATTATCACTTGGTAGGTTGATTTTAAATTTTTCTACGGAGATTTTTTTTCTACTAAGCAATCAATTAAGAAATAGGAAAATATCAATACACAAAGAATGATAGGTGTTAGATAAGTGCTAATTTCTGAAGTCCAAAAACATGAACATGTGAAAAGAAACTGTGGTTCAACATTTGCTTTTATAGTTAAATCTCAAGTTTTAAAGTTTCAAATTCATCACAGTGGGACTTATTCTACATTATTTAATTTGGGCAAAGGAAATGAAAACATATGGTATGGTGAACACACTGAAATTTTCATGATTTATGTTCTAAATGCAATTCCCTAAATTTTACTAGAATAAAGTTTTAGCAAAAAAATAAAACTATATCTACTCACTTGAATAAAACTAGCACTCAGGAAGTAAATGTCATGAATGCTTGTTTGCCTTTGAGCAAGAATGAGCTGATATTCCAGTGGAAATTTTGGTATCATTATATATTTATGTTTCTGCTCTTAACCTTTAAAAAAGTGATTATGATTTAATTTGGAATAATAATTTTTTCTCATAGAGAGATTCTTATGTTAACTAATTGTTCTTTTTGATTACGTTTTAAACTACTCTGGATCGGACCTTCTATTGTACATATACTAGCCATGCAGAGTGACTTTTTTTCTGTTTATTTTCAATGATTTTAAAGAGCATGAAAACTTTCGTCCTTGGAATTTGAAATGCTTCTTTGGACTGAGTAGAAATTTGCCTGCCTTCACTGTAATTATTCCCCGTGAGTATGAAAGCAGGTCCATGGGGGAGTATAAATTTAAACCTAAGAATTGCTTAAGGAAATATTTTTCACTTTCTTCTATTTAGAATTGGTTTGGCCCAAGAGTTAGTTTGAAGCCAGTATGAATTACAGTCACATCTATACTTCTCATGAGATGAATATATTTAAAACTAAGATCTGGCTATTTGTTTTCATTTATTAGACATTTTTTTTTCATGCATCTTTCTACTTAATAAAAGTGAAATTTAAAACAAAAATTTTTTTTAAACAGAGTGGAAATACAAAGAATACAGCAGTTCCCAAATTTAGCTGCATACTTGAATCACCTAAGGATCTTAAAAAAAAACCCAAAAAACTACTGATGTCAGGCTCCGATCCCAGGACATTCTGATGTAATTGGTATGAGGTGTGACCTTGGCTTTGGTGGGCTGAAAAGCTCTCCAGGTGTTTCTAATGTGCAGTCAAGTCTGGGAAACACTGTCCTTGGAAATAAGAAAAGTAAAACATAAAATTGAAAGCACGAGGCCTTTCAGTGTTTCAGCTGTAGCCTTGAAGCCTTCGATACCTAACTGGAGTTAACAGAACTGAAAGGTTACAAGGACTCGTAATTGTTGTTGGAATTTACCTGATTTTGACTGGAATCTGGACCGATCATTTGGATCATAGAATTCCATTCAAGAGTTAACACATTTTTCTACACTTTGGTGTTTGTGTTCGCCCTTTAGTCTTGCAGAATTTTACAAAGGCCAAGGGATTTTTGAAATGGAAATTGAGTACTGAATGTCTTTCACCACTAATGAGACTGCAGTGGTTCATAATAGGTATTCTGTGTGTGGACTTTGCTTATGTCTGTTTTGAACAAAAAGCCATCATTTACAAGTACAAAAAGAAAGCAGCGCCTTCTACTCCTCCCGTCTCCATCCCAGTTTCTGTAGCACTCTTACCTCGAATGTTCTAGAGAAGAGGCCTCAAACTCTGGAGATTTTGATAAATAGCACCTTTGCTGAATATCTGAAGACTCAGCTTCTAATATTCAGTGATGGACATAAGGTTCTCCTGTGATAATTTTCAAGACCAAAGGACTCAGATATGGTAAACCGGTCTGATACTTACTGAAAGTAAAAGGAAGAAAAGGCATTGCATTTCTCAGCAGATTTAGTACAGGTGGCTTAGAGAGTCCATGGCTGAACGTAAGATGATAAAACTGTCTCTGAATGCTGGATGGTAGGCTAGGTACTGCAAAAACATCAAAGAAATATGAGTAAGTCCTCGCGCCCCTCTTAGTTTGAAGTGACTTTTCAGCCAGTGTGAATAGGGAAAAGTATCATAAATGGTATTCTGTAGATTTGATTTAATTTTTACAATATTGGAGATGAGCAAAATGAGACTGAGAGGAAAATAAATCACTATGAACAAGTCAGGATGTTTAAAATGAGAAAAAGTCATTTCATGTTGGTACGACAATTTTCTTCTGGGGATCCTTGGGATTGGTAGGAGTTCTAGGGAAAAAGAGGTGTGGGCTAATGAGTTAACAAACGATGGGCCTGGATTTGTTTTAACAATAGCTATAACAGATCACATCAATTACCAAGTCCCCAGGGGGTGCAGGGGATGAGAAGATCCTGACCCACAACAAAATGACTGGATGGAATTTTTCAGACTGACATGATGCTGATTCCCTTACACCTTGGACAATCTCTCACAAGCTCCAGGCTGTGAACATGCCCCATGCAGTGGGCAATGGGAAATGGACTTGGAAATGCATCTCCTACCTTCCCGCTGTCTTTTGTGACTGTGTATCAAAGCTGTAAGCCAGGGCCTAAGACTGGAACTACTTGGCTCCTTTGGTTGTTACTGGTTGCCCAAGTCTGTTTCGCTCCTGAATTCTTGCTGGCTAAAAAGGTCTCTCTCTACTTTGTCAAGGTTTGTAAACATGCTCCCCAAACCCTCAGGAACCCTGAAAGAAAAACTTTTGGGGACAATAACTCTTTAGCTATCTGTTTAGATAAATGGCTCCTTAACATTGCATTTAGTTAGGAATAAAGTCCTCTTAGCATAATTTTACAGTTAGTATAAGCTGTACAGTCTCAGGACAGGCATCACTTGGGAAAAGTATTGTGATCATTGGGAGACTGAGTTTGAGGTTTATTTCTTCTGGACTGAGTTTGTGTGTTTTATTCTTAAGACAAAGATGTCTTCAGAAGGTTCCGTATCCATCCCCTCGGGCAGTCACTGCAAAAGTGGGGTAGACCTCATATGCTGCATACGCTGCTAAGTCTTGTCCCAGGGTCACTGCTTGCTTGAGCTGGGCTGCAGACACAGACGCAGTTGGACTGGGGACAGCATAGCCTGGAGGAGGAGGCAGAGAAAACTACATGAAGGGGGTTTAGGTTTGCTTCCTTTTGGCTTGTAGTCTTCTTTCTGAAAGATGACAATTTAGCATGGTTGCTTAAAGCCCCAAATTAATATGTACATTTTAAGAGGTGCCCTCTGAAGACATAATATCCGGACTCATGCATTAGGGAATAGTGTTTCTCAGAATAAGGTCAACCACCTATGTCAGAATCATTTCACTTTTAGAAAACTAGAAACATTGCTGGTAGGTCCCAAGAAACACTTCACAGGATGCTGAGTTGAGAAAAGCTTGAGGTTCAGAACTTTTTCAGAGGGTCTCAAAACTTATAAAGGAGGGTTGGCAATTGATGGGTTGGCAAGGCATGGGGGGTGGGCTCTGTGGGTCCAGTACTGCACCCCCACCTCACCTAAACAGAATATTAAAAACCATTGCTGTACTCAGGATTGTAAGGACTGCGCAGACCAGTAGGATAAATATTTAACATTTTAGCACATTTCTATGTAGCAGCATAAAAGCAAATACCTAGTGTGGCCATATTTTGACCTAACTGGACAGGGCCAAAAATACCTAACCCCCCAATCAGTCTGTCTTTGGTGTATGTGGAGGCCTTGATGCTCACCCTGTCAGAGAACCAAGGGATTTGAGTAATAAGGACATAATCATGTACTTTCATATTACTGTTTTTCTAGCTGATCAATATTCCCTTTTGAAGAAAAGAGCATAATAGCTGTTATCTACAAGCAATATTTCCCTGTTAATGTTTCAGATCAAAACCTGGTTCTCTCTGAGATGATCCCCAAATTGTGAAAGCTAACAAGAAAAAGGGAAAAGTGTGCTTAAGCAATGAATGGGGACCTGATTTTTTTATTTTTTAAAAAGCCCATCGGTTTCTGTGTTGCGGAAGTCTGACCAGCCCCCGACACATTGATTTCTTTCTGGTGGCTTCTCAGGAAGTGGTGGCAGGAAGCTGGCTGGACTAGTTTTTAAAAAATTGAATCCACTCCTTGGCTCGTGCCCTTGGGGCAGTAATGCTGACTCATGCACAAGTGGGGTTTGGTACATTTTCCACGGATATAAGAAATGTGTTAAGAATTACTTTCATAACTTTGGAAACAGTATTTCTAAAGTAAGTAAAATATGTGTGTGTGTGTGTGTGTGTGCACGCGCGCGCACGTGCATGGGGCATAGATTTTATCTTCAGGGATTTTGAGTTTTTCTTTTTCAATTTGGCTAATTTCTAAAGCGCAAGAGTATTTGTGGTCCAAACAGAGTCTTCCCTTGGAGCCTATTATTCTTTGCTTGACTTCATAGTGAGTTATAAAAGATCATCTCAAATTCTTCAGCATTCCCAAGATGATTCTCCTGCTCTAAATAATTTTTTATTTCTTGTAGGGGCAAATAAAAGGGGGATAAGATAAAACATTTTTGAGTAAAAAGCAAATCCTTTCCAGTGTGAAAGCAAACTTTAAAATTCTTCTGGCAGTGGCTCATTTATTTTTACAGTACATGAATTAGATGTCTTTGGGGTACAGCTCGCTGTAAGGCGGGGGTTTAACTTGCTGCGGGAACTGAGAAGCCTGACACGAGTCCCCAGAAGATGGATGAGTCAACACCCTGCTGTAGGGAGAGCGAGCACAAAGCTTATGGCCCCAGCACAACCCAGGAGGGACCTGGCCCTTGGCAGTGGCTGCCGTTGGCTTGGTAACCTTGAAGGCGTGCATCACACATCTTCTCCACATTCTACAGAACAACGCTGGGATTGAGATCATACTTGTGTGTGGAGTGTGATTAGTTTTAGCTTCACTTGCCAGAATGGAAGACATATTGGCAAGTTTTGAGAAATAAAAGGAAATGAGAGCAGGCTCTCATTTGTTATAGATGTGAGGAATATAGCAGTTCTCGAACCCACATGCGATCCGTATAGAAGTTAATCAGTTGATAGGAATGTCCTATTTCTAGGTCTAGTCTGATTTGGGTTTATGGGAAGTAGGCCAACAGTGACAAGTCAGAATGATAGATTTCTTTGAAAGATACAAACTTTTATTTTTAAGAGTGTAGTTGCTTAGACTAACTGCTGAAGGAAAATTTCCAAAAGACATTTCTTGTCTGGTCCTCTCTAGAGGATTCATTTTAATTATTAGCATTCATAGTGGGTACATAATGAATGGGGGAAAGTCTTTTAAATGTGACCCTGAAGGCATGTTGATCTACATATAGGCTTTGCTTTAAGTGATCAGCATATGCCCCAGACCTGAATTATACAACAGATAAAATGAGCCTGATTAGCCCCTTATTGAAAGGGTCTCTCTCTTTTCTCTCCCTCTCACATACAGAATTTACTTCAAATAATTTTTAAAAACTGCTCTACACGTTTCTTTCATAAAGCAAAGTAATAGTAGGATTGAGTAGAACTGAAGATTAGAACTGGGGAGGGAGTCCAAGGATTGCTTCAAAGCTGATTGACCTTGACCAGTGGCTTAATCTTTCCAGTACTTGGTTTGTTCATCTGTACAATGGGCATGATGGTCGAGTCTGTCTCTTGTGGTGCCATGAGCATTGCTGAGATAGGTGAGTGCCTGGCACATAGTTAGAATTCAAATAAATATCAGCTATTCATAGGCAGTTCTGAACTCTCTTACTAAAAGTAAAAACCAAAACAAAACCAGAGGCAGAGTGGCTGCTTCATTCTCCATCACATAGATGCTCATAGCTGAGCTAAGACTAGGTGCCCCTACCCCTGCCGCCCAACTCTATTCTCTTGCCTATACATTAATGGGTCACTAATCAGATTTAGAGTAGCTGTTGTTCACAGACAACTCTGTGAGTCCATGGTACCCAAGAGGGTTTCCCAAGCACTCTCTGTAGGGTGTCATTTCTGGCGCTGTTTTTTCCAAACCTGGAAATGCAGCAGCAGCGGCGGCAGCAGCGGCGGTCTGGGCGTCGGCTCCATCAGTGGGGATGCCCAGGGCCTGCAGGGTGTACTCGGCCGCGTATGTCTTTGCTTCATCCACATAGGCACTTAGCTTCGGAGGTGTGAAAGGATGGCTGGAAAGCAGAGTCAGTCAGGGTGCACATTTTATTAATAAATGTGTGCTGCTGAGACAGATGAAAAGCTAAGGCGCTGTATGCTTTTTAAGGTGATCGGATAACGGAATTTTGTGTGCGTACTTATCTTTCTTTTTGCTTTTAAACCTTTTAAATATCTATGCATGTCGGAATATTTGTGAACTTATTTAGAACATGGGTGGGATGACACTCCTGGAACGTACTTGCAACTCATTATAAACCTTTTCTAATATATATGTGAAACATGATGGTTCCTAAAATGTGTAGAAATGCAGGCTCAAGGTAAAATTCTGAAGGTAATAACGTCTAACAGAGAGGTTATGTCTTTCGTCCAAGATTTAAATGGCAGAGGATGGTGTTATTAGGTATAAAATGGTAATTTCATATAGTTCAACCCAAATAGTACACAGATAAAAACATGGGCTATAGTTTCCATTCCTATTACACTTCATATCTGCAGTTTTCCATTGGTTGATGAGAGTACCCAGTCTTCATTGTCTCTGAAATTTAGGGGCTTTGAGATGCTTGTCTCACAGCTGGCACAAATATCCCAAATACACATCTCAACGTATGCTTTGAATAAAATGGGTCGGTAGTAAGCTTGAATATTTATCTTCTTTAGATAGTGGTAAACATACACTACATTTACAAGAGACTCTTATTCTAAGATCTAAATGATGAGAAGTTACGCACATGGCAGGATTCTGGCTAGCCAGGGCAGGAATGGTTATTTTGTATAAGAAGAGTTGTCTTTGATCTTGTCCGATGGCAGAGTGAAGTTGATACACAGGTTGTCCCCAGTTATTTTTCTGACAGATTTCTTCCAGTATCTACAAGAGCGGGAAAATAAAAGTGACTTTTCTTTCAAATGTCACATTTGCATTATTTCTCCAGCTTTCAGGTTTTTAAATGGAATCTTCAGAGTTTAAGCAAATATAAGAAGATATAAAATGCCACATGGTTTAATGACTCATAAAATTTAAGAGGAACTCAATTTGAACTCCATTTAAAATGTTATGTCTATTCATAAAAATCATTTTCATACCATTTATTCTAATATGCTTTTAGTTTTTAGCTCTAAAACTTTTTACCAATACTTTACTTTTACGATTTGTTTGATATATTCTTTTTTTTTAATTGCTATTCCAGCACTGTGTAGCTGGATTTACTCATCATTACTGTGAATCCTTCTGTTTATAGTGGGTTAGAGAAAATAACCTAAGGATTCATTCCTATTTCACGGCATTTGTCAGAGGGTTTTAACTTTACATTTTCACAAAAGAAGAGTTAAAAGGTTTGATGGATATTTCTTGATGGACATGAATAGATGGGTGTTGATAGTTGCCATGTTTTTGTTTGGCAAAACACCACTTCTGGCTATTTTTACAGTGATCTGATTTTTAGAAGCTGCCTTCTGTCGTTACTCCAAACCAAATCTTTCCTAACGGCACATATTTTCTTCATCCTGAAACCATTTTTTGTTGGCCCACAAGCCTTGATGCTCCCACTGGGCAGCAGATTCAGTAAACTGTGCAACATAAGGCATAAATCTGAAAAAATAACTCCCGGGGTAGAACTGTTCCCTAGACTGAGTCCATGGATCTTATCTCATTCGCGCAAACGCTCGTTCAGCAGCAATGGCACAGTTTCTTGTTTATTAAACCTGTAGGTTGTTTCTATTTCCTCTACCAACTTTTGCTGTTTAGTACTCTTAGCTTTGTAGCATCTGTTTTCATCTGCAAAGTGTTCTCTAAGGTTCCAGGGCAATAGTCAGTTACTTGAGCGAGTAGATATCTCGCCTGCTTGTTCATGCCCGTCGTGCAGACACGTGTAAAGGATTTTAACTCTAACTCCTGACTTGCGGGGCAGCCCTAGTACCTCTGCTCTTCTTGTTGGAAGTTCATAATCCCTCCAAGAATTTGTCAAGGCTCCATCTAGGCTGGTTGGTGGTGGCATGACCCTTGATTTCTAAGCCATAGTTGCAGAAATTCGGAGAGATTAATTTTTAAAACTTTCATTAGTTCATAGAGATGGTTACTGATGGTACTATAAAGCATGTCCAATTTCTCACCTGGGTTAATATAAAAGCAGAGGTCATTACACACTCTATAGTAGCTCCTAGAACTATTATGTAGAATTTATGACAATGATGGGGCTTCCCGAGTAGTGCTAGTGGTAAAGAACCCGCCTGCCAAGCAGAAGACATATGAGACGTGGGTTCAGTTTCTGGGTCAGGAAGATCCCCCGAAGGAGGGCATGGCAACACATTCTAGTATTCTTGCCTGGAGAATCCCATGAACAGTGGAGCCAAGAGGGCTACCATCCATGGTGTCACAAAAAGTCGGACATGACTGAAGTGACTTAGCATGCAGCATGCACATAACAATGATTCTTTTTTTTTCCTTAAAATGTTTCTGGATACCCCAGTACTTTAATTAGATTGCTTATTTTAGGTTTTAGTTTTCTGACCAAAGCTCCATCGTTGTACTTAACTAGATTTTATTGCAGTTATTTATGTGTCAGGATCCCCTCACTGGATTGCCATATGATTTTTGATGGCAAGAATTATGTTATATTTGCTTTTCCAGCTTTAGCTCCTAGCGTAATACTTGGTGCATAATGCTGGCCCCCCAAAAGCTTTTAAACAGACACATTAATACTGTTTACTACTCTAATTGGCATCCTTAAAAAAAAAATTACCTGGGGAGGGTTGCAGAAACTATAGATGAGCTCCTTTATATGTATAAGAAAGCTATTAATCCTACCAAAAATAATCAACCAAAAAGAAAAAGAAACCATTCAACATGAGCTTTTAGAAAATCAAGTTTTCTACTCAGTTGTAATCATAAGGCTACTTCCATAAATTTGGGGCTTATACCTTTAGGGTGGGAGTCAGAAAGTTTCCTTTAGGATGTGTAAACTGTCAACTCGATATTGATTATTCAGCCAAAGTATCTTTGCAGAGGCCAACACATAATGCACATCCAGAGGGAACAGTCTGAGGGTTAACACAGATCCTGTTTTGTTTTATTTTTAACCCTGTGATTCAGTTTCCATACTGGAACAACTTTTATAGCTTTAAATTTTCCAATAATAAAAATCATACCCTCATGCAGAAATATGGAAACTTAGAACTGTGAAATGAACGCAAAAAATTTTACCATCAAGCCACTGCCCACATATAATCACTGTAGAAGACTTGATTTGATATGACTGATGGTGTATCATAGTTAATATGAGTAATGATACACCACAGATTGCACAGCGTTTTCACTTTAACAGTGTTTCCAAGAAAAGATGTTCTGATGAATCTATTCATTCCCTGTTGTGAGTGCTCTTCATTTGCTAACCAACCTTGCTTTATTTTGTTTTCTTTTAAAGTACTGGTTGATAATTCTTAGTAGTTCTCAGGATTTTTGCATTTCAGTGGATGATTATTTAAGATGTCACATTTTATAATTAAGAAAAACAAAAAGAAAGAGTCTGAAGTAGACCAATGGTATTCAGTGCCCACTGTTGTCTCACAGTATGTTATGTTGATTGGTCACTTTATCTATGTAATAAAACAAATGGAAACAAAGCAAGACTACAGCCCCAAGTAGGGATCAAGTCAAACCCATTGATGAATGGTGAATGATGGTCTTTGACCCAATTTACACAAACTATCCAAGCTGCCTCTGGAATAACATTACATACCTGGGGAGCAAGTTTAATTCCTTGGGGCTTTAAAGTGGCAGGATTCATTGGGGTGAGCTCCATCCCAGGTAAAAGGTCATAGAGTCTGTCTTCTCTCTTGTCTCCTTTGACCTGGTATCCCCGGCCCAGGCCTGTGTAAGCCAAATAGCCACGGCCGCCCAGTCCTCTCACTCCCGCAGCCCCTACAGGTACATTCATGTAAATTTCTAGGAATGTAAGAAGGCATTAAACTGAATCAAACCACCAGAAAATCACCCTGAATCTTACTGTAATGGAAAAGTTAGCCCAAGTCACATTGATTATTGCCCTGAAGATGGATAGAAAACTCCAGCATTCTAATGTAATGAAACTCAACATAATACAGCGTTTACCATAGGCATCTTTTTTTTTTTAAACTGTACATAAAAGAAAGCAATACTATCAAAGCTATAGATAAGTACACATGCCACTTTAAAACTTGGGTATAGAGAAAATTTCTGCAATTTCTCTCTTCAGTTAATTTGCCTTGACATTTTTTTTGTAGACTAGTAAATGTTGGGAGGTATATATTTTCACATTTTACAGTGTAATATGACCACATGTATTTAATTAAGTCTTGCCTTTTTGTTTTTGACCAGGAAATTAGAAATGAATTCTCGTTTCCCTAATGTTAACATTCCTGATGACCTGTTGGAAAACCAATGTTTAGAAAATATGTTTTAAAATACACCATTTTCTTATATTCTATTAATGTGAGGCTTAAATTTCCGTTGAGTTTCATTAATAGATTACTTTTGATTTTTTGTTTTGCCACATTGCTGCTTTGATTTCCTATTAGTGCTGTAAAGAGATAAAAAGTTGATTACCCTTCATCCATGAATATCATTCATTGATTTCTTTCTTGTTATAAGACAGGTATTTTTCCCCTTGGAGTACAGTTTGTTTTTTTCCTACATTACAACTGGTTGACAACTTATACTTAATGGAGGGATTGTTGAATGATATGACTTTAGATGATAAATGTACAATGGTTTAATGACATAATTTGTCATCAAACATATAAATAGATTGTCCTGAATGGATTTCCTTCAGGAAAAGGTTTCTAAAGGTTTCTTTTATATTACAACTTTGGGTGAAGTGATTGTATTATGAGTGTGGAACTTTCAAGGCAGTTGAAGCTAGAACTCCTAGGATGGCCAATTCAGTTCTCCTGAAAAATAGTAAAACACAGTAAGATAATTGTTTCCACAGTAATCTGGATATGCCCCTTGCTTCTAGTCAAACCCAAGAATAGATTTAAGTATACAGTTTGTCATCGAATTGCCCAGACTGTTGTCATATTCGGAAGACAGAATTGAGATTCTGTTGGCATTGACTCCTTGCAGAACCATTCTGAAGGATCCCATTAGGCAAAATCAAGACAGTTTCTTGAAAAAGTGCTTTCCTTATCTTTGACATTTTTTGAAATAACTGAGGTCATAGAACTTCTTGAACATTTGGAATTCTCATAGGATTCAGTAGGAAAGATTTGTTTGGCAATGAGATTGAGAGTTGTTTATTTATTTATTTTTTCTATTTGGACTTTTACTATTTAGTTCCCCGTATCCTGGAGAAACAAGTTGATTTCCCTAGTAATGTGGCTTTTTGGAAGGCATTGTACATATTTCTCAGGGGAGGTCAGATGAGAGCATCTCATGTATCTGTTAGAATATATTTATGATAATTTGTGATTTATATATGGACATGATGGCACTGAGTCACCATCCAATACACGTGTCTTGACATTTGAGGTAGTTGGTTTCCACTGAACCATACTGCTCCCATTTGAAAGTTTTGTAATGAGTCACATATGTTTGTAATATGGTAGTACAATGATAAGGAAGAAACTAGTAATTGTGGATTTGAATTTTAGTGTGTGTATATTTTATGGGCCTATGCAGAGATCAAATGCATACCTTAAATTCATTTACACTGTATTCTAACCAAGTTTTTCAATAACCAGTTGTAATGTGAAAAAAGATTCCTATGAAAGGACAAATATTAATGTAATATTTGATTTTCAATAAGCAATTTTCCAGTTCTTTTCTCCCAGTAGACTCATCCAATTAGACATAACTTAGACACAAGTCTATTGCAATACACATAATTTGAAATTGCTGAGCTTCATCTAAGACAAGAGCTGATTAATGTTACCTCTAACAGAAGGGGCCCGGATAATGGCCCTGCTGCCAAGATGTCCTTTGGTGGCTGGGAAATGAAGGCTGGGAATCGCTGTGTAGGCCTGGGGGGCATAGAAGACAGGGGCTCCAAGGTAGGTGGTGGTGGGGTCGTAAACGTGGCCCAAAGAGTAGGTGTACTCTCCCTGCAACATGGCGCCCCTTCCGCCTGTTCCTCGGGTGTACCGAACATAACTGTCCTTGTCCACTGGTTTGGCTAGGGTCACTTCAATGGGCGACCCGTCCAGCACCTGTTGTAGACAGTAAGGAAAAAGCATGTGACAAGATATGAAGACAACCAGGTGTGGCTGAGTCCTAGTAACACGTCTCCTTCTAAGGGTTAGTCTATTTGCTGCCATGTTTACTATTTCACTTATCTGTTTGAATGGAAAATGTTGCCTGTCATGTCAGTAAACAAAGGCTGTTGCAACCATCAAGCCATCACATTACAGCTGCCCCCAGTGGTGACCTCAAAGGATGGGAAAGAACAGGACACTGGCCCTAGATAGCTGAGGTGCATATCACAGGAATGATTTCAATGAGCCCAGACTCTTGCATCTTCCCATATACCGAAAAGTGCTAAATTCCTTAACTTGAGATATCAGGTTTTCTTTACCAGTTATCTCTTGTTCTAACTACCTGATCTTTGTCGCAAAACCCCTATATATCTGGCTCTTCTCTTACCTCTTCAGAGTAGTCCTTTATAACTATTGAGAGGCTGTCTCCCCGGCTTCAAGTCCTCAGAATATCCTCAAAATGAAACAGTTCTCAACTTTCAGGTTGTGTGGTTTTTCCAGCCAACATATGCATCATCTTTTCTTAGGTTCTTGTTTTGTGCGCCAGTTGGGTTTTCCCTGAATGGTTTGTTGGTAGATTGCATATAATCTGTCAACAGGCCAATAATTGGCCACTGCCTATTGACATATTAGTTATAAATCTATTAACTGAATACAGTCACTGAGACAGAATTATATAATATTTTTATGGGATGTATTTTAAAATACTTACTTATATAATTACATAATTCTAAGAGATTTTAGGTTAATTATGGGTGGAATATAATCTCCAGTACCTAGCACAACGCAATGAAGATGAAAGATCAATAAAAGATCTTATCAATTGTTCACACTTTGTTATGGGCAGCCTGCTGCTGCTGCTGCTAAGTCACTTCAGTCGTGTCCGACTCTGTGCGACCCCATAGACGGCAGCCCACCAGGTTCCCCCATCCCTGGGATTCTCCAGGCAAGAACACTGGAGTGGGTTGCCATTTCCTTCTCCAATGCATGAAAGTGAAAAGTGAGAATGAAGTCGCCCAGTCGTATCCGACTCTTAGCGACCCCATGGACTGCAGCCTACCAGGCTCCTCCATCCATGGGATTTTCCAGGCAAAAGTACTGGAGTGGGGTGCCATTGCCTAGTCAGGCCTTTCCAGTTGCCAGTCAGCTAAGTGTCTTACTCTTTGGAGCTACATAATAGCTGAGTTTTTACTGGAAAAGAAGAGAGGCTTAAAAGTAGGACCCTACTTAAGGAAGTGAAATCATTGAGGGTTCTGCATTTGTCTTCTAGAGATACTTCCTTAAGAAGCAAACTTTTGATCTGCTAAACAAACAGGAATAGCAGGTCAGTACTAATGTTTCTCAAGTCAGGTGCTACTTAAAACTTGCCTTCAAAAATTTTTGAAGTGGTTCTTTTCTGACACAAGTTTTTCTACATTTTGCAAACAGATCTGGATATTGAAAATACTGGCCATGTGTGGTTCTACAAGTGTGATTTGCTTTTTTATGTGTTGTTTGCATACATAAGAGACAAAGATGGCTCTCAACAATTACTCGATACATTGATATACTTACTATCAAAGAGACAAGGTGTTTTGAGGAGGCATTTGTAGCTTCTTTCAAATAAGAATATTATTTTTTTAATAAAGAAAAGAAATATTAAGTGTTCTTGCAAATATTCCCTTTCACAGCAGCTGATGGTTTCATGGGTGGGTCAGTGGTTCCTGGGTCACTGATGTCTGCTGGACAACATTCACACTTTATGATCATCCTGATCATTTGGGCTCAGCCTCTTGTTCCTAGTTACATGTATATACCCTACTTTTTAGTATCAGGAATCAGTATCAAATATCTTAGGTCGAACACACACAGAGAGAGAATTCAGCTCATATTCTACCATATTATATTGATGTTGATATAATTAGAAGAAACAGACTTAGAGTATTAAAGAAATACCTTGGATGTAATTCTTTGTCTTTGTTCCTACCTTAAGAAAGATAAGGTCTAAATAGGTCTGTACTTACAGGCACTTCTCTATCAAGAGATGTTTTTAGCGAAATGATTCCTTACTGAAATATGCCTCTGCTCCTTTACAGTGTTCTAAACATCACTGACTCAATGGACGCGAGTCTGAGTGAACTCTGGGAGTTGGTGATGGACAGGGAGGCCTGGCGTGCTGCGATTCATGGGGTCGCAAAGAGTCGGACACGACTGAGTGACTGAACTGAACTGAACTGAAACCAACTATTGTATTTTACTTATTTTGTTTAGGTGTTTCAAGGTCTAGAACAATATCATATTAACCTGTATAGCCCCAAGCCCAGCGAGATTTCTTTCTCATTGTAGACATTCACAGGTATTTGTAGAATAAGTGAATAGTCACGTGCAAAGCTCAGTTCATCACCTTTCTGTCCAAATAGGTTCCCCGCCTGACTTCCCTAACATCATTATCCTCGTTCTCTATATTGAAAACCTAAAATGACTCATCCTTCTTTCCCACTGCTCTATCCAATCAGTTCCTGGATCCTTTGAATTCACCCTGCATAGTTCTGTGTAGAGCTTTCTCCTTCATTCCATTCTCACCCTCATTCAAGCCCTTATTTCCTCCCATTTGAGTGACTTTAATAGTTACTTAACTAGTTCCAATTCATCTCTCTCCCTATTCTATGAAACTTCAGTTCTTAATAGGTTGATTTCCCTAAATTGTTAATGGGATCATTACTTCACTGCAGAAAAAACTTCAGAGCCTCACCTTGTCTAATAGATTAAATATAAATATCCGTATGGATACTTAAAAAGCTTTCATAGTTCTAGGCAAACTTACTTTTGCTTTTCCCATATCACATTACAGTTAAGTATTATTATAATATTTAATATATATATTTAATAATAAGATTGAATATGTATTTGACTATATAATACATGTATACGTTGTTATAAAAATATCTAGCCATGGGTCTCCCTGATAGCTCAGTCAGTAAAGAATCTGCCTGCAGTGCAGGAGACCCAGGCTTGATCCCTGGATCAAGAAGATCCCCTAGAGAAGGAAATGTCAACCCACTCCAGTATTCTTGCCTGGAAAGTCCTATGGACAGAGGAGCCTGGCGGGTTACAGTCCATGGGGTAGCAAGAGTCGGACACAACTTAGTGTCTAAACCACCATATATATGCCAGCTGCAAAAACTGGAAACAGTTTGGATACTTTTTCACTGTGATGATTCCAGTGCAATTATTTAGCATTTAATTTACAATGGTCCCTTCTTTGCAAGCATCATGTATCCTCAGCAATGTTTTCAAAGTGAGAGACTGTCACGTTTTTTCAAAGAAATATTACTATGACACTAAATGTAATTATCAATGAAGAAGAAATAATATTTTGCTTCCTAGATATATTTAAATATGCATTAATATTTTGCTTTCAAGTTTTCTTTTTGTGTTTTGGAGTCAGTAGTCTGCAGCCCCCACAGCAGGATGCACACACTCTGTAGACCAGGAATAGCTCATAAGCCCCACTATGTCTGAAGGCCTTGTGCGGAGACCCTCTATTTGCCCTGCAGATCCACTCCTCATTGGCTGCCCGCCTCCAAGCTCCCACAGGGAGTTCTGCACGGCTCCCCTTCAGGGCTCCTGGGCCTTCCAGATTATGATTGAATTTAGTCAATGGGGGGGCCTGGCCGAGGTTGGTGAGAGAGAGCAGCAAGTGTGAGCTATTTCTTCTCTTGGCTTCCTCTCGATGAGGTGACCTTGGCCTGAATATGTCCGTTGGCCAAAGTTCATTACTTTTCGCAACAAGGTCTGCTCTTTACACTCCTCTCTCCTTTAGGTTTCCTGTCACTTCTCTAGTCCTTTGCCTCCTTGGCTCCAGGACTGCATGAGCCCCAGGCTCCTGCACAGTCTCTTCTAATTCTCCTGCCCTGGGCTCATATCTTTATGGTTAGTCCCTTTGCCAACTGTCTCCTATTAGGATTGACCAGTGCAAGGCCTGGCAGGTGAAACAGTCCTATGCTCATTCAATTCATAGCAAGGCAATGCATCTTTACGCTTCTCCAGTTATACTTTGCTCTTTACAAATTCTATGCCTCTGTCTGAAATTACCTCTCCTTTGCCATGTTTTGTGTTTTTTTTTTTTTTCCTTTTGGAATTCTTCCCAAGTGTCAGGGCTGCTCTTAAATATTATCTTTTCACATCTATGAAGATTTTCTTTTTTTTTTCTTTTCCTTTTTTTCATTTTTATTTTTTTTTAATTTTTATTTTTACTTTATTTTACTTTACAATACTGTATTGGTTTTGCCATACATTGACATGAATCCACCACGGGTGTACATGCGTTCCCAATCTGATTCTTAATAACCCACTCCTCTTTGAACATTGTCACCACTTATCCATTTTTTTTTTTTTTACAAAATTTATCTGACTGGATTTTGCAAAGGTGTGTGAGTACTTGTCTTAATCCTCAGTTGACTTTTAGCCCTTTGATAAGCATCTTTGGTTTGATCCTTTAAGTATTCCAAATAATACTTAGCATGATAAATGGTTTACAGAAGATTTTCAATATTATGGGATTAATAAGTAAATATTATACTGGTTTCTATATATAAATCATAAATTAGAATATAATATTGCTAGTTGTTTTCCCCAGAGCTTACTCTTGGCAATGTGAAGAGATTCCAAGCTTTCCAGACTTGGAATATCAAACTGTAAGGGCAGAATGATAACCTTGACATCTCGTCAGATCATCAGTCTCCAAAATACTGTACTACAAAGGTTATAATTTCTTTGAAATAATGAGAGAAAACTGAAATTGGGAAAATCACCTTGGGATACTCCATTCCAACTCTCTATTTCTAAAAAAATTGAGGACCAGTGACTTGTCCAAATCAGCCAAAATTAGAGATAGAATTGGACGTATAAGCCACATCTCTGTTGAATTGTCCATCACCCTTTTGTTCATCTTAGAGGGATTAAGGCAGCCATGTCAGAGATGGAGGGAGCCTGAGTGGGATGGACTGGTAGGTGTGTTCTCCTGAATAAAACCTCCACAACAAACTTCGGTGGAATCTGTGCATGGTTTTTCTTTGTCCTACATTACCTTCCCATTTAAAGCTTTCATGGCCTCCACTGCATCTTCTCGGTTAGTGAAGTGCACAAAAGCATAGTCTCGGATTTTCTTCACCCTTTCCACAGCACCTGGAAGCAGAGTGAAAGGAGCTCCATAGCAAGCCTGAGATAGCTGAACATGATATACTGAAACATTTAGCTTGCAAGAATCTTTTTATTTTTATTTTTGGAGATTCAGTATTTAAAGAGCGCGTTGAGATTATCTCCTGTGTTCAGGTTTAAAATTCTGCACATTCAACAAAAGATTTTGTTTGTAATTCTTTAGTAACACTTATGTTCTGCCTTATTATTTATATATTTATTTATGGATTTGTTTTTCCACTTCCTAGATTATTATCTTTGAGGATAGAAGGGTATCTTTCTCAATATATTATATAAAGGATAGTAATTTATACATGGTAAAATATTTGTTGAGTTGAACTCAATTATTGGTCATCTTATATATTTAGGTAATTATGGCTCTTTCCTCAGAAATACGTCTTGACTCCTTTGATTGATACAATAAAATTTTAGAGGTAGAAGAGACTTAGCAATAATTTAATTTTTAATTCATTTAACCTTTATTTGTTTTCAACTTAAAGATTCTGAATCTATATCTCTGACAAAGTAAGTGAAATTTATGAACTCACATAGCTAGGAACTAGAACTCAGATCTCTCATCTGCTTATCTCATTTGATCAAAACAAACAAACAAACAAAAATTCTGAAAGTACATCTGAGAACCAAGATAGTTTCTTACCATGCTGGTTTAAAATATCAAAGGTTGGAAGCAATGTACATATCCACTAATCCTACTAGAGGAATCTCTTTAATAGAAGTATTCACACATGTGCAAAAGGATCATGTGTAAGAATATTAATAACACTAGTCAGTTGAAATAGCAAAATAAAACAACTTAATGTCCTTTTTCATGAGAGTGATTAAATCTGGTACACTTGTATTAAATAATACTAAGAAGTCTTTAAAGAGAACAAACAGGCTCTTCATGTATACTTACATGGAAACCTTCAGGACCTGTTGTTAAATCTAAAAAGTTACAATATAATAAGTGTAATATTATAGCATTTATATTTATAAAATCCCAACCCACATATATATTGCATATAAATATGAATATACGAAAGAGAACTGAAACGATCAAGATTGAATTGTTAATAAGGGTTAGTTCAGCAGAAGATTCTGATGCTGGGAAAGACTGAAGGCAAAAGGAGAAGAGGGCAGCAGAGAATGAAATGGTTGGAAGGCATCACCAACTCAGAGGACATGAACTTGGACAAACTGCGGGAGATGGTGAGGGACAGAAAGGCCTGGAGTGCTGCAGTCCACGGGATTGCAAAGAATCAGACACACTTAGTGACTGAACAACAGCAGGAATGAGGAAAAAAGTTGGGGAGAATAAAGGGGACTTTCATATTTTAATTTGTATTCTTCGGTGTTTTTACAAATATTTGCAATATTGATAGATATTCTTTGTGTAATAAAAAAATAACAAATCAACCCAACCTATTACTATGTAGAGGGATTGCTGTACATATTGATGGACATGTGTAAAAATAAAGTTCTACCAAGATGGTTGAACTTTAGATTTTACATTTTATTATTAAAATATCCTTGCTTACTCAATTTTAAAAATAGAACTTTTGCCTAAAGATAAAAACTTGTTTAATATTAATTTGTTAGTTTACCATGCAAATTATCCTTTTAGTCACCTGGGTATATTTTGAGCACTCAGGTTTCCTTCCATCCTTAGTTTCCAGGGCCAACCGAGGATGGGACCCTATGCCAGGGAGGATCAGAAAAGGATATGTGTTTTCCTTTTTCCCTCTCACTGTCAACGTTCAGTTATCTACCCTCTTAGATTCAAGGTCATGAAGACAATTTGAGTTTCTACTCTGCCACATGTTTCAATGGCTATAATCTGTCTTCCTTTGGAATAATGATAGGGTGCTAATGTAAAAATAATTTTAAAACATTGTGATGCTTCTTTTTCCCTTCAGTATTTGCTTCTTTACTTCTTATGATAGTGGTTGTACAGAACGAAATTATATGGCTAAGTTGAGAAAATAAAGGTATTTGAGACCATGAACCATGCAGACATGTAATTAACTGCATTGCAAACGTGGTCTCTTTATTCCTTCAGTATCAGGTTGGAGTAATTATTGTGACTTAACCTCATGCTTTTCTTGGGTATTAACAGGTAAAAGATGGGCCAGTGAGGACCTCTACCTTCCCGGTCTTTGCCCCATTCACTCTGCAGTGCCATCCTCCAGCTAGTCTGTTAGCTCCCAGAGGCATCTTGGTATTGTCCTTACCTAGTTCCTGCACAGTATTTTGTGCACAGGGGCTATTCAATGAATATTCCTGGAATGAGCAAATATTTTAGTCAGTTTATATTCTGTTATCGTTCACATTAGTTAGGTGGCATTTCAGATGATAATAGATTTTGGTGTCCTCAAATTCTACTTGCAGATATTGAAATCAACTTTGGTTTTTTGAACAATAATGTTTAGCCACATGTGCTTTTAGAAATCATGGTATGTGAAAATGTAACCTCATTAAAAATGCAGATAGATTAGAAAGTGAGAGTTTTTAAAATCATAAATGGTGTTTACCATGTGGCTTATTTTAATATGTTTCTTCTTGTTTATTGATCAATCATCATTTTGCAGAGGGTGAGGCAATAAAATATCAGTGGTCCTCCATAAGACTCTAAAACAGGGAATCAGAAAACAATGACTCTGTTCATTATCAACTTGTCAGCAGCATTTGAATTACCGGAAGACAAACACATCTGCAGTCCCAAGGGGAGACTTTCAGAAGGTCATGTTCCCCGAAGTATGGCCCTTAGACCAGCAGTATCAGCTTCCTCAGAACTTCATGGAAATGCACATGCCTGGGACCCGTCCCAGACCTATTGCTGTTCAGTCGCTCAGTCCTGTCCTGCTCTTTGCAACCCCATGGACTGCAGGCTTCCCTGGCCTTCCCTGTCTCCTGGAGTTTGCTCAGGTTCATGTCCACTGAGTCGGTGATGTTACTGAAGATGAAATTCAGGTGGGCAGGGCCAGTGATCTTTTAACAAGCCCTTCAGGTGATTCTGAAGGTAAACTGTTTTAAGAAAATCAGATTTTATAAAATGATTATAATTGGAATTTAAGCAGATACTCTTAGGCTACACTGAGGAAGAATATAAATTTTCTGGCTCTAGTTTTTTTTTTTTATTATCATTATTTCTCTGAATAGCAATATAATATTTTCAGATTAATAAGGGTTAAAATAATATATTGATAATTATTTGCGAGAATACTCAGGGTCCTTTGAGGGATCCAACTTTCAATAGAATTTTTTAAAAATTATTTTTTTGTTTCTCAAATTTTTCTAGGTTAAATATAAACATCATTTCCACTGGAAAAGAAACTGGTTAGCTCTTTTTTCCCTCAATACAGCAGATGTCTGCTAGTCAACAACCCTCTGCAATTCATTTTTTTTTTTTTTTTTTTTTGCAGAGTGCCAAGAAGCAGTAGCCACATATCCTTATGGAGTCCTAAGAGTTGTGCCACCAGCCTCAGAGAGAGAGAAACAGACCTGGCATTTATTATTTTCACTGCAATTAAAAGGGCCTAGACACTTGTCTCTCTTCAACATGCAGACTAGAAAGCTGATAGGCAGTGACTATGAAAGGAAGCAGCCTTTTAGTAGTTTCTCATTCCAGCCTTTCTGCAGCCCCTCCATCCCAGACAGTAATGTTTTAATTACACAAAATAAGTGTTATTCATTATGGGAAGGAAGAAAGTCAGTGCTAAGTCATGGTGAAACAATGTTTATACACGCATGTATCAGTTTCTGTGTTCACAGTTGCATCAACTTCCAGATCTCCAATTACCTGTTACTTCTCCTAAACAACCTAACCCCAGGAGTTAGGTTGCCATTGCTGTTAAACTCCTTCCACACACACACTTTCTACCTGTTCATTCTTCCCACCATGGGGCACTTAGGAGCTACTGAAAAAATGACAGGTGAGTGAATGAGTGGGTGAATGGAATATGTGTAGGTAATGGGGGTGCTTGAGTTGTTAAGAACAAGCTCTTAACCAGACCTGGATTTAAGTCCGGACCCTGCCACTTTCTGGTTGTATGACCCTGGACAAGTAAATTATCTGCTCTGGGTCCTGGAAAATAATGGAAGTAGTAAGGTACCCTACATCACAGAGTTGTTGAATATACCATTATAGTCAAGTAGCAAGGAAGGCAGAGCTCCTGAAGTGTGGAAAAAGACAAGTCTCTGGTGAATCTTTAAAAAGGGAGAAAAGGGATCCTTACTAATTACCTTTAGAATAAATCATCAATTGATGCTATTACACTTGAGAGAGCAGTCAGAGTTGGAAACAGGCAACACCACTATGTGAAGTGAATATTCTCAGGCAGTTTTAAGGTGATGGTATCATGGCCCATGCTTATCAGCAACTTAGGAAGTTCTTATTTTTGGAAAGATGTCACCAGAGTGATATTAGACTAACATGTTCTAAGGCATGCGAATCACACAAGATGGTCTGCCAAAAATGGGATCCATGGCCCTCAAATTGGGAAGTGAGTCATTCTGCTGCTGCTGCTGCTGCTAAGTCACTTCAGTCGTGTTCGACTCTGTGCGACCCCATAGCCGGCAGCCTACCAGGCTCCCCCGTCCCTGGGATTCTCCAGGCAAGAACACTGGAGTGAGTTGCCATTTCCTTCTCCAGTGCAGGAAAGTGAAAAGTGAAAGTGAAGTCGCTCAGTCATGTCTGACCCTCAGCGACCCCATGGACTGCAGCCTTCCAGGCTCCTCTGTCCCAGCTCCTCTTTTGGAGGCTTTCAAAGCAAATTAGAAGATTAAGAACTATGATAAGTCCCACAGACAAACAATTTTTAATTTTACTGAATTTGGTATTTGCAAACTTATTTGACCATGGATCCCTTTTAAGAGTAACATCTACTGATAGTTTATAGAATTAGTGTTCTGCAGAACTGGCTTTGAGAAATACTTGTTTGGACATCGTTTCTTAAAATGCTTTACCTGTCTCAGTGTTGCCGTTCCTCTATGAGGAAAAAGAGATAGGGAGTCAATCTCATGGCTTAAAACTGACAATGAAAAATATTGACAAAATGAAGTCATAAATTTTCCTCCGCCTTCCTTTTTCTTTTCTAGTCACTCAAATTAGTTTTCTAGAACAAACTGTTACTTCCTTTCCTATGTATCTAAAGTCATAAGCATATTCCATTAGACCAGTGGTTCTCAACTGGGGGCAATTTGCTCTCCCAGGCACAAAAAATTCTAGAGACATTTTTGGTTATGAAAATTACAAAACATTACATTCTGGAATGCACAGGACAGACCCCCACAGCCAAGAATTATTGGCCAAAAATGTCACAAATTTAGAAAATGTCACAAGTTTAGAAACCTGCATCAGATCTTTAGTTATGGCCACGCATTCATTACCACAGTAAATATTTAGTGAACATCAACTAAGTCCCAGGCACAGAAATAGGAGCTGAGGAGACATCCGAAAAAGAGCTCATGAAATTTATAGTTCAGTGAAGGAAACATGTATTAAGTAATCACACAGAAACCTGCAAAATTATAATATTGATCAATATTATAGAACCTTACGTCCACATTTTCTAATCCAAAGGTAGAAATATAGTTTTAATAGTCTGTATGTGATTATGAGAATGATAAGTGAAAGCTATCTTATTTAAAGTTGCGGGAAGTCAGCTCAAGCATAAGTGTTTTAAATATATTTTGAACCAGTGATCTTGTCTGGCATGTCCTACCTGGTTTAATGTTATTGAATTCTTTCTCAATCATCTCCTCTGAGGTAGACAGCATTAGGTTTCTTACGTACAGGATTTTCACTGAGGACATTGTGTCTTCATCAACTTCTACTTCTGGTTCTGCCCAGTCTACTGCAATAGGGTGTCCCCATAACTGAATTCTTCCTGTTGAGAAAGATCAGATATGATTAACTGTATAGAAATTAGGACATCATCGCAGTTCCTACTAAAATGGCCTTTTAAATTGAACCTTGAGATGTTGATTGAGCAAGAACACTAATATTAAAAGAGGTGATGGTTGATCTTAAAAGGTATTTCAAATAAGAGCTAGTTAGAAGCAAGTTCCGGGCTTCCCAGGTGGCGCTAGTGGTAAAGAAACCCACCTGCCGATGCAGGAGACATGGGATGTGGGTTCAGTCCCTGGGTCAAGAAGATATCCTGGAGGAGGAAATGGCAAGCCACTCCCATATTCTTGCCTGGAAAAACCCCATGCACAGGGGAGCCTGGCAGGTTACAGTCCAGAATGTCACAAGGAGTCGGACACAACTTAGCAACTGAGCACGCACGCACAGAAATGAGTTCTGAATGACAAGCGGCTTATTATAATGGTTGGGTATAAAGGGAACTCGAACATGACTTGCAGTGGAACAGGAAGGAGGCAGCAGATGTCATGTCTGGATCTTAGAACAGTTCTCTCAGGGTGAAGGTAGTCACTGAAGATGGCAAAAAGGGGAGAAAGGGAAAGAATGAGTTTAGGGCTCAGATATAGTCTGGCTTCAGGAAGCATTAGAAAGGTCACTAGAATCTTCATGATCAAGTACCACCAGAAAATTGTCCAAAAAAATGGTGCATGTGAAAGCTGTGTAGGGCTCAGGTACATTCTCTGTCCCTTAGAGCTCTGCTCAACAGGATTCTCTCCTAGTTCTTTGCCAGAATATAGAAAAAGTTATTATGTTTCCAAATTAAGATAAAGAGCATCGGTAGAGTCTATGATGGGAAACTGAACTCATCTTAAAAAGGTAGCTGTTGTCTTACATAGATTTTTGTGTTTCTATAATTGTAACTAATTGAGTGTCTTTATGTTTCCCATATTCTGTCTCAAAGTGACTTCTCACAGTAACTCTGTGGGGAGGGGTGTGACTTTCTCAGTTTTACAGAAAAGGAAATGAACTTTTGAGAGGATAGCTTGCCCAGATCCACTTTACTTCTCCACTGGTCCCTTTTGCTTTTTCTTACTCAGTCTTGTACCCCTATACGGTGAAGATCCATGTTGAAGTGATGCGAGGAGGGTGAGGGTCAACTCAGTTTCTAAGTTTGATTGGAAATATGTTTATTTTTTATTAGTTTTGGAACAAGTTATATCCTGGAAGCAATAAAAAGTGTGAGAAAATAAAATCAGAAATCCTCAGTATTGGTAAGAGTTTAGTTGTTTAAGTATTGCATGTTTAAGGCAATTATTGTCAATCAAAATGTATCTTTTTATCCTTTAAAAAGCAGTCAATGAAAGCACCTGTGGCATTGACATTCTAAAACCCAAACAAAAGACAGACGCAGCCTGATGAGTCAGCTGATCCTGGGGAGGCTGTTTCCTACTCTTCCAGTCCTTCCTTGCACCCTAGAGGACAGTTTTGTCCATCCCTCTTTCCCCGCTCCCTTCCAATCCCCTTCTATACCTCCCTCCCTTTTCATACCATTCCCTTCCTTTCCTATGCTTTACATAGACTTTGCTAAAGGTCTTACCCCAAGATCCCTAAGGCTCCCAAGTGACTCTGGTTTCTGTAGCTCAGTGGTTCTTAGTCTTGACCCCACAGTAGAAGAGCTTAAAAACACATGGGTTCTACTGAATCTGCTGGACTGAGCTCCTTTCTACCTGCAGGGATAGACTTCAATTTTCAGAATTTTTTGAGTCAACTGATGTCACCTTGGTAGCTTGAAATGAGCCACAGTGGGAGTGTTACACTAAGGAAACCCCAAAATGCTACAACTGAGGCGTTTGGTTTTCCCCTAGGAATTGCCTCATCTCTGATCCCGGGATCCTTCTTCCAAATTCTGATCTAGGTGGCCTAGTCTTCATGATTTTGAAAAGCATCTCAGTTAATTCATCCAAAATTGAGAACACTATTCTAGCTCATTGACTTTTGCCTACCGAGACTGAGACCACATTAAGTCATTCACAAGCCTGAAGATGTGGAAAAGGTTAAAATGGATAGAAGTGAGAGGGAATGCAGGAAACAGCGATTTCCATAAACATCGCTGTGAAAGTCAGTGTTGGAAAGTGATTTGCGAATGTGAGCTTTGAAGTCAGACAGGTTCCGTAATCAGATCAGCGATCTTGGCTAGGAAACAACCCTTCTAGCTTCACCTTCCTCTTCTGTAAAATTGGGATAATAAAAATACCTACTCACTAAGGTTGTTGTGAAGACAAAGAAGATGATGCATGGAAGGGAGAATTTTCACTTTTAAATGATAATTCAATAATGTACTTTCCTCTTGATACTTTTTGGCCAATTTTGGAGATGTATAGTTTATAAAGAATATACGTTCTTTGAGTCTAAAGTAAATGGTGTCAAACTACAAATGATTTTTTTTAGAATCTCCCTTGTCCTTTAGAAGAGAACAATGTACATTGTAGATACTTAATAAATGTTTCTATTCTGAGTCATTCCACAGGTTTTCCTATATCTCCCATGCGATTAAATGGCTGATATCATTAGACTTCTCCGGTGGCTCAGACGGTAAAGCATCTGTCTACAATGTGGGAGACCTGGGTTCGATCCCTGGGTTGGGAAGTTTCCCTGAAGAAGGAAATGGCAACCCACTCCAGTACTCTTGCCTTGAAAATCCCATGGAGGGAGGAGCTTGGTGCAGGCTACTATCCATGGAGTCGCAAAGAGTTGGGCACGACTGAGCAACTTCACTTTCACTTTCATTAGTTGATGGATATAGCGGTGGATCACAGAATTTGGTGCCACAATAGAATTAACCTTGAAAACTTAAAAATATCAGTGCCTCAATGCTACTCTCTGCTTCCAGAGAATCTCTGATTAGTGATTGATTTGGATACTGGCATTGTTTAAAAACCTCCTCAAGGATTTCCCTGGTGACTCAGTGGTAAAGAATTCACCAACCAATGCAGGGACACGGGTTTGATCCCTGGTCCAGGAAGATCCCACATACCATAGAACTAACCCTGTGTGCCACAGCTACTGACTGACCCAGCACTCAAGAGCCTGTGTTTTGCAGCTACTGAAGCCTGCATGCCTGGAGCCCATGCTCTGTAACAGGAGAAACTACCGCAATGAGAAGCCCAGGCATTGCAACTGGAGAGCAGATCCCGCTCGCCGCCACTGGAGAAGGCCCTCATGCAGCAGTGAAAACCCAGCACAGCCATAGATAAAATACATAAATCTTAAAGCCTTGGGTGATTCAAATTTGTAGCCCATCATGGACAATCCTTGATTTAAATGACCAAATCTCAAGCCTGCGGTCTCAGGGGCAGTTGCATCCTGGCAACTTGTTATAAATGCAAATGATCAGACCCCACACCAAGCCTGGGGTCACAAAGAGTCTGACACAACTTAGCAACTAAACAACAACAACAAACCACACCAGGCCTACTGAATCAGGAGCTCTGGGCGGGGGTGGGGGGGTGGGGGTGGGGGGGGGGGGCCTCCAGCACTGCCCTTTAGTAAGCCCTCCAAGTGATTCTGATGGAGACTAACATGGAAAAAGCACTCTTGGAACTCTTTTTCAGAGCGTCCTTAGATGCTTTGATAAACTCTGTGCTCCATATATGCCTCAGCAAAGATGCACTGTCAGGAGAGAGTTGCTGCTGTTGATGAGGTAGGTGGGGGAGAGGGAGAGTCAATACATCACTTCAGACCACAGTTTCCTCTCTGTCTCAAGTCTGGATCAATTAAGAAGGAAAAGCTTCTTGTGGTCCTTGCTTATCACGTTTCTGAAAGATCTCCTTATCCTTTCAAACCAGGCTCTCCAGAGGATTGCCCATTACTGAAATCCTGTTTTGTCATTTAACTGGTGAGGTCCAAATGGGTAATAGATTTTACTCTCAGGCTTTTGTAGAAATAAAACAGTTTGCTCTGACTGGCTTATTTGCTGCATCTTGTTAGTCTGCTGCTGAGGCACTCTGACTTAAATCCAACCTGACTGAAACTCCAACAGCTGAGGCCAATTAAAGGGTCAGGCAAGGAGGGCAGCCTCAGATAATGAGGAAATGAGGAACACCTGGAGAGAGGGGGCTGCCTCCATGTTGCTGCTTCCTGGCCAGAGACTCCTAGGGAAGAGTCAGGATCTTGGGTGGAAGCTGAACATAGTGCTCGAGAATTCTTGCAGCCTAGGTGCTCAGCCCTGACCCGACTAGAAGGCTCAACTCAGGTAAAGACAGAGGCTTCTTCTGTGACTCTGTTTTCTTTGAAGAAAGGAAGCTGATGGGAAGTTTTAATTCCCCAGGAACTCTGGTTGACTTCTGAAAACCCTTTCTCCTATTTTGGATTCTCTTTCACTGCCATTCTCCCGCTACCCCTCCCAAATGATTGTGTATATCTGTACAGGTGATAAAGGAGGAAAATAATTAGTGTGGCCTGAAACAGTGTAAGGCTGGTTTCTTCACAAAGTGACGGCTAAGCTGGGCCTTAGAATCAGTGAGTCAGGAGAGGGGAAAGCGTAACTCTTTCTAGTAGCAGATCTAGCATTGGGAATAAAGGATATGAAATGAGCAAGGCGTTGTCTAGGACATTGAGTTTGTCCTGAGAGAAAGGAGGGGTTTTTTATCGGAAAACAGAATGTACAACGTATGTTTGAAAAGAACTGGAACCGTGAGTGAAAGGCCTTGAATGACAGGCTCAGAGGTTTACGGTTTATCTCATAGGCAGCAACAAGACAGTTCAAATAATATTTTTTAATAATTTTTAACTAATTTTTTCACTGAGTGAGTGACAACATTCAGCCTCTTAACAAAGAGAGGCTGAATTTCTGCTCTGTAAAAGAACTTGTAGAAAGGATGATGGGATATTTTAGGAATACTACTCTGGTGGTAAAGTTCAGGATGGAGTCACTTGAAGGTGTGACCCATTGAAGAGAAAGCAGAGCTGAGAGAGTAATTAGAAGACCTTGATAAAAAAAAAATCCAAGGTTGGGCATATATGTGTTAAGCCTACAATGATGGCCCAAGAACAGGATGGAAATAAGGGGCTTTTCGACAGAGTTGTTGGTGTTGAAGAGGACAGTAAAATATTCATTCTGGTCACTGAGAAGCTAGGTAAGAAGTGTGAGGAGTTTTAGTGATTCTATGCCTCTATGAGTCAGGCACCTTGACCACTGGGTAGTGAATTTATGTTCACTTCTTTTCTTTTGACTATTCACTTTTTAATGGACGTGTCCATGTTGAACCTATTCTCAATTTTAAATTTTGATTTCATCTTCCCTAATCTTTGTAAAATTTCCCTTTCCTATGTTTTCTAATACTAATGTTGTTCAGTCACCCAGTTGTGTCCAACTGTTTGCGACCGCATGGACTGCATGTACAAATTTTATGAATATTACTGTAGATATAAAAATATCCACCTCAATAGACTCAGCAATTTTGGGGGCTAGCTCATATTTTTCACTTTAAGCTGCCTTCATAGTATTAAAAAATATTCCTCAAGCTCAGAAGCCGTATTTCAATTTTGAAAAATTTTAGAGGGCTAATCCTGTTAGTATTTTTTAAGAATGTGTATAGGGCAGCATACATCTAGGTATTGTTGCTGTTTTGCTTTGTTTCAAATTAAGGTAGGTCTTCCATAGTGCTTAAGAGAAGCATTAATTCCATTGTGTTCAATCAGTTATTCTTGAAATCCTTATCATTTTAATGTTAATTCATTTCAATACCTTTGTGTAAGTTTTGGCAAATATTTTAAAATAAGCAGAAGACTTTCAATAATTTTTCCTAAGTTGATCTGACTGAGACAATGTCTTGGTGGAACTTCCTAAACCTAGGAATTTATGGTTGTTGCCCAGACAGGACCTATCTTGTATTTATAGCACCTAACTAAGGTGTCCTTTTATGGAAAGCTATTATTTCTAATTTCTGAAAATACAAATTATTAGACACTTAGTTCAGTTCAGCTGCTCAGTTGTGTCCAACTCTTTGCCACCGCATGGACTGCAGCACGCCAGGCCTCCCTGTCCATCACCAACTCCAGGAGTTTACTCAAGCTCATGCCCATTGAGTTGGTGATGCTACTAGGGAGTTATAATAAAAGTATGCCACCTAATTGTCAATGGGATAATGTTTCACTTGCATATTTATTATTTCTTCATTATGATGAATAATGTACCTTATTTCTAATAAGTCTGATAATGAAAATGATACATAAAGATAACTGTTGGTTGATAAATTTAAGGAGATTCTTCAGTTTAAAGATTCAGAACGGGGTTGCTATAGCTCACGGTTCTAAATTTCTCCTGTGCATGTGTATTGGATTTAAGGCACAGAGTGAATAGTTTTCAGAACCTAATCTGTGAAAACTCTAGGGAACAGAATTAACTGAGAATAGAAAGACAGAGAGTTTAAAATGTTGCATAATGAGAGATAAAGAGAAAAGAAACAGCCTGCAGGGTTTTGCTTCCTTTGCTAAGGAGCACAGCAGCCTGAAGCAGGCAGGAGGGAGTGACGCCTCCTCTTTGAGGATGGTCCTAACCTGGGAGAAGCTTCCTCCGGGCCATGGCAGCTGCCCGGTGATTCTCATACTCCACGAAGGCAAAGCCGCGGTTTTTGGTTTTATCTGCAGCACTTGGGTAGACGATGACATCCACGACTCCTTCGGTGACCTTTTTCATCTCTGATAAGATTTCTTCTCTCTTTTTGGTCTTTGGGATTCCCCCGACAAACAATCGGCAGTTGTCCACACTGGCACAAACCCCTAAGAGACGCCCATTTCTGCCAAAAGAGCAGGTGTTTTGATTGGTGAGAATGCTTGTGTGGTTAAGGTTTAAGACAGAAGTTGAGCATGTCTGGCCTTGAAACTTTTATGCTCTGTGGATGGGTGACGTTTGGCTACCTTTAGGGTTTAGATTGCTTTTGGAAGGGAACTGCTTTTAGGAAATTCTGCTTAAAAAAATTTTTTTTTAATTGGAGTACAATTGCTTTATAATATTGTGTTAGTTTCTGCTGTACAACAAATCAAATTAGGTATATGTATACACATATCCCTTCCCTCTTGCGCCTTCCGCCCACCCTTCCATGCCACCCCTCTAGGTCATCACAGAGCCTGGAGCTGAGTTCCCTGTTCTATATAGCAGCTCCCCATTGCTATCTTGAAAAAAAATTGAAGCTTAGTACCTGCTGTCTTTAGACTCATTGTTAATTCACTAGCTATTGCCAAACCTTAACCCTCCCAAATATTAATATATCACCAATCCTGAGGCCTTTATACCTGGCCTAACCTACACATGTAACTTGCCTGGCTTCCCTGAAGGTATCTGAGGTTGCAACCCCTGGTGCTCCCTTTCTTTTCCAACCAAATAGAAGCTATTCTGACATCTCTATTCAAGATAGGCCATATACAGAACGGATTTTCACTTATTATCTTATTTGACGACACAAGGAGAATGTGAGATGGGCCAAAGAGGTATTGTTTCCATTTTTCAGTTGAAGAACTTGAGACTCCAAGAAATGAAATGACTTGCTTACAATTTTGCGGCTTTTAAGATATAAAACTGGCCTTTGGGCTCAATTCAATCTCCGTTTCTCACACTGTACATGTTGCTTATTAGCAAGTTGATGGGTACGTTTGCCAAGATGAGATCGGTTCAACTTTTCCAGGAGCATTTGGCAAAATGCATAAAAAAAATCTTCACTGTGGGAAACCTTTGGCCATATAATGGCCCTCTGGGGTGAGTATCCTTAGAAATAGAGATGAGCACTAGAATTTTGTGTAGTTATTCACTGCTACTATTTAAAATCTCTCCCAAATTGGAAATGAGCAAAACATTCCATCATAGAGAGCTGGTTTAATGTATCTCAGCTGAGATGACACTGATTCTAGGGCTGGCTATGTCCTCATTGTATACTGTGGTGTGTTTGCCCTCCCTAGTTCTCACCCACTCAGTGCCAGCAGCCACCCATTAGGGCATCCAGGAAAGCCTCCTCACCATCTCATGTCCCTCAGGGGAGACAATACTGCTCCTGGCTGAGATGCACTGGTAAATAAAAGATGAGCATTCGTAGCATAAAATGCTCTGTAGTCAATAGATACAGTAATATAGGAGAGGATTTGATAGTCGAAAATACCAGTTCAGTCTGTGCTGTTGGCTTAAAAAAAAAAAGACTATAAAATGAGTATATGAGAAAGCCACTTTGATTAAAACTGTATAGAAAGTCTAGAAAGACTATAAAAATTCAACATAGGGCAATGAAGAATGGTTGGAACTTTTATTACTTTTTTTTTTTTTTGGCTGTTTTTGTGTGTTGTGTATTAGGCTATGTGACTTTTGTAATAACACAAAGTTATTAAAAATGGGTAAATTTCCCTTAATAGAAACGACTCGTTCATTAGGAATAAAAAGTGCTTAAGGGGGAGATTGCTCTTAATTCTTGCTTCTAGTGGTTCTCAGCTGTGTGGCAGATGTTTGACCAGGGTCTATGCTTTGCTGAAGAATCAATAACTGCATATCAGACCTGTGACAGGTCTGTCTCTATTTGGTGAACATTGTCCTAGGAATGTGGTTTTTCTGGAGGGGTGAAAGGGTTGATAAAATGAACTTTCAGTTTTTTTTTGTTTTTTTTTTTAAACTTAAACCTTTTGCTTCAAGATATTATTTATTTAGAAAATATATTATTGATCATTAAGGGGCTGGTCTTATCAGTTACCAGTAGGGGGAGCCTGGAGTCTCCATATCGTTTTCAGAGCTGTGTCGTTTCTCAGGCAAACCACTCCAGTACTCTTCCCTGGAAAATCCCATGAACAGAGGAGCCTGCTGGGCTGCAGTCCATGGGGTCACAAAGAGTCCAGCATGACTGAGCGACCAACACTTTCACTTTTCGAAGAATTGGAGATGAAAAACTATGTCTCAAAAGCTGAGGGCATGACTTTAATGTCGCCAGAAGCCAGGCATCTAGAAGATACTCAATGGATATTTGATGAGGAGGAGGATGACATGACAATTGTGAGCCTTTTCCAGATAAGAACTTTATCTATCTCCTGAGAGATAGTGGCCTTTATCCTACTCATTAAAGTCACTCTGTGCCTTCACCTTGCTTCTGGCATCCAACCTGAACTTCGGAATTTTGGCCACCACTTTTCTCTTTCCAAATACTTTGTCATATTTCTCCTCTTCTTTCTCACCCTCCTCCTGTCATCACCATAACCATCAGCAGACATTTATAGAGCAGCTGACATGTCAGGCGCTGACTTTTCCATGCATTATCTCTTTTTTATTTATTATGCCCCCCATGAGGTACAGGTACTTTTATTTCTATTTTAAAGATGAAGACATTGAAATTCACAGAGGAGAGTGTTATTTTTCAGTGGATTGTGTTTATTGTTCATACCCTATTTATTTTCAAAAAGTATTGATAGGCTCTAGTGTGTAACAGCGGAGAAGGCAATGGCACACCCCTCCACCACTCTTGCCTGGAAAATCCCATGGACGGAGGAGCCTGGTGGGCTGCAGTCCACGGAGTCCCTAAGAGTCGGACACGACTGAGCGACTTCACTTTCACTTTTCACTTTCATGCATTGGAGGAGGAAACGGCAACCCACTCCAGTGTTCTTGCCTGGAGAATCCCAGGGACGGGGGAGCCTGGTGGGCTGCCGTCTGTGCAGTCGCACAGAGTTGGACATGACTGAAGCGATTTAGCAGCAGCAGCAGCAGCAGTGTGTAACAGTATGCTAAGAAGATCCAGCAAACACCATTGATTCCCTATACAGCCAATTCTATATCCAACTCAATTTAAAAGCTCTTTTGGCAATAATCCTTACTGTCAAGATATCCAGATACCATGAGAGATCAAGGAATGCAGAATCCTCTAATTCCTGAGAACATATAACTGATATTAAAAGCTATACTAGGATATAGCTTTTTATAGCCCTTTCTGAAACAATTTGGTAGGTGTTATTTCATGTGATGGATGCCCAGAATAACTCGGTGTGATCACATGGTAGTGTAACAATGATGCCGAGAGAGGTCAAAGGATTTGCTCCGAAGAATCTGGACTAGACCTCAGATCTCCTGATTCTCATCCCCCCAAATTCTGCACATAGCAGAACTCTTTTGGATGCATGGAGCCATATGTTGGGGGAGCCTCCTTTATGTTTTTTCTAAGACTCTGTTCTAGAATCCAGTCTTGAGACTGAATGGCTAGACTACTGGCGGTTGCCAAGTCCAGTCAATGTCCTTGTGGCTAAGGGGTTTAAGGAAGATGATCCAGTAGTTGACCTACTTACAGAATTACAGGGATAATGTGGAACTTATTTGGGGCCTATAGGAAGTGAGAGAAAAATAATGGTAGGAAATCTACTGTCTTTGTACTCATCAAATTTTGGCTTCCATCACTTAAGGTGTGACTCTGTTACAGGAAGGAATGTCTTCCTTCCTTCCTGTGAAAAACAGCAGCTCAGAATTAATGTTGCTAATATGTGACTTCTATCATTTATTGGCCTGTTCTGAATACTGGGCTAAACATTGGAAAATCTGGATAACTTCCCCATAATAAATCTATGAAATAGTACGATTATTATTCCCACTTTGTAGATGAGGAAATTGAGGCTCAGAGAGGTCAAGTCACCTTTTGACACTCAGCTGAAACCTGTCTGACCCCAAGCTATTCCTTTTTCACTTAGTACACTAATCTTTGCTCTGGGTGACCCTGGGCTTCCTTAAGAAAGGGATTATGGCAGTTCCCTTTGGAACTCAAACATTTTCAAGAAGTTTAGTCCTATTGCCAATTTATTGATTGACACGCCCTATGGTCAGGTGTGTCCACCTGGAGCCTTCTGCTAATTTCATGGCTTCAAATATTACCTTTATTTGGCTGACCCCCAGGTTTATACTCCAATCACGACCATTCTCCTGACTCCAGTATCACACAGTCATCTCCTTATATCTCCCCTGGGACATGTAATGTTCATCTCAGGTGTTGCCTGTCCCCAACATAGCACTTCATGTTTTCCTGCTATTCTCCCAGCCTGTTCCATCTCAATGACACTATCACATCCACAGAGACTTGAACCAAAATCCAATTTTCTTCTAAATCCAACACTTAGCCAGTCTTGTCTATTCAACCTCCAAACTATCCCCCACATCTGACTTTTTACCACCTACACCACTAACCAACCCCTTTGTCTAAACACCACCATTTTCTGCCTAGTTCTAGACACAGTGGCAGCCTTGGAACTGATTTTCCCTCTTTTAATCCTTACCCTGGCACTTAATAGCTGGAGGAATATTTTTTAAAAGTATGACTCTAGTTGAACTCTTCTGTGATTTCCCCTTTTATTAGACTAAAATCCAGATTCTTAAAGATGAAATATGACTCTCCAACTAACTGTATTGTCCTCAACCCTCCTCTCCTTACTCTGTTCCGAACATTGGCTTTTTTTCTGTTCTCTAAAACATCACACTTACTGTCATTTTGAGACCTTTTTCACTTGTTGTTCTTCCTTTGTCTGCTAAGGTCTTCCTCTAGGTCTGACTATCGTGGTGGATTCTTTTCATTCAAGTCTCAGATTAAATTTTGCTTCCCAGAAGAGTATTTTCTTAAATACATCAAGTTAGAACAGCAACCTCTTCATACAGCTTTATCCCATTTCCTGGTTTTATTTTTTCAAACTCTTTTGAATACATCCAATTGCTTACTATGACTGGAGGAAAGTGTTGCTTGATACTTCTAATGGTTTGAACAGTGGCCAGCACACATTTATGAAATAGATAAATGAATGAATTTTGTTTCTTTGAATAGTTTACAGAACTTAGTCTGGCACCTTACATAGTGTTGACTAAAAAAATGTTTCATTAAATTGATTTCCAAGGAAAAGAACTAACATTTTTTTCCCTGATTTTGGCTATCTTTTGCACATACTAAAATATAGATAGACTTGATAGAAGGATAGATAAAGGTACATTGATTCACTTTTAATCTAGAAGAGATAGATCTTACCTGATTTCATAATTATTAAGTTGCTTGATTGCATTCTTGGCTTCCTGTTTATTTGAGAATGTTACAAATGCATAGCCTCTATTGTTGCCATTAAAATCCATCATCATTCTCATTTCATAAATTTTACCAATCTACAAGTAATGAAGAGAGAGAATTCATATTTAAACACACATACACAACCCACTCCAGTATTCTTGCCTGGAGAATCCCATAGACAGAGGAGCCTGGCAGGCTACCGTCCATGGGGTCACAACAGAGTCAGACACAGCCTAGCAACTGAACAACCGCATATGGGCACAACAAGAGCTGGACACGACTTAGTGCACTGTCTCACACACACACACACACACTGTTTTGTGAAGTCTGCCTCTATCTACCATGTTTGGTGTTTGCGTCTCACGTGAATGGTGCACATGTTTTCATGCTGGGTTCAAATTTGTCTGCCGACTCATTGGCAAAGTCAAGATAATAAAGAAAACGTGTGCAAGTGGCATTTCAGCCTGAGTTGCCAGAATATAGATATATTTTTGACAGAGCAAGTGACCTTTCATCACACAATTATCTGGGGATTTATACACCATTTTAGGGACCAGAAAACACATTTGTCATCAGAAGTACAATTTTTTGATAGATTTGTCCTTATTCTCTACATTGACCTCTGAGGTCTCCATAGTTTTATCTTTACTTGGTTTTACTCTACCCTGTGTTTAAAAACCAAAACTAGGAACACTCTGGAGAAGGCAATGGCACCCCACTCCAGTGCTCTTGCCTGGAAAATCCCATGGGCGGAGGAGCCTGTTGGGCTGCAGCCCATTGGGTCGCTAAGAGTCGGACATGACTGAGTGATTTACTTTCACTTTTCACTTTCACGCATTGGAGAAGGAAATGGCAACCCACTCCAGTGTTTTTGCCTGGAGAATCCCAGGGACGGGGGAGCCTGGTGGGCTGCCGTCTCTGGGGTCGCCCAGAGTCGGACACGACTGAAGCGACTTAGCAGCAGCAGCAGGAACGCTCGTGTGGAACACTGCAAAACGGCCTTATTTGCTGTCTTTCCCCCACCATGATACAAAGGTGAACAGAGCAGGTGCATTTCAGAGGATGGTCTGGGAAGCCCTGTTTTCTCCATCTGTAGGCGGAAGGCAAATGCTAGTGTTAGTGCGACTGGTCTGGGGCCAGACCTGCATGGCCACAGGGCGCTCCCTCTGTCCCTCAGCGCAGCTCCTGCGTCGCCTCCATACTACAGTCTCTTGCTTCCCCAACTATTCTTCATAATCCAAACACGGCCGTTCATTACTGCTGGCTGCTGTAAGAAGGATGGCCGACACAGATGTGAGGGACACGTGTGAGAAGAGGCATTATTCAGCAAATGTTATCATTGCAATGGTGGCTTGCCCTCAGCTCAGCCCCACCCCATGCCACCCCAGGTATTCGGTGATGGACACCTGTTTCTCCTGGGCTCATTAGAAAAAAATCCGAGCATGTTTCATCTCTGCATTTCAGGTGGCTTTGGCACTAATTTTCACATTCAGTATATAAGATTCTTACAGGATGAAGTCCTCATAATTTGTTCTTGTGCCAATTTATGTTGTTTGTATAAAATTAAAAGTAGTTCTGAAACAGGCTGAATTGCACACATACAAACACACACATAGCTGATTTTGGCATTAGGAAAAGAAATAGCTAAACTCTCATTTTCACTAAATTTTCTAGGAATGTGATTGTGTGAAACACCTACTTGGTAAATTATCAAGAATGTCAATTTTGCATTTTCGATTTAGCTTTGGGTTCAGTAGCAAAATGTAATTTAGAGTTAAAACTGAGGAAATTTATTCCTCAATTATGTAATAACTTTGAAAAACCATGTTCTTAATCTTGCTCATCACATTCAAATTTTTAGAAAGAAATTTTTTCTTTCTGGATCAATATATACAGGTACCTAGTTGAGCAGTGACAAACGTACACACTTTTTTTTAATGTGACAGTCTCACACTTTATAAAACCATAGTAACATTTCATGTTGAAGCAATATCTTATTTTAGACAGGTTGTTGCAGTGTTATTCTAGACTGACAGGTATGTTGAGTTTGCAGTAAGATGGCTTTGCCAGTGGAGATGGGGGACTGAAATACAGATTTAAAAGTCATCAGCAATGGTAGTTTCAGCTGTGAGTAATAGAGCAGAGAGAATTCAAGGCATTGATTATTAGAGGCAAATCACTAATAGCTAGGACGGTTTTAACTTTGTCCATGATTGAGGAGTGGCAATTGGAAGAGAAACTGTCACTGACCAAGAAAAATGAGGGTGAAAGCAAGGTGAAGAGAATATATCTTTTTCCTTAAAAGATTTAAAAAAATCATCTTCAGACTCACTTTTTCACATAGTGGGATAAGCTCATCTTCAAAAAGGTCTCGGGGGAGTTTTCCAATAAAAATTTCACAGCCCCTTTCTGGGGGTGCAGCATCCCAACCAGGCGGGGGACCACCGTATTTTCTTTGTCCATTTTCCTGCGAATTCCATGTGGAGTATAGGAGGGAGAAAAAAGCAATACGATCTTTAGTTTGAGTTCCTTGAGCACTTTCAAAATCATTTCTTAATAAGGAAGATGCTTATTGACAAGTAACAGTAGTAGACTGGTCAGATAAAAATTGAAGTCTCTTCCATGTGGGTGTTAACACCATGTTCTTTGTTTCAGGGACTTGCTTCAGATAAGCACAGTGAAAACTTATAAAGTGCTGGACAAATATAAGGGGTCATTATTATTTTTTGATTGCCATTCAAACTTACCAGTGCCTGATCATCAAAAAATCTGACCCTAATTTGAATCTGGGGTTCTGATTTAATGTTGAAGTCTATGAGGGTTCTGGACCTGGACTATTTGGCTCTGGGATCCACTAGCTATGGGACTTTGACTTCTCAGATCCTGAGTGTTTTTCATCTGCAAAGTGGAGACATAATCAGCTTTTGATTAAAGGAGATAATGCATCAGATGTGCGTGGCACAGGTCTTGGCATGTGATATATATTCAATAGTTACTAATCCTCTTCTTGCCTGCCTAGATTGAGGTGGTTTCATAAGCAAGGCAATGTGAACCCCTACTTAGAAACATCATGAAGGTTAGCATTGGAACTGGCTAATTTGGGGGGGGGGGGTCTGTCTTTGAAGTTGACAAGACTGGTGAGAGGTGTTCACTGATGTTGGATCTTTGTGGGGAACCAATGCTGTTCTTAGCCCAAATATAATTGGCTTCTGTTTTTTCCTTTGTCATAAAAAGACCTTTGGTAAATTCAGTGTCTTTTTTTTTTAATTGGAATATAATTGCTTTACAAAGTTGTGTTAGTTTCTGCTATACAACAGTGTGAATCAGCTGCATAATGTCCTTTTCAGGGAGGAGTAACGCAGGGTTTTCTGCCAGCACTGTCTTTATTTTTCTGAAAGTTAATGACCTAAAAATAACTTCAGGGGCCCCAAAGTGAAAGATAGGCCTAATCCACCACTACTGAGCTGACAGTTCATTTGCTAGAGAGGGATAAATTTCCTTTTCACTTAGGCATAGCCAGAGCTCTTTGTTATTATACTTTATTGTGAGTTTTGGAAAAAGGAAAATGTAAGGAACCAAACGTCCATATTCATTACTAACTTCTACCATGATTACTTAAAAATTTTTTAAACCATAAAATGATACATGATGTTGGAAAAAACATGGTAATGTATAAAGTAAAACAGAAAAATTTCTCAATGTGTCACCCTATCTGTTTGTAGAAGCAGTTGTTGTTAAGTTTGTCTGCCTTTCCAAATACATTTCTTTGTATATTTCTAAAAGACACATTTTAGTTATTTAAGGACATTGTTTTACATGGTAGTTGTTTGTTAAAAATTAAAGTAAAGCAGTTTCTAGTTTCACTGTTAAATCTTTGAAAATACTAACTTGAGACTTTCTCAATTATTTTATAATTGATAATACAAAAGCTTTTTGGATTACGGTATTTAGTGTCTTTAATTGTAATCATGTTTAAAATTCCTAATAATTTAATCATGTTGTTTTAAATTAAAAAGATGTCATATGGGTGTTCTACCTTGCCTTGATTACTTTTTGCTTCAAACAAGTAGGTGTTTCTCATTTTACTAAACATGGAAATATTTGCCTCAAGAGTTCTTGTATTTTTTTCCTTCCCCTGTATTCTTTAAGGATTATTCATTAAAAAAGCTTTCACTGAGAAATCTGAGAAATGAAATGTATTATACTTTTGGAAAAAATTTAAGAATTCAATGAGCTATGTCTCAACCAAGAATTTCCTAAAAAATGAATTTGATTTTTTTGGAGACATATTTAAGATTTTATTTACTTAACAAATATCTATATAGTGCTTACTACATACCAGTCTCTCTTCTAATTCTCAAACGGTATTATAGGTTATGGACTATGACTATCCTGATTTTACAGAAGACACTGAAGCCCACCAAAGATTAAATAATTTGCCAAGATCCTGTGGTTGGGAAGTGGGGAAGTCAGAATTAAAAGCCAAGCAGTCTGGTGTCAGAGTCTGTCAGCTTAATTTCTACTATATTTTGCTTTGTTATATGAAAACCTAGTCACTTACAACAGATTCATACATTCAGTTACTTATTTATGAAAAAAATTGTCATGCCATTAAATTGCAGACTCTCTGTTGCTTTTAAAATCATTCCAACTTCCAATCATTTTACTACACAAATTTTGGAAAGAACATATCTCACACCTACTTTCTACAGAGAGAAATATTTCTGTTGCCCATTCTATAGCCCACCTCCTAGGACTGAGTTTTACCATTGAATTGATGTAGATCCCTCTGAGGCCATTTCTATTTATCTTAAGTATCTGGAGATATACTTCCCAGTGGATTATCGGAATAAATTTAGTATGAACTTGGCAATGTTTATATCTTCAACCTAAGGGAAACAAAGTTTCATTGCATAAGAGTGAAGTGGCTGTTCCAGAATTTCTCATTTGACAAGTTTTGATAGCTTGAAAATAAATAGGCAACCAGCAGACTGACCTTTAGAATTTCCTCCTCAAGTTTCTTGCTATTGCTAAAAATGTCACCAAACTGTTTTGTGCTTATCATATATCTAGAACTCATGTGATTATGAGCCAAAATGATTGATTAGGAGAGATTATTAATTCTTTTGTTTCTGTAACACCAAGAGTATTTTGGGGAATCACCAAGAATCTGACTGGTGCAGAGATGCCATGAAATTCAGACACTGGGGGAGATTTGTCCTATGAACACCCCACTGGGCTCAGAATGCACCACTTAGTGGAGGTCCAGGCCAGTTTAAGACAGGCTCTGGGCATTAGTCATGGGGTTAGAATAGCTGTCCATTACTTGGACAGTTGGAAGCTGAATTGCTGGTATTTTAGGCACCATGTTTATAGTTGAGGAGTTTAAAATAGATAAAGCATGGTTAGAGCTGCTCCTCCCTCTCCTGGCTGATGTCCTTCTCATGGGGTGCATTCTTCCAGCAGCATACATGTATAAATAGTTAAAGATAAAAAATAGAGGTTTTTGTTTTCTATGAGAGAATGTTCATTAAACTCTGGGATCTTTTATTTTTCCGTTCAAAGATGTGAATGTCACATATAAGGTGAAAATCTTCAACTATATAAATTTCAAAATTAAAGAGCTAATTCTAACTATAAATCCAGTGGTTTTAATTTAGATACTGAATACTGAGCTTACCCATAACTCAGTTATATGTTAAGAGTATTTGGAAGTCCCTTCTGCCACAGATATTTTAAGCCCTTTCATGAAGGAACCACAGAGTCTTTAAGAAATTTTATATACCATCTTCTTCACCTTGGTTAAAACCACCCAACCTTTAATACATGATTCTGAGCAATAAATCTTAGCTTGAAGGACAAGCAGATTGAGTTAATTTGGGCAACCTGGCATCTGATCTTTGACTACATCTGAGAAATCTGGGCAAAACTACCTTTTTCCTGTAAGAGTTAAAAATGCCCAGATACTTGCTTTTCTAGTGTCCCTTGTAGCTGGGATAGTTCTGGTTATAATAAAGTTAAGTTGGGTTCTGGTGCAGAAACTGTCATGGTGCTAACATTAGCATTGACGGTGGATATGTCTTATTACCATTCCAGATTTGTGTGTGGTTCTGGGTTTCATTTCTAAGAGTTTACCCTTTTTGAAATTATTTTGTTTTAATATTATTATTTATTTTTTTAATTGAAACAGTTGATTTCTGATGTGTTATTAATAGTTTCAGGTGTATAGCAAAGTGATTCTATTAGATGTGTATATATATTTATATGTATATTTTTGTAAAAGCTTACATCTTTTTTACTCTTGAACCTAGTTCTTTAAATCCAAAATTTCTAGAAACCAGTAAACTTTTAATAAACTGCTTTTCTGCTTAATCATCCAGGGTTTACCTCTAATATTTGCCCATAATAGTAACAGCAACTGAAAAAACAACAGCTAACCCTGAGTCAGGATCTGTGCAAAAGCTTTCCATGCATTAATTAATTTAACCTTCTCAACAAACATATGAGGATATTATTATTACTTTCATTTTGTGGGTAAGAAATTCAAGGCACAGAATGTGTCCAAAGACATACAAACAGTAAGTGACAAAGACAAAATTTGAGTCCTGAGTCCATACTTGTAGTTTTAGCATTATTTTTCTTTTTTTTTTTTTTTTGGGTTTCTTAAAATATAAATTTATTTATTTTAATTGGAGGCTAATTACTTTACAGGATTGTATTGGTTTTGCCATACCTCAACATGAATCCACCATAGGTATACAAGTATTTTTCTTTTTTAAAAATATTAACCTAATATGTTCATTTTACAGAGGAGGAAGCTGAATCCAGAGATATTATGTGACTTCCATAAGGTTGCATTGGTTTTATTTATTGCAGCAAATATAGACTAAAAGTTCTCTGGTTCTCAATCTGGTGGACTTGGCATATGAACTGTTCAAAGTTCGTGATGACCTTTCTTCTCAGGCTTAGCAGTCTCACAGTTTTGCGTGTTGTGTGCCACACTCACTTTCTTGTTCAGCCTCATCAAACATGGATAGCAGATGGTTGGTTGTCTTGCAAAATGAACCCATTCATAAACTAGAAGGATGTTAATTAATGAACCCTCATTCAGTCTATTTTCCTGAGTAGTAATTTCAACTCCTTTAACTGGTTCTTCGGAAATTTTATATTCCAAATCTGTAATCATCTTTGTGGTTCCTTCCCTTTGGTCCTTTGTTTTTTCTTGCCAAGAGGGAAGAAACTGTGGATGTTTCCTTACTAAACTGCTTTCAGATGTTCTCCAACACATTTTCCAATTGACCATGTTTGTATCTATTTCTATTTCCGTTCTCTTAAGTGCTGGACAATCTCCCTGAGTTTGGTGGCATTTCTAGCCTTCACAAGCATGCCAGTCACCAGTGTCATACCAAGAACCACGGTTCTCTGGCTAAACTCCTGCGGTCTGTCCTCATGGTTGACACCTATACACGGAGAACAACTGTAGGGGCTGTGTCTCTGGGAGTTCATACATTACTACCGTGTTTTCCTAGTTGCTGATTTGTGAAATTGAATAAAGGTCTTTATCGTTATTACCTTCCACCTATAAAACACCTATACCTCAACATGTGACAGGGTTCAAGGCAAATCTTCGGGGCCTTAAATAAGAGGTACCAAAAGAATCTCCTTAGTTGTGATTTTCCCTTTGATCGGCTAATGCTATTATTGTTGTGGGGGACAACAGACAGTGCTATAAGGAATGTTTATTTTGTTAATTCTGTATGAAAGCTAACAGTCTGTTTTGTGTATTATTTGTTTACCCACACATTTTAAGATCAGTGACTTTAAATTGGTAAAATCTACTTTAGGCTGAGAATTTTTCCAAGGCAGAATTTATCTAACTTATATATGTTGGAAGTTGGCATTACCCTTGTTAGGTACTTTTTTTGTTTTTACAATCTTTGCAAGGCATATACAATATGAATGCCAGATATTTTACTTAAAATAGAAAAATAACAATTGTAGTATAAAACTGAATAAGTGGGATGTTGGAATTTGTAGAAACATTGTACTATAGTTAGTAACAAACAGGAAAAGCCAGAGCATGACTATAATACATGAATATAAATTTAGTTTATTATCATACAGCCCAGAGTTTCTCAAAATATCATATGTGAGGTGATATTAGGTAGTTTATAGTCAATGTTTTATTTTAATAGTTATGTTTTATTTTAATAGTTATGCATTTATTTATTGCATATTAGGAATGTAAGACTTTTCCCATTTATATGTTAGGAAAAGTCTACTTTTAATACAAAACAGTATTTCTGTTCAAATTTTTAAATAAATATGATTGTTGGTGGTATGTGTTTATGGCAAAAAATCACATAGATGCAATAGATTTTGGCTTTTGGAAATTTATCTCTTTGTTTCAGTCTTCAAAGGGCTCTCACATTTGATCTTTAAAAAATGTATGGTTTGTCCATAGAAACAAATGTTAGCAAATTATGAATCATGTTCTTGATGTATCGTTTTGGAAGAGTGACTATTGAAATCCAATCACCTAGGAAGAGTTCTGATTTCAAGTTGTTAGTTGTCTTATGAAGGCAGAACTAATTTGTTATCAAATGATGACTTTAATGATATCTTCTAATATTTCCCCTTTATTTTTAAGGTTTATGTGTGACAGCCACCCTTTAGGATTTCAGTATCTCAGTAGTGGAAGTATTTAAAAGCAAACAGGTTTTTAAAAATAACTTGTGTTTTGTAAAGCTTCCTAGACATTTTTGGCTAATTCATGTGAACATGAAGTTCAAGAATATCCTTATGCGAGTTTAGAAATCAAGAAAATATATTTTTTGGAGTGTGTATGTGTGTTTCTGCATAAGAGAACAAGTGAAATGCCAGTTCACTTCTAAGACATTCTATTTACATTTGCCCTGAGGTTCACTAATGTGGACTGCAAAGCATATATTATCATGAGACCAGGATTTACTGTGTTCATGTTCACTTCTGGCTCTGGGTATGTGTCTTGTCTCACTCCTCCAACCTGCAGGAAACTATAAATCATATCTATGAAATAGCTAGATGAAAGCTTTGGTGATTCCTTTATCTGTTTTGGGCTTTTATCATTTTGGAATGTGTAATTTATTCCATAGGCCCATCCAACATTTTATTATAGATACAATTCGCCCTTTTGCATTGACTGATAGTAGCCGGAGATCTGGTTAAATGACATAAAGATAGTCACATGCAGATTTGACCTAAAAAAGATTTGTTTGGGGTTAATTGTTCTATCCTTTTCTAGTTCAACATGTGCCGAGGAGAATTCCGAGTGCACTTGCTCTCTTAGCATGTGAGAAGTCTTGTATAGCAATTATTCTTCTTACCACACCCAGAAGAATTTTTGACAAGCTAAGGGACTCAGCAAGGCACTAAATCTTTCCTCAGGAAATTCTTCATTTAAAAGGGAAAAAGATTAATAAGGTGATTGCAGAGGTCTTGGGAGGGTGTTAGGATGCTTGTGAAATGGAGTCTGACTTTTGCCATATTTAAGTGTGGAAACATATTCATAGAATGTGTTTTGAGTTAATTAATAGGATCCTTAAAGGAAATATAGGGATTTTAAAAATCCAATTGCATATCCACTTGACACTTCGTCCATTAATTATTCAGCACTTAATGACTTTCTTTGCATTGATTCACTGTCTTAAACTTATGCAAAAAAGAAAGTATCATTCTCTTAAGTGGAGTATAATTTCCCACAAATGGAAGGTCATTATTTAAACAATACAAAAGAAGGAAACTGTGATTAAATTCTAGCCAGACATTGTTATCTACTAAAAACCGATCCCTAGTCCTGTTCTCTGCTTTGAAAGATTAGCAGGGGAAGGAGAGGTGTTTAAGATGTACCTCTAAAAACTTTCCTCATCAGAAAACTTAAAAGAGAATTGAAAGGGGAATAATTCTCTCAGGATGAAATTCAAAGTTGTTGAATGCTCTGCCAATGTATTGTTCAACATCACTTCAGGTCTCTGCCCTGCATCTCTGAAACAATGTTTAAAAAAAGGATCACAGCTACTGAAATCCCACCCAGCTTCATGATTGTATGCTTTTGTGATCTCACTTTTTTCTCTTTAGCTTATGTTAGAGAGTTCTCTTTGCATGTCATAATAAGATTTTAGGTGAAGATTAAGAGCCACTTATTTTTTGTTGCTGATTGATATTAAACCAACAGGTAACAGTTTTAAAAGTCCTGAAGTTACCTGCAAACAAAGTCTAAAGTTCAAAACTGCCATCAATGCTTCTGTGTGAGTCATGAAATTTACACCATTTTTTAAGCCAACAAAACAGAAACCGTCATGTCCTTCTATTTTAAGGGAAAGCACTATAGTTCATATATTGCAAATATTTTGAACCTTATATGGAAGACCTCATATATAACCCACTCCCTATTAGGCGAGTGGAGAGGAAATACATTGCTGTTTGAAAATAGCTCCTGGAATGCGTTTCTATTCCTTGGGATGCTGAAGTTCCCATCTCTTGTCAGGTACATGCACTCTCCACAAAAGGATTCACAGAGCTGCTCCTTAATTTGGAGTCTTCCACACCAGGCTATGGCATTGCTGGCTAGTAAAAGCGAAGCTTCTTAGGAGCTTGAAAATGAAGTTAGCCTATGGGTGGCTAGAGTGGTGACCTTAAGGAATCATGCCTGTGATGATCTGATGGTATCATCCTGTTTTCATGTTTAGTGCCACTTATTTAAGGAATTAGCATTCATGCACTTGAGGCATGACATAAGTCATTGAATAATGGGGACCGAAGCAGGTGGTAAGAACAGGCAACAAAAGCAAAAGGAGGGCCAAGAGCTATATTTTGTCATGGAGTCAAACTTATTTCTGTCCCTAGGATTTTTGTGTGGTGGTTGGAAAAGAATGTCAATACCACAGAGTTTTTCCATCTGCTTCTCGCTGATCTAGTCTAGTTGAAGCCAGTTGTAAACTCTGGGATCCCAAGTTACTTACTTTTATGGCATTGTTTGTAGAAAAAGTTGCCATCTCAAAAGTACCCAAGGAAAGTTACTAAAGCACATTATACCAAACCGAAGAGATAGGGGAGTTAATTTGAGGCACATAAGCAGAGAACGGCTTTCTAATCAGATTAATGTTGATCTGGTGCCATCTTTTGTACCTTTTGGCTTGTAGATATTTACTTAGGAATTCAACAAATTAGAAAATTAAAATGTGTAGTTGCAATCAAACTCCAAACAAGAGAACACGCATGGAAAGGAAAGTTTGAGAAATGGGAATTATAGTCTGTATTTTGTCCCTCAGTCGTGTCCGACTCAGTCGTGTCCGTCTCTTTGCGACCCCATGGACTGTAGCGTACCAGGCTCCTCCCTCCATGGGATTTTCCACTTCCTAAATTTTTTCCCTAGTTTGAGGAAATTGCTCCTAGGAGCAGACTGATGACTGATTGAAAAAGGAACAGAAAGATGAAGCACACTGATTTCTTATTTATCTGCTGTAATCTTACTGAAATTGAGGCACTCTGCTTCACTGCTTGCAAGTCATTGTGCATTTTACAAATATTTTGGTTAATCAGTGCCCCCCTAGTGGTCCCCTCTGCTAAAGATGCTGCTTTGTTTTTGGCTCCTCGCCATGTTTGTTTGCTCTCATCCTTTATGTCTCAACTTCAATGTCATCTTGTCTGAGGAAGGCCTTCTGCCATTCTGTCACTTGACCCGATTTATGATATTCATAGCATTTAACAGGAGAAGGCGATGGCACCCCACTCCAGTACTCTTGCCTGGAAAATCCCATGGATGGAGGAACCTGGTGGGCTGCAGTCCACAGGGTTGCGAAGAGTCGGACATGACTGAGCGACTTCACTTTCACTTTTCACTCTCATGCATTGGAGGAGGAAATGGCAACCCACGCCAGTGTTCTTGCCTGGAGAACCCCAGGGACAGGGGAGCCTGGTGGGCTGCCATCTGTGGGGTTGCACAGAGTCGGACATGACTGAAACGACTTAGCAGCAGTAGCATTTAACATGCTACGCTGTTTTTTTATTTCTTGCTTATTTTCCGTCTTCCTTTGAGTAATTTTCATGAAGGTAGGCACCATGTCTCTATTTGTGGAGTAAATAAATAAGTGAAGGAATGAGGGTTTAGGCTTGAATTGGTGGGAAGGACAAGGAGGGATGCTCTTACTTCCTTTAAGGAATCTTAAACCCTCATCTATGTTATAGGGCATTTTCTTTAAGAACTGAATTAGAGAGCAGACTTGTGGTTGCCAAGGGGGAGGGGGAACAGGGGAGGATTGGACTGGGAGTTTGGGCTTAGCAGATGCAAACTATATATATACTTATATATAGTGGATAAGCAAGGTCCTATAGTATAGCACAGGAAAGTATATTCAATATTCTGTAGTAAACCATAATGGAAAAGTGTATGAAAAAAGAATATATATAGGTACACACATATATATATACACATACACATATGTATAACTGAATCACTTTGCTGTACACCAGAAATTAACATGGCACTGTAAATCAACTGTACTTCAATATTTTAAAAACCTATGGATTAACTTACAGAGTACTAAATTAAGGAAAAGTGTTGGGAGTCAGCAAACTTTTTCTGTAAAAGGCCAGATAGTTGATATTTTAGGATTTAAAAAAAAACAACCTTCTAATATTGTGAGAACCACTCATGTCCTTAAATCATTGCAAAAACAGGCTGTGGCCGCATTTGAGTCACGGATCAGTTTGCTGACCTCTGGCTTATGTCTGTACTGAACTGTATAACTCTGGAGCTTGTTTTCCAACAGTGAAATGGAAGTCTTGGATTATATCAGTATTGAATATGCCTACAGCAAACATATAAAGAATTAGAAAGAATCGCCTAGTGAACCCAAGCATGTATCACCCAGCTTCAATAATGAGGTTTTCTTCATGAAATTTTCCCAGGTTTTCTATTCCTAACTGAATGCTTCTTAGAAATATTTTCTACTTTATAAGATTTTTTCCTTGAAATAAAAATAATCCATATTCATTATAAAGAGTTTGGAAAATAAGAGCACAAGAAAGAAAAAGCTATCCTTATCAGAGATTACCTTTTATTATCTTCTAATATTTGTGTGTGTGAATAATTTCTTAAAATATGATCTGTAAGCTGATACATACAGGTTTGCTTTCTTATTTTTAACCTAATTTAAAAATTTGGACATTTTCCCATGTCTTTCTTGGAAATCACAGTTTTATATGACCATATAATTTGGAAATATAAGGGTGACATATTTTATATGACCAGTAATAGTTTATGATGATATGTCCAATATTTTCAAACATTATAAATTCTACTATGATGAACATCCTTATGTCTAAATATTAGTCCTTATTCCTTAGATCAAAGACTATGGTCAATTTTAAGGCTCTAAACAGAAATGTTATACCCATTCAATGCAGTCTTATGTTGTCCTTTTAAATTCTAGATAAATTAATTTTCATTGCAATTACTTGATATGCATTTTAGATCAGCTGCTACAACTTACACTTCTGTAATCTCAAGGACTAATACTAACACATTGTGTTTCATAATAAGGATTAGGGGAAAAAAGCAAAGAAAATTTTGTTAAAAACAACCACTGCATTGGACAAACAGTAGGACTGGCATGCCACATAAATGTTTGTCGTAATAATTTTTAGAAAATAGATGATCCATAGGGTAATTGGACAAAGTATTAACACATACCATGTTTTAAATCACCTAAAAATGCTATATAACCATCGGGTCGTCTTTAAAATAAATTCAGACTACTTACGAGTGATCTTCATTAACTATATGTTTAGACTCCCTTGTAGTAGATCTGATGTAAACTAACTCCACATTTGGTAGAAAGTTGTCTGAAAATATCCACCTATGGAAATTTATTCTTCTAGTTTTAGGGAGAAAATTCTGGATGAGAGGAGCATCAGATGCCACAGGGTTGATGACTCACTAGTAATACATTCTGGAGGAAAGGATCATCATAATGATATTTTTTTCCCCTGTGTGTCTCAAATATGTGGTAGTTTTGGAAGATCTGGGAAGTACAGTTGAGAGTGGAAAAGTGAAAAAAAAACTCCATATCTAATTTCATTGCCTAGAGACAGAGTTCATTTACAAGTTCACATTGCAGCACACATCTGAAATCTCTCTATGTGGCATAATGCGACTAAGTTGAAAGTTTAGCTTGTCAACATTACACAATTTTTATAGCGATATTTATTGAACCTCTATTCATTAAAATTCTTTTATCATCTAAAGAAATTTGATAAAAATTTTAGTTATCAATTCTAAAGATATCCAATTATTATTTAAAAAGAATATCACAAGGCGTATTTTCAGATCCTCATGAGCACGTTTTATTGCATCAGTTTGGATATGAGACTGACTCATGTTATTAAGTAACCTGCAAAATTCTATTTTTGGCAGCTGTATTTGTCCTGCTAGTGATAAGAGTGCACAGATTAGTTACACTCTCCTTCTGGAACTCTTGTTTTGCAAGTATTTAGCATTCAGTATCAGAGACTGCAAAGATACAGCTGAAGCAAATCCTTCAAACCCTAGCTTAGTGAATACTGTAATATTTTAAAATATCATTATATAGGTACAACTCCCTGAAGTGTATTAATATACCTTTTAATGTCTGCACTTTTGTCCAGGGGCTTTTTAAAAAGTACATCTGATGTTCTTTTATTTGATGATGATGCTAATGTTTTCTCTAATCCGGTGTAGGGAGACTGAAAGACTGGGAAGGCTGAAGGATTTTCCCTGAACTGCAGAGTTCAAAGCTATGTTTCAGTACATGCTGGTTTCCTTTTCCAATTAAACAAGTTTGCTGACCAATAACTAGACTGAGCATATGCTAGAATAAAAAAACCTTGACTAAGAGCGGAGTAGGTCCTAGCCAGTCTTCTGGGAAGTTAAGGCCGAGAGCTGTTAAGGGACTTGAGGTTGGGGTTAACATATACACACTAGTATATATAAAATAAGTAAACAACAAGGACCTATTATATAGCACAGGGAGCTATACTCAATATATTGTAGCAACCTACAAATATATATACTTACATATATTTTTATATATAAATCTTAATCACTTTGCGGTATACCTGAAAGTAATGCAACATTGTAAAGCAACTATACTTCAGTTTAATAAAGGAACTAAAAGAGAAAACAATGATTATTCTTGTGTGTGGTAGAGACTGGGTTAAATAACAGGTCTCTGATTTGAAGTCCTGGGTGACTTTCTACGCTTTGCAGTCAAAATCAGAAAGGATTTTCCAAATCATTCAAAATGATTGAACTGAATCATGTGCATATTTACATCTTGATTAGAGGCTTTTTATCTACATAGCAAAGGTTTCAGAACTTTAGGTTTCTACATCACTAGAAATATTTCTGATCCAGTAGTCATTCTGGGGCTTCCCTGGTGGCTCAGACGGTAAAGCGTCTGCCTGCAATGCGGGAGACCCAGGTTCGATTCCTGGGTTGGGAAGATCCCCTGGAGAAGGAAACGGCAATCCACTCCAGCATTCTTGCCTGGAAAATCCCATGGACGGAGGAGCCTGATAGGTTACAGTCCATGGGGTCGCAAAGAGTCGGACACGACTGAGCGACTTCACTTTCACTTTCAGTCATTCTGCTAATAAATGATTACTTCAAGCAAATCATGTTACAAAGTTTAAGCTCAACAAAGTGCTTTTAGCATGCTTTGGCTTGCTAATCTCTCAAATAGCAATCTTAAAGATAGCATTATAATAGCACTTAGTTCTGTAAATCTTGCTGGAAATTTTGGCCAATTGAAGTGGAATTATGGCCCATAAATCTTGGGCAAACTATCGAACTCCTTGAGCTTTGTTTTCCTTATCTGGAAATTGGAGATGATCATAGTAACTACCTCACAGTGTTGTGGTTAGGACTAAACAAATTAATAGACATAAAGCAGTTGGAATATAAGTGCCCAATAACTGTTTACTGTTTTGTAATTGCTATTAACTTGTGATCTAAATCCTTATTATTAATATTTTCTGAATGTAATTGATTATGTAAGACCAAAGTGATAGGCAAATAGGCCATATATTTTTAGGTGTGTTTTATTTGAAAACATTTTATATAATAAGGGTAAAATAGCCCTATTATTTTTTCCTTTTTAATGAAAATGTTCTTAAATTATTAGGTTTATGAAAAGGTCTCCATTGCTATTTGAGCCTTTTAAAAATGTATTGTTATTTGCAAGCTTTTTATATTGCTTTAATATGCTAAAGTTTTCAATTCTGCAGAATTTTCTACATGATTACTTGGTGACTTTTTATGTTTCATTTGTAACAGGAGTTAAAGATGGAATGCAATTCTTCTGGCCTGTGATGTGGATATGAAACTTACTGGACCAGCAAGCAGGACAAGGAGGTAGGGAGACACTGTTTAACAACTTTAACTGAACACCTCCTACCCCTCCCCATCTGTGAGTTTAGAAAAAATATTGAAGAGTTTAAGAGGAATTTTGGAATTGATTCAAAGATCTCTGGAGCCCATTGCTAGTGTATTGTGAATCCTAGTTCCCCCTAAGTGGGAGAAATTTTGAGGTGCTTCTCAGCTCACCTAAGGCAGAGGAGGGGAGTAAGGAAAAAGCTCGTGGAGCTTGCTATGCACTCCCTGCAGTTGGGAACACCCAAGGACGGTAGGTCTAACTCACCCCTGGAGTATCTCAGCAATAGGCTGGCCGTTTGCTTTGATGTTGGTGAGAAGACTTGTTGCTTCATCTCACCTGCACTTGCAGGTTTTATTGGGTCAGAATATGAGTTTCCAAGGGTCTAGAGTTGGGCCACATGTAGGAATTAGGGTTGAAGTTCCATCTCCTTCAAGAGGGATGCTAGGAGTGTTAAAAAGAGCTCTGTCAAAGGAGGCTGGGTCTCAGGGAAGTAGCCTCTAGCTAGAGGGACCCCGGCAGTGAAATTCAGGGTGTCTCTGATGACACTAGAGAGTACCCTAGGAGCTTTACACACCTGCCAGGCCCAGAGACCAATGCCAAAAGCAGTCAGGCGAAGACTTTCCTGTCCCCTCTCCTTTACTCTCATCCCTTTCTTCCGTTTCAGCTGAGTCAGAAATTCTAGTTAGTAAACTGGTGTAGGGAACTGTGCTTCTGAGAGCATACATAAAGAGAAAAAAATAGAAGTTGCCTTCTACCCTGATATGTGTGGGAAAGGGAAATAGCTTTCACTTTGAATGAAGTTAAGGTTTTATTCTACTGGACTAGACATATTCATTATTTAGCGGCTAATCTTTTATTAGCTGAAAGTTACCAGAAAGGTCATGAGACTCGCCCTGAATTTCATCTAGGGGAAATGAAAGAATCAGTGCCCAGAGTAAAGTTAAATGGACAATTTATATTGTTTTACGGTAATTTTCATAAACTTCTGCTTGTTGAGGGTAATTATATATTCACAGTGAAGACCTTGATATTAGAAATAGTGTCACACTAGAAATGTCTATATATATTTTCATCATCATATTTTAGATCATTAGAGGTTTGTTTCCACAAGGAGAGTACCCTTATGTATGAATATTGACAAATTGCTTTTCAAAAGGGTTTAAGTGCTTTTCACTCCCACTGTTCTTATATGAGTGTTTCAGATACAAAGAAGTTAAAAAGATAAACTGATTTAAAAATTATTGATTTTATAACATTTATGAGACTGCTGTTTACAAAAGAAAAAGAACATTGTTTTCAGCTAACCATACCTAAGCAAATGTAAAAAATTATTCTAAATATTTCTGGTTTATAGACTGTAAATGCTATTGCATTTTCTCTGTGGCTTATGAAAGCCCCTTTATGTAGGAAAAGACTGCATAAAAAATTTCAGCCAGACATTAATTTTGAAGCACGTTAAATTTGGAGATAAAGGCATTTAGATTATTAATGATCCTAAAATAGACTTTTATTAAGTATTAAAAACTAATAATGCATTAGTATGCCCCTTGGCTTAAACTTTTAGGAGTCTTCTGGGACATAATACTTTCTGAAATCTTAAAAAAGACTAAATAAATACTCTTCATTAAGTTGACAAATTAAAAATAACTGAGCATTATCTCTAACAAAGTATGCCATGACTCATAAGAGTATTACGAAGTATGCTACATTTAGTTTTCAATTGACCTGACAAAGGAACTTGCAATAAAGGATACTACTATATATTTTATTGTTATCCACTTGTGACTTTCATTTTCATAATAGCACAAAGTTTTGGTAAAGTCAGGAAAGTATGTAGGAAAAAGATAACAGCTGAGAATTAAAATATTAACAATTTGTTTTACTGTAAAAAGAGCAACATTAAAAAAAAGATCAGCATTATTTCTTCAGATAAGATAATTTATATGTATAATACTAGTTTGTTTGTCAATGTATCATAAACTCTCTAACAGAGGTTATCACAAAGACAACAATATGCAGATAATTCTGAACAACTAGTGACTATGAATAGTTTTAGGATATTGTTTCTCCTTTCTTTTTCAAAAATGCTGGACATGGAGAGAAATTATTATATATCCTAAATGGCTTGAGCAGCTATTTTGAGAAAACATCCTGAAATAGCTATGCTGACCAAATGGTCAGTTCTTGGATCCTTCATCTACAAGCTGTCATACATCCATAGTCAGAAATTTCTCTGGAAACCAAAGCAAGTCTCTGGATAGTTTGTTTTCTGCTGATTTCTTGAAACACCAACTTGGTTCTACTTCACTGACTCCTCTCAGTGGTGAATTCCAGATGATTTTCTTATTCTAAATTGGCCTGTCAGAACTGTGATAGTCTTCATGACTGTGAACACTAGTTCAGCTTCCAAATGACAAGGCAAAATTGAGTTGATAACCCAGAGTAGAGAGAATATCACTTGTAAGGTCCCCTGCAAGACCGAAAGGATCCAACTTCCTCTGCCCCAGGAAAGGAGTGTCCCTCATAAGTTACACAACTGACCAGTCACATTTTACATGCTAGGATCACCGATATTCCCGCCACTCTGAGTTCAGTGGTGAGTCTCAGCAGATGGCTCGAGAAGTTCCTACCTGGACCAAGCTATATCCTGTGCGCTGGACCAGTGCGCGGAGAGCTGCTTCCTTCTGGGTTCCGCTCAATCCATCCCCGGATTTGTGATTTGATTCCATTGAGAGTGATTATCAGCAAAAAATCAGGTTAATTAGGGTTGCTCACTGAAACCAAATTTAAGATAAATTAAGTAAATTACTATTACCTAGTCCAAATGTGTCCCTTTCATGAAGGACATCTTCAGGAAACATTCTCTATAAATGAGTCACTAAGGTTAGAGTAACTAACAGTCACCCACAAACCAGACCAGTTAAATGTCCTCATTAAAAAAGAGCTTTTTAAAAATGTTCAATTTTAGCTGAAATTTAGAAGTAAAAACTGAATAATATCTCTTTTTACACTTAGACGACAGACCAGTATTTCTCAATCCAATTATCCCAGAATGTCACCAAATGCTCGAAAACAGATTCGTTCTTACCAATTAAAAGAATATGTAGAATGGTCCTTGCAAATGTGGGGGAAGAGCACTGTTACTAAATCAAATCAACTAGAATATGGTATGAAGAGCCTTACCTAGGACATTTACCAACTTATTCTTCAAAGATAAATTTCTAGACCACAGTGTGCTGGTACCAGATATAGAAAAGTCATGCAAACTACTCTGTAATAAAAGTATCAATGGGGTTTAGCAGAACAAGGACAATGGATCCTTTTGAGTGGTGCTGGAAGTGCCTACTGGCACCTAGATCACATGCAACATGGACCACTCAGGAAAGGATGTGAGGCCTTTGTAAAATCTAAGAAATTACAAAAATTTGCATATGTCAGTGTTGATCTATGCGGGCTACCCAGGTGGCTCAATGGTAAAGAACTTGCTTGCCAATGCAGGAGACACGGGTTCGATCCCTGGGTCGGGAAGGTTCCTTGGAGAAGGACATGGCAGCCCACTCCAGTATTCTTGCCTGGGGAGTCCCCTGGACAGAGGGGCTTGGTGGGCTACAGTCCATAGGATTGTGAAGATACAGACACGACTGAGTGACTCAGCACACATGCTGACCTATGTAGCTACCAATAGGAAACTTCAGCATTTCATTATCTGCACTCTCTATTTGGGAACATTATTTGAGCCCCACTCCCAATTTGATGGTTGCTCAAATCTCCAGATTTCCAGGGCAAGGACACATCCATGGTGAAGGTCCCAGTTCACAGCGGGGAGAGGCCCTGGAGGTTTTCATGTTCAGAGAGGAATGAGCGGGAGCGACTCAGCGAAGCTTCTGCGCTGGGTTCCCACTCTGCCTGATGTACTGTGCCAACCAGGACAGAGGAAGCTGGTTTTACACTGATCTGAATCGCATGCAAATATTATGCCTTTCACTATAGGCCCTCTAAAAACTTCTCTGTCCTGTACACTGGGGTTTCCTATACTACTGTGGTTTTCATTTACAGATTCAGAGTAAATGTACCATTAACAACACAGGGAATAGGTAAAAAATTAGGTGACAAAAGTGAAATTGAGATCATCATTTGAGTAAAATGCAGCTTCAAAGTATTCTATTATTAAAAGTAATAAAAATGTTCCCAAATTAATAGACAAACATCTTCTAGAACGTAATATTTTTCATATAATTTAGAAAACTCAATCAAGATTCCAGCGAGAATATTCATTAGCTGTTAAAGGGATAGAACGGTTTCTTATTTTGTACATAAGCACAGCCATTCTTGCCCAGAATTTCCTCATAACTCTTGCCTGCTTCTGACCCAGATCGATTCAGTGTTCAATCACCCATTCTCTCAAGAAGCAATTAGCTATGTTGTGGGGAGGGGGGTGGGAGGGGGGTTCAGGGTTGGGAGCGCATGTACACCCGTGGTGGATTCATGTCAATGTATGGCAAAACCAATACAGTACTGTAAAGTAAAATAAAGTAAAAAAAAAAAAAAAAAGAAGCAATTAGCTAGTGTTGTCTGCATGCCAGTCTCATTTTCTGCCCAGCTTTATGGCACTGCGTTCTGTGGACAGGTGACTAAGTTTCTGTGTTTCTTACTTTACAAAAGGCAGAGCTTGGTTTGTTTCCATTTTAATTTTGTATCTTGGCTAAGACAAACTGGAATGTATTTTCTGATAGTGGTGGTTATATATATATGTAGATGCAGCAATTCAGAATGACGTGTAGCTTTACTGATACATTTATAGTATAAATAATCTCTATGCATACTACAATAGGCATAAAATGAGACCTATATTTAGTTTATAATTCTAAACTGCTGGTGAAATAGTTATAGAAGTTTCTATAAAAAAATATAAATCATCTTAAAAAATAAAACTACAAAGCCATTTTATATATTTTTTAAAAAGGCATTTTGTGCCTTTGGCAGCAACACGGATGAACCTAGAAATTATCATACTAAGTGAAGTAAGCCAGACAAAGACAAATATATGGTATCATTTATATGTGGAATCTAAAAGGATACAAATGAACATGTATTCAAAACAGAATAAATTTATATTAAAAAAAAATAAATAGACCCACAGACGTAGAAAACAAACTTATGGTTACCAAAGGGGAAAAGAGGGGAGAGGGATAAATTAGAAGTTTGGGATTAACATATACACATTACTGTATGTAAAATAGATAACCAACAAGAACCTACTCTATAGCAAAGAGAACTGTACTCAATATTTAGTAAAAACTTTTAAGGGAGAAAATCTGAAAAGAATATATATATTCTGTATATATTCAGTCATATGTGTGTGTGTGTGTGTGTATAAACTGAATCACTGTGATGTATACCTGAAACTAATACAGCATTGTAAATCAACTATGCCTCAAAAACTTATGTTAAGTTCCCCCAAAAGGGATTTTGAAGATTCAGAAAGAAAAAGCTAGTTGTTAAGACTATTTCTAACTTGTTTACTTTTCTCAAATGTTACTAAAATTGCCTTTTCATCCAGATATTCTCAAATGATCCTACAGTGCTAGATTTAACCCATCTGAGCGAAGAAGTCATGGATGGACTGGGGTCTGATGAGGTTAGTCTTGTGTGTGTTACAGATGTTAGAAGGCAAAGTCTGTTGTCTTCTAGCCAAGCTGTAAGTTTGCTTTTTGCTGAACTTCATCTTCTCCATCAGGAAATAGCAATTTGTGGTGAAATGACAAGTTTTATTTGCAAAACTTACCTTTAGTTTTGGTTAATTATTAGTAAAGGTGATTAAACATTTGACATCAGAATGGCCTTTTGATCACATACAGGTTCACTCCGATATTATTGAGAAAATCTGTAGAATATCTCAACATAGTATCAAGTCTTTGGAAATTAGGACATGAAAATAAAATTCAAAATTTGGACAAGAGACGCTTGATCTTCAATGTTTATTCCTCAAAAACAATCCTCTTTCAGCACTGACCTAATCTAAGTGGTGAGCTCAAATCCAAGATCAATATATTCTTAAGCAAGTCAAACTTTTGTTAAAAAAATTTGGTCAATTTGAGAAAAAGGCTTTGCAATACATTTTCTAATGCACAGAGTCGGACACAACTGAAGTGACTTAGCAGCAGCAGCAGCATACCTTATAAATACATCAGATCTGAGCTCCTGAATTTTGAAAGAGTAATTTCCAGTATAATTTATTGAGGCAATCGAATTCAAAACCTATACATAATAGACATTCAGAGCTAAACAAAAAGCACTCGTAAACACTTATCACTTATTCATTCAAAAGTTGTACACTGGGTACATGCATGCATGCCAAGTCGGTTCTGTCATGTCTGACACTTTGCGATCCTATGGACTCTAACCCATCAGGCTCCTCTGTACCTACCGTCATCCAAGAATTTTTGAGACCCTAGGGGTAAAGCAGAGAGCAAAGCAAATCCCTCTCTCCCCCAAATCTCATGAAGTTTTATAGTGGGTGTGATAGGCAATAGTAGGCAGGATAAATAGGCAAAATGTGCACTGTGCTTATATTCATTTCAGAGAAGAAAAAAAGAATGGAGAAGGAATGTGAAGTATATGCGTTGGGAAGGGCATGGAACTTTAGATGGTGTTATCCTGATACAGTGAGTTTGGGAAGGGACCTGGCTGAAGTGAGGGAGGTATTCGGGAAAGGGCATTCCAAGAAGAGGGCTTGGCAGGTATGAGGGCCCCGAGGTGCGAGCTTGTTGATGAAACAGTGCAGGCCTAGGTGGAGAGGGTGCGGCTGAGTGAACTAGTAGAGAAATGGGATCGGGTATCAGAGAGACGATGGCGGGCCAGGTTGTGAAGGATCTTGCAGTTCATAGGAAGGGCCTTGGCTCTTGCCTCAAGATGTGATGTTACTCATGTTTAGTGGAATAGTTCTCACCATCAAGAACACGTTGATTTGCATTTCTCTAATAATGAGCAATGTTGAGCATCAAATGTTGCCATCTGTATATCTTCTTTGGAGAAGTGTCTATTTAGGTCTTCTGCCCAGTTTTTGATTGGGTGTTTTGTATACAGTGAGCTGCATGAACTGCTTCTATATTTTGCAGATTAATCCTTTGTCAATTTCTTTGGAAGGAGTGATGCTAAAGCTGAAACTCCAGTACTTTGGCCACCTCATGCGAAGAGCTGACTCATCGGAAAAGCCTTTGATGCTGGGAGGGATTGGGGGCAGGAGGAGAAGGGGGCGACAGAGGATGAGATGGCTGGATGGCATCACTGACTCGATGGACGTGAATCTGAGTGAACTCCAGGAGATGGTGATGGACAGGGAGGCCTGGCGTGCTGCGATTCATGGGGTCACAAAGAGTTGGACAAGACTGAGCAACTGAACTGAACTGAACTGAAAGAGGCTCAAGAGGAAAAGGATATATGTATTCATATAGCTTATTCACTTTGTCGTATAGCAGAAACTAGCACAGCATTGTAAAGCAATTATACTCCAATTATATATATAAAAAAAAAAGGTAAGAAAATACATTGAAGGGAGTCAGACAGGCTGAGGTGAGGGTGAGGCAAGGGAGGCAAGGCAAGCAATCTGGTTCTGTTTTCATTTAAAATCTGCCATTTTGTTCACCATGAATTCTTTTCATTGATTTTGATTTTTTTAAAAAAACATTCCATTAATTTATCATTTGTCTAAACTACTGAGTTTTATGATGCCTCTGACAGTTTGCATTTAAGACAGGGCCTTGCTTCCCTTGCTCTGATTGGAAAGGTTGAGAGGAGAAGCAAGGAGACCAGTTAGAAACACTGCGACAGCCAGGTAAGAGAGAACAGCGGCTTGTGGTAGAATGGTGCTAGTGGGTGTGGTGAAAAGTGATCAAATTTTGGAATATATCTTACAGATGAGTTGTATGCACTGGGAGAGAGAAAAACAAGAGATTGGGGATGATACTGTTCTTTGGCCTGGGCAGCTAGAGAGATGGGGTTGCCATTTTACTGAGATGAGGAACAAGGAGTTTGTGAAAAAAAGGCAGAACTCAGTTGGAGGCACATTGATTTCAAGATGACCATTGGGTAGCCACGTGAATGCACAGTTCAATGCAGTTAGATATATGAGTCAGAATGTTATAGGAGATTCATAGACAGAAGATACCAATTCGGCTACAATCTGCCTAGAGATGATGCTTAAGCTGTGAAATTGTATGAGATCAGTAGGGACCGGGTGTTAGAAAACAGGTCAAAAGACTAATCTCTGGGGTACTCCAACTTTTGGAAGCCAGGGATCAAAGAGGAATCAGCAAAGGGGAATGAGATGAAATAGACAGGTAAGAGGTGAACCAGAAGAGAGAGGGGGAATTGGAAGCCAAGGAGGAAACAAAAAGGATTTTGAGATCAAGAGCCGGGTCAGGTGTGCCAAGACCTGCTAAGGCAAGTAAGATGAAGCCGAATAGGGATGCAGACCCTGGAGCTAGACCTCCTGGATTCCATTCCGCCTCTTACTCTGTGCCCTGGAAAATTTCCTTAACCTCTTGGTCACTCAGAATCTTCCACTGAGGGAGCAATGGTCTTTCTCTGGGGATTATTGGGTATTACATGAGTAAATATTTTGGGAGGGCTTCGGGAGAGTTCCTGGAATGTAGTAAGTGCTGGATTCGTGTTGGGCACAGAAAAGTAAAAATAGAAAAGGAAAAAAAGAAGAGGCAATCACCCCAACTTCTCAGAGATTGTACAGTAAGAAATTCCAGAGGTTCGTGGGACAGTTGGTTACCTAGATGAGAACAGAGAAGAAAGGGGCAAAGAAACGGAAGTTGGATAGAGAGAGAGCTTATGCGAAATATTAGGAAAGGATAAAGGAAAGAATCATGGACTCCCCTCCCCCCAGCATCAGTTTGCTTATCTGTGAATCAGAATAAAAGGCATGTTGTGACATTGCTGTTGTGGAGATGGAATGAGAAAACATCTGCAGCGTGCGGAGTTGGGCCCAGCCCTCTAGGTACGCCCGCCTGCCTTTGTGTCGCTGCTATTCCTCATGTTGGAGGGGAGAAGCAGACGAGTGGAGCAGCAAAGAGACTGCTGGAAGCTCCTTCTCAGCATGGCGGCGCTTCCTCCTCCTCCTTCCTAATTCATTATGAAAATGAGGTGAAGGAGGGGCTAACAGTGTGAAAAACCAGAGGTCTCCTCCAGCTCTGCCAGCTTTCATTAATCTGCCCTCAAGCCTCCCCATCCTGTTTTCTCTTAGCAAAGGAAGACTTTGTTCAAGCGTATGCTCACCACCAAACCTGCTGCATAAATATACTGCCCTCTCGTGTTCTTCCATTCAGTGGAAACTGAGTCTCAGTTTCCTAACATTTAAAATTTAGGATAGTATTAGTTCCTACTTCACAGGGTTGTTTTTAAGGATTAAGTATTTTAAATGTATTCATATTTAAAATGGCTATGGACAGTTAAAAACTGCCCAGAAAGTGTTTGCTATTTTATTATTTAATTGTGGTTATAATTAATCTCCAATTCCAAGGGGTAGAGTTGCAAAACCACTTGCTGGGAGGATAAAGTCCCAAGTCCTTAGGATGATACATCATATATTCAGGACCAGCTCCCAGATTCCCCTTCCAGTGTGACTCAGAGACGCTGCTGCTGGGAATTCCCGTGTTTTCTTATATTGATACTTCTGAGCTCTCTGTTTCCAATGCTCTTTCTTTCTCTTCCCTTCTCTTTCCTACCATTCCTTTCTCGCATTTCACCTGACTGCATCCACCCTGTTCATCCTTCCAGACTACTGAAATATCGTCTGCTCTGTGACGACTTCTGTGATCCTCTCTATTGATAATGTTAGATGCCACATCCTTACTTCTCATGAAAGCTGGTACCTGCCTCGGTTGTTGGAGATAGTACTATAACTATTTGCTTACTTAACTAAATTGTGAATGTCCTGAACATAAGGAGTATGTTGTATTCATCTTTGCCCAGAAGGTTTAGCCTGACTTTATGCTTAGTGCTTAGTAAATACCTGTGGAACAAATGAAGGACTTTGCATGAGCATTTTATAAACTGTAGTGACTTGCACTGATCAGAAGTAAAATGAGTCTGCATCTAATTCCCTAATACTTATTATTATGCTTGTTCCAGTCACTTCCTGAAAGTTCTATCCTAGAATGAATTTGCTTTATGTAGGAATTGGTTTGCAGGTTTCTCTGCATTTATGAATGAGTCATCATATCTGGGAGAATACAGTTTTATAAAATTAGAACGATGGTAACAATAACCCTGTATGCGAGACAGCAAAAGAGACACAGACGTATAGAATAGTCTTTTGGACTCTGTGGGAGAGGGAGAGGGTGGGATGATTTGGGAGAATGGCATTGAAACATGTATAATATCATACATGAAATGAATCGCCAGTCCAGGTTCAATGCAGGATACAGGATGCTTGGGGCTGGTGCACTGGGATGACCCAGAGAGATGGTACGGGGAGGGAAGAGGGAGGGGGGTTCAGGATGGGGAACATGTGTACACCCGTGGCGGATTCATGTTGATATATGGCAAAACCAATACAATATTGTAAAGTAATTAGCCTCCAATTAAAATAAATAAATTTATATTAAAAATTTTTGAGTACAAAGTGATTAAAAAAAAAGAACATATGTTTGGATTTAATTTTCTTCTCAAGGCATTTCTGGTTTTATATTTGCAATGTTAGTGCCTATTTGAAAAACATAAAGTGAACCTGGAAGTTATTGGGGGATCAAGATTTCTGCCTGCCTGAAAGTCACAGTTGGATTGGAATGAGCAATCACCTCCTCACTTGGCTGAAACTGATGGATAGAAATTTCCAGAGTTCACTATTGGACAAGATCAGAGCTGCTGTTCCTGACCTTTGACCCTGATGGCCTCCAAAGCCAGTAGGTCCTGGCTCAGGGAAGGTAGCAGGGAACAGAGATAAGAAGGAAGCTGGAAGAAAGAAGCAGGTCGGAGGGGAAGATCATGACTTTTCCAAATCTAGAGCTGCCAGAAATACACTGTATGATGCTCTGTTTTCTCCTTGTATGCTGCTTCTAAATTAGAACCCTGATCTGTAAAGAAAAGGATACATAAAAGTTGAACATAAAAATTGGGCTCACATAGAGAACCTAGTTGTTGAAGGAAAAATATGAGAATCTGAGGGGAATTTAGGTGATATTTGTATCTAGATTTGCCTGAAGTTATAACAATATGGGAAGATCTTAATGCCCTGGTGGCTACTAGGGAAACAGAGAAAGTGGGAAAATAAGCTTTTTGTTTGTTTGCTTTTAAAGTCCCTCAAAACAGTAAACTGAGCAAGGCATGAGACAAAGGTAAGAGGAGTGCACGACGGAAAAGCCCGCTTACAGGACGAAGAAAGAACGGCTTAGCAAGAGCTGAAATGGCAGCTGTGAATGAGAGGCAGAGAGGAGCGAAACGCAGGGGAAGGGCAAAGACAGAACTGAAGTTAGAAGATTTCTTGGTGAAAAACTAAATGAAGTAATTATCCTCAACTTTAACCAAGAGGCCAACAAACACTTGATTATCTATTGCAAATGTGTAATGCCAGGCATTGGGCTAGACGATTTAGAGTAGTTTTGTTCATTTATTTCTATCTCATTTGTTTTGTGTTTTGCTTTTTTTCTGAAGAGAATGGATAGGAATAGTGTTAAGCTGTTCTTTGTGACTGAGGATGCATGGGATCCTGCACTAGCGATGTGCCATGTGCTTGTCAAGTTGACGGGAGCTTCACTTGCTGTTGGGACCTCTCCAAACCAAATCCAGTCTTTCCCCAAAGTCTTATTGTTGCATGACGTAGGCCTTGTGGCTCAGATGGTAAAGAATCTGCCTGCAATGGGGGAGACATGGGCTCCATCCCTGGATTGGGAAGATCCACTGGAGAAGGAAATGGCAACCCACTCTAGGATTGTAGCCTGGAAAGTCTCATGGACAGAGGAGCCTGGTGGGCTATAGTCCATGGGGTTACAAAGAGTCTGACATGACTGAGCTACTAACACACCAGGTTGGATATAACTCTTAGGCAACATGCAAGTGATTTTATCATGAATTTCAGCCTTCTAATATCCCCTGGGAATCTTACACAGGAGTTTCAATTGTACTGAAATGGTTTGTGAAGGATTTATGACCAAAGTTTACACATTTGCCTAATGAGATTCAGTAAAAATTACTCTGTATTACTTGATAAAATAATTTAAATTAACTCTAAAAGTCTCTTTGGAAAAGTGTTTACAATTAGTCTCAAGCTCATTTTGGAAGTGAATTAATGTGATAGCTCTTTATTTGGCCATGAATCATGAACGGTAACAAAATTAATGCAGAATATGCATACATAAACTTCCAGAGTGTAGCCACAACAGCATCTCACAAAATCCTAATTCTCGGCGTATTATTTTTAAAAAATGACATATACAAACAAAAAATCAAATTAACCAAATACCTTCTATTTTTTTCAGGCATTAGAAATGAATTATGCATTAAGTTGGGCATGGTCAGTTTGAGCTTAGGCAAACTTAACATAAAATAATAAACTTGTTCAGAGTAAGTATATTAATTTTACTGGTAAATACTGACAAAATCCTCCTTTTAGAATAGCCTGCACATTTTTAGAGAAAGACAGTTTGTGTGTAAATTTCAGTTCTGCCACCATGATTTTCACTCTTCTGAGACATTATTTCCTACTTTAAGAAAAGAATAGGAACATAGATACTTACATGTTTTTCTTTCCTTTGTTTTTTTAAACACAGGATTAAATAAATCAAATCATGGACATGAGAGCATCTTACAATGTGCCTGGCATACAGAAGGCACTTAATAAGCATTCCTTATTTATTCCTTAACTGCTGATTTGGCTGACCTTTTAGCCATCATGGTCTGTGGCTCTCTGAATGGTTATTCTCCTTTCTAGAAACTGAGGGGAAGAGAAGTGCAGTTTTGAATGTACTATATTATCTTGATTTCTTTCTTACTGCTTTCTTTCTTCTTCTTCTTAATAATCTAGGTACTTGCCTTCATGTATCAGTAGGAAACATCTTCAGTGTCCTCAGTGTTTGTGTGCTTGTGTGTGTATGTATGTGTGACGTCTTATAGAGCACATTCATTTTTTAATAAAAATTAGAAACAATCTAAATATCCAATGATAAAGAAATATGTTAATAAGCAGCGGTACAGCATAGCTAATAAAATTGATGTTCTAGTAGAACACATCATTTAAGCAGATATTTATAAAATATAATAAAGCAAAAAAAATGGCAGGTTATAAAACTCCATATAGGCTGATTTCATTTGTGTTAATTTTTTCTTTTTTAATTTTTTCTTTTAATTTTTTTTAAAATTTTTGTATTGTAGTCATCAGACTGACTATAAAGGGCTAACTGATTATATCTGGGTGGTTAATTAAAAATTATGTCTCATTCTTGCTTATTTAACTATCTTAGCTACCTATAACATACAGCTCTTACTTTAATTTTAAAAAGTTAAATTATATTAATAAATGAATGTCAATATAAGCAAATCATCAAAAACTATCAGATATGGTCAAGATTCTCTTCTGAGGAAGCTGTTTATTTTCAGCATTTTTCTAAGTGATAATAAATTCACTAAAGAGGCTAGGAAAAAGAGCAACATAGACTAAAAGAAATCTGAAGGAATTAAACATAAAAGTAAATTAATAAAACAAATTTGTAAATAAATACATGTAAGAGCTGATTGAAGAGATGGTAAATTAGCACATCTCTGACAATCTTGACAAGATGAAGAAAACTGTTTTAAAAACAAGGAAAAAAATGAATATAACCACAGATCAAGAGACTTTTAAAGAGAATGTTTTTATGAATAAGTTGAAAAATGCAGTAGTCAATTACCTGGGAAACTGTGAATTTTTAAAACTGCTTCAAGGGTAAGTTAAAAATTTGAATATACCAATGACTGTAAACTGTCATTGAAAAAAACTGTCATTGAAAAAAAAGATTGTTTTCTTCCCAAATAACACAGATCCAAGTGGCTTTATCAGGCAGGTTTTATAAACTTCGTATGTGTCTGTGCATCCTCATTCATGTCCGACTCTGAGACACCATGGACTGTAGCCCACCAGGCTCCTCTATTCATGGAATTTCCTAGGCAAGAATACTGGAGTGGGTTGCCATTTCCTACCACAGGGGATCTTCCCAACCCAGGGATCAAACCTATGTCTCTTGTATCTCCTGCATTAGCAGGTGGATTCTTTACCACTGTGCCACCTGCTTTAAACTTTAAGTTTTCTTAAATGAGTTTTACAGACTCATTTATGAAATATATATTATTATAGAAAGATTTTGAAGCATAGAGTAATAACAGAAAACATGTGAAATTTGACAGATTTAGCATATCTCTTATGCAAAGCCAAATATATCACAAAACAGAAAACTATAGACCAATATCACACGCATAGATATGAACTGCATACAGCAAATTATCAAAAGATTAATATACAATAAACATGGGTTTATTACAAGACCACAAGATTATTCAGCATCAGGGATTCTATTAGTTTAATTCATTTCATTGATTTAAAGAAGAAAAAATATGAACGTCCCAGTAAATGTAAATTCAAAACACACTATTGGTTCAAAAAAAGGAAAAAACTCTTAGTTAGTAATAGAATAGTAATTCTTAAATTAATAGAGTATCTATCAATCAGAGACATTCAGCAAACACTATACTAAATAGTGAAATTCTGTAATAATTCATTCTCAGTAAAAAGAAGTGAATCAACTATATAAAACTATTAGAACTAATAAAGAATACTACAAAGATGTTATAAAAATGTTTCATACTTAAGCAGAGAGAAACAAATGAGTATCTAAAAAATATAAATAAAAAATTTAAAATAACAGTAAACAATGTGAAATATCCAAAATCCATAAGAAGAAAATATGAAATTCAACTGAAAGATCTAAAAGCCTTGGTAAATGGAGGTCTTATTATAAAGATTAATTCTTCTAAAATTAAACCAGTGTACTACCAATTTAAATTCCAATAAATTATTTTGAAATTTGACAAACTGACTCTAAGTTCATCTGGCAAGAAAAATGGCAACATATATCACAATGTGTATTGAAAGTGCAAAGTTACTTGGAGCTAGCCCAATCAGAAGTTAAAACAGGCAATGGTGATCATCTGGTAATGCATAGAAATATTGAATTACCATGTTTTGTACATAGAATTAACATAGTGTTATAGATCAATTATACTTCAAAAAATAATTAAAATAGGCACAGGAATAAACAAATAGATTAATGGCATGTTAAAAAAAAACTAGCCCCATAGTTACATTTGTATTGGAACTGCCAATAGGTGTAATCATAGGGAGATCATAGACAATTTGAGACAAAGATGAAGTTGGCATACCATCTCACAGCATATACCTGGATTCTAAGTGGAAAAGAAATAACCTTTATAAACACTGTATAACTGCTAGAAGAAAGTATGGGAGAACATTTTTATAATCTTGCAATGTGGAAAGTCTTCCTAACTAAGCATATTGATAGCCAGAAATGAAAACACTAATAGATGTGAGTAAGTAAAAATTACTAATATCTGTAATGGCAAAATAAAGCTAAGAAGCCACAATCTAGAAGAAAATGATTGCTACTTACATAATATAGAGAAAATTCATATCTGTAATATACAAAGAGTACTTAAAACCCCGATGCCCCCCCTCCTCTTTCTCTTCTTGCCTTCTGGTGCTCTGATATCAAGTCTGGCAAATCAGCCTCTGGTCCCCTAGATATGCCATTGCCCCACTGCAGGACCTCTGGTTTGCTGGCAGCTGTGTCTTAGAAAAAGCTGTTTTCAGCAAGGCAGAAGCAGTTGCTACTCCCATGATCAAGGTCAGGAGGGGTGACCTCATCCAAGGTAAGGAGCAGCGGCTGTGCTTTGCTGGAGCAGCCGTGAAGAGATACCCCACTTCCACGGAAAGAGAAACCCAGTGAGATGGTAGGTGTTGCGAGAGGGCATCAGAGGGCAGACACACTGAAACCATGATCACAGAAAACTAGCCAATCTGATCACATGGACCACAGCCTTGTCTAACTCACTGAGACTAAGCCATGCCATGTGGGGCCATCCAAGACGGGCGGGTCATGGTGGAGAGGTCTAACAGAATGTGGTCCACTGGAGAAGGGAATGGCAAACCACTTCAGTATTCTTGCCTTGAGAACCCCATGAACAGTATGAAAAGGCAAAATGATAGGATACTGAAAGAGAATCTCCCCCAGCTTGGGAGGTGCCCAATATGCTACTGGAGATCAGTGGACAAATAACTCCAGAAAGAATGAAGGGATGGAGCCAAAGCAAAAACAATACCTAGTTGTGGATGTGATTGGTGACAGAAGCAAGGTCCAATGCTGTAAAGAGCAATATTCCATAGGAACCTGGAATGTCAGGTCCATGAATCAAGGCAAATTAGAAGTGGTCAAATAGAGATGGCAAGGGTGAATGTCGACGTTCTAGGAATCAGCGAACCAAAATGGACTGGAATGGGTGATTTTAACTCAGATGACCATTACATCTGCTACTGTGGGCAGGAATCCCTCAGAAGAAATGAAGTAGCCATCATGGTAAACAAAAGAGTCCGAAATGCAGTACTTGGATGCAATCTCAAAAACGACAGAATAATCTCTGTTCATTTCCAAGGCAAACCATTCAATATCACGGTGATCCAAGCCTATACCCCTACCAGTAGGGCTGAAGAAGCTGAAGTTGAACGGTTCTATGAAGACCTACAAGACCTTTTAGAACTAACACCCAAAAAAGATGTCCTTTTCATTATAGGAGACTGGAATGCAAAAGTAGGAAGTCAAGAAACACCTGGAGTAACAGGCAAATTTGACCTTGGAATACGGAATGAAGCAGGGCAAAGGCTAATAGAGTTTTGCCAAGAGAACTCACTGGTCATAGCAAACACCCACTTCCAACAACACAAGAGAAGCCTCTACACATGGACATCACCAGATGGTCAACACCGAAATCAGATTGATTCTATTCTTTGCGGCCAAAGATGGGGAAGCTCTATACAGTCAGCAAAAACAAGACCGGAAGCTGACTGTGGCTCAGATCATGAACTCCTTATTGCCAAATTCAGACTTAAACTGAAGAAAGTAGGGAAAACCACTAGACCATTCAGGTATGACCTAAATCAAATCCCTTATGATTATACAGTGGAAGTGAGAAATAGATTTAAGGGACTTGATCTGATAGACAGAGTTCCTGACGAACTATGGACTGAGGTTCATGACATTGTACAGGAGACAGGGATCAAGACCATCCCAGTGGAAAAGAAATGCAAAAAAGCAAAATGGCTGTCTGGGGAGGACTTACAAATAGCTGAAAAAAAGAAGAGAAGTGAAAAGCACACGAGAAAAGGAAAGATATTCCCATTTGAATGCAGATTTCCCAAGAATAGCAAGGAGAAATAAGAAAGCCTTCCTCAGCTATCAATGCAAAGAAATGGAGGAAAACAACAGAATGGGGAAGACTAGAGATCTCGTCAAGAAAATCAGAGATACCAAGGGAAGATTTCATGCAAAGATGGGCTCAATAAAGGACAGAAATGGTATGGACCTAACAGAAGTAGAAGATATTAAGAAGAGGTTGCAAGAATACACAGAAGAACTGTACAAAAAAGATCTTCATGACCCAGATAATCACGATGGTGTGGTCACTCACCTACAGCCAGACATCCTGGAATGTGAAGTCAAGTGGGCCTTAGAAAGCATCACTATAAACAAAGCTAGTCGAGGTGATGGAATTCCAGTTGAGCTATTTCAAATCCTGAAAGATGATGCTGTGAAAGTGCTGCACTCAATATGCCGGCAAATTTGGAAAACTCAGCAGTGGCTGCAGGACTGGAAAATGTCCGTTTTCATTCCAGTCCCAAAGAAAGGCAATGCTAAAGAATGCTCAAACTACTGTACAATTGCACTCATCTCACACGCTAGTAAAGTAATGCTCAAAATTCTCCAAGCCAGGCTTCAGCAATACGTGAGCCGTGAACTTCCAGATGTTCAAGCTGGTTTCAGAAAAGGCAGAGGAACCAGAGATCAAGTTGCCAACATCTGCTAGATTATTGAAAAAGCAAGAGAGTTCCAGAAAAACATCTATTCCTGCTTTATTGGCTATGCCAAAGCCTTTGACTCTGGATCACAACAAACTGTGGAAAATTCTGAAAGAGATGGGAATACCAGACCACCTGACCTGCCTCTTGAGAAACCTATATGCAGGTCAGGAAGCAACAGAACTGGACATGGAACAACAGACTGGTTCCAAATAGGAAAAGGAGTACGTCAAGGTCTTGTATCGTCCCCCTGCTTATTTAACTTATATGCAGTGTACATCATGAGAAACGCTGGGCTGGAAGAAGCACAAGCTGGAATCAAGATTGCCAGGAGAAATACCAATAACCTCAGATATGCAGATGACACCACCCTTATGGCAGAAAGTGAAGAGGAACTAAAAAGCCTCTTGATGAAAGTGAAAGAAGAGAGTGAAAAAGTTGGCTTAAAGCTCAACATTCAGAAAACTAAGATCGTGGCATCCGGTCGCATCACTTCATGGGAAATAGACAGGGAAACAGTGTCAGACTTTATTTTTTTGGGCTCCAAAATCACTGCAGATGGTGATTGTAGCCATGAAGTTAAAAAATGCTTACTCCTTGGAAGGAAAGTTATGACCAACCTAGATAGCATATTAAAAAGCAGAAATATTAGTTTGCTAACAAAGGTCTGTCTAGTCAAGGCTATGGTTTTTCCAGTGGTCATGTAGGGATGTCAGAGTTGGACTATAAAGAAAGCTGAGCGCCGAAGAATTGATGCTTTTGAACTGTGGTGTTGGAGAAGACTCTCGAGAGTCCCTTGGACTGCAAGGAGATCCAACCAGTCCATCCTAAAGTAGATCAGTCCTGGGTGTTCATTGGAAGGACTGATGCTGAAGCTGAAACTCCAGTACTTTGACCACCTCATGCGAAGAGTTGACTCACTGGAAAAAACCCTGATGCTGGGAGGGATTGGGGGCAGGAGGAGAAGGGGACGACAGAGGATTACATGGCTGGATGGCATCACCAACTCGATGTACATGAGTTTGGGTGAACTCCGGCAGTTGGTGATGGACAGGGAGGCCTGGCGTGCTGCAATTCATGGGGTCACAAAGAGTCAGACACGACTGAGTGACTGAACTGACTTAAAATCAATAGTAAAGAGACTCACAAATAAGTGGGCAAGGAGCAAAGGACGCAAGCAGTCAATTCACAGAAAAAAGTAGTTTATAAATTTAATTAAATGTTATTTATGTTTAATGACAGAAAAGACAAATCAAAACGAAGATAATTGGTTCTGCCTTTTGTGGCATTTAGTCTTTAAGTCGTGTCCCACTCTTTGTGACCCTGTGGATTGTACCCCACTAGGCTCCTCTATCCATGGGATTTCCCAGGCAAGAATACTGGAGTGGGTTGCCATTTCAATCTCCAGAGGATCTTCCCAACCCAGGGATCGAACCTGGGTCTCCTGCATTGACAGGAGGATTCTTTACCATTGAGCCACCAGGAAAGCCTTTTTGCCTTTTATGGGGCAGAATTTAAAATTTCAAATAATACAAATAATAATATACATAGCTGACATTAACTGAACAATTACTATTGGCAATGTTCTGAAAGTTTAATATATAATTTAGTTCAGTTCAGTTCAATTGCTCAGTCGTGTCCGACTCTTTGCGACCCCATGAATCACAGCACGCCAGGCCTCCCTGTCCATCACCAACTCCCGGAGTTCACTCAAACTCGCGTCCATCGAGTCAGTGATGCCCTCCAGCCATCTCATCCTCTGTCGTCCCCTTCTCCTCCTGCCCCCAGTCCCTCCCAGCATCCATATTAAAACTCAGTGGGGTAGGTATTATTCCTATGATATAGGTAACAAACCAAGTAAGGTTAATGAGCCCAAGATTACTTGGTAATAAGTGGAAGAACTATGACCTGAGTCTGCGCTTCCCTGGTGACTTGGATGGTAAAGAATTCACCTACAATGTGGGAGACCTGAGTTCAGTCCCTGGGTTGGGAAGATCCCCTGGAGGAGGGCATGGAAACCCACTCCAGTAGCCTTGCCTGGAGAATCACCACGGACAGAGGAGTTGGCGAGCTACAGTTCGTGAGGTTGCAAAGAGTCGGACATGACTGAGGGACTAAGCCCAGCTATGGCTTGAATCTAGGTAGCCTGGGCCCAGCATCTGTGCTCTTAATTACTAAATTTGAGTTCTCACCTACTTTGGCCACATGATATGAAGAGTTGACTCATTGGAAAAGACTCTAATGCTGGGAAAAAATTGAGGGCTAGCGGATAAGGGGATGACAGAGGATGAGATGCTTGGATGGCGTTATTGGCTCAGTGAACATGATTTTGAGCAAACTCCAGGAGATAGTGAAGGACAGGCTCGCCTGATGTGCTGAAGTCCCCCGGGTTGCAGAGTCAGACATGATTTAGTAACTAAACATCAGCAACATCTCAGAAATATTAGGCAAGTTGTGACAGGGAGAAGAGTGAGATGATATCTCCTAGCCTCCCTTAGAGTGTGAAAGCCATGATACCATGACATAACTGATGAAGCTGGTACTGTGAGTCTATGTTCTCTTCCACGGGGACAACGTTATGGATCATTTAAAGCAATATGGTAAGTTAGTCTCTTTGCTTGAATGAAATGAGCTATTGTTCTAATTTTTAAATAGTGCTGTGGATGGACAGTCTGATGGTTCAGGTGGATGCATTTAGAAGCTAACACCTGCTGGACATAATCCAGAACAGACATATGGTCCTTACGAGCCCTCTGTTACGTTCTTGGTCATACGTCACTCAAGCATCACTCTCTGACAAAGTGTGGAGTCTTCACAGGTGACCAAGTCATGTATCATTTGACAGGATCTGTCTGGAATTTCATGTTAATTTCCATTCCTGTATTTAAACTAAAGCATTATTTGTTTCTCATTTTATCTTTAGTTTTTTTGGATTGTAGAAAGTCAGAGAGGAGGGTGTCAGCTATGGACCAGGTATCTGATGCAGTCGTGCAGTAGTGCGTAACCGAAGCCACAGGTACTTCTAATGGGCACCAAACACAACTGTTTCGGTAACAGAGTCTTCTCTCATTCTCTTTCTGTCTCCCTCCTCCTCCCTCCTTTCCTTCCTCCTTTAAACATCCATTTAACTACTGTTTTCCTTCTCCTTTCTCTTACTGCCTTCCACTCTTTAATCCTGTACTTTATTCTCTCTCCTGCTCCTTTGGTGCCAATGGCTAAAGAAGTTGCTGATTCCATCCAGAAGGTATACCATATTCTTAAGACAAGTTACTAACGGTTATAGAGAAGCAATGCTGACAGACACCATTTCTAAATAAATGGCTATTTTTACAAAGATGTATAGGACCAGCTGATACTTTGATTACTGTTTGTTGATGTTTAAATCCATACACCATCCTACTTGGAGTCATTCCGAGTCCTAAATAGAGTGACTTGAAATAGCAAATCCTAAGATACCAGGAAAATTACACTACAGTAAAAATATCTATAGAGAAAAATAAAACTGTACCAGGGAAAAAATACTGTTGGGGCTACCAACTAAGAATATATCAGAAAAAAAAAGCAGCAGAAATATAATAGACAAATGATTGGATTGCAGTTTGTGTACATTTCTTTGTGTATATACTTACACCTGGACTAAATTAGAGCATTATGAACATTGGGTGATGAGAAAGCATGTCTCTTCAACTTTTGTTTTAATAACTAAAAATCAGGAATCACACACAGTCTCTTTTGGAAAGACAAGACTAGCCAAACTCTTGGGAAAGGTAAGCACATTCATCTGGTCCACAGGTCATTATTACTGCAAAGCAGTCCTGACATCTGGAAATCCTTCTTGTTTTGTTTGAGGGAAAAGTCATTTCAAATAGTCAACATTTTTATTTTCACTTTAAATGTCTGTTTAAAACTGCAAAATTTATGGTCCAGTAGAAACACCTGCTATTTAGCATATTCTCATTAAGTGGATATTACAGAGGTACGTTTTATCTTCTTCAAAAGATATTTATCGTTTATTTGCTTCAAATCCCCTTTAAACATCAACGAAGAGCCTTTAAATCCCTGGAATTTAGCTTGAAACTATAAATTATATGAGGAAAGACAGGAGAGGAAGTGTTAACCTATACGTGTCTTGTCAAATTAGGACTTTGAGATTTAATTGCAAATGTTCCGAATTTTAGCAGAAACTATGGAGAAAGAACAGATTCCCTACCTGGCCTCATGGCCTATTCACCTGTATTTGGGAGTCATCCTTACCACCTCTAGAGGAATTATTATTCACCTGGTCTGGAATGTAACCCAGGATAGTCTAAAATGGTATGGTCTGAAGCCTGCTCAGGTGATAATATGCAACCAAGTTAAGAACTTCTGAATTAAACTCTAGTCTCTATTTGTTAAATGTCAAACAAAATGCAATACAGAGAGTAATTTATTCCACCTGCCAAATCATTGGGATATACACATTTTAAAAAATTACTAAAAAATTCTATAAAAGAAAGGCAGAGACTAGTTTACAGGAGAAAGAAAATAATTCAAAATTGCCTTTAATGTCTGTCCTGTCTACATTCTCATTACTTTCAATGAGTAAATGTTTTTATAATTGCCATCATTTATAAATAATGCCCTTGAAATATCAAAAACCCCCACATTCTTCCCAGAGTCTGGCATAGGTGATTTGTATCCAAATCCATTTCCATGAGGACCAACCAATAAGATATTCGTATTACCACTGTATGCGTAAAACTCTGGGTCATGGCTCTATATATGGAGGGGAGGCAAAAGCTGTGAGGTAGAGAAAGGATAGGGGTTAGAAAGTCAGGATGGCTTTTAGAAGAGAGAGGAGCAGTTGTAAAAAGTAGTTGAGTCAAGTGAACAGTGAAGCAACTTAGCAGGTCTATGAATCCCTGCAGGTGAAGTCCTTAAGGCCTCTTCACCCAGAACAATCTCCAGGATAGGCTCCTCACGGAGTCTGGATCTTGATTTTTTGTTGTTGTTGTTCACTATACATATGTATCCATACTTGTTGCTTTTCTTATTCCTATCGCTATCCTTCACCCTGTCTTCCATTACTAGACTTAGCCAAACTAGAAAGAAATTTCACTGCGTACTACCCCTAGTTACTGTCTACCATTGCTAGGTCAATCTTTCTAAAATATCCCTTGTAATATTCTTCATTGGTCTCATCACTGACTATGAAGAAATAGTCCGGTCCCTTAGCCTGAAATCCAACATCTGCCATGATCTGGTCCTCACTCTACTTTCCTATCTTTCAGTGCATAGCTAGAGCTATTCTGTGCTCAAGCCCATCAGATCTCCCAGATACATCAGTGACTTCTTACTTCTTAGGTTTCTTTGTACTTGTTTCCCATTTTCCATGTGCCTGGAGTCCCCACCCTTACTTTCACACTTTCCCTGGCTGAGATGAATTTATGCCTGTACCATCAGGTTGTGTGTGGCTGTACATATATAAGAACGCACAACCGCATATGTGTGGCTATGAATATGTATATATACACAGGAGTGAATAAACTGGTGACCAGTGTTGACAGCACAACATCACACAGAAAGTTTCCTTTCATAGCTGGTTCTGACACCACCCCCCCCCCCCCCTTACAAGTCCTCCAGCCTCTGCTTAACTTGTGTAAGAATATCAGAAACTCTGAAATAGAGATCCTTATAAGTGATCTGTACTTGACAACATTGAAGATTGATGATTAAGGTTTTTAATCCAAAAAAGACATTGAAAAAATTTAACAACAGACAGAAATTGTGCATGTATTGGAGGAGAGAGAGGGTAATAGAGAGGAAATGGGGATTCTTAAAACAGCATAGGCACTTTTATTCTCTTAGGGTTATGTTTTGATGGTTAATTTTATGTATCAACTTGACTGGGTCATAGAGTGCCCAGACATTTGGCCAAGCATTATTCTGGGTGTGTCTTTGAGGATGTTTCTGGATGGGACAGATGTTTGAATCTGTAGACTGAGTTGAGCAGATTGCTCTTCTAATGTGGGTGGGCCTCACCTAATCAACTGAAGACCTGAATAGAATAAAGGCTAAATAAAGGGAATTCTGCCCAGCCTGAGTGCTTGAGTTGGGACAGCAGTCTTTTCCTACATTCAAAGTTGAACTGAAACGTTGGCTTTTCTTGGGTCTCTAGGCCTCTGGCTTCCAGATAGAAATTACATGTTGGCTGTCCTGGATCTCCAGATTGCCAGCTTCAGACTTATGAGCCTCCATAATGAGATGAGCGAGTTCTTTATAATAAACCTCTTTATCTATTGACAGATAAACATATTTATATGTATCTTATAGATACCAGAACATTGACAACACTAAAACCATGTGCATGTATGTATTAGCCTATTAGGATTCCAATTGGAATATTGGTTCTGTTTCTCTGGAGAACTCTGGCTAACACATATGCATACATGGTTTTGGTGGTGTTATTGTCCTGGTACATGTAACATCAGGGTAACAGCCATCATCAGGTGCCTATCATGTTACCCTCACTCAGTAATAATGTTCAACTCTGATCCTATGCCTGACTTTCTCAAAGATCCCTGGGAAAGAGAACTGGCAGAGTTCAGAAATTCCAGAGTCACATACCCTAACAAGAGCAGAATCTCCTTGCAGTTTAGCTCAGTTGCTCAGTCATGTCCAACTCTTTGTGAGTCAAAGTCACTCTTTGAGACCCCGTGGACTGCAGCATGCCAAGGTTTCCTGTCCATCTCCAACTTCTGGGACTTGCTCAAACTCATAGTCTTTGAGTTGGTGATGCCATCCAACCATCTCATCCTCTATCGTCCCCTTCTCCTCCTGCCTTCAATCTTTCCCAGCACCAGGGTCTTTTCCAACGAGTCAGATCTTCGCAACAGGTGACCAAAGTATTGGAGCTTCAGCTTCAACATTAGTCCTTCCAGTGAAAATTCAGGACTGACTGACTTCCTTTAGGATTGACTGGTTGGATCTCCTTGCAATCCAAGCGACCCTCAAGAGTCTTCTCCAACACCACAGATCAAAAGCATCAATTCATACACCCAGGAATTGAACCCAGATCTCCTGCATTGCAGGCAAACTATTTACCAGCTGAGCTACCGAAGCCCTGAATTTCCTTGCATGTATGTTTAATTTCTAAGTTGACTTAGAAATTGGTAAAGTGGCAATCAGCATACAATGTAGATAGCCCTCAGCTTAAAGGCAGATGCTTGCCCAGTAGTCCTGGGACCAATATTGCTGTGGCAGATTTCAGAGATCTGACCACCTGGTGAGGTCTGGTGTTATCGTGTGTCTTTATTTTTGTTGAGATTGTCCTTTTGAACTCATTTGCTGCATCTGGTATCCTCAGACCAATTTGGAAAGAATAAGTTGAAAACTCAATTCTCAACCAAAGCTGCCAATCACTGACTAATGGGATACATTCAATCCTGAAGAGAATCTTACAAAATCAACTATCTAAAGCTCTGTACTACAGTGACCCTGAGGCAATCTGACACTTGCAGTAAAGGACAACCTTATGTTTCCCTTTAAAAAGCAGCTAATACAGTATACTAACACATACATATGGAATTTAGAAAGATGGTAATGATAACCCTGTATGCGAGATAGCAAAAGAGACACAGATGTATAGAACAGACTTCTGGACTCTGTGGGAGAGGGAGAGGGTGGGATGATTTGGGAGAATGGCATTGAAACATGTATAATATCATCAAAGAAACGAATCGCCAGTCTAGATTCGATACAGGATACAGGATGCTTGGGGCTGGTGCACTGGGATGACCCGGAGAGATGGTATGGAGAGAGAGGTGGGAGAGGGGTTCCGGATTGGGAACTCATGTACACCCGTGGCGGATTCATGTCAATGTATGGCAAAACCAATACAGCATTGTAAAGTAAAATTTTAAAAAATTAAAAAATTAATAAAAAGCAGCTTATATAAATTCTGATTTTATTCTAACTTACGTGTATTGGTGTAAAATTCCCTCATTAAATTGTCTCCTTACTTCTAATCAGCCATCGTGTTCTGATATTTCGCTTTCTTTTGAATTCCCACTGCCATTAATTTTCATTTTTGCAACCCTTATCTAATATCTAGATCACTGTTACAATTCAACCTCTAGTTTTTCTAACTTTAATGCCATCTGTATAACACTGGTTAATTTTCTTAAATATTTTTTTTAATATTGCTCTTCTATTAACATAATTCCTATGGCCTCATGTAACTATCAATTAATGTCAATTTTTCTATATTGTTACCTATCAAACATCTCTAATACTTCATATTAAGTTGTACTCCATATTAATTTCCAGCATATACCTTCCCTCACTCAGGCCTATTGAAGGATGGCTAGGAGTTATGTGAAGGGAGAAGAGGAGAAAGGAACTGTAGGGGACAGGACGTAAGTGAAATAATATGGATGGTTGAGAAGTTGAGTGTGATGAGAATGTTGAGTACAATTTGGGGCGGGTTTTCTTGCGGTGTGTCTTTGAGGATGTTTCTGGATGATATGAATGCTTGAATCTGTAGACTGAGTAAAGCAGATTGCTCTTCCTAATGTGAGTATCCCTCATCTAATCACCTGAGGGCCTGAATAGAACAGGGGAAGGGAATGAGAGTGACAGATAAAGCTGGTAAGGCAGGCAAGAATTGAAGCAATCTGTCTATTGGCATACTAGAGCATTCTTGTTGTAGTATGAAGTCACTGAGATCACCCTGGAAGAATTCTAGGGCCCTGTGTACTTTAGAAAGAGAACTCTTGAGTTTTCTTGCACGCATGCATGCCTTGTTGCTCAGTCGTGTCCAGCTCTTTGTGACCCCATGGACAGTGGCCTGGCAGGCTCCTCTGTCCATGGAATTTTCCAGGCAAGAATACTGGAGTTGGTTGCCATTTTCTACTCTAGGGGATCTTCCTAAGTGAGTAAAGTGAAGTCACTCAGTCGTGTCCGACTCGTTGTGATGCCATGGACTGTAGCCTACCAGGCTGCTCCGTCCATGGGATTCTCCAGGCAAGAATACTGGAGTGGGTTGCCATTTCCTTCTCTAGGGGATCTTCCCAACCCAGGGATCAGACTCGGGTCTCCTGCATTACAGGCAGATGCTTTAACCCCTGAGCCACCAGGGAAGCTAACCCAGGGATCAAACCCACATCGACTGTGTCTCCTGCATTGCAGGGAGATTCTTTACCCACTGAACCATCAGGGAAGCCTGATGCATTATCTTGAGGATAGTTTAAAGGCAGAAAGACTAGTTTAGAGACAGATGGGGAAAAGGGGGCAGAACTATAGTTGAGGAATAAATGTAGCATGAAGAGAAGGAGGGCCCTAAACTCCCCAAGGATATACACTCATCTTCTTAGCCTTCAGCCTCATTCTTAGTTGTCACTTCATACATATTTGCTGAACAGAATGGAAATTTTATATAACCTCTCTGACTATTCCAGACTTTGTGCTCTTTAACTTTCTTATTTCACCACATGATATTGGAATATACAATATTTGGCTCTGTGTTGTTCATTATTGGTTCATAAGTCTAAGGGTGTCACAGTGATGAACAAAAACCTATGGGATCACAAGTTCATACTGGCTTAGGTTCAGATGTTGAGTTCCATTCCTTAAGAACTTTGCAAACTTGGTTTAAGTTATTTAACCAAGTCCCAGTTTATTAATTTCAAAATGGGGCATGATGATGCCTGCCTTGTGGGGTTGTTATAGTGATCCAAAGTACTGGATGAGTGCACAGCCTGGTATGTGGCGCTCACTAATGTTTTCCTTTACCTCTTCTAACCTCTTATCCTCCTTCCCCAACTAGGTGGCTGTTTTATTCAATAAACAGTATTATGCAACTGTTATGCATATATATATATATCACTTTTAGGTTTGGAAATTAAATAGGATACTTTTCTTGCCTTTCAGAAACTCCTGATTTTGTAAATAATACTCATTTCAAACAAAGTAAGAGGCCTTGAAGAAGGCTAACCCTAACCCTAATTATCCCAGAGCTACTGTGGGAGCTTTGGAGAATCCTTCATGGGTTCCTTGATTTTAGGGACAAATGTACAATATATCTTTGTACCCAACACAACATCTAAAAGAATGGTGAACTCAACAAAGTCTCAGTAAATCAATTCCCAGTGGGTACATTAACATTAGAATCTCCCTGGTGCCCTTTCATCTTGCCACTTCCCTTAAAATGAACACTGACACCAACCCCTTCTGTGGCAGTGCCGATGCCCCAAAGCTCCTCCACGCACAATTCCTCTTCAGGTGTCTGTTATCATGCCTGTGCAGGGGAATGATTTGGGGGCAGTTTATATTAGCTCATGCTTGCTTTTTTGCTGTGCTAATGACCATCATTCAGCAATCTGCACCTTTAAAAGGCGGTGGGAGGGGGGTTCATGTTTGGGAACACATGTAAGAATTAAAGATTTTAAAATTAAAAAAATAAATAATTAATTAAAAAAACAAACAAACAAAAAGTGCCTTTGAATATTTTGATAATTGGTGTTGTATTAATTATGAAAATAATAGAACCGGAGAGGTTTGTTCTCTGGGGTGATTTCAGATCAGATTTTTAGGCTTCTGCCCTTGGTAATTACCCAGGTCCCTTTAAATCACTCTATCCTGACTTTATTAGGAGGCCCTGCCTGTGATAGAGAACGTCTCTGCCTTGGAAAAGATACCACAGAGTCAGGGAGAAAATCGCTCCCCATTTACAGAGCAAGCCAGTCGTGAGGATAGATAATTTCTAAGCCACTGACTTCCACACTAAAACACTTTCTACATGTTGACTTCATAGCCTGTCTCTCTCCTAACCATTTTCTTAGTAAAGCATTGTGTAATCAACACAGAAATGAGATGAGAATTACCGCTGTAATAGCTGAGGTTTGTGTACACTTACTTGGCATTGTTCTGAGAACTTCATGTGTAATTTCTGATCCATTCTCAAAGCAACCCTGATTTTACAGCAGAGGAAACAAGCACAGAGAAATTACCTTGCTAAAAGTCACAAGGATAGTAAGTGGTGGAGCTAGGATTTGAGCCCAGGCCTTCTGGGTCCAGAGCCCTCTGCTTTAACATTGGAATCATCTTCCTCTAGGCCATGCCAACACCATGAATCAGCTTTGTTTTCATCAGAATTGTGGGAATACTTTGAAATCTTGAATTACTATTATTGGAAGTATTAAACTGAGTTATTATTATAGTAAATATTTGATTTTATGGCTTATTTTGAAAGGCAAATAAAAATGAGAGTTTGTAGATGCTATAAGATTTTCTCTTATCTTTATTCTCCTCTGGGACCACATAATGACATTCTCTGATTGATTTCAATGTAAGTAAATGCACTTGTATTAAATAACTGTTTTGAAATGAGGGAGAGATGGAGGAATTAGTATCTGGTAGGCATGATGCTCAAATTACTTTAATAATAAATCAAACTTGTTTAATAAGTAAATTCTTTCTCAAAAATCAAATACCATTCAAATCCCTTGTCCTCTGATTAGCCATGACACTTCCACCCTGAGCCATATCTCCTCAACATCTTCTCTTCCCCACCATTGAAACTGACTTGTCCTAAGTCCTCTTTCCGTAAGACTTTACCAGGCTGTTGACTATGCTGGGTGATTTTAGTCTTCCCTGGTGGCTCAGATTAGGTAAAGAATCTGCCTCCAGTGCAGGAGACCCACATTCAATCCCTGGAAGATCTTCTGGAGAAGGGAATGGCTACTCACTCCAGTATGCTTGCCTGCAGAATCCCATGGACAGAGGAGCCTGGTGGGCTACAGTCCATGGGGTTGCAAAGAGTCGGACATGACTGAGCGACTAACACTTTACCAGGCTGGTGACTATGCTCGATGGTTTTAGGCTACAGTGTTCCTGAATGTTAACACCTCAAAGTGCCCTGATCACTCTCACTCTATATCCCAACTAATTTTGTATCTTAAAAAGGAACTTCTGAAAACATACTCTTTTTAAGCTAAATGAAAAACTCTCTTGAGGCTGGTGGAACTGCTATTTGGGTGCATCTGGGTCTCCATTTAAAGCTCCAAATTAGGTCAGTTTAAATATGGGATTCCCTTAGCATTCATAGACCCAATTATCCTTTCCCTGGGGAGAAGGGTGTGCCCTCTAGGTGGGAGGTGCTATGTCCTCTTCAGACACTAAGAGAATTCTAGTGTAAGGCAGCCAAGTCCTTCAGGACAATTACTGTATATTTCTAGAGATATCGCCACTGTATTCCTGGCCTGTGCCTGCATGTATTTCCACTGTGATCTGGGCCTTGCTGTCTCTTCATTCACAACATGGGTCTCCTTTGACTGAGTCTCTGCTGCGTCATCTGTGAATCTGAGCAGAGTGGGGAGAGGAAGACTCTGAATGGAGGGAATATTTTTCATGATGGTGAAGTCCTATTACTCTTTCTCGAAGAATGTGTATAGAGAATCCGGCTGAATTAGAAATGCTGTCTAGTGGGTGGTGGTCCAGTGGAAAGGACCTGCCTGAAGACTGGAGTCCTGCATATAGGTTCTCACTCTAATAAAATTGTCTTCTATCCTTGGGACACTCACTTAGCTTTTTCTCTGTTAAATAAAGGACCTCAAAGTTTTCTTCTAACTCCAAGACTCGAGGCTTCTCAGTGTTCCATTTTTACTTTTACATGATCTCTGTGCCAGACTGCTGGAGTTCACTCCTGTTTCTACCACTGATTAACAGGGTGGTCTTGGGCAAGGTTTTCCTTGTCTCTGAGGCCTCCCCTCTTGTTTGAAAATGGGGTGTTGCATTGGTACCCATTCCAGAGGATTCCAGAGGGTTAAACGAGTTCATCTGTGTGTTTGGCATATGGCATAAGCTATGTCAGGATATAAGAACTGTTATTAATATCATTGCTCTCATCCTTGTTATCATGGGGTGTCAAATGGTTGGTAGTAAACGCCTAAACTGTGAGGCAGCGTTAGGGTTCTTCAGGACAGAAGGCTGAAAAGCGGATTCATGAACTGAGCCTTTGTATGTGCCAACACAGTCTTCTCCTCCGTGGTATCAGATTCTGCTTTCTGGCTTCCACTGCAAGTAAGCAGAGGTTTTAGGCTAACAAGTCACTTCACTTCATGCAGAAGGCCCCAGCTGAGCACTAAATAGAAACCTAAGTGACAAGCTGGATAGAAGTATACTAAAGGTGAGTTAATAGGAATGAAAATCGGTTGCGTGTATACCTAATACCCTGCCAGTGCTCTGGCAGTTTTTCAGGAGGTGTTACAGACTTGTCCCTTTGCTTCCCTCACTATGTTCGTTGCGGCATCTGCACTGGTTTAAATCTTTTCAGGATTGTTTTCTTCTGGGACCTGCATGGAACTGATTCTCCCCTCACCTTCCATGGGGTTCCTTATGCCTTCTCTTCACAGTTTCATCAAACTTCTTAATTCATTCATCGACAAATCAGTTAATGCCCAGGACAGTAGGTGAAGGCTCCCAACATAGTCTGCATTTTTGCTACATGCAACAGAGCTGGGGTTATAAACTCTAGGTGAGAGATCATTCAGTGATGAATAATGACAATAACCTTGAAGAAACTAAGATTACTAAGTTGACTGTGAAGACAGTTTCTTTAAAAAATCTAAATTCTTCTGTATTCAGTGCTAGAATAGTCTATAGAAATAAGGTATCATAGCTGTTAATTTTGCTATGTATCAATAAACCTCATATTCTTAAGTCAATTCAGCATTCCAAAAAATGGTGGCTTTTTAATTGCTATAGGAATAAAAGGCATTATTATGTCATTGAAGGAAGAAATATTTTTTATAGAATTGCAAACCAGTTTGCTCACTTAGTCATTCTATGCGACCAAATTGCCATATGCTGATTCTCCTTAGCCATGTTATTGACTGGAGCAGAACCCTGTATATAATCTTGCAAACTAGAGGGAGTTATCTTAATTGTTCTTCTTTCTTTCCTCTTAATATTAGCAGGGGTGAATCTGGAAAATATTTTCCATATGATTGTTAACACCCACAAATATAAAATTCCACATATATATCCAAATAAGGAAAAAAAAACCAAGCTTAGTTTATACATCTTTAAAAGAAAATAAAATTAGAGAGCTTAAGAAACCAGCATATTTTAGTCAAGACAACCATTTTTATACAGGGAAATATTTTAATTTTGGATTTGGATCCATCAAAACTATTCACCACAAAATGTCAATGTATTAAATTAAAAATGTAAAATAGTTTTTAAAGCTGACCACCTAGTTGGATAAGGTTTAATGGGATAAAATGAAAAGCTGCTGATTGAATCAGCAGTAAATATTTGTTAATTACTGCCTGGATTTTACCTTATCAGGCCAAGGAGCAGATGGGCCTTAGATTTCTGTATAGAAGGTCACTGCAGCCCTGCTGCTCCTTTTCCAGGCGCTTTCCCTGGGGGAGTTTGGACTGTGAGGACTGCACTTTAGAGGAGCCTGGTTACTGTTTCCATGAATCAGATAAAATGGTGTTTATCCTCTGTGGATCAATACCATCTTGTTTGAACTTACTGAGTCATTTAGAGACACAGAAGGTAATGAAAACCATTGTGCAACAGTACCCAGCGGAGTACCCAGTGTCCTGAGGGATGACAATATTTTAAAAGACAGTTATCAAAACAGATTTGTGACATCAACTGGCTGTATGATGAAACAAACGCACGCTGTGACAGGGTGTCCCGTGGGTTTCAGCAGAAAAGGCTTTGGGTTCTTAACTAAGAGTCTTCTTGAGAAACATTCTCTACAATAAAAATGATATAGGATGCTTATTTTTTGGAATAAAAGAAAATGATAAATTCTCTTATTTTCTGAACAAATAGGAGTTCCCTTTGTGACTCATCAAAACTTCATTTTTTATGTACAGTGTTTGATTTAAATAATATTAGCCTTGTTTTGACAAAGAGAAGCTAATGGGGAAGTTTGGAAAGTTTTAAGAAACTCTGGAAAGCTTTAGGAAACTATTGGAGGTTTATACCAATAGGGAAATGGACAGGGAAGAGAGTTTTGCTGAATTTTTGAATTCACATTGCTGAGGACTATGCTTAATTAGTTTTGCTTTATCATCTCCTGTGATCTTTATTAAATTCTGCAGGACAGATTTAACCCCCATTTTATATTTGAAGGGGCTTCCCTGGTGGCTCAGACGGTAAAAAATCCGTCTGCAATATGGGAGACCTGGGTTTAATCCCTGGGTTGGGAAGATCCCCTGGAGAAGGGAATGGCAACCCACTCCAGTATTCTTGCCTAGAGAATTCCATGGACAGAGGGGCCTGGCAGGCTACAGTCCATGGGGTGGCAAAGTGTCAGACATGACTGAGCAACTTTCACTTCACTTTTACATTTGAAGAATCCTAGATTCATGCCTCAGGTCACAAATCTAAGAAATTTGGGAACAGGAATTCCAGCCCATTCAGTAACTTATTCATGCCTCACTTGTAAAATGTTATAATAGTACCTAACATATATGGCTCTTCTAAGAATAGCTTGAGCTAAATCCATGAAAAGTACTTAGACGTGCACTTGGCCATATGCTTAATAAGTGTCTGTTAGCGTTATTATTTGGAGAAGGCAATGGCACCCCACTCCAGCACTCTTGCCTGGAAAATCCCATGGACGGAGGAGCCTGGTGGGCCGCAGTCCATGGGGTCGCTAAGAGTAAGACACAACTGAGCGACTTCACTTTCACTTTTCTCCTTCATGCATTGGAGAAGGAAATGGCAACCCACTCCAGTGTTCTTGCCTGGAGAATCCTAGGGACAGGAGAGCCTGGTGGGCTGCCATCTATGGGGTCGCACAGAGTTGGACACAACTGAAGCGACTTAGCAGCAGCAGCAGCAGCAGCAGCGTTATTATTACTCATGTATTAACAAGACCTGCTTTAATTATCTGCCATTTCCTCAACTTACTTAACAACACAGTCTCCCTTTGGAAGCCACATGTATTAACATCCACTGAATACAGTGTAGGGAAGGTTACATTTGAAATGACAGAAAACCAACTTGGTATTAGCCCAGGTGAACATAATAACTAAATATTCAGTGTTTTTATATCCACTATGTAACTTTAGGTTTATCCATAATAACTAATTTCTTTTTTCTTTTTTTTTGGACAACCATCTTTCCCCTTCCCTTACATTTGATAAATAATAAACTGAAACAGTAAAGTGTGAGAATTTTCTCAAATGTAGAGTATCCATACTATTCCAGAAAATATGGTCCTTAAAAATGAACCTGTAAGTCATATGTTTATTACCTATATTTAGCAGAGGAAGGCTTCAGTGCTTTAAAATAAGTGATTTCACTTTTATTGCTTAACCTATGCCTTATTGTATGCATCTCAGCACATATAATAAAGAATTTTTCAGGCCAGGCCACCACATCTTTGATGTTGCTAAATTATAGCAAGAGTTAAATTTGCCAACACACATTTTACAAAACACTAATCCTGCCCAATGCAAACTAATGCTATGTTAGCCATCTTCTTGAAGACACACAGTACACAGCTGAACAGTCCAAAAAACTCATTTGACTTGGAACACACTTCTTTACCATTCTCCCTGGAACTTACTCTGGCAATTATAGAACAAAACTATTTCAATTAGAATATTTAAGAGATTTCTGGGAGGAATGAGATACTCCTGGTAAGTGCCCTGATTGATTTCCTTTTTTAGATAGAATACCATCATAGTCTGATTGTGAATCATCTTTTCGGAGTGAATAGAATGATCACGTGAAGTATATCCACTGCAGCACAGCTGCCCAAACCATCCTGAAAGGAAACGATCTAAGAATTAAGCCATCTGAAGGTAGAGATTTAATACACTCAAGACCAAAAATTTTCCATGACTGTGTTTGTTTCGTTTTCTTGTGGTTTTGGTGGTGGTGCAGGATAAAGGAGGAAAGGGAGGGAGATAAATGAATATGTGAAATCTAAAGTATGGTAGAAATTATGATCCCCACAGAGAATGCAGAATCTGTCAGTGATGTTAATACCATTTCTCTTGTTAATTACACTTTTATGCTTCCCCAGATCCGAGGACCAGAACAGACAGTCAACCACAACTCTCCCGGCTGTCTGGCTATTGCTAAATACATTTCTCAGAAACATTAGCCTGACTCTTGAACCTGGTGTGATAAATCTACATTATTTTTCTACCCTCAGAAATTGATTAAATCAAAGAACAAAAGCCGGCTGTTGTCTCATTTTGAGATTATATGATCATTCTAATATTTTCTTTTGTTTTCAGATGGCTTTATCAGTATAAAAGCAAACTAGAAATATCCCTGAATTCAGCTGTCTTGTGGAAGCGCGTAAAAGCTGTTTCACTGCATTCCCACTGATCCACACAGCACAGTTTCACAGAGTTGAAATAGAAAAATCGAAACACATGGACCATACCTGAGTGATTTCAGAGATCCCCACCCGGAAAAGGTTTCCTTGATTATGGCGAATTCAACGTGTCACTCTTGTTATGCTCTAATCATCATATCAAACTCCAAAGGTTCAGTGGCTTTAGGTTTGGTTTACAATTCCTGGGAGTTAAACTTTAACTCACCCTGTCTCTTGCATCCATGCAGCCCTTTGACCAGATAATTGGGTCACTACAACCCAAGCAGAATCTACAAAATTACTGTTGTCATTTGTTTACCATATTAAAATGAATTTTGTATTAAAAATCATTGAGGTGAATATTATTTTGATGTGTTTTAAGTGACATATATTTTAAAAACTAGAACACTGCGATTTGGATAACTAGGCTTTCCTTTATATTAGGTCCCTTGTTTTCTGCTATGCCAAAATGATATTAAGCCTATGGTAATTTAAGAGAATGTTTCACAGTCCTTATATCATTGTATTACATGGAATAAAGTGTGGAGTTTTAGGTCAAGTATGCGGATAAATGCAGGCTTAGAAAAATAGAACACATAAGGTATTTACATAACCAAATAAATAGTGTCAGATCATGTTGGGGAAAGCAGGCTTCTTTTTATATAAGCTGCTCATTCAGATTTTAAGAGAACCATATAATCAGCCATGTACTGAGGTTATATGAGAGCCAAGGCTGTTCATTGCTTGCAATCTCAGTGGCAACTGTGTTTATTAAAGAATAAGTGAAGTGAAGTGAAGTGAAGTGAATTCGCTCAGTCGTGTCCGACTCTTTGCGACCCCATGGACCGTAACTTACCAGGCTTCTCCATCCATGGGATTTTCCAGGCAAGGGTACTGGAGGGGGTCTTCCTGACCCAGGAATCAAACCCGGGTCTCCTGCATTGCAGGCAGACGCTTTATCCTCTGAGCCACCAGGGAAATGTATTTCCAAATATATAAACCCAACATTCTCAATTCTCTGATAAAAGCTCCAGTCTATACAGGAAATTTCTAAGAGTCATAAAGCCCACTGGGGGGGGTGGGGGAGGAAACCCTTCTAATTTTGAGTAAATTGTAAGGGTTTATAAACCACAGGCCCTAACACTAAAATTAGAGGACATGCTTAGCTTCAGTTCTAATAAGAGGAGTCTGCTTTTCTAGGAACCAACTACTAACAGAAGTACTTGCTCATTTTGTGTTTTAGTTTATTTTACAATCAATCGTTCCATAATATGGGCATAGAGGAAGATAAGTCGCTTGCTGGCATCTGGTAATATAAAGCCTACTGTTGGAATGCTAGTTCTGCCCACAGTTTTCAGCTCTCAAACACAAGCAAGTCTAGATATTCCTAAACTTTTCCCAGAGCAATGCCTGACAAAGTTAAGCAAACACACTCCCGGACCTGTTGCTTTGCCTTGGAATTGTGACTGGAATGAATCCTGAGGGAGGCATCAGGCCCCTCCCAGCTGACAGCTCCCTAAGTGTTGCATCTCTCTACGGCCTCCTCGGGAGTGGATGCCCCTCACCAGGCAGTTTTTTTGGTTTTCCTAGTGAAGGCTCAGTCTGGGTGTGTATGATTTCCCATTGTGTGGGGAATTCTTACCCTGAATTCACCTGGTGCTGCAGAGAACTGTCGATACTGTGAGAGGTCGGCCTGGGAGGATTTTGTTGGTTGCTTGGTATGGTTGGTGCCTGGATGGTGAGGAGTGGAGATGATGAAAAGAAAGCCAGGGGTTTGAGGTATCTCATGGAGTAGCAAAATATGACAGTAAAAGAAGGCATTATATTAACTAATTATTTAAAAATGTATCAGTTTCCTATTTGAGGGGTCCTGGCATTCTCTGCGGCCTTGGAACAAAGAAAAACCAACTGATCAGAATGAGATCCAATAGATGACCTTGATCTCATCTGTCTAATCAAGGGAAATGAAGTTCCTTGAATGGCAAGGCTTGCTTTCACTATGTAAAAATAAACCTAGGTTAGCTCTCCTGGGGCCTCCTTATCCTAGGAGAGATAAAGCAATGATCAAAATGTTATACAATGTAAACAAACAAATTCAGTTTAAATAGTGACTGGTAAATATTTTTCATTTATTTATTCTTCAATTACCTAAAGACCTACGATTTGCCAAGCATAGATGGACATTTATGTATTTAGTTTCACACATTTTATTGCAAGTACAGTTTACAGAATACCATAAAACTGCTATAAACAGGCATGTATGAGCACACTGATACTAGGTAATTGATTTCCATGGCTAGTGTAGGACTCATTGACTAAGGTGTCTGAGTTTTTATATTTTTACATTTAAACTTGTAAATTTTAAAAAATTTACTTCTTTTCCAGCCTTAGTAGAATATAAAATACTAATGATAATAACGATAAGGCTAATTATTCTTAAGATATATCATACCATCTTTACTTTTTATGATCCATATATGTAGTTTTTTATATATTAAGCATAGAATGTTGGTCTTTTTCTGTTTTATCCAAGGTAGTCCCAGTAGATTAGATGAGTAATTTTTTAAAATGAGGGTTGAATTTACTAGTAGACTGGAAAAGCAGGATACTGAGTCATATACAACATATTCAAGCCAGAATATAATAGAAAATACAAAGTGAATTGCTTCTAGAAAGGGTATGTAGTGTTCCTGAAACTTTTGTTTCAGTTATATATATGTGCACATGCTGTTTTTGATATAATTTTATTTTTTGTATTGTGAAGCACAGTTTGAAAAGCTTGCAGAATACTGTGTTAGTCTTTAGGTATTCAGTGGTTAACAAACCAGATACAGGGTATATGCACCGAGCAAATTTTCCCCCCAGTGACTGACTGAGGTATAACTATCATGAAAGAGAAGTACAGGATGCTAAACAGAACAAAACACAGGGATCGGCAATGATACCCCAAAACAAACACATTCCTAGAAAAAGAGATCATTTGTGGTTACCAGAGGCAGGCATGTGGAAATTGGATAAAGGCAGTCAAAAGGTACAAGCTTTCAGTTATAAAAGTACAAGGGATGTAATGTACAACATGATAAATACAATTAACACTACTGTGTGTTGCATATGGATGTTGTTAAGAGGGTGAACCCTAAGAGTTGTCATCACAAGAAAATTTTCCATTCAATTTTGTACCTATATGAGATGATGGATATTCATTGATATAGCTTGTTAATAATCATTTTAAAAAGAAACAGAAGCAACACCACCAACACAGAAACCTAGCCTAGTGTGGGGCTGGGTGAGAGTAAGGAAACCCTTTCAGAACAGCAACTATTTAAACTGAGACCCAAGGCATGTGTCAGTGAAGGATGGGCATTCTAGTATGGGGAACTAGCACGTGCTAATGCCTGGAGGGTGGCACATTCAAATAACGGGTAGAAAGCCAGTTGTGAGGGCTGAGAGGGAGGTAGTGGGGGAAAGTGGCCGCTAAAGGGCTATGTATGTGGTGTTACAGATTTCCAGCAAGGGAAAGTCACTGAAGAATTCTAAGATGAATCACATTCTGTATTTGTATATATTTGGGGTATAGAGTTGAGAAAAAAATTGTCATGAGATGATACTGTCTACCTATGTCTTTTTTATTAAAAAAATTGAGGTATAATTGATATGTTCCTGCTGTTCAGTCGCGAAGTCCCATCTGATTCTTTGCGACCCCATGGACCACAGCACGCCCGGCTCCGTTCTCCTCTGTGATCTCCCAGAGCTTACTCAAATTCATGTCTATTGAGTCGGTGATCTCCTTTTGCCTTCAATCTCCCCCAGCCTTAGGGTCTTTTCCAATGAGTCAGGTCATATATAACTGATACATGATATTATATTAGTTTATCCTTTTTAAAATCAAAATATGCTTCTCTTAGAATTGTTTGATTCATGTATGTATTTAAATAAGAGTTAGTCATTTGGATTTGAGGGAGGAAAAGCATCTAATAGACTTCATGGTGGTAAAGGTTAGGACAGTGGCACTGGAGCAAGAAAGAATGGAATGAGAGTAAAAGCTTTGCGAAGTGAACTGTAGCCCTCAGGTCCATAGAACTGCTCATTAAATAGGAGCTGTAGTCCATCATTTGCCTGTGGATTTTGAAATAATCTTGCCTTTAATATCAGATGACTTTGCCACCTAACAGAGCTGGTATACTTACGCAAAATTTGCTGGTAATTGCCGACTTAGGTAAAACAAACGTTTAAAAAAATTTAAGAGACAATTCAAAGCCAAAGGTTACCAAGTGTAAGAAGCTTTCGTCCCAGTCATAATCTTCCCTCTCCTACCTTAATAAAAATGTTCTCCATTTCTTAGGAATGCAAAATTTATCTTGGATGTCTGATAGGTTGGTGGAGTTACTTAATTCCCTGGAAGGGAGCATGCTAGATAACGTAAGAGCCATGTTGGGCACATTACCTAGGGCCCAAGCCTAACTGTCTTTTCTTGTCTATGATGTAGAAAGAGCTTTGAGCTTTGAGCTTTGAGCTGGTGCCCGAGGAATCCAGGCCTGATGCTGCCACTCATGAGCTACTTGACCCTGAGCAGGTTCCTGCCCCTTGTCTGAGCCTGCGTCCCTGCCTTTAATGAGGCAGACCTCTACCTCCCTTATCTACCTCACTGCTTATTGAGAGGGTCAAAGTATATGTGAAAACGCTTTAAAAATAGAAGAGTACAGAGCAGAATGATTGCAGAGCAGATGAAATTACATTCTCGAGGTTATGTCAGTGCAGCTTCTTGTTTCAATCTGTGAAATACATGGTCTTCCAGGATTTTAAGCCTGCTCTTTCAGAGATTTAGAACATGTCAGGCCTAGAAGCCTGATGCTATTATTAAGGCATGCATGACTTTAGAAGACAGTAGAATTTGATTCAGTGGGTTAGAACCCATCTGTTCTTTAAATGCCATATTCCAGGATTTTAGACTTTTGACAAGTTATTGGTTTTGTAACTAGAGCCATCTAGTGTTGAACTGATTAAAACACACACTTGCACATACACTCACACATGTGTGCACATGCGTACACACACACACACACAAACACACACCCTTCTTTGGTTTGTGTTTGAGGAAATTGCATTAGGTTCTCCTGACATATCTGAATGGTATTTTCAGTATCACATAATTGTAGGATTAAATGAAGTCTTGAGAATTTATCTAAAGTGTAGACTAATCTAAAAATCATATCAGCCAATGGGAAGCCACACTGGCCCTGTCCTTTAAGCATGAATGGTGTACCTTCCATTTTATAATCCATGGTCCTTTTGATTAGCATTCATATATTGAAATAAATGTTTTTGAAATTTTAGTTTGCAAAAATCACATTGCTTTTTAAAAGCAATATTACTTAGTTCAACCCCAAAGCAAAAGCAAATATTATTTTTTTAAATAAAAGAACAATTTTAGAAAAGGAAATCCAGTTGGCAACCTGGTGTTTTCCTTTCTTGATATTAGAAATTTCTGCTCATTAGATTTTAATCTGTTTAATGTCCTGTGTTCAATTTTCTTTAGGGAAAATAATTCCCACAGAAAAATCTCCACTAAGCTCTTAGATAACTTCTAGAGAGGAAATTATACAGTCTCTCTTAATGATTATAATATTACCCATTTTCTTGAGTTAATTTTACTAAGTTTAAAAAAAGATCATTTCGAAAGGTAGGAGATATTCTGGGGGAAGCAAAGTTAAAACACATATATACACATACACATCCTAGACAGGATGATTATGGCATAATCACATTTTCCCTCATTTTCATTCAGTGCACCGCTTGGTGTGACTAACTGGTATACTGAATACTTCAGGTTCACAAAGTATCTGAGAAATATTATGGCAATTTGGACAGCATCTTGAATTGTTTTCTTATAAAACTAGATTTGGCTGATTTAGCAAATCTAGGTTTTCCACATCCAAGCAGGAAAACATTAAGTATTAGTTGCTCAGTAATATCTGACTCTTTGTGATCCCATGGACTGTGGCCCACCAGGCTCCTCTGTCCATGGAATACTCCAGGCAAAAATACTGGAGTGGATAGCTATTCCCTTCTCCAGGGGATCTTCACAACCCAGGGATCAAACCTGGGTTTCCTGCATTACAGGCAGATTCTTCACCATCTGAGCCACCAGGGGAGGTGGCTCAGATAGAAAACAGTATTGGATATAAAGAGGGGACTTTTTTCTGATTTTCTTAAATACTAGAATAACTTTGGGGTTAAGGATAGCAGAAGTGGAATAATAAAATGTTAATTATTTTCATTAATCATTCTCAAATGGTAAAAGGAAGCTGAAATTAATGTTGAGATGGTTAGGAAGAGAACATTAATTTTTCAAACATAACCGAAGCTACTGTTTAATGGGCCTGATTCCTAATTTGTGTTCATTGTGGTTTATACAAAATGAAAACTTTCATTTCAAATGCACTTTGTATTTCCAAAGCACTTCTAATGGATCTTCACCACAACCATATTGGATTAGGACTTGGTAGAGTTTAATGTTTAACAGCATGATGTTAGCAGTCCATTCTCTTGGGTTATAATCTCAGCTAACCACTCAGTGAGACTTGTCTGCCTCCCCTCAGACAAGTCTTTAATCTCTGAGTCTCTATTTTCACATCTGGAGATGGAATCATGGTAACACCTGCCTCAGACTTCCTATTAAACTCAAAGGAGACAAGGTGTGGAAAGAACTTAGTTCAATGCCAAATGCATAGCAAATATTTGTCTATTAATTGTATATTGGTTTTACAAGGAACTTTGAGCATTAGCTGTCCTTCCATCATCCCCAGTGAACAGAAAACTGCAACTCTGTGTGGTCTCAAATTTACTGCTCTGAAAATTGTTGTTTCCAGTCAGATGCTCCAAGATCATTCACATGGTTTGGTGAACAGCATGTATCTACAGTGTAGAATATACAGTTTGCATGTGTTTTGAGAATCATAGATCATTGTAGGAATTAAGATGTCATATGCATTACTGCTGCTGCTAAGTCACTTCAGTCGTGTCCGACTCTGTGCAACCCCATAGACGACAGCCCACCAGGGTCTGCTGTCCCTGGGATTCTCCAGGCAAGAACACTGGAATGGGTTGCCATTTCCTTCTCCAATGCATGAAACTGAAAAGTGAAAGGGAAGTCGCTCAGTGATGTCCGACTCTTCGCGACCCCATGGACTGCAGCCTACCAGGCTCCTCCATCCATGGGATTTTCCAGGCAAGAGTACTGGAGTGGGGTGCCATTGCCTTTTCTGGTCATATGTATTAAGATGTATGTTTTTCTTTCATAGAAACTCTAGGAATTGATGAAGGCAAGAAGGCAATTTCCTCTGTTTTGAGGAAGAGAAGATGAGCTGATAAGAGGTTAAATGTTTTAACAAAGTGATATTATACCAGGAAATAGTATAAAGATGAAGCAAAGCATACAGGCTTTTGCCATTTACTCACCAAGTGGCCTTAGAAAGTTTCCTAATGTTTCTGAATATCAATTTTTCCTCATCTGTAAAATGGAACTGGTCATCTCTAATTTATAAAATTCTGTGGACAGAGGAGCCTGACTGGCTACAGTCCATGGGGTCACAAAGAGTTAAACACAACTGAGCAACTCAACCACAATAACCAAAGAGTCAAATGAGCTTTGTGTCTGCACCACGCCTGGCACATGGTAAATCCTGTCTTATCTCCGGGTCTCTTGCTACCACACTGGAATCCATCCAGATTAGTGTTCTTACCCTGCTTCTTCACTAACAAATCAGAATTTTTATTTAGACTGCTTGAGAAGCCTTCTGTTTCCTGAACCTAAGGATCTGAGTCTTTGATTGCTTACTCTTGCTCATTGTTTCTTTAAATGTTGCTCCTGAACCGATTCTCTCTCATCTTTCCATGCATGTAGATATTAGAAGTTCTATTTGTTTTTTTTTAACAGAACTGTGCATTATTGTTTATTTTTCTTTGTTTTCAGTTCCATCTTTTATTTTGTGTATCATGATAAACATTTATTTATTGTCTGTATATGATTATGCTATCATAAAGTGATGCATTTCCAATTCTGCTATTTTTGAGACTCTCTTTTAAAATGTCTTATTGATGTATGGCAAAACCAATACAATATTGTAAAGTAATTAACCTCCAATTAAAATAAATAAATTTATATTTAAAAAATAAATTAATTAAAAAAAACTTTTTAATAAATAAAATGTCTTATGTTCTTGTAGTTTTGTCTTTTTTCAATTGTTATATTTAACATATAGAGGTTATATTTCATATGTGCTTTTATAAGTAGGAGTCATGGACCACCTAGATTTACTAACTGGGTTGTGTCCCTCCAGAGAGATTCTGTGTTTGTATCCTCTGGGGACACTGTTCTACATTCATTTTTTAGCTTGATATTTATGATATTATGCAATGTATATTATACACACATGTATTTATACACATACATCATATATGTGTGTGTATACCTTAAAACTTGCATACGGATATACTAGGTTATACATATTAGAAGCAATTTTATCTTATTTAGATCTAAGATTGACACAGACAAATTCCACTTTAATTTTCCTTTGCCAGTGGGCAGATATTTTCCAGTCTGCATTTCATTTTGGATGGGGCACTTACATTCAGAAGTCCTGGCTTTATGAAGGCACTCAATACCAGTGCTAATACCATGCTTATTTCTGGTCCAAGGTCCCCACCTGGTTACAAAGATCCACTTCACTTGGTTGCTAATGATCAGCTTCTGTCAATTTTTTCTTATTGTCTTTATGCATTTATATGAATGTTATATTCTATCCACATTTCTAGGTCTTTTAGTGGAAATTATATATATTTGAATTAGGTTTTGGATTCATATAATTGGAGACCCAAAATAGCAGTGACTTAGATAGAAATTTATTTATGTAAAGTTAGTCCACAAGGAGGCAGTAAAAGCTGGCTGGGTGGATATAAGCTTTTTTCAGAGACATGGGCTCCTTCCTGCTGTCAGCTATGTTATGACCCTCATCTTCATACACCAGAATCCTTATTAAGTTGGCCATCACTTCTAAGATCCAGGCGGCAGGGTACAGAAAGGGGTTTGGAAGTCATATGCTTTCTCTTTAGTGAAACTTTCGCCAAAATCCCACTCAACACTTCTGCTTACATCTCACTGGCCAAACTTTGGTCATAACGGGCTCATTTAGATCCTAGTTGGAGGAATTATTCTTTTAAGGCTGCCCCAAATAAGTACTCTTGCCTGCAAAATCCGATGGATAGAGGAGCCTGGTAGGCTGCAGTCCGTGGGGTTGCTGAGAGTAGGACACAACTAAGTGACTTCACTTTCACTTTTCACTTTCATGCATTGGAGAAGGAAATGGCAACCCATTCCAGTGTTCTTGCCTGGAGAATCCCAGGGACAGGGAGCCTGGTGGGCTGCTGTCTCTGGGGTCACACAGAGTTACATATGACTGAAGTGACTTAGCAGCAGCAGCAGCAAATAAGATCAGGTTTCCATTACTATGTAGACAGAACTGAGGTGAGCAACTAGTCTTTCTATCACAATTTTTTAAGAGGTCTAGTATACAGGATTGTTCCTAAAGGAACAATGTTCATTGAGCACTTGGGTCATGCTTGATATGGGAGTTATTGAAGCCAGCCAGTATGGTCTCTGCTCTCATGAACTTTTGTCTAGAGTGGTAAATTGTCATATACATAATAACTTAATAATTATAGAGACAATTTCATGTCTCTGAATCTGTTTTATCACTTGAAACTTTATATCCAATTAGGAGAAGGCGATGACACCCCACTCCAGCACTCTTGCCTGGAAAATCCCATGGACAGAGGAGCCTGGTAGGCCGCAGTCCATGGGGTCGCTAAGAGTCGGACACGACTGAGCGACTTCCCTTTCACTTTTCAGTTTCATGCATTGGAGAAGGAAATGGCAACCCATTCCAGTGTTCTTGCCTGGAGAATCCCAGGGATGGGGGAGCCTGGTGGGCTGCCGTCTATGGGGTCGCACAGAGTCAGTCGGACACGACTGAAGCGACTTAGCAGCAGCGGCAGGAGCTTTTTTGATGATAAATTTAATGTGTCAACGTGGCTGGTGTATAGTACCCAGATACTTCATGAAATGTTATTCTAGATGTTTCTGTGGAGGTATTCTTCATATGAGATTAACATTCAAATTGATAGACTTTGAATAAAGCAGATTATCCTCCATAATGTGGGTAAGCCTAATTCAATCAGTGGAAGCTTTAAGAGGAAATGACCTTCCTCAGGGTAGATGGAACTCTGTCAGCAGACTGGCTTTGGGCTTGAAATGTGACTGTTCCCTGAGTCTCCTGCCTGCTGGCTGACTGTGCAGGTTTTGGACTTACCAAACTTCTAGGATTGAATTGCATGAACTAATTCCTTAAACTCTGTTGTCTCTCTGTCTCTATTTCTGAACAGATACACACACACACACAAACTCAAATACTTGCTAGAGGCAAGCTACTATAAAACCTACATTAGAAATTTGATCATTATCAAAAAGTGAAGATAAAATCAGAAATGAACAGACAAAGTCAGTAAACATTTATGTGTGTTATGAGCATTTATGAGCATTATGTGTGCTCAGTCCTGTCTGACTCTTTGCGACCCCAAGGACTGTAGCCTGCCAGGCTGTTCTGTCCATGGAATTCTCCAGGCACGAATACTGGGGTGGGTTGCCATTCCCTTCTCCAGAGGATCTTCCCAATCCAGGGATCAAACCTGGGTCTCCTGCACTGCAGGCAGATGCGTTACTGTTTGAGCCACCAGAGAAGCCCCAGTAAGCATTTGGGGAAAGGCAAATCTGTGAAACATAAGTAACAAATTCAGAACATAGCATGTCCAAGAATTATTATCCTCAGATATTTAATAGGAATTGGTATTTATTTAAAAAAGAATTTGTTATTATTTAGTCGCTCAGTCGTGTCCAACTCTTTTGCGACCCCATGGACTCTAGCCTGCCAGGCTCCTCTGTCCATGGGATTTTCCAGGCAAGAATACTGAAGTGGGTTGCTATGCCCCACTCCAGGGGATCTTCCTGGCCCACGGATCAATCCCACATCTCCTGCACTGGCAGATAATTCTTTACCACTAAGCTGCCAGAGAAGCCCCCACAACAAAAATGAAAAGAATAGGCTACTCTCAAGAAGAAATCTTGGGCGAGTGAAAATACTTCATCATTTGAATTTCAGCAGTAAGAGTATATTTAGGTATAATTTTTAATACTAATTATTTTAAAAGTGGAATATGTATAGTGCTGTTGTAAAGAGTGTGCTAAATTGGTTAGTAAAGAGATGCTTACTTTGTAAAACTGTATTTGATACGTTGGAATGAAGCTGAGTCAAGAAAAGAGAAGACAGAGAGGGTTCGCTTTAAATTTTGTTCCCATCATAGGAATGGCAGTTACGCTATAAAGGCGGCTTTGGAGAGAGAAGGTTTCTTCACCACCTGGTTTATCATTCATACCTTTAAGCACTGCCTTTCCTTCTTCTTCTTCTTTTTCTTTTTAATAATTAAGGGAAATCAAGTCCCATTAAGAAGTGAGCTGTGCAAGGCTGACAAAAGGTTTAGTTTAGTGGAGACCATCAAGTTCTAGGATAAGCAACTCCAGAACTTGAATTCCTACTTTAAAACTTGGTTCTAGGTTTGAATTGGGAGGTTGAGACTAGAATTCTCTGGATGATATGGCTGCGTAGTAATGTTTGGTGACATGGTGCAATGATGAAGCATTTAGGCTCTCAAGCTTGATTTCCTGCTTATTTACAATGTAGCTTCCCCACTCACTACTTGTGAAATCTTGGTGAAATTATTTGAAATTTTGGTACTTGAATTCATTCCCTCTAACATGAAGTATTTTGAGGATTAATATATTTGTGTGATATGATAATTACGTAAAGCACGTAACTTGTTGCCTGGCATAGTTTAAGGATTCAATGGATGTTAGCTATAGATTCTTGAAGGAAAACTAAGTTCCCATGATATGAAGAGGTCACTATACAGAAAGATATCTCAATAAACAAGGAAGGGAAGACTTCCTTTCCATTGTTATTTGACAGAAATATGCAAGAGAGGGTAGGAGGGCTCACAGTATATCCAGTCTTGGTCAAAATGTGGGTTAAAATGTGTGCTTGGTGTTCAGGGAAGCGCTATAATGCCTGAATCCTGGAGTGAGAGTATTGGAGAGGAAGACATAAAACGCATCCCAGGTTGTGTTTGTTTTGGCCAACTCAAATATTCCTGGATTCTGTTGCTGGAAATATTTTGACCTGGCCACACAAATTACTTCTACCCCATTAACTTCACTCAGTGGAGCACCGCTCAAAAGAGAACGACCAAACTTGACAACATAACCCAGTTGGAAAATGAGCTCCATGTTAATGGCAGTGGGTCACTTTGCTGCAAAGGGACATTCACCCAACACACCAATTAAAGGCACATTTAATTCAACAAGACCTACTTTGCTGAGACCTTTTGAGTTCAAACATCTGACTGCTGACTTTATGCCAGAGGAGTTGTTGTGTTTTTTTTCCCCCATTTTTAATAGGGAAGTAGATTGTCATTTTCACCATTTTGTGATTTTTACATTCCCATATACCTGTGACCAGGATAGGCCTTTTAAAATTACTCATCTCATTAAGGCTATGGTCTCTGTGTTATAAATACAAAATGAGCAATTATTTTGAGTGGCTTCCCAGGTGACAATAGTGGTAAAGAATATGCCTGCCAACGCAGGAGATGCAAGAGACATGGATTCGATCCCTGAGTCAGGAAGATCCAAACAGAGAGCCAGAAATAGTCCAGTTTAATGAGTCTGAGCTCTGGCCAATCTGCTTGAATGCTTTCTGAGCCTTAGTTTTCCCCATCTGTAAAATGGGAGTTTTCAAACTTCAGAAGTCTATGAAGAGTAGGTGAAATTGGTTCTATTTAAAGAGTTTGCTACATGCTGCGCACACAAGCATCTGATACATGTTAGTTTCCTTCTTAGACTGATAGAAGTATGGCAGCATCTTGGACTCTCAGATGAAACTGTCATACTTAGGGATCTTGTCCCCTCTCCCAGGCAATGGCCCTTAGGTTGCATAACTCAAATCAGTGACTCCAACAGAGTGGATTTCTGACTTAGGAGGCAGAGCTCTTTTTTAAAAAATCCAGCAAAATTTATCAGAATAAAAAAATAGCTACTGCTAAATGTGTCCAAACTCAGCTCTTCCAGTACTGCCTCAAGAAAACTGTTGTACACACATATATAAATCCAGAAGCTGGACGTTAAATCTAGCAATTGCTTACTCTACAGGTTCCATATGCTTCTATTTAGGAGCATGTCTGAAAGTTTTTGAAAATATGTTTATTAAAGTTTACAACAGCACATTATAGATTTTAAAATATTTCTTTAAAATAAACTTTACTTTTAGAGCAGTCATAAACTTACAGGAAAATTGTGAAGATGCTGCTTAGTTCCTTTATATCCTGCAGCCAGCTTGCCCTTTTATGAACATTGTGTATAGGCATAGTACATGTGCTGCAATTAATAAACCAGTATTGACATGTTATTTCTAACTAAAGTGCATACTTTATTCAGATTTCCTTAAATTTTACCTGATATTCCTCCCTGTTATAGGTTCTCATGCAAGATACAGTGCATTGAGTCATCGCATCTCCTTAAATTCTTCTTGGCAGTGAGAGTTTCTCAGACTTTCCTTGTTTTTGATGACCTTGACCATCTTCAGGCATACTGATGAAGTGCTTTGTAGGGTATCCTTTAATTGGTTTCTATCTGATGTCTTTGTCATGATTAGACTAGAGTTACAGATTTTCTGGAAGATCACAGGGGTGAAGTGCTATTTTAATCACATCATATCAGGGTTACACACTACCAACATCATTTACCACTGTTGACGTTGACCTAGATCCCCTGGCTGAAGTAGCATTTGTCAGGTTTCTCTGCTGCAAAGTTGCTTTTTATCTTCCCCTTTCCATACTGTACTCTTTGGAAAAGAGTCACAATGCACAAGTCTGTGCTTTTAAGGAATAGGGAGCTATGTTCCCTCTCCTTTAGTGTATAGTATTTACCTACAGAATCTATCTGAAATTCTTCTGCATAGGAGATTTGTCTCTTCTCCCCTATTTATCTATTTATTTATTAATATCTATATCACAATGGAATCATAGGTATTTAATTAATTAATTTTTATGACAGATAGTTGATTTTCAATGTTGAGTTAATTTCAAGTGTACAGCAAAATGATTGCTATCCCTGTGCTATACAGACCTTGTTGTTTATCTGTTTTAAATATGGTGGTTGCTGCTGCTGCTGCTGCTAAGTCGCCTCACTTGTGTACTAACTCTGTCCAGTTAGTAAATGCTAATTCCAAACTCCTAATTCATTCTCCCCTTTCCGCTTTGGTAGCCATAATCTTGGACAAGCCAGATTTTCTTGTCTGTGAGTCTATTTCACTTTTTTGGATTTCACATATGAGCTGTATCATGTGATATTTGTCTTTTCTGACTTATCTCAATTAGTGTGATAATCTCTGCTGCTGCTGCTGCTACTGCTGAGTCGCTTTAGTTGTGTCTGACTCTGTGTGACCCCATGGATGGCAGCCCACCAGGCTCCCCCGTCCCTGGGATTCTCCAGGCAAGAACACTGGAGTGGGTTGCCATTTCCTTCTCCAATGCAGGAAAGTGAAAAGTGAAAGTGAAGTCGCTCAGCCGTGTCCGACTCTTAGCGACCCCATGGACTGCAGCCTGCCAGGCTCCTCCGTCCATGGGATTTTCCAGGCAACAGTACTGGAGTGGGGTGCCATTGCCTTCTCCGATGATAATCTCTAGGTCCGTCTGTATAACCACAAATGGTATTATTTCATTCTTTTCCATGGCCAAGTAATATTCTATAGTATATATTAATATGCATATACACCAAAAGGCAAAATGATTGTCTGAGGAAGCCTTACAAATAGCTGTGAATAGAAGGGAAATGGAAGGCAAAAGAGAAAAAGAAAGATATACCCATCTGAATGCAGAGTTCCAAAGAATAGCAAGGAGAGATAAGAAAGCCTTCCTCAGTGATTACTGCAAAGATATAGAGGAAAACAATAGAATGGGAAAGACTAGAGATCTCTTCAAGAAAATTAGAGATACCAAGGGAGCATTTCATGGAAAGATGGGCTCAATAAAGGACAGAAATGGTATGTACCTAAGAGAATCAGATGATATTAAGAAGAATTGGCAAAAAAACACAGAAGAACTGTACAAAAAAGATCTTCATGACCCAGATAATCACAGTGGTGTGACCACTCACCTAGAGCCTGGAATGTGAAGTCAAGTGGGCCTTAGGAAGCATTACTACGAACAAAGCTAGTGGAGGTGATGGAATTCCAGTTGAGCTATTTCAAATCCTTAAATATGATGTTGTTACAGGGCTGCACTCAATATGCCAGCAAATATGGAAAACTCAACACTGGCCATGGGACTGGAAAAGGTCAGTTTTCATTCCAATCCCAAAGAAAAGCAATGCTAATGAATGCTCCAATTACCACACAATTGCACTCATCTCACACAGTAGTAAAGTAATGCTCAAAAATCTCCAAGCCTGGCTTCAACAGTACATGAGCCGTGAACTTCCAGATGTTCAAGCTGGATTTAGAAAAGGCAGAGGAACCAGAGATGAAATTGCTAACATCTATTGGCTCATTGAAAAAGCAAGAGAGTTCCAGAAAAACATCTATTTCTGCTTTATTGACTATGCCAAATCCTTTGACTGTGTGGATCACAACAAACTGTGGAAAATTCTTAAAGAGATGGGAATACCAGACCACCTGACCTACGTCTTGAGAAACCTGTATGCAGGTCAGGAAGCTACCGTTAGAACTGGACATGGAACAACAGACTGGTTCCAAATAGGAAAAGGAGTACATCAAGGTTGTATATTGTCACCCTGCTTATTTAGCTTATATGCAGAGTACATCATGAGAAACACTGGGCTGGATGAAGCACATGCTGGAATCAAGATTGCCGGGAGAAATATCAATAACTTCAGATATGCAGATGGCACCTCCCTTATGGCAGAAAGTGAAGAAGAACTAAAGAACCTCTTGATGAAAGTAAAAGAGGAGAGTGGAAAAGTTGGCTTAAAGCTCAACATTCAAAAAACGAAGATCTGGTCCGATTACTTCATGGCAAATAGATGGGAAAACTGTGGAAACAGTGACAGACTGTATGTTTTGGGGCTCGAAAATCACTGCAGATGATGACTGCAGCCATGAAATAAAAAGACACTTACTCCTTGGAAGAAATGTTACGACCAGCTTAGACAGCATATTAAAAAGCAGAGACATTACTTTGCCAACAAAGGTCCATCTAGACAAAGATATGGTTTTTCCAGTGGTCATGTATGGATGTGAGAGTTGGACTGTAAAGAAAGCTGAGTGCCAATGAATTGATGCTTTTGAAGTGTGGTGTTGGAGAAGACTCTTGAGAGTCTCTTGGACTGCAAGGAGATCCAACCAGTCCATCCTAAAGGAAATCAGTCCTGAATATTCATTTGAAGGACTGATGCTGAAACTGGAACTCAATACTTTGGTACCTGATGCAAAGAACTGACTCATTTGAATAGTCCCTGATGCTGGCAAAGATTGAAGGTGGGAGGAGAAGGGATGACAGAGGATGAGATGGTTGGATGGCATCACTGATTCAATGGACATGAGTTTGAGTATACTCTGGGAGTTGGAGATGGACAGGGAGGCCTGGCGTGCTGCAGTCCATGGGGTCACAGAGTTGGACAGGACTGAGTGACTGAACTGAACCATATACACTAAATCTTTATGCATTCATCTGTTAATGGACACTTGAGTTTGTTTCCACGTCTTAGCATTGTATGTAGTGCTGCTAGGAACATTGGGGTGCATGGATCTTTCTGAAGTAGTTTTCATCATTTCTGGATATATGTCTAGGAGTGGGATTGCTGGATCATATGGTAGCTCTTTTTTTTAGTTTTTTTTAAGCAACCTCCACACCGTTTTCTGCAGTGGATACACCAATTTGCATTCCCACCCACAGTGTAAGAGGGTTTCATGGATATTTTGGAGGTTACTTATTTTATACTTTGAGTTATAATCTAATGTTACTTTTTTTTCTTGCTCAAATTGCTTCCATTTTGATCACTGGGAGCTCTTTCAGTTAGCTCCTCTTTCTAGGTGTACTTTTCACAGTCGTGATTTTACAAATATATTTTTATGATTCATTGATTTAATACAGTTCCTCACAAAAAATGTGTACTTTATGAGGACAAGTTTGTGTCTTACTGAGTTTGGTTCTTTACCTCTGTGTCCTTAATATTTAGTAGTGTGACTGGAATAGAGTAAGTGCTCAGTGAATACTGAAGGGCTAAATACAAGAATGAATGAGTAAGTGAATGTGTTAGACATTGTAAAAGGCATGTCACATATATCATTTGTACACTTCAAAATAATTCTTAAGAGGAAGCATTATTATTCCCTATTTTATGGATGGAGGAACTAAATTCAGAGAAGTTAAGTAACTTGACCAGAGACACACAGCTGGTAGCCAAGAACTGGAACCCAAGATTGCCTGATTGATGTGCATGGCAGTCCTGAATGTTGCAGTTGAGAAATATATTAAAATCTGAAAAAGTCTAATTATAAAGTTATATGTGTCTATAGTTGCCCTCTCATTATTTATCTCCTTACCACTCTCTTTATTCATACTTAAAACCAGATATTATCTATTGTCATAAACAGGACCCCCCAAAATGAGTATAATTTTCAAAAAAATTTAAATTTTGCTAGTCCTTCACTCAGTGCATAAATTACTTAACTCTCAACCAACTCTTACGTATCCTGGTTTGCAGGAGAAATTCCAAAATTTGAGTAGCTATATATTTAAATCAACATATGTTTTCCCAATATACTGATGAGAGTCAAATAGAGCATCCTTCTGGTCTTCATAGAAAGGCTCAGAAGGACCCCTGGCTTTATTTTGCCACCTTAGTGGCCAAAATTAGTGGCAATGGGCAGTGAGTGGAAGGCAGATGGTCTTAGGGGATGGAAGGGCTGGGTTTGATGCATGCCTCTGCTGCTTCCCAATGGGAGACAAGTTCTGAAGAACTTTCAAGCCTCAGAGTTCTTGTCTATAAAATGGTGTTAATCCAAGTGCCCATTTTACAAGTGAAGATGAAATGGGGACCTTGTGTATTAAGTACATAATATAGTGCCTTTAACATACAAAGTACTCAATGCATGGTGCTATTGTTTTTATTTTTGTTATCATTGTTATTTCCTTCTCTGGAGGTTAAAAATATTGGAGTGTTGTTTAAGTGATTTGTTTTAATGGAGCACTGATATGAAATACAGGAAGACTCAAACTGAGAACCCGTAAACTACATGTGACTAATTTTTGAGGATATCTAGTTTCAAGATGAGGCTCTACTTTTCTGGCAAAAATATTTTTAACTTGAATACATTTACTCTTAAATTATAATCTAATTTATAAAGGTATCTCCATGGCGCTGTTCAACTGTCTCATAATCTTCAATAAACATGCCCCACACAATTTTTAATGACCCTGAACACAGACTATCACTTATTCCACTAACTTAGAATCTTGTCATCCTCTCAACCAATGGTAGTAAATCTCCCTTTGTATTGTGACAGTGAAGTGAAGTGAAGTGGCTCAGTCGTGTCCGACTCTTTGCGACCCCATGGACTGCAGCCCACCAGGCTCCTCTGTCCATGGGATTTTCCAGGCAATAGTCCTGGAGTGGATTGCCATTTCCTTCTCCAGGGGATCTTCCCAACCCAGGAATAGAACCCGGGTCTCCCGCATTGTAGACAGATGCTTTACCGTCTGTGACAAGTAATATTTAATTCAACTCGGGCAGATTGGGTATACTGGACAATGAATTATAACGTGACTGTTAACACCTATTGCCAGCCTGTTTCCATGCCCTGTAAGAATTGCTTTCTAGGGACTTCTCTGGTGATCCAGTAGTTAGAACTCACTCTGAGTTCTCACTGCCAAGGGCCTGGGTTCAATCCCTGGTTAAGGAGCTAAGATCCCCCTAGTCACTTGGGCACAGCCAAAACAAACAACGACAAAAGAATTGCTTTCAAATACTGTGTAAAGTTTCACCAATGACTCACCATTCAACCCACAAATCACTGTTGCCTTAGAGAATCCTTCAGCACAGACCCTGCTGTTGGCCCCACGTCTCCAGTTGTTTACTGTGATTCTAAAGGAGTAGTTAGTAGTCACAGTAGTGGAGAGTTGGGTAACCTCTCAGCAGGCATGTTCTCATACCAACGGTTAGGTTCCAAATGTCCGTATGGACATTTACAGGCATCTGTGGGCTTCCTCAGTGGCTCAGCATGTAAAGAATCCGTTGCAATGCAGGAGATGTGGGTTCCATCCCTGGGTCAGGAAGACCCTCTGGAGGAAGGCATGGCAACCCACTCCAGGATTCTTGCCAGGAAAATCCCATGGACAGAGGAGCCTGGTGGGCTATGGTCCATGGGGTTGGAAGCGACAGAACACCAGCACCCCGTTCTGTATTCAGTGATCCTAATATGCACAATTTCCATATATTAATCTCAGTGTGTCTGAAAATCACTGTTGGCCAGGAAGTGAGTATAATATCTTTTGCCTCCATGTGCGTATCAGTATTAGAATAGGTGTTCCTGGGTTGAAAGGAAAATCTGAAGATGGTAGTGGACCATTCTTGTACAAGAGAAGAAAATGCATTGCTAGTACCTTAAATGGCATAGAGAAGTTCAGTGTACAGGATCCGAGGAGAGCCAGACTTAGTGTGAAGTTTTGAGATGATCTTAAAGCTGTTTGGTGTGCACCCTTTTTATTATGCATAATAAGGTGATATAATAAAATCTATGCCCAGGTAAGTCTAAAAGAGCTATTTCAGAAACTAAGTTTTAAAAAAAAGAAAACCCTTGAGTGTAAGAAAGCATTCTGTCTCAGGGACAGAGTTTTTTCTTAGTGGTGCAAGTCATAATGGCATGTCTTATGATGAATGGCTTATTAGATTTGATAAAATATGGCAGCCGGAAGCCCTCACGTTTTAGGTTTGTTCTGGAACTTCTGGTTCCTTATTTCAGTTAACACTCTTGGTTTAATGTTGTCAGCCCCTTGCAGTTAATTTGCTTCACGACTCACATTCTTACATAGCAAAATCTAGAGGAAGAGAAAGATCTTCATGGGTTCATTTTTCAATTAACCTCTGTAGAGACAAGCTATCCATTGCATGGCTTAAGTCTGATTTTCTAAGTCAATTATTGGCAAAGAGAAATTAGATTCTCATGATTAAGATTCAGGTCAGTTCAGTCACTCAGTTGTGTCCAACTCTTTGCAATCCCATGGACTGCAGCACACCAGGCCTCCTTGACCATCACCAACTCCCAGAGTTTACTCAAAGTCATGTCCATCGAGTCGGTGATGCCATCCAACCATCTCATCCTCTGTCATCCCCTTCTTTTCCCTCCTTCAATATTTCCCAACATCAGTGTTTTTTCAAATGAGTCAGTTCTTTACATCAGGTGGCCAAAGTATTGGAGTTTCAGCTTCAGCATCAGTCCTTCCAATGAATATTCAGGACCGATTTCCTTTAGGATGGACTGGTTGGATCTCCTTGCAGTCCAAGGGACTCTCAAGAGTCTTCTCGAATACCACAGTTTAAAAACATCAATTCTTTGGTGCTCAGCTGAACATGACTACTGGAAAAACCATACCCTTGACTAGACGGACCTTTGTTGGCAAAGTAATGTCTCTGCTTTTTAATATGCTAAGTTGCTCATAACTTTTCTTCTAAGGAGTAAGCATCTTTTTATTTCATGACTGTAGTCACCATCTGTCATGATTTGGGAGCTCAAAATAATAAAGTCAGCCACTGTTTCCACTGTTTACCCATCTATTTGCCATGAAATGATGGGACCAGATGCCATGATCTTAGTTTTCTGAATGTTGAGCTTTAAGCCAACTATTCACTCTCCTCTTTCACTTTCATCAAGAGGCTTTTTAGCTCCTCTTCACTTTCTGCCATAAGGGTGGTGTCATCTGCATATCTGAAGTTATTGATATTTCTGCCAGCAATGTTGATTCCAGCTTGTGTTTTATCCAACCCAGCATTTCTCATGATGTACTCTGCATATAAGTTAAATAAGCAGGGTGACAATATACAGCCTTGACGTCCTCCTTTTCCTATTTGGAACCAGTCTGTTGTTCCATGTCCAGTTCTAACTGTTGCTTCCTGACCTGCATACAGATTTCTCAGGTGGCAGGTCAGGTGGTCTAGTATTCCCATCTGTTTCAGAATTTTCCACAGTTCATTGTGAGCCACACAGTCAAAGGCTTTGGCATAGTCAGTAAAGCAGAAAGAGATGTTTTTCTGGAACTCTCTTACTTTTTCCATGATCCAATCAATGTTGGCAATTTGACCTCTGGTTCCTCTCCTTTTCTAAAACCAGCTTGAACAATGCTTAAGATTAATCAGGATCAAATCTGAAAACCACATGGGTTGGTGTATTCAAGAGAAAGGTGGAGAGAATGTTGTGAGGCAGCCAGAAGGGTCCACTACAGTGCTTTTCTTTCTCTTTATTTCAAACTGTGTCAAGACACCTTTCCCCCCACAAGGCATACTTTCGAGTTTAATAATATTGTTGAAACAAAAATCTCTTCCTATCCCAAGCATCAAGTTTTCTAAGAAATTCTTGTATGAAGTAAAATCTATTTGTGGTATTTTAGCAGAGTACTGTGAAAACTGAATGCTGCTATTAGGGAGGGTATTTGCCTAAAGTTAACTGGTTATAGACACACAAGTGTCTATAACCTGAGTGAGAGAGCAGTTGTCATTTTATGGATTTGAGGGAAAATGTAGGATCTCTTCTGTGTACCATAGGTGTGTGTTTTAATTTACCATCTATTTTACCTCTAGGAAAGCATTCAAGGAGATATTATTGGTGATTTGTAGTAACAGAGAAGCTGGTTTCTTTCATCTTTTTTTCTTTTCAGAAAAAATGATGGATAAGATGGTCAATTTTTTATCCAGTAGGGAGGCAGTTGGACCTTCTAAGTTTGGTGTAAAATGTTCGACTGTTGTTCTTCCAATGTGGTATGAGAAGCAGCTGCTGCTGCTAAGTCGCCTCAGTCGTGTCCGACTCTGTGCGACCCCATAGATGGCAGCCCACTGTGTTCCCCCCTCCCTGGGATTCTCCAGGCAAGAACACTGGAATGGGTTGCCATTTCCTTCTCCAATGCATGAAAGTGAACAGTGAAAGTGAAGTCACTCAGTCGTGTCCGACACTCAGCGACCCCATGGACTGCAGCCTTCCAGGCTCCTCCCTCCTCTGTCCATGGGATTTTCCAGGCAAGAGTACTGGAGTGGGGTGCCATTGCCTTCTCCCAGGGTGGGTAAATACATCGGAAGTGGAGGCAGGATTAGAGTTTGAGAAATGTATCAAAACTTATCAGGGCAAGAAAACCTGGAACGGGAAACAGAAGGGTCAGAACACTTGAAAAAGTAAATGCAAAGTGCCATAGGTGGCCAGAAATGGGGTATGGATGAATCTCCCTGGGCTTTCTGTGAAGCTGTTAGTGCAGTGGTTTAAGACCATAGGCTCTGTTTTAGGTTAAATACTACTCTGTCCTTTACTAGCTGTGTGACTCTCAACTAATTGTGTAACCTCCAAAATCAATTTCCTTGTCTGTAAAATAAGAATAATAGGGGTGGGGTGGGAGGGAGACTCAAGAAAGAGGGGATATGGCTGATTCATGTTTTACGGCAGAAACCAACACAATACTGTAAAGCAATTATCCTCCAATTAAAAAAAACTTAAAAAAATAATACTAGCACCCATTTCATTCTTATTATACTGTGTTTATTTCCTTCTTAACCTATCCTGGTCATCAGCTATTTGATTTCATTTGTTGGTTGCATTTACTATCTTTCCTCCCAAAGATAAATTCTTTGGTGGTAGGAACTTTGTTTGACTCATTCACTGCTGAATTTCAAGTACCTTGCCCAGTGACAATATAAGAAAATAAGGAGGTGATTTAACAAATAGTGTCTTTGAATAGATAAGAGAGGATGCAATCAAGGAAACAAACTGAATAGCTTTATGTAAGAATGGGATAGCTCAGTGCTTCTCCAAATTTAAAAAGCATCCAGATACCTTAGGGATTTTGATAAAAGTGCAGGTTCTAATTCAATAGGGTTAGTTGAGGCCTGAGATTCGAAGTATACACCAAGCTCCTCCAGTAGCAAGGTCTAGGAAAATTACTGAGTCAGACACTGTAGGGATGGCAACAGGGAACTGTGTTTTTGCTAATTCTCCAAGTAATTATGATGCATATCAAAGTTGGAAAACTTCTGGGCTGAATGAAAGAAGAAAAGAGATTTTAGGAAGTGTGGAGGGACAGCTGAAATGGAATCGAGTGAATATCTAATGACAGTCAAAGAGGCCAAGATTAATGTACAACAATGCTTAAGTGGAGTTCTGGGATTCTCTAATCTAAGTTTCTATTATATTAAAAAAAAAAAAAAGATGCCTTCAGCACTGATTTCAAAAATGAGGAGTTACATATCCCATCCAAATTAGTGCCTACATATGCTGGTTACCTTAACTTGAATGCCTCTGAACTTCCTAGCAAACGCTTCAGACTAATTGAAGGTTTTTCTTATACCTGGTGCTGTTTTGTAAAGAAGGAGCTATGTTGAATAGACATAATTTGTCTCTTTGGCAAACTAATGAACCCCTTATTGACAATAAGGAGAAAGAAGTAGCCAGCATATGTTTTAGCTTAAATGAGCTTTTGATTCTTTTTCATATTTGCAAATTAAATTTGTTTGCAAGGCTATATTTAGACTGCAATATCAGTGGCTTTATTGCAATATTAAAAAAGGAGAGGAGAACTTATTAGATAATATTTTGTAGGCCTTGAGCCTTAGGCCACTGCTGTGTAACTATTTTTACCTGACTAATGATGGAAACTTAAAGGGGCATGGCTCAGACAGTAAGGGATCTGCCTGCAGTGCAGGAGATCCAGTTCAATCCCTGATCACTGTGTCAGGAAGATTGCCTGGAGAAGGGAATTGCAAGCCACTCCAGGATTCTTGCCTGGAGAATTCCATGAACAGAGGAGCCTGGTGCGCTGTAGTCCATGGGATTCAAAGAGTCAGACACACTTGAGCTATTCACACTTTTGCAATAATGAAAGGGAAAGCATAGTCATTAAATCTGCAAAGTTGGTGGACCTGGTATGTTAGGGATGAAATCTAAAAAAGTCAAATTGTATTGAAGGTGATACAGAAGTGGTTTATTGCTCAATCAATAAGTATTTTATTGTCTGATTATACATCCTTCGTGTCTCAAAAGAACTTCCAGCAGAGTCAACAAATATTTGAGTGTCTGCTGTGTGGAGCAGCTATGCCATGTTCTGAGCAGAATAGAGACAGAGGACTTGAGTGCTGACTTCAGGGTGCCTACAGCCCCAGGAAGAAGACAAGACCAGTACCTGAATAACTAAAGCAAGATTCCCAAGGGTGCCTCCTACTGGAGTTGTCAGTAGACTCCCTCTGAGAACTGAAGGTGATGAGAGTGTCCATCAACATGGATTGTAGACTTGATTTCAGACTTCAGCAACGTTATTCACAATGTAAAATACACATGCACTTTGACTCTGCTGCCATAGACAATTTATACTACATCCAGGTGCTGATCCAGATTTTGTGGATCTTGAAGCATGTCTAATTTTATGGTTTTCTGTTTAAGGGGAAAATTACACTTCAGGGCCCATGAAAGTGAGGGACTCTGAAGCTTGAGCTTCAGTAGCTTCACTGTAATCTGTTCTTAATAGAACTAGATGTGTAATTTAGCATTATTTTTAGTAGCAAAAGGCTAGACTAATCAAATTGTTCATTAGTAGAGTAGCTTTATGATATATTTATAATGGAATATCGGACAGCTACTAAAAAGGCTGTGAGAGATCTATCCATGTGTACCAATACAGAACAATCTCTAAGACCTTATGGCAAAAGCCAAGTGTAGAACGGTGTGCACAGTATGCTACTATTTATTTTTAAAAAGGGCACGAGTATTACTCTACATAGGGATATTGCTAATCATGCTTACAGATGAACTGAATAGCTCTGACACTGGAAGCATTGTTGCCTCTGGGAAAATGTACCGGATGGGGGTCAGTGGAGGAAGGAAACTTACTTTTTTTGCCTCATACCCTTTTGCACTGTTTGAATATTTACTAGGCGTGTTTACAACATTAAAACATACATTGCCATATGTAAAATAGATAGCCAATGGAAATTTGCTATATGACTCAGGGAACTCACACTGGAGCTTGGTAACAACCTAGAGGGGTGGGATAGAAAGAGAGGTGGGAGGGATGTTCACGTGAGAGGGGACATAGGTAAACCCATGGCTGATTCACATTGATGTCTGGTAGAAACCAACACAGTACTATACAGCAATTATCTTTCAATTAAAAATAAATAACATTTTAAAAGTAATGTGAAAAAGCACACACAAGCCACAGCAACCAAAGCAAAAAGAGACAGTCCTTGGAAGAAAACAGCACAGGGAACTCTTTACACTGTTGCACAGGGTGAAGCCAAGTTCCAGTGTTGAGGAAGCTCTTCCATGTAGGCATCAGGGAGCCGCTGAGCAGAGGGCTTGCCTAAGACTAGCTGTGCTTTTTAAGTGCTTATCTAGCCACGCTGGTGGGATGGTTTGGGTTCTGAGCCTGATACTGTGGATCCCCAAGAGACATACAATGAGGATCTGGGTGGTGGTCTGCAACTGGAGCAGAGACGTAAAGATGGAAGTGGGAGATGCACACAGGGTCAGGGAACGGATTAGGTATGGAAAGAAGGATATAGAAAGGGGCTGCAGGAGACCTTGAGGAAATAGGATTCATCTAGTTAGGACAATTAGTGCCCAGCTGTGTGTTCTAAGTTGTTTTTCCTTTGGTGTTCCGTGATATGTGTAAACTGTCTTGGAAAACCCTACTTGGGAAGGCTCCTGTTGCCATTAGCCTTCTTTCCCTTTCTCCTCAGGGATTCAGGGAAGGGTGGGACTTCTCAAGGACTCTGCTTTAAAGTGCTTATTCAGAGGGTATTTTCAGACCTTATCTTCTGAAAATATGAAAGGAAGCATAAAATTCATTGGACTACAAAGAAAGGAAGGCTCATTCATCGTTTGTTTCGTGTGAGAGCTAGCAAGGGTGGATAGAGTGGGCAGTCCACAGAGGGGGCTTGTCCCGGGGCACTGGGGTACCTTTTCTCATAAGCTAAATAAATGGTCATCTTCAAGGTCTAATCTTTTTGGTCAATAAAGTTCCCTGGCATTTCTGCAAATAATCCTGCCTCCCTGAGGATGTTTACCTTCCTTTAATTGAAGACAAAGGTTTTTCTTCTTCAGAGGTCAGGATAAAAAGCAAATTTATCCTGATCATGGTAACTTAAGAGGTCATGGTATCCTCACTTCACATTGGGATATGAAGGGTGCACTTTCCAGAGAGCATATTTCCACAGAGGAGAGCACGTGAGTGACTGAGTGAAGAGGGGCATGATTTTAAAAAGTTGCAGGTGAAAGAATGCAGAAAATATAGATCAAGTCAGTAAGATGACTTCTCTAACTGTGATACTGCCTACCTCAGATTAGGAATACCACACGTGGGAGTGGGGCTTGGCTTGGGTAAAAGTTTCCCCCAGATGGGGTTCAGGACCCCTTGAGATAGAATCATCTGGGGATGCTTGTGAAAAATCAGGTTCCTGGGATCCACCCAGGTCCCAGTTAATAACAAACTTGAGAGGCTGAGGAGTGGCCGGGAATCTGCATTTTGACCAAAGCTCCCTGGTGATTCTCTTGCTCACAAAAGTTTGGTAGTCATTGCCCTAGTCATTTAGGATTTCACTCTTCTCTTCTTCCCAGTATCTTCCTATCCCTGACCTTTCTTTCTCTCTTGAGCCATGTCATCCTGGGATGGCAGCCCATCTTCTCTGCTCCCTACAACCTAAGGGCTTAACTCCATCACAGACCTTCTGGCACTCTCTTGTAGATAAATTTACATGATAATGTGCATTCTTTGGAGCCAAGAGGTGTGCAATTTATATTTATTGTTCTAGAATTCCAGGCCTGGAACACCTAACCAAGAAGCTTCTCAATCCCGGAGCATTGGAATGGTGAGATTTGTGCAGTGCAGTGTATCAGTGCAGAGCTATGGCTTTCAAAATTGTTGAATGGAATCAGGTCAGTTCAATGATTTTCTGATTTATCCGTAGCTTTGTGTATCCTCAGCAGCAATCTGGTGGAAGTTTGTGTATGAGCCCATTCATGGAGGTGCATACTATCTTCTCTGCTTGAATCACTCCCGAGTTTCCTTTCAGTTCAGTTCAGTTCAGTCACTCAGTCGTATCCGACTCTTTGCAACCCCATGAACTGCAGCACGCCAGGCCTCTCTGTCCATCACCAACTCCGGAAGTCCACTCAAACTCACGTCCATCGAGTCGGTGATGCCATCCAGCCATTTCATCCTGTGTTGTCCCTTTTTCCTCCTGCTCCCAACCCCTCCCAGCATCAGAGTCTTTTCCAATGAGTTAAGTCTTCGCATGAGGTGGCCAAAGTACTGGAGTTTCAGCTTTAGCATCATTCCTTCCAAAGAACACCCAGGACTGATCTCCTTTAGAATGGATTGATTGGATCTCCTTGCAGTCCAAGGGACTCTCAAGAGTCTTCTCCAACACCACAGTTCAAAAGCATCAATTCTTTGGCACTCAGCTTTCTTCACAGTCCAACTCTCACATCCATACACGACCACTGGAAAAACCATAGCCTTGACTAGACGGACCTTTGTTGGCAAAGTAATGTCTCTGCTTTTGAATATGCTATCTAGGTTGGTCATAACTTTCATTCCAAGGAGTAAGCGTCTTTTAATTTCATGGCTGCAGTCACCATCTGCAGTGATTTTGGAGCCCAAAAAAAATAACATCTGACACTGTTTGTACTGTTTCCCCATCTATTTCCCATGAAGTGATGGGACCAGATGCCATGATCTTCGTTTTCTGAATGTTGAGCTTTAAGCCAACTTTTCCACTCTCCTCTTTCACTTTCATCAAGAGGCTCTTTAGTTTTTCTTCACTTTCTGCCATAAGGGTGGTGTCATCTGCATATCTGAGGTTATTGATATTGCTCCCGGCAATCTTGATTCCAGCTTGTGTTTCTTCCAGTCCAGCGTTTCTCATGATGTACTCTGCATAGAAGTTAAATAAGCTTTACCCCCACACTATTAGGCTCTTTGCTGTTGTTTAGTTGCTAAGTCATGTCCAACTCTTTGTGACCCTGTGGACTGTAGCCTGCCACACTCCTCTGTCCAGGGGATTTCTCAGGCAAGAATACTGGAGTGAGTTGCCATTTCTTTCTCCAGGGGAATCTTCCCAACACAGGTATTAAACCTTGGTCTCCTGCATTGCAGGTGGATTCTTTACCAATAAACCACCTGAGAAGCTCTTACCCACCTCTAACAATAACTACAGGCATAGACTGTACTTAGTAGGCTACTATTCACAGAATTCAGATATGAAACACAGAATTGGCTAAATCCAAGTTTTGTGCATAGATAATGCCAGAGTGCTGGGCTTAAATTACCTGCCTATAGCAGAGATGTGAAAACAGGTCAGTGACAAATTTAGGTCCTGATCTAATCAAGCAGTCTGGAAGGCAGCCAGCAAGTCAGGACAGCTCAGATAGCAGACAGCATCTCTCTCCCTTCCCAACATTCTGCTTGTGGGCTTTTAGCCTCCATGCCTCAGAAAGAATTGCTAAGTACTTGAGTGGTTTACAAAAGCACTTTAAAATTAATTCAGATCAGGCTGTAGGTGGTTATGATGGAAGTTGTTGAACCGGTGTCAAATAGTGTCCCAACATCTTTTCTATGATTTATTTCTCTCACTTTTGTCCCTTCAAAAATCAATTGGTTTTCTTCACAGCCAGAGGCTTTATGCGATCTGAAATTAGTAAGCCTTTGAAGTGTCCCTGGCATTTGGAAGTGCTCAGAGCCCATGGTAGGCCAGCTTTCCACTCAATGCGTAAGGAAAAGTTCTGGAGTCTGGAGAAGGAGGATGGTCTGGCACTGAGGCCCACATGGTGGGTTGGGGCTCACCCTCTGACACCCCTCGGCTTAGGTGAAGCTGATTTTCTTCTTCCGGCAAACCTCAAGGCATCAAGCCCACTCCCATCCTGCCCTGCTGCTCACTCAGAGTCCTGTCTCTGCCTGAGGGTAGGATGGGAGTTCAACCCATTATTAAACATCCTTCAGTCCACTGGACAAGCACACCAGAGTCCTGGAAACCATAACTTGAGCTCGATTTGTATCTTTTAACTCACATAGAATCCACAGTAGTGAGGGGCTCTGTTACTCTCATCCACTTGTCCTCTGACCTCAGTGAAGGTGGGCCATTCATGACTCCCACTTCACAGTTAATTACTCTTCTCAAGGTCCTGGGGCAAAATTCTCCCTTGCCCTATAGAGGCTTTTAGATCTCTGCTTCCTCTGCGGCCTCTCTTGGAGCCTCTCTTTGGGGGCCTCTTTTCCGGGGTTGGCTGTCAATCATTCAGTTCCATCGCTTCCATCAGGTTGGACCACAGTGGAGAGCGGTCCTAAGGAAGTGCAACATCATCATGGCCGTCAGACTCTCACTCTGCTGTGATGCTCAGCCTCGTAGAGTGCTTTTCTGCGGCATATTCTTTCTTTGCTTTGAGTTGCCTTTCCAAATGTCCCTTTTACCAAACATGAATCTGCTTCCTTGACTGTCCCTTTATGAGTAAGATAATCATATTTTCTGGCATTAATCATAATCCCAGAAAATATGGAAGTTATACCTAAGTTATATCTAAGAAATGTAAATATCTTTTAATGACAATTGAATAAAAAATTGAAGGAAGAACTATTTGGATTGAAAGTTTTGAAATATATGGTTGGGTCAATATGTCCAAGGGCTATGATATCTGATTTTGACTATTCTGAGTCTCATTCCTTCAAGTCCCTGATAGTAACAGGTTACCTCACTCATGTTCAATGAATGAATATAATTTGTTCATCTTAATGATTTATCTATGCAGAGTAATGTGATCCCTGGGTCAGGAAGATCCCCTGGAGAAGGAAATGGCAACGCACTCCACTATTCTTGCCTGGAAAATTTCAAGGATGGAGGACCCTGGCAGGCAACAGTCCATGGGGTTGCAAAGAGTTGGACATGAGAGTGACTTCACTTTCACTTTCATGCAGAGTAATATATGTGCATTTGGGGGAAGACTTTTAACTTAAAGATGAAATATCAGAGTTAAATGACAAATTGTTATAGATTTCAATCACAGCTGGACTTTGTCTCAGTTTTGGCATATACTAGCAATTTTACTTTGAGTATCTCATTTAACTGATCCTCAGTTCTCTCAGGCTTGAAGTAACTGGAGATAATAATAGCTGGAGAGTTATGCCCCATGCCTTACCTATGTGTTACCTAGTAGTTATCGAAATATATTATGCAAAAGAATCACATGAAGAATTTGTTAAGACACAAGCCTCCTGGTCCCCCAACCAGGAGAGATTCAAATTGGTAGATCTGGGGTAGGCTTGAGAAAGTACGTTTTGGAAAGACCTCAGATGATGTTGCTGATAGTGGATCCCGTTTTGGAGTATTGTCATAATCTCAAGTTAGCAGTTGTCAAACATGCCTGTGAGATCATGCGCTTGTCTAAACGACAGATTCTCAGACTCTGTCTTTGGAAAATGTGCTTCTATAATCCTGGGAGGAACCTAAAAACCTAGGAATCTTTGTGTTTAATAAAACACCCAGGAAATTCTTTGTGCCTGTTTATGTCCTCAGTGACATTTTATTGTTTTTCACTAATTTTAGACTCATAGAAATGTTACCAAAATTGTAAGAGAGTTGACATATACCACTTACCCAGCTTATATAACTGTAACTTAATTACCCAAACTCAGACATGAACATGGACTCAATACTATTAACTACCGACCCTTTGGGTAATTCTGACACAATCAGTCTGTAACAGGCTGAGTAGTGACCTCTGAAGATGCTCACATTCTAATCCTGAGAACCTAAGAATGCTACCTTTTATGGCAAAATGGACTATGTAGTGTGATTAAGTTAGGGATTATGAGGTGGGGAGATTGCCCTCAATTGTTTGGATGGACCTGCTAGAGTCAGAAGCATCCTTATTATTATGAGATGCATGCAAAAAATCAGAATTAAAAGAGAAGGCAATGTGCAGAAAGAAACAGCAAGAAAATGTATTCTGATACAGCGCCAAGGACAGCCTCTGGAAACTAGAAAAATGCTAGGAAATAGATTCTCCCTTAGGGATTCCAGAGTGATCCAGCTTGCCCCAGCACCTTGATTTTAGCCCTGTAAAGCTCATTTTGGGTTTCTGGCCTTCAGAACTGTTAGAAGTGTGTTCTAATTTGTTACAGCAGCATAGGACATGAATACACAGGGCATGGAAAATATTTGAGAACTGTTGAACCTCACTAGCATTGTGTAGGGAATTAAATAAGATAACTAACATGAAAGTGGCTAGCTTTTATTTTGGGGGCTTTCCTGGTGGCTCAGATGGTAAAGAATCTGCCTGCCTTGTGGGAGATCTGGGTTTCATTCCTAGGTCAGGAAGATCCCCTGAAGAAAGGAATGGCTACTGACTCCAGTATTCTTGCCTGGAGAATTCCATGGACAGAGGAGCCTGGTGGGCCAGAGTCCCTGGGGTTACAAAGAATCGGACACGACTGAACACCTTGACATATATACAATATGGGCTCACTAGAGGGTATTTTGGTTACCAAAGAAACAAAAGCAAACACTGACAACTGTATGCTTGCACGATTGCTGGGGCTGTGTTCTCTTTTCTTTTTTAATAATAATATTTACCATTATTATATTTTATTTCTGTACCATTTGGCATGTACAGGTCTTAGTTCCCCAATGAGGGATCACACCAGTGCCCTCTGCATTGGAAGCACGAAGTCTTAACCACTGACTGCCGGGGAAGTCCCACTCGGGTTGTATTCTGAGACAGTATATCTTCACTGGGTAAGAAGCTGAGGAAGATAACTGTCCTGGGAAGTTGTAGATGGATGGTCCTTTCTCTGCTCTCTGTCCCCTTAGCCTCTGTTCATGAAAACCACTCAAAACTTCCCATAAAGAAAATGGTTTGATTTTTGCTGCCTGCTTCAGTTGTTTGTTTTTCTTAGCTTTACTGAGAATGGAGTTATACTATTACTTAAAATGCACACACATACACACATCATTGAGGGTTTTGGGTCAGTTTGGCACACTTTCTTACCTTGAATTAGGTTTTTTCAAAAAACTTTTCCCTTTTAGATATGTATTATCTTTGGATCTCTGATTTATTTTCCTTTTCATTATTCATTTTCATCTTGTCTTTGGATTTCTCTGTGTCTCTTATCTATGGAATCTTGTATTTTTCTTTTACTATATTATAATCTAATCAACTTGATTCCTGTTTCCTTTTTTGTACGTGTGTGTCCGGTAGAGAGCAAGGGGTACAAGATGAGATGGGGGGATTCTATGTCCTCCAGGCACTTCTGGGCAAGAACCATTTTCAGTTCATTTCCATACCTGGAGGGCACAATCTATTGCATGTTAAAGACAACCTATGTTTCTGGAAAGAGCATGTAAAAATCAACAAGGAGCTCCTTGTCAAACTCCCTCATCTGACAGCTTTTCAAATATGTCTCTTGGCTGAGTAGAGATCCTTTTTTAAAAATTGAATCATTCATTTACAAGGTTGTGATGATTTCTTCTGTACAGCAAAGTGATTGTTATACATACATATACTCATTTTTATATTCTTTTCTATTATGTTTTATCACAGGATATTGAATATACTTCCCTGTGCTATACAGTAGGACTATGTTGTTTATCCACTATATATATATAAATATATGAAATAGTTTGCATCTGCTAACCCCAAACTCCCGTTTCATCCCTCCTCCACCTCCCCTCCCTCTTAGCAACCACAAGTTGTTCTCTATGTCTGTGAGTCTGTTTCTGTTTCATAGTTAAGTTCATTTGTGTCATATTTTTTAATTAATTAATTTTTTATTTTTTAAATGTAAATTTATTTTAATTGGAGGCTAATTACTTTACAATATTGTATTGGTTTTGCTATACATTGACATGAATCCACCACGGGTATACACATGTTCCCCATCCTGAAACCCCCTCCCACCTCCCTCCTCATACCATCCCTCTGGGTCATCCCAGTGCACCAGCCCCAAGCATCCAGTATAATGCATTGAACCTGGACTGGGATTCATTTCACATATGATGATATACATGTTTCAATGCCATTCTCCCAAATCATCCCACCCTCTCCCTCTCCCACAGAGTCCAAAAGACTGTTCTATACATCTGTGTCTCTTTTGCTGTATTGAATACAGGGTTATCGTTACCATCTTTCTAAATTCCATATATATGTGTTATTATACTGTATTGATGTTTTTCTTTCTGGCTTAATTCACTCTGTATAATAGTCTCCAGTTTCATCCACCTCATTAGAACTGATTGAAATGTATTCTTTTTAATGACTGAGTAAAGACTCTTGAGAGTCCCTTGGACTGCAAGGAGATCCAACCGGTCCATTCTAAAGGAGATCAGTCCTGGGTGTTCTTTGGAAGGACTGATGCTGAGGCTGAAACTCCAGTACTTTGGTAACCTGATGCAAAGAGTTGACTCTTTGGAAAAGACTCTGATGCTGGGAGGGATTGGGGGCAGGAGGAGAAGGGGACGACAGAGGATAAAGATGGCTGGATGGCATCACTGACTCAATGGACATGAGTTTGAGTGAACTCCAGGAGTTGGTGATGGACAGGGAGGCCTGGTGTGCTGCAATTCATGGGGTCGCAAAGAGTTGGACACGACTGAGCCAACTGAACTGAATACTCCATTGTGTGTATGTACCACAGCTTTCTTATCCATTCATCTGCTGATGGACATCTAGGTTGCTTCCATGTCCAGGCTATTATAAACAGTGCTGCGATGAACATTGGGGTACACGTGTCTCTTTCAATTCTGGTTTCCTTGGTGTGTATGCCCAGCAGTGGGATTGCTGGGTCGTATGGCAGTTCTATTTCCAGTTTTTAAAGGAATCTCCACACTGTGTCATATTTTTGATTTCACATATATGTGATATCATGTGGTATTTGTCTTTCTGACTAGTTCACTTAGTATGATTATCTCTAGGTCCATCCATGTTGCTGAAAATGGCATTATTTCCTTCTTTTTTATGGTTGAATTTTATATATATATATATTTATTTATAGACACACACACACACGCACATACACCACATCCTTTTTATCCATTCATCTGGCAATGGATTTAGACTTTTTTCCTTGTCTTGGCTGTTGTGAATAGTGCTTCTTTGAACATAAGAGTGCATGTTCTTTCTGAATTATTAGTTTTGTCCAGATATATGCCCAGGAAGGGAGATTGCTGGATCATATGGCAACTCTATTTTTAGTCTTTGAGGAACCGCCATACTGTTCTCCAAAACCAGCTTACATTCCCACCAACAATGCTATTTGTAGACTTTTTAATAATGACTCTTCTGACTGGTGTGAGGTGGTGCCTCTTCATAGTCTTGATTTGCATTTCTCTAATAACTAGCGATACTGAGCATTTCATGTGCCACTTGACTATCAACATATCTTCTTGGATAAATGTCTACTAGGTTCTTCTGCCCGTTTTTTGGTTGGGTTGTTTTGTTGTTGAGCTGTGTGAGCAGCTTGTGTATTTTGGAAATTAAGCCTTTGGTTATATCATTTGCAAATAGTTTTTCTCATTCTGTAGGTTGTCTTTGTGTTTTGTCTGTGGCTTCCTTTGCTATACAAAAGCTTGTAAGTTTAATTAGGTTTCATTTGTTTCTTTTTGTATTTATTTCTATTGCCTTGAGAGGCGATAGAGCTCATTTCTTTTAGTCAACTTATTTGTTGATCTTCTTCTCTGTCCCAGACATTAAACTAGGCCTCAGCAGCACAGTACAAAACAGATGGGATAGCCCAGTGATTTCAGGTTTGGTCTCAAACCTAACTGATAACAGGATAAAAATCATATGCTCACCTGTTTTCTTTTTTAACGATAATATTTTTGCTCTTCTTTTAGTCATTGTGGGTTTTTTTTTTTTTTTACCCAGAACATTAACCTCCAATTATCTGCTCATTTTTGTTTTGATTTAACTCTCATTTGTTTTCCTTCAGGTTTGTTTATTTTCATTGTTTTTTATCATTATAGCAGGAAATTTGGTATTTGGGGGGAAAGGGGAATAATCCATCATAAATGGAAAATTTGTAGACCTCTTTTTCTCTACCCATTTCTGCAGGGGTCACACATTGTAAGAGTCATACTCTTCTCACTGTTGCCTCTCAAACACACATTCCTCACTAAGTATATTCAGAAATACATTCGAAGGACAGTGACAACTCTCCCTAAAAGATGGCAGTAAGAAATGAGACCATTTGCTTTTACCATTAGTCACCACTTGTTCTAAAGTCTTTGGGGAAGGGGATGTCGTGTTCACAAGAAGGGGAATAGCAGAGATGCTTAGGCCTGCTCAGGGAAGTCTGGCTCACTTCTCTGTGTCTCCCAAGACTGATGTCCCTCTTTTGGGAAAGACAGAAGGTATCATAACATTGTAACTGTTCTTCCAACACTCCAGCTGTTCTTCCAAATTTTATTTGCACAAGTTTGTATGAAATCTAGACTTGTGAAGACACATTTTTTTCCACATTCAAGATTTTGGCTTGTACCAGTCAGATTTCTTAGTTGTAATAAACAAAAACAAACTCTGATTAACCAAAACCAGAAAACTATTTAGAATATGTTGGAGTAGCTCTCAGTAGCTGTTGGAGAACCAGTGTCAAAATACAGGCAGGACTAAGGGAGACCAGGGCATCAAGAATTTTCATTCAAATTCACAGCATAGCAACAGTCTGATTTAAGAGTCATCATTGGTGAGCCCTTCACTGCTCTTTCTCTGCCAAGGACTCCACTGTCTTGACATCCCTCATCTCCAGTCTTCAAGATTCAAACTCCTGTGTAGAAGCACTAGATTGACCAGGCCTTAGCCATCTTCTCTTACACTGGCTGCCAGGCATAGAAAGAGGTCTAATATCCATTTGACTTCCATAGTGGGAGACAGATTCCTAAAATAGAGGGAGGGTGTCCAAATGATGGGCAGTCAAGATATTACACAGGGTGCTACAGATGCTTCTTCCCCCAACCAAGGAACAAAGGCAGTGGGAGATATTTGGGGTAGGTTCACAGCTTGTGCTCCTTGGGAGAAGGCGATGGCACCCTACTCCAGTACTCTTGCCTGGAGAATCCCATGGATGGAGGAGCCTGGTGGGCTGCAGTCCATGTGGTAGCGAAGAGTCAGACATGACTGAGCGACTTCCCTTTCACTTTTCACTTTCATGCATTGGCGGAGGAAATGGCAACCCACTCCAGTGTTCTTGCCTGGAGAATCCCAGGGACGGGGGAGCCTGGTGGGCTGCCGTCTATGGGGTCGCACAGAGTCAGACACGACTGAAGCAACTTAGCAGCATAGCTTGTGCTCTTTAAGTCGCATTGTTATCAGTGGTTCCTTACTCTCACTATGCTGCTGCTAGGCCACTTCAGTCGTGTCCAACTCCTTGCGACCCCAGGGACTGTAGCCCTCCAGGCTCCTCTGTCCATGGGATTCTCCAGTCATGAATACTGGAGTGGGTTGCCATGCCCTCCTCCAGGGGATCTTCCCGACCCAGGGATTGAACCCGCCTCTCTTATGTCTCCTGTATCGCAGGCAGGTTCTTTAGTGCCATTTGGGAAGAGAATCACTTTTAGAAGTCTCTTTACTATTGGTCCTTAAAAATCAAGATTTGTATTTTGTTTTTTTCTTTAATCAAGGGGACAATTTTCCTCCCTCCCATCCCTCTCTTTCTTGTTGTCTCATATATTTTTAAAACTGAGAAGGGTCTTAGAATAACATCTATTCAATAAGAATGATTTTGGCTATAGGTAATGGAATATTCCCCCAAATGGCTTATAAAATGAGAAACTGTTTAATGAATTCTAATATTGGTTATTCAGTGGCTCAATAATGACAAGGAGATCTGGGTCAGATTCCATATAATTCTTATAGCTTGCATGTCACGGTTGCATGATGGCTACCACAGCTCCAAGCATGAAGTTCCAAAAGAATGTAGGAGGGAAATTTATTGTTGATAGTGAGGAAACACTTTCCAGGAATACCCCAAGCAAAACAATCTCTTTCCATTGGCTGAGACTGGTTAGGTGTACATGTCCTAGCCACACAGAAAACTGGAGAAGTGAGATGATATTTTCAGCTTTATAGTAGGAAATCTACTCTACCAGCAAGGAAGAAGCGGGGAGAATGACTCCTGGAAACCAACATCATTTGCCTTAGCAGCTAACTCAGCACTTGATTTTGGAGGGAACTGAGCCCCCGTAGGAGTTAAACAGTTTGTCAAAAGTCACAAGGTTAGTCAAGACAGATCCAATAATAGACCCAGGGGACTAAGCTGAGTTCTCCTTCTAATCTCTTCACTATTCCTCTGATATTCAAGCATTCCTATGCACCAGATAGTTGTATCTGAAGGACACAAAATAATATTTACTTTGCAAGTTTCCCATGTCATCAAATACATCATTATTAAATGAAGTTTGTGATATAACCATAGGATGGTTGAGTCTGTGGAATGAGGGGGCATTTCATAAAGGATTTTTTGTATCAGGTAGATGATTTTACATCTTATCTTCCATGGCATAGTTTCCTGGACTCCTGTGTATTGTGTGTAAGGGGGCAATTTGCCATTTGTAGTAAAACATGTTTTCCCTCAACAGCTGAGATTATGGACAACATACTGGGAGGACAGAGAATGAGAAAGGCAAGGGAGGTAGAGATTTAAAGAGGCCAGGTCGATGTAAAAAGGAAACCAAATTATTTCATTTTGAGGCAGAACCCATCCATTCTTGTGAACTAAAAAGAGGGCAGTGTAGAGGCCCCTTCATTCCTCTTTGGATCCATTGTAAAGGGCACTTATGAATGTACCCTTCTTGCTCACTTTTCTCTATGATACTCACAATTACGGTCATAGTGTGCTGCAGCAGATGGAGAAAATTTGAGCACCCTCTTATCATGATTGCTGGATAAGTGGACAATCATGGTCCCTGGATAGATGATCCATGTGGGTTTTGCCTTGTTTCAATACTAAGTAGATTCTGAAGGTTGGGGCCTTAAAGTGAAGGATAATGAAAGAGATGGGAAAGGCTAGCAAACAAATGTGAAGTGGACTTGAATCAAGAAAATCTTTAATAATCAGAAAGAAAGAAGAGAGGGAGGGCTGAGCATACTATAAAACAACCCATGGATATCTTAAGGTAGGCATACAGAAGTTGAGTCCACTAAATATGTTTCATTGCCTGCCCCTAGCCACAGACTTCTAAAACATTCTTCCTTATGCAGATTGAACTTTAGACAGACCTACATTCTTTGGTATCTTTTTTCTTTTGTCTTTTAAAAATGTTATTGGATCGTTGCTTTACAACATTGTGTTAGTTTCTGCTGTGTGTAGTTTCTGCCTAGTTCATCACAGAGCATTGAGTAGAGTTCACTGTGTTATACAGTTGGTTCTCATTAGTTACCTGTTTTACCCATAGTAATGTATATATGTCAATCCCAATATCCCAATCCATCTCACCTCCACTTACCCCTTGCCCCCTTGGTATCCATATGTATGTTCTCTATGTTTGTGTCTCTAGTTCTGCTTTGCAAATAAATTCATCTATACCATTTTTCTAGATTCCACATATATGAGTTAATATACGATATTTGTTTTTCTCTTTCTGACTTATTTTATAGAGGGAACCTACCTCACCGTGTACAGCATGTGCATAGACCGTGTACAGCAAACACACAGCAGACGTTATCCTCAATGGTGAAAAACTGAAAGCACCTCCTCTAAGATCAGGAACAAAACAAAGATGTCCACTCTTGAGAGTATTTCTTTGATATCTCTTTTTCCCTCTCTTTGGTATCTTGACACTTTCTGGAACCAGATAACTGGGCCAGGAGTAACCACATTATCCAATATCTGTCTATGCAATGGCTAGCCAGCAAATTCTATAGCTTGGCTTGAAGAGATGAGTGAGATCAATCAGACTGACTCATATTCTCTCCTTGTTTCCCTCCGTCATATTTAAACTGAAGAACTAAGACAGGTTATAGTTGGTGATGGGCAGAAGGGCTGAAACTTTTTGACATAGAGTTGGAACTGCTGGTCACACTGAGTCATGTGCAGGGTGAAGTAGAAAAAGACAGTTGAGAAAGGAAATGGATCAAACTCAGAAGAATATAAGTTAGAAATTGGCTAGTCCCTAGTTTCTAGTTAAAATGCTACCAAATGCCCATTTAGTCTTCACTCTCTGTTCTTGGCCCATGAAATGCCCGTACTCTTACTATCAATCCTACTTTGTATATATGATAATGTATTTCTGCTTCTTGTAAACAAAATTAATGGAAGACAGTAGGTACCCACATGGCCTGAAAGTTCATTGCTGAAGGCTTCATATCTTGAGTTAAACTTTATCCATTCCAGTGGTTCTCTTTAAAAATATATTATTCCTTGAAAGACTATGCTCATATATTATTATAACTTCTGTTATAGTAGATTCTGTCTATGGGGGAAGGTGATTTTGTAGGCACAGGTTAAGAGACGGAAAGAAGTTATTCATAGACTACTCACAAAAAGTGAACCATTTTTCAAGTGGCATTATAGAGCAGAGCCTTTGGAGAAGGCAGAGAACTAAAAGGAGGGTAGGGGAGTCCAGAAACAAATGATGATGATCTTGTCATTCTAAGAGAGGCATTGAAAGCTCAGAAAAAATGAGCTTTGACTGAGCTATTGTATTGAAAGTAGGGTTAGGGTTAACATTTGACTCTTAGATCTTAGCAAAGTGTGTAGTCTCCAGCAAACCTCCAGCAGTTTAAAATGTTAATTGATGATAGAGAAAATAATGAATTGGGCTTAGTTATCATGGATCACGAGAGTTTCCTGGAAGACCTTTAAATAAATAATAAACAATGACCCCAGGAACTGACTCCTGTTTTCTTCTCTTCAGGATCAGGAAAGTTTAAATAGCAAAGGAAATCTTTATAAAATGTTAAGCCATAAATCAGGGACTTTCTACTTGAAAAACCTGCCTTCAAACATTGAGATAAGCTGATAGTAAATAAGATTTTGCTGTCCTTTCCTACTTTTTCTACCTTTAGTATATAGAGAATATAAAGTGGCCTCTCGAAATAAAAGAATTTGATTGTCTTGCACATGGCATAGTAATTATTAATTTTTTTATAGCGTTGGTGTTCTTTACTTATAAAACCTTTGATCTAGGCTTAGAAAAGATAGCAACATGTTTTAGTATTATTAGCTCCTCAGTGCAATCTCATGTTCTAAAATTATGGTTCTAAAATTACTAGTACAGAATTTAGGACACTGATGAGATTTTTAGGTCATCCCTCCCTCCCTGACTTAGAATTCTTTCTCTAAGAAATATTAGAAGCACAGATTTCTGTAAGAGGGAAGACAGTTTTGGCTGGACATCAGGTATGAGGATGTTAAAAAGCAACAAACATGAGCACTATTTTCTATAAAAATAAAGTTTATGTTTATACAAAGAACTGTTTTATTTATGTCTGTTTATTCAGTTGAGAGCCATCCAATGTTGGCTCAAAACTACACAAGGGGATATGTTAGGAGATAAGAGGAAGCTGTATCTCAGCCAAACCAGGTTGATTAGCAACAATCCACCCATAATTGCACACACTTGGATGTGGTAGACTATTAAAAATATATCTAGGCAACCAAAAGAAATTAGAATTTTATTTTTAAAAGGGCTTTCCACTTCCAAAGGTTTTCTGGGTCGGGGGTGGCAGATGGAGGTAGGCAAGGGAAGCATGTCACTGAAGAAGATTCAGTGAATAAAGGGAAGTCTTGAAGTCCCCCAGTGTTAGAAGTCTACAAGCTAATGTGCTTCAAGGGACTTTTCCCTGATTCTAAATTCTCTATGATCCAGGGATTCCAGGCATTTTTAGGCTACAGACTCTATGGGGAGAGAAGAGATGAGAGTTGGTGACGTACTTCAAGGCCAGTAAAGAGATATGAGATGAGAAGGGAGCAATGTCAGAGGCTCCGTCTGCTTCAAAGGCTAGAGCGGTGGCGTGAGCAGCTTAAAAGAGACTGTTCAGTGCGTCCTTTGTGGGAAGGATGGTATAATAAAGAGAGTAGTTGACTGTGGCCAGTTCCTCTCCTTTCTACCTTTAGGAGTGAAAGAAAGCGCAGGTAATAGACTGAATCACATTAGGCCTGGGGCTATCTTAGCTAAACGATACTGAAATCTGAAGGTCTTTGGAATAATCATATCTCTAGTGTAATTTAATATGATCATCCCACTAACCAATAAAACAATTCAGTTTGTTTCTCAGCCACTTGGGAATTTCCCACCATGAGCACCCATTGGTCAAGTAGCAGAAACCCTGCCAACCTTTGGTGATTGATGTCCATGCTTAAGGAAAGTCTCTTTGGCTGTTCCTGTCCTAGAGCCAGTTGCCTCATCTCTGATAATTTGGCTGTGACTCTAATTTCAAGCTGTGATTTTAGATAAACGAACTCTCTAGACCTCTCTGAAGCTGGTCTTTGGTATCCTTGGTTTTCTACTTCTTCTACAGGACTTTTTAAGTGATAGAAAAAAAAGAACTGAAAGCCATTTTTATTAAGATGGGCTTACCTGGTAGCTCCGCTGGTAAAAAACCCACCTGAAATGCAGGAGATCCTGGTTCGATTCCTGGGTTGGAAAGATCTGCTGGAGAATGGATAGGCTACCCATTCCAGTATTCTGGCCTGGAGAATTCTATGGACTGTAGAGTCCTTTGGTTCACAAAGAGTCACACACCACTGGGCGACTTTCACTTTCACTTTATTAAGATAAAGATGATCTTATGAATATTTTATTGAGAAATATTTCCATTTTTAAGGAATGTACAGTGGCAGGGAAATCTTGTTGGATAAATGATAGGATTTCAACATTTGGGTAAGTTGAATTCATGACACATCACCCAATAATTACTCTGATGATGTGTGAAGCCTTGCTTTACAGTGCTTTTGATATCCCTAGGAAAGTGATATCTTGAGGGGGAAGGAAAACTTGTTGAATACATACTAAGTTCTAGCCTACTATTTAGAGGATTTAGACAAATCATCACAGCTATTCCTTATAATAACTCTTAGGGGAGGTGATAGTTATGCTCACTTTAGAGATGAAGAAATTAGGATCCAGGGAAGCCAGGCACCTTGCTAAGGGCAACATAGCCTGGAAGTGGGAGATCTGGGAACTGAACTGAGGTTTGTTTGCTTCTTCATCCGCCTATTCATTCATTCACATGCTCATTCACTCACTGACTTACTGTGTGCCAGGAACCGGAGATATGGCAGTATTTGAGAAGACAAGACTTTGCCGTCATGGACTTTATATTCTAGTGAGAAGGGCAGACAATATCAGAAACAACTTAAATTCTAATTGAAATCTTTCTGACACTCTGGCTTAAAATAGTGACTTATTTTGTCAGACTCAGGGTATATGTGCATGTATGGATATGTCATAGATGGTGTGTGTGTGTTTAATCACTCAGTAGTGTCCGACTCTGCAACCCCATGGACTGTAGCCTGCTAGGCTCTTCTGTCCATGGGGATTTTCCAGGCTAGAATATTCAAGTGGGTTACCATGCTCTCCTCCAGGGGATCTTCACAACCCAAGGATCAAACCAGGTCTCCTGCATTGCAGGTGGATTCTTTACCATCTGAGCCACTAGGGAAGCCCAATAATATTGGAGTGGGTAGCCTATCCCTTCTCTAGGGGATTTTACTGATCCAGGAATCGAACTGGGGTCTCCCTCATAGCAGGCAGATTCTTTACCAGCTGAGCTACCTGGGAAGTCAGATATCACTATACCCCTGACTCCAGATGTCCAAGGACAACACTTTGTAAAACATTCTAGTTTTTGTACCATTTTAGTTTCCAAACCTGTTTTCAACCTAGGACATTTAAGCCTTGATCTGCACTGTGATTTCAAAACAGACCAGGATAGCACTCAGTTAGAACTTCCCCACCACCAGGGAATCAGAACTAGTCAGTGCTGGCCTGAGAATGAAATGTGCTCATTAACAAAGAAAATTGGAAACTAGGCACCACTTTTCCATCAGAGCTTTGCTTTCTGAAGCATTAATGGATAGATCTTGCTCCTGCTCCAGAAACTATTAATAATTCTCCCTATGGTGCACAAACAAGATACTACTGACCCACCCTCAGCAGGGTGTGAGATTTTAAAACATTTTTTTGCTTGTTTGGACAGTGCTAGAGATGGATATTATATGAACCAAAGTTATTTTAGTCCTGAATAACAGAAACCGAGCGCCACTAATTTAAACCAGAACAATAAATAAAACCCAGGCAATTTGTTATACAAGTTTATTTTGGATCCTTATGGACCACTGAAGTCAGGAATGTGGAAACCATTGGGAATCCAGGCCATTTTCTTTTTCCTTTTCTCATCCAAGCTATTCAGTGCACATCTGTCCAGTTCTCAGCAACGGGACCCATCTAAGTGAATCAGGGTTCTTGGGGAGCAGACCTTTGTGGCCACATCACTGCCAGCCTTTTCCTCCATGAGCAATAAGCAGTTAGTGACCAACTGTCCTGATTTGCCTGGGATTGTCCTAGTTTTGATACAGAAAATCCTGCATCCTGGATAACTGGAGAAGATGACAGCCCTACGTGTAGCAGTCTTGCATGTATTAAGATAATGGATGTGGATATTGGGGATACAGGTTCTAGTTCAAAGGGATTGGAACCAGAAAAGACCCAAATTGAGTCTGCTACAAAAAAAACAGCTGTTCTTTTATGTTTGTCTAGTTTGAATTCAACCAGTTCTTAGATTTTTCAAAGGTAATTTAGCCATTTATGTTAGGAACATGTAGACACAAACTACATCTTCCAGAAAGCAGCTAATAAGGATATATTTTCACCATTACTGTCACCCCTGCCTCTTCCCTAAGTTGCTTCAGTCATGTCCAATTCTTTGTGACATCATGGACTGTAGCCTGCCGGTTTGTTTTTTTTCTGAATAATGGCAAATTTCCTTAAGTACTACTTGATTTTGCCCTAGTTTCTTTCTATTCAGATGTAACAGAAAGAATAAACCCTGCACTGGGATTAGAGAGTTCTCATTCTTTTTCTACCTTCACGACCTTAGGCCGATTAACCTACCTGCCAGCAGTCCCAGTTACCTTATTGTCAAAGGAGGAAGATGATTGTTCCTTTCTCTTGAGATGGAAGAGGAGGCCAGATGGCTCTTGATCTTTGAATCCTTAGAAATCCCCATCTGATTTCCTAAAGCCACAGGAAATCTTCCCATGCTTATTGTCTTAAGGCTCTCCCTCTTTTAATTCTTGCATTATAAATTAAAATTCTGTGGATACATGTATACAAATGGCCAAGGTACTTCACTGTTCACCAAAATCTAGCGCAACACTGTTAATTGGCTGTACCCTAATACAAAATAAATTGTTCAAAGAAATTAAAATTATGTGAGCTTTAGCAACCAGTAGATTCAAAAATCACTTTAATTTTATGTGACCCCACAATTATGAGGACTATGGAAGTGTTAGCTCTCTTACTTATTTCTTGCATTCACTTGTACAGTATTAGGAAATGCTCTGAAAGCAAAACCTATCGATAATACCTATCTTCCAGACTTTCTTCCACACTGTTCTAAATGCGCACCTCCAGCAATAATACATATTTTAAGATTAAATCTGGTTTTAAAACCGAGATTTAAAATGGCTCTCCACAAAGAAGTTGAATAATCAGTATTTAATCCTCTTTTTCAGCCTGATTGAGCTATAATTGACAAATAAAATTTGTAAATATTTAAAGAGCACGATGTGAAAATTTGATATACATATACTTTGTGAAAAGACTCTAACCATTGAGTTAATAACACATCCATCAACTTACATATTTACCTTTCTCTCTGTGTGTGTGAACGTTAAGTTTGACTATCTTAAGAAATTTCAGTTGTATAATACAATACCATCAACTATAGTTACCATTTTATATCTGGAGACCTTATTCATTTTGTAGCTGAAAGTTTTTACCCTTTATTAGCATTTCTTTATTTCCCCCAACCTCTGCCAACCACCATTCTAATCTGTTTCTATGATTTTGAATAGTTTTTTGGTTAGATTCTACATATAAATGATATAATGAAGCCATGCAATGTTTGTCTTTCTCTGTCTATTATACCTAGCATATTTCTGTAGAGGTTCATCCATGTTGTTGCAAATGGCAAGATTTCCTTCTTTTTAAAAGCTGAATAATATTCTAATTATATATATATTTAATATATAATATGTATATGCTTAGTACTTATTAATACAGCATCATGGAGAGTATAAAATTAATATTAAAAGGTATTTGTGCTGTGCTAAGTCACTTCAGTTGTGTCCAACTCTTTGTAATCCTATGGACTATAGCCTGCCAGGCTCCTCTGTCCATGGGATTCTTTAGTCAAGAATACTGAAGTGGGTTGCCATTTCCTTTTCCAGGGGATCTTCCCAACCCCTTTCAAAATTATTTAAATTCACTTACATACTTTTAGATTATCAAATTCCTTTTTAAGTAGCAGTTATATCTCTGTACTTTCCTCCTAACATTTCAATTTAGATTCTTTTTTTCATGCTGACATTAAATGGCCAAGGAATCCCTAGGTTCTAAACAGTCAATTCCTGATGTGCTCTAACACCAGACATGATTTGAGTACTACTTGATTTGGGTTGTTTTCACTATCGACAAATGAAAAATTATATATTATAGGCTCTTCAGGTTGATACAGTATCTGTTAAGTTGATACAGTAAATGTTCATACTTCTCACCCAGTAATAACTTAATTTTTCTTACATATTTAAAAGATCTTTTAAAAGAGTGATGCATATCTGATTTTCTCTTAAAAGAATGCCTGCATTGTTAAAATGTCAATTCTAAAAGATATTTTCATACTAGGGTGGCAATTTACACTAAGGTATAATGATCTGAAATTGTCTTCACAGAAAGGAGGCCAACCTTGTAGGGTGAGTCAAACTCACTATATGTTTAGGGCACAAAAGAAAAACAAAAGTGTTTATAAATCCAATTTCCTAGTACATTACAAGTTATTATATTGAGAAAAAATATCTTTTGGTTCTTTTTAGAAACTTTCTGCATGAAATAATTAATTTTTGACTGCACAGTCAAGATTCTATACTAAAATGTAACACCTGACCTTTCTGAAAGCATTAGACTTATCCAAAGAGCTTCCCATTGATTTGTGCATTCTGTTCAACACCAGTAAATTTATTTACTTTTGACAAACTTTGAGATAAATGGTCTCATTTAATCTGTCAGGTATGGGGGTGATCACCATTAAAATCTATCACCTATCGTTAGCAGTGGCTTAAGTTATATGTGACATTGCTATAAAGTTGATTAGATTATGTACAAACACTCTTCTGAACACGATATATGTAGAATCTCATTTCAATCTTCACACAATCCTAGCAAGTCAGTGCTGTTAGACCTGTGTCATTAGTGAATAATCTGATGCACAGAGAGACTTATCTAAAGCCATCACAACCTAAATAACTCAGAGGAGGAGGTGATGGAGCTGGCAAGCTAACCTGGGAATCCACACCTTTAATCACCCACCATAGTCCCTTCCTACAGATGAGGCAATCACTGGGCAGCCTGCCCATCAGCCTGGGCAGCTTTACAACCTATTAGTCTGTCACCGTTCCACTTGCTGCCTTTCCCTGAAAAGCCACAAATGTCTACCTTTTTAAATTAAAAAACTAAAAGCAACAAACTCCAACTCATCAGAAGGGGGAAAAAAAAACTATTAAAGTTTAGACTTGAATAGCCAAAGTACTCTCATCTCCACTTTATGTTTAAAGCCTATCTCTCATATTTGTAACCTCATTCAGGCTCCTTTTTAATGACACTTTCATTCTATTCAATATGTATCTACTTATCGTGACCTCTGGGAAAGCCACTATGTTCTGAACTTTAAATCACAGATTCTTTACACAAAGCAAACAGCCCTTCCCTGCCTCAAGCAAAAGCAATAACATTTGTACCAACCACTTAGACAAACGGAAAAAAAAAAAAATCTAAGAAAATTGTTTTGCCTCACATTCAAGTCTTAAATCATAACCTCTTGTTATAACAAACTCACTGTGCAGGAATAAAGAAATTTAGTGTTTCTACTGAACGCAATCCATTGTCCAAATAGAACATGTTTCCATTACTCACAACATCCTGAAAGGATTCAATTGAATTTGATGGCAAAAATGTCTTGAAACTAGGCAGGTGATAATTACTGTTATTTATTCCCAATTGGTTTTTGTAAAGGTGTTTAATTATTTTTTTCTGAGCTGTCATTTAATACTCAGCCTCTCCTATTCTTGACATTCATAACCATAATAAAACATGAGAGTGAATTTAGAAATGTACCCTGAGAGGGAAACAAAACTAAGCCCTCTTCAAAACTGTATAACAAAGCTGTATTAGACTGGAGTTAGAACAAAAACAAGGTTCAACATCTAAGTTGCAGGATACCTAACACTAAGTGGGATAGTATTGTAAAGAATGTTCTTTGTTCAGCAGAATCTGTTTTGCTAAGGTAGAAGGCTCTGGCTAGAAGAAAAAAGGGAACTGAAAACACCTGAATAAATGGTAGCATCATTCCAAGTCAGCTTTCGTATGGGAAGCATTAGAGTTTATTGATTGTGCAGCTGAAACTTTTCTTGCAATTGACTACATTGTGTTCCATACTAAGGAAACAAATAATAATAATAGCTAAAATGATTGAGTTGCACTATTCTCCATCCCTTTTCTTTGTGAGATGCTCTTAAAGAAAATAAACAGAAGTGTCAATTAATTAAAGTTGGGAGATCAGAAGTTTGGGTGAGGGGGCCCTACTCCCTGAGATGACTGTAGAGCCTAACAGGAAGAAAAAAGACTCCTCCTGTTTCCTGGCCAGGACTCACTTGATGGAAAACCATGGACTCTATGTTTACTATAGCTCTGCCGACTTTTTTCTCTATAAAAACTGTTCTCCTTCCTTTGCTGTGCGGGATTTGCATGTGGCCTGTCATGGTTGCAAGCTCTCAAACTGCAATTCTCTGCTGATCCCAAGTGAGCCCATCTTTGCTGGAGAAATATCTGATAGCCTATTTTGTATTTTTCTATTCATTTGTTTATGTTTTCTAGCAGTCTATTTCAGCTCAACAATCGTTACTTTGCAATTTTCCTGGTATGGAGATTATTTCAAAATCTTTTTTTTTTTTTAATAGCATCTACAAGGGCTTATAAGGATCTACCTAAGCTTTCCTGGTGGCTCAGATGGTAAAGCACCTGCCTGCAATGCGGGAGACCCGGGTTCAGTTCCTGGGTTGGGAACATCCCCTGGAGAAGGAAATGGCAATCCACTCCAGCACTCTTGCTTGGAAAATCCCATGGACGGAGGAGTCTGATAGGCTACAGTCCATGGGATCGCAAAGAGTCAGACACGACTGAGTGGCTTCACTTTCCTTTCACTTTACAAGGGCTCATGTTTTCATGATCACAACACATCCTTGAGAATCTTTGTAATATTCTAGTGATTTAAGCCTAAATAAACTGTAGATGTTATCAAAAGAAGTTCATGGCTGGAATAAACCATCAATATCATTTAATTCAACCTTTTCATTTTACAAAGGAGAAAAGATAAATTGGAACTGTGACTGTTAGGATGACGTGGTTGCTATGAAGGGAGGGAGAAGGCAGAGACAGCTCTGTAGGTGGACCCTGGGGCCTCTGGCGCTCACAGCAAAGACCATGATATTTAACCTGACCTCCTGAGCTCAGCCCTCACTGCCTCTCATTCGTGGTTTCTCTGACTCTCTTACTTTTGTTTATGCAATTAATAGCCATCATTCTCCTCACCTGCTCACCTACCCCTCCACCCTGAGGACTGAAGCTGAAAAAAGCTTGGCCTGTGAATATTTTTTTCATCTCCATTCTACCTGTGGCATAGTGCCTGGTACAGAGAATATACTCAACCTGTGTTGAATGAATGACTACTGTGGGTGGGTATATTATTTTCATTGAGGCAGTTCTGGTAAGGCTGGTGTTTCTAGATTAAGCTGTAGTTACTGAGAGAATGCAGAAAGAAGAGACAGAAAGAGCTCTGTACTGATTTTTGCTTAGGAAACAAACTTTATCTATTTCTTGGTTCAACCCAAGTCCCTGCTGACTGCCAGTTTGGACCCTGTGACGTCTGGTTTCATCACAAGTTGGATCATGCTCCAGTGCTTTGGCAAGGATATATATAACTCTAACCGATGGAGGAACTGAAGGCCAATTGAATAGACTAGGAAGCTGGAAAAAAGCATGTCAACACTCCTGGTCAAGCAATTCATTTTATAGAAGAGCCTTGCTTGGTCACTCTGGTGGGTGGGGAAGGAGTTATGAAAACTAATATTCTCCTTGCTCTTTTATGTTCTTGGCTGAGAATTCTCTGTGATAAAAGGAGAAAAACAGGAGAAAAATAGAAATTGGATAACATGTATACCACCTATATACATGAAAGATACTCAGGAAAACTGAGTAACCCCCAAAATAAACCAAGCCACCACCTTCAATACCATCTTCAGCTAATGATAAAAGATGTCGAGGGGAAGAGGGGCGACCAGTTATGGGAAGTTACCAGAAAAGGCACAGTAAAGAAGGGTATATTATTATGCAGATCTGTCTGGACCTTCTCCACTGATAGAAGTTACCAGAGACCGGGTCTTCTTCCCGGTGCAGAGAGGGAGACACATTACAAATGGGGATTTCCCTTATAAAGGCATCTTACTCTATTCATTTTCAAAGCTATGTCTGCCATTTCTTAAAAATACCCAGCTCAAAATGATCCTTATGCCAGTGAGACACATTTTGGGATTGTATATTCTGGCCCCATGGAACTCAATACGTTAAAGTATTCAGAAAACTGGAGTGAATAGTGATGTCTAGTGTGATTCCAACATTTCATTTTCAGAAAACTATTAACATGAGGGCATTCCCATATTCTCTGGACGTATCTAGTTCTGCCTCAGTCTGAGGGATGTAGGTTTAATACAGTTCTGTTTACCCAGTTTTTACCATCTTATATTCCAAGGATTGTGAGGGAACCTGGTTGTCTATGTCCCTGTCTCAGTGTCAGGGATATTCTTTAGGGAATCCTGTGAATCTTGGCTAACTCCACCATCTCTTCTTGTCCTGGGGTTTTTCCATGCTCATTGCTCACTATGGATGCTGAAACTCTGACAGCCGTGATTACCCCACTTGCTGAAGAGCTTCTGATATTTCACATATTATCGTTTCTTCCTTCTTTCATTTGACATTATGGGTATTTGCAAAAATTATTTTTAAAAATTTTGATATAACATTTTAAATGGCTACATACTATTCTATTGAAAAAATGGTTCTTAGCCAATCTTCTGTGCATGCATGCTAAATCACTTCAGTCGCGTCCAACTCTCTGGGACCCTATGGACTGTAGTCCGCCAGGCTCCTCTGTCCATGGGATTCTCCAGGCAAGAATGCTGGAATGGGCTGCCATGACCTCCTCCAGGGCATCTTCCTGACCCAGGGACTGAACCCATGTCTCTTATGTCTCCTGCATTGGCTGATGGGTTCTTTACCACTAATGCCACTCAGGAAACCCAACCAATCTCCTACTTTTGGTCATTTAGGTTGTTTCCAATTTGTCACTATTATAAACTGCTGAGAAATTGTTCTTGTATTTTTTAAGATGCACTCCCGGAAATAAAATTGTCAGTCATAGAAAGTGAAAGTTGCTCAGTCCTGTCTGATTATTTGCAACCTCATGGACCATACAGTCCATGGAACTCCAGGCCAGAATACTGGAGTGGGTAGCGGTTCCCTTCTCCAGTGGATCTTGCCAACGCAGGGATCAAACCCAGGTCTCCCGCGTTGTGGGCAGGGTCTTTACCCACTAAGCCACCAGGGAAGCCCAAGAATACTGGAGTGGGTAGCCTGTTACTTCTCCAGTGGATGTTCCTGACCCAGGAAGCAAACCATGGTCTCCTGCATTGCAGGCAGCTTGTTTACCAGCTGAGCTGCCGGGGAAGCAGTATTAAAATATAGAAAGAAAAGAAACCACAGGCTCAAGGTAGAGTCACTTGCCCTGAGGACAGCAAACTATGACTGCATTGCAGTTTCAACCCCTGTCTGAAGTGGAATTTTAAGCAATCAGTCTGGAATTTCCTGGCCAACTTAATGAGGTAATCTGTGAAACCCTTGCTGTCTGTCTCCCAAATAAAGATGACCTTGACTGAATCAGTCCCTTCTTTTCTTTTAGTAATAACTTTCTTATCCCATCCAGCTTCTGCTTGTAAAAGCCACCCGTATTGAACAGGTGCTCCTTGGAACACCTTTCTTTTTACTGGATGAGATGATGCCCAATTCATGAGTCCTACAGTAAAACCAACTAGACTTTCAAATTTATTCAGTTGAATATTGTTTTTTAAAGCAGGAAAAATTTGAAGTGCTTGGTACTTGTACTTAAATATATCCACTGTTAAATGTATCTACTGGTACGTGGTTTCAAACATTAGTTTAAAATAACATTAGTCTGTAAGTTCCCTGTTAGCAGAGACTTTATCTTTTCAGATGTTTGTTTCATAACACCTAATATAGTTTCTTAACACTTAAAACAGCCTTGTATGTAGGTACTTGGTAAATGTTTTTGCCTGTCTGGCCTATGGCTCTACTTAGAGCTGGAGTAGGTTATTCCTGAATGAACCTAGAGACAAGCTGCCCGTGAAAAATCAACTTCTTTGAATATTGCTGCTGCTGCTGCTAAGTCGCTTCAGCCATGTCTGACTCCGTACGACCCCATAGACGGCAGCCCACCAGGCTCTCTCGTCCCTGGGATTCTCCAGGCAAGAACACTGGAGTGGGTTGCCATTTCCTTTTACTAACTTGTATCAATGACACAGAAGAAAATAAATCTGCTATTTGCATTTTTTACTTGTCTTCTATACTTAGAGCAAAAGCAAATAGACTCTGGGTATATCTTCAAATAGAATCTTTGGTTTTGTAACCTTTTAAGCAAAGTAGTTGATTCTCAGTTTCTATAGGTGATGGTGGTGATGAGGGTAATGGTAAGTGTGTGTGGGAGGTAGGGAGAGGTAAGGATAAGAGCAGAGATTCACTCTTCCTCTTCACCAGTTTAGACATTCAGTTGCCTCGGCTCTTGAATATTGTTTTGTGATTTCTTCAATTACAACTGAATTAAAATGACACAGCTGCAAGTGTGCAATTTAAACTTTGACCTAAACTCTACACTGACAACCAATCTGTGTCCTTTTTAAAAGATGTACTTGTTTTCCTCAAATTCCCGATAGAACTGTGAATTGGAATACTTAAAATCTTTTTGAGTTGCCATATTTTCTTAAGACACCACAAGTTCTTAACACTAGATGGCATGGTAGAGTTATTATGTAATACCATTCGTGGAAAGGGAAAGTCTCCAAATCAGAAACTTTCAGCTTTGAGAAAACCAGATACCTGAGGTAGCAGGCTATAGCTTAGATATAGAAACAAATGTGACGTATCTCTATACTCTTAAATGCTTTTAACTGAGTGTGTATTATGGTCCCTTTCCAACTGTTATTAAATAAAGCTTGTTTAAAACTATAAGTGATAAAGAAAGGGTTACAGTCTTCTTACTCAAATATATCCACTGTTAAATCTCTGGTAAATCTTGAGATATTGAGACCTTTAAATGCAGACATAAGTATTTATAGAGGATAGATCTGATACATGAAAAATGGTATTTTATAATATGCATTTTACACAATAAACCTCAGACATTGTTTGTGTCATTAAATATACATCAACATAGAGAAAAGGTATGGTTACAGAGTTTTCCACAGAGTAGATGTGCTATATTTATTCATTTAACCAATATATTCTAACTTTAAGTTGTTTTTAAAAGTTTTTACTGGTATAAACAATGCTGAAATTAGGATCTTTAGTATCAAAAAGATTCTGTTTTGTATTTTTCCAATTATTTTCTCAGATTAAATGTCTAGGTTAAATGGTGTATATCTTTAAAATTTTGACATACATATTGTTAGATTGCATATCAGAATTATTGAACAATTATCTCCATTACTGCCAAGAGCTTTTGAAAGGGTTATTTCCCCAACCCTTATACCAATAGTGGATTTTCTGATTCTTTTAAGTGTTTTCCAGAATAATAGGTAAAAATTATACCCCATTATTTTATTTTGCAGAATGAAAAAAATTACTATTGAAAATGTATTTATTTTTGTTTATTGACATTTATATTTCTTCTTTTTTGAATCACATACTTGTATGATTATCTGATTACTCCTCTGGGACCTTGCCTTTCTGAATAGTTTGAGAGCCTAAAATTTTTTTAATTTAATATTAGAATATACTTCATTAACAAGGTTGTGTTAGTTTCAGGTATATAGCAAAGTGATTACATGTATCTAGTCTTTTCCAAATTCTTTTCCCATTTTGGTTGTTACAGAGTATTGAGTAGAGTTCCCCATCTATCAAGTAGGTCTGTGTTGATTATCTGTTTTAAATATAGCAGTGTGTACATGTCAATCCCAAACTCCCAATCTATCCTTCCTCTTCACCCCTTCCCTCTGGTAACCATACATTCATTCTCTAAGTCAGTAAATCTGTTTCCATTTTATAAATAAGTTCTTGTATCTTTTTTTTTTAGATTGCACATATAAGTGCTATCATATAACCTTTGTTTTTCTCTGTCTAACTTACTTCATTCGGTATGATAATCTCCAGGTCCAACCATGTTGCTGCAAATGGCATTATTTCACTCTTTTTAATGGCTGAGTAATATTCCATTGTATATATGAACTATATCTTCTTTATTCTTCACCTGTCAATGGGCATTTAGGTTACTTCCAGGTCTTGGCTATTATAAACAGCACTGCATTGAGCACTGGGGTGCATGTATCCTTTTGAACCATGGTTTTCTCTGGATATATGCCAAGGAATGGGATTCCTGGGTCATGTGGTAGCTCTATTTTTAGTTCCTTAAGGAACCTCTATACTGTTCTCCATCGGAGAAGGCAATGGCACCCCACTCCAGTACTCTTGCCTGGGCAAAATCCGATGGGCAGAGAAGCCTGGTGGGCTGCGGTCCATGGGGTCACAAACAGTCGGACACGACTGAGCGACTTCACTTTCACTTTTCAATTTCATGCATTGGAGAAGGAAATGGTAACCCACTCCAATTGTTCTTGCCTGGAGAATCCCAGGGATGGGGGAGCCTGGTGGGCTGCCGTCTATGGGGTCACACAAAGTCGGACACGACTGAAGTGACTTAGCAGCAGCATACTGTTCTCCATAGTGGCTGTACCAATGTACTTTCCCACCAACAGTATCGTAGAGTTTCCTTTTCTCCACACCCAACCCACTCCAGGATTTATTGTTTGCAGATTTTTTTATAATGGTCCTTCTGAAAGGAGCACTAAGCGCAGGCGGCTGCGACCGGCGCACCAAGCGCGGCCGAGAGGAGCTACCCCATCTCCGAGGTCAGGGGCAGAAGAACTGTACAAAAAAGATCTTCACGACCCAGATAATCACGATGGTGTGATCACTCACCTAGAGCCAGACATCCTGGAATGTGAAGTCAAGTGGGCCTTAGAAAGCCTCACTATGAAAAAAGCTAGTGGAGGAGTTGGAATTCCAGTTCAGCTATTTCAAATCCTGAAAGATGATGCTGTGAAAGTGCTGCACTCAATATGCCAGCAAATTTGGAAAACTCAGCAGTGGCCACAGGACTGGAAAAGGTCAGTTTTCATTCCAATCCCAAAGAAAGGCAATATCAAAGAATGCTCAATCTACCACACAATTGCACTCATCTCACATGCTAGTAAAGTAATGCTCAAAATTCTCCAAGCCAGGCTTCAACAATACGTGAACCTGAACTTCCAAATGTTCAAGCTGGTTTTAGAAAAGGCAGAGGAACCAGACATCAAATTGCCAACATCTGCTGGATCATGGAAAAAGCAAAGAGAGTTCCAGAGAAATACCTATTTCTGCTTTGTTGACTATGCCAAAGTCTTTGACGGTGTGGATCACAATAAACTGTGGAAAATTCTGAGAGAGATGGGAATACCAGACCACCTGACCTGCCTCTTGAGAAACCTGTATGCAGGTCAGGAAGCAACAGTCAGAACTGGACATGGAACACAGACTGGTTCCAAATAGGAAAAGGAGTACATCAAGCCTGTATATTGTCACCCTGCTTATTTAACTTATATGCAGAGTACACCCTGAGAAACGCTGGGCTGGAAGAGGCACAAGCTGGAATCAAGATTGCCGGGAGAAATATCAATAACCTCAGATATGCAGATGACACCACCCTTATGGCAGAAAGTCAAGAGGAACTAAAAAGCCTCTTGATGAAAGTGAAAGAGGAGAGTGAAAAAGTTGGCTTAAAGCTCAACAGTCAGAAAATGATGATCATGGCATCTGGTCCCATCACTTCATGGGAAATTGATGGGGAAACAGTGTCAGACTTTATTTTTTTGGGCTCCAAAATCACTGCAGATGGTAACTGCAGCCATGAAATTAAAAGACGCTTATTCCTTGGAAGAAAAGTTATAACACCTAGATAGCATATTCAAAAGCAGAGACATTACTTTGCCCACAAAGGTCTGTCTAGTCAAGGCTATGGTTTTTCCAGTGGTCATGTATGGATGTGAGAGTTGGACTGTGAAGAAGGCTGAGCACCGAAGAATTGATGCTTTTGAACTTTGATGTTGGAGAAGACTCTTGAGAGTCCCTTGGACTGCAGGGAGGTCCAACCAGTCCATCCTAAAGAAGATCAGTCCTGGGTGTTCATTGGAATGACTGATGCTAAAGCTGAAACTCTAATACTTTGGCCACCTCATGCGAAGAGTTGACTCGTTGGAAAAAACCCTGATGCTGGTAGGGATTGGGGGCAGGAGGAGAAGGGGACGACAGAGGATGAGATGGCTGGATGGCATCACTGATTTGATGGACGTGAGTCTGAGTGAACTCTGGGTGTTGGTGATGGACAGGGAGGCCTGGTGTGCTGTGATTCATGGGGTTGCAAAGAATCAAACACAACTGAGTGACTGAACTGAACTGAACTGAATAGTCTGTGATATTGAGTGTCTTTTCCTGTGCTATTGGTCATCTATATGTCTTTGGAGAAATGTCTCTTTAGATCTTCTGCCCATTTTTGATAGGGTTGTTTGTTTGTTTTATATTGAGCCATATAAACTATGAATTTTAGAGATTAATTCATTATCAATCACATTGTTTGAATATATTTTTCTCCCAGTCTGCAGGTTATCTTTTCATTTTGTTATGATTTTCTTTGCTGTGCAAAATGTTTTGAGTTTAATTAGGTTCCATCTGTTTATTTTTGTTTGTATTTCCATTACTATTGAAGATGGATCAAAAAAGATATTGCTGCAGTTTATGTCCAAGAGTGTTCTGCCTATGTTTTCCTCTAAGCATTTTATAGTATCCAGTTAATACAGTTTTTTAGAACGAAACTGAGAGAGAGGTATTGAGATTTCGCATACATTTCATACTCCAACTTGCATACTCTCTCCCACCACCAGTATCCCATGTAGAGCAGCACATTCGTTACAGTCAATGAACCAGCAGAAATCTGTTGCAGTTTTTTTAATACTATCAACGAAATATCAGACAGATTTTAAAAATCTTGTTTAAAACTGCATCAAAAATATCTAGGAATAAACCAAGGACGTGAAAGACCTCTACTCTAAAAGCTATAAAACATTGATGAGGAAGTTGAAGATGATTCTAAGAAACCAACAGAAAGATATCACACTTCTTGGATTGTAAGAATGAATATTGTTGTTTAGCATGACAACTTAATCTACACAAATGAAGTTTTCAAAACTTGAATGGAACTAGGCTAACATTTAAGTTTAGTTAAGAAGGAAGTCATTGTAAATTAGGCTGGTTATCCGTGGAACGGTACTATGTGCTGTGCTGGGCTTAGTTGCTCAGTCCTCTCTGACTCTTTGCCACCCAATGGACTGTAGTCTGCCAGGCTTCTCTGTCCATGGAGATTTCCAGGCAAGAATACTGGAATGAGTTGCCATGGTCTTCTCCAGGAGATCTTCCCAACCTGGGGATCAAACCCAGGTCTGTGGCATTGCGGACGGATTCTTTACCATCTGAGCCATCAACAGAAGGGTACTATAGGTTAAGGGTATTATATTATGGAAGAAAAGGAAATTAGAAAAGCAAAGCACAGATCAGAAATAGTACCTTCTGGAAAATTTTGCTTCTAATTTTACGGGTTCAGCAGGTAATAGGAAAAACACATTTAAGCAGAAGAACTATATTAAGGAGATCTAGTCTAGCTTTATACCTACATATTCTGGTTAAAGGTTTGTGCTGTTGGTAGTGTTAGAGGCTTCTGATATAGTAATGTGTACATATTCACGTTGTTGTTTGTAGCCCATATATTAAACTTTGACTAATTAAACCAAAACATGTTCCTAGCTAATATGAATATTAGAGTCTGGAGGGGAAACATAAAAAAGATAATAATCACATTTTCAACATATCCTTTTGAAGGACAGAAATATGGGCATGAGAGTGCATAGCAGAGGGTCCTGATATAGATGAGGATCAGGAAAAGTCAAGTTTTGAAGACTCGGTAGGAGTCATCCAGATGACCGGGCGTTATAGAGTCTTCTATTTAAAGGATCAGCTCATTGAAATAACTTGTCCCGGGGAAGAATCCTGGCATACTCAAGGGTCAGAAATGAACCCAATGTGACTAGAACAGAGTAACAGTGTATAAAATGAAGGTGGTGAGGTAGACAGGGCCTCGACCAGATATGCAGGATCACATTAAAGATGTTGTTCTCAATTCCAGGAACAATAGGAAATCACTAGAAGTTTTAGATAGGAGGATGACATGATAAGAGTAGCCTTTTGTAAAGTTCTCTGCACCTGCAGTGTCCGAGGTGAACTGAAATGGGGCTAGTGTACATGAGGGGGACCAACGTGGGGGCTCCTCCAGTGGTCCAGGAGGTTGATGATGGCAGCGTGAACTAGAGTGCTGGCTTTGAAGAGCTTGAAAGGGAATGACTTCAAGACATGTTGAGGAAGTGAAATTAACAGAACAGGGCATAGATTGAAAGTGGATTGGAGGCGGAAGAATATGTCAAACATGACTCTTAAGCTTATGACTCTTGCAACAGAATGGATAGTGATGTGCATTTGAAGAAAGGGTATACTGGAAGACTTGTGGATTTGAAGCGAAGAACATAAGTCAAGAACAGGTTGAAACTGACGAGCCTTTCAGACATAAAAGTGGGAAATATAAACCTAACAACGAGATGTCTGATCTGGGGCTCAAAGCAGAGATCTAGGGAAAAAGGTAAACATTTTAAAGCTGTTGCACATGTGTGTGAACTGAAGTCATGGGCATGGTAGAGATTATATAAGGAGAAAGATATTGGGGGAAAAGTTCTAAGGCTCAGCCTCAAAGAAATTCAACACTTATTGCCTAGTTAGCGTAATCTTGAAAAAGGAGCTGAGGACATCTAGAGAGGTAGCAAGACATCTAGGAGAGTGTCATGTTCCAGCACCACGGGCAACCACATTCTACTTGCTGTGATCTCTGGACCGTGGTCACAGCTAATGGGCACGGGGTAAGCTTTTGACCTAAAGACAACTGGTGTGCACACTAACCAGAAATACATTATTTTCCTGACACAAATACCCTTCCAAGCAGCAGCTCTCTATTGGACGGTGGGCTAACAAGCAAAATGGGTTCTCTGCACTGAAAATGCTGGGTGCCAGACCCGCAGAAGGAAAGGAGTACTTAGAAGAAAGGGCAGAAGCCAATGACTTAGAAAGGAGCCAAAGCAGAGGGCTCAGTTCAGTCGCTCAGTCGTGTCTGACTCTTTGCAACCCCATGGACTGCACCGCGCCAGGCTTCCCTGACCTTCACCATCTCCCAGAGCTTGCTCAAACTCATGTCCATCGAGTCGGTGATGCCATCCAACCATCTCATCCTCTGTCGTCCCCTTCTCCTCCTGCCTTCAAACTTTCCCAGTAAAGTAGAAAGTAGTTGAATCTCAATCACAGCAGAGTGGGAAGGAAGGAGCTTCTGTTGTCCAGGTGGAGGAGACGACCAAGTGTCTAGAGTTACATTAGATTCTAAACCACCTTCCAGTTGCTGAATTCTATTTCCTTCTAGGCGAAGCCAATCTCTATGACTATAATTTTTTTAAGCTCAGGCATGTGATCAGTCTCATCATTCTTATTTCCACATATATCTTATTTTTAAAAAAGTACTACAGCCTAAGTCTGTTCCTTGCGACTTAAATTGCCCATACTCTCACTTTCTGCAGGAACTTATTATTACCTCATTCTGGTTTTCACACAAATTTCATCCCTTCAGTCTTTACCATGTGTATTCTGTTTATGTCCATATATATTCTGTGGATTCTTTTATGTACAAACTGCAGTAAAACTCATAAACTGTGACCCACTAGTCCAGTTTGGATTAGTTTTGCATTTAGAGAAACATGGTCCCAATAGTAATTTTTTTCATAGTCTCTTTAATAAGGCACACGCACTTTGTCTACACCCATAAGCTTCTTTTCTAACACCTGCACACTTCATAAAAGGTCTCACTCTTCTACCTTAGCCAACAGTAGCAGCACAAAGAAATGGCTAGAGAGTGAACTTTAGCCAGGGTAAGCAAATATCCATAGCTTTACACCTGTTGATTCATCATAGTCATTAATACGAGCCCTTAGAACTCTCAAAAGCACTTCCATTTAAACAAAATCAAATGGATGAAGCTTGGGCACTTCAGAGATCATGACTTTCATCTCATTCATTTCTTCCTTTCTGGAACAACTGGGTCAATGGGTCAATAATGGGCTTTCAATTGATCATTTCATAACAATATGTGACATAAACCTGTTAAGAAGCATCAGTTCAAGAAATAGATGTCACCATTAGAAAAGTATGTTGCTAGCAACAGATTGCATATTTTTCTTTTTTTCTTTGGAAAAAAACCCAGATGAATAGAAATACCTCTCCTTTTTGAGGTATTAGAAGCCACTTTAAGTGCATTGCATGACAGGTCTACTCATCACCAAGATTTAGTCTCCTTAAAATAGTTCTGACCTAAAGTCATCCACTTCGTTTTCTAGTGTATTTTTCAAAATATTCTTTTATATCAAAAGTGAAAGTGAAATATTTTTAGGTCTCTGGAATGCTATGTACATCGTTTAAAAAATATTCATTATTTTCTCCCTTTCTTGCTGTTGCATTAACTCATGAACCATCTGATACCATCTTTTAGGTGTGGATTCTCACTCATGATAGTAATTGATACACCTTCCATTTTCTTTTTTGTAAAGGTTCAGAATGTTGGATTCTGATCTCAAACCTTGTGAGTTTTGACCACTTCCACTTATAACTCTGTGTTGAAAGCTTATGCAATGTCTTTAACCCTTAGCTATTTCCTCTGTATAATGGAGAAAATAATTTTATCCTGTGTGAATTCAATGATAAATTGCATATCAATCACACTCTCTGGAGTAACAACTCAACAAATCTCAGGAATTCTTACTGTGGTTGTATATAGAACAGCAATTGACTACCAAATGCGAGACTGTATATGATTCCAAACACCTCTGAGGATGATTCTTTCATCCTTTAATGTAAAACAAAATCAGATTTAAAAAATTTTAGGTGCCCAAAGTGGAAATTGGAGAAGCCAATGGCACCCCACTCCAGTACTGTTGCCTGGAAAATCCCATGGACGGAGGAGCCTGCAGTCCATGGGATCTCAAAGAGTCCGATACGACTGAGCGACTTCACTATCACTTTTCATTTTCATGCACTGGAGAAGGAAATGGCAACCCACTCTAGTGTTCTTCCCTGGAGAATCCCAAGGATGGGGGAGCCTGGTGGGCTGCCGTCTATGGGGTTGCACAGAGTCGGACATGACTGAAGCGACTTAGCAGCAGCAGCAGCATACTGGAAAAGAATAGCAAATGTCTTATCCTATTAATGACTCAAAGTCTGAATGTAAAATTTTGCATTCCAGATTAAAACAATGAGTTCTTTCAGATATTCAACTTTCTGGATTTGAGCAGTTTGTGGAGTTGGCCCATTATAGGCAGATGGTTTTATTGTCAGATTGCTGTGATTAAGTAATAAGGGAAGTCTTATTTTAAAATATCAGTTTTAACTTTACAGTTAGTCAGTCCTTAGAGACTGTAGTTGTCATAAAACATCTGAATGGAAAAATTGTATCAGAGGAAAACATGAGCAACTTTCTCATAAAATTTGACTCCATCCTCTGTCTGCCTCCCTAAATTGCTTTGTTATAGAGCAGTGGCTCAAACCTGGCATTAACTGCTGTCATTTTTTGTTTCTTCACTAGTAGAAGAAAAAAGTGCCAAAAAGACAAGCCTATGGCCATGGTAAACCCATAAAAAATAGCTGAAATTTAACATAATAACCATTTTTCTTTTGAAACTCTTTGAAATAACTTATTTGTTCTATTTCAATTAAAAACAGTTCCCTACATTACACATTCAAACCATTTAAAATATGAGTCACTGACTTCAAATGAGGACTTAGAACTTTTTTTTCTGTGCTTTCATGTTTTTACTCTGATGATGGCAAAATTGATATACTTATTGTCACAGAGGATGCCATTTGGAATTATCCACAAAGAATAGGATCTTCCCTGGTAACTCAATTGGTGAAGAATCTGCCTGCAGTGCAAGAGACCCGGGTTTGATCCCTGGGTTGGGAAGATCCCCTGGAGAAGGAAATGGCAACCCACTCCAGTATTATTGCCTGGAAAATCCCATGGACAGTGGAGCCTGACGGGCTACAGTCCATGGGGTCTCAAAGAGTTGGACATGACTTAGTGAATAAACCACCCACCACCCACAGCAAATATAGGGTGCCCTGTAAAGTTTGCATGTGATTGATTTGTATAATTGGCACCATTTAATTGCACTGTTTTTTCATAGAGGCTTTTGCTGGAGAACTTCTCTGTACAACAGGTTATCTGTTTCTCAGCTACAGTTGGCTGGGAATTCAGGAAAGGGCATGGGATTAACGAGGAGGAAGGGATGGACTTATCCTTAGGCACATGGAGACATGAAAACTAACGCTTTTATTCCTACCTTTTAGTCAGATTCTTGATCTAAGGACCTATATCCAATTTCTCACTGTCTGTGTGCTGTGGAAGGGATGGGTAGGTAGATTCACATGAAAAAACCAAAGTCAGGCTGGCATTGATAAAAGTGGGAGCTGACTCATACTTCAGTAGGTTCACCAGAAATCTCCATGGCAAAGAATGTAAGCTTTGGAGTCAGACCTGAATTTGAAGCCCAAATTACCTTACAAACTAGATATGACACTAGGCACACCGTGTAACCCAAGGTCATAAAACTAGTAAGGACTGGAATTAAGATGAAATTCCACACTGAATTATAGCATTTAGGAGACTGAAGAATTTGTATTAAATATTTGTATATGTCTACCATAGGCAGATAAGACACCACACATAATTTAAGGGGTGTCTGAAACACACAGAAAAAAGTCATGGAACCTAAATTTTTATTATTTTCATTATTTTTAAAATCAATATAGCAAATAGGTCTCTATATGTGCTGTAACTTGCTCAACACTTTTCTCCTTTCTATAGTTCTCATGAACTCTTTGACCCACTATAATTTGGCTTCTTTCTTCAATTGAAATATTGTTCATTCACAGTATTATATTCATCTCAGGTATAAAGCAAAGTGACTCATATATTTATATACATATATGAATTTAAATATATTTATATATTTCAGATTTATATATCTTTATTATATATATTACATATATTTTTTCAGATTATTTTCCATTATAGGTTATTATAAGATATTAAAATATACTTCCTTGTGTTATACGGTAAATCCTTGTTGCCTTTCTGTTTTATGTATAATAGTTTGTATCTGTTAATCACATACTCTCAATTTATTGTTCCCCACCCTCCTTTTCCCCTTTGATAACCACAGGGTTTTTTTTTTTTTTTTTTTCCTTTTTCTATGCCTGCGGATCTTTTTCTGTTTTGTATAGAGATCCATTGTATTATTTTTTAGATTCTACATATAAGTGACATCATATAATAGTTGTCTTTATAAGAGAACTGAGAAAAATTAAAAAGTCAAGATATCAAAATTTGCCAGCCCTGGGAATTATATTACATTCAATTTCATGAACCAAAATGTTAGAAAAGCAGAAAACTTGGTGGAGAGCCACAAAGATAATTAAATGGCTGGAAAGGAAAGCCTACTAAAACACTGAAAGATTTGCAACTATTTATTAAATAACAAAATCTTAAAAGCTTAATTATAAGGTTCTACAAAGAGGTTTGTTATGGATTGGTTATTGATCAGTTCCTAATATATGCTTTTAGAATGATATAACACAAATTTGGCTTCATATTTAGCAGCCTGATAGTCCTAATCTAAATCAGTTATCTTTTCCCTCTTACCTACTTTCTCCTGTTTAATTCTGTTATGGTTCAATATGCCATTCCTCAACACACTTCCCCAAGTACTTCATTTCAGACTCTTCTGTTGACTATGAGGGCTGCTCCATTTCTTCTAAGGAATTCTTGCCCACAGTAGTAGATATAATGGTCATGTGAATTAAATTGACCACCTGATGCGAAGAGCCAACTCATTGGAAAAGACCCTGTTGCTGGGAAAGATTGACGACAAGAGGAGAAGGGGGTGACAGAAGATGACATGGTTGGATAGCATCATTGACTCAATGGACATGCGTTTGATTAAATTCTGGGAGATAGTGAAGGTCAGGGAAGACTGATGTGCTGCAGTCCATGGGGTTGCAAAGAGTCAGACATTACTGTGCCACTGAACACCACCACATTACCCAGACTGTGTACCTAGCCTTTCCTCCTAACACGATAACCTTAAAGGTCATTCTTTTTACAATATAAAGTACTCTTTTTAAAAAATTTAGTAGTTTATGTGAAAATGAAGTCGCTCAGTCATGTCTGACTCTTTGCAACCCCATGGGCTGTAGCTTACCAGGCTCCTCTGTCCATGGAATTTTCCAGGCAGGAATACTGCAGTGAGTTGCCATTTCCTTCTCCAGGAGAGCTTCCTGACCTGGGTCTCCTGTAGACCTGCTGTCTCCTGTAGGCAAACGCTTTACCATCTGAGCCACGAGGGAAGTCCATTACTAGTTTATAACTGAGTATATTTAAATGAGGATCTTAAAAACCTAAGGAAAATCTTGGAAATGAGAAGTCAAAGCTATGTGGCTTGAATTATGAGGAACCTGGAGTTAGTTCCTAAGGTAATAATGTGACTTGCAAATTAGCAGATAAGTTTCAAAGCAGCCTTTGAGAGGCTCCTTAAATTGCAGATTACATTGAGTTGAGAGGATTAAGGACTCTAGATGGTTGTGCCTCACTTGAAACTTGTACTGATCACTTGATCAGGAATCAGAAGAGACCAGTGTTACTTGCTAAATCAACATATATTTCATTTTACTAGAATGTCTCAACAGAACCAGGAGGACACATCGGATGCTATGAACATAATCATATAATATTGATCAGTGATCTCTCAGCATCTATAAAAATGGGCCAAATTTAAGGAATAAACTCTGGTGATATAAACTACGTGTGTCTGAGGCCTTTTCTGCCAGGGAAAAGAACACTTGGCGGTTCCCCATTGCCAAAGCAGGGGCCTGAGCACCCGACGTGTGTGCCATCACTCTCCTCCCTGCCCTCTGATCATGACATTCTTGATGAGTCCAAATGCAACTCTAGCCTCCTTCTTTACAAGCTCTTCAGGAAGCCACAAATGCTGGACTGGAGTTTGGCAATCCATGGTTTACAGATGGAATCCCAGTTTTCAGACACTGTAGTGAGACCTGCCTGTTCTTCATTTTCATGCCTTGCTACACCCTGTTGCGTAAACTCAAGCTCCATCAATAATGAATTACTTGAGATCCTTCCAAACATTGAGTTCACTCTTGTGCTTTAGGTCAATTTTCCCAAAATGCTCTCCACACTCTCAGCTGATTACCAGATACTGAACTATTTAGTCTCAATTTTTCCATGAGGATGGAGTCCCTAGAATCATATTCTGAAAGTCTCTTTTGTGATGCTGTTGGAAAGCTATTGTTGTTGTTCAGTTGCTCAGGCATGTCCTACTCTTTGAGACCCCATGGACTGCAGCATGCCATGCTTCCCTGTCCCTCACTATCTTCTGGAGTTTGCTCAAACTCATGTCCTTTGAGTTGATGATGCCATCCAAACATCTCTTCCTCTGTTGCCCACTTCTCCTCCTGCCCTCAATCTTTCCAGCATCAGGGTCTTTCTTTTCCAGTGAGTCAGCTCTTTGCATCAGGTGGCCAAAGTGTCGGAGCTTTTAGCTACAGCATCAGTCTTTCCAATGAATATTCAGGGTTGATTTCCCTTAGGATTGACTGGGTTGATGTCCTTACTGTCCAAGGCACTCTCGAGAGTCTTCTGCAGCACCACAGGCTGAAAGCATCAATTTTTCAGTGCTCAGTCTTCTTTATGGTCCATCCCTCACGTCTATGGGCTTCCCTGGTGGCTCAGCTGGTAAAGAATCCACCTGCAGTGTGGGAGACCTGAGTTTGATCCCTGTGTTGGGAAAATCCCCTGGAGAAGGGAAAGGCTACCCACTCCAGTATTCTGGCCTGTAGAATTCCATGGACTATGTGGTCCATGAGGTCGCAAAGAGTTGGAAATGACTGGGTGACTTTCACTTTCTTACATCTGTACATTACTACTGAAAAAAAAACACAGATTTGACTATATGGACCTTTGCTGGCAAAGTGATATGTTTGATTTTTAATATGCTGTGTAGGTTTGTCATAGCTTTTCTTCCAAGGAGCAAGTGGCTTTTAATTTTATGGCTGCAGTCACTGTTCACAGTGATTTTGGAACCCAAGAAAACAAAGTCTGTCATGGTTTCCATTGTTTTCCCATCTATTTGCCATGAAGCAATGGGACTGATGCCATGATATTAGTTTTTTGAATGTTGAATTTGAAGCCAGCTTTTTCACTCTCCTCTTTCACCTTCATCAGGTGTCTCTTTAGTGTCCCTTCACTTTCTGCTGTTAAGGTGATGTAACCTGCATATCTGAGGTTGTTGAAATCTGATGTGGAGAAATATAGATACTTAAATATTGACTCAAAGCAAATTCAAAAACGTTTTAATGCATTACTATACATCACAACCATAGCCTTGACTAGACGGACCTTAGTCGACAAAGTAATGTCTCTGCTTTTCAATATGCTATCTAGGTTGGTCATAACTTTTCTTCCAAGAGGTAAGCGTCTTTTAATTTCATGGCTGCAGTCAGCATCTGCAGTGATTCTGGAGCCCAAAAAAATAAAGTCTGACACTGTTTCCACTGTTTCAAAGGGGACGACTGAGGATGAGATGGCTGGATGGCATCACGGACTCGATGGATGTGAGTCTGAGTGAACTCCAGGAGATGGTGATGAACAGGGAGGCCTGGCGTGCTGCGATTCATGGGGTCGCAAAGAGTCGGACACGACTGAGCAACTGAACTGAACTGAATACATCACAACCAATTGGCACTTTTGAATTCTGAGTGTGTGTTCAACTGTGTCAAGAATAGGAAAGAACTCAGCAGAAATAGTAGATACATAATTCTTAATCTCACAATCTAAAAGTGTTATTTCTGATTGTATACCCCAAAGAACTGAATGCAAAGACTTGAAGAGATATTTTTATAGCATGTTCATAGCAACATTATTCACAGCATGCAAAATGTTTAATTGGCTAAGTGTCCATCGTATATGAACTGATAGACAAAATGCTGCTTACAATGGAACATTGTTCAGCCTTAAAAAGGAAAGAAATTCTAACAAAAGTTACAACATGATGAAACTTGAAAACATTATGCTAAGTGAAATAAAAGGACAAATACTTTGTGATCCCACTTATATGAGGCACCTAGTGAGAGTGAAGGCAATGGCACCCCACTCCAGTACTCTTGTCTGGAAAATCCCATGGATGGAGGAGCCTGGAAGGCTGCAGTCCATGGGGTCGCTGAGGGTCAGATATGACTGAGCGGCTTCACTTTCACTTTTCATTTTCATGCATTGGAGAAGGAAATGGCAACCCACTCCAGTGTTCTTGCCTGGAGAATCCCAGGGACGGGGGAGCCTCATGGGCTGCCGTCTGTGGGGTCGCACAGAGTCGGGCACGACTGAAGTGACTCAGCAGCAGCAGTGAGACTGAAAGTGTTAATCTCTCAGTTGTGTCCAGCTCATTGTGATGCCCTGGACCGTAGCCCGCCAGGCTCCTCTGTCCATGAAATTCTCCAGGCAAGAATACTGGAGTAGGTTGCCATGCCCTTATCAAGGGGATCTTACTGACCCAGGAATTGAACCCAGATCTCCTGCATTGCAGGCAGTTTCTGTACTGGCTGAGCCACTAGGTTATATTAACAGAAAGAATACTGATGGTTTCTCTGGCTGGGGGAGAGAAGAATAGGGAGTTATTTTTGTTTTATTGTTTTTATTGTTTTGTTGTCCCGTCATTAAATTGTGCCCGACTCTTAGTGACCCCAAGGACTCCAGCAAGCCAGGCTCCTCCATCCTCCACTATCTCCCAGAGGTTGCTTAAATTCATGTCCATGGAGTTGGTGATGCTATCTAACCATCTCATCCTCTGCCACCCCTTCTACTTTTGCTTCAGTTTTTCCCAGCACCAGGATCCTGTCCAATTAATTGGCTCTTCGCATCACATAGCCAAAGTATTGGAGCTTCAGCTTCAACATCAGTCCTTCCAATGAATATTCAGGGTTGCTTTCCTTTAGGACTGACTGGTTTGATCTCCTTGTAGTCAAAGACTCTCAAGAGTCTTTACCCACACCACAATTGGAAAGCATCGATTCTTTGGCACTCAGCCTTCTTTATGGTCCAACTATCACAGTTTCCTAAATGAAAAGAATCCTAGAAACAGATGGTGCTGAAAGTTGCACAGTAATGTAAATATGCTTACTACCATTGAACTACACTTCAAACTAGTTAAAATGTTAAATTTTATGTGCATATTGCCACAATTAAAATAATTTTTTAAAAGAAGGTCATGGTATTCTTGAAGATCAGAGCTATACATCTGCAACAATTAAAGGAACTCAAAACATCACAGGAGCAAGTATTGTTATCTATGGCTTTGAGAACCCCTATGCTTTTTTGGGGGGGGCTGATTTTTGCTTTGTTGGAAAGGATAGTAAGGAAAATAACTCTTTCTAACTCTGCAGGGCAGGCTCCATGTCAATTCTTCTAGCACTAATGAGAACTAAACCCAACCAGTCATTGAAATTAAATACCATCAACATAATTAAGCCTATTGAGAAATATTACGTGACAGAGGCAAATATGTTTTTCCTCATTTTCCTTGAGCTGTAAAATTAAAGGTTACCTTAGCCCACATTGTTGGAGAAAGGCTTTCAAGGACTTTTAGAAACATCTGTCTTATTCAGCTATTTAATTATATTTCTTTATGCAAAAAAGCCTGTTATCCTTGAGCTGAGATGTAGCATAAGCTAAAGAGGAACTAGCTACTGTAAGGACTCATCTCTGTTATTCGAACTCTAGTCATCAGTTTTGAAAGTTGGTGTGGGCAACAAATTTAAAGGCCCCAGGTCCCTTGCTGGAAATGCCTCCAGAAGAAATAATTCAATAAATCAAAGACAAAAAAACACTTTGCATTTTTTACGTACTGCCTTTGGGTTCCTGGAAATGTCAGTTTATAAATATAGTGCATTATGTCACCCTTCAGCTCCATTACTTGGATAGAATACAAATATTTTCCTTTAGTCATGACACCATGTAAACATCTGCCTAGAAATTTGCAATTATACCACAAACCTTAACATATCATGCACTGAGTTACTGCCCTTCCCCTGAAATCTTTTTGAATCCAGTTTTCTCCTGGCAAATGAGCTCACCATCCATCTACTTCTCAAGTGAAACACATGAGCAATATCTCCCACTCCTTACCTCCTCCCAGTTGTACGGTGTAGCATCTCTCAAACCTGTCTAGTCTCTCTGTCCTCCTAGTTACTACCCTAGTCCAGGCCATAGTCACATTTTACTGGATTAATCAGCAGCCCTCAACCACGTCTCGTGCCCTGGGGCTCAGTGCCTCCTCTCCAGTCTTCACACTGGAGCCAGGGTGATCTTTCTAAAACACACTCCCTTGCTTACAATCCTTTTATTGGACACTCAGAAGTATGCACACATTAAAATTCACTTTTTACTTGTATGGTTCTCTGAGTTTGGACAAATCCCTAGAGTTTTGTGGCTACTACCACAGTTGAAACACAGAACAACTGTGCTCATGCTCAGTCACTTCAGTCGTGTCTGACTCTTTGTGGCTCCTCTGTCCATGGAATTCTCCAGGCAAGAATACTGTAGTGGGTAGCCATGACCTCCTCCAGGGGATCTTCCAGACCAGTGATCGAACCCACGTCTCCTGCATTGCAGGCAGATTCTTTACCGCTGAGCCACTGGGAAAGGCCACAGAACAATTAACCTCACCTTTAGAAAAATTTCTTCATGCAGACTCTTTGTAACCAAATCCAAACTCCAATTCTAACCCTAAGTAACCACTGATCAGTTCTTCATCTCCATAGGTTTGCATTGTCAGCAAGTCATAAAAATGGAATGATACAGGATGTAACCTTTTGACTCTGACCTCTTTCACGCCTCATAATGCATGAGATTCAGATGAGACTCATATGCTGAGTTTAACATTCTTTTTTATTGCAAAGTAGTATTTCATTGAACCATAAAACTGGTTCATGCTCACTTTACCTGTTTAATATGATTGTGGATATTAAAAAAAAAATCTTCCATTTGTTGAAACCTAATTGAAAAATAGAAAGTATTAGATTCATGTAAACATATGGGAACACTTAGTACAGTGGTTCCACTCTGACCTCTGTCCTGCGCTCCACACTTGTACATCCAATTGCCTCCTGAACATATTCACTGGGGTTCCCCCGAGGTAACATGTGCAAAACCTCCTACCTCCCCAGTCTCCTTTCTCAGTAAATGGCAAGCCGTCCACACAGCTGTTCAAATCAAATCCAGAGGATTGTCCTGATATCTTTTTGTATCTTACTCTTACTCCTTGCATGCATGTTAACTCACTTCAGTCATGTCTGACTCTCTGCAGCTCTATGGACCATAGCCCGCCAGGCTCCTCTATACATGGGATTCACCAGGCAAGAGTACTGGAGTGGGTTGCCATGCCCTCCTCCAGGGGATCTTCCCAACCCAGGGATCAAACCCACATCTCTTAGGTCTCCTGTGCTGGCAGGTTCTTTACCACTAGAGGGCTTCCCTGGTGGCTCAGACGGTAAAGCATCTGCCTGCAATGCGGGAGACCTGGGTTCAATCCCTGGGTCAGGAAGATCCCCTGGAGAAGGCAATGGCACCCCACTCTAGTACTGTTGCCTGAAAAATTCCATGGACTGAGGAGCCTGGTAGGCTACAGTCCACAGGGTCGCAAAGAGTCAAACACGACTGAGCGAATTCATTTCACTTACCGCTAGAGCCACCTGGGAAGCCCCACCCTTATTCCTTCTGTCTAAATAATCACCAATTCTTATTGATTTTTCCTCTGAACTATATCTCAAATTGGTATTTCATCCCTTCTCTGGATTACTGCAACAGCCTCCTGCGCGGTCGCTCTGTTTACACCCTTTCCTGTACTCTAAACCGTTCTCGATGAAACAGGGTGATTTTTGCAAAACTTAAAGTTTCCTTTATTAAATAACAAGATTTCCAAGGGGGTCTGTTGATAGACATGTCTACAAGCAAATGTTTCCCTACTTTATTCAACAGAAAGTCACAATTATTCTAAACTATCTCCAATACTGAATTTTGCTGCAATTAGATATTTAATGCTGAGGAATAAGATGTGCCAATGGGCACATTTTCAAAATAAGCACTTCTTAGATATATTACCAGACCTTGCCTTACTTTGAATTACAATCAATTACCATGTGAGTTGTTTTGGATGAAGAGGATTCTAATTTCAAGAAAAATAAGAATGATTATAAAAGTTGAAATGTTTTATCCTTCATCAAGCTGCTGTTAACCTATGACTATGAGAGCACTTTTGCCCTTAAAAATGTATGGTAAATATTCATATTTTAGGTAGAATGGACTTATGCTAATTTAATATCACTTAAAATACTTCAGTGTTCCAGATACAGCAGACTTTTAAACTCTTCAAAATACAGGATTGCGAACAGTTTATACTGTCTAATGAGAACAAAAGGGGGGGAATCATTTGATTTATAATTTCTGAAATTTAAAGTAATATTTTTAAGATGGATATATATATCTCCCTCACAAGATGCTTACTAGTTACAAAGAGAAATAATGATAACTCTATAGTATAGAAACCTGGCAATTACCACCTGAGCACATGATCAAGACTACCTCTTCACCATTATGGGACAAACTGGTACCAAGTGCTTCCTGATGTGGTTCATGGAGATAACACAACGTCATTGACTCCTGCTAAAGGCGCAAACATGGATCAAATCATGAAACACCAGATAATGGTTAAATGGTCTGACCTATACTCTTCAAATATCAATATCTTTGTCATAAAGCACAAGAAATAGTAAGAAGTGATTTCACGTTAAAAAAGATATAGCTGAAGGCACCTTAGATCTGGGACTTTCTTTTCCTACACAGAATTTAACTGGCACAATTGGCAAACTATGAACAAAGTCTCAATTAGATAATGGTATTGCATCAATATTAGTTTCTTGATTGGGTTAATTATATTATAGTTATCTAGGAGAAGGAATTGGCAACCCACTCCAGTATTCTTGCCGGGAAAATCCCATGGACGGAGGAGTCTGTTAGGCTACAGTCCATGGGGTTGCAAAGAGTTGGACACGACTGAGCGACTTCACTTTCACTTTCACTTTCTCTAAGAGTACCTTTTAGGAAATACACATTCATATATTAAGGAGCAAGGAACCATGCTTAATCTTGAATGCAGAAAAGGAAAGTGTATGTATGTGTGTGCACACAGAGAGGGTCGGGGAAAGAGAAGGATAAACAGAGTGAAATGTTTACATCTAGTTTATCTGAGTAAAGGATAAAATGATGTGTAGAAATTTTTGTCCTATTCTTGCAGTATTTTGCTTTGTCTGAAATTATGTCAAAATAAAAATTTAAAGGAGAAATAAATATTACCTATGCTATTATGTTAGAGACTTTTAAAGACATAGTCTCTTTGAATTAATAGTTTCTCACCTGCCTGAGAATGACTGCCTCCCTCAGAAACAATCATCTTTCTCTTATCCCTTTATGTTTGAACAAGCTCCCTTAAGAGGCTACTGTGATCGCTTCCTTCCACCCAAACTTCGAGGGAAGGAAGGGCATTCTGTTTGGGTGGGTTTTATAGGACTACATTTATATTTGTAATTTAACTTATGATACAATAATGCAGCAATTTTTCATGTAACAATTTTACTTTTGACTCAATAGGATTATGTTCAGAGGAAAATGAAGCTGTCCTTGAATTTCCCAAGAAACTTTGCATTTATTGTTTATCAAATGTGGTGTGTTATGCTACCCCTTTACCAGGCATACAGGCAGGATGCTGGAGAGTGGAGAGTAAGAGTGAGAGAATTAGTTCTATGTGTGTTTGGTTAGGAGATGCTCTGACCCCTGTATCAAAAGTCAGGTACCCATGGAGAAAACAGGGCAGTCCAAAAGCAGATGACTAACTCACCATTGAACTATACATAATATGTGTTGGTTAGATGTTCAGATTATAGTATAAGTTGAGAAGGTTTGTGAAGACCCAAATTCCCTTGAAATGCGGGAGTGAAATATCAAGGGCTCCCATTTGGTGGGTTCCCTTTTTCGTTTTGTTGATGGTTTCCTTTGCTGTGCAGAAGCTTCTTTAGTATGAGGTAGACCCACTTGTTTGTATTTTCTTTTGTTGCCTTTGCCTTCGGAGTCAGGTCCAAAAATATCATTACCAACACCATTCTCAAGGAGTTTATCACTTAGGAGTTTTTTGGTTTCGGGTCTTACCTTCAAGTACTCAGTCCATTTTGAACTAATTTTTGTGTATAGTATAAGAGATGCATGCTCAGTTGCTAAGTCCTGTCTGACTCTTTGCAATCCCAAGAACTGTAGCCTGCCAGGCTCCTCTGTCCATGGGATTTTCCAGGCAAGAACTCTGGAGTAGACTGCCATTTCCTTGTCCAATGATAGAAGACAGTGGTCCAGTTTTATTCTCTTGCCTGTGGCTGTCTAGTTTTTTCAACATTTATTGAAGAGACTGTCCTTTCCCCATTGTATATTCTTGGCTCCTTTGTCATCAATGAGTTGACCATATATGTGTGGGCTTTGTTTCTATACTCGCTATTTTGTTTCATTGATTTATCTATTTTTATGCCAATACCATCTGAGCCACAAGGCAGGAGAAACATCAAACAGCCTCTGATATGCAGATGATACGAGTCTAATGGCAGAAATAAAAGAGCCTCTTGATGAGGGTGAAGGAGAAGGGTGAAAGAGCTGGCTTAAAATTAAATATTAAAATAACTAAGATCGTGGAATCCAGCCCCATTACTTCATGGCAAACAGAAGGGGAAAAGGTGGAAGTAGTGACAGATTCATTCTTCTTGGGCTCTAAAATCACTGTGGATGGTGACTGCAGCCATGAAATCAGAAGAGGATGGCTTCTTGGCAGGAAAGCTATGACAAACCTAGACAGTGTGTTGAAAAGCAGAGACATTACTCTGTTGACAAAGGTCCATAATAGTCAAGGCTATGGTCTTCGGAGTGGTCACATATGGTTGTGAGAGCTGGAAACAGAATGCCAAACAATTGATGCCTTTGAAATGTGATGCTGGAGAAGACTCCAGAGAGTCCCTTGGACAGCAAGATCAAACCAGTTAATCTTAAGGGAAATCAACCCTGAATACTCATTGGAAGGACTGATGCTGAAGCTGCAGCTTCAGTATTTTGGTCATCTGATGCAAACAGCTGACTCATTGGAAAAGTCCCTGATGCTAGTAAAGATTGAGGGCCAAAGGGGAAGATTGTCTCAAAAGATGAAATGGCTAAATGGCATCACCAATACAATGGACGTGAACTTGGGCACACTTCAGGAGATGATGAAGGACAGGGAAGCCTGGCATGTTGCATCTGTGGGGTCGCAAAGAGTTGGGAATGACTGGGTGACTGAACAACAGTGCCAGTACTGTACCATTTTGATTGCTATAACTTTGAACTTAGTTTGAGATCAGGGAGTGTGATGCCTCCTGCATCGTTCTTTGTCAAGTTTGTTTTGGCTATTCAGGGTTGTTTTGGTGGTTCCATGCAAATTTTAAGATTGTTGGTTCTATTTATGGGAAACATACTATTGGAATTTTGATAACAATTGCATTGGATCTGTAGACTGCTTTGTCCCGAAATGTACCGTTTTAAAATTTCTGAATGCTATTTTTTCCCTAATGTGAGACTCTTCCAGCCTGGGGCTGGTTTTTTGTTTTGTTTTGTGTTGTGTTGTTTTGTTTTGCATCTGTGGGACTGAAACAAATAACCAGCCCTCAACTATGGATTATGTGTGATAAAACACTAAAGGGTAAGAGAAAGTTTTTATAGAAACTCCATCTCATCCCTTCTGTTATGTCCTCCCTCACACTTTGAACATGACCTTCAGTTGTCAGGCTTAAATGCAATAGTTTTATTTGGCTGTTGAACCTAATTATAATGAGTGAAAGGCTCTAAGACTTATCACAGATGAGGTGGTGAGCCTTTTTCAGAAATGTTGCCTTCAAATAGACTTTCGTGGCTTAATATATTTGTGGCACCCAACAGCTGTGTGCTTCTCCTAGAAACTTAATCTATCTCACTGATTAAGTGGCCTAGAAAATAAGATATGGGGTTAAAGCCTTGTATTTAAATTCCGTGTGTTAATATTTGTGTAAGCACTGAACTATCAAAAACACACTGGTGCTGTGTTATTTAGGCTACTCATAGTGAGGAACTGAAAGATTTAATTTAGATCTGACATCATTATTTCCAAAGGGGAGTTTACTCTCACCAGTGAGTTCAAATGATTTAGTTATACTGTCTTTTAAAGAATTTTTCAGTGGCATTGATTACTTATTCTTTGTGTATTGAGGAAACATAAAGGTGCTAATACAAATAGATGTGAAAAGAAGAGAAGCAAAAAGCAAAGGAGAAAAGAAAAGATATACCCATTTGAATGCAGAGTTCCAAAGAATAGCAAGGAGAGATAAGTAAGCCTTTCTCAGTGATCAAGCAAAGAAATAGAGGAAAACAATAGAATGGGAAAGACTAGTGATCTCTTCAAGAAAATTAGAGATACCAAGGGAACATTTCATGCAAAGATGGGCTCAATAAAGGACAGAAATGGTATGGACCTAACAGAAGCAGAAGATATTAAGAAGAGGTGGCAAGAATACACAGAAGAACTATACAAAAAAGATCTTCATGACCCAGATAATCACAGTGGTGTGATCACTCACCTGGAGCCAGACATCCTGGAATGTGAAGTCAAGTGGGCCTTAGGAAGCATCACTATGAACAAAGCTAGTGGAGGTGATGGAATTCCAGTTGAGCTGTTTCAAATCCTAAAAAATGATGCTGTAAAAGTGCTGCACTCAATATGCCAGCAAATCTGGAAAACTCAACAGTGGCCACAGGACAGGAAAGGTCAGTTGTCATTCCAATCCCAAAGAAAGGCAATGCCAAAGAATGCTCAAACTACTGCACAATTGCACTCATCTCACATGCTAGTAAAGTAATGCTCAAAATTCTCCAAGCCAGGCCTCAACAGTACATGAACTGTGAACTTCCAGATGTTCAAGCTGGTTTTAGAAAAGGCAGAGGAACCAGAGATCAAATTTTCAACATCTGTTGGATCATTGAAAAAACAAAAGAGTTCCAGGAAAACATGTTTCTGCTTTATTGAGTCTGCCAAAGCCTTTGAATGTGTGGACCACAACAAACTGTGGAAAATTCTGAAAGAGATGGGAATATCAGACACCAGACCTGCCTCTTGAGAAACCTATATGCAGGTCAAGAAGCAACAGTGAGAACTGGACATGGAACAACAGACTGATTTCAAATAGGAAAAGGAGGACGTCAAGGCTATATATTGTCACCCTGCTTATTTAACTTATATGCAGAGTACCTCATGAGAAACACTGGGCTGGATGAAGCACAAGCTGGAATCAAGTTTGCCGGGAGAAATATCAATAACCTCAGATATGCAGATGACACAACCTTTATGGCAGAAAGTGAAGAACTAAAGAGTCTTTTGATGAAAGTGAAAGAGGAGAGTGAAAAAGTTGGCTTAAAGCTCAAGATTCAGAAAACTAAGATCATGGCATCTGGTCCTATCACTACATGGCAAATAGATGGGGAAAAAATGGAAACAGTGAGAGACTTTATTTTTTGTGTCCAAAATCACTGCAGAAGGTCATTGCAGCCATGAAACTAAAAGATGCTCAGTCCTTGGGAGGAAAGTTATGACCAACCTAGACAGCATATTAAAAAGCAGAGACATTACTTTGCCAACAAAGGTCTGTCTAGTCCAGGCTATGGTTTTTCCAGTAGTCATGTATGAATGTGAGAGTTGGATTATAAAGAAAGCTGAGCACCAAAGAACTGATGCTTTTGAACAATGGTGTTGGAGAAGACTCTTGAGAGTCTGTTGGACTGTAAGGAGATCCAACCAGTCCATCCTAAAGGACATCAGTCCTGGATATTCAGTGGAAGGACTGATGTTGCAGCTGAAACTCCAATACTCTGGCCACCTGATGTGAAGAGATGACTCATTTGAAAAGACCCTGATGCTGGGAAAGATTGAAGGTGGGCAGAGAACGGGACGACAGAAGATGAATGAAATGGTTGGATGGCGTCACTGACTCAGTGGACATGAGTTTGGTCAACTTCACGAGTTAGTGATGAACAGGGAGGCCTGATGTGCTGCAATCCATGGGGTTGCAAAGAGTCAGACACAACTGAGTGACTGAAGTGAACTGAAAGGTGCTAAAGAAAAGAAACAACAAAGTAGAAAATATGACCCAGTTTTTTAAAGAACAGCTTACAGTTTTTAAGGGTGGGTTAAGGCATTCACATGTGAACACGTAAAATAATAGCAGTTATTTTTGAGGACATCTCTTTACTGAGGGTTATAGATGTAAGGTTTTAGATGTAGGAGAAGATCCACATAGGAAGGGAGAATTAAGAAATTTACAGAGAGGTTAATGTTGAGATGGAACTTAAAGGAAATGTATATTTGGGCAGTGAACAGGGGCTGAATAAATATTGCATATTTTGTCTATTTAAAATTTGTGTATGTCATATGCTCCAATTTGTTGTGGTTTAAAAAACTAATGCTTTTATATTTAGAGCAGTTTTAGGTCACAGCAAAATTGAATGGAAGGTATAGAAGCTCCCATCTATGTTTTCTGTCCATCCCCCATAACCTCCTTCTTTATGGAAATCGGGCATCACAGTGGTGCGCTCCCTATAGTCGGTAATCCTACATTGACCTATCATTATTACCTAAAGTCCGTCGTTTACAGTAAAGTTCATGCTTGCAGTTGTAAATTCTGTAGGTTTTGGCAAATGTATAATGATATGTCTCCATCATTGTAGTATCCTGCCGAATAGTTTCACTGCCCTAAAAATCATATGTGCTCTGCCTATTCATCTTTTCCTGTCCTCATACGCGGGGCAACCTTGTTTTACTGTCTTCACATCATACAGCTGGAATCAAATAACATATAGTCTTTTCAATTTGGCTTGTTTCACTTGAGTAATATACGTTTAGGTCTCTTCCTTGTCTTTTCATAACTTAATAGTTCAGTTTTTTTTTTTTTAGTACCATATAATGTCCCAGTGTCTGAATGTAGCAAAGTTTATTTATCCATTCACCTACTACAGAACATCTTGGGTGCTTCTAAGTTTTGGCAATCATGGATAAAGTGACTATATATGTACATGTGCAGGGTTTTGTGTGAATATAAGTCTTTAGTTCACTTGAGTAAATAATCAATGAGGGCCATTGCTGGATCACATGGTACGTATACGTGTAGTTTTGTAAGAAATTACCAACTGTCTTGTGAAGTGATTGTATCATTTGCATTCCACCAGCAATGAATGAAAGTTCCTGTTGCTCCACATTCTTGCCAATATTTGGTGTTGTCTGGCCATTTTAATGGGTGTTTCATTGTTGTTTTAATATGCATTTCTTTGATTAAATATGATGTCAAACATCTTTTCATATGCATACTGGTCATCTATATATCTTTTTGGTGAGATGCCTTTTTAGGTCTTTTGCCATTTTAAAAATCAGGTTGTTCTTACTAATGAGTTTTAAGAACTTTTTGAATATTTTGGATACAGTCTTTTACCAGATGTGTCATGTGAAAGCATTTTCTTCTAATCTGTGGCTTGCCTTCTCATTCTCTTGACATTGTCTTTTATATAGAGAGCACCAGTTTTTATTTCACTGAATCCCAACTCATCATTTCTTTCCTGGATCATGCCACTGGTGTTGTATCCAAATTCACTGAAATACCTAAGGTCATCTATATTTTCTTCTATGTTATCTTTTGTTAACTGTATATATTTGCATTTTGCATTTAGGGTCAGGAAGATCCCCTGGAGAAGAGCATGGCAATCCACTCCAGTGTCCTTGCCCGGAGAATTCCATGGACAGAGGAGCCTGGTAGGCTATAGTCCATGGGGTCACAAAGAGTTGGACATGACTGAGTGACCAACACTTTCACTTTTTATGACCCACTTCAAATTAATTCTTGTGAAGGGTATGTATACAGCCTCTTCTAGACTGATTTTTTTTATGACCAGTTACTCCAGCACCATGTATTAAAAACTATCTTTCCTCCATTGCATTGTTTGCTTTCTTTCTTTTTTTTTGGTCAAACATCAGTTGATGATGTTTATGTGGGTCTGATTCTAGTCTCTCTATTCTTTATTGATTTATTTGTCTATTCTTTCACCAAGGCACACTGTCCCCATTACTGTAGTTTTACAACCAGCATGGAAGTTGGGGAGTGTGTCAGTCCTTCAGCTTTTGTTCTCCTTCAATTCTGGGTCTTTTGCAAGAAACTTTAGAATCAGTTTGTCAATACACTTGTAGATGTTCCTTGTCAATTTTATCGGTAATGAATGGGTGTTGGATTTTGTTAAATGCTTTTTTCTGCATCTATTGATATGATTGCATGAATTTTTTTCTTCATCTGGTTAATGAGGTATATTATATTATTTGATTTTCAGTATTGAACCATACTTGAGAAATCCCACTTGGTCAGAGTGTATAATTCTTTTTATACATTGTTGGATTTGATTTGCTAATACTTTATTAAGAATATTTGTATCTATATTCATGAAGTACTGCTCTGTAGTTTTCTTGTAAATGTCTTTCTGCTTTAGAGTTAAAGTGATGCTGATCTCATAGAATGATTTAGGAAATATTTCCTCTGTGCCTATCTTCTGAAGAAAATATAAAGAATTGGTATAATTTCTTTCTTAAATGTTTGGTAAAACACCAATGAACCTATCTGGGGATGAGTTTTCTGTTTGGCGATATTATTATTTATTAAATTTTTTTAGTAGTAGATATAGGCCACTGTGATGTTAATGCCTCCTAAGGGCCAAAAATTATGCTAGGTGAATATATATTTATTCCTTAGCTATGTACTGAGACATAAAGAGTAAATAATTGTATTAGACATTAGTTGACTTCTCTTCTGCACTAGATAATTCTAAGCCATTCATGGTTATTCCAATCATCTTGCCAAGGTGGGCCAGTAGGCATGTGATGCAATTCAGCCAATGGGACATGAGGACGCACTGCTCAATGGGTTATTCAAAAGGTTTTCTTCCTCATTGAAAATTTTTACTGGAAGAGAAATTCTTTATCCTCTGAGTGTTGTCATGTCAGAATGTGGACTGCAACTGCTGCAGCCTCCTTTGGCCATATGAACCAGTGTTAGATTGAAAGTGATGCCGAGGATGGCAGAGAAAAGGGAAGCTAAAAACATGGAAATGGGATAAGCAGCAAACCATTCTACCTGCCATATCTTCAGCTGGCCTTACCTTTGAGCATCACATTATATGAGGTAAAAGTATTTCTTTGTGCTACATTTTTTTCTATTTCTTGTAATGAAAACCTTGTGTGAAATACATTTGTTTCTCCATTCTATGGATGAGAAAGCTGAGACTTAAAAAGGTTAAATAGTTTTTCCAAAATTTCACATCTAATAGGTGTCTGAGCTTATGTCTGAACCTGGATTTGTCTCATTCCTTTGCATATAATGCCACTGCCCACCATATATAAATAAACAGATATAATAAGTTAATAAAAGCCAGAATAAACAGTATTGATGGCTGTTAATTATCATATACAAATTGTCTATTGCTCTTATATAAAACGATTCCACCTTTCGATGTGAAGAACTAGTTTTGTATCATCTTAGTTACGTGAAATATATAATTTCATCCTATTTAGCCAAGATGGAAAATACACAAATAAATCATCCTGAGGCCCACAAAAATATGTAGTCGTTTGAATAGTGACCTCCACCTTATGCCTCCAACCCCCACCCACAAATAAAAAAGATATGTTCACTCAGGATCTAAGCATATAAGTTTATTTAGGCAAATGTCTTGGAAGACATAAAAATGAAGAACCTTGAGATGAGATCATCTTGGGTTAGGGTAGACCCTAAGCAAGTATCTTTAAAAGAGAGGAATAGAAGAAGAATGGAAGGAGCCATAGACATAGAGACAATGGCCATGTGACAATGAAGCCAGACATTGACCCCAAGCCAGAGAATACTTGGAGCCCCCGAAAGCTGAAGGAAGTAAGAATTCTCCCTAGAGCCTTCAGCACTACCAACACCTTATTCTAGATTTCTGGTCTCTAAACCTTAGAGAAAATAAATTTCTGTTTTTCGTTAGCCACCAAAGTTCATAAATATTTCTTACACCAGCCCTAAGAAACTAAGATAGGACTTTCCTGACCTAAAGAATTTTCATTTCCTTCCCTTTCCCTCGAAACTGATTTCTCCATGTTGACTGCCATCTCAGTCAACATGGTAGGCATGGTAAACCGTATGTTCCACTTTCCATGGAATAGTGTTGGTCCTCTGAAATGGTTACCCATCTAAGGACTATATTTCCTAGTGCTTGCATGGCAGACAAATGTGTATCTGGCTTTGGCCAGGGGGCAGAAGTGATGAGTGTTTCTTTTTAGGTGATGGCGGTTTAGTCGCTAACGTGTGTATGACTCTCTGCGACCCCATGGACTATAACCCACCAGGCTGCTCTGTCCATGGGATTTCCCAGGCAAGAATACCGGAGTGGGGTGCCACTTCCTTCTCCAGGGGATCTTCCTAATCCAGGAATTGGACCTGCTTCTCCTGCATTGCAGGCAGATTCTTTACCAACTGAGCCACCGTAAGGTAGTTAACAAGAGTGCTCTTTCTTGAGTCTTTTCCACTGGTTGGATCAGAAAACAAGGTTCTTAGGGCAGAGCAACTAGATTACAGTGCCATCACAGCTTAGTGAAGAAGAACACAGCATTATTGAGGAGAGTGAATTTCTTAAATAAAAGTGGATAAAGATAGGAAACATAAACTATCTGCCACAAGCGCTCATTATGTTCATGTACTGTTTGACTGGAGTTGCTTTGATACAATTCAGATAGTTAAAAATACTTTCCCAAAGGATACATTCTCAGCCTCTTGGACAATAATGATAGCATTTATAAAGTATTACTCAAATGTTAATGAAACACTTTGACTCAATACTCATTTACTTCTTATAAGAACTGTGTCATGCAGCTAAAATCAGCTGAGCTAACATTAGAACTAAGAAATTTTGACTTCTAAGCGACAGGTCTTTCTGCAGCAGCACTCCATTTACAAATGGAAATTCTTATCTATTTTCAGGAGATATAAGCTAATCATATGTGGTGAACATCTGCTCTTTTTTGGCTATCAGTTCAGTTCAGTTCAGTCGCTCAGTCATGTCTGACTCTTTGCGACCCCATGAGTTGCAGCATGCCAGGCCTCCCTGTCCATCACCAACTCCTGGAGTTCACTCAAACTCACGTCCGTCAAGTCCGTGATGCCATCCAGCCATCTCATCCTCTGTCGTCCCCTTCTCCTCCTGCCCCCAATCCCTCCCAGCATCAAAGTATTTTCCAAGGAGTCAACTCTTCGCATGAGGTGACCAAAGTACTGGAGTTTCAGCTTTAGCATCATTCCTTCCAAAGAACACCCAGGACCAATCTCCTTTAGAATGGACTAGTTGGATCTCCTTGCAGTCCAAGGGACTCTCAAGAGTCTTCTCCAACACCACAGTTCAAAAGCATCAATTCTTCGGTGCTCAGCTTTCTTCACAGTCCAACTCTAACATCCATACATGACTACTGGAAAAAGCATAGCCTTAACTAGACAGACCTTTGTTGGCAAAGTAATGTCTCTGCTTTTTAACATGCTGTCTAGGTTGGTCATAACTTTTCTTCCAAGGAGTAAGCGTCTTTTAATTTCATGGCTGTGATCACCATCTACAGTGATTTTGGAGCCCCCGAAAAATAAAGTCTGACACTGTTTCCACTTTTTCCCCATCTATTTCCCATGAAGTGATGGGACCAGATGCCATGATCTTTGTTTTCTGAATGTTGAGCTTTAAGCCAACTTTTTCACTCTCCTCCTTCAATTTCATCAAGAGGCTTTTGAGTTCCTCTTCACTTTCTACCATAAGGGTGGTGTCATCTGCGTATCTGAGGTTATTGATATTTCTCCTGGCAATCTTGATTCCAGCTTGTGTTTCTTCCAGCCCAGCATTTCTCATGATGTACTCTGCATAGAAGTTAAATAAGCAGGGTGACAATATACAGCCTTGATGTCCTCCTTTTCCTATTTGGAACCAGTCTGTTGTTCCAGGTCCCGTTCTCACTGTTGCTTCCTGACCTGCATTTTCGGCTATGCTGTATATGTTTTCCTTTCTTTTATTTCAGGCTAATTGATCGGGCCAGGTATTGGCCACTATCAGTGCTTCAACTAGAGTTGCATCTTTTCCTGATTCCAGAGATGGACACTGACCAATCAAAAATGGTATTCATCTGGCATGCGACACAACGTGGACCAGTGAGAGTCAAGTCCATAACTTTCACTTGGTATGAAAATACAAGAAACCTCACTGGGGGCAGCCGTCTTGCTAACCATATGGAGCCTAAGAAATAAGCCAACAGAGCTGATATATCAGACATGAATCTGAGGCCATCATTTGTGTCCCTGAATTTAGTCAAGCCTGAAGCCAAATTTACTTATAGACTTTTCACAAATTTCTCTCTTTAAAAAAAAAATTATTTTGAGTTTTATATTTTTTAATCAACTGTTCATAAACTACCAGGTTTTGCCTCATATGGATGAACAGCTATTTAAATAAGAAAACTTAAATACTAGATAAGAACTATTTCATTTCTAGTGACTTCTGGTTTTAGACCTTTGAGCCAGAAGTTTGCATAGACACTTAACTAGTCTAGCCTCAGGTATAGGATCTGAAAATACCAAGTTCAGAATTTTGTGCCCTTTGTTACTCAAGAAATAGGAGCCCACTACATGTAGGAGCTCAGTGAAAGACTTGTTTACTATCCAGTAGATCTGGAAGTAGTGTGAACTTTCATAAACTACAAGTATGTGCTCATACCTCCTCACTGAAATAAATTGTTGATACTTCTACAACAGCTTATGACTTAATATTCAATACGATAAACTCTTTCTTCTGTTGCTTTATAATTACTTGAATAACAAAACATCAACATTGAATTGTGTGTATTAGGAGGAGACCAGTTAAAGATATCTCTTTGGAGGGGGTAGAGTTTTAAAACGCATCTCATATGTTATATTTGCCTTATTCACATTGCTTCTTCATTAAAACAGTCAGATAATGTAAGATGACTACCAGGTCATGTCAAGGGTTGTGAATGATTGTCCCTGAGTTTATTTCTTTAGTACATATATGTAACAATTTAGCCATCCCGAATTACAGATGTGGTATTTCTGAATCCATGCTAGTTTAGTGTTTATAGGCATTGATGGAATTTGAGGAGCCTACGTTTCTGTTCATTTCTGTTGTTGTTCAGTTGCTAATAGCGTCTGACTCTTTGCAACCCCATGGACTGAGTACATCAGGCTCCTCTGTCCTCCACTGTCTCCCAGAGTTTGGTTAAATTCAGGCCACCGAGTCAGTGATATTATCTAACCGTCTCGTCCTCTGCAGCCCCCTTCTTTTGCCTTCAATCTTTCCCAGCATCAGGGTCTTTTCCGTGAGTTGGCTCTTTGTATCAGGTGGCCAAATATTGAAATTTCAACCCACATCAGTCCTTCCAGTGAATATTGAGGGTTTATTTCCTTTAAGATTGACTGGTCCTTCTTACAGTTGAAGGGAGTCTAAAGTCCAGCACCACAATTCAAAATAATCAGTTCTTTGATGCTCAGCTTTCTTTATGTTCCAACTCTCACATGTGTACATGGCTATTGGAAAAACCATAGTTTTGATTATTTAGACCTTTGGCAAAGTGGTGTCTCTGCTTTTTAATACACTATCTAGGTTTGCAGCTTTCTTTCCAAGGAGCAAATGTCTTTTAACTTCCAAGGAGCAAGCATCTTTTAATTTCATGGCTGCAGTCACCTTCTGCAGTGATTTTGGAGCCCAAGAAAGCAGTCTGTCACTGTTTCCTTTCCCTCCACCCCCATCTATTTGCCAGGAAGTGATGGGGCAGAATGCCATGATCTCAGTTTTCCGAATGTGGAGTTTTCAGCCAGCTTTTTCAATCTCCTCTTTCACCGTCATCAAGAGGCTCTTTAGTTCCTCTTCATTTTCTCATCTACATATTTGAGGTTGTTGATATTTCTCCTGACAACCTTGATTCCAGCTTGTGATTCATCCAGCCTGGCATTCCACAGAATGTACTCTGCATGTAAGTTAAATAAGCAGGATGAACAAAGAGTACAGCCTTGTCATACTCCTTTCCCAATTTTGAATCAGTCAGTTGTTCCATGTCCAGTTTTAACTGTTGCTTCTTGACCCACACACATTCCTCTAGACCCTGGGAAAGAGGTCCTTTAGTTTTTGCCTCCAAAGGAGCAACTGGGAAGTTTAAGAGAGGATAGAAATGGAATAATCTGTGAAGAGCACTGTTTAATATTGCACAGAAGCAGAAAATCCTCTCATTCATTTGCTCCTTGGTTAATGGACTCTCATGCAGAATGTAAGCTCCTTGAGGCCAAGAACCTTGTCTATTCAGTTTATCAGCACTTAAGAAGAGTTTCCCAGGTGGTACTAGTGGTAAAGAATCCTTCCAATGCAGGAGACATAAGCAGGTTCTATGCTTGGGTGGGGAAGATTCCCTAGAGGAGGGCATGGAAACCCACTCCAGTATTCTTGCCTGGAGAATCCCACGGACAGAGGAGCTTGGAGGGCTATGATCCTTAGGGTCGCAAAGAGTTGGACAGGACTGAAGTGACTTAGCATGCATGCACACAAGAGCTTAATCCATAGTAAATACTATATAAATATTATCTAAATAATCACTGGAAAGATAGGTGAATAAAAAAACATTTAAGGAATTAAGTAAATGATGCTCTAACTTTCATCATGAAACTCAGGCTTTTATTACCCTTTCAGTTCAGTTCAGTTCAGTCGCTCAGTCGTGTCCGACTCTTTGCGACCCCATGAATTGCAGCATGCCAGGCCTCCCTGTCCATCACCAACTCCCAGAGTTCATTCAGACTCACGTCCATCGAGTCCGTGATGCCATCCAGCCATCTCATCCTCTGTCATCCCCTTCTTCTCCTGCCCTCAATCCCTCCCAGCATCAGAGTCTTTTCCAATGAGTCAACTCTTCGCATGAGGTGGCCAAACTACTGGAGTCTCAGCTTTAGCATCAATCCTTCCAAAGAAATCCCAGGGCTGATCTGCTTCAGAATGGACTGGTTGGATCTCCTTGCAGTCCAAGGGACTCTCAGGAGTCTTCTCCAACACCACAGTTCAAAAGCACCAATTCTACGGCGCTCAGCCTTCTTCACAGTCCAACTCTCACATCCATACACGACCACAGGAAAAACCATAGCCTTGACTAGAGGGACCTTAGTCAGCAAAGTAATGTCTCTGCTTTTGAATATACTATCTAGGTTGGTCATAACTTTTCTTCCAAGGAGTAAGCATCTTTTAATTTCATGGCTGCAGTCACCATCTGCAGTGATTTTGGAGCCTCCCCAAATAAAGTCTGACACTCTTTCCACTATTTCCCCATCTATTTCCCATGAAGTGATGGGACCGGATGCCATGATTTTCGTTTTCTGAATGTTGACCTTTAAGCCAATTTTTGCTCTCCTCTTTCACTTTCATCAAGAGACTTTTTAGCTCCTCTTCACTCTCTGGCATAAGGGTGGTGTCATCTGCATATCTGAGGTTATTGATATTTCTCCTGGCAATCTTGATTCCAGCTTGTGTTTCTTCCAGTCCAGCATTTCTCATGATGTGCTCTGCATATATAGGTATGCTAAATAATCTATAATCTGTTCTACTGTTAATAAACATTGAGGTTTGTTTCCAGTCATTATGAGCATAGTCTACTAGTCTCGGTAAGATTCCTCTCTTGGGACATTATGTCCAAGAGATTCTCTAGGACAATCAATGACTTTCAAACTCTTTTAATCATGACCAAAAGTAACTAATATGTTTTACATCACAACCTTGAAACATACTCGTGTATGTACCTGAAACAAAAATTTACGTGACAGTGCTATCTTTTACTACGTATAATGCACTCTGATCTCTATTAAAAAATAATGCTGCTTACAACCCACTAAGTTGACTTTTCAAAAGCTGTTCATTGGTCAAAACTCAGTTGAACAAGCACAGTGTATCTAGTAGTGCGAGTGCATCTAATGGTGGGTTCATATTTAACTTTTCCAGGAAATGCTATTTTTAACATTGTTTTTCTAACTTAACCTGCTGAGAATAAAGAGCCTCTGTTGCTCTACATCCTTGCTGTTAGTCTTTACTTTTTTCTGCCTCATGTGTATCATACTCTATGCAATTTTTATCTTTTTTCACTTAACATTCATATGAACAATTTCCAAAGTCAATAATCGGTTTTGAAACCTTAAATTTTGAATTACAGAATAATATTTCATTTTAAGGATTTATTATCATGTATTTAGGGGTTTCCCAGGTGGCTCAGTGGGTAAAGAGTCCATCTGCAATGCAGGAGATGCAGGAGACAAGGGTTTGATCCTGGGTCAAGAAGATCCCCTGGAGAAGGAAATGGCAACCCACTCCAGTATTCTTGCTGGAAACTCCCATGGATCAAGGAGCCTGGTGGGCTGCAGTTCATGGGGTCTCACAGAGTCAGACATAGTGGAAGTGATTTTGCAAGGTATCAAATATTTGACTTTTCCTCTTGAAGGTAGGCTTTGAAAGCTTTAAATAATCCAGTAATTAAACCATTAACTATACTCTGACCAGTCAGTCTCCCATTGCATCTTAGGGCAGATGCCAAGTCTCAAGATTACTGAATCGGTGTTTATGGCTGATCATGTTTATGGCTTTTGATATGTATGTTAGTACTCCAAAATTTTTGTATCTGTTTACTTTTAGATGAATCCAGGTTTTCTTAATTTTTACTGGGTAAAATAACGTTTAGCTGAATATATAACATTAGACAGTAGTGTTCTATATATGAAACTTTACTCTTAAACAGTTTTGGAAGTGTGTTTTCCATTTTCCATATTTAGAACTGTTAATGTAAACAGAAGTAGGGAAAGAATTCCCAGCCTTAACACTATATTAATTCATTTCACTTTCATAGTTGTTTGTCTCACTTGGAATAAAAATAACACTGTACTAGGCACCAAAAAACCTGACATAATTTTGCCCCTCATCAATGATGTGACCTTCAGCAAATCATTTAACCTTTCTGAATCTCCATCCATAAAATAGTGACATTTGGCTTTGTTCTATCCGTCTCAGAGTATATATGATGTTCAAATGAGACAAAATCATAAGAAATTTATTTGGAAATACTTTGAATCTATCCAGCAGATTTATCATTGTTCTTGAATAAGTAACCAGATTTTTCCATAGCTTTTACAGGTGAGATGAGGCTAGGTTTCACACCTAATATACAATGTCGTTATTATTTTTTATTAAAAAGATAATATTAAAGAAAAATAGGGGTTCCCTGGTGGCTCAAATGGATAAAGAATCCACCTGCAATGCGGGAGACCTGGGTTCAGTCCCCAGGTCAGGAAGATCCCCTGTAGGAAGGCATGGCAACCCACTCCAGTGTTCTTGCCTGGAGAATCCCAGGGACGGGGGAGCCTCGTGGGCTGCCGTCTCTGGGGTCACACAGAGTTGGACACAACTGAAGTGACTTAGCAGCAGCAGCAGCCATGAAATTAAAAGACACTTGCCCCTTGGAAGAAAAGTTATGACCAATCTAGACAGCATATCCGGAGAAGGCAATGGCACCCCACTCCAGTACTCTTGGCTGGAAAATCCCATGGATGGAGGAGCCCAGAAGGCTGCAGTCCATGGGGTTGCTGAGGGTCGGACATGGCCGAGCAACTTCACTTTCAATTTTCACTTTCATTCATTGGAAAAGGAAATGGCAACCCACGCCATTGTTCTTGCCTGTAGAATCCCAAGGATGGAGGAGCCTGGTGGGCTGCTGTCTGTGGGGTCGCAAAGAGTTGGACATGACTGAAGTAACTTAGCAGCAGCAGCAGCAGCAGCAGACAGCATATTAAAAAGCAGAGACATTACTTTGCCAAAAAAGGTCTATCTAGTCAAAGCTGTGGTTTTTCCAGTAGTCATGTATGGATGTGAGAGTTGGACTATAAACAGGGCTTTATAGTTGGCAAGGAGACCCAACCAGTCCATCCTAAAGGAAATCAGTCCTGAATATTCATTGGAAGGACTGACACTGAAGCTGAAACTCCAATACTTTGGCCACCTGATGCGAAGAACTGACTCATTTGAAAAGACCATGATTCTGGGAAAGATTGAAGGTGGGAGGAGAAGGGGAAGACAGAGGATGAGATGATTGGATGGTATCACTGACTCAATGGAAATGAGTTTGAGTAAACTCTGGAAGTTGGTGATGGACAGAGAGGCCTGGCATGCTACAGTCCATGGGGTCGCAAAGATTTGGACAAGACTGAGTGACTGAACTGAACTGAACTGATTAGTCATTGGGTGCCCAGACATTTGGTTAAACATTATTTTAGGTGAGGCTGTTTCTAGACGAGATGAACATTTGAAGAGATAGACCAAGTCGAACAGACTGCTCTCCCTAACGTGGATGGGCCTCCCCAGTGGATTGAAGACCTGAATAGAGCAAAAAGGCTGAGCAAGTTGGGACTTCCCCTGCCTAATTGTATATACATGCTTAGGTATACACATACTTAGGTACACGCATGCATATACCTAATACATATATATGTATGTGCAGACAGGGTGAGAGCAACAGGGATCCTATTGGTTTTATGTCTCTGGAGAACCCTGGTTAATTACACCCACACACCATTGGGTGTACTGAAGATTATGGAAATAGATGAACCTTCTCCCTGCTCTCTGGCAAATAAACTGAGAATGTGACCCAAGCTTGGCCAATCAAATGCTCCAATGGAGACCTGGTGAGGTTGTTGTGAGAAGGAGGCAAAAGCCAAAGAGTCAGGTAGTGATGATCTTGCAGCAGAATTGAGAGTCCAATGACATGAGAGTGAGTGACCAACAGCCGAATTTCCAGCATCCAGGGTTACAATGCTGACACTGAGGGCGTCAGAGACATCAATTCTGACATCTGGGCCAGTGCTTCTCTCCATGATCCCAACCTTTCTGGCAGCTCCGCTTAAGTTTGCCAAAACTGGTTTCTGTTTTCCAGCAGGCTAAGGGAACTCACTAGATACTGTAAGCAAGATCATGAGATTAATGCTATAGGTTTGTGGCTCTAGGTTCATAGAATGTTGATCATATCTTATGAGATAAACCTCTCCCTCGACACATATACAATGAGATGCTTTTGAAGATGCTTCTAAATTTGGATTGCGTTTTCCTCTGTGCTATTTTAGATCTGGGCCAGCTCTCTGCTGTGAAGAATAGGTGCATCCCAAGGTGTGAATCCAATGACATAATTAAAAGATCCCAGCTCCAAACGTCTCATTTTTCTTATCAACTGACCACAGAGCCTCCTCCCTACTTGAAAGTTTCAACTAATAGTTTCCAGGCTTCACTGGTGGCTCAGATAATAAGGAATCTGCTTGCAATGCAGGAGACCCATGTTCAATCCCTTGATAGGGAAGATCCCCTGGAGATCCCCTAGAGAAGGAAATGGCAATCCACTCCAGTATTCTTGTCTGGGAAATCCCATGGACAGAGGAACCTTCCAGGCTACAGTCCATGGGGTTGCAAAGAATTGGACATGACTGAGCAACTAACACTTTCACTTTCATAAGTGACCACCCCCAGAAACTCTGGTTCTGTCTGCCTCCCAATAGCAATGCATGGTTACCAAAGTGTCTGTGGATGCATGCAGAGTTCTGCAACTCTTCCATGGACTAGCTGTATGAACATAGACTACTGAATTATATCTAGACCCTCAGTTTCCCTTCTCTGTAAAATGGGCATAACAATAGGACTTAATTCATGGAGGTATTATCAGGTTTAGGTAAGCTTGCAGTGCCCTAACACACAGGAAAAAAATGTTTAATAAGCAGTAGATATTAAATTAATAACTTGTAAATCCAGAGGACAGAAGGTATATGAAGAGAGGTTTATGTTCAGGGATTTAAAGAAATGCTACGTGTTCAAGTCCAGCTTGGGCCAGGTTCATTTTAAGAATCTAACAGGTACTTTTATATTTCTAAGTTCAGTCTCATACTTCATAAAACATATTAATATATATCCACATTCTATGTTAAATATCCTTTTTGCTGTAAAGTTTTTAAAAAGATTTTGATTGCTTTTTAAAAAATTGCTTACTATCAACTTATTTAACTTACATTGCTTAGAAATCACTGTGCTTACACTGAAACTTTTTTGAAGTGATAGTCAAATCTACATTTTTTTTCAAGATACTACTATTTTTATAAATATTAATTTTTGGTTAGGTCCCATATAGGCAGGGGAAGTTTCTTCCAACTTTTTATTATGAAAAATTAGTACACATAAATGCTGATAAAACAGATAAATTTATACCTTGATACCCTATATCTGGATTTAAAAATTGTTTATATTTTGCTCTATTTGTACTCTGTATACACAAATATATATATATATATGTATTTTTTTTTCTCTCCCCTTTTTTTGGTTGAAGAAAATCTGAAAGTAAGTTGCTAGATACTATAACACTTCACCCCTAAGTACTTTAGCAGAAATCTCTGACATAATCATAACTCCTTTATTACACTTTAGAAAATTAACATAAATTCTGTAATATAATCTAATACTCATTTCATTTCTAACTGACTTTTTGGAACCAATATCAGTAAAGTTACAGGGTTGCATTTGATATGTCTCTCTTGCGCTTTTAGTATAGAACGTTTTTACCTCTTATGACACTGATTTTCTAGACCCTGGTCTTTTAGAATGCTTCCTTTATGGATTTATTTACTTCTTCATGGTGTGGTTTCATGTGTATCTCCGTCTTCCAGATCCTTCATTTCTTATAAACTGGGAGTTAGGCCGTGATTCTTGATTGAGTTGTTTCAACATTTTTGTAAGCCCCTGTCTTGGTGATGTGGTGAATTTTGTACTGCATCATAACGCAGAGGTCTATTTCAGATTGTTCCAGCATCAGAGTCCTAAGCTTGACCACCTGATACGTGTGGTGACCCTAGATCTCTCACTATCGAAGTGCGCATTCCCCTTTTATAATGACTGAGTAATGTGCACTATAGATCCTGGAACTGTGCAAATATACTGCTCATTAGTAACACTTTACCTAATGGTTTTAGCATTTGTTGATAAGCCTTGCCTGAATTGATGATTACAAGAGTGAATACAAGAGTGTGACCTTCCAGTATTATTATTTCCTCTACATTTATTAACGAGTATTATTTTTCTCTCTCTTTCTTATCTAACAATAGATCCCTAAATTTAACAATATAAAGCCATTAAATTTAAGGATAAATGAAACTAACATAAGGTGATGTACCCTATATATTTTTTCCTTTGATGGGTAAAGTCAACAAATTTTCTCACGTATTTAGCCCTTGAAAAATCCATAGCCTCTGTAGCACTGTGGTGCTTCGTGGATAAAACAGCTATAGTAGGAACTGTTTCTAAGGACATGGCCAGCATTTAAACAGTTGTTGTTCAGCACTGTGAGTGGAGATCCACACTTACACCTCCATGGCTGCAAAGAAAAGTGAAAGTGAAGTCGCTCAGTCATGTCGGACTCTTAGCGACCCTGTGGACTGTAGCCCACTAGGCTCCTCTGTCCACGGGATTCTCCAGGCAAGAATACTGGAGTGGGTTACCATTTCCTTCTCCAGGGGATCTTCTGGACCCAGGGATCGAGCCCGGGTCTCCTGCATTGCAGGCAGACGCTTTAACCTCTGAGCCACCAGGGAAGCCCCTCGTGGCTGCATAGAAAGGTCAATCGTGTCAATCCTGGCATTCAGAAGAACCGTGAATGTTCTTGGGTCATAATTCTTCCGGTCTCTCAAAAACGCTACTTATCTGCTTATTTGCTTTATCATGCTAATTTGAGTGGTGGTTTGCTTGTCATTTGCTTTCCTGAGCTGTTCTTAACAACCTCTAGTAATGCAGATTATTTTCAGGGCTGTTTTTTAAACTACTTCTAGCGCACTAGAGTTCTTTTACATTCAGAGTTCATGGCCTCTTTTGAAAGGATTACTTCAGTAAAAGTTTATTTATTTATTTATTTTCCCAATTGCACTTCAGTAGAATTTTGGGCTTTACAATGGTTAGAGCATGACTTAGGTCCAAACATGACTTCACATGTATGGGAGTTTGGACTACATCTCTCTTTATTTGCAGTTTCTTTGTGAAATGGTAATAAAAATATTTAGCCCACAGGACTGTTGCAAAGACTATTTGAGATAGCATGTGTTTCACTGAGCCTAGAGCTCAATAAATGGTAGCTGTGATGACAGTGTTTTTAATGATAGTGTTTGGTCCCTAAGAACACTATGTATGTATTTATTTTTATTGACAAACAGTCAAGGTAAACTCTGAGACACTTCCCTTGCTTTGCTTGCTTCTGGTTTTATTTTGGTACCACATACTCATCAAGTTCATGGGCTTCCCAAGTGGCCCTAGTGGTAAAGGATCCACCTGCCAATGTGGGAAACGAAAGAGACGTGGATTCAATCCCTGGGTCAGGAGGGTCCCCTGGAGAAGAGCATGGCAACCCACTCCAGTATTCTTGCCTGGAGGATCACATGAACAGAGGAGCCTTGCAGATCACAGTCCATAGGGTCACACAGAGTCAGACACGACTGAAGTGACTTAGCATGCACGCAGTCATCAGCTTGTAGCTCCTTTCAAAACCTTCAGTGATTTTCAATCACTTATGAAAGAAGCACCATATTCCCGAGGCTGGTGTTCTAGGATCTATGCCAAAACACTCAGATTGCTTGCTCTTTTCCAAACTTACCCTACTTGACTCCTCTACCCCCTCATCAGACAAGCCCCTCTACCCTAAGGCTCTTCATTCTCTGGTTTCCATCTATTCCTGCCTTTTCATGTTGAAATTATATTAGTTCTTTGATTCTCAGCTCCAAGTCAACTTAACTGAGGAACCTTACCTGATTCTCTATACTGAACATCATTGCTTCCATCTTTGCAAACTCTGTGATCCTTTCTCTGCAGTTGTATTTTAGAATGCTTGGCACTTTTATACCATATGTTATTGTAATTTGTATAATCTGAGTTTCACTAGCTCTTTCTCCTGGACTCTTGTAGTAGCTGACATCTCCCAAGTATGGCCAGGAGTTCTTGGAAGTCATCAGTAGGAACTCACAGGCATCTGGTCTGTTACCATGTAGCTTTGGCAGTTGTAGAGCTCTTACTCAGGCTTCCCAGGTGGCACTAGTGGTAAAGAATCTGCCTACCAGTGCAGGAGATGCAGGAGACGCAGGTTCAGCCCCTGGGTCAGGAAGAGCCACTATAGGAGGGCACGACAACCCACTGCAGTATTCTTGCCTGGAGAACGCCATGGGCAGAGGAGCCTCGCAGGCTACAGTCCGTGGGGCTGCAGAGAGTTGGGCATGCCTGAGCACACACACAGTGCTCTCACTCCGCTTCAGTCCTACCTAGATGGGTACTGTGGGGTCCAACACTGCCATTTCCTTCACTGCTCCACTTATCAGAGAAACTGGGTGATATGGTCCCTGCTTCCCCTCCGCATCCCCCACATGGTGGCCTTCCAAACTCTTCCTTTGCCATTGCCGAAACATGGGGGGATTGTAAAACAGAGGAGGAAGCCTCTCTAGTTTCAGTTATCCTTGAGCCGTCAGCACCTTTGAAGTTTTAACTCTCGTTTTCCTTCTAGCTTTCCCAACTTCATCATTACAGGACTCAGTCCAAAGTTCTTACAGGCTGAGCCAAGAGACAAATTGATCTGGCAAACACCATGTTGCACTCCACACTGCCCTTCCTTTTGACAGCTGAGACTTTGTTACTGATTAAGCCACTGCGAGCCTTCTACTTCTCTCATTAGAATGTGCCCTTGTCCAACAAGACCGTGGAGGATACTAAAAGAAAAAGAGAACCTGAAGGGGGAGGGGCAAGACGGGGTATAGGATTAAGAGATATAAAAGTCTATATATTAAAGGGATAAGCAGCAAGGATATATTGTATAGCGCAGGGAAATACAGCTACTGTTTTGTAATAGTATTAAATATTATTTAAAATGCCACCTATTTAAAAAAAAAACTGAATCACTGAAAGAGAGAAAGAGAGAAAAACACTCTTAAAACAAAAACAAAAACACACTGCCACATCAGTTTGCCAGACTTTTCCAGACATGGGGCTTCCCTGATAGCTCAGTTGGGGAAGAACCTGCCTGCAATGCAAGAGACCTGGGCTCGATTCCTGGGTTGGGAAGATTCCCTGGAGAAGGGAAGAGCTACCCACTCCAGTATTCTGCCTGAAGAATTCCATGGACTGTATAGTCCATGGGGTTGCAAGTCAGACATGACTGAGTGACTTTCACTTCACTTCCAGACATGTCTGGACTTCAGCTTTAGATTTCTTTAGGTTTCTTCTGAGACTTCCACTCTGTATTTGCTTTCATGAGCATGGCTGGACTGTACACTTTCCTAGAACACAGTTCAAGTCCATAATGCCTAGAAGATGGTAAGTAAGGGTTAGTTGCTCAGTCGAGTCTGACTGTTTCCAGTGCCATGGACTGCAACCCACCAGGCTCCTCTGTCCATAAGATTTTCCAGGCAAGGATACTGGAATGGATTGCCATTTCCTTTTAGTTCTCAATAAGTGTGTATTGGGTAAACACATGAGTGAGTTAAAATAATAATAGTCAATATTTATTGAATATTAGCCATTATTTCTAGTGTTTTATATTCATTAGCGTGTTTAATCATCACTAAAACTCTGTCATGTTCAACTCTTTGAGACCCCATAGACTGTAGCCTGCCAGATTCCTCTGTCCATAGGATTTTACAGGCAAGAACACTGGAGTGGGTTGCCATGTCCTTTTTCAGGAGCTCTTCCTGACTCAGGGATCCAATCTGCATCTCCGGTGTCTCCTGCATTGGCAGGTGGGTTCCTTACCACTAGTTCCTCCTGGGAAACCCCAAAACTGTTAGAAGGCATTATTATTATTATTCTGACACGTGACTTACTATTTTACATTTGGTCCTACAGATCCACTCTGCACCCTTCTCCAGTTGCTCCAGAAGACTGACCCAAGCAGACTACCTCAAAGGGGCTCCCTTTCCTTCTAGTTCATGTGGGATTGGCAATCAGGAGGTTCTGGTAGGAGGTCAGAGTGAGGGAGGAAAAGGGGACAGTTTGCTGATTCCTTCTTTGTGGCATTCCTTGGACAGACGGAGACTCTGTCCTAAAAATCACAGCTTTTCTCAAGAGCTCCTATGCTCTCTCCCTCCCCCACCTTCCCCCCGCACCCCCCCCCCCCCATAGAGGTTTTTCACTGTTCGGTTGCTGCTCAGTCATATCTGACTCTTTGCAACCCCATGGACTGCAGCATGTCAGGCTTCCCTGTCCTTTACCATCTCCTGGAGCTTGCTCAAACTCATGCCCATTGAGTCAGTGATGCCATCCAACCATCTCATCCTCTGTTGTCCCCTTCTCCTCCTGCCTTCAATCTTTCCCAGCATCAGGCTCTTTTTCAAGAAGCCAGCTCTTTCCATCAGGTGGCCAAAGTATTGGAGTTTTACGTTTACCATCAGACCTTCTAATGAATATTCAGGATTGAGTTCCTTTAGGATTAACTGTTTAATCTCCTTGAAATCCAAGGGACTCTCAAGAGTCTTCTCCAACACCACCACTCAAAAACATCAGTTCTTTCGTGTTCAACCTTCTTTATGGTTCAACTCTCACATCCCTATATGACCACCGGGAAAACCATAGCTTTGACTAGACAGACCTTTGTTGGCAAAGTAATGCCTCTGCTTTTTAACACACTGTCTAGGTCACTTTTCTCAGGACCAGAGTCTTTCACTGTCAGCGGTGGTTTCCCCTATATTTAGGCCTCATCTGTGTAAAGAATTCATTTGTTAAGCCCTTCTTAATATTATATTGAGTATATTTTCCATATCTGTCTGAAACTGGGTGCAAACCATGTTATGAATAAGGCAACTGAGGTCCACAGGGGTAAGGGAGTGCTGAAGATCATGCTCCTAAAACGTTCATGTAGAGATTTGTATCTGCGCCTCTGGCATCAACTACCACTCTGTGCACACAGAGGAAATGCATTCAAACATTGAGAAGCAGTGAGGCACAGCGGATAAGCACATCGTTCTGGCAGTCATAACGATCTCGGCTCCAAAACTGATCTGTATCTTAGGTAGAGAGTAACCGTGGGTAAGTTACTTTACTTCTTTAAGACTCAGTTCCTACATCTGTGAAATGGGAATGTTGCCTACCTTAGAATTATTTTAAGACTTATGCATGTGCATGCCTAGTCTCTTAGTCTTGTCTGATTCTTTGCAACCCCGTGGACTATAGCCTGCAAGGCTCCTCTGTCCATGGGATTCTCCTGGAAAGAATACTGGAGTGAGTTGCCATTTCCTACTCCAGGGGATCTTCTGGACCCACTGATTGAACCTAGGTCTCATGCACTGCAGGTAGGTTCTTTACTGTTTCAGCCACCAGATAAGACTGTTATGAGCTTACAATAATGAATTCATTCATGTGCAGTTTAGCATACTATCTGGCACCTAATGAAGGTTCAATAAATATCATAAAAGCTGTTGGAAAGGAGATGGTTTGGAAATATGGAGAACATGGGAAAACTTTCATACAATGTATCTTTACCCAAGATGTTTATATTCTGGTGGGGTGGGCGTTAAACCCAGGAATAGTAGCAAGAATAATAGAATAATAGCAATAGAAATAACTACTCTCCAATTACAAGATGGCAGACTAGAAGGACATGGGCTCATCTTCTCTTGCCAGAACTCCAAAATGACAACTCGCTGCTGAACAACCATAAACAGGAGAATGTTACATTGTACCAAAAAAGATACCCCACGTCCAAAGGCAAATGAGAACCCCCAGAAAGATGGTAAGAGGGGTGAAATCACATTTAGAATCGAACTCCATACCCACCAGAGATGCTTGGAGGGCTCAAACAAAATCTTGTGCTCACCAGGAGACCCCAGAGAGACTGAGCCAGACCTGCCTTTGAGTGTCTGGGTGTCTCCTGAAAGGGTACAGGTCAGCAGTGGCCTGCTGAAAGGGCAGGAGCTCTGGGTGCAACAGACCTCGGTACGGCATGAGCCCTCTTGGAGGAGGTCGCCATTTACCCCACCATGGAGCCACCAGGACTTACACAGGACTGGGGAAACACACTCTGGGAGGGCACAAACAAAACCTTGTGTGCACCAGGACCCAGGAGAAAGGAGCAGTGACCCCACAAGAGGCTGACCCAGACTTGCCCACGAGCGTCTAGGAGTCTCTGGCAGAGGCCTGGCTCGGCTGTGGCCTGCTGCAGGATCGGGGGCACTAGGGAGGTGCAGCTGTGTGTGCAGGGGACCTTTAAAGGAGGTCAGCATTATGTTCATTATCTCCACCATAGTTTGGCCTCAGGTCAACCCACAGGAGGGGAACACAGCCCGGCCCATCAATAGGAAATTGGACTCAAGATTTACATAGCATGGTCCCGTCCATCAGAACAAGACCCAGTTTCCCCCTCAGTCAGTCTCTCCTATCAGGAAGCTTCCATAAGCCTCTTATGCTTATTTATCAGAGGGGACATTGAATGAAAACCAAAATCACAGAAAACTAACCAAACTGATCACATGGCCCACAGCCTTGTCTAACACAAAGAAACTATAAGCCATGCTACGTAGGGCCACACAAGATGGATGGGACATGGTAAAGAGTTCTGACAGAAAATGGTCCACTGGAAAAGGAAAGGGCAAACCACTTCAGTACTCTTTCCTTGAGAACCCCATGAACAGAATGAAAAGGCAAAAAGATAGGACACTGAAAGATGAACTCTCCAGGTCAGTAGGTGTCCAATATGCTACTGGAGATCAGTGGAGAAATAACTCCAGAAAGAATGAAGAGACGGAGCCAAAGGGAAAACAACACCCAGCTGTGGATGTGACTGGTGATGGAAGTAAAGTACGGTGCTGTAAAGAACAATATTGCATAGGAACCTGGAATGTTAGTCCTGTGAATCAAGGTAAATTGGAAGTGGTCAAACAGGAGATGGCAAGAGTGCACACTGACATTTTAGGAATCAGTGAATTAAAATGGACTGGAATGGGTAAATTTACCTCAGATAACCATTATGTCTAGTACTGTGGGCAAGAGTCCCTTAGAAGAAATGGAATCGTCATCACGGTCAACAAAACAATCTGAAATGCAATACTTGGATGCAATCTCAAAAACGACAGATTGAGCTCTGTTCATTTCCAAGGCAAACCATTCAATATCAGGGTCATCCGAGTCTATGTCCTGACCAGTAACGCTGAAGAAGCGGAAGCTGAACGGTTCTATGAAGATCTACAAGACCTTCTACAACTAACACCCAAAAAAGATGTCCTTTTCTTTATAGGGGATTGGAATGCAAAAGTAGGAAGTCAAGAGATACCAGGTGTAATAGGCAAATTTGGCCTTGGAGAACAAAATGAAGCGTGTCAAGGCTAACAGAGTTTTACCAAGAGAACACACTGTTCATACCAAACACCCTTTCCAACCACACAAGAGAAGACTCTACACACGGACATCACCAGATGGTCAATACCAAAATCAGATTGATTATATTCTTTGCAGCCAAAGATGGAGAAGCTCTATACAGTCAGCAAAAACAAGAGTGAGAGCTGACTGTGGCTCAGATCACAAACTCCTTATTCCAAAATTCAGACTGAAATTGAAGAAAATAGGGAAAACCAATAGCCCATGCAGGTATGACTTATATCAAACTCCTTATGATTATACACTGGAAGTGACAAATAGATTCAAGGGATTAGATCTGATAGAGAGAGTGCCTGAAGTACTATGGAAGGAGGTTTGTGACACTGTACAAGAGGCAGTGATCAAGACCATCCTGAAGAAAAAGAAGTGTAAAAAGGCAAAATGGTTGTCTGAGGAGGCCTTACCAATAACTGAGAAAAGCAGAGAAGCGAAAAGCAAAGGTGAAAAGGAAACATATACCCATTTGAATGCAGAGTTCCAAAGAATAGCAAGGAGAGATAAAGCCTTCCTTGGTGATCAATGTAAAGAAACAGAGGAAAACAAAGGAATGGGAGAGACTAGAGATCTCTTCAAGAAAATTAGAGACACCAAGGAACACTTCATGCAAAGATGGGCACAATAAAAGACAGAAATGGTATGGGCCTAACAGAAGCAGAAGATATTAAGAAGAGGTGGCAAGAATACATAGAAGAACTGAACAAAAAAGATCGTCATGACCCAGATAATCATGACGAGGTGATCACTCCCTAAAGCCAGACATCCTGGAATGTGAAGTCAAATGGGCCTTAGGAAGCATCACTACAAACAAAGCCAGTGGAGGTGATGGAATTCTGGGTGAGGTATTTTAAATCCTAAAAGATGATACTGTTACAGTGCTGCACTCAATATGCCAGCAAAATTTGGAAAACTCAGCAGTGGCCACAGGACTGGAAAAGGTCAGTTTTCATTCCAATCCCAGAGAAAGGCAATGCCAAAGAATGCTCAAACTACTGCACAATTGCACTCATCTCACGTGCTAGCAAAGTAATGCTCAAGATTCTCCATGCCAGGCTTCAACAGTACATGAATTGTGAACCTCCAAATGTTTAAGCTGGGTCTAGAAAAGGCAGAGGAACAAGAGATCAAATTTCCAACCTTTGTTGGATCATTGAAATAACTAGAGAGTTTCAGAAAAATATCTACTTCTACTTTATTGACTATGCCAAAGCCTTTGACTGTGTGGGTCACAACAAACTATGGAAAATTCTTAAAGAGATGGGAATACTAGACCACCTGACCTGCCTCCTGAGAAATCTGGATGCAGGTCAAGAAGCAACTCTTAGAACTGGACATGGAACAACAGACTGGTTCCAAATAGGAAAAGGAGTACGTCAAGGCTGTATATTGTCACCCTGCTTATTTAACTTATATGCAGAGTACATCATGTGAAATGCTGGGCTGGATGAAGCACAAGATGCAATCAAGATTGCCTGGAGAAATATCAATAACCTCAGATATGCAGATGACACCTCCTTTATGGAAGAAAGCAAAGAGGAACTAAAGAGCCTCTTGATGAAAGTGAAAGAGGAGAGTGAAAAAGTTGGCTTAAAGTTCAACATTCAGAAAACTAAGATCATGGCATCTGGTTCCATCACTTCATGGCAAATAGATGGGGACACAATGGAAACAGTGAGAGACTATTTTGGGGGGCTCCAAAATCACTGCAGATGGTGACTGCAGCCAAGGTATTAAAACATACTTGCTCCTTGGAAGAAAAGTTATGACTAACCTAGACAGCATACTAAAAAGCAGAGACGTTACTTTTCCAACAAAATTCCATCTAGTGAAAGCCATGGTTTTTCCAGTAGTCATGTATGGATGTGAGAGTTGGACTCTAAAGAAAGTTGAGCACCAAAGAATTGGTAATTTTGAACTGTGGTGTTGGAGAAGAATCTTGAGACAGTCCCTTGGACTCAAGGACATCCTACCTGTCAATCCTAAAGGAAATCAGTCCAGAAAATTCATTGGAAGGACTGATGCTGCAGTTGGAACTGCAGTACTTTGGCCACCTGACATGAGGAACTGGCTCCTTGGAAAAGACTCTAATGGTAGGAAAGATTGAAGGCAGGAGGAGAAAGGAATGACAGAGGATTAGATGGTTGGATGGCATCACTTACTCGATGCACATGAGTTTGAGTTAGCTCCAGGAGTTGGTGATGGACAGGGAAGCCTGGCGTGTTGCAATTCATGGGGTCACAAAGAATTGGACATGTCTGAGTGACTGAAATGAATGGACTGAATAGAAATAAAATAATAGAATCCAGACATTGGAATGAAGGGGAAAACGGAAAGGAACTTATGTTCAAAGTAGATGAGACAGACCCTCTCAAGCATTTTTTATTATAGATTTTCTGATGATAACTATTCTGATCCATGTGAGGTGATACTTCATTATAGTTTTGATTTGTATTTATCTAATAATTAGTCATGCTGAGCATCTTTTCATGTGCGTTTTGGCCATCTGTATATCTTCTTTGGAGTAATGTCTATTTAGGTCTTCTGCCCATTTTTTGATTGGGTTGTTTAGTGTTTTTTTATTGTTGCTATTGAGCTTCATGAGCTATTTGTATACTTTGAAGATTAATCCTTTTTTGGATTCTTTGTTTGCAAATATTTTCTCCCCTTCTGTGGGCTGTCTTTTTCTTTTGTTTATGGTTTCCTTTGCTGTGCAAAATTTTTTTAGATTAATTAGATCACATTTTAAGATTTTGTTTATTTTCATTACTCTAGTAGGTGGGTCAGAAAAGATCTTGCTGTGATTTAAGAATATTCAGCCTTCGTTTTCCTCTAAGAGTTTTATAGCTTCCAGCCTTACATTTAGGTCTTTAAATCCTCTTTGAGTTTATTTTTGTGTATAGTGTTAGGAAGTGTTCTAATTTCATTATTTCACGTGTAGGTGTCCAGTTTTCCCAGCACCACTGTGAAGAGACTGTCTTTTCTCCATTGTATATTCTTGCCTCTTTTGTCCTTGATTAGGTAACCACACGTTCTCAGCCATAAAAAAGAATAAAATAAGACCTTTTGCAGCAACATGAAGGACCTAGAGATTGTCATATTGAATGAAGTAAGTCAGGCAGAGAAGGCCAAATATCATATGATATTGCTTACATGTTGAGTCTAAAAAGAATGGTACAAATGAACTTACAAAACAGAAATAGAGTTACAGATGTAGAAAACAATCATATGGTTACCGCGGGCGGGTATGTTGTGGGGGGAGGGATGAATCGAGAGATTGGGATTGACATATACACACTACTATATATAAAACTGATAACTAATAAGGACCTATTGTGTAGTAGAGGGAACTCTGCTCAGTACACTGTAATGACCTATATGGGAAAATAATCTAAAAAACAGTAGATATTTGTATATATATAACTGATACACTGGTGTGATCACTCACCTAGAGCCAGACATCCTGGAATGTGAAGTCAAGTGAGCCTTAGGAAGCATCACTATGAACAAAGCTAGTGGAGGTGATGGAATTCCAGTTGAGATATTTCAAATTCTGAAATATGATGCTGTGAAAGTGCTGCACTCAATATGCCAGCAAATTTGGAAAACTCAGCAGTGGCCACAGGACTGGAAAACATCAGTTTTCATTCCAATCCCAAAGAAAGGCAATTGCAAAGACCATTCAAACTACCACACAATTGCACTCATCTTACATGCTAGTAAAGTAATGCCCAAAATTCTCCAAGCCAGGCTTCAACAATACATGAACCATGAACTTCCAGATGTTTAAGCTGGATTTAGAAAAGGCAGAGGAACCAGAGATCAAATTGCCAACATCCGCTGAATCATCAAAAAAGCAAGAGTGTTCCAGAAAAACATCTTTCTGCTTTATTGACTATGCCAAAGCCTTTGACTGAGTGTATCACCATAAACTGTGGAAAATTCTGAAAGAGATGGGAATACCAGACCACCTGACCTACCTCTTGAGAAACCTCTATGCAGATCAGGAAGCAACAGTTAGAACTGGACATGGAACAACAGACTGGTTCCAAATAGGAAAAGGAGTACATCAAGGCTGTATATTGTCACCCTGCTTATTTAACTTATATGCAGAGTACATCATGAGAAACGCTGGGCTGGATGAAGCACAAGCTGGAATCAAGATTTCTAGGAGAAATATCAATAACCTCAGATATGCAGATGACACCTCCCTTATGGCAGAAATCGAAGAAGAATTAAAGAGCCTCTTGATGAAAGTGAAAGAGGAGAGCAGAAAAGTTGGCTTAAAGCTCAACATTCAGAAAACAAAGATCATGGCATCTGGTCCCATCACTTCATGGGAAATAGATGGGGAAACAGTGGAAACAGTGGCTGACTATTTTTCTGGGCTCCAAAATCAGTGCAGGTGGTGATTGCAGCCATGAAATTAAAAGATGCTTATTCAAGGAAAGTTATGACCAACCTAGAGAGCAGAGACATTACTTTGTCAACAAAGGTCTGTCTAGTCAAGGCTATGGTTTTTCCAGTGGTCATGTTTGGATATTAGAGTTGGACTATAAAGAAAGCTAAGTGTCGAAGAATTGATGCTTCTGAACTGTGGTTTTGGAGAAGACTCCTGAGAGTCCCTTGGACTGCAAGGAGATCCAACCAGTCCATCCTAAAGGATATCAGTCCTGGGTTCTCATTGGAAGGACTGATGTTGAAGATGAAACTCCAATACTTTGGCCACCTGATGCAAAGAGCTGACTCATTTGAAAAGACCCTGATGCTGGGAAGGATTGAGGGCAGGAGGAGAAAGGGACGACAGAGGATGAGATGGTTGGATGGCATCACCGACTGAATGGACATAGGTTTGGGTGGACTCCAAACCCATGGTTTGGACAGGGACAGTTAGTGATGGACAGGGAGGCCTGGCATGCTGTGGTTCATGGGGTCACAAAGAGTAGGACACAACTGAGCGACTGAACTGAACTGAAGTGAACTGATACACTCTCCTGTACAACAGAAAGTAATACTATATTGTTTATCAACTATATTCCAATAAAAATTAAAAAATAAATATGTAGATGGGCCAGGCTATATTTTGTGTTTCTTCAGTTCTCTCTTGAACTTATTTTCTTGGCTTGGCATCAGCCATCCTGTTGCATATACAAACATCCCCCAGGCAATGTGGTCTGAGTGAACAAACAAATCAGCAGGCCTCATGATGAAACTTCTTCCTGCCTGTTAATTCTTGTGACAATAACCATTGCTTTCAGTGGTGCCCTGACTCGCTGTTCTAGTAGGATTAGATTGCTGGGAGCAGGGAAGCGGAGCCAGTATGCAGGCTTCAGAACATCCTTGGCTGTACTAGAAAAAAAACAAAGTCTATCTTTCCAGTGAGGATAATTACACAGTATATTTCCATGACAGCTTCACAGTCTGAACCAAAATTGCTTAAAAAGGTGCCCAGTAAGTGAAAAAATATGCCTTAACTATAATCTCTGAAGAGAAATGGGTAAGTAAATAATGCATATCTTTAATGAGCACAAATATTCCAAGTGCACATCTAAACCATGGCAAGACTTGCAAATGCATGACAAGTGTGTACTTCCCATCCCCTGTCAAAACTAGAGATAATCTTGGAATCTTTAAACACAACAATGAAAGTTGCCATCATTCATTGGATGAGAGTTAATACAAAAGACGAAGCTTATCTGTTACTGTTGTTCCGTGAAGGGGCTTATCACTGAGTATAAAACCAAATAGGCCTGCTGTCAGTTTATTAGTTGACTTACTTAATGATATCATCAATATTTTATTAGTAAGTAGGTAATCTTAGCTTGGAATGAAAATTTAGAATATGGACTGCCTTCTGAATCATGAAATTTTTAAATTCTTATTTGTGTTGCCTATAAGGATTGTATCAGTTTAATTAACCACCCCAAAACTGAATGACTTAAAACTGTCATCTTGTTTACGATTCTGTGAGTCAACAACTTGGGCTCAGCTCTGCAGGATGCGTTTCTGTTCCTGGTTATATTGGCTGGATTCACTCATATTTGCCATCAGCTGATGATCTCATTCATATGTCTGGCAGTTGGCTAGCTCTTGGCAGGGACAACTGGGTCATGCCCCACTTCAATTCAGTTCAGTTCAGTTCAGTTGCTCAGTCATGTCCAACTCTTTGTGACCCCATTGACTGCAGCATGCCAGGCTTCCCTGTTCATCACCAACTCCTGGAGCTTACTCAAACTCATGTACATTGAGTCTGTGATGCCATCCAACCATCTCATCCTCTGTTGTCCACTTCTTCAGCCTTCAATATTCCCTAGCATCAGGGTCTTTTTCAGTAGGTCAGTTCTTCACATCAGCTGACCGAAGTATTGGAGTTTCAGCATCAGCATCAGTCCTTTCAATGAATATTCAGGACTGATTTCCTTTAAGATTGACTGGTTGTATCTCCTTGCAGTCCAAGGGACTCTCAAGAGTTTTCTCCAACACCACAGCTCAAAAGCATCAATTCTTTGGTGTTCAGCTTTCTTTAGTGTCCAGCTCTCACATGCACACGTGACTACTGGAAAAACCATGGCTTTGACTAGACGGGTTTTATTGGCAAAGTAATGTCTCTGCTTTTTAGTATGCTGTCTAGGTTAGTCATAGCTTACTTCTAAGGAGCAAGCATCTTTTAATTTCATGGCTGCAATCACCATCTACAGTGATTTTGGAGCCCAAAAAATAGTCTCTAACTGTTTCCATTGTTTCCCCATCTATTTGCCATGAAGTGATGGGATCAGATGCCATGATCTTCATTTTCTGAATGTTGAGCTTTAAGCCAACTTTTTCACTCTCCTCTTTCACTTTCATCAAGAGGCTTTTTAGTTCCTCTTCACTTTCTGCCATAAGGATGGTGTCATCTGCATATCTGAGGTTATTGATATTTCTCCAGGCAATCTTGATTGCATCTTGTGCTTCATCCAGCCCGGCATTTCACATGATGTACTCTGCATATAAGCTAAATAAGCAGGGTGACAATATACAACCTTGTCCAGTTCTAACTGTTGCTTCTTGACCTGCATCCAGATTTCTCAGGAGGCAGGTCAGGTGGTCTAGTATTCCCATCTCTTTAAGAATTTTCCATAGTTTGTTGTGACCCACACAATCAAAGGCTTTGGCATAGTCAATAAAGTAGAAGTAGATATTTTTCTGGAGTCTCTTGTTATTTCAATGATCCAACAGAGGTTGGAAATTTGATCTCTGGTTCCTCTGCCTTTTCTAAACCCAGCTTGAACATTTGAAGGTTCACAATTCATGTACTGTTGAAGCCTGGCATGGAGAATTTTGAGCATTACTTTGCTAGCCTGTGAGATGAGTGCAATTGTGTGGTAGTTTGAACATTTTTGGCATTGCCTTTCTTTGGGATTGGAATGAAAACTGATGTTTTCCAGTCCTGTGGCCACTGCTGAGCTTTCCAAATTTGCTGGCATATTGAGTGCAGCACTTTCACAGCATCATCCTTTAGGATTTTAAGTACCTCACCCAGAATTCCATCACCTCCACTGGCTTTGTTTGTAGTGATGCTTCCTAAGGCCCACTTGACTCCACATTCCAGGATGTCTGGCTCCAGGTGAGTGATCACACCATCATGATTATCTGGGTTGTAAAGATCTTTTTTGTACAGTTTTCTGTGCATTTTTGCCACCTCTTCTTAATATCTTCTGCTTCTGTTAGGTCCACACCATTTCTGTCCTTTATTGTGCCCATCTTTGCATGAAATGTTCCTTGGTATCTCTAATTTTCATGAAGAGGTCTCTGGTCTTTCCCATTCCTTTGTTTTCCTCTATTTCTTTGCATTGATTACCGAGGAAGACTTTCTTATCTCTCCTTGCTATTCTTTGGAACTCTGCATTCAAATGGGTATGTTTCCTTTTCTCCTTTGCCTTTCGCTTTTCTGCTTTTCTCAGTTATTGGTAAGGCCTCTTCAGACAACCATTTTGCCTTTTTATATTTCTTTTTCTTTGGGATGGTCTTGATCACTGCCTCTTGTCACGAACCTCCTTCTATAGTACTTCAGGCACTCTCTCTATCAGATCTAATCCCTTGAATCTATTTGTCACTTCCACTATATAATCATAAGGGATTTGATGTAAGTCATACCTGCATGGGCTATTGGTTTTCCCTATTTTCTTCAATTTCAGTCTGAATTTTGCAATAAGGAGTTCATGATCTGAGCCACAGTCACCTCTCACTCTTGTTTTTGCTGACCGTATGCTGCTGCTGCTAAGTTGCTTCGGTCGTATCCAACTCTGTGAGACCCCAAAGACGGCAGCCCACCAAGCTCCCCCATCCGTGGGATTCTCCAGGCAAGAACACTGGAGTGGGTTGCCATTTCCTTCTCCAATGCAGGAAAGTGAAAAGTGAAAGTGAAGTTGCTCAGTCGTGTCCGACTCCTAGCGACCCCATGGACTGCAGCCTACCAGGCTCCCCCTTCCATGGGATTTGCCAGGCAAGAGTACTGGAGTGGGTTGCCATTGCTTTCTCTGTTGCTGACTGTATAGAGCTTCTCAAATGCTCAAACTACTGCACAATTGCACTCATCTCACACGCTAGTAAAGTAATGCTCAAAATTTTCCAAGCCAGGCTTCAACAATACATGAACCGTGGACTTCCAGATGTTCAAGCTGGTTTTAGAAAAGGCAGAGGAACCAGAGGTCAAACTGCCAACATCCGCTGGATCATCAAAAAAGCAAGAGAGTTCCAGGAAAACATCTATCTCTGCTTTATTGACTATGCCAAAGCCTTTGACTGTGTGGATCACAATAAACTGTGGAAAATTCTGAAAGAGATGGGAATACCAGACCACCTGACCTGCCTCTTGAGAAACCTGTATGCAGGTCAGGAAGCAACAGTTAGAACTGGACATGGAACAACAGACTGGTTCCAAATAGGAAAAGGAGTATGTCAAGGCTGTATATTGTCACCCTGCTTATTTAACTTATATGCAGAGTACATCATGTGAAATGCTGGGCTGGATGAAGCACAAGCTGGAATCAAGATTGCCTGGAGAAATATCAATAACCTCAGATATGCAGATGATACCTCCCTTATGGCAGAAAGTGAAGAACTAAAGAGCCTCTTGATGAAAGTGAAAGAGGAAAGTGGAAAAGTTGGCTTAAAGCTCAACATTCAGAAAACTAAGATTATGGCATCTGGTCCCATCACTTCATGGCAAATAGTTGGGGAAACAGTGGCTGACTTTATTATTATTATTATTTTTGGCTCCAAAATCACTGCAGATGGTGATTGCAGCCATGAAATTAAAAGACGTTTACTCCTTGGAATGAAAGTTATGACCAAGCTAGATAGCATATTCAAAAGCAGAGACATTACTTTGCCAACAAAGGTCCGTCTAATCAAGGCTATGGTTTTTCCAGTGGTCGTGGATGGATGTGAGAGTTGGACCGTGAAGAAAGCTGAGCACCAAAGAATTGATGCTTTTGAACTGTGGTATTGGAGAAGACTTTTGAGGGTCCCTTGGACTGCAAGGAGATCCAATCAGTCCATTCTGAAGGAAATCAGCCCTGGATGTTCTTTGAAAGGACTGATGCTGAGGCTGAAACTCCCGTACTTTGGCCACCTCATGCCAAGACTTGACTCATTGGAAAAGACTTTGATGCTGGTAGGGATTAGGGACAGGAGGAGAAGGGGATGACAGAGTATGAGATGGCTGAATGGCATCACAGACTCAATGGATGTGAGTCTGCGTGAACTCCGGGAGCTGGTGATGGACAGGTAGGCCTGCCGTGCTGCAGTCCATGAGTTGCAAAGAGTCCAACAGGAGTGAGCGACTGAACTGAAGTGATAGAGCTTCTCCATCTTTGGCTGCAAAGAATATAATCAATCTGATTTTGGTATTGACCATCTGGTGACGTCCATGTGTAGAGTCTTCTCTTGTGTGGTTGGAAGAGGATGTTTGGTATGAACAGTGCGTTCTCTTGGCAAAACTCTGTTAGCCTTGCCATGCTTCATTTCGTTCTCCAAGGCTAAATTTGCCTGTTACACCTGGTATCTCTTGACTTCCTACTTTTGCATCCAGTCCCCTATAATGAATAGGACATCATTTTTGGGTGTTAGTTCTAAAAGGTCTTGTAGGTCTTCATAGAGCCGTTCAACTTCAGCTTCTTCAGCATTACTGGTTGGGCATAGACTTGGATAACCCTGATATTGAATGCTTTGCCTTGGAAATGAACAGAGATCATTCTTTCATTTTTGAGATTGCATCCAAGTATTGCATTTTGGATTGTTTTGTTGACTATGATGACTACCCATTTCTTGCAAGGGGCTCTAGCCCACAGTACTAGATATAATGGTCATCTGGGGTAAATTTACCCATTCCAGTCCATTTTAATTCACTGATTCCTAAAGTGTCAGTGTGCACTCTTGCCATCTCCTGTTTGATCCCTTCCAATTTACCTGATTCATGGACCTAACATTCCAGGTTCCTATGCAATATTGTTCTTTACACCATCAGACCTTTTTTCCTTCACTAGTCACATTCACAACCGCTGTTGTCTTTGATTAGGCCCCATCTATTCATTCTTTCTGGAGTTATTTCTCCACTGATCTGCAGGAGCATATTGGGCACCTACCAACCTGGGGAGTTCATCTTTCAGTGTCCTATCTTTTTACCTTTTCATTCTGTTCATGAGATTCTCACAGAGAGTACTGAAGTGGTTTGCCTTCCCTTCTCCAGTGGACCATATTTTGTCAGAATTCTCCACCACGACCCAACCGTCTTGGGTGTGCCACCTATCATCCACCAAGTTAAGCCAGGCACATTCTCCTCTGGCGGTCACAGTGTTCCCCAGGGAAGCAAGGGAGGGCAAGTCCCAATTCATGAGTTCTTTTCAAGTCTCAGTTTGCGTCGCATTTGTTACTGTCCCATCTGCCAAAGCAAGTAACATGGTGAAGCCCAGTGTCAGTGGGAGAGGGCATTTACAAAGCCATGGATATAGGAAGGGAATTACTAGGGAGATTTTTGCAAATAACCTATCTTGGGGATACAGTCTCAAAATGATAATGTATGTTAGTAAAGCAACAAACTTATATTCACATAATTTTTTGAAAAGCCTTGCTATAATTCAATGGTTCTACTTAAAAATCACATGGAGACATTAAATATTATTATTTAAGTGAAATACATGCTGAATATTGCTCTTAATATTATCACAACTACTAATACATATTTGATCTTCAATCACCAATGATGAGGATACTACTATTATCCTTATTTTGCACATGGAATAAAATGAGACTTAGAGAAATTATAGGACATGCTTGGTGTCACCTTCAGTAAGGGGATAACATGTGAGCAGCTCTAAGGATATGCTACTTTAATATATATAAGGGGCTTAACATGGTCCTTCCAGTGTTCAGTGAGTATATGAACAGTGTATTAATGTTATAATATTAATAGTCTTAACTGAACATGAAAGGTTATTTTATTGTAAAAGTTAGGCTGTGTGTAGCTATAAAACTAAGAATTCACTAACATATTAAATTTCCCATTATGGACATCACTGTAATGGGTTCTATATTTTGTTGTAACTGGAACTGATTGCAAATGCAATATAAACTCTAATTTTCAGAGAAGTCATAAAACTTTGCTCACTACTAAACAATCAAAACTTTTAAAGCACCATCCATTAAGCTGTGTCATTAAATCCAAAGCTATTGCACATTACCAAAACACTAAATGACTGGATAACATCTACTTTTCTTATTTCTTCAGTGATGGAAAAGACTGTCTTTTTCAAATCTCTGTAGATGTCATTTATTATTTATTTTGATTTAAAGTAAAAGGGTTTATTTGAGAGAGGGAGGCTAAATGTCACATAGTGAATATATATATCACTTTTGCATCAGTCACGTGTTGAGAAAAGAATAGGAAAATGATCTTTAAAAAGATGTCTTAAGGAAATGAGAAGCAAATTTATTCCACAATTGATAACATTCTTTCGTTTTCCTGAATAGAGTCTGAGAAAATAGAGTCTATCACAATTAGTCACTGAATGATACTTTTCAATGGCAACCCGCTCCATTACTCTTGCCTGGAAAATCCCTTGGATGGAGGAACCTGGTGGGCTGCAGTCCCTGGGGTCGCCAAGAGTCGGACACGACTGAGTGACTTCACTTTCACTTTTCACTTTCATGCATTGGAGAAGGAAATGGCAATCCACTCCAGTGTTCTTGCCTGGAGAATCCCAGGGACAGGGGAGCCTGGTGGGCTGCCCTGGTGGGTTGCACAGAGTCGGACACGACTGAAGTGACTTAGCAGTAGCAGATACTTTTCAGATTTAAGTTCAATGAGAATAGCTCATTAATTCTTTGGTGGCTCTATTCTGTTATAATTAACTTGAAATAAAAGCGAGGATAGACACAGTATAAGACTGGGGTTCTCTGGTTTAGTTCTTTACAGTTTTGTTAGACAAGAAAGGCAGAGAATTGGAGAACAGATAGCCCTGTCGGGAGTCACATTAGTCTTTCTTTTCGCTGAAACATTTGAGTTTATACCTAACTCCATCCTACAGTCACTTCCTTAGGTTAGTGTTACAATACGGCACACACTGCTTCTCTACTCTTCCCATGTGCTTATCCAAGTTGGATGCAGATTAAGATGACAATATGGAAACAGATGATTTGAAATATTTCATAGAAGATTAATTTGATAATAAACTTTAGCATTAATTTGTGTATGTGTGTGAGTCACTCAGTCATGTCCAGCTCTTTGCCATCCCATGAACTGCAGCCTGCCAGGTCCCTCTATCCATGGAATTTTCCAGGCAAGAATACTGGAGTGGGTAGCCATTCGCTTCTCCAGGGCATCTTCCCGACCCATGGATCAAACTCAGGTCTCCTGCACTGCAGGCAGTTTCTTTACCATCTGAGCCACAGGGGAAGCCCAGGGAGATCTCAACTGGGGGCAATTTCCATTTGACAATTCTGGGGATATTTTTGGCTGTTAAGATTTGGGGTGAGGGAGGTGCTACTAGAATCGAATGAGTAGAGGCCAGAGATGTTGCGAAATGTCCCCTAATGCCAGGACAGTCCCTTACAACAAAGAATCGTGCAGCTCCAAATGTCAATAGTTCTGGGTTTTATAAAATGCTGATTTATAGAACATGAATGTCGTATTAGTTATAATTTCTCAAATTTCTTAAACAATCTAGATATATAGCCATTGGGTATGATGGCTATCAGAGATATTTTAGAAGGATGTGTGTGTGTGTGGGGGGGCGGTGTGGACATGCACATGTACATGCTCAGGGGATTAACTTCTTTCTAAAGTCTGATGACCTGTAAGATATCATGCTTCCTATTTATTTTACTTTCTTGGAAGATGCCATATAGCAGAAGCTTAAAGAGTTAGCGAAAGCCAGCAAACATGAAGGCTAATGCTTTATAGAGCACATCTTAAGATGGGACATGGCATCAGTGAAGGGTAACTAAAAACTAGACATTTAACGATTTTTTTAAAATAACTACAATCTGTCATCTTAATTGAGGTGATGATTTCATGGGTTTTTAATATCTAAGAAAACTCATAAAATGCATAATTTAAATATGTCTATATTATATCTAAACTGATCCTCAGTGATATTCTAAAAACACAGCAGATATTAACACACTCTCACTATATAAAGCTCAACGTGTACCTTGTAAAACATGACCGTTTACCTTCACATTCACTCCTATTTCCCCTCCTCCAGGGTAACAACTGTTAACTGTTTGATCTAAATTTAAGTACATACATATTTTAAATGCGTCATGTAAAAATGGTCATATAAATGAAAGCACAACATTTTTTGTTTGCGTCTTTCCTCATAGCTTGAAGATCTTCCTACAGATCTATCTCATTCTCTTTTGATGGTTACATAGCATTTTATGAGTTGACTGTATCACCAACTATTTAATCATTTATTTAGGTTTGATTTTTTTCATTTTCACAAATAGTAAAATAAAAAAAAACATGAATCATTTCCACAAGCTTAAGTTTTTAGAAGTAGGGCTCCTGAGTAAAAGCAAACATATACTTACAGTTTGGATGGCTACTGCTAAATTGATTAATTGCTACAAAAGACTTTAAAAACTTAGGGTCTCATCAGTATTATGGAGAATCCGTTTATTACAACTTTGACAATGAGTATTATCATCTCTTAAATTTTGCCAATTTGATAGGCAAAACTGAATTTTTTTTATTAGCAAAGATGTATATCTTTGCTTTTGTCATTTTGCTTTGGGATTTTAGTATTTTATTTTTAAGAACTCTATGTTATGGATTTTAACTCTAATTTCTATGTTTGTAAGACATCGTCTAAGATTTAAACGGAGTTACCATATGACCTAGCAATTCCACTTTTGTGTATATATCCAAAAGAACTGAAGGCAGAGACTCGAACAGATACTTGTACACCAGTGCTCACGGCAGTCTTATTCACAGCAGCCAAAAGGTGGAAGCAACTTGAGTAGCTATCAGTGTATGACAGATAAATGGATAAACATATTGTGGTTTATAATTACCAAGGAATATTATTCAGCCTTTAAAAGAAAGGGAATTTTGACATATAATGCAACATGAAAAAAAATTGAGGGTATTATGCTAAGTGAAATAAGCCAATTAAAAAAGGGAAAAAATGCTGTATAATTCCACTAATAAGATGTATCCAGAGAAGTTGATTTTATAGACACAGAAAACAGAGTTGTTGGTTGCCAAGGGCTGGGGAGAAGAGATGGGGAATTATTGTTTAATAAGTGAAAGTGTTAGTCACTCAGTCATGTCTGATTCTTTGTGACCCCATGGACTGTAGCCCCAGGCTTCTCAGTCCATGGAATTCTCCAGGCAAGGATACTGGAGTGGGTAGCCATTCCCTTCTTTAGGGGATCTTCTTGACCCAGGGATCGAACCCAGGTCTTACATGTTGCAGGCAGATTCTTTACCATCTGAGCCGACAGGGAAGCCCTGTTTAATGTACAGAGTTGCAACTGGGAAGATGAAAAGGTGCCTGGAGACAGATGGTGGTACAACAATCTGAGTGTATGCAATTTCTCTGAGCTATAAACTTAAAAATGGTTAAAGTGGTAACTTTTTGTTATGTCTGTTTTACCATATTAAGAAAGTGAGAAAAAATTGTTTATATAAATAAACTTAAATAAACAGGTAAATATATTAAAAACATGTGTTAGAGAAATGTTTTATCCTAATCTGTTAACATTTATTCTCTCCCTAGTAATTTGAAATCCTATTTTTATAATAAACTATGCCTCCCTATAGTTATGAATCTGTTTGTAAGCTGTGCATTTTCATTAGATTGTTTTTTATATTACTGATCACATTGGGTTAATTACTATAGCTTTATAGTATATTTGGTAGGTGGAAGATATGAGTATTGTTTCTCTTGGTTTTCCAATATATTTTTCTACAACATCTGTCTTGTATAATTTTAAAATCAATTCATTAACTTCTATTTTAAAAAATATTGTTGAAATTACATTGAATTTACAGATAAGTCTATCTGGAGTGATATATTGTGATTACTATTGAGGCAATTTGATTAATCATACTATTCTTAGTTTTCTAAGAGTAGTTTTCAATTTTTACTGTTAAAATTATTCTTACTGATAAAATGGTTTATAATTTTGATGCCCATATTTTCCAGTTTTCCCGTAATCTTATGTTCAGTGACTCATCCATACTAGCAATTGAAAAGCTGCCTGTAATGCAGGAGACACAGTTCTGTCCCTGGGTTGGAAAGGTCCTCTGGAGAAGGGAATGGCTACCCACTCCAGTGTTCTTGTCTGGAGAATCCCATGGACAGAGGACTGCCCATGGGGTCGCAAAGAGTTGGACACGACTGAGCAACTAACACTTCACATTTCACCATTCACATTCTCTATTAGACTGTGTATTAGCTATTAATATTAATTTTGTCTTTATTGGGGAATGATTTAATCTTTAAAGTAAAAAATGGATCTTTTTGTTCTCTAAGAAATAGAATAATGTGAAACATTATTTTCTCTGTGAAACAAATATACATATTTGAATTTCCAAGGTTGGCTCTGTCAGAGTACTCTGTTTCTTTAAGCAATCTAATTGTCTTAACCTGATTTTCCTGATAAATAGAAAAGGAAGGAAAAAGCAGTCTTGATAGAACGAAAAAAGGAGGCTAATTTTAAACGAAACAGGAAACCCAGAGAGGAGACTCTAGCATCATTTTATAGTGCCACCAATAATATTTGGTTGTTTCCAAATACCACTTTGGAATCTTCCATATGTTACTTACTGTAAAATTTACCTGCTTATGGAATTTTATGAAATCCTCAGTGCCTCCTAGGATAAATTTCCCATTCTTGGGGAAAGCCTGTCCACTTGTATTTTCTAGCAAGCATGCGGCCTTGTCGCTCCCATGCCAGCCCCACCACTTTGAGATCCTCTGACCAAAAATTTACCTGTGGTTTCCAGGACCTACTCATAGAAGAATCATTCCAAGGGATTATACATATATTCAAAAAGGCTCCTCTATCATGAAATGTTTTGGTCAATTCTAATTTACAGAAATTCAACTAGTTCATTAATTCGGCAAATTAATCCTTTTATTTCAACAAAGTAAGCATATGTCCATTGGCTGTTTGGTGATTTGGGCTTTCTGCAGGTGTCTCTCTCTCTTTTCTTACACACATGTGCACACAAACACGCACACACCGTACTGCTTTTCCTTCTCTTTCCTCCATTATAGCCTTTTTGTTTCTTTTAATCACTTTTGCTTTATTACTTATCATAACTATGATAACTTTTTTCACTTTTGCTTTAAAATTAGTTATTTCAATATCAATTATGCCTCACCCTAAACTGCTCATTCTACATTCTCATATACGTTTTAAAAAAGACTGAACTTTTATTGGAGTGCAGTTGATGTACACTGTTGCGCTAGTTTCAGGCGTACAGCAAAGCGATTCATGTACATATGATTACATTCATTCTTTTTCAGATTCTTTCCCATATGGGTTATTATAGAATATACAGTAGAATTCCCCGTGCTATACAGTAGGGCCATTATGAGTTGGCTATGTTATATATAGTGCTGTGCATTTGTTAGCCCTAATCTCCTATTCATTCACTCCCCCCCCCCCACCAATTTCCCCTTGGCAACCATAAATTTGATTTAGAGATCTATGAATCTGTTTGTTTGGTAAATAAGTTCATTTGTATCATTTTTTAGGGCAGATGGTCTGACTTGTCTCTGTGTATCCTTAATGACTAGGGGAATGCCTGTGATCTGTGGAAATCAAGCAAAAAATACTTGCTGGATAAATGAAACCAAGTATGTCTGCTCAGGTAATACAAACATTTATTTTTAGTTTCCCACTGAGGAAATCTTTCTTAGTGATAAGATTCCGGGCATAAATGGCCTTTCTCCTGTGCCTTTTCTAGAATGCTAAGTTGGCATTTATTAGAAAGGTGAATCAGCTTGTTTGGCTGTGGAGGGGAGGAAGTTGTCACTTCTGATTGATAATGTTGTGCTAGTATCTAATCCCCAGCAACTGGTGGCATTTCCCATCTGTTCTTCACATCACTCCATTTCCGCTCTCAACATTCAAATATCCATACGTTTTGAATGGACACATTTTTAAAGGAAGAGTTTGCTTTTACGGACATACCCAAGCTAGAAAAATGACTTTAGGAGAAAAGTGCTGTGGCTGAAACACACACACACACACACACACACACACACACACACACACCCTCACACCCTCACACCCTCCAGCAACACCTCATGTTACATGAAGGTATTCCTGGCAGAGTTTCCTGCTGATGATTTGAGCCACAGTGTGAGTAATGTCTGCTTGCCTGAGCATTGTAAAGTGATCTCCCTCCATTAGGTGAAGTCTTGAATGAAGGGTGGCAGTACAGCATCTTCTTAGTTCAATATCTTCTGTCTTTCTGCCGCCTCTTTGCCCTCTGCAAATTGTGGGTGGCTGGGAAGGATGCTGTGGGAAGGGGAGAATTCTGCTGAGCCCAAGCATTTTTCAACACAAAAAAGATTCTTGTTGTAACTAATGTAATTATTTAAGATTGTTATAGGAAATTTTTCAGTGCTTATACCACCTTCCCACTTTTATTAAAGCTGTTGAAATGGAGCCAGATATAATACAGATGGGAAAAATATTGTCACTATGCACTTGGGAACATTACCTGTAAATATGGGCATTTTAATATCTCCTGGAATATTGTAGGTTCAGTAGAACTATTTTTTTTATAAAAACAAGTTATATATGTTTATAATAAATGACTAGACATTTTGAGAAAATAATTTCCAAATAAATGTGTTTCCTTGGCATCAGAAATAGTAAATGAACTCTTGAACTAACTATGCAGTTTTGATTAAAGACCAAGAAAAATCATGATCATTATAATGGACTGAGAGTTTGTCAAAATACAGGGCTCTTATCCCTGGTAATGGTTTGCTAGCTTTCTCACACGGGGACTGCTAATTTGAAATAACCTGAGAGAAGCACAGAGGAATATCTCCATCAACAAAAAGCAGGTGGTAAATATTAAGACCGGAGGTGATTTTATCATATTCTTTAAAAACATATGTAATAATATTTGGCTTGTTCTTTTAATATATCAGAACATTCTGAGCTATTATTAAAATATTTAATAAAATACCAAATGCCTTTTTTTTTTTAAGGTAAGGAGGACCGTAGACCTATAGCATCTCTGTAAAGAGAGGGCATATTCTCTATAAATGTAGCAGTCTTTGTCCCTTGTTACTGAGCATTTTATCACAAAATGGGACAGTTGTATCATGTTGCATTGAACTAATGGTTCTGAAAGTCAGGAAATGACAGCACGAATCTAGGCAATAAGCTAACATATAAACCAGATAGTGAATCTTTTATGTCAAATTTGCATATAACTGTGTACATATACTATGTACATATACTATGTACATATACTATGTACATATACTATGTATATATACATAGTTATATGCAAATTTGACATAAAAGATTCACTATCTGGTTTATATGTTAGCTTATTGCCTAGATTCGTGCTGTCATTTCCTGACTTTCAGAACCATTAGTTCAATGCAACATGATACAAATATGTTTATATATGAATATGCCATTCTATGAGGCTTGCATAGGTAAAAGGTAATAGTGAATGGTTGCTTCCATAAAGGGAGTCTAGGTAGCTAAGGAATAGGGGTGAGAAGAAGACTTACCTTTCATTGCATATCTCTGTTTTTTTGAATTCTATATCATGTACATCTGTTTTCTAAATTTTGTAACAATTTATAAAAAAGAAGTTCCATGTAGATGAATCGGGTGTCTCTCACTTTAGAAAGCAAAGCAGGGGCTTCCCTGGCGGCTCAATGGTAAAGCATCTGTCTGCCAATCCAAGAAATGCAGGTTCCATCCCTGGATCTGGATGATTTCACATGCTGTGGAGCAACTAAGCCAGTGCACCACAACTGAGCCTGTGCTCTGACTAAGCCCATGTGCCACAACTACTGAGTCTGTGCTCTAGAGCCCTGGAGCTGCAACTACGGAGCCCACGTGGCTGGGCAACTGCGGAAGCCTGCACACCCTAGAGCCTGTGCTTTGCACCAAGAGAGGCCACGGCAATGGGGAACCTGAGCATTGCAACCAGAGAGTGGCCCCTGCTCGCCACAGCCAGAGAGAAGCCCAAGCAGCAGCGAAGACCCAGCACAGCCAGAAATAAACATGTAAACACGAAATTAAAACATATTGAAAAAGCAAACCAACAAGGACTTGCTTGCTGTATATAGACTTACTGTTTAGCACAGGGAACTATATACAATATCTTGAAATAATCTATGATAGAAATGAATCTGAAAAAGAATATATGTATAACTGAATATATATACGTTCAGTGATTCAGTGATACACTTGATTCAGTGATACACTTGAAACTAACACATTATAAATTAACTATACCTCAATAAGAAATCAAAACATTGTTAAATAAAAAGAAAGACTCAAAGGATTTGTACTCTTTCCTCACCCCTCTTCTCAAATATTTGTAAATATTTTGTAAAGTACCTGAACCTGAAAGACAGTATGTTATGGTGACATTTGATTTCCATGAATGACTATGGAAATATCCAATTAATGAGAATCAAAGATATTTAAATGTATTTCCAGAGCTGAACATAGTATGAAAACATATACAGCTATATAAAAGGGTTATTACTATTTTACAGATAAGAAAACTATAAGGCTCGGCCGATGAAGTAATTTGCCCAAGGTCACAGAGCATGTTCACTACCCAAGGTAAACTACAGTAACATTTCTACCCCACAAAACTTTGAACTAGCAAGTGGTTCTAATTCCTTCTAGAACCTATGGTTGGAAGGATTTATACTTCAGTCATTGAAAGACAACTATCAAACACAAATATCTTTTATGGAAGAGGATTTGTCATACTCAGAAGGCTATTTGTGATGTCATCAGTATGCTTTAAGCAGTTTATGATTTATAACAACTTTTTATGTCCCCAAGTACCCATTTGAAATGTGCTCAAGTGGTTTCACTAAAAATGACTCGTTTGTAAAGTCAGGCTTCTGAGCATGGTATAACATTTCTGGCATTTTTAACCGACATTTAAAAATTGTAGTTGAGTAATTTGTTAGTTTTATCTTGTCTAACCAACTACAACAGACTTAGAGGCTTAAAGCAACACTTGCTTTTTATCTCAAGCTGTGGAGAGAAGACGCCTGACACAGAACGGCTGGGTCCCCTGATCAAGGTCGGATCAAGGTGTTAGCTGTGCTCTGCTCGCATCTTTTCCTTGTCTTGCGGTTGTGACAGGAGTCAGCTTCCTGATGGAGGACTGAGGTCCCCATTCCCTTGCTGGCCATCTGTCAGCGGTATTCTCAGCACCTAGGTTCCACCTGCATTCCTTGTCATGTGGCCCCTTCTAGCTTCAAAGGCAGCGGTGGAGAATCTACCCCTAGTCAAATTCCTCTCATGCTTAGAATCCTCATCTTCAGGAAGAGCCCAGTCCTTTGAAAGGCTTGCCTGATCAGGTCAGACCCACCCAGAAGTTCTTATCTTAAAACCAAGTGACCTGGGACATCAATAACTTTTGCAAAATGTCTTCACAGCAGCACCTTGTTCCCTGGTGGCTCAGACAGTAAGGAATCTGCCTGCAAGGCAGGAGACCTGGGTTTGATCCCTGGGTCAGAAAGATCCCCTGGAGAAGGGAATTTCAGTATTCTTGCCTGGAGAATTCCATGGACAGAGGAGCCTGGCTGGCTACAGTCCATGGGGTCACAGAGTCGGACACAACTGAGCGACTAACACACACACAATTGGGAGAAGGTGTGTATCACCAAGTGGTGAGAAGCTTGGGAGCTGTCTGAATTCTGCCTACACAAGTAATTAGTGGGCTGAATATAGTATAAATATTACCACCACCACTAAACAAGTCTATTCAACTCCCTGATGGGCTACTTTCTCCATCAAGAGTCAAAGCAGAGGATCCATTAGCATTTTATTTCTATTATTTACTTAGGGTCACATTTGATAACAACCTCTTGTTTTCATCTCACTTCATTTGAGCCTTAAAGATGCAGATATGAGAATTTAATATCCATGTGTCCAACTCATAGTTGGGAAAACTAGGTCTCAGGGGATGAAATTATTTGCCTGAAGTCTCACAGAATCTCTATCTTCCTAGATCCAAGGTTCTTAATATACTGTAGCATTTGATTTCTAAAATATTAAAGTACCATCATTTCTTATTTTAATTTTTCTGAGTTTCTAGTAAATTTTTTTTCAAACCTCTAGACTGCTATCACAGAAAAATCATAAAAAGCAATGGTCTTCCTATTGCCTGCAGCATGAGAAAGTATTCCATTAACACTAATAGGCCCATGTAGTGAAAAGTATTTATGCACACTTTCCTGTAGGAACATATTTAAAAAACCAAAAAACTTACAATACTTTCAATAAATTCAGTAAGTTGAAACTAATTTTAAAATTTGATTCACTGAGGCAACACTTCATTTGCTATTTTCATGTTCTTTGTGGTGTTAACATAGATGTGGGTGTATTTCAGGACTTGAAACTTTTATCTTGCCTAAGACATGACCATACTTTATGATCACCAGAAAGTGATTTAGGTGACAAAATAGAAGCCACATCGAGGGTGATGTAGAATTAACTGAAAGTGCTCCAAGCTTCCGTTAATCACAAAGTCACCATAATCTCAATAGGACCAACGAGACTCCATAATAAATCTTTCTTTTCAGTTTCAAATGCAGCTGACTTAGACAAATGGATGTCGTCTATAAAAGCAGACTTGATGATTTAAAAATGTAAGTGACAGGGAGTGCAGAACTCCATAGAATCATTAAAAGTAGAAAGACAGACACAAGGGGACTCTCACTCCCCATTTTTCAAATTAAAAAAAAGTAACTCTGAGAAGTTTAGGGATTTGCCTGAGGGCACACAGCTTGGGGTGTGACAGAGCTAACACATAAATACAGACTTTTGATTCCAGTCCAGTACTCTTAGTTTACTAATTGCATTCTTTGATTAAAAAAAAAATGTATCCCATGCAACTTTCCACAAATACTATCATCACTGTAACCAAGAGTGTTTGGATGTAAGGTATTGAAAATAGATGGTTTGAATTCCCCCCAACCCACCCATTCCCAAAACTTAGACCCCTGTCTCTACTCTCATTTCTCCAAAACTTTCTCCTGCATTCTCTACTGCCATCCCTGGCACCTCACTCACACCCTCTGCGCGTGACTTTCTTTGCTCTGGACCCTTGTAACATGTACCAAGGTCAGTGCTGTTCCAAGGGAGTGACAGTGGGAGTATTCTACTCACTCAACAATAAATGTAATAACTCCTTGAACTTAGATCAATAATATACTTTTTTGGAGGGGGAGGAGTATTTTATTACTGACATTGGTGAGAACTTGTGGCATTTAGTGATAATAAAAAGCAGACTGACTTTTAGTTAGTTTTATTGTTGGTAATGAATTTTTTTTATAAAAAAGATACTGTCTTCCCATTGCCCCCTGTGACACTGGCTTAGATTAAAGGATAGGAGGTCCTTATGAGCTACTCACATCTATAAGGCTTCACTTTCTTTAGAAAATGTTCTTTCTTAGAAGGGTGGGGATGGAGAAGCAAAGCACCATCATAATATTTGAATGTACATGTACTTTTAAAGTAAACATTTAAAACTGTATATGAAATATAAAATAGATCCCACAGTATTATAAGGAAAACAACATTGGTAAAGAGATTGGTTGTTGAGAAGCCAGAGTCTTAGATATTTATCTGAGTTTGTATGGGATTTCAAACTTAGTGTGTTTTCATTAGCAAAGAACTTTTAGTTTTTCTTGTCACTGGGCTCACAGAGAAGTGGACACTTTAATCTAATTCAGGTGGAAGCAGTATGCATGGGGATTAAGACAGCCTGCACACTGTGACCATGGGCGAATTAATCTGGCTAACTATAAGTTTCTCCATCTATAAAATGAGAATAAATAGTAATACCTACCATACAGAGTCATCTTGGGGATTAAAGCTAGCTAGTCCTATAAAGGGTTTAGCCTTGTGCCGATGCAGATTAAACACTCAACGAATATTTACCATAACTGTTGTGATGTTTATCCAGTGGCTAAAAGATACAAAGTTTCTCATTTTAAAAAATGTTGTATTCTGACATAAAATTCTGTGTATTTTCTTTATTTCTCTCAAACTTGGAACATGAAAACACTCACACAGGTATTTAAGGCACCAACCTCAACTTCACTGTGAAAAAGATACTTATTTAGCAAATTTCTCCAAGGACACTAGATGGCGATCTTCTCCTTTAAGAAACAACAACAACAACAACAACAACTAGGGATTCATTGGATTCATTAACACTTCTTGCTTTGACAATTGAAATTTACTGCTGCAGATTTAAAAGCAAAGAACAGAGGTTAAAATCGCCTCTTGGAACACTAGAGTGTCAGAATTGTAGAATTTCTAGATTTGCAGGCTTAAAGATAGGGGTAGCAAGGTCTGGGGAATCCTGGCTTCAAACATTTGCCCTTGGGTAATCTTGGACTTCACCTTTCAAGATCTCATTTTCCTCTTTTATAATATGAAGTGGTTAGGTTAGATTATCTTCAGTGTCTCTTACAGATTTAAAATGCTATGATTTTAAATAATTCAATGTTTACTCTTCTATCAGGTTGTATTTTCTCAAATATTCCTTGTGCTCTTAATTAAATATTTCATAAGCCAAGGGACATGATTTAAGGTCACAAAGTTCAATGTCACCTAAGTTAAGACTGATTTAGTAAAAACACAAGATTGATTTTGAAAGATATGAATGAATTCCGGGTTTTGAGATGTGTGTAAAATATTGGTCTAAAGACTTCTTTAATAAGCAGGAGAAACATATTTGAATAGCTGCATTTAAGATTAGTATATAAGACATGAAAATAACCTGTCCATTTCAGAGTCATTTTAAAACTATGTCCATATCTCCCATAAATAAAATTGAACCTATGCCTAGATTTTTTTAAGGAGATAAATTTTTTCTAATGTATTTTAAAATGCCAATTATTTTGAGTGTTTCTAAAGGGATGATAGCAGATTAAGCTGTTTATAGATAGAAGCAATAGAACAGTAACTATCAGCAAGACAGAGAACGCTTTCTCAAATATGAGCAGATGAGGCCAGTCTGTATTGTCTAGATGTGGCTTAAAATGTTTTCAGTTTTAAATAATTGGATGAGAACTAACAGTAAATAAAGAAGTCTTGAGAATAAAATATATTTTAGGGTTGATTTATAAGTAAAAGTATATGCCTGCTTTTCCTTTACCGAGGTATTTCAGACAAGGTAGAAAGATTTTTACAAAAATAAGCATCCAGTGGATCATATGATGATATTTCTTTTTAAGGAAAATTACTATTTCTACAAAAACTCTCTGGTATTTTAGTTTGCATCTTTTTTTTTCTTTAAAAAATAGATTTGTGGATCTTTACCTGAAGAAATGTTCCACACATCCAAACATTTTAGCTGTGATTTGTGAACAATACTCCCTGTGATATATGTGTGTGTGTGTGTGTGTGTGTGTGTGTCTATAGGAATTAGCAAACACTCTGGGTCCAAATGTGTATAAACATCCGTTTAGCACTGAGTGTGGTGATGGGTGCAGAGGTGAGGGAGAAATACAGCTGGCCGAAGCTATTTTCCCTTAAAACCGGAGTTGTTGGGGTGAGCCCGCAATTCAGCACTGGTGGGCCCCACTTCACAACCAGGGTGGTGTGATATAATTTGGGTGCTCAGTATACAAATTTTAATAGTAGCAGATGAAATAGAAACCAAACTCCGAAGAAGTTTCCAATGGATGCACGGCCTTTTCCTTTTTGGTAAATATTTGGCTCATTATCATACACATGCTCCTCCAATTTACCCACCAACAATTTCAGTTTACTATTTCCACTAAAAGCTTATGGTGAAAAGACCTGGTACCGCGAGTGCCCTGTTATTCTTATTACTTGGGGTCACAACCACAAGACTTCATACTAAGGAACAAACACACACGTACACCCTTACCAAACAGGGCAGAAGAGAAGTAAAAGGTGAAAACAAGATGAATTCACGCACGTTATTGTCTAAAGGCAGTTTAATATTTATGCAATGTCTCTCTCACACACACACACACTCACGCGCGCACACCCCACAAAGTCTTTAGGCTCCAGTTACAAGCGCTGCGTCATCTACCAGATCACATGGTAATTGTTGCTATTTCAAGGATCAAGTGGCATAAAGCTCCCCCCCCACCCCACCCCACCCCAGCCCTTTCCTTTGGTACCATATAGCGTGCCAGAGTGATTCTTGTGTGATGGGGTGAGACCAGGCTCACTGGTCCAACCCTCCCAACTAGAAACCGGGCTCTCGGTGGGGTGGCGCGCACGCCGTGTTCTCACGAAGCGATTGGGAAAGGGGGACGGGGGAGGGGGTCTCAGGGGAGGAAGGGCAGCTCTAATTGGTTTCTCAATGAAAGATAATCACCTACTCCCCGGAGAGGCGGGGGATTAGCACTCTGCCTCTCCTCTCCGGCGCTTTTGGACTTCTCATCCTCCCCTCGATGCTTCTCGTCCATTCAGCAGAAGCGGGTCGAAGATCGCGGCTCCTCGCGCCGCAGTAGGGGCCGCACCGCTGCGCTCCGGGACCTAGCGCCCACTCACTCGCCCTGTCCGCTCCCGCCTCGCCCGGCTGCAGTCCCAGCCGCCGTCGCCCGAGCAAAAGTTTCGCGGAGGGGCTCAGGGGAACCATGAGCGAGCTGGAGGAAGACTTTGCCAAGATTCTCATGCTCAAGGAGGAGAGGATCAAAGAGCTGGAGAAGCGGCTGTCGGAGAAGGAGGAAGAAACCCAGGAGCTGAAGAGGAAGCTCCATAAATGCCAGTCAGTGCTGCCCGCGCCCTCGACCCACATCGGCCCGCGGACCACCCGGGCACAGGGCATCTCGGCCGAGCCGCAGACCTACAGGTCCTTCCACGACCTCCGACAGGCGTTCCGGAAGTTCACCAAATCCGAGAGGTAGGCGCCGCCGGGGCGCGGGCCGGAGCGGGGCCGGAGCGGGGCGGACGGGCGGGCCGGGCGGCGGCGCGGGCACCGGGGGCTCCGGGCCGCGGCGGCGGGGCTCGGTGCCCGGCGCCCCGGCTCTCCTCGGCGCGCGGAGCGGGGGCGGGCCGGGACTGGGGAGTGTTTATTTTTATTTCTGCCCATCACGTGCTGCGCTGGTCTCCGCCGGGCTGGGAAAGGCTAGCTCCTCGGGGAGACGCGCCCCCGTGGCGTGGGGGTGGGGAGAAGGAGCGTGGAAAGTTTGGTCGCGCCCGCTAACTTGGCCGCTGCGCACCCCGCCGAAGTCGCGCGGTCTTCCCTTCGCGCACCCCTGGGGAGACTACCTCCCGGGACAGGACCCGGCCCATCCCGGGGCCTGGAGAGCTTCCTGGAGGTGACCCCCAGACCCAGGCCACAGGGCATGCTCCGTGCGCCGCTGGAGCCTCCCGGGAGCGGCGACGGGAGGCTGGACAGGGCGACCGCGTTCGGTTTAGGAACTGGACTTGCCCAGAGCCCGAGCCCGGCTGGGAAGGCGCGGAGGGGGTGAGGGGAGGGAGGCGGGACTGGGGTGCGTCTCCACTGCAGGGATCAGCCTCCGAGGGTCCCTCTCCAGGCAGCAGGTGATGTCAGCAGGAAATGGTAAAGAAACACCACTTCTTGGATGTTGGTTTGCTCAGTTTGTGTCCCTTCCAGAAGTGTCCACCTCTTGGGCTGCATAGGGCTTGGAGGTGGCTCGGTGACCTTGCACCTGAAGCAGGTTTGGGGCTGCTGCTCAGCCCTGTCCTATTATCGGTACTACCGCCCCCTCTTGTTTGTCTTCGGAGTCTGTCCCCGGAAAAAGTTGGGATGAAGAGGGAGGGGAGCTGCTTCTCCGGGCGCCTCCGGGCTCCTTCCTTCCCTTTTCCCGCCACGCTGGGAGCCAAGTCCTGCCAGTTCAAAGTTGTGCGTCGCTCTTTCGTGGAGCGCAGAGGAGGCCCGGCGATTTTGGCCATAAGTAGGAAGTGTTTGCTCTCCGCTCGCTGTCTTCCCCGGAGAAGGCTGATCGATTGGCTGCAGCATTAAAGCGCCTCTGGACATTAGGGAGAGGAAGTGCAGACTCCAAAGCCCATTACTGGCTTTTAGTCTCTGGAAGTGCACGGCCGAAAGTGCATCTCGCAGGATATTGAATATTCCATTAGGCGTGCCTTCATGCCCGCCTACCTCTTACCCCTTCCTTCTTGTTAGATCACTTGGTTGTCTGAGTTTGGGGCCCTCAGGGGACCCCTAAATTAATCCCTCCCCCTAAGCTGACTTTGAGGCCAGTGCTTCTAAAGAGCACGCCGTCTTATCCGTCCATCCGGGCCACTTGCAGGACTCTCGATGTGCCCCCGCTCTTCCCCTGCCCTCTTTCCTTGTCTGTTTCAATTGTGTACTGATTCCAGTGTATGTGGGATGGGGGAGGGGATCAGTGAAGCCTGCAGGAGTTGAGAGCTATCAAAAGAAGACCAGGAGCTGGGAGTGGGTTGGGTCAGGCAGAAAGGATTTCACCTTGGGAACTGCAGGCCCACTCTGAACCAGCGTCTCAAGGGGCAGCCTTCAGGTTTCCTGAGCAATACTACACTTACGAAATGACACTGTCCACATGGCACCTTTCGGCCCACGCTGCCTTGGAAGTTCCTATCAAATGGAAGGAACTATGGCATTCTTCCTTCTCTTCGGCCAAGACTGCAATCAGAGCTAATATTTGGCCTTGCCATTGTTGGGAAGCTGCTGTCTCTTGCCTCAGCTGAGCTGCGCATTCCTCGGCCGCTGCCCTGCCCTGCGCTCAGCAGCTGGAATCAATCTACCCACCTCCTTAAGAAGCCACTTCATCAGCGGTCACCCAGCAGCTGTTCGCCTCCTAGGGCTGGCCGGCTGGGGCTCTATCGCATTTTTGAAATTTCAGATCTCTGTGTCTGGACTGTGCCCCTCCAAAAAAAAAAAAAAAAGTGTAGCCAGCACCGCCTCTCCGCAGCAAAAAGGAAATTTCACCGGGGTCTGGAGAGGTTAGGAGAAGAAACTTCCCTCCCAGGATCCCCTCTCATTCAGGAGCTAGCTCTCAAAGAGGCACTTTTATTTTCTTTGATAAGAAATCTCCCTAGGAATGCGAGACGTTTTTGTGTGTACTTAGAGGAAATGGCTGATCTTTCAAACGTACACATCGTCTTCCTTATTCTGCCCCTCCCCCCTACTCCCAGAGCTTTCTGGTTAGGGGTAGGAACATTCATGGAAAGAGTGGACCATGCGCAGTAGGGATTGGTCGAGCGCATATTTGTGTCCGCAGAAACTAGCTGAAGTGCTTTTCCACTTTTGGCGCGGATTTACCTTGGGACTGACTGTAAACCTTTCCCCTCTCAGCATGTAGTTTTACACTTTCAAATGGAAGCTTGGCGTGTATTTTCAGGAAGCTGACTCATTAGAGTTTAAAGAATTTTGACAGGTAGAACACGGGAATAGTAACCTCTGAAATTAGGTGCTTAACCTAGCATTTAAAGAGACAGTACTGACTTACTGGTGAGGCACCTTATTTTGGCCAAGAAAAGAAACCATTAAAAAAGTATTTCTAGAATACAGCATTTAACAGCAAACACAGTGCTTTCAAAATAAAAGTGCATTTGCTAATTTTCAGATATTTGGATTTGGGAAATAGAGATCCCATCAGCTCATGCATCCTGTTAAAAGTTGTGCCATCCTGATGCATTTACTGGGACTGAAAGAGCCTGCTTTATCACAAAGCTAATGTTCAATTGCAGTGGCTATAGGATTTAGTGAGAGCTATTCATGCTATGGGTTTGTTTGAAACTTTACTAGGACACCACCAGTTTTTATACTAACAAGATAATACATATATTTTGAAAGTAGAGGAATTCTGTTTGGTGGGCAGAATGACAAAAGCGCTTTTGCCTATCACCACTGTTTCGGAAAATGATTGCAATCTGAAATATTTACATAATCGCTGGTAAAAATATCTTGAGCGTTTATTGCAGTGGAAGGAAATGGGAGAATTCAACGACTGTTGTAATCAAGTCAGTCCAATTAGCCAGATTTCCATGCGTCCGCAGAGGGTATAATGCACAAACTCCATTAAGAATGATCTAAGCATCTGAGGAATGCTTTAGATGAAAATTATACTAGAGAAAGGGAAGATCTGAGCTCTCAGCCTAAGTATCAAGTGTACCGTGTGATGATCATGTTTAAAAAGAAAACATCCGACTTATTACAGTCCTCATTTGCAGACCCCTTCGAAATGCCCAGTAGACATCAAACGATAATCATTGAAAACCGTAGGCTGTTTTGGATGATGATGGTGATATTTTACACTCATATATAACTTCCTACCAAATAACTGAGTCTTTCACGTAGTTTTCGATGGGCTTCGATTCCCTGCATGCATATACTCCACATCAAGAATTACCCAGTATCCTGATTCTTCCCTCTGTTTTCTTAATCACAGCTAAATTCCTTATTTTGACCACCCAGTTAGCTCAGAGGACTGCGTACAATTGTTGTTTTTAAATTAGCTTAAGCAAAAGCTGGAATCAATATCGCTCTGTTACAGGAATAATGTATTATATTGCAAAGCTACTGAGCTATTCCTGTCACAGATCCCTTGATTCTTGATAATGTAAATTCATCCTTTGGAACTCGTACCTTCTTCCACTGGGACATGGGTGCTTCGGAATGGATGCCCCAGAAAACTCGTTGCCTTTTGTGTCTCTGATTCATTTCAGTTGATTTAACCTTCAGACTAAATCAAGGGATCTGGCCTAATTTTGATATAAGTAGCTTCAATGAAATGAGCGGGTACACCCACTGAATTCTGGGCCCACCTTATTAACTGTCCCAATAAAAATACACAATGCTTTAAAATCGCATTGGTAAGAATGTTAAAGATGGCTAACCCTACTGATTTTAACACGATGCTAAGCTCTTTACTTTCATCAGCTCATTGTTCTTTTCCCAGTGATCCTAAATCACATATGTACTTTCCATGTGAGGAATCTGAGGCTCAAAGAAGTCACTTACCTAAGATCTCACAGCCAGGAAATGCCAGATGTGTTTCAAACCCCAATTTTACAATTTTTAGAGCCCTAGTTCTCAGCTGCTATACTCTATAGCCTTGGAATCAGGAGAGTTCCATTTTATTAACTAGTGAATCCTTCTGAATAGGAAGAAAAGAACATGCCCTAAATAAGAATGCATTGTTGTTTTGGTGGTTTGTTTTGTTTTGTTTTGTTTTACCTTGTAGCCAGCACCAAACTGAGCTTATGAAAAAGTGACCAGTGAGCGTAAGCAAATATGCCTCGATAGGCATATCGAGCACGTACACCTTGAATGTGCTGAGCTGGCTAGAATTTCCTCGGGTCCTTCTCTTGGAATTGGCATTTCCCAGTCATTCCTCCTTCACATCATAGGTGGAACTGATGGGCAGTGCAGGTAAGGAAGGATGTGAAAAGGATCTCTGTGGCTGCCTCTGTATATCACCCACTGTATCCTTTGCCTTTTGCCTTACAGATTCCTCCTGCTAATCCCATCATCCCCACCAATCCTTCCATCCAAAGGAATGTATTCCTACCTGACTACGTACCAATCTGTTGACCAGTTATCCTTTCTGGATTAGCATAGTGATGTTTTAACAGGAGCTTCTGAGAAAGGACATTCATCTAGTTTACTCCGATGAGTGGTATTTATGATGAGAGTTGAAAGGGGGAAGAGCCGTGGAGACGGCAGGTTGTTTAGGCAGGCTTGATCCTTGTGTCTTGCCAAGAGTAGTTTGAAGAGGACAGGTTCTGTGAACAAGCACCTCACTTGTATTTTCAGTCAAAGCAATACAGAAGGCAGATAGTACTCTGGTTTTAATGATGAGAAAACTGAGCAAATCACTACTGAAGTGTCTTTTAAAGGATCTCAGAAATGGGACCAGAAGAACAATGTAGGTTTCTCAATTTTGCATCAGTACCAGAGTTGGTGAACTGATAGCTCTGAGTTATCATCGTTTATACTTATATTTTAAGACATATCCACTTTGCTTTGGGGTTGATTTGGGTTCTGGGATGATGTTCATTTTCCAGGTGTATTTGTAATATAGCAAGGGTTCTTGTTCTATCTGGATCATTGATTTGTGTATAGATTGCAAGTTTCAATTTAATTGTGTGTTTATAGGAGATTTGACTGACCCTCATGATAATATTTCTAAAAGACCTGAATAAACAAAAGATGTCATATGTTTTTACTCTTTACTGACTGCTCATTTCCCAGTGCCCTCTCCCCACTGTATGTAGGAGGTGCTAAGAGTGCATTAAAACCCGTTCTTTTGGTAGGATTTTCAGGTGATTTCATAGCTGCTCAGAGTAGGAATACTTATTTTCATTTTCCACTGAGAATTTGCTTATCAGAGTTCAGGACCCTATGTTATCTTGAATTCTTGTAGCTCTTGGAAGTTACTGTGAGCTCTGAGATAAACCAGGGGTAGTGTATCCTGTTTCACAAAAGTGAAAGCTCAGAAGTTTGGAATTTGTCAAAAACGAGTACTGACCTGGAGCCCCGCTTTGTTAGTGTCCTGTGCTGTGGGATCCCTGAAGAGAAAAGGGGGTGTGTGTGTGTGTGTGTGTGTGTGTGTGTGTGTGTGTGTGTGACTATATGTGTATGTATATGTGCATGTCCACATATGTATACACATACACACAAATTGCCGGTTTATTCAGTTTATGACTTTACACTTCTGAAAGTAAACTCTTTGGGTTCGGCCCAATCAGTTTCCTGGGGAAAGGATGATTTCCTTCTTGGGCTGTTGCCGTAAAATAGATGACAGCGTCTTGCAGCATGTCAAGTGCTTGTGTCTGACATTGGATGCGTCGTCCAGTGTTGTCTCCCAGAGCTGGTACTAGAATCTGTCTCTGTTGCTTCTTGTTGATTCCACCTTTCCCCCAGTGATGATCTCTACCTATTTTTCTTTGTTGCTGGATTTGCTCGTGTTGTGCACCTCTCTTTGGGGTCCCTGGTTCCTCTCTTTTAGCTCGACATCTGGAACTCCTGCCAGATCTATCAATGTTATTTGCAAAACTCATACAACCGCAAATGTAGAACAGAGGTCTTGCTCAGAACAGTATTCTAACCTTTCAAAATCTTTCGTGTCTTAAGGTATTTCAGATATTGTACAATTTGAATTTCCTAAAGTTTAAAAAGTAATTCCTCATGTTGAAAATATATGATGCTTTAAAGTATTTCTTAATGAAAACTGGATATTTCCAAAGAATGTGTATCTTTGAAATAGGTCTGTTTTTATTATGTAAAAGCTTATAGAACTAATCTCCTTTATTGTCATTATGAACAGCAGACTCATTTTTTAAAACTCCTAAACTTACTCTGCACTGCTCCCGAAATATTGTTGGTGGATTAGAAACTTCAGTGTACATTATGTTGCTTTTATTTTTTTTAACATTTCCGCACTTTTTTTTTTTTTTTAATGTGGGGTTATAGTAGAAACTCATGCTATCTTAGAAAAAAGTGTAGTTTTACGTTCAGTCAATACCAAGTTTATATTGGCTAGAAAGTTGTAAAATACTTTCTGTAATTTGTCCTGTCCAATAATGTTGGCTGCACAGTTAACCTTTTTTTTAGTGCATGTTGATTTGACATATTCTTGGAAATTAGTCCTAAACAGTTAATATCTTGATCCTTGGAGTTGATTTGGATTGATTTTATTATGTGGATGAACGCACCGATAGCACTTTGGTGTGTAAGGGGATAACATGCTGATTTCATCTGAGTGTTTATTTAATAAGTGAATTTGCCTTAGTAAGACATCTGCTGTAATTACCCTGTTAGGACTTAGTTTGAATTTTTTTTTCACTTGTGATAAAGATTATGCAAGTACCATTCTTAAATTATGCTGTACTGCTCCTCCTTTCTAAATCAGTTTAGAGAGTGCTTCAAAATGTGTTTCCAATCCTCAGAAGTCTTTATTTGAGCATTCTGACTTCAAATACTGCAAAAATACTGCTGATAAGCCTTACAGGGAATCCTAAAAGTACTTGCATGTTTGCCTCTTAAAAATACTTGTAGGCCTATTTGTTCAACTATATGATACTGATATTGCCTGGTGAGCAAATCCAAAGCCTTTGAGTAAATGTTAGTATTTTTCTTGATGCCTCTCATTGCCCTCACGGCATGGGTAATGTTAATTTCATGTCTCACGTGACCATCCAGGAACTTCAACTACATATGCTAAAAATTCTCAAAATAGAAAATTCTTTTATATCTTAGGTTGTCAACCCCAGGGTAGAAACCAGGTCTGTTTATAGTAAAAATTCCAACCCTATAAAACCTTCAGCTTACCATGCACTTCTCTTCCCACATGCTAAATTTCAGAGGCAGGGTAAAAACAGCACATACCTAGAAGGTATTAAAAACAAACAAACAAAAATTCACCCAGAAACCATCTAGAGGATCAAACCAATTCATATCCAATTCAATCTCCCCTCAAAGAGCAAGTTCACGCTAACATATGCAGGGCAATATTCTAGGTCTTATTCCGGCAGATTGTAGCTGTAGCGTCATAGCACACGGTGGTCTGTGTTTGATTAGTTGTGAGGTTATAATGAGTAAATAGTAGATTAAAAATCAAACTTCGTGGATTATTTGCTTCTTAGAAAATAAGGTTGAGTGCATTCATAGGCACCTCTCAAGGGATGGTTTTTGACCTGCATTCCAATTGGCTTCCCAGGCTGGGAGGATGACAAATATATGGCAGGAAATAGCACAGAACCCACAGTCAGTCTTGTCTTTTCACAAGAGTGTGGTGCACGTGGGAACATCATTCATCTCATGAGTCACTGCAGAAGCAGTGTTTGAAAACTTGTGATCTGAACTGTGGGTCTAAAATATCAACATCTGGTTGCCGCAACACTTAAAGCGACTTATTTAGAAATAACTGTTGTTAGGTTTATGACACTCTCATCAGCACGTGCGCATCAGAGCCCTGTTTCCCAAAGGGTGATGTTCATATACTGATAGCACTGGGGCTGCTTCTAGGTGGCACACAAGTTAATTTGTTTTATCTTAATAAAGAATTTGAATGCATTGAGGGAAAAGATGTAACAATCATATTAAACCTATGCCATGTGGCTTCTGTTACTTAGAAAGCTGTGTTTTAAAGGTTCATAGATTTTAAAGGAAAATGTAGAAAAATATAGGTTGTAAATAACATAGATATGAATAACACAGAAGAGGGAAAGTTTATTTTAAAGTCATTTTCAACAAGGAATGAAACAGGTTGTTTTCATGCTCACCCTGTCTATGTTGTGGAAAATTCTGGCTAATTGAGTTCTCGCTGGACCTGTCTTTGAGTGACTCCTTGGATGGCTTTCAATTTCTCCACAGGAATTGGAGTGAGGACATAGATTTGCATGGAAATAGTGGGTTTTGTAAGATATATTCTTGCTCTACTGATAAATCAGTCTGGTTAAGAATTACTCACTTCACTATATCTGCAGAGAAGTGTCCTATTTACCCCAGGTTTATGAATTCCTTTGCCATGCCACAGACGTAGGTGAACAGGACAGCTGGGAATTATAAAAGGATCCCTGGCCTCCGATCTCCGTCCAGCTTACGGTCCATGGGCAGCTCTGTCTTCCCAGAGGGTGTCCCCAGGCTTCCTCCTCGGATCCTATGAGTCAGTGTCTATGGCTTTGAAGGGCAGTAGTGCGGCATCCTGCAGCCAGAAATTCAAGGTTTTTTTCCTTTCTCTATAAAAATACAATTTGGAATAAGTTTGGAAGGGAAAGTCTTTCATAAAATACCCATGTATTTTCCTGTAGTCTGTGTTCCCTTGACTTGTAAGAAACTAGACGAATCTAAAAGATTAATATTTTTAAATGTATTATTATTTAAAGAATAGGTTTGCAGAAAAAATGAGAAGAGTACAAGGAGAAAGGCAGGAATATATTACAAGTAGGAGGTTGTTTTTCTTCAGTAGCAAAGTCGTGTCTGACTTTTTGAAACTCCATGGACTCCAGCATGCCAGGCTTCCCTGTCCTTCACTATCTCCCAGAGTTTGTTCAAACTCACGTCCATTGGAGATGCCATCCAATCATCTCATCCTCCGTTGTCCCTTTCTCCTCCTGCCCTCCATCTTTCCCAGCATCAGGATCTTTTCTAATGAGTCGGTTCTTCACGTTAAATAGCCAACATATTGGAGCTTTAGCTTTAGCATCAGTCTTTCCAATGAATATTTAGGGTTGATTTCCTTTGGGATTGACTGGTTTGATCTCCTTGCAGTCCAAGGGAGTCTCGAGAGTCTTCTCCAGCACCACAGTTCAAAAGCATCAATTCTTCAGCAGTCAGCCTTCCTTTTATGCAAGCAGGAGGGGGAGTTGACAGCAACCAATTCTCATTTCAGAATACAGTGCAGGTTGTCTGCCTACCACGTAAGACAGGAACTCATGAAGGTTTGGATATAGGTCCTGTCCAAAACGTAGGGGGAAAGGGAGGTGGAGTGAGGAGAAGCAAAGAAGGAAGAGAGCCAACGAGAAGATTCCCAAAATTACCACAAGATGGCAGCAGCACTACAATATTTAGCAACTGCACAAGTAGTAGTTTGAAATAGCCTTTAGTTGAGTTTTAAAATACATTCTCAAACAGACTCCTTTCTTTTTTCATTGCAGTAAAATTGATTCACTATAATATTATATTAGTTTTAGGTGCACAGCATAGTGATTCCTTGTTTTTAGAGACTGTACTCCATTTAAAATGATTAGAAAGTGTCGGCTGTACTCGCCGCGCTGTACCCTACATTCTGGTAGCTTTTATACGTAGCAGTTCGTGTCTCTTAACCTCCTACCGCTTTCTTGCCTCGCTCCCTTCACTCTCGCCATTGGTGTCCTCTAGTTTGATGTCTGTATCTGTGCTTTTGTTTCTGTGTTGTTATATTTTAGCTTCCACACATAAATGAGGAATTCAAGTGTAAATGTTCTCAATATGAGAATTCACGTGTTTGGAAAGTGTAACGTTGAATACATGCATTATTATAGTTTTCCAATAAATACTGATTTTGAGGAATGCGTTTAACAAGCCGAAGTGTTGTGTTCCCTTTAATGTTTAAACCAAAAGAGAAACCAAGAGTGCACTTTGCACAGAGAACTCTTCGAACATTGATATCAGTCTGAGGGAAGTTCCTGAAGCACCTGTGAGGAAACTCTGGGCTCACGTTTGGCTGAGAAAAGAAAACTGAGACAAAGAATGGAAAATTTAAAATAGTAAAAAATATACATGTGTGAGGAGATAGAATAAAGGGAGTGTCTCACTACTCAGTCCTCTCTCCCCCAATAAAGAACTAAACACAATTATTACAAGAAAAAGGTCAGCTATTAGAAGAAACTTCACTACTTGCTAATTGGTTATTTGCTGTCTTTGATAACTCTGCACTTCTGGAACACAATTATATAAATCCTAACATGGCCTGCTGCAGTCTGAGGTCCTTTTTAGAAATAAATTTTAAAACTCTAGTTAATATTACTCATATACATTATATATTTTCAAGAGAAAAGTCGTCTGTTATGGGGTGTCCAAAATATACCATGCCTTTCAACGATTTTAGAGTGAAATGAGTGTGGTAGTGTGGTCTGACCTACCACAAAGGGATAGATTGTGCGTCGTACCTAATGGACTGTAGGGTTTTTGAATCAATATTCCCTTGGCAAGTGCCACTCAGCCTTCCTGGAAGAGGCCATTGCATTCAGTCGTGACCCCTCTCATGTAAAAGCCCCCGGGGGACTGGAAGTGAAGTGGTTTTGGTGATGACAACATTTGTGCTGTAACACTGAGGAGAAATGCACTTATTTTGGTCCGTCCTTGTAACCAAGGGTTGATGCCAAAATGAAGCTGTGCTGTGGATGAATAAGAGTTCACGCGTAATCATGTGGCCTCTTTCATGGGCCTCTTTGCTTAGATGTTGTGTTAGATTGTACTTGGATAAACAAGCAAGAGGGGAAAGAGAGAAAATTCAACACTGTACATTTTGATACCCTATTTGACAACATGTTGCCTTTGTAAAAGGTGTTTTGAAACTCTGTGATATGTTTTTTTGAAGCCGCCAGTACAGAAAACTGCTCCTAAGGGCAGTCATTTATATTTTTCCTAGGTTAGGAAAAATTAATGTCATAGGGTCTATGACTGTGAAAAAGAATCAAGGAAAGATCAAACATATGTGATCCTTTCTTTTGTCTGCAGAGCTAAAAAAAGAGAAAATCCAGTCACTGTTAGAGAGAGAAGAGTGAAGCAGAGATAAGTGGCAATGCCTTTTGTTTTCTGTGATCTTTCTGGTTTGTTATCAAGGCAAGACAAATTCCTCAAGTGTGGAGGCAGGGTCTGAAGCATCCTGCCTTGAAATCCCCGGTTTATCTAGTCTCTCCAGGGCATTACCAAGGATGTCTTCACAGAATGAGACAGGCCCTGGGCTCACTGGGCTTCTTGATATTAGGGCGATTTTTTAAAGTTTCTTTTGTGAGGTTCTGCAGCTGTACTGCCAGGTTAAAATGTGGAGACACTTATTGATATTTGAAATTTGCTGATTTTAAGCTTTTCTTGGACCATGACTATGCTCCCGGTTGTTTTAATTGCTGATGGTAATGCCTGCTGGTTGTCAGACAATGAAAAGATGTACAAAGCTTGATCTTCTCCTCCCAGTTTTCCCCACCTGCCTGCCAGCAGGCAGCCAGTGTTCGCTTTTGTGTATTTTTATGCACACTTTTGTATAGAGAGCCTCTGTGTTCATTTGGAGTTTGGGCTTATTGTTTGCTTTCCTAACTGAAGGAGACTCATCCCATAACACTCCTCAGCAACCTGTGTTCTTGCCTCAGCTGTAGCCCCTTCCTTTCTAGAGTAGCTCGTATCAGTCTAACAGCCACATATTATTCCATTGTATCCGTGTATTAAGCTCATTAATATTGATAGTTACTCATTTTATTTTATGTAAGCATAAGCCACACTGCAGCTAACATTCTTGCACACATTTCCTCATATGTCTTTTATTTATATATAGGATAACTTCCAAAGAGTGACAGTGGCAGGTCAAAAAAGTTGCTAATTTTCCGTGTGACTGTTTTAGTTTGTGATTATGCATAAACTTTCTATATCAGATGAATGCTCTCTAACCTTTTCTATTAAAAAATAAAAAGCATGTGAATGGCATTGACAAGATCAATTTTCTATATTAAAAACAGAACTTTTAAAAAACAGCCAAACATAAAACTATTGCAGAAACATGTGGAAAGTCCTTATTTCTTTTTTATACTTGAGTTACAGTCAGGAGAACACTCTTTTTTGAGGCAATGTTTATGTGCCCTTTTACTTTTCAGATTTATAAAGTCCATACTGCACATTTGGCTTGATTTTTTTTTTTAAGTTGAATAAAACTTTTGAATTCCTGCAATGTGATTTTTTAAAGTAAGGATACAATTGTTTGTATATACTGCTCTTAAATAACTAAAGTCCATCTTTAAGAATCACTGTGGTTTGTTTTTCTTTCTTCAAAATACATTTTTGATACTTTAAAGATTCTAAGGAGCTTGTTTCCACTTGGGAAAATAATGAATTCCAAATCTCTCGGCTACATTTTTTTAAAGGCTAGTGGGAAGATTTGGACATATATGGTATTGTAACTAGTCAGTAGAGCTTTCTTTTTATAGGATGGCAACCTCTGGGAGAGTTTACTTTGCTTTTTTTGATCACTGTTATGATATTGAACTAGATTTACTGAAAGGTAACTTTGCAAACATTTATTTGGATTAGAATTCAGTCATATCACATAGATTCAATCATGAGGTTGAAGCCAAAAAATCAAACTGATTTTGGAGAGTAAGAAGAGTAATCTCAGAGATAAGTCCAGCCTTAGAGAGAAATGACCTGAAACTATCATGATAATAAGAAGAATGGGCTTTGGAGCCACAGACCTGAGGCTGACCTCTGACTCTTCCTATACCTATGGCTGTGTGACTGTAAACAAATTGCTTTCCCTCTCTGAGCTTTTGTTTCTACCTGTATGAAGTCAGGATGTTGCTACTTCCTTCCCTAAGGCTTTGTATATGAGGGATACTCTCTGTGTACACAGTTCAACAAAAGAATGTGAGTGTACAGTGTTAAGTAAGAGTGCGAGCAAATGTGTAACAACGAAAGGTTTGAAAAATTCTACAGATCTTTTTTTTTTTTTTTTTTTACAACATTAGTTCTGGTATTAACACGTTATAGAACTTAATGCCTAGAAAGGATTTTAGGAGATATCCTTGTTCATGCCCTTTCCTGAACAGAACTTTAATGATACACAATTAAGCAAGAATCTAGAAGTTCAGAAATAATGTGATTTGCCAATGACATGAAGCTTGTTATTGACAAAGCCGAGATTAGATCCTTCTGTCTCTTGTTTGCCATTCCAGCTCTCCTTAATCCATCTTAAACATCAGAAGTGATGAGTGAAATGAGGAAAACTAGAAATTTGTAAATTGGAACAATGGGACAAGTGGAAACGAGATGTTTAAATGCTGTCTCTATGTTATATATATATATAAGTAAACTGTACACATATGATAAAACAGAGCTAAGGACTCAAAATGTGCTATTATCCAATTTAGCACCCCAGACAACCCTGGGAGACTGTTGGTGTAAGTTTCTTAGAAGAGCTGTTTCTTAAAGATCCTGGATTTAAATGAAACACTACCATGAACTGCCTGGAAAGGATGATAATGAGACAGGAATGCTCAGGGAAGCAGCTATGTCAGGCTTAGAAAAAGACGCTGGAAGCACCAAAGAGTTTTGGAGTGAAGGTCCTTCACAGCAGGAGCCTCTCCATGGCGAGGGGTTATTGATTGACAGGTGTCATGTTCCATCAGACTGAAGCCCTGTTTCCCAGGAGCTTCTCTGTTCCTTCTTTCATTGTCTAGTGTTCAGTCCTTGGAACTGATGAGGGCACATCTTTTCATGGCTAGTGGAGCTATAGGTCTAGAGATTTGGGTGGAGGCTCTTTGTAGATGTTCTAACAGCCTGAAGACATTCCCCGTCTGTCCCCCTCTCCCCAAGTTGACATTAAACTTACATATTTGTGTATTGTCAGTTCCTGTTTGCCATTTAGAGGCTGATTTGACTGCATTAGAGCTTTTCAATTTGGACAAATACTAGTCCAGATTTTATTTCACCCAAGGCCATTTCATTGATCAGTCTATCAGCTCAGATAGGGGTGGACATATGTCATAACCAAAGCCAGGTTCTCTCCTTGCCAGCCTGACACTGTCATTAAAATACACCCCAAACCTCAGCTTCTGTAATTGTTGAAAACCTGGTGAGGTTGTTGAGAGGTGTAAGTGAGGTGGCTTACGCAACAGATTTAGCTCACTGCCTCGTGCAGTCATTCAATAAACTTCAGCTCTCATTGTTCTTTACTGATTCCGACTTCATTCACAAAATGTATCATGACTTCTAACACTGTGCCAGGATATCCATACATACTCTTCCCTTATTTCTTACGCCATGCTTGGTTCTAATTCTGCTCATTAGCTCTGACCCTATTTTTGGAGTCATTTCCTGAATCACAGATGGTGCTCTGACAGAGGCCCTACTTAGGACTTATTTTTCTGTCTGCTTTTCATTCGCTGCGTAGTGTCAGCTTTCTTTGTACACATTTGACACCCCTCCCCCACTAGCCCACCATACTGGAACTTCACCATTCTGTACCGTTAGAGATTTAGCTGTATTAAGGCCCCCTCGTCAGCTATCTGCTCTCAGAGTTCAATAAACCCAGGGCTTCTCAATTGCATTTGAATCACCTGGGGAATCTTACTAACTGCAGTTTCTGATGCAACGGTTCTGGGAAGGGACCTTTGTAATTAGCTGTCACATGATGCTGATGCTACTGCCTTCAGAGCCTTAAATAGCGAGGGATTAATCAGTGATTTTTCTCCGATTCCTCCCTCCTTTCATCTTTCTTTCTTTTTTTTTTTTTGCTACTCAAGTTTTCTCTACGAATAAAGTACAATCAGGTGCACTAGTGCAAGTTAATGTGTTAATAATATGTTGAACATGGATTACATTATAAGATTAACTCATTATCTAGGAAAGCCTAGAAGAAGCATTCTAGTATTTTTTCTTGTTCTAGATCATCGGCAGGCACAGCTGCACGGTATAAAGACTGAGCACAGAGGCTGTGGAATCAATTAGGCTTCAGTTTAAGGCCACTAATATCTTCGTCATGTTGTCTAACCTCTTGGAACTTCTGTTTCTCATCCCTAAAATAGGGATAAGAAGGCCCTCCTAAAACCGATGCTATGCCAAAGACCTGCTGGAAGCATGCTGTAAAGGACAGCTAATGCTTCTGCAGTTTTTTTGATACTAGAGTTCTAGAGACTCAGGTCAATTTGTTCCCAAGTGAAAAATGTGATCCAGGAAGAATTTTAGTTCGGATAAATTGTTAACATAAGAAAGATTAGTTCAGTGTTGGTGAGAGCTTACTCTGTACAAGGCACTTTATTTACATGAACTCATTTGCCCTTTTCAGGGCTTCCCTGGTGCCTCAGATGGTAAAGAATCTGCCTGCAACACAGAAGACCCAGCGTTCGATCCCAGGGTTGGAAAGATCCCCTGGAGAAGGAAATGGCAACCCACTCCAGTATTCTTGCCTGGAGAACCGCATGGACAGAGGAGCCTGGCAGACTGCAGTCCATGGGGTTGCACAGAGTCGGACACGACTGAATGACTAACACTGCTACGCTCCTGTTTGCCTTTTTCAGTCATTCCATGTTTTCTCCCGGTGCCGCCAGACAGGACCGATTCCATTGCACAGATGAGGAGACCTGGTCCAAACATCAATGAGGTGACTTAGTCAGAGGCTCTCTGGCCCAGGACACTGTTTGATTCTGACACTGTGTTAGGTGATAATCACAGCAGAAGCCCAGGGAGAGCCACCAGGAAAGTGAAGACTCTTAGATCATTCCAGGGCCCAGAGGTCCCTAAACTCTGGTCCATATAAACATCTCAAGGAAACCGTTGCAACAAAGATCCCTAGGCTCCATCCACAAAGATTCAGACTGAATAGATTTGGGAAGTTTGGAACGAGGACATTTGCCCAGTGGCCCTGCAGAAACATCTCCAGAGATGTATTCTGTAGGCAGGGGGGTCATGTGAATTCAATTCCCTGGGCAGCTGTAACAGATTACCACTAACTGGATGTCTTGAAACAACACAAACATACTTGCGCAGAGTTCTGGAAACTGGAAGTTTGAGTTCAGGGTGTCAGCAGGACCACTCTGTCCCTGAAATTTCCAGGGGACAGCCCTTCCTTGCCGCTTCCGAGCTTCTGGTGGTTTTCTGAGCTCGTTGCTCTTTATGGCTTGTAAGTGCACGGCTCCAAATCTCTGCCTTTGTTCGCATGACTATCTTCCCTGTGTGTGTGCCAGTCATTGAATTTAGGACCCACCCTTGTCCAGGACGACCTCATTCTGGTCACATCCGCAAAGACCCTGTTTCCAAATAAGGTCACGTTCGTAGGTTCCCGTGCGTGCATGCTAAATCACTTCAGTCATGTCTGACTCTTTGCGACCCCGTGGACTGCAGCCCATCATGTTCCTCTGTCCATGGAATTCTCCAGGCAAGAATACTGGAGTGGGTTGCCGTGCCGTCCTCCAGGGGATCTTCCCAAGCCAGGCATCCAACCTGCATCTCTTGTATCTCCTCCATTAGCAGAGGGGTTCTTTACCACTAGCACCACTTGGGAAGCTCCATAGGTTCCCAATGGACATGAATTTGGGTGGTTGGTATTCAACTCATACACCATGCCATCTGTTTTTTATCTTCCTTCCGGCCCAAGGTACAAAGCTGTGACTTCAGAAATCCACTAAGGCTTATGGCAAATGAAATAAGGGGTGAAGGACATAGCTAGGTAATGATGCATGGTTTTATAGAAGCTTTTTCACTTGGCGTTTCTAGCTGTCCTCCCCTCTTCCCACCCCTTTTCTCATTTATCAAAGTATAGGATGTTGATTGACAGTTCTTTGGTTGAGATGAAAGTATTCATCTCTTGTGGTTCCACGAAATGTCACAGGTCACTGGTAGTTTATGTTTCTCTTGTTTTCGAGGTGTGACTTTAATAAAGATTTACAGGAAACTGAAATTGGGCTTAAACTGGAGACAACTAGTGATTTTCATTTCTGTAGACTGTAGTTTTCTTACCTGTAATTTTAGAGGGAAAGAAACTTTTACGCTGTAATTTCAACAGTTTACTTCCCTATAATTTTGGTAAATTGTTTCCGTAGGGTTATAAAGAACAAGTGGAATAAACCTCAAATAGATGTATTACGATAAAGACAATTTTTCTTTGGCACATTTATCTAGTTAATGTCAGCATACAAACTCATTTGTAAAAATCTCTGAATGTTTCAGCCAATTAGAATTATATGTTTTAAAACAGCAGGGTTATATTTAGGTATAGACTCTTTTTTAGGTTGACATTATTTATATATTTTGAAGTAGAATTTACGTGGTTCTCTCACTTCTTCCCCAAGCTAAGGTGTACACACACATACTTTGTAGCCTAACTAGACGGTTTTTGTTGATATATCCTATAATACAAATTGTATTCCTACCACTCAGAATTTAAACTTGAAATTTTACAGTTAAGAAGAATTCAAAAGACAGTATGAATTTGTCATATTGGTGAGTTGGTTTTATATAAAATTATGTAATACAGGAAATCAACTTATTATTTGAAAATACAATTTAAAAATGTATGATAGTATAGGTGTATTTCTATTTGAGTATATTTAATTCTCAAACACTTTTCATCCAAGATGCTTCACAGAAGCTAGGTTTCTGGGAATGGTTTTGGGCTTCTTGATGATATAGAATATTTAATGATATATTGTTCAGTATGGGCATCCCTGGTGGCTCAGACGGTAAAGAATCCACTTGCAATGCGGAAGACCTGGGTTTGATCCCTGGGTTGGGAAGATCCCCTGGAGGAGGGCATGGCAACCCACTCCAGTATTCTGTTCTTGCCTGGAGAATCCCTATGGACAGAGGAGCTTGGCAGCTGCAGTCCATGGCGTCACAAAGAATTGAATGCTACTGAGCAATTGCTCAGTATGGACTCACTGAGACATTTTAGAAATTGAAAAAAAGTCTATAGAACATTTGTGCTATCCAGACACACGTGTCCGTTCTTCTAGAGATTATATATTCCTTTGTTTTGCTTGCTTCCTGCCCATCTGTCATCTGATTTTTTTTTTAAGAAAGTTTTTCTTCTCACTGTTGGAAGAGATCTTAGGGATAATCCAAATAGCCATTCATTTTATACAAACTTTACTGGAAATATTCTCCCAGTAGTGGGGGGAGGAAGAGTCAGCAAAGGGTGGCTTCCTTGGGATGGGTAATTGGTCCCCATTTTGTGGAAATTTTCCAGGGCTATCTTTGGCACTTGGTTGTAATTTAGGTAGTTCGCTGTATAAAGGTAATTTGAAAGGTAGATGGGGAATTCCATGTTGAAAGTGCAGAAAAATGAATTCCACTACTCAATGTTAGTCATTGGGACTCTGTAGTAAGCATCTTTATGAATTGTCTGGGTGAAAATATCAATAATATCTTGGCATACTATATGAGTTAGTAATTATATTGGAAATAGTATCAAGATCCCAAAAGGCTATGATGGGCAAGAGAAATGGTTTATAATTGTAATACACCCAATGCCCTCCTACTCATATCAAATATTTCCTAATACTCCCTGGGTATCCTGAAATGAAATTCACAAGTAATATTATCTATCCACACACGTAATTATGTGTGTGTATGTACATAGTATCCTAATGACAATATTTTTTAAAAAAAAAGAATATAATGTAATATAATCAGATAATTTGTGGCTTAATAAGTAAGTTCTTGGATTTCCAAGTTGCAGATGAGCACACGACAGGACTACACAGAAATCTGGACTAATGGTACGAAGTGCTTGCATTTTTTCCTAAAATCATTTCATAGAACAACTGAAAACCTATCATTGGTTCTGGTCACTAATGGCATTTCTGTCAAGTGACCCAGTTTTCCAAAACGTTAAGCATTGTCTGTAAAGTTTCTTATAAAATAAAGTATCCGTTCCTCTTAATTTCCATGGTAATAAGTAATTTGTAGTACTGGCAAACAAAATATAATTTAAGGCCAGGCAAAAATAATTATTTCATTTACATGTAGTAAAACAGAGTTAAGTTAAAGGCTTGGGTAACTGTATATAAATTTTTCCTCTGCATGAATTAAGAATGAAATTTAGAGCTGTTTGGATTGTAGAATAATTCTTCAATCTGTAGTTTTCTATAGATTGCTGGACATGGTGATAACCGCAGTAACACAGAAGCAACCCCAGGAATTTCCAGAGTTCCCACAAGGGGGCAGTACTGCCCCCACTGAGAATCCCTGTGCTAGGAGTTTCTTTGGAATTGTCCACTTTTGGTGGGGACAGTTCTTTGTCTTATGGCGGGGGACATAAAGGCGTGTGAGATGGAGCTGTCCTGTGCACTGTAGGATGCGTAGCAGTATCTGAGCTTCTTGTACATGCTAATAGTGCCCTATCCACACTGTCGGTTAGGACAACTAAAAATATTTCCAGACACTGCCTGTTTTCTTCCGGAGGGCATATTCACCCACGATTCAAAACACTGAACTGAACAAAAATAGGTTTTAATGGGGCATTGGGGAAAAAAACTTCGCCCTGGAAGGAACCATGGAACAAATTTCACAATTAGAATTGACCTCATGGAAACATTTGTGAAAGAGCTAGGGACTGCCTGTAATTACTTTATGAATCAACCAGGAGATGTGATTCATGTACATCAGTACATGAACATACTGTCAATTTTTTGCTAACTTAAGAAAATTTTATTTTTATGACATTTTATTCAATAGAGGACTTGTGATCACTTAAAATGTGCTATTCATACCTTAATCAGAACTGCTTATTCCTAAGAGGGGGATTTTGCTCCATCCTGGGTACTTTAACAGTTACTTGTGTTTTGATATTTCATGGATTCCACATGGTTTCAGTGGGTAGAATGAAGATGAATGATTTCATGTGACAGGGGCAGTGTCTTGCCCAGAGTGTGGAGACTCTTTTCTAACAGAGCTTCCTGATGGTTCCAGATTGAACTGCTTTTTGGGTACAACCAGGAGAGATTTGTTGACAACTGACTTTGATAAAGGAGAATCATTTTTAGGTTGAAAATTATTCTGAATGATATATGTGTATTTATTCTGTACTATGGATGTAAGTTTGAGCAAGCTCCGGGAGATGATGAAGGACAGGGAAGCCTGGCATGCTGCAGTCCTTGGGGTCGCAAAGAGTCGGACGTGACTAAGCCACTGGAATTATGAAAAACGTGAAAAGTAAAAGTGTTAGTCACTCAGTCATGTCCAACTTTTTGTGACCCCATTGACTGTAGCCCACCAAGCTTCTCTGTCCACGGTATTCTCCAGGCAGGAAGCCTGGAGTAGATAGCCATTCCCTTCTCCAGAGGGTCTTCCTGACCCAGAGATTGAACCCTGGCCTCCCGCATTGCAGGCAGATTCTTGACGATATGAGCCACCACATCTATATTATAAATGTGTATTTATTCTAAACTTGTATCCTCTCTGCAGGAGCCTTACCAGGTAGTCATTACCTCTGTAATGAACGCATTCCCTACCAGACGGTGAACCACTTCCCTTCCATGACCATTTCCAACCATCTATGTGTGTACAGTCAGAGAAGCTACCGCCATTGGCTGAGAAGCTACCACCAATGTTCAGAATGAAAACATGCATTTTAAAACGTATTGAAAGACCATGCACTCATTTATGTATCCATCCAGCAAGCAGTTATTTACTGAGTGTACGCTTTGTGCCAGTCGTCTTTCTAGGCACGGAGGAGGGTGCAGTGGCCCAGTCATGTGTGACTGCTGGTCTAGTAACAAACGCATGGACACGCCAAGTCTCGTCAGTTGTGTCTGACTCCGTGCAACCCTGTGGACGACTGTAGCCCTCCAGACTCCTCTGTCCATGGGATTCTCCAGGTGAGAATACTGGAGTGGGTTGCTGTGCCCTGCTCCAGGGGATCTTCCCGACCCAGGGATCGAACTTGTATCCCTTATGTCTACCTGCATTGGCAGGCGGGTTCTTTACCCTTAGCGCCACCTGGGAAGCCCTCTAGTAACAAAGGTAAGGTAAGGTAAAGTCGCTCAGTCGTGTCCGACTCTTTGCGACCCCATGGGCTGCAGCCCACCAGGCTCCTCTGTCCATGGGATTTTCCAGGCAATAGTACTGAAGTGGGGTGCCATTTCCTTCTCCAGGGGATCTTCCTGACCCGGGGATCGAACCCGGGTCTCCCGCATTGTAGGCAGACGCTTAACCGTCTGAGCCACCAGGGAAGTCCAATAGTAACAAAGGCAAACGGAAAATCAGGGAACAAATGTTTTTAAAAAAGTAAAATTTCAAATTGTGGTGAATGCTAGGAAGGAATAAATAATGGTGCTGTGGCAGAAACTGAAGGAGGAGGAGGCTCTTTTAAATGGGGTGGTCACAGGTGGAAATTCTTAGGAGTGGTGTTTAAATAGAGACTCACAGGATGAAGAGTGAGTGTTCTACAGCAGGAAACCGTTTTAGACAAAGGACGAATGCATGCAGAGGCCTGGCATGGAGGCAGCCATTGCATGTTTGGGCCCCAGAAAGAAGAACCATGTAGCTGGGATGTAATGGGTGACAGGAAGTGTGGCATGCACTGCTGCTGCTGCTGCTGCTAAGTCGCTTCAGTCCGACTCTGTGCGACCCCACAGACGGCAGCCCACCAGGCTCCTCCGTCCCTGGGATTCTCCAGGCAGGAACACTGGAGCGGGTTGCCATGTCCTTCTCCAATGCATGAAAGTGAAAAGGGAAAGGGAAGTCGCTCAGTCGTGTCCGACTCTTGGCGACCCCATGGACTGCAGCCCACCAGGCTCCTCCGTCCATGGGATTTTCCAGGCAAGAGTGCTGGAGTGGGGGGCCATCGCCTTCTCCTGGCATGCACTAAAGTTTCAGAAGTATAGAGGGTCCAGCTCTGGTAGGGAAGAGGTAAAGCTTAGGCGTAAGAACACAGACCAAGGAGCCGGAGAGCCTGTGTTCAGGTCATTGCACTTGATTCAGCCTCATTGTTCCATCTGCAACACGCAGCACTGAAACCATAGGCTTGCTGGAGTAATCATGAGGGTTAGATGAGTTAGTATATGGAAAACGCTTAGAACAGTGCTTGCAGTTACAGATATTAGATGTTGCTGCTGCTGCTGCTACTGTCATCACTGGCTTTGCTGATCATGTTAAGAAACTTGGGTTTTGTCCCAAGAAGGAAAAGCCATTGAAGGGCTTTTCAGTTTGGACCTTTTTGTAAAACTTTTCAACAAGAAGTTATAATGTGAACCTAATAAGAAAACAGGCATAATTACTGTAGGATAAGTAAGCTTTGAATGGGACATCCCCAACAAAATAGGTTAAGTTGTCAAAGGGCAACCCTTTTTAAAAAAAATCAAAGCTGTCCCTTCAGATGATTTGAGTCATTTGGCAAGTAATGTAGATAGGCCACTCAACATTCGAGGAGGATTTATTTTAAACAACTTCAGTCCGTGGTGCCAGCATGTTTTCCAAGCTGTCATATAATAATAAGCAGGAAGAGATGCTTGCATAATAATAAAATCTAATTGTTAGGAATAAGTTTCTGGGTCCCTAAAGATGGGAAATTTTAGACATTTTAAAAAGGTAGGGGAGCCTGAAAGAACTTCTGCTATGCACATGGCTAATGTCTGTTAACTGGGTTTCTGCGGGGCTGTATTCTTGGTTGCATTGCTCTCTTTTCTTGCTATAGCTTTTGGTTCTGCTTTTAAGCCCGTGATGTCCCTCTCTGATAGAAGCGCACTGGGGCATTAGGTTATTGATTATTGTTGGTGGAAGAAGCTGCTGTTGCCTTGTGGGTGCCACTGCTGGGTGCAGGCATTCTCTGCTTCAGGTTCTGAGATGCCCAGAGAATGCCATCAATCTCTTATCCTATCAGTCAGTGGAAGATGGTGTCACCTCTGCTTATGTGAACCAGAGTTGCCTGATATAGCTTGCAGTGAGGATAATCAGCTCTTAAAAGAGTAATGATAGTAATCAAATCCCAACTGTAAGCCATAGAGCTTTGGGAGGGAGACATTATCTTGGAAACGTTTTTTTTTCTTCCAGACTTCTGGCCTCTGATAAGGCACTCCTTATCAAAGATGAGGCTGCATGTGTAGTTAATGCAGGCTACTCATTGGTTTGGCTGCACATATTACCAAGGGCGGTGGAGACTAAGGAGATGAAGAACTGAGAAAGCTGATCTGTGACCTCACACTTACTTGTTTAATCCTACAGTTGTGCCCTATGACTTAGATATGCCTCTGGGCTAAAAAATAAACCAGATGCAGAGACTGAGTTGAAATATTCGGTTCATGTGCCTCCTGGTTTTCAAGTGATATGGGGGAAGTCTGATTTTTCCTTCATAGAGCAAGAAGTATCTTTGATGATTATATGATAGAAACTCAAATGATTTCCTACCAAGCATGTTCTAATACACTGAAAAAAAGGTTACTAAGTAATTGAGCGACAAGACCCCACTGGTACTGCTATGGAACAGAGTCTTCTGGCGAAGTAACGTTTCTTTTTTAATGAGAAAACATTTTCATTTCAATTCTGGTTGAAAAAGTTTCTAAGGACAATAATAACTTAACTGTGAAAGAATGTCCAGATTGCAGTTAAATTGTTTTCCCAGGCTTTTGCAAGAGTTCCAAGTTAAAATTACTAAGCATTGTTTCTTACTTATCTTCATCAAATATTTATTTAATACCTACTATGTTCAAGATACTGCACTGTTTTCTAAGACTGTTATATTTCAAGTATTTCATTTCATCATTAAATTATCCATTCCAGTTGGAGTTTGGGGAGAGAGGGTCACCTTTATCTCTGAAGTCAAGGAGTCATTCCTTCAGACCCCAATCTTAGTTCTATTTTGGGTGAGTGTGGCTCAGTAAATGTTTAAATAAACGTCTACAACATTCCAGGCATTGTGTTAAGACCCGTGGGAACAAAATCCAGCCAGTTACAGTTATTGAAGAGCTCAGAGAAATGGGTGGAGAGAGCTTGCTGAAGAGAGTATTTTTATAGGCAGTGTAATTACTATGATTGAAGCATGATGGGGAGGCGGGGGAAGGGACCAGTAGAAAAGAGCATGTGCCCCAGCCATGAGGGAACATCAGGAAAGCTTCCTATAAGGGAGCAGCTAGGTGCTAGGTATTATATTTCCACATATATGTGTGTACAGGATATCAAGCCTCTAGAAAGTAATTAATTTCAAGTCAAAAAACATATAATATATATTTTTTATTGAGTGCATTTTAGTTGACAAGGGGAAAGGAACATAGGTTTAAAGATGCCTCTCTTTCACCTTTTGCTGCTAAGTCACTTCAGTCATGTCTGACTCTGTGAGGCCCCATAGACGACAGCCCACCCAGGCTCCGCCATCCCTGGGATTCTCCAGGCAAGAACATTCGAGTGGGTTGCCATTTCCTTCTCCAATGCATGAAAGTGAAAAGTGAAAGTGAAGTGGCTCAGTCGTGTCCGACTCTTTGTGACCCCATGGACTGCAGCCCACCAGGCTCCTCTGTCCATGGGATTTCCCAGGCAAGAGCACTGGAGTGGGGTGCCATTGGCTTCTCCACTTTCACCTTTCAGTCAGGCATTAAAGCCTTATCAGGTTTACTGTATTCAATGGTCTGCCAGCTTTTTGTTTCACTTGCATATTTAAAAGCTGTTACTGTCTGTCTCTCTTCTCAGCCAGTGGCCCTGTCTTGCTCTTTGCTTGTGTCACTGTTACTAAATCTTTGTTACTATGATCGAGTGAAATAATTATTTTATGCTGACAGCAATGCCGCACATATTTCAAGCTAGAATAGTTAACTAAAAATCCATTTCAGGCTTTTGTATAATGAATGGAAAATGCTATGTTATTTCTCCACTTTTACTGAATACCGTTTGTTTCCTAACGCAGTTCAAAGGCCAGGGGGCAAATCCTTTTGCCAATATCTATGTGTTGTCTCCATATAGGGCTTTACAGTTTTTAAAACAATTTTCTGTTATTTCTTTAATTCTAAACACAGCTCAGTAAAGAAAATATCTCTGTTTTAAAGCTCAGAAAAGTGAGGCTCAGATCAAATGACTTGCTCAAGATCCTGTAAGAAGCTCTCTTCCTTTAACTCTTTGAGCCTGCAGTCAGTTTTGGCTACATTATTTTCTGTTGTTTTGACTGTTGCCTAAGTGTACCTCCTTTAGAGGGGCTTTCTTGATCCCTGAACAGTGGGCGGATGTCCCTCCTATGAGCTCCCATAACGCCCTGCACTTACTCATGTTGTAGTGCTTGGGATTTAATGCTTTGGTTGTGTTCTTTGTAGACCTGTCTCTTGCGTGCTCTCCAAACGACTTGAGAGTAGTATCCCATCTTGTTCTCATGGGACTCACAAACCTAACAGAATACTTGCCGCAGAGAAGTTTTCCAATAACCATTCACCGGATGAGGTGGCTCAGCTGGTAAAGAATCTGCCTACCATGCAGGAGACCCTGGCTCAATTCCTAGGTCAGGAAGGTCCCCGGAGAAGGGATGGGCTACCCACTCCAGCATTCTCGGACTTCCCTGGTGGCTTGGTTGGTAAAAGAATCAGCCTGCAATGCAGGAAACCTGGGTTCAGTCCCTGAGTTGGAAAGATCCCCTGGAGGGAACCACTCTGGTATCCTTGCGTGAAGATTCCCATGGACAGAGGAGCCTGGCGGGCTACAGTCCACGGAGTCGCAAAGAATTGGACACGACTGAGCAACTAAGCACAGCATGGCGCAGTGGATGAGAAAACTAAGTAATTAAAACCTTGTTCTAATTAAAATGAAATAATCTATGCGAAAGTGCTTTATAAATGACTTACAGTAAGAGATATTCTTAGTTAAATCTTTGAGCACAAAGCATAATACTAAGATGTAATTTCAAACTTTTAAAGATATACTTTCTACTTGAATAGACCTTGTTTAGACTGAATGTTTGTGTCCCTTCAAAATTCATATGTTGAAACCCTACCCTTCAATGTAATGGTATTGGGTGTTCAGCCTTGGGGAGGTAATTTGGCCAGGAGTGTGGAGTTCCTGAATGGGATTAGAGTTCTTATAAGAAGAGACCAGGTTTCCCTGGTAGCTCAGCTGGTAAAGAATCCACCTGCAATGCAGGAGACTTGGGTTCATTTCCTAGGTTGGGAAGATCCCCTGGAGAAGGGATAGGCTACCCACTCCAGTATTCTTCGGCTTCCCTGGTGGCTCAGCTGGTAAAGAATCTGCCTGCAATTTGGGAGACCTGGGTTTGATCCCTGGGTTGGGAAGATCCCCTGGAGATGAAATTGGCAGCCCACTCCAGTATTCTTGCCTGGAGAATCCCAAGGACAGAGGATCCTGGCAGGCTGAAGTCCATGGGGTCACAAAGAGTGGGACACGACTGAGTGACTAAGAACAACACGGCAAAAAGAGGCCAAAGAGCCTCTTGAGGATACACTTGATGAATCTTGAGACTGGTTGGTAGTCTGCAACTCAGAAGAGCTGTTTCACCAAAACTCAACCATGCTGGAGCCCTGATCTGAGACTTCCAGCATCTAAGTGTGAGAAAAGCATTTCTGTTGTTCATAAGCCATCTGGACTGTGTACTTTGTTATAATAGCCAGAGATGACTAGGGGAGACATGTTACTGGTATGACCCAGATATAAAACAAGCAGTTGCCCTGACTCCCATTCTTACTGTCTTTTTTTTCCACTGGGAAATATGCCATTTTTAGATCGCTGTATGAAATGAAAGAGGTGGAAAAGCTTATTTTAGTATAAATTTTATTTTTAAGGTTTTCTGGCTTATTATCTGCCCAGGCATTATCTGGAGTATTCTACATATAGTAATTAACTTAATACCCATAACAACTCTAGCACCTAGGTGCTGTCATTACTTACCTTGCCCAGATGAGAAACATGTCTCTATTTCTTGTTGATGTTTGAAGGACGTTTTTTGCTGGATATAGAATTCTGCATTGGCTTCCTTTCGTCTTTTAGCACTTCAAAGGTGTCATTGGATTGTTTTCTTTCTTTTTTTTTTTTTTTGAAGCACAAATAATATAATTTTTTAATAATCATTTATCAATAGCTTTTTTTAAATTTTTTTTATTTTTTTATAGTTTTTTATTTTTTTAATTTTAAAATCTTTATTTCTTACATGGATTGTTTTCTGTGTTGTAATGTTTTGTTATTTTTTTACACAAAATCAGTAAACATTTTTATATTTGTTCTTCTGTATACAGTATGTCTTTTTTTCCCCTTCTGTCTGGTCTTAAGAGTTTCTCTTAGCAAAGGTTTTCAGCAATTTGATTATGATGGCCTTGGTAAGGTTAAGTGATTGTGTGGAATTAGGATTCAGCTTCAGACATTTTTCCCTAATGGCCATGCTCTTAAGAGGCCATGCTGCCTCTCTAAAGTTGTGTGTGTTTAGTTGCTCAGTCATCTCTGACTCTTTGCAGCACCATGGACTGTAGCCTGCCAGGCTCCTCTTTCCATGGGGTTCTCCAGGCAAGAATACTGGAGTGGGTAGCCATTCCCTTCTCCAGGGGATCTTCTTGACACAGGGATCAAACCCAGGTCTCCTGCACTGCAGGCAGGTTCTTTTCACTTCACTTTCTTTAAAGGTTATCCGTTAGTATTTAGATGAGACCACTGGTGGCTCAGAGGTTAAAGCGTCTGCCTCCATATATATAATACATATATACATATAATTCAGCCCATTTATAGTTCCTTCTCCAAAATATTCCTCCTTTGTAGTGGAAAAGAATACAGTGCTATGAAAGAATTGGAGAAAGAGTAACGAAAAACCTGTATTCATGATTTTATGTAATAAAATTGGACTAAAAATGTAAAAATAACTATAAAGTTTCATATGCTCATGTATATGTTGCACTGCAAGTTTTTTAGGTCATGTGGATTCATTGGCTGCTCATCACCAATAAAGTTATGACTGACTAAAACTGAATGGGTGAGTTAAGTGATAGGTATTATTTATAGATTTGCAGTAACAATAGGGTGTAGAAGGTACATTACATACATGTCTTAGAAACTAATAATTGGAAAATTATGACTTAATGTCTAGTTACAGTCATATAGGCATTATTGCAGCATCAACGAAACAATGCATCATTAATGAAATTCACAGTGATGATGTGTTCACAATGACAGTAATTTGTATTAAAAAGACTGGAAGTAATTGAAAACCACGGCCAAGTCAAGGCAGCATTTTGCTGTGCTATCTTGCAGATAATTATAAAATTTGGAGTATCTGCATGTGGCATGTGCAGTCAAGCTTTCCAGAGTTGCCAAAGATTGAATGGCAAATTTCTGGATAAAACGCTGAGTGAGACAGGTCAATAAATTCCTATTATACACTGATTTAGTTCATTAATACTGAATTACCTGAATAATGCAGCTGATAAGTTGTTCAGTCGCTCAGTCATGTCTGACTCTTTGCCATCGCATAGACTGCAGCATGCCAGGCCTCCCTGTTTATCACCAATTCCTGGAACTTGCTTAAATTCATGTCCATTGAGTCACTGATGCCATCCAACCATCTCTTCTTCTGTCATGCCCTTCTCCTCCTGGCTTCAATCTTTTGTAGCATCAGGGTCTTTTCCAATGAGTCAGTTCTTCACATCAGGTGGCCAAACTATTGAAGCTTCCTGATTTCCTTTAGGATTAACTGGTTGGATCTCCTTGTAGTCCAAGGGACTCTTCAACAGTCTTCTCCAATACCACAGTTTAAAAGCATCAGTTCTTTGGCATTCAGCCTTCCTTCTGGTCCAATTCTCACACCAATACATGACTACTATAAAATACAAGAGCTTTGAATAGACAGACCTTTGTCAGCAAAGTAATGTCTCTGCTTTTTAATATGCTGTCTAGGTTGGTCATAGATTTTCTTCCAAGAAGCAAACATCTTTTAATTTCATGGCTGCAGTCACCATCTGCAGTGATTTTGGAGCCCCAAAAATAAAGTCTGTCACTGTTTCCATTGTTTCCCCATCTATTTGCCATGAAGTGATGGGACCGGATGCCATGATCTTAGTTTTCTGAATGTTGAGTTTGAAGCCAACTTTTTCTCTCCTCTTTCACTATCATCAAGAGGGTCTTCAGTTCCTCTTCGCTTTCTGCCATTAGGGTGGTGTCATCTGGGTATCTGAGGTTATTGGTATTTCTCCTAGCAGTCTTGATTCCAGCTAGTGCTTCATCCAGCCTAGCATTTTACATGATGTACTCTGCATATAAGTTAAATTAAGCAGGGTGACAACATACAGCCTTGTTGTACTCCTTTTCCTATTTGGAACCAGTCTGTTGTTCCACGTCCAGTTCTAACTGTTACTTCTTGACCTGCATCCAGATTTCTCAGGAGGCAGGTCAGGTGGTCTGGTATTCCAATCTCTTTAAGAATTTTCCACAGTTTGTTGTGATCTACACAGTCAAGGGCTTTGGTGTAGTCAATAAAGAGAAATAGATGTTTTTCTGGAACTATCTTGCATTTTCTGTGATCCAGTGAATGTTGGCAGTTTGATCTCTGGTTCTTCTGCCTTTTCTAAATCCAGTTTGAACATCTATAAGTTTTTGGTTCACCTACTGTGGAAGCCTGGCTTGGAGAATTTTGAGCATTACTTTACTAGTGTGTGAGATGAGGGCAATTGTGCAGTAGTTTGAACATTCTTTGGCATTACCTTTCTTTGGGATTGGAATGAAAACTGACCTTTCCCAGTCCTGTGGCCAGTGCTGAGTTTTCCAAATTTGCTGGCATATTGAGTGCAGCACTTTCACAGCATCATCTTTCAGGATTTGAAATAGCTCCACTGGAATTCCATCACCTCCACTAGCTTTGTTCATAGGGAGGCTTCCTAAGGCTCACTTGACTTCGCATTCCAGGATGTCTGGCTCTAGGTTGATGATCACACCATCGTGATTATCCGGATCATGAAGATCTTTTTTGTACAGTTCTTCTGTGTGTTCTTGCCACCTCTTCTTAATATCTTCTGCTTCTGTTAGGTCCATACCATTTCTGTCCTTTATTGTGACCATCTTTGCATGAAATGTTCCCTTGATATCTCTACTTTTCTTGAAGAAATCTCTAGTCTTTCCCATTCTATTGTTTTCCTCTATTTCTTTGCTTGATCACCAAGGAAGGCTTTCTTATCTCTCCTTGCTATTCTTTGAAACTCTGCATTCAGATGGGTATATCTTTCCTTTCATCCTTTGCCTTTCACTTCTCTTCTGTCCTCAGCTATTTCAAGGCGTCCTCAGCTATTTCAAGGCCTCCTCAGACAACCATTTGAATAATCATTAATCATATTATATATTAAATACATCTATGAAGTTAGGTCACCTGCCTATGAAACTAAATATAGGCTGGCTTAAAAAAAAAAAAATCCTCTTGGAAAATACCAAGGAGCCTCCTGGGGCTTTGGTCCACACTGATGAAACATGTAATGATCAATAATTTATCCAATCCTTCTATGTGAATTAAGAAAAAAGAGGAGACCTCCAGGTGCCCTCTACACCTATTATTAATATCATTTCTTTGCACTTTGGCAACAAAAACTGTCTTTATTCCCCAACTGGCTATGAAGTCTAAAGAATCTTCTCACAAAGACATCACTTTGTTTTCTTCATTTATCTTTGTGTGCTTTGTCTGCTCCCTCTGAACTTATTCATGGACTTTCAAAGGAGTGTTTCATTATAGCTTGTTTTCCAAACTTTGCTGTCAGTGAAAGAAGATGTGCCCTTTAGCTGTGATGATCTAGCCATGTGTTCTACCCTGTCTAGAATCAGCTAAATCTGTGAGATCTTTATTACTTCCTAAAATTATTTCCCCATGCTGTATAATAGATTCTTATTGCTGATCTATTTTATACATAGTGGTTTGTATCACATAGTCCGTGTCCTACCTGACACACTGTTGGAGGGAATGTACATTGGTGTAGTAGCTACTATGGAAAGCAGTATGGAGACGTTTCAAAAACTAAAAGTAGAAATACCATATGATCTTGCAATTACATTCCTTGGTATATCTGAAGAAAGTGAAGTATTAATTTGAAAAGATACATGTTCCCCCATGTTCATAGCCTAGACATTGAAGCAAACTAGGTGTCCATCAAAGGATGACAGGGTAAATATACAGTACACACACACACACACACACACACACACACACACACACACACACAGAGTATAATATTACTAAGCCATAAAATAAATAATGAAATTCTGCAACAACATGGATGGACCTAGAAGGTATTATGCCTAGTGAAATAAGTCAGACAGAGAAAGACAGGTGTTGTCACTTATATGTGGGATCTTAAAAATGAAACAGTCAACTGTATATAGCAAAACAGAAACAGACTCAGATGTAGAGAACAAATTAGTGGTTACCGGTGGGGGGCGGGGTGGGCCACTAACTTTGGAGGCTAGGAGAACGTCTATTTAAGAAGTGGGGTTAGACAGTGATTTTTGTATATCTATACCCATAGCTCTTTATAGGAGACTTGCAGTCTCTTAATCAGTCTCTTTTTCCAAGGAAGTAATTTCTCAGCATCTATCAGTGTCTTTAATACTGAAAACCTGCTTGTGTCAAAACTACTCAATATACCATTGTAGGGTTCACCAGTTAGTTTTCATTCTCAAATCTAAACAGTCCTAATTTCTGGAGGGAAGCTTCCCTCCTCTCCAGTGTCTAACTGTAAATGAACTATGATGCCCAGCTTCACACTGGTAGCAAATAAACCTTATATAAATTCCAAGGCTGCTGTATCATTTTGCTAACCTTCACAAATGTTTGTACTTAAATTTTTTTAAATGGAAAAAGGCCATTTAAGCATATAAGCAAGTTGGACAATCACTCATATTTTAAGGTTTGAGGGTATTATAGCGATATATGGACACATTAAAAATTAACTTAAAATAACCACAGCATTGATTTTGCTCACAAATCTTCACTATAGCTCCTCTCTACTGATTGTGAACTAGGAGTTGGAATCATCTGAGGACTTGCTTATTTACACGTCTGGCTGTTGATCCCAGATGTTGACTGGTTCCTCAGCTATGGCCGGTGCTGAAAAACGCATAGATATGACCCTTCCACTGCTGTTTCACTTCCTCACAGCATGGTATCTGGGTCCCATTATCCCCTTAAGACCAGAGAAAAGCCTTAGATCCCATCTCTTAATGGAGGAATGTCAGTGTTACTTCATAGCAAGAGTGTGAGAGATGGGTTATGTTGTTGAGACCATCTTTGGAATGTGGAGATCATATTTAGTTTTATAAAGTGTTTCTTAAGTCCCTAAACTGTTTCTACTGAAATACCTAAGTGTGTATATGTGTTAGTTAAAATAGTGAAGATTCCTATAAAAACATATATTTTATTGTGAAGATCCCTATCACAACATATGTTTTATTGAGTTTAATGTATTAAATCAAGACCAGAAGTTATCAAATACCTTATTGTTTACTCAAATGATTTCGCAGGGTCTTGGAAGAAGAGGTAAATTTTGAATAGAAGGAAGAAAAATAACGTCCAAAGAAATCTGATGGAAACAGTGGCGCTGTAGATTATTGCTCCTGATGGGATTCTAACAGAATAGAAGAATCCCACAGGGTTAGATCCTGATGACAAACTATATTTCCTTCAGCATTTTACCAAAGACCAGTCCAGCCTCTTGGATTCCATAGCATTTTTCAACAAATATGACTTCTGCTAAAACTTGCTATTGAATCTAGGAAACTGCCCTATTTGTCTGTTCAACATGTCTTTCCATGACAATTCTATCTTCAGCTAATAATTCTCATACATTTCCGAAAATACAGGAAGAATGCTTGCCAACTCAGTCAAGTGCCTTGCTTGGAAATTTTTTTATCTTTACCAGATTTGGCAGACATTTTGAAATAGAAGGATATAAAATGGTTTCTTTTTCTCCATGTCTCATTGCCTGCAGATCTTGTATTAACTCAAAAGAGAAGTCTGGTTCATGTAGTTGGTATGACTCTTGTTTCAAACTGAGATATGCAAGAAACATATCTCTTTATTTTTATTAAATCAGTGCACATCTGACCTTGAAACCCTACTAGGGTATTTAATCCTAGTCAGTACCACAGTTCTCTCCCTTGGAGTTGTGCCAAGGTCCTAAGATCTTGACCCATCAATAAAACATTGCTTGTGCAGTGAGGAAAATATACACAAAGACAGCTGAGTAGCACAAAATAACTTTCACTTTAAATCTTATCCAAGAACATTCAGAACTGGCAGAAATTCTGCTATTCAAAGATTTCCAGGTAAATATTACATGTTTTAAGCATTATAGTTTAAAATGGTGAAATATTTCTGTCACTTTAATTGACCCTGTTATTTCCAGCATATTAGAGCGGTAGATGGTATTTGAATTGCAGTGTTTCCATTGCTCAAACACAACCTCTATGTCAGAACGCCGATGTCTAAGCAGCCTTCACTGCTGAATGTGACTGGCATTGATGTTCGTTTATTCATAAAGGAAATGCTTCTAAATCTAAATCAGGATCTTCTTCAGTATTGGTTAGCATGTAGTACTTACAATAATTTGTACTTTTAAAGTAAATCTTTACCTCCGTGAGTAATCAATATGTTTTCCTCTTTAAACCCAAATTATGGCCCGTTAGGGATGGTTCATTATGTTAGGGGTCAGTGTTAAATAGAACAGACTTTTATTTCCTCTCATTTGTCTGGAGCATTGGTAGCACATGTACTTTCCCCACACTTGTATAAAGATTGTGCTAATTTCTACACATTTTGATTCTATTTTAATTTAATTTCATATCACAATAACCTTATGATGTGGCTACTTTAAAAGTAGCCACATCATACATTTCATCTAGAGATGAAAAAACTGAGGCTGAGTGATGAGGTATTTTGAAATATGTGTGTATTTTACATGACTGTAAACATGGAGCCCCTACCTGACATGCTACCCCTACCCCCTTGAGCACTATGAAGTGCCCTCTCCCCTCCCTGAGTACCATAAAGCCCAGGTATTCTGGTGATTCACCAGCTGGACTGATAGCGTATAGGCTTAAAAGCCATTAAAATTTTTTTCAACATTCCCTTCTAAATTTGCTCCATAGACTTGCTTGTCCTCTTTGCCCAATGACATCTTGTATAGGTATCATACCTTTCTAGTCTTTCAATCACTAGAATAGTGCCATTTTAGGAAATTAAAATTTCCCATCTGATAGAATATCCAAATCTCAAACTCACTCAGATTTAAAATTTCTCCCTCCCTCATCTACATCCTTTATCAGGCTTGAATGTTGCAATAAAAATGGTGGTGTGCATGACATCTTTTCTCTTGCTTGCTCTCCTCCCCCGTACTCATCAGCTACCAGGTCTGATCAGAGGAAAGGACCTGACTTAACTGGCTGGTTCTGATGTCATGGGAAGTTGGCAACTTCTGATGAAGGCTGATAACCTAAGCTCTTTCTGTTTTGGACACTTGTTCAGATTCCTCAGGGGCACTCTAGCTGGAAGCCTCCTTGAATAACTCTTTTCATGGGGCCTCACTTCTCCTCTTGTTGGTTGCTTGCCTCTGTCCTGCTCAGATCCTTTGCTGGCATCCCCCTGCCTCTCCAGATGATCTTTTCATACTGGCTTCAGGTTGCATCCACATTTGGTCCCCTGAAACTCTCTCCTTAATCCAGATATCAGCAGGAGAACAAGCTGGAGTGGAGCTCACTCCAGCAACCTATATTCTGTCATTGGGCTGAACCTCCACCAGGCATAGCTTTACGCCTCTCAGCATCCAACTCCTTCAGAACACAGAAGACAAGGGCAAAGTTCTTTGAGCTTTGTAAAGCAGACATCTTACTTGGCTTGAAAGAGAGTGTGGTGGGATGAATATTGAGCCACACCCCCCCCAAATCCATATGTTGAAGCCCTAGCCCCTGCTACCTCAGAATGTAACCTTATTTGGAAATAGGGTCACTGCAGATGTAATTAGTTAAGATGATGTCATGGCGCTAAACCAGTATAACCGGTTGGTTCAGTCGCTCAGTTGTGTCCAACTCTTTGTAGCCCCATGGACCGCAGCATCCCAGGTTTTCCTGTCCATTACCAACTCCTGGAGCTTGCTCCAACTCATGTCCATTACCAACTCCTGGAGCTTGCTCCAACTCATGTCCATTGAGTCCGTGATGCCATCCAACTTTTTGTAAGAATACCCTGTATACTGGTATTCTTATAAAAAGAAGAAATTTGGACACAAACAGTGAATGTCATGTGTATGTGAGGGCAGAGGTCAGTATGATGCGTCTGCAGGTCAAGGAATGCCGAATACCACCAGCAAGTTGCTGGAAACTAGGGGATGCATGGAATGGATTCTCCTCGCCATCCTCAGAGGAACCTACTCTGCTAATACCTTGATGTTGCACGTCTAGCCTCCAGAGATGTGAGACACAAAATTTTGGTTGTTAAAGCCACTCTGTTTGCAGGCTTCTGTTGCCGCAGCCCTAGGAAACTAGGTAGAGAGGGAGCCCTGGGTACGGACGGGAATAAATGTCCTGTATCCCTTTCTCATGCTCACGTGGGCAGGGGTGGAATAGAGAACGCCAGAGAAATTCTCTTTCAGGCTCCAGATTCAGCCTCTTACATCGCCTTGAGATGCAGGATCAGCTGAAATGAACAGGACAGATTTTAAGCCCTCCCTTTACAAGTCCCAGCTAGGTGGCCTGGCACCTCACTTCACAGTGTGAGGGAACCTAAGACCAATCAGTGACACTAGTTTGTTCATTCATGGGAAGGACAAGCACCCGGCAATACTCACTGACCCACGCTGCCTTTTGTGCAGGCTGGATGCGGAAGTGAGGCTTAAATCTGATCTCTGTTTTCTTTCCAAAGTCAGACCAGCCAGTTGATCACTTCCGAATACTGACCTTAGGGACAGCTCATTCTCACAGTGACATCCTTGCAATAGTTTTCAGTGGAGAACTCACATTAATTAAGCACTTATATGTAATGGAGCCATGCAACACATTTTATATGATGCATCATCTTCCTTAATTATTAAAACTCTGAAAATGGATGATCACGTTTCCCAAAAAGGAAATGGGGACTCAGAGATATTATGCAAATTAATCCCATTTTACTTTGGTAGGGCTAGACCCGGAATCAACTCTGCATCTGTCTGAATCCAAATCTCTGGCTCCATAGATTGTAGGACCAAGTGTAAATGAAAAGACAAGGCTCTTTGTTAAAAAATAACTATTAAGGGTCTTAGAATGGTGATTCTAAAGCATTAAGTGGGTCCTGTGTGGCTGCCCAGGGGTCTGCTCTTGCCATGGTGATTCCCTAACATTTTGCTGGTGAAACAGTGGGCAGAGCTGAATGTTGCACAAATTCTTAATAGAGGATTGAGCATCTCCTTGATCCTGTGTTGGATTTTTTAAAAAGATCGATTAATTGATTGATTCACTTTGGCTGTGCTGGGTCTTCACTGTCACGTGCAGGCTTTCTCTAGTTGGGACAAGGGGAGCTCAGACTTCTCATTGCGGTGGCTTCTCTTGTTGCGGAGCAAGGGTTCTAGGGTTGGAGGGCTCTGTAGCTGCGGCACATAGATTTAGTTGCTTGAAATCGTCCAGGGATCGAATCCGTGTCCTCTGTACTGGCAGGTAAATTCTTAACCACTAGACCACCAGGGATGCTCTGATCCTGTGTGTTTCAATGGAGAAATAAGGTGGTATCCGTTTCACTAGATGTCTCAAAGGTATATTGACCTACTCTTCTTTTTGAAAGTTTAGTGTTCCATGGATTTCAGTGGACAGGCCACTTCCCTAGCTTGTTTATGAGCTGTCAGGTTTTCTGAATAAGGTTATTGCATAATCAGGTTTGGTACTTACTGTTATTTCCACTCCTTTTTCGAACCCTCATTTATTTTGTTAGCACTAACCTAATCTTTGTTGATAACCTATTTCAAATTTAATATTTAACAATATGTTCTAATAGAAATTAAAATGATCACATCAAAATCATTATCATTAAATCTTGCTATTTTCAATGTTTTCCAAGATGAAAGCAAATAAAACTTTTAAAAACATGTAAGAGAATCCTAATTTTTGCTGTATCTCCTCAGGGTACTATAAGACAGGAAGAGAATCCCCAAATGTTCAGAGATCATTAAGTCCACAGAACAAAACACAGTCACACTAAGTGGAAAGTGATTATTTATGAACCGTAATTTGCTCCGTAAGCCTCTTAGGTTCTTGTATGTGAGCCAGGAAACAAACTCCCTAATTGTTCTCACTGTCAGCAGATTTTGACAGGCGTTCATTTCTTAAAATATCAAATTGAAAAGAAACGATCGCCTGGTTGTAATAATCATATACAGTTGATTTCTCTTTGGTAGATAATGCTAGACAAAGACAAGGCATTTATCACAGAGTAACACACTAAGGCAGGGCTGAGACAATCAATGTGAAGGATCTTTTTCCCTGTGAAGCAGCTTTATTCCCATGACCTTATTTCTGTTATTCAGAACCACTAAGGGGAAACTAATTAATATTTGAGAAAGACAAATAGCTCCTGTGCCCTGTATTACTCCTAAAAAAGTCCTGGTTTAAAAATCAGATATTCTAATTATCAGAATTTTCAAATGAGTAATGTCTTTGAGGAATCCCTGAGTTATTTTCCTCCTGGCTTTCAGAAATGAAATCTGATGATTAAATATCAGAGGCAATAAAAGGACTTTTTATTTTTTAATCCAGGTCCAAAAACCAGGGGCCCAGTGAAAATTAGGGGCACAGTTTCTCTATGTGCCTACACATAAGTCAGTGGTAGCTATCTGTTGATTTCATTTGGCTATATTCTCAGTGAAAGCCTACAGTTTTAGAAAAGAATGAGCTTGGCAGGACTACAGAGAGCCTCCACAATAAAATCAGAATATCCTGCTTAATCATACTGCTAGGAGAAAAGAGCGAAGAGAAGGCAGAAGAATCAAAACACAAAAAATTTAAAAACCATGAAGAATTCAGATAGGTAGAGTGGAAAGACAGGTGAAAGGAAACAGAAGATTGTCAGGAAAGGGGAGCAAGTAGGATACCAGATCAAATCAACAGTGGATGTAAGCTTGTTGGCCCAAATAAGGAAGAAACTCTTACCCTGGAAAACTTACAGAATGAGAAAGAGGACTGTTCCTTTAGAACTAGGTCTGGTTGGTTGGTTGGTTATGTTTGCAGGGGTCTTCAGTTAGGTGTTTGATCATTCTAGAATATAATCTCAAAATTTACCAAGTCACCTAAATTAACTTGCCTTCCTAAATTTAATTCTGTGTTTCAAAGCCCCACAAGTAGCATCCTGTCTGTGCTTATTTTAATCAAAGTTTTATTTACCAAATAACAAATAGATTACTAGCAGCTGCCCTCTCAAAGGATACAAGACAACTTCCTTCCTTCTGATTCTCCCTGTCTACAGACAATGTAGGGTTGGAACAATATCAAATAAAGTCATTTTGTTATTTCAGTCTGGTGTCAGTTATTAGATGTGCAGTGTAACGTTACAAAAGGTACGAGCCGCCATTTCATTTCAGGCAAATCTGCTTCAAAATAATGGCTAGGAAAATGAAGACTCAACCTTCATGGCAACAATTCAATAACAGGGAGTTGAGCAAGGTCACTGGGCTGCACCAGCATCCATCCTACAGCGCGATCTCACAGGTCTCATTCATTTGGCATCAGAGAAATGAAATCATTATCACCAAGGGCTGTCATCAGCATCTGCTGCTCTGAAGAGAAATGCCTCATCTTTGCCTAATGGTTTGCATTTGAGAAAGGTCTCAGCAACCCAGAGTTTAACAATCCATGTCATTCGCCCATAACTGTTTTTATTTATTTATTTTTTATTTTAAGATGCTTTTTTAATTTTCAGTAAATTAAACATTTACAATTTCAGTCAACTTTTACTACGAATGTTTACAACACAGGGATTCTCAAACTTGTTAAACTTGGCAAGGATTGCTTTTCAGAAGAAAAGAAAAAAAAGTCAGTACATTTTATATCCCATAGTGTTGATTCTGGAGAAGGTACTGGCACCCCATTCCAGTACTCTTGCCTGGAAAATCCCATGGATAGAAGAGCCTGGTGGGCTGCAGTCCATGGGGTCGCTAAGAGTCGGACATGACAGAGCGACTTCACTTTCACTTTTCACTTTCATGCATTGGAGAAGGAAATGGCAACCCACTCCAGTGTTCTTGCCTGGAGAATCCCAGGGATGGGGGAGCCTGGTGGGCTGCTGTCTATGGGGTCGCACAGAGTCGGACACAACTGAAGTGACTTAGCAGCAGCAGCGTTGATTCTGCGGAATAGTGGCATTCATTTTAAATGTAACCTTCTGATCTTCTTCCATTGCGTGGCCTGAATAAAAAGTACCGTCTACTTTGGCTTGCAGTAGGACCTTGGAATTCTTCGTCCAGTCAGAACCTCTTCATTCTTCACTCGTGCAGTTGTGGGACGAGTTGCAGCAGCAGGTGCAGGACAGACGACACAACATTTGCACTGCCCGACTTTCGAGTCTTCGAATAATGAAATAAGAACCTTTTGGTGTTATCTTTTTCATCTGTTTCCTGGGGCTCTGGTAGAGTCCGCATAATTGTGAGGCAAATCTCCTCCAATGCATTTATATTAGGCATTGGATGCCTAATATAAATAAGAAGATACACAGACTATGCTTCTGCATTAACAATATTTGCACAGAAGAAATAACCATAAACTGTCAGGATCATAAGGATATAGATTTCAATACCCTAAATAGAATTCTGCTTGTGGCCTGTGAAAACTGTTGAAATTCTTCAGTTTCTCTCATGACAAAAAATTTGGCTCCTAAAAGTAAAACCTTCTTTCCAACCAGGAAAAAAAACACAAGTTATATATTGTACATATGCACTGATTAAGGCTTCCACTGTGAGTCCAGATACAAAACTTCTCAGTATTTGCTAAAATTCTATCTGAGAGTTATGAGGGACTGCAAAAAGAGGGGTTATTCTTCTCAGCTTGCTGCAAAGTCTGAATCTTCATAACTGGTTTTAAAAGTCAGCTCTTCTGCTTCCCTTATTACCGTATTTCTTATGCCAGAATGTGGGAAGTCATACACCTTGTGAGATTTTAGAGGATGTGTTATAGGAGATGGGAAAAGTTGTGTTCCTTGGATTCAGCGGTCAGAGAACCGGCTGAAATAACAGCCAGCCACAGAGCAGGCTCCAGGGCTAGCTCTGGCATGAGCAAGTTGTCACTGTGGATGGTGTCTTCCAAACAGACAAACTTTCAAGCAAATACATGCCTTTCCCATGTTACGCGTTTCTTGGGAGGATCAAGTGACACTGTGGCTTGATGGACGTCTGAAATGTTCATGGAAATGTAGGAGTGTAAGCACAGGAGTTAAACTACCATGGTTCAAACCAGGACCCCACTATGTGCGGTCTGGGGACCTGGGGCAAGTAGTTCAGCTTCTCATGTCCATAGTAGGGATGATATTTGCGATGAAAATAATAATGAACAGCTGTCTCCTAGAACTATTTGAAGATCAGTTGGGATTCTGCCTGTCAAGTAAGTAATACTTTCCTGACAGAGAAAGCAGCCAAAAAATATGAATTTGTGTTCTTGTGGAAAAACAGAAATAAATACAAGTCATTCTGTGAACTTCGTATGTTTCTTCTATGCTGTCTCCCTCATAGTGCATGCCTGCGTGCCAAATCATTTCAGTTGTGTCCGACTCTGTGTGACCAATGGATGTAGCCCGCCAGGCTCCTTTGTCTGTGGGATTCCAAGCAAGAATGCTGGAGTGGGTTGCCATGCCATCCTCCAGGGATGGAACCCATGACTCCTATTCTCCTGCATCGGCAGGCTGGTTCTTTACCACTAGTGCCACCTGGAAAGCTCCCTCCCTCATAATAGATGTTCAATAATTAAAGTTGGAAAAGTAGTAAGTGGGTCACTATATTTATCTTTGGGTTCAAATGAACACCAATGACAATATGTACTTTTTTAAAATAGTAAGCCTTGGGATCATTTATTCACAAATTACATCTCTCAAACATAGGTTCTTCTCTTTCAAAAGAGGATATATTTCATACTATAAGAACTGTGAAGATCTAAACCTGTGGACCATTGTTGCTTTTTCTTGCTTACCCGCTACTTCATGGGACTGCATAAATGTTAATTGCACTCCAAAAATCAGTGTCGATATTGATTCAAAGCATCATTTTTTTCCCCAGAAGATTACTTGTCGTTTAAAATTTGCTTAAATTATTTACAACAGAAAGTCTTTCCTGATGCAGCTTACTTTCCATAATCAAAGAAAGAAAGATATGTGCAGATTTTTTCAGGTGCACTGCCTTCAGTTTTGGAAGGTCTCATATAATCCACTGGTTTTAATCTGTTTACCAGTTAGAGAGGCTGATAAAATGAGACACAGAAAATCACCTGGTTCCTAGTCTGCCTCCCATCTTTAAGAAAAATCAAACTTGACTCTGATTCCATTTTCAAAAGTATTCATTGATGAACCTTCTAAAACTTTTCCTTCAGAATTCATATAGATTCCTAGCTGGTAGATGGGGATTCATAGGAGGTGAATAAAATATCATTAGCTAATTTTTAGGTCCAAATGTGTTGCTGCAAATAAGAATATGTCTCTCTTTTTTATGGCTAAGTAATATTCCATTGTATATACGTACCACATTTTATCCATCCGTCTATTGATGGACACTTAGTTGCTTTCAGGTCATGGCTATTTTAAATGATGCTCTATGAATATAAAATTGACGGTATCGTTTTTAATTTTGTCTTTTCCAGATATACACTTAGGAGTGAATCACTTACTTTGCTGTATTCCTAAAACTAACACAATATTGTAAATCAACTATCCTTCAAAAATAAAGATTAGAATTTATTCCCTAGGCTGTTCTTATATAGAGTCATATTTATACTGTTTGTAAAATGAGTCAGCTATAATCATTCAATTGGTGTGGGACTGATGTCCTTAACTAAATGCAAAATTTCTTGAGGACCAGTTCCTCTTCATAGACCTTCTCATAGATCTGACACTTAGCAGAAAGATGGAGAGGTGGAAATTTTCAATAAAGGCATTAGAATGGTTGTAAACAAAGAGCCTCTAAATATTTGTTTTCTAGGCACAAGGGTTGTAGTAGAGGTTATGGTGTGGGTGGGAAAGTAGAAAAGAAGGAAACTAATGTTTATTAAGTGGCTACTACATATCAAGTGTATATATCATCCTTTATTATCTACATGTAGTGTCTCATTTTATCTTATCATCACTGAAAAGTAAATATGACCCAACTTTGTAGGTAAACTAATGGTCAGAGAAATGACTTATTCAGAATCACACAGCTAGTTGGTGGCAAAGTTAGAAGCCAAAATGCAGGTTTGCCTGATACCTATGTTCTTTTCCTGTTAACACAGTATTATACTATATAAATGTTTATTGTAAATCTTATATGACTGTACTACTGGGGATGTTAGCAGGAAAAGATACAGTTTTAGCACTATAAAATTAACCCTGTGATTTTTCTCAAGTGAACAATAAAGCCTAAACAAATGTTGATGTCTCTATTGCAATAAAAGATTTACATTACAGATTATTTATATAAATCAGTTTTATTTCAGATCTGGTGGATGGTTTGCATGGGAAAAACATTAAAACTGGTGGGCTTCACTGTGAAAGTGAAAGTGAAGTCACTCAGTCATGTCCGACTCTTTGTGATCCCATGGACTGTAGCCTACTAGGCTCCTCTGTCCATGGGGTTTTCCAGGCAAGAGTACTGGAGTCGGTTGCCATTTCCTTCTCCAGAAGATCTTCCCAACCCAGGGATTGAGCCAGGGTCTCCTGCATTGTAGGCAGATGCTGATATGGGTAACAATGAGTCAAAGGAAAGACAGCTCTTTATAGGAGAAATTTTGCAGTTATTAAGTAAGAGAGGAATTAAAGTTAAAAATCCAATATTCAGTCATTTTTTTCATTTGTACAAGAGCAACGTCCTTGGTTTCCAGACAAAAGTGAAGTGAAGTCGCTCAGTTGTGTCCGACTCTTTGCGACCCCATGGACTGTAGCCTACCAGGCTCCTCCCTCCATGGAATTCTCCAGCAAGAGTACTGGTGTGGGTTGTCATTTCCTTCTCCAGGGGATCTTCCTGATCCAGGGATTGAACCTGGGTCTCCCTCATTCCAGGCAGACGCTTTAACTCACTGTAGTACCGCTCAATTGGGGAAGTGGAGTTTTATTGGGAAAACCTTTCAGCTGTTCAGTGCCTGCTGTGAAGAGCATTCCAGGGAATGCTGAGCAGGGAGACAGCAGGCTGGAGGGGCTGGGTCTACCTGCTGTCTCTTGATTCCTGCCCCTCTGATGTCCTTTGACTTGCTGCTCACTGGCACCACCTTCTGCAGGTATTGGTATTAACATTCTTAGTTGGCTGCTCTGCTAATTTTTCTCCTATACTTCTGCTGACAGCTTTGCTTGCTATTAATTATTATTTCCTCTCTTATCTTCTTTGCCATTGCTGATTTTGTTTTTAATTCCTGTACTTTAATAGATTTCATTTCCTGAAACAGTAGAGATTAAATATATGTGTTCAATGTAATACATAAATATATATGTATATTATATATATTGACATCATGAGAAACGCTGGACTGGAAGAAACACAAGCTGGAATCAAGATTGCCGGGAGAAATATCAATAACCTCAGATATGCAGATGACACCACCCTTATGGCAGAAAGTGAAGAGGAGCTAAAAAGCCTCTTGATGAAAGTGAAAGAGGAGAGTGAAAAAGTTGGCTTAAAGCTCAACATTCAGAAAATGAAGATCATGGCATCCAGTCCCATCACTTCATGGGAAATAGATGGGGAAACAGTGGAAACAGTGTCAGACTTAATTTTTTTGGGCTCCAAAATCACTGCAGATGGTGACTGCAGCCATGAAATTAAAAGACACTTACTCCTTGGAAGAAAAGTTATGACCAACCTAGATAGCATACTCAAAAGCAGAGACATTACTTTGCCGACTAAGGTCCGTCTAGTCAAGGCTATGGTTTTTCCTGTGGTCATGTATGGATGTGAGAGTTGGACTGTTAAGAAGGCTGAGCACTGAAGAATTGATGCGTTTGAACTGTGGTGTTGGAGAAGACTCTTGAGAGTTCCTTGGACTGCAAGGAGATCCAACCAGTCCATTCTGAAGGAGATCAACCGTGGGATTTCTTTGGAGGGAATGATGCTGAAGCTGAAACTCCAGTACTTTGGCCACCTCATGTGAAGAGGTGACTCATTGGAAAAGACTCTGATGCTGGGAGGGATTGGGGGCAGGAGGAGAAAGGGACGACCGAGGATGAGATGGCTGGATAGCATCATGGACTCGATGGACGTGAGTCTGAGTGAACTCCGGGAGGTGGTGATGGACAGGGAGGCCTGGCGTGCTGCGATTCATGGGGTTGCAAAGAGTCGGACACGACTGAGCGACTGAACTGAACTGATATATATATATATATATATATATATATATATATATATATATATATATATATATACATTGATACCAAAGAAATGTATGTGTGTGTATGCACACATACCCTTCCTTATTCTGAGGTGTCTTATTTATATTTAAGTTCCTAACTATTTGTCTAATTATTCTGTATTCCTTCTCTTCTTCCTGTCCCCTAACTTCCATGTCTTTCTATATTCTCTGTCTTAAACCCTCAAAGTGAAAAAGTGAAAGTTACAGTTGCTCCGTCATGTCCAACTCTTTGCAACCCCTTCTCCAGAGGATCTTCCCAATCCAGTGATCCAACCCGGGTCCCCTGCATTGCAGGCAGATTCTTTACAGTCTGAGATACCAGGGAAGCCCAGAATCCTCAAAGCTTGCTTTCAAAGCTTACATTCTCAAGTCTCCAAACTGACTCCTATTCTGATCTTTCAGTCTCAGGCTTCTGTGTCCAGTTGTTCATAGGACATCTCCATTTGGATGAATTGTTCTGGATCTAAAGAGCTAATACTCCATCATATCCTTACAAAAGTGGCACCTCGTTTCCATTTTTGTGTTGTCACTTCTAAATAATAATACTAAAAATAATTACAGTAAACATTTACTGAAAGCCAACTGGGCCAGCCATTATCCTAGCTTCCTTTTCTAGGGAAACAGCTAGTAAGTCCTAAGTAATGGAGCTAGAATTTGAAGTTGGTCTTCTACCTGACATGTGCCCTTATCCACACTACTTTCCTTGATCCGTGTCTTTGAGTGAGGGAACTGAGTTTCGCTATCCTTTGTCAGAGTGAAAGATGTTTATTTAAGCTGGTTAGTTGAGACACTGCCTTGCACATAGGAGATAATCAGTTTATCTGTGTTGTATCCAGCATACAGTCCTCTAAGCATATCTCAGTATGAAGAACTGTTTTAAGCCACATATCTCATACAGGTATGGTGTCCAACATTAGTAATGAAAATTGCTGCAGAAAGCATCTGTCATACAGAGAGCTATGTTTGCAAAGTAAACACCATTTTTATACTAATCTAATTGAGTGCATGGAAGAAGGCAAAAGAAGTAAAAAATCCCAACTCACTGTATTGAAGCTTTCCATCCCTTTATACTGTAATGTTTGCTGTTATTTCATGTACGTTCATTGATTTTTATGCCTCCCAGTTACCCTGTTGTCTCCTTTTAGGTTTAAATCTTTTGAGAATACCTCTCCTCTTTAACTCACTCTGAGTATTATACAGGGCACAGCACGGCCTCACACCAGAAGCAATGAGATGCTTCTAGACAATGAATAGCATTCAAGTAGTGGAGAAGGGATGCAATGATGAATAAGTGAAATATATGAAAAATCACATTTGGAAATTGGAAATGTTAACTTTAACTTTCAAAAAATTGTGTAGCAAGGACTCTTCAGGGATCTAGGTATTAAGACCCATACTATGTCTATTTCTTTATCCTTTAATTACTTTTTCATCTGGGTTTGAAAATGGAATCCTTTCTCTCTCTTTTTCTGGGCAGTGGTTAAGTCAGGACAGGAACTAATGGAAGTGACCTGGTATCTTTATTCCACAGGCAATGAGTAATGAGGAGTCTGTTGGTGATTTATGTTAATCTAAATGTGAGACAGACAGAATATTATCTTGCACTTCACAGTCCATGCCAGGAATGCTTCCATTTCTAGAAATACACAATTATCCATATGTCTTTTTCATAAAAACCTTAATTTGTACAGTCGTTTGATGGCAGTTTGGTTTTGTTCACAGTTTGCAAAATTGACTTGTCATAATGCTCCAATAAAATCTATCCTAGCTGAAAAAGTCTAATGGCTTTCTGTGCTAACTAGAGGAATTTACACTTAGAAGTCACATCATTTTTGCCCAAGATAATGAAACAAGCAATTAGCTTTATGTAATACAGGGTGGCTCAGTGGTAAGGAATCTGCCTGCAATACAGGAGACCCAGGTTTGATCCCTGGGTCAAGAAGATCTTCTGGAGAAGGGAATGACAACCCACTCCAGTATTCTTGCCTGGAGAATCTCATGGACAGAAGAGCCTGGCAGGCTACAATCCATGCGGTCACAAAGAGTTGGACACAACTGAGTGACTAACACTTTCACTTTTCAATATATATTTTTACTTCAAGGGTTACTGTAAAATTGGTATTAAAATTCAGAAAAATATACATAGAAAATCCTAGGTAAAAAGACCTTTCCCTGTTCTGTACTTGTTTTTTGGTTTTTTTTAGAAAGAGGAAAATATTTTTAAAAAATTAATCTGATATTGGGACTGGGAGGGCTTCAAAACTGAACATTTTTCTGCATCATTCATTGTTGTTCTTGTTCAGTCACTCAGTCATGTTCAACTCTTTGTGATCCCATGGATGGCAGCATGCCAGGCTTCCCTGTCCTTTACCATCTCCCGGAGCTTGCTGAAACTCCTGTCCAATGAGTCAGTGATGCCATCCAACCATCTCATCCTCTGTCATCCGTTTCTTCTCCTGAGTTCAGTCTTTCCCAGAATCAGGGTCTTTTTATAATGAATCGACTTTTTGCATCAGGTGGCCAAAGTATTGGAGTTTCAGCTTCAGCATCAGTCTTTCTAATGAATATTCAGGACTGATTTCCTTTAGGATTGACTGGTTGGATCTCCTTGCAGTCCAAGGGACTCTCAAGAATCTTCTCTAACACCACAGCTCAAAAGCATCAATTCTTCAGTGATCAGCCTTCTTTATGGTCCAACTCACATCCATACATGACTGCTGGAAAAGCCATAGCTTTGACTAGACAGACCTTTGTCAGCAAAGTAATGTCTCTGCTTTTTAATCCACTGTTTAGGGTTTTCATAGCTTTTCTTGCAAGGAGCAAGTGTCTTAATTTCATGGCTTCAGTCAGCATCTGCAGTGACTTTGGAGCCCAAGAGAGTAAAGTCTGTCACTGTTTCCTCATCTGTTTGCCATGAAGTGATGGGACCAGATGCCATGATCTTCATTTTTTGAATGTTGAGTTTTAAGCCAGCTATTTCACTCTCTTTTTTTACCTTCATCAAGGAGCTGTTTAGTTCCTCTTCTCTTTCTGCCATTAGGGTGGTGTCATCAACATATCTGAGGTGATTGATATTTCTCCTGGCAATCTTGCATCATTCATACAGGAACTTATTTGTTGAACCTTGTGTGGTGGGAGCTAAGGACACCAATCCTGTCCACAGACTATTCTCCCCAACTGTCTCTAACCCCAGCTCTCTGTGATTGCTTGTTTTTATTTCAAATTTTTAAAATAGGTATGTGGCAGGGAAGGGACAGAGATGATGCTGATGTGTATAAAAGGGAGGCTGTAACTCACAAGGGTTTGGGCTCTGGGTTCAGACTGCCTGCGTTCCAGTTTTGCCTCCTTTATTTGTGACCTTCACCTCTCTGTGACTCAGTTCCACACCTATAAAATGGAAAAAAAATGCTATTTAATTCATAGCATTGTTTAATTATTATGTGAAAGGGTGCTCAGTTAAATTTTGTTTTCACAGTGTATTGAACAGCATTAAGTTTCCTTCAAAGGAGGCATATAGATATCCAAAAGGCACATGAAAAGATACTAAACATCTCTAATTATTAGAGAAATACAGACCAAAACTGTAATGAGGTATCGCCTCACACCAGTTAGAATGGCCATCATCAAAAAATCTATAAACAATAAATGCTCAAGTGCTGCAGCCACTGTGAAGAACAGTGGCTCTTAAACCGAAGGTCTTTTGAAAACTGAAAGTAAAGCTACCATATGATCCAGCAACCCCATTCTGGGGATATATCTGGAGAAAAACATGATTTGAAAAGATACTTGTTCCCCAGTGTTCATTGCTACGCTATTTACAGTAGCCAGGATGTGGAAGCAACGCAGTGTCCATCAGCAGAGGACTGGATCAAGAAGATCCAGAGAACAGACTTGTGGACGCAGCGGGGAGAGGAGAAGGTGGGGCAGATTGAGAGAGTAGCATTTTGCTGTATATACACAGCCATATGTCAAATAGATAGCCAGTGGAATTTGCTGTGTGACACAAGGGCTTCAACCTGGTGTTCTGTGACAACCTACAAGGGTGGGAAGGAGGTTCAGGAGGGAGGGGACATATGTGTCTGTGGCTGATTCATGTTGACGTATGACAGAAACCAACACAACACTGTAAAGCAATTATCCTGCAATTAAAAATTTAAAGAAAAGAAGATGTGGTATGTATATACTATAGAATATTACTCAGCCATAGAAAACCCAATGAAATAATGCCAAATAATAATGAATGGACCTAGAAATTATCATACTGAGTAAAGTAAGTCAGACAGAGAAAGACAATATATGATATCACTTATATGTGGAATGTTAAAAAATGGTACCAATAAAACTGTTTAAAACAGAAATAGAGTTACAGATGTAAAAAACAACAACAACAACTTATGGTTACCAAGGGGGAAAGTGGGAGGGCAGGTTAAATTGGGAGATTGGGACCAACATATATATATATACTGCTGCTGCTGCTAAGTTGCTTCAGTCATGTCCGACTCTGTGCGACCCCATAGATGGCAGCCCACCAGGTTCCCCCATCCCTGGGATTCTCTAGGCAAGAACACTGGAGTGGGTTGCCATTTCCTTCTCCAATGCATGAAAGTGAAAAGTAAAAGTGAAGTCACTCAGTCGTGTCCGACTCTTAGCGATCCCATGGACTGCAGGGGGCTCCTCCATCCATGGGATTTTCCAGGCAAGAGTACTGGAGTGGGGTGCCATTGCCTTCTCCGATATATATATATATATATATATATATACACACACATATATACACTACTGTATATAAAATAGATAACTAATAAGGACCTACTGCATAACACAGGGAACTCAATATTCTGTAATGACCTGCATGGTAAAAGACTCTAGAAAAGAGTGTATATATATATATGTGTATAACTGATTCACTTTGCTATACAGTGAAATTAACACAACATTGTAAATCAACTGTACTACAATAAAAATTAATTTAAAAAATTATACCACCTTGTAAAAAAAAAACAATTTCCTGATAATTATAGATGTTGCATGAGGGGACAGGAGAAGAGTATTTTCAACATCCTATGTTTCATAACTTGTTTGTCACAAAAGACAAAGACAGCAGTGCCTTCCTGTTGTCTTGGTGCTAGTGTTTAGGGAACAATCAGGTCTGGGTAAATATCAGCCTTTATTAATGTACTATCTGGGCCATATCTTACGGTGGTTCTTGACTACATGTCTGCACCCCAGTGCTGGGAGCTGCTCCAGGGCGTGAGGCAGTCCCTTTTATAACTCTGTGGCTTCAGTGCTTAGCACAGTACTCTATATGAATGGCAGCCGCTTGGTAAATGCAAGTTGCTCAGATAGTCCTTAAAAAATATACCTTTAATAAAGTACCAAATTACTATGTGTTTGTGAATAAGCTAGAAACTAGAGTCAAGTTTTAAAAAGAAAATCATTCATAATCTTACTATCCAGAGATAAACTGACATTTTATTATGTGTCTTTCTGCTGTTTTCTATGCATGCCTACTTTTGTTTTGAACAAAAAATGGAATAATATGGTAAAGACTTTGGGTAGTTAACACTTTCATGAAATAATATACAATTAATATGACTCTGTCATCACATACTCTTCTGAAATATTATTTTTAATTAGTATATACAAATTACCTAATGTTTATTCTTTAGCATTTACATCACACTCCACTTTATGCTTTTATATGAAAATGTGTGTGTGTTCGGTCATGCCTGACTTGTTGCACCTTTATGGACTGTGGCCCACCAGGCTTTTCTGTCCATGGGATTCACCATTGTTAAATGTGTCCAGACATGCTTCTTGTTGTTTCCTCCCTCGCCCCCACCAATGTGTTCCCATGGTACCCTTCACTTTGCTTATCAAAGTCCCTAGTATAGTAGAGTCTACCTGAATAAATATCTTTTGATCTTTTGGTCCTTTAATTTTTTCCCACCGGGCCCTTTCTAGTTTCACCATGATAACTTTAGTTGCTAGTATACTGCTTTGCTCTTAAAAGGTGCTCAGTGTATGTTTGTTCAGTAAGTATGGGATAGATATTATTTTCATCTGAAAATGTGAAAAGATCGATTGTGAAAGTTCTGTGAAGCTTTGTTGTTTGGAGCTGGGTGTGTTTGATATGATCCTGCAGGAAGAGTGTGAAGCTAGGGGGTGGGCAGGGCACATTGGGGAGAGTTCTGAGCTAAGAGCCGATTACAGAAAGACTCTGGGAAGAGGAGTGAAAATATTGCTTTTGACTCATCCTTTCCTTTTACTCTTTCCATCAAGAGCTTCAGCTCATCCCCCTGACCTTTAGAATAAAATTCTTAGAAGCAATGGGAAGGGAAACAGAATCTTCATTTATTTATTGGGTGATTAAGTAAATGGAGACATGTATCCTACCTGAGTTATAGTCAAAGAATCCAATTTCAAGCTTCTGACTTAACTGAAAACATTCCAGCTCTATGTCTGGCACATGGTATTAAGAAAGGGAAGGGACTAATATTTATAGAGTGCCTATAATATGCTAGTGATTTTCCTACATCATTGCATTCAGGCTTCTCAAAACTCTGAGAAGTAGGAATTATTGCGGAGGGACCTGAATTCAACCCTGGACTGTATGACTCCTGAGTCTACTTTCCCAGGTCAAAATATTAGAATGAATTCTTGGGTGAAATGAAGAATTGACTTGTGGCTAATGTAAACAAATTCTAAATTCTGTTTCACAAGGAAACTTTGAGGTATATCTTGGATGATTCTGATTTATGAATTAGTAAGAAAAGTAGAAAATTAAAACATTAATATAGAGAAATAAAATCACTTAAAAACCCATTTTACCAACACCTGCAGGAGATGTATTAAAAATTAAAAGAATTTTCAGACCAAAAAGATTGTGTTTATAAAGAGGTCATTCAGAGGTGGTTAATTAAATGGCCTCACACTTTAAAATTTTAGTGAGAGTGTCTTTTTCATATTAACTTTATTATTTTAATCAGAAATGTATGAACCTAACAGAGGTTATAAAATTTTTACTTTATTGTTTTTCAATTCAATAAGAGTTTTTATTTCTTAGTCACTAAATTTCAGGCCAGAACTAAGGTTTTCTTACCTCCTGGCTGGGAAGTTGCCAGCCGACAGAGTTGTTCAAGCCTGTTTCTGCTTATAGGCTTTAATAAAAGCTATTTTTTTTTCCTCTTGGCATTCTTACTTTACATGCTGTGCTCAGCTTAGTGAGATAGTTACAGACACATGCTTTTAAACTCTCAATTCTCAAATTTAAGTTCATTTCTAGTCACTACTATCATCTATGCAGTATGAAAGAGGGTGCTCAGGTGTTTTGCATAAATCTTACTGGCAGTTTATTGTCTACTGCCCACATTTGTAACATCCTTTTTGGTAACTAGAGATGAAAATTATTAGTAGTGTTATTAGAGTTTGGCTTTTAGCTAGGAGGGTTCAATGATTTTAACAGAAGGGGTAATAAGAATCATATGTCAAATTAAATAAGTTATTCTGTGTTTTGAAAATGATCCCAGTGTTTTTCATTCATTTTAGTCTGACTTTTTCATATTTTAAGAGAGTCTTCTGGATGCATCCTAACATAACTTTAAAAATCACCTTTTACCCTTATAATTAGTCTTCAGCATCGTCGTAAGCACGGGCCTAATTTTCGTAATCCTTTAAAACATGATCCTGGTGCCCTGGCAGTCGGAGCAGTTACAGGGCACGCGTGAAACGTGTTGTGCTCACACTGGACTTTGTATTTTGTGCCTTGGCATCACGTTATGTTTTCTTTTTTTCTTCAGAATTGGTTGTTTCTTTCATTTTCAGGCAGGAATAGAAAGTTTGCTTTCTGAGACTGGGTTTTGAAGAACCCATCTTTCATGTTCTCATAGAGCATGTAGTAGGAGATGAATAAATACTTGTGTCTGTGGATTGGCTGGGGTTCTACTGAGCTTCACCGAGGACTCGGCTTCAAGCTATGGAGGCCAGAGGCTCTGCCTCTCACTGAAAGCCCATGTGTCATCGGAGCAGTTGTGCCCCCCATGAGTCTCACTGAAAGCCCACGTGTCATCGGAGCAGTTGTGCTCCACATGAGTCTCCTGGTGAGGCTGGAAATAACAGTGCAAGCCCCAGTATGCATGCAAATTTCATGGTTCCCATTACATTGTATATACTATTATTCCAGTGGCCAAATCAAGTCAAATGGCTGAATCCAAGATCAGAAGTCAGAGAAGTGTACTCTGTCTTTTAATGGGAGAAACTTAAGTCACGTGGGAAAAGGCATGGCTACAAGAAGTGGTGCCCCCGATCTTGGTTTGCTTTTAGCTTTGTTTTTTTAGAACACAGTACCTTTGAATAAACACAGACTCAAAAGGAGAGGGTAAGTGGAGTCTTGAAACACAGTGTTTTTCAAGTCCTTCAGCTCACTCGTGGTCATGAGTGGGGCAAGAGAGGAGGAGAGGGCAGCTCTCCCTTATCTGAACCAGAGCCCCAATTTTAGACCATGTTCTTGGAGCCAGAACAGTGAAGTGGAGTAAGCATTTGTCCCCTTTTTATATGCATCGAGAGACACAGCTCATTTGGCCAGGAATCCTACACATGGTTCTCTCTGTCTCTGAGATGTTTCTTCTTCTCTGCGCTTTTAATCACAACACACCATTCTCTCCTAATATTTTGATTGATAGAAAAATAACAACTAGTAATGGTTTAATAAGAAAAAAAAAACCCTGGAAACCCTTCCCCAGTAAGAAAATGCTTTCACCCATTAAAATTATACCTACAGTACCTAATTTGTCATGCTAAACCCCTTAACCAATCATCAGATTCTCAACACTTTTAATAATCCCCACTGCCTCAGGTTAAAACCCTAATTTCTTAAAAAAATTTTTATTGAAATATACATATATATGTATTATTTTCATATTTTTTTCCATTGTGGTTTATCACAGGATATTGAATATAGTTCCCTATGCTAGATAGTAGGATCTTGTTGTCTATCCATTCTGTATATAATACTTTACCTCTTAAAACCCTAATTTCTTATTATGGCGTGATAACTCAAGTATGGTTTATCTTTAGCTTCCCCTTTCTGCACTTTAGCCACACTGAGCTACTTTATTCTCTGAATGAGCCATGCTGTCTTGTCCTCAACAAGTTATTTAACGTTTCAAAACTTGGTTATCTTGTCCATGAAAAGGGGCTGTTGCCCCATATTTGCTGGTGAGAACTTTACTAGGGAGTGTTCTCAGGATCAGTATCTGTAGGGGAGAGAAGAAAATAGACTTTGACTGAGCAAGACGTTCCCTGACTTGCTGTTTAATAAAGGCCAAGCCAGTGAGACGGGGACACTTCAGAGGGCCTGGGTAGGGACCAGGGGCCTAAGCCTTTATACTCCCCGTTGATCAAGCAGTGGTTACAGCAGCATTGGGGAAGCCGGGGTGACCTCGAGTGAGGCTGCTCTCTCCAGCTGAGGGCTGGGCCCCAAGAGGGACTCAGCTGAAATCTCTTGGCATCAACGCCCCCAGCAGCTGGGGAATAAGTAAATGCCTGTGTTCTGGAGCAGAGAGTCTGAGGGTTTTACCACTGTGGATATAAATAGCTATGTCATAGGACAATTGTGATAAATCCTACTCACATGCATGCACACACACGGTCATTCGTTAGATCTTTGCTTCAGTGCCACTTCCTGTGGAAACTTCCCAGCCTATGCGCCTCCCGCCCAAAAGTAAGCTGCTGGCCACCCCACTGGCTTTCATAGTACTGTATATACTTAATCCTATTATAGTAGTTATTGAACAATATGGCAATTTCCAGTGTTTGCCTCTTTCCCCGTTAGAATGCAGTGGGCAAGAACCGCCTGCCTTTGTACTTTTCTTACTGTTAAGCATCTTTCCCACGATATTTTGATAAATAAATACAGGCTGCTTAATCACCTGTCTTACCCTTTTTATTACAATCTCTACAAGAATGGAGTCAGCGTCTGTTTTGTTTACTTCTTTATCCTGTAGCATAGTACCAGGAATGTAGTCTGAGACGGATACACACTTTGCTGGAGGGAGGTGGTGGGTGAATGAATGAATGATGGAATGTCCCTCAGGAAGGGACGGTAAAGACAATGACATGGAATAGGGAGGCCGTCCAGAGAGCCTCAGCCTCCTGATAACATTCACTCCCAGTGATCAGAGCTCCTGAAGTAGGATATGCAGAGGAGAGTAAAACTAGCTATCCTTACTCTCAGCCTAGTGTTTATCAAAGCATTTTACATGGCTCAATTCATTTCATCCTCATAAGAACTCTATGAAGAAACTACTGTTGCTATCTCCATTTTACAGATGATGAAACTGAGGTGTGGAGAAGGTAAATAACTTGCCCAGAGGCACACAGCTGCAGTGGCAGAAATGACAGGCTTTTATTCTCCATGATTTTCATTCACACCAATGATAAGATCAGTACTTTCACTCATATTTTGCGCCTTTCTTTCAGTAGGCATTCCGAATCTCTCTGATTCGCTCTATATATTGGGGTCCTTGCCTGTGCTAGATTCTGTGTGGATGAATGTGCATAAACTGGGTTGTGAGAAGGTCACATGGATGAGTTAATGGAAGACCTTTGTTTTTTGGAAGAGTTTTGGTGAATATATTCCTGTGGATGTGAGAGATGCTGGACATGCGGTAAGCCCTGTGATTAGGCATGGAGGGTAGTAGGGGCCAGTGAGATCTTACACTAGAGTTCCCCAGGCACTCATAGGCTCTTCTTCCTGTCCTCTGGAGGCGCTCCCCTGGAAAAAGTTACAGGAAATTCCTACAGCAAAAACCTAGCCTTAGGAACTTTACCTGGTGGCCCACTGGTTAAGAATCTGTCTGCCAATGCAGGGGACCTGGGTTCAGTCCCTGGTCTGGGAAGATCCCACGCAGAGCAGCTTAAGCCCGTGTACCAGAACTACTGAGCCCACGAGCTGCAACCACTGAGCCCACACGCCTGGGGTCCTTGCTCCACAACAGGAGAAGCCAGGGCAATGAGAAGCATCTAGAGTACAGCTCCCACTCGCCGCAGCTAGAGAAAAGCCATCACACCTGTGAAACCCCAGCACAGCCATAAGTAAATAAGTCCCTAACCTTAAACGTTTTCAGTAAGAGCTCCATAGGAAAATAGAAAAATATTATTATTATTATTATTATTTTTACTGGAGATGAAGAACAGGAGAGCTGTATTTGCCATGACAGGTAGCTCACAAACTCCTGTTCTTATGGAAGGCAGGCTGTGATGCCTTGAGTCAGTCGTGACCAGCGTCAAGCTATCCTAGCACCTTATGAAGTATTGGGCTGGGTAGGATTGTGGACAGAGTTCTTTTACGGCTGTTTCTAGGCATCCCACTCTCCTCCAAAATGATCTCTTAAGGAAATCCTGAATTGATTTCCAGGAAAGACTTTGAAAACTGGATGGAGTTTGAATGCCTGATGACTACACCATTAAGTCCTGGCAGCCAAATGTCTGGGGATGGATTTTAGCTGATTGCTTCCAAGGAAACCCTGGAGGAAATTATTAGGCCATGCTATGATAGTTTAATGTATTTATTTAGTACCTCTTTCTGTGGAAAGGGATGTATGTTGTTTTTTAAAAAAATAGACATTTTTATTCTTGGATGAAAATTACATCCTAAAACACATTTAGTATGTTTACTTTTACTTATTTTTACTGCTTGGTGAAATAAACAGTGAAATTCACAGCAGTGATCAAAAAACCCTTCTAGGTCATGCTTAGAAACTGCTAGAAATCTGATTCTGAAAAATCAGATTGAACACTATCAGACTGTCTTTCATTTAAATTATATACACGTATTTGAAAAGCAATTCTTGTTTTAGAACTGTCATAGAGGAGTATTTTAAGGTCCTAAGTCCTACCACTGTGAAGGAGCTATTTTAATTTTCCACAATTTTTATCTCCTGTCCTGATCCATATGAAACTGAAAGGATTAGTCGTTTAGTCCAGTCATGTCCGACTCTTTGCAATTCCATGGACTGTAGCCCACCAGGCTCCTCTGTCCGTGGAATTCTCCAGGCAGGAATACTGGAGTGGGTTGCCATCTCCTTCTCCAGGGGATCTTCCCAACCCAGAGATCAAACCCGAGTCCCCTGCATCGCAGGCGTGTTCTTTACTTTCTGTCTGAGCCACCAGGGAGTGCAGTGCACCTGTGCACTTCCACAGGTGTGCGATGTGCTCATAGTCTCTATAAAGCTTGATGCTTAACTGGTTTAAACTAAACACCGTGTCGTAAAATTGTTTCTACATTACTATAGTTTTTATAAGTACGATTTTAATGCATTCATAATTTCCACTAAATCAATATGTCTGACTCAACAAATCCCTCTGTACTCATTTACTTATCATTTAAATTTAAATCACCAGCAAATATATAATTTTTTCTACATTTAAGACTTGAAAAAATATTCTTAATATGGAAAAGTTGTGAAACGCCATATAGCCACATAGGCACTAAAGCGATTCTTTTACTAAGCAGTGTATTTCGAGGCAGACACTAAGCTTTCCCGAGGGTGGTAGCACCAGAACATAAACCCAGTCTCAGATGTGCAAACACCAAAACTAAAGAGTTTGCAGAATAAAAGAGCACATGAAGATACCTTCCTATCTGTAACAATTGTTGACAAAGGAACCTTGCTTCAATTAAGCTCTGAAGATTGTTCTTCATCTTCATCAACAGTGGGTTTAATCATTTGAACACACCAAATCAGTGCTTTCTGGCTATTTGACTGAATTGCTTTAGGAGGTCCTCTGGATGGAGCCCCAGACGCAAGAGCTGCTCATTGAAAATGTGAACTCTGATGATGGAAGTTTGGAATCTGAAAATCCAGATTGGCTTTCAGTGCTTTACTTGGTATAAATCTAAGAGAAAAGGCAGTGTTGGACCACGGATAGGGTGTTGTGTTGATAAGGGACGTCCAACATAAATCTTCATTTGACTCTGAAGAAAGCCCAGAGTATCAGGATGAAAATCAGGTTATGATCAAAGAATCTGGGCTATGTCTTTCCTGGGAAAGTAAAATTATTTTTACTTTGGCAGCACATCTTCAGTTTGCACAGGCTTGAGCTGTCGCTTTTGCAGAAAGACCGCAGGTCTTAAGCAGATGCCTGCTGCAGTTGACTACACACCGCGAAACTGTCAGACCAGTGGAAATGAAAACGGTTTCCATACTCAACCTGTGGGATCTGGGCCAGTCAGAGCCCATGGGTGGAAGACCTGGGTCAACCCTGCTAGACAGCACAAAACTGCGATTAGGCTTGACGGGGTCTTTGTCGAATGCTCAGAAGGAGAAGATTTGGGGAATATTAAATGCTCTTATTACCGTCAGACGATTCATGCCTCTGAGTTGGCACGTCTCCTCCTGGAGCATGCTCGGAACGTGCTTTCATCGGAAATGTCAGGCTGTTTGGATAGAGCAGATGCTCACGGATGAGTCGATCGGTACTCGGAACTCAACCATAAATACCCATGTTCTCTCTCTGACATTTTTGATAAATGGAATAACAATGTAATATTCTTTCTGGAAAAGCAGACCATAATATTATTTTTTTCAGACCACAATATTTAAGGAAAGAAAACACTGGAAGGGAAATAAGTGTTTCTCTCACATGGAATGGAGGGCGTTTCCCTGTTAGTCAGTTCTCAGTCTTTTTGTTGATACCATGTAAAGGTGACGGTCTCAAGGTCTGTGATCTGGGATATGCACTTAAACAATATGAGAGGTGGTGAAAGGGCTGGGCTACCTCTGGGATTGAATCTCCACTCTGATCATTTACCTTGACATTAAATCTCGCTTCTGAAACTCTGTGTCATTTTCTTTTTTTCCGTTTGTACGCATGGGGTTCCTGTAAAAAGCAAGTAAGAGAATTTATGCAAAACACTTAGCCCACTGCCTGGCACATCGTGTGAAATCCACGATGCTAACTGATTTGTAGGGGGGTACCCACTCCAGTGTTCTTGCCTGGAGCATCCCAGGGACGGGGGAGCCTGGTGGGCTGCCATCTGTGGGGTCGCACAGAGTCGGACAGTTGGACACGACTGAAGTGACTTAGCAGCAGCCTGACTTAGTTTTCTAGAAAGCTGGCTAGGAAAGGGGATGTGTCTGGCTCATGAACTAAATGGAGCTTGCAGATTTATTTAATCTGCTCCTAAATTTTGAAAAAAGAAACTGAGTGACTTACTAAAGTTGAGAGGTTTCACATGAAACCTTGTATGTTGCCTTTCCCCCAAACCTGGGAGTTGTTACACCATCAGATTTCAGTCCTCCGTGACAGCCAGCTTCCTGCCCTTCCTTTCTTCTCTCCTTCCCCTTCTCTCTCTCCTCTTGCCCTCCTTTCCTCCATTGCACATGTGTATGTATTTTAGTACTCATAATTCGATTGTCCAGTTATATCTTCCTTCTAAATTTGTCTCTAGTTTACAAAGAGGCTAACCACAAGGAAAACTACAAATCCCACCTCCAGAGCACTGTTTTCCATTTTGCAGGCTAGTTTCTCTTCCCCAACTAATTCTTTTTCAGTGTCTCAATGTTTTACATAAATCTTGGTTCCTATGATTTGAGCTTCAAATCAATGATATAACCATACCCACTGTCCCCAAAAGTATTGAACTTCATGTGACTATTTCTCTGGAAAAGATCCTTTCCCTTTCCCTTTATCTACTAGTCTTTTGTTCAAAGTGCCAAAGACATGGGAATTCAATTCCAAATGTCATGCTTTACGTCACTGCTGTGCCCAAGGAAAATAATAATTTCCACTAGACACAAGGCTATAAGTGATAGTTAATTGACTTTAGTAGTATGTGTGTGAAACTTTTTAGGGAGTGACTGAACTGAGGAAAAATGTCACAACTGGTGTAGAATGTAGTGAGTTTAAAAAAAAATAAACAAGTTTGCAGCGCTGTTACCATGCCCTGCGTTATCAGTCACTAAGGCTAGGCTAGGATGTAGTAATAGACGATCCCAAAATCTTAAGTCACTGAGCTTAAAGCAGCCATGATTTGGTTTTTTGCTCATCTGCCCATTTGGATTTGGTGGAGCTTTGCTCATGGACTGAAACTGACATAATCTGTCTAGATGCTTCCATGACCGCTTTTGTGGGTGGAAAGAGAGACAGTGTCCCACGCTGGCTGCTAAATGTCTCTACCCAGAAGCATTATGTATCTGCTGTTTTATCAACTGAATAGAATTGTGTGGCTGTGTTTGAGTTCAAGGAGGGAGGGAAATGCAGTTTTTCCGTGTTCCTGGCATGGGAGGGATTTGGTTTATTGTGAACATCCTTAGTAACTCCCTCTTTTTGAAACCTGAACATGCACAAATTAATCCTCCTAATAGTCATTTTAGTATGAATAACTGTGTGTGGTGTCATAATACATAATTTGTTAGGCTGAAGGACAAATTAATTTTTTTAAAAAGGTTTACTTCTTTAGCTGTGTTATGTGGGGTCTTGTTGTGGCGCATGGGGTCTGGCCCATGGACTTCGTAGTTGCAGCCCGCAGCCTTAATTGCTCCGCAGCATGTGGGATCCTAGTGTCCAGACCAGGGATCGAACCCACATCCCCTGCATTGCAAGGTGGATTCTTAACCACTGGACTGACCACCAGGGAAGTCCCTCAAACTTAATCTTAAATGCTGAGTATGTGAGTAAGGCTTCTGATTCTGGGGACTCATCCCCTCCATTTGTCACCCATTTTCATTCCTTTGCTTCTCTGAGAATGGTGCTTATTTATTTGCACTTGGCTTCTGCATATCATGTCTTTTTAACGTAAGTGCTGAGTTTCTAGATAGCTGTCCACTGGTGTGATTTAGCTTTCGAACTCTAAACCGCTCTACATGTTTTGTTGCTGCTACTGCTGATAATAACAACGTTGTATCTTCTCTGTTACTCATTTTACCAATCCGTGACACCGTTCACATTATTTTATGCCCAATTAACAGGATAATTACTGGTTATAATTGGCATGTATTTTTGTGTACTGTCCATTGTATGTTTAACACTTTTGTAATAATATAATTCTTGCTTTGTTTATATTAAAATTCAAAAGCCCCTGACATGGGTATTGTAGGTTGAACACATGGCAATATATTGTAGGCTTTATAAAATTTGGGCTCAGTTAAGCATATCACTTCCATTTATGAATGTATGTGGAAATTTCCAGTTTCCTTACCTGTCATTAAACTCTGGTCATGCCAAATCCTCAACCACTTGGTTCCCCCAACCTAAATGCTCTCAGTTTTTCTACATATTATTTATTCTCCATCCTCAAAGGGTAAAAATGTTTATAGATGTATAAATATTCTCCCCTAATAACATTGCAAACTCGTAACATATTCATTACTTCATTTTAAATGTATTTCCCACTTTGCTATTTGTCAATGAGATTTATTTTCATCATCCTCAAATCTGTCCCCTCTACCATCTCAAAGTAAGTCTTAATTGATCCTATGATTTCAACAGATCTGTTAACACATAAGCATTTTCTTGTTTAGCTGTAATTGACCTCTACTTAAAAACACCGTTTGTGGATTTCTTTTGTGCGGCTTTAAATTCATTGTCCAAACCCTCTATTCTAAATAAACTAAGAATCTAATTCTTTTGTAATTCTCCAGAATACACTAACCTGTTATCACCCCTTGACATCTTGCAGGAAAATCGAGTATCATTAACTCACATTGCAAAGTTGCACTTTTTAAGGTTTTACATATAAGCCTTCATTAGCATATTTCTAAGGCCTAAGAGAAATCAATCTATGATGTTAACACCACAAATAAGTAATAACCCTAATTAACCTGTTTTAGCTGATGTGAAAACGTCTTAATAAATAAAAATATATACTTGAAATTTGAGTTCCTATTATTGGAATAAAAATAAGACATAAGATTTATTGAATTATACTTATTTGAAGGATGTTTTGGAAATGGTTTACAACAAAATCACTATGGATTTTATAGCACAATAAGAATAAAAGTCAATCAGCACATTCTATAAATTATATTATTTCTGAAAATAATCTCAATGAATAAATTTCTATTTCTTTCATCAGAGTTCAGACAAATTCCAACCACTAATATTGGACAATAACTCTTTTATTTCTTTTATGTACCGAGGGGAGTAAATCAAATGTAAAATATAGCCACAGATAATTTTTGGAAAAGAAAACACATCTTGGCAAGAATCTAACCTGGAATTTTCTTATTAATAAATGAACAGTGTGTTTGGTGGGCTGGATTATGTTGTGCAGGCTTTCCCATGGACTAATGCCCAGCCTGAATATTCTTTTCCTGAATACATAAACAGATGTGCACAAATTCTTTTTTGCCATTTTATTTACTCAGAAGCTTTCAGAAGAAAGTTCCCCAAATTAAATATTGAATGTAGACAATTTATTTAGAATGCAAAATGTGTTCCCTTGTTTTATTTTCACCTAGCTTTATAACCGCTACTTCATATACCATGTTGATTTTGGTTTAGTAAACATACAGCTGTGTTTAAGGGTAAAGAATTAATAGCAACCCAAATGATAGAAAATAGATGGTTATTAGGGATCATTTGGTAATCTGAAATCAGTCCTTCTATTGAATCCTTAATAATATTTCTGTTTTCAATGTAGAGCTTTTTTCTTTATGAGAATAGATTTTTTAACCAAAACGGTTTATCTTTCACGGTGCTTTTACCATCTTGCCTGACACTGGATAGACAGAAGATTCAGAGCCATCAGATTGACAGTCCTTTAAAAACATTTTAGAGTAACTAGTAGGTGATATTTGTTTGTTTGTTTGTTTTGGCTGTGCTGAGGGGCTTGCAGGATTTTAGTTCTCTAACCGGGGATTGAACCAGTGCCCTCGGCTGTGAGAGCGTGGAGTCCTAACCACTGGGCTGCCAGGGAATTCCCAATAAATAATACTTAAAATCATTAAACTGGTTATTTTTATTTAATTATTTTCTACCCCACCCCCATGTCCTAATTTCAAGTAGTAATTATTATGCTGATGTAATAGTTGGTATAAATACTTGGATATACTCTCCAAATTAAAAAAACCCTGAGGCACATAATGTGAGTACAAAACAGATTTTTTGAAAGTGGCTTTATCCTGACAAATTGAGAGCACATGGGATCTGTGTGGTTGGCCTTTTCAAATTATCCCCATTATTAGGAATGTCATTTCTGTGGTATCTTGGACCTTTTCCATCTTCAGAAGTACATGTCATTAGCTTCCTGCAGTAAATCCCCCTTCCAATAGTTGCCAATATGTTTGTATATGAGCCTTCTTTTCATTTAGTATCTCGGTGGCTAGGTTTTCATCTTCACAAGGTACATTAAAAAGGTATTTTTTAATAAAGTGAAAGCTAAAGATTTTGGCTTAAAATCTGAGTAACTTATAGAAAAGATTAAATTATAAGATAGTAGTTTAAGTTCTGGATATGGAGGACCACACAGCCTATGGTATTTACTAGCTCATGTCCGTTCTTTGTGTGTTTCAATACATTGAGACATCGTGGAACTAAAGTTTGGAAAAGTTGGTGGTTTGTGGGTTTGTATATTGGCAGCTGACTCTTTTTGCCCTCTTGGTGAAATGAAATATATAACTGCTTCTTTAGTGCACTCTGTTTCATGTTGAGTCCAAGTTAGTTTCCAAAACTAAGTACAGTAAAAATGATGTAACTGTGTTTATCCACTTTTTAGTAGAAGAGTATTTATGAAGCAGCCGTTTTTTATAAAATGTTCCTTTAAAAAATCTTGCCCCATTGAGCTTTAACTTTTGATCATAAATCCTAGTTTTGAGAAGTGGTCTCATCGTGAACTTAACCTCATCTTGAACTAAACTACACATACACACGCATTCATTTCTCTGCTAAAATTTCATAGAAGGAAAAATAAACAGTCCATGGAGAATTTTAGCTCCAAGAAATGTGTTCCTTTTCTGTTTTTAAAATGCAATCACATAGAAGGCATTAAAAGGGTCACAAAGCTATTAATAGCAAAGAAAATTTAAACATTTTCTTCTGTAGAAGAATAAAGTTTAAAATTAGTTCCTGAAAATGATTTAATTTTTTGAACTTTTTCTAAATTCAACTCTTAGAATAAAAATTCAATGTTGGTGGAGAGATTGATGCTATGTAGTTATACAGTTGGCTTCGTAGATGCCCTCTTCCAAGAGAGGTGGCTCTAAAAAAGGAGGCCTCTTGAGCCTTTAAGAATGAAGCTCAATAGCAGACTCTTCGATAATAGCAATAGAAACTAGAAGACAGTAGAATAGTATTTGCAGAGTGCTGAAAGAAAATTGTCCATCTAAAAATCTATATTCAACTGAATGATGAATGAGAAAATAGACATTTTCAGACAGACAAAATCTGAGTTGTTTTTTTTTTTTACCACTAGTAAATCCTAATGAAAAACCTGCTAAAAGCTGTTCTTCAGAACTCAAACTCAAAAACCTACTAAAAGCTGTCTTCGAAAATCAAACTCATAGGAAAGAATGTGATACAAAAACCAAGAGTAGGCAAGAAATTTGTGTTTGAATAAATCAACCCAGCATTGATGGTAATAAAATAGTGATGACTACTTGGTGTACGGTATAAGAAAAAATTGTATATATTCTGAATCACTTTGCTGTATAACTGAAACATTATAAATAAACTACACTTCAATTTAAAAAAAAAAGAGTGAAGCTCAGTTTACATTGTGGTGAAAGTTGTTATAACGTTCTGTAGGAGTCAAATCCTGAGAAGACGATGTTGTAACATGTTAACAAAGCATGGTTACTGATGGCGGTATCTAGGTATGCACAGAATAGATATTAACAAAAGTTTTATTATTATCCTCATTGCTACAGTTGCTGGGGCATCGTAGCATAATTCTAAAAACTGTGGCTCTGGAGTCAAGGATTCAGGAGTTTAAAGATGAGCTCTGTACTTAATAGCTTGTATAGCTTTGCACAAGTCACAAGTGTTAATCATTCTCAGTTTTTTCCACCTTTAAAGTAGGGATAATAACACAAAGACCAAACTCAAAAATCTGTGAGGCTTGAGATTATCTGTGAACAGCACTTCATACTCATAAGGTACTGTAATAATAAGCATTCATGAAGTGTCAGATACTGTGACATAACCTGGAGAAGGAAATGGCAACCCACTCTGGTATTCTCGCCTGGGAAATCCCATGGACAGAGAAAGGGGAGCCTGGTGGGCTGTATCCACGGGGTCGAAAGAGTCGCACGTGTCTTAGTGACTAAACCACCACCACCATTATAACATAAATGATTACTTCTGCTAATTATTATTTATGATCTCCTTCCTTCAATTTCCCCTTATATCTCTGACTATGCCCTGGGTTTGAAAAGTGTAATACACATACCTACCAAGAGCTGCATGAATGCAATGCTTTGTTTCTTCTCTTTTCTAATAGAAGAGGATCTCAGCAGTGGCCTTGAATAACCTAAGGGGTTTGCTGCCGTGTGAAGCTTCATCAGTGCTCAGTGCTGGGGCTTGTTCTTAATCCTCTAAGCACTTTATGTTGTTTCTCCCAAAATTGCCATTTAAAATCAGGGTTGGAGAAATTGGAGTGGCCAGCTCCTTTTATAGGTTGAAATGAAATGCAACTAAGGTTCCCCTCTGTTAAGGAAATATCTAAATTGCTTTCCCATGTCATTGTAATTGCTTTACTTCTTATGATCTTTCTGTGCTGTGATGTACCATTGTGTCCAACTCTTTGCGATCTCATGGAGTGTAGCCCACCAGGCTCCTCTGTTCATGGGATTTCCCAGGCAATTGCTTTAGGTCATTGTATTCAGTTTTCTCTCAGCACTTTGCAGATACTGTTCTACTGTCTTCTGGTTATAATCAGCTATCTGTTGATTTCATTAGGGTGCATTCTCAATGAAAGCCTGCATGCGTGCTAAGTCTCCTCAGTCGTGTCCGACTCCACAACCCTAAGGACTTGTAGCCTGCCAGGCTCCTCTGTCCATGGGATTCTCTAGGCAGGAGTACTGGAGTGGGTTGCTGTTTCCTACTCCAAGGGATCTTCCTGACTCAGGGATTGAACCCAAGTTGCTTGTGTCTCCTGCATTGGCAGGCAGATTCTTTAACACTGGCACCACCTCAGAAACTTTGAAATGTTTATTGAGGAATAAAAGGAAATACTTGGAGGTTTGGGCACTGAGACAGGCTTGTGTGGGTGTGAAGGGGCAGTGTTTTTCATGAAAACACTTTAAAGATGGAATGGAGTTATGTAGACAGTTACCCTTTAATAGCTCTTAAATGACATTCACTTATTCTCTAGCCAGGGATAGGCACGGCATTTGTATTTAGTGGGATTGTAGGGAGGGCACCTTCCAGAAGGGAGCCTCGGTTCTGTAGAGATTGAGGATGCTCAGAAATGCTTCTCAATAAAAAGAGTTGACTTTCTTAATAAGTCCCACCTGGTTACACAGGGGTTTGATCTCTGTTTATGGTTTACACGTACTGCAGTTTAAAAAGTGATTACTTGGGAAAATTTGTGGATTACAGAAGCAATCAACGCTGATATTAAGGAATGAAAGATGTTTTCGATAGTGATCATTTTTTTCTCTTCTCCATCCTCGGTTCCATATTGTGATAAACGTTAGTATTGCAGCAGCTTCTTAAGCAGCATCCTTGACCAGTCTTTTCATTCAACACCATGCTCTTGGATTAATTTTCCTAAAACACAGCTTGGGTCATGTCGCTTCCTGGCTCTTCCTTCCTGTGATGGAGTGCGCGTGGTCTGCGTTCGTCAGCTCGGCATCCCAGGACCCACTTTAGTCTGGCGCTCGTCTGCCTTCTCAGATGACATTTTCCCCGTTCGCCTCTCTGCTCTACCCAGCATGAATGTCTGAGCCCACGCCTGCTTTCCCCACATTGCATCTTTGTGCTTTTTCTTTCTCCTCCCCAAAACAGCATGCTGTTCTTCATTTTTCAGATCCTATTTATCCTTCTTATGCTAGCTCTTAACACATGTTTCTACCAAAAGTATTTTTCCCCCCTGATGTGCTGAATATAAATACATGAAAATTATACCTGAGCTATACACAACTGCCTGCAACGTGGGAGACCTGGGTTCGATCCCTGGGTTGGGAAGATCCCCTGGAGAAGGGAACAGCTACCCACTCCAGTATTTTGGCCTAGAGAATTCCATGGACAGAGGAGCCTGGCAGGCTATAGTCCATGGGATCACAGAGTCAGAAACAACTGAACAACTTTTGCTTGTACACATTTAATGAATTCTTGTATTGAAACATTTAGGATTATATTAAGTAAAGATATTTGTGAAATCTGGAATATATACATTACGTGTATATGTGTATGTCTTTGTATGTACACATACATATGTGTATATAAACACACACATCGTGGTACAATGTCAGTTTACCTAAAAAATCCTGTATCTGTCTTTTTGATGGTAGGATGTATATCTGAATTCATTTATGTCTGAAATATAACAATTGATTTTACAATATAAATATTTGATAGTGGAGTGGATAATTGGAGTCTTTGATCATGGCTCAGCTGGTAAAGAATCCGCCTGCACTGTGGGAGAACTGGGTTTGACCCTTGGGTTGGGAAGACCCCCTGGAGAAGGGAAAGGCTACCCACTCCAGTATTCTGGCTAATCCATGGAGAATTCCATGGCCTGTATAGTCCATGGGGTGCTGAAGGGTCGGACACGACTGAGTGACTTTCACTTTTCACTTGATCACTTAAGACAGTTCCTTGAGATTGAAGGTATCTAAAATAATGTTCAATAATTCTTTGCCAACTGTTGATCCTAATGAACTAAATAAGGCTTTTGGCTTAAGCTTTCTTAGTAAGTTGGGGCTTTCCAGGTGACTCAGTGGTAAAGAATCCACTTGGCAAGCAGGAGAAGCAGGCTTGATCCCTGGGTTGGGAAGATCCCCTGGAGAAGGAAATGGCAACTCATTCCAATATTCTTGCCTGGGAAATCCCATGAACAGAGGATCATGGTGGGTTACAGTCCTTGGGGGTCACAAAGAGTCGGACGTGACTTAGTAACTAAACAACAACATTCTTAATAAGTTATAACACACAGAGAAAAGTGCCTAAGTTATAAGTTTATAGTCTAGTGAGTTATCTGAACTCCCATTATTATAATCACTATTCAGATCAAGAAACAACTTTCCCAGCACCTCATAAGTCTTCTTTACACCATTTCCTGATCATGAGTCCTGAGTTCTGCCCCCAAAGTAACCATTATCTTCATCATAAATTTGTTTTGCCCAGTTTTGAATGTCTAAAAAAGAAACCATACAATATGTATCATTTTATTTCTGTCTTGTTTCCTGAGTGTTGCTCATGAGTTTTATTGCTGTTGTTGCTTGAAGCAATGCCTACTTATTTTTTCTGTCTTCTGTATTCTATTGTATAAATGCAATTATTTTTGTTCTAATGTTGATAAGTATTTATGTTGTCAGTTTTGGTATATTATAAATAGTGTTTTCACAGGTATTCTTGCTCACATCATTGGCGATTTATGTACCTATTTTTCTTGGTATATCCCTAAATTTGGCATTTTTAGATAAAGGGATACTCATATGTTCAGTTTAGGTAGAAACTGGCAGTTTTCCCTAATGGCTATATGAATTTTTACCCTCAGTAGTAGTACAGTGAGGCTTTTCTTGTTTTACAAACTCTCTAACGTTTGTTGTTGTGATTTTTTTCTTTCAATTTTAGCCATTTGGGTAGGTATGTAGTGATTATCTCATTGAATTTAATTTATACTTCCCTACTGATTAATGAAATTGGGAGAATTTTCATATGTTTATTGACTATTTGAATATCTTACTTAGTCTAAGTACTTGACATTTTCAAGTTTTTTGGGTCAATTTCTATATGTCTTCTGATTTTTAGAAATTCCAGATGTAGTCTAAATATAAACCTTTGCTGATTAAATACTTTAAAATATATTCTCCTATTTTGTAAGTTGCCTCTTGAATCCTTTAATATTATCTTTTTAAAAAAAATAAACTTTATTTTTAGAGCACTTTTAGATTCACAGCAAAATTGAGTGAAAGGTACAGAGATTGCACGTATACTTCCTGCCCCACATTTGCACAGCTTCCTCTGCTATCAAAATCTAGTCTAAGAGTAGTACATTTATTAGAACTGATGAGCCAACACTGACACATCATTATCACCCAAAGTTTGTAATTTACGTTAGGATTCATTCTTGGTGTTGTGCATTCTATGTGTTTTGACAAATGTATAATGACATGTATCCACGTTAATGGTGTTTTTAGTCAAAATAATTCTCTAATTTTAATATGGTTCACTTCATGAATTTTTTTCCTTGTGGTGAGAACCTTTTGCATCTTGTTTAAGACATCCTCACATATTATAAGCTCATAGATATGCCTTTCTATGTTATCTTTAGAAGCTTCATATTTTAGCCTTTCACATTTAGATCTACAGTTCATCTGGAATTGAATTACTGTGTATGGTGTCAGGAAGCATACGATTATTTTTTTTTCATATGGATAGTTGATTGATACAGCTCTACTTATTGAAAAGACTATCATTTGTGTAATAATAAATTTGTTATAAATCAAGTAGCAAACAAATATAGGTTTATTTCAGGAATCCATATCCTAGTCTGCTGAGCCATTTGTTCATCTTTTCACCACTGCCACACTATTAATTATGTAGCTTTATAGTAACTCTTGATAAGCAGTAATGTGTGTCCTTCAAATTTGTTCTTTTTCAAGATACTCTTAGATGTTTTTTGCAGCATGAAAGTGAAAGTCGCTCAGTCCTGTCCGACTCTGCGACCCTATGGGCTATGCAGTCCATGGAACTCTCCAGGCCAGAATACTAAAGTGCGTAGCCTTTCCCTTCTCCAGGGGATCTTCCCAACCCAGGGATCGAACCCAGGTCTTCCGCATTGTAGGTGGATTCTTTACCAGCTGAGCCACAAGGGAAGCCCTTACATCTTTTGCAGTGTAATTCCTTATAAATTTTGGAATTTACACACACACACACAAAATAGCTAAAATTTTGTTTGAAATTGAATTGAAACTTTGAATCAACTTAGGACTGACGTTTTAAAATATTGTTTTCTAATATATAAGCATGGCTTAACTTTCCATATTTGATTCCTTCTTTCATTTTGTCTCGGTAATTCTCTGAAGAAAGCATTTAAATATTTCATTAATTATATTCCAAAATAAAATGATGTGTTTTTAAATATTAAAAATGTTATCATCTTGAAAAAATGTTCCTTTACTTGTTAGTATAAAAAATATTATTGATTTTTAATATTAACATTTTATACAGTGATCTTGCTGAAGTCATCTATTCTAATAGTTTGTCTGTAATTCTGTGTATTTGAGTGTGTAATCTTCTTTTCTAATCTTCATGCATTTTGCTTCCTTTTTCCTTATTTGATTTCAGTGGACAGGACTTCATTTATAATGTTGAATAAGAGCACTGATATTTCTTTTTGTGATATGAGGGGGAAATCTTTCAGTATTTTACCAGTATGTACTGAAGTTTCTTATAGATATTTTGGGTAGATATCATCCATCAGCTGCTGCTGCTAAGTCGCGTCAGTCGTGTCCTACTGTGTGTGACCCCATAGACGGCAGCCCAACAGGCTCCTCTGTCCCTGGGAGTCTCCAGGCAAGAATACTGAAGTGGGTTGCTATCTCCTTCACCAATGCGTGAAAGTGAAAAGTGAAAGTGAAGTTGCTCAGTCGTGTCCAATCTCAAGCGACCCCATGGACTGCAGCCCACCAGGCTCCTCCATCCATGGGATTCTCCAGGCAAGAGTACTGGAGTGGGGTGCCATTGCCTTCTCCCATCCATCAGCTAAGTACTCTTCAGCTAAGTACCCTTTAATGTCAACAATTTTAAGATTATTTTGAAATCATGAATGGATATTGAATTTTATCAAGTCCCTTTCTGTATCTGAGATGATTATTGTTATTCAATTCTACCTCAATCCCACTACGGTAAGAGTACATGATTTCAATCATTTGAAGTTTGTTGAAACTTGTTTTATGGCCTGGAATGTGGTCAATTGTAATAAAATTGCTTATGCACTATAAAACGATGTCCTGCAATTTTGAAGTGAGTGTTTTACCTATTGCTATTAAGTTTGTGAAATATATTGTTCAAAGTTTCTAAATCTTAATTTTCTATCTGCTTTGTCCCTCAGTTATTAAGAACAATAAGTTGAAGCCACCTAATAAGACTGTGAATTTGTCTATATCTACTCTGAGCACTAGAAATTTTTACTTCACATGTTCTGAAGGTGTTATTGAGTGCATATAAATTTAGAATTATAATTCATTCCTAATAAATCAATCCTTTTTTATTGTGACATGTTCCTGTTTATCTCTAGTAATATTTTCTTAAAATTTTCTTTCATATTAGTAGGGTTATAGCAGCTTTCTTTTGGCTTGTATTTAGTTTGTGCACCTTTTCTACTCTAAACAATTCAGTTTTCTTATATAAAATTGTTTCTTATAATCTGTATATACTTGTTTTATTTTTTAAATTCATGCAAACAATCTTTGTCTAGTAATTGGAGTATTAATTTATTTACATTATAGTATAATTAGTGGTACATTTTGGCTTAAATCTGTCATCTATTTGTGTTCTACTTGTATCTCCTTTAATTTTTTCTCTTTTTTGCCTGTATTTGAATTAATAAATTATTTTCATATTCTTTTCCATTAATCAATTTTTCATTTCTATATGTTATTTCTTTTAGCAGTTATTCTGTAAATACAACATGCAGTGCATCCTTGAAGTAGCAAAATTAAAGGTACATTAATGCTTTTATTACTGCTCAGCCAGTACAGTGACCTAACAACACTGTTAACTGTATTAGTCTCCTTCTATCTTTCATATTCTTTTCCTTTCCTTGTGGCTCAACAGGTAAAGAATCCCTGATAGCTCAGTTGGTAAAGAATCCACCTGCAATGCAGGAAACCCTGGTTTGATTCCTGGGTCAGGAAGCTCCCCTGGAGAAGGGAAAGGCTACCCACTCCAGTATTCTTTCTGACTTAGAGAATTCCAGGGACTGTACAATCCATGGGATCACAAAGAGCTGGACATGACTTTCATTTTCACTTTTAGCTTTCATATTATTGTTGTCAGATATTATAATTTTGTATTCTTGCCTGGAGAATCCCAGGGACGGGAGAGCCTGGTGGGTTGCCGTCTGTGGGGTTGCACAGAGTCGGACACAACTGAAGTGACTTAGCATTATAATTTTGTAATCATTCGCATTTATTTAACCTCATATTCATTCTAATACTTATTTTTTATATCTGTGCATTCATCTAGTTTCATTTTCTGTCATCCTGAAGAACTTTTTTTTAGTGTCATCTTTAGTGTGGATCTGTTGGTGACAAATTCTCTGGTTTTTGTTTCTCTGAAAACATATTTTCTTGCCTTTATTTTCAAAGGATATTTTTGGCAAGTATAGAATTCTAGGTTGGCGGTTTTATTTTCTTCTAACCCTTTGAGGTTATTTCTCTGCCATTCTTTGGCTCTCACTCCTTCAATTAAAAATGTCTGCTGTCATCTTATTCTTGCTCCTTTGTAGGGGATGAATGTTTTTCTCTGTGTGATATTAGGTGTTTTCCCTATTTTATTATGGGGCTTCCCTGACTATTTTATTATGATTATAAGTAGTTTTACAATGAGATGTCTAGGGTATGTGTATTTGTGTGTCTCTGCAAATGTATTTTGTATTTATTGTACTAGTGGTTTGCAGTGATTCTTGAAATCATGGCTTGATATAGCTTTCTTCCATTTTGGAAAATCCTCAGCCATCATTTCTTCAAACATTACTTTTTCCCTATTCTCTCTTTCCGGGACTCCGATTATATATAGATTTGAGTCTTTTCCCTATAACACCACATCTCTTATTCTTTTTTCAATGTTTTATTCTTTTCCTCTATTTACTCTAGCTATTTTATCTGGACTTATCTTCTGATTTACTAATTCTGTCTCCTGCTATTAAATATAAATGCAGAATTATGAAAATTTAGTTACTGCTATTATCAGTTCTACAATTTCTTTCATAGTTTCCAGGTTTCCATTAATATCAACAACATTTCCATCATATTTCTAAGGCATATTGTCACAGTTATGTTGATGTCCATATCACATAATTCCAAATCAGGATCTCCCATCAGTCTGCTTTTTTTTTTTTTGTAACTTTAGGTTATGGAATATTATCTTTGTATACCTAACTGTTTATGATTGAATTCTGGATGTGGTACATGAAAAATTATAATTTGAGGTTGTGGGTCATGAGATCTTCCTTCATTGCAGAGTTACTGTTGCCCTTGACACACAGGCTGGTGAGGGTCATGTCACCTTAATCCAGTTATGGATTGAGCAGATTTGAAGATGTCTCCATCTTTATGAGTAATGGAATACTAACACATAAGATTTAGCTTTATGATTTTGAAATGGTTGGGCTTGGACTCCAATTTTATCCCTTTAGCCCATGAGACGTGTAGAACCTGTGTACTACTTCTTAGCTGCAGCTTCTCATCTATATTGTTATTTATATTCTTAGGAGTGTTTTGTAGTTGGTAAATGCCTCAAAAGGGCAGTATGTGTTGATTTGAACTCCCATTTTGTCTGAGATATTAGCCCTTCAGTTCCTTACTACTTGGAAAATTTCCAATGCCTTAAAGATATTTTGGCCCTTATTTTCTAGTTATTCTTGGTGGGAAGGTTGGTCAGCAACTAGATAATGTTTTTATCCCTAGAAGAAGAATCAGTGAGAAAGCTTTAAGATAAATATCCAACAATTACTGTTTAATTAAAACATGAGTGTTTTAAAAGAAAAGAACAAATGTGCTATTAATTTTGATTCATGTTAGCATTTTAAATTTTGATAATTTTCATAGGAGGATCTTAAAATTAATTTTTTAGAATGTCAGTGTGCACTTTTAGAGATATGTAAGTATTGGGTAAACGTTATATACTGTCAAGAGGGTGCCAATTGTTGGCTCTTATAGACTAGTTTTAAAAGGTGATCAAAAGTAGCATTTATCATCAGGAAGTTAATGAATACTTCACATTTCAAGTATCTTGCTAATAGTCATTATTTTCTAAATTAGTTTAATTCCAGTATCCATATAAATGTCGTTTCCATTTGTATTTTTTTTTTTTGAGTTTTAAATTCGAAGTTAAAATCTTTTTTTTTTTTAATTTTTATTTTTACTTTATTTTACTTTACAATACTGCATTGGTTTTGCCATACATTGACATGAATCCACCACGGGTGTACATGCGATCCCAAACATGAACCCCCCTCCCACCTCCCTCCCCACAACATCCCTCTGGGTCATCCCCGTGCACCAGCCCCAAGCATGCTGTATCCTGCATCGGACATAGACTGGCGATTCGATTCTTACATGATAGTATACATGTTTCAATGCCATTCTCCCAAATCATCCCACCCTCTCCCTCTCCCTCTGAGTCCAAAAGTCTGCTATACACATCTGTGTCTTTTTTGCTGTCTTGCATACAGGGTCATCATTGCCATCTTTCTAAATTCCATATATATGTGTTAGTATACTGTATTGGTGTTTTTCTTTCTGGCTTACTTCACTCTGTATAATCGGCTCCAGTTTCATCCATTTGTATTAGTAAAGAAATTTTAACAAATAGAGCTTATTTGAGGGTCTGCTAATTATTGTCAAAGGAAGCCAGTGTGATTTACCTGCCAGTATGATTTACTTCAATAGCGAATATGTTAAACAAATGTATACAGTACTCTATTCATATGGAATAGAAAATGTGAACACTAGAGGGTGCAATTGCACCTTTAGTTCTACATTTCAGCCTTTAGAAATGCATTTAATAGCTGAGAGAAAAATTTGAAGAATTTACTGTTTGCTGAATGTGCACTATTTATGGAATTGTGTTTAAAATAAAATAAGTCATGTAAAGGAGAAGTATAAACTTCAAAATTGTGTAAAGTTTTCCTTGACCTTGCACTTTTATAAAGTGACAAATTTAAATCTCAATTAGAAACTGTTTCCTAAAAAAATTGTGCTTATCTGAATAATTTTTTTTTACATATAAAGAGGTAAGGCATGCATATCTCAATAAGATGTTTCTCTTTTATAGAGCTTAATTGCTGTTAATCAAAAATATTTTTCCCTTTTGGGAAATAACCGCTTCCAAAAGGATATTGTATATTGGTAACTGCAATATGACAAGACTTCGATTTTTTAGGAAAAAATATAAAGACCCACTAGAAATAAATGATGCCATGTCAAGAGAGTTCTGACATTCAATAGTTAATACATTCAGTTTTTGTTGAAAACCCAGAAGTTTCAGACAGTTGCAAATCAGAAACTTCAGTTTCTCTCCTGAAGCAGCATTATCCTATTGTAGTGTAGTGGAGGATATGTGTGCAAAGCTTTGAATTTTTATCTCCAAGTTTGACTCTCTTCCATAAGTAGAGGTCTCCTTTTGTTTTTTTCATAGGAAAAGTTTGGCTTAGGTTTTTCTAAGTTTGACAAAAATTAGCTTTATCACAAAACCTATATACCTGTGCAGTAAATTTGTATAATGTAGGAAACCTTCTTGCAGATTTTTTGAAGTTATAGGAAATAAATACCAGAGAAATATTCCTTTTTTTTGTTTGTTTTTGCATTAACAAACTTTACACCCCTGGCTTTTGGCTTAATTGGACAGTAATTTAACATTTAGCTTTCTGCTAACACCTAAAGGTTAGCATTGAAGGATTTGGTTAGTTAACTGGCATTAAGCTTATGCTTTTGTTTGAGGGGCCCCTCCTGATATTCTATAGAAAGAGCAAAAGAAAGAATTAGAGAGGAGAGGAAGAGAAGCATACTACTTTAAGAATCAAATTGTTAAATTTAATGTATTATTGGAGATAAATTTGCTTTTTGAACTTCATTTCAATCTGAACTTCCAGAGCCATTGTAAATGAGGTGATCAGACAGAGCACAGCCTTGGTTAATACTCACTGCCATAGGGTACTTATAATTGGAAGCATCTGCCCTCAAAATAATATGAAACACATTTTCTAAAAGATGTAGGTATTAAGAAGGACTACTAAAAACAGGCCAAATACAAATAAAGCAGTTGGCTTTTTGAAGGAGTAGCTAGAACTTGTGAACAAAAGAAGAGAATTTGGGGGAAAACAGAAAAAAATGCAGAGTTGATGATGCTATGGATGCTGCCAGTGTTATATAAAAGATCACTGAACCTTGAACACAATATATTATAAGTTTCAAGTAAGACTCTGAGATTATAGCAATTTAAAGGTACATTAGAGAGTTGATTGTCAAGTGTAATTTGAAAAGGTGGTTGGGTATCAAAAAATAGCATTTCCTAGAAATATTTCAGGATGGCAGGTAGAAAGCACAGTTATTATGAGTCTTAATCAGGCAAATATATGGTTCAAAGAGTGATATTTATGTTTTTATTTTTTTGCAGAAAGAAAGCACATATTTAAACTGAGCCTCTGATCAATCTGATTTATTCCACACAGAAAGAATATGCAGGTCTAAAGTATCCATTTTCTGAAAAATTAACGTATCATGCTTTTTATGTTGCCTTTTGCTACCATCTTATAGAGATATCCATTACCTGTATTGGACTTCTAAGTTGCAAATTTCTAAATTGATATACACACACATACCATATATCCTGTACACATCTATATACAGCTTTGTACGCATACACACACATATACACACACATACACATACATACACAATATTCCAGGCTAATTTTGGTCACAATATTTTAGTTTCAAAGTTTTCACTGAAGTGAATTTTTTTGAGTGGTTAGACCCACATTTGAACTTCCTCGGGGCAACAGATATCCAAATATTTTCATGAGGAACATAGAAAATCAGTTTTATTTAGAACTCAGGCAGTCACATGACTTGCAGATTTCCTGATTGAGACCTGGGAATTTAGGGTAGCTGCCCCTCATGGGTAATTGTAGTGAAGTTTCTGAGGTTTATGATACATATATTTCTGAGTGACATACTAGTGAGAGGTGCAAACTCTGAAACCCATATTACATTGCATCAAAGGTCACTTAGTTCAGTTTGTTGGTTGGATCTCTTGGTGGAGAAAGGGAGATTTTTTTCTGTTTATTGATGGTGATGTATTGTAAATACTAAAAAAATATTTGTTGAATTCATTTAGTCCTACCTTTGTTCATTCAATGCGGTTAGAAATATGTAGGAAGGGCCTACTCGCTCTAGGTGTTGGTAAACAAGATAGAGTTCCCTGCTTTCTTGCAGTTTACAGTCTAATGGTTCAGATAACTATTAACAAGTATCCTTGCAAATAATATATAATTATAAATCATGAAAGTGCTATTTTAAGGGAAAATATCATAGAGATGATTCAGAAAGATTATCAGAAGTGGTATATGAGAAAAGAGCTAAAGAATGAGATCACTGAATTACTGACTCAAGAGGTGAGAAAGGTGGTGACTGAGAAGCAATGGGATTAGTATTTTAGGATGGTGGAGGAGGTTAGGAGAAGGATTTTCCAGGCGGAAAAGGAATGACAAGTGGAAAAGTTCTAAAATGTTAAGCTGAAATTTCTTGGTGCCTGGAGATTTATAAGAAGCAAAATATAACACGTATGTCAGTTCAGTTCAGTCGCTCAGTCATGTCCAACTCTTTGCAACCCCATGGGCTGCAGCATGCCAGGATTCCCTGTCCTTCACTGATTCCTGGAGCTTGTTCAAACTCATGTCCATCGAGTTGGTGATGCCATCCAGCCATCTCATCCTCTGTCATCCCCTTCTCTTCCTGCCTTCAATCTTCCCTAGCACCAGGGTCTTTTCCAGTGAGTCAGTTCTTCGCATCAGGTGCTTTAACTTCAGCATCAGTCCTTCCAATGAGGATTCAGGACTGATTTCCTTTAGGATGGACTGGTTTAATCTCCTTGCAATGCAAGGGACTCTCAAGAGTCTCCTCCAACACCACAGTTCAAAAGCATCAATTCTTGGGCATTCAGCTTTCTTTACATTCTGTCTAACTCTCACATGCATATATGACTACTGGAAAAACCATAGCTTTGACTAGATGGACATTTGTTGGCAAAGTAATGTCTCTTCTTTTTAATATACTGTCTAGGTTTGTCATAGCTTTTCTTCCAAGGAGCAAGCATCTTTTAATAATATGTATGTAATTAATTATTATTCAGTTGCACTGCTGATTGCAGTCCTATTATCATTTTCCCAACCTGAGCAATAGTCCTACGACCCAGCCTAATTTATAGAAAGGAAATGTGATTATGGGTCAAATGGCAATGTTAGTCCTTCATGTAAGCACCCTATTTGTCATGTGTTCATGGTTTTCTGTCATGTCATTGACTGTGGTCACAGGCTGGGTAAACTGTGGTTTTAAAGGGGAGATACTGGCAGTTGGCAGTACTGTTGTTGGGACCAGAAAGAACTATTCATTCTTGTCCCTGATACTGCTATGTAGGTAAATTCCAATAAGGAATTCCACATGGGGAAGGTACTTGTTCGCTCGGTCGTGCCTGACTCTTTGCGACCTCATGGACTGTAGCCTACCAGGATCCTCTGTCCCTGGGATTCTTCAGGCAAGGATACTGGAGAGGGTTGCCATTTCCTTCTCCAGGGGATCTTCCCAACCCAGGGATCGAACCCGGGTCTCCTGCACTGCAGGCAGATTCTTTGCTGACTGCGCTACAAGGGAAGCCCTCATAAATTATCTAGTGTACTTTTAAACACCAAATACTCAAGTTCAACACTTAAAGTATTACAACAGAGAAAGTCTAGGTGTTTAAATCAACTTTATGTAATTATATTTATTTTGGAGATTAATAGAACATATGGAAATAGTAAAAGTTCTGAGAAATAATGTAGACAGAAATGTGTTTTACTGAACTTTTTCAGTGTCTCCAAAACAAAACCTTTTTGGCCTTGGAACCCTCTTTTGTTATACTTATCACCATTTTAAGGAACTAGTATTCTTTAGTTCACGTTTTGAAGGAATACTGGGCTCTAGTATATGCTCTAATGGTTTAGGGCTTTCAGAATTATTGGATTGCTAGCAAAGCTGTCCATTGACCCCTGAGTGTAGCTTTTGTACCAGCTGTTACTGTATTATTTTTCTTGGTTATTTGTGTTTTCTTCATCACTTATTCCAGTTTCTCACAATTGACGATTCCCTGATTCCAGCATGTGAAAATTATGTAATGTGTTAATACTTTGCTTTATAGATGTATTGGTGATTAAAACACGTATACTTAGAATGTTAAAGTATGAAATCATTTTTTTAAATAAAAATGTAATGCAAATTTTACATGCTGTGTATTTCAATGCATTTTAAAATAACATCTTTACTGTCTTTTTTTCTTTGCAAAATTTTTGTACAGTACTCCAGTGTGCGGATGCATACCAAGTCGCTTCAGTTGTGTCTGACTCTTTGTAACCCTATGGACTCTAGCCTCCCAGGGTCCGTGGGATTCTCCAGGCAAGAATACTGGAGTGGGTTGCCATGCCCTCCTCCAGGGGATCTTCCTGACCCAGGGATCAAACCTGTGTCTCTTATGTCTCCTGCATTGGCAGGCAGGTTATTTACCACTAGGGCCACCAGGGAAGCCCAGGGTACTCCCAGTAAAACACATTGCATGAATAGAATCACATCTGGGCATATTCTAAAGGGGAATGGTCAAAATGTCATTAAATGACATTGAAATCGTCAAACGGTCTCAGACCAATTATGGAATTTGAGGGACTCAAAGCAAGTGTCACTATTTGAATTCTGAGTCCATAGTTTAGGTATTACCTTTTAACTTAAAAAAAAATGTATTTTATTAATTTATTTTTATTTCTGGGTGTGCTGGGTCTTCTTCGCTGTGTGCAGGCTTTCTCTAGTTGCAGCTGGCAGGGGCTGCTCCTCCTTGTAGTGAGGTGGTGAGTGGGCTTTCCTTTGTGGTGTCTTCTCTCCTGGAGCACAGGCTCTAGGACTTGCGGGTTTCAGGAGTTGCAGCACTGGGGCTCAGTTCATGGGATGTGCGTGCTCTAGAGCGCAGGCGCAATAGCTGTGGCACATGGCCTTCGTTGCCCTTTGGCATGTGGGTTCTTCTTGAACCAGGGATCAAGCTTGTGTCCCCTGCATTGGCAGTCAGATTCTTAACCTCTGGACCACCAGGGAAGTCCTTGGTGTTACCTTTTAATTTCTATGAGTTGGAGACAGATTTTCTCTTTCTTGGTGATGATGTGTTTCCTATTTTGTGTACTTTTAAAACCTGATAATACAAAGACACTTGAGCTGTGTATCTGGAAAGAGAAAAAGAGAGATGGTTTACTGTATTTCCACACGTAGATCTTTGTCAAATATGATAGGTGCAAAAAAATACATCCACCTGATGTGACTGTACTTTGACATAAGTGAGAGTTGATTAGGAAGAGTGTAGTAGTGTGGTTTAGTTTTCATACTTGTGAGGCATGTGAACACACACACATACACAGAGTCCTTCATGTAATATAGATGCCCAAGTAGCAACAAAAGCTCTATATGGTTTGAATATACAGAGAGGCACACTAGAAGTAATTAGACATTTAAAGGCATTTTAATATATTTTGTTCTCTGTAGCAAATTAAAGTGTTCTTAATTGACTTTAATGATTATTAATTACTAAGAGATAAGAGGATTTTCATGTGAACTGAATCTGGCTTCTATGTACAGTATAAATAAAATGTCAAGAGAATGCATAATGTAACTTTCAGAACAGTATGCTGAGAATTAGGAGATTTGGGTTTTAAACTCTGCCTCATTTAACTTTCTTGCCCTTTAAATTTCCTGAAATTTGAAATTAGGGTGTTGAAATACGTAGTCTCTCTAGTATATTTTCACTCAAAATTCTGAGATATCTATTATTCATAAAGAATATGACTTTTGCTTCTTCTTTTAGAAGGTGAGGAGGGGTGGGGTGTCAAACCATGGTAGTTATTGTCATCAGTCCTTTGGTTTTTTGTATTTTGGGAGTGCCCATGAGAGGGGAATAAAGTAACTAAGTTACATAATGGGCCATGTGGAAATGCTGTTACCGTAGGCAACTTAGAGTTCTGTGATTGCTCAGAGCTCTTTGTTGGTCCTGATAGTGTTGGACCAGTGGGCACTGCAAAGTGGAAACAAGCTATTTTCATCAAGTTCTCTATGTTCCTAACAGCAGTAATTACTTTTAATGTTCCATAAATAAGTGTTTTGAAGATTACCATGTAATTTTTCTACTTAAATTTTTTATTTAATATAGATGGTTTTCTAAGGAAGATCGATGATTAGAATTTTGACTCTCTTTTATTCTTAGATGAACTTAGATGAATTTTTCATAACTCCTTAAATTTGATCTTTGAGTAAAAACATTCTTACATATTGCAGTAACTTGAGACAGACTTTGATTTTTCTGTCTAATACCAACCAAAGTGTAGAGGCTCCTATTTTATATTTATTTATGTGGGGCATTAAAACCGTATGATACTTATTTACTACATAGAGGTGTTTGCACATTTGTCTGTTTAACTCTAAGCAACTAATGTTTAAAGTATTCTTACCTACCAGGTTAAATATCTGTGCTTTGAAAAGTGAACTTAAAATAATCTAGCCTGAACAAGTTAGAAATTATTGAATGTTTTCTAGAAATACTCTTATTTTTCAGTTGACAAGTCATGTTTGACTCTTTGCAAATTTGGAAAATTCAGCAGTGGCCACAGGACTGGAAAAGGTCAGTTTTCATTCCAATCCCTAAGAAAGGCAATGCCAAAAAATGCTCAAACTACTGCACAATTGCACTCATCTCACATGCTAGTAAAGTAATACTCAAAATTCTCCAAGCCAGGTTTCAACGATACGTGAACCATGAACTCCAGATATTCAAGCTGATTTTATAAAAGGCAGAGGAAGCAGAGATCAAATTGTCAACATCCGCTGGATCATTGAAAAAGCAAAAGAGTTCCAGAGAAAAACATCTATTTCTGCTTTATTGACTATGCTAAAGCCTTTGACGCTGTGGATCACAGTAAACTGTGGAAAATTCTAAAAGAGATGAGAATACTAGACCACCTGACCTCTTGAGAAATCTTTATGCAAGTCAGGAAGCAACTGTTAGAACTGGACATGGAACAACAGACTGGTTCCAAATAGGAAAAGGAGTACGTCAAGGCTGTATACTGTCACCGTGCTTATTTAACTTCTATGCAGAGTACATCATGAGAAATGCTGGACTGGATGAAGCACAAGCTGGGATCAAGATTGCTGGGAGAAATATCAATAACCTCAGATATGCAGATGATACCACCCTTATGGCAGAAAGTGAAGAACTAAAGAGCCTCTTGATGAAAATGAAAGAGGAGAGTGAAAAAGTTGGCTTTAAAGCTCAACATTCAGAAAACAAAGATCATGGGATCTGGTCCCATCACTTCATGGCAAATAGATGGGGAAACAATGGAAACAGTGACAGACTTTATATTTTGGGGCTCCAAAATCACTGCAGATGGTGATTGCAGCCATGAAATTAAAAGATGCTTGCTCCTTGGAAGGAAAGTTATGACCAACCTAGATAGCATATTAAAAAGCAGAGACATTACTTTGCTGACGAAGGTCCGTCTAGTCAAGGCTATGGTTTTTCCAGTAGTCATGTATGGATGTTAGAGTTGGACTGTGAAGAAAGCTGAGCACCGAAGAATTGATGCTTTTGAACTGTGGTGTTGGAGAAGACTCTTGAGAGTCCCTTGGCCTGCAAAGAGATCCAACCAGTCCATCCTAAAAGAAATCAATCCTGAATATTCATGGAAGGACTGATGCTGAAGCTGAAACTCCAATACTTTGGCCACCTGATGTGAAGAGCTGACTCATTTGAAAAGGCCCTGATGCTGAGAAAGACTGAAGGCAGGAGGAGAAGGGGATGACAGAGTATGAGATGGTGCATGGCATCACTGACTCAATGGACATGAGTTTGAGTAAGCTCCTGGAGTTGGTGATGGACAGGGAGGCCTGGCGTGCTGCAGTCCATGGGGTCACAAAGAGTCAGACACGACTGAGCGACTGAACTGAACTAAACCCTATAGACTGCAGCATGCCAGGCTTCCCTGCCCTTCATTGTCTTCCAGAGTTTGCTCAAAATGATGTCCATTGAATTGGTGATGCTATCTAACCATCTTATCCCCTGCTGCCCTCCTCTCCTTCAATTTTTCCCAGCATCAGAGTCTTTTTCAATGAGTCAGCTCTTAGTATCAGGTGGCCAAGGCATTGGAGCTTCAGCTTCAGCATCTGTCCTTCCAGTGAATGTTCCGGGTTGATTTCCTTTAGGATTGATTGGTTTGATCTCCTTGCAGTCCAAGGGAGTCTCAAGAGTCTTCCTCAGCACCACTGTTGAAAAGCATCTAGAAATATACTATGGGCAGAGTGACTGATATTTTAACAGTTGGTTACAAACACATAGCATAGTGTTTGCATCTCATGAACCCCAACCTAGGGCTCTATCCTTGTTGCAAGGGTAATGCTTTTATAACTATTGTGTACCATATGTTGACCCTAGAATGACATCTATGTTTTTACCAGCTGACTACTTCATTTGTGTATCATTAGAGATGGATTTCTGGACTTCCATCTCATGATAATTATATAAAAATCAAATATCAAGAGTTTCTTTAATTTGAAGGTAGGTCATATTTACTTTTGGAGAAGGAAATGGCAACCCACTCTAGTATTCTTGCCTGGAGAATCCCATGGACGGAGGAGCTTGGTGGGCTACAGTCCATGGCGTCGCAAAGAGTCAGACACAACTGAGCGACTTCACTTTCACTTTCACTTTATATTTACTTTTCCACTAAGTTCACAACAGTGAAGATTTCTATACATTTCTTGACTATATCTTTTTGCCTATAGCTTCCCCTCTCCTCCAAATCTCTGACATTCTCAGTTGTATTTTGCCATCTTTCTCTTGCTCAGTTCATTCAAGTTATTTACTGATAGAAAGCCAATTCACTGAAACTTGTCCTCTATTATCTTTCTTACATCTTCAGTATTTGCCTACTTTACTAATTTTAAGAAGTTCTCTAGAAAATTGTTTTTTTGTTTGTTTTTTTGCTTTTACTTTAAATTTGGATTACAGAACAAGTGGGAGGGAAATGGCCAAGTTATATCAGTGGTTAAATGCTATTTAAAATAAAAGGAACAATAAAAAATCATTGACTCAGAGCTGTTCTCCTATAAGCCACATGCTGTCAAATAATGTTTTAAATACAAAATTACCTTTGCAAATATTTTTGAATACTTTGTGGGAAATGCTGATCATTGAGTTAGGAAATGATGTACATTTAATCTGCCAGAAAAATCACTACTGAAATGGAGCTGATAAACTGTAGTTTATTAATCAGATACACGGATGTTGCCTACTCATGTGTATATTCACTGGACTTAAATTTAGTAAAATATTTTATGAATAAAGCATTTTAAACTCCATTTTACACATTAAAAACTTTTCCATTTATGAAGAAAACCACAGAAAACAGAATACTTTTCTTCTTAAAAAACTTTTATTTCTTCTGGTCTTTGGAGATGATCAGCTGAGTAGAGTACAAAGAAATATTCTGCTTGATAAATAGTACATGGATTTCCATGAACATTAGTTTAGGCTGAGGTCCAGTAATAACTTAGCATCGTCTTATGCAGTGGAATATAAGAATTCATTTCAACTAATATTAAGTATGACACTAATTCGGTATTAAACTCTAAGCACATTAGCAAGTATGGTACAAGGCACTATGACTTTCCATGTCTCTGCAGTAAGTTTTTCATCATTAATGTTTTATGCTTTTTTTCCCTTTTCCATGCACAACTTAACATTTGTGATAGTGTGACTTCAGAACAGCCCTGCCATTAGAATTTTTATTTATATTCATTTAAATATGTATTCCTGATGACCAAATCTAGTCACCAAACACAGTAATCATAATCATATAATCCTATAAGAGTTAATCAAATAGCAGGGACTTGAATTGTTGTGCTCAGTCTCTAAGAATCCAGTCTGTCTAAAGTTTAGATTTTTATAAGCAGACCAAAAAGAAAGCCTTGAATCCTTGTCTGACTTATCAAAGTAATTAAAATTCTATTGTCTGACTCATCTCCCCTTTACAGACCAAAGACAATTCCTGTGGTGTATTATTATGCATTGAAATTGGATGATTGCTTTCCTAAAACATATTCACAGAAACAAATGTGTAAGTGGGTTTGTAATGTGCTTAAGATAATAGGTATTATTATTACAGATCTTCCTTGGTTTTACTTTTCTATCAGTAACTTTGAATACAAAATATGAAAATATTTGTAAAATAGAGAGGCTTTGCAATCCTGAATTATAGAGGATGATCAACCTTCCTGGTTTGCCCAGGACCAAGATGTAACTAGGACTTTAGTGTAAAAGTAGGAGAGTCCCAAGCAATTTTAATTTTAAAACAAGGGCAATCCCAGGTAAATGGGTACAAGTTGGTGACCATAAACCAAAGATGAAATGAGGCTGAAATAAAGACAGTTTGGGGAAAAGGAACTTTAAAAAAATATTTTTCCTACTGTTTTATAATTTTCCAAATTTCTTCTCTTCCCACATCCCTAACTCCAAAGTCAGGCCAGTTAATGTGAATTAATATCACTCTGGATCCAGAAGAAGGCATTACCAACCCTTGGAAGTCCTGCAGAACGCAGTGAGGGGCCGTGGGTAGGGGACTGAGCTCTGCACCAAACGGTCTGGATTTGATATTAGGTGAGTGATGAGATGGTTAGATAGCATCACTGACTACGTGGACATGAATTAGAGCAAACTCCCGGAGATAATGGAGGAAAGAGGAGCCTGGTGTGCTATAGTTCATGGGGTAGCAGAGTCGGACACAGCTTAGAGCCTGAACAACGCAAAGTGAGTGAGTCTCTGCTCCCTTTTCTCAAGTATAAAAGGAAATGATGTCCAACTCGTAAGGCTACATGAACAGTGCTTGTCATACATTAAGTGTTCCAGGAAGTTAGTTATTTTTATTGTGGTCACGATTAAGATGAACACTGTAGAGCAAGCTAGTGTGTTTACCACTATTAGTTACCTTTATATCTAGATTCTTCTGTGAGGGACTGCTGCTTACATGACCTATGAAGCTTAGCTATGTTTTTGTTTGTGTTGGGTTTTGTTTTTGCAATTCAAGACATGTACGTGAAATGACAGAAGGAAATTTCGATTTTTGGACTCTTGCAGGAAATGCTTAGTTCAGTTTAGTTGCTCAGTTGTGTCTGACTCTGTGACCCCATGGACTGAAGCATGCCAGGCCTCTATGTCCATAGCACCAGTGGAATGGGCAGCTGGATAACAAAATTATCACAGTTATTTTGAGGCTAACTATGTTTTTCGTGTAGAATAATACATTCAAAAGAATATTTTTTAATGGCCAGTATTATGATAAAGCTGAATTACTGAAGGTCTCATTAAGTGATTCTGAGATCCCATTAAGTAAGGTGTGGTATTAGTTATTCTCAATCATGAGGGTTGGATGCAGAATTGAAGAGCATTAATATGCCACAGGTGGATCTGGCTACTGGAATTTTGCTTCTGTTAGAGCTATAACAAAGAGAGACTGCTGAAAAGTTACTATGGAATTCCAGTATACAAATGAAGTTCCTTCAAAATGGCATTGTTCTATGATTTAGCATCTAACATTAAGACCTCATCCCAGCTAGGCAGTGGGAAAGCTGAATATATGAAGCTTCATTCCACCCCAAATCTGTGGTAGCCACTTCCAAATAGCAGAAAGTAGACTTGTGTGTGATCTGTGATAATATAACTTAGCCAGTTAAGTTTATTATAAGACATATAGTAAATATATCTGTTGAAATGAAACCATAAGACCTAGATTTTTTATGTAAAATTTATTTCCAGCATTTACCAAATGCAATGCAAAAGATGTTTAAGAAAATATTAGAATCACTCAAAAGGTAGAGATAGAAAACCAAGGTCCCTCAAGATTTAAACAGTCAAGGACATCACTGTAATACTTAAAATATTTATTTTGACTTAGAAAAGCCTAGAATTCAGGAGTTTTCATATATAAAGTATTTAAGGATAATTTTCTTACTCCTTGGAAGGAAAGTTATGACCAACCTAGACAGCATGTTGAAAAGCAGAGACATTACTTTGTCAACAAAGGTCCGTCTAGTCAAGGCTATGGTTTTTCCATTGGTCATGTATGGATGTGAGAGTTGGACTATAAAGAAAGCTGAGCCCCGAAGAATTGATGCTTTTGCACTGTGGTGTTGGAGAAGACTCTCGAGAGTCTCTTGAACTGCAGGGAGATCCAACCAGTCCATCCTAAAGGAGATCAGTCCTGGGTGTTCATTGGAAGGACTGATGTTGAAGCTGAAATTCCAATACTTTGGCCACCTGATGTAAAGAGCTAACTCATTTGAAAAGACCTTGATGCTGGGAAACACTGAGGGCAGGAGGAGAAGGGGACTACAGAGGATGAGATGGTTGGATGGCATCACTGACTCAATGGACATGGGTTTGGGTAGGCTCCAGGAGTTGGTGATGGACAGGGGGGCCTGGCAGTTCATGGGGTCACAAAGAGTCAGACATGGCTGAGTGACTGAACTGAACTGAACTGAAGGATAATTTTAGTTTTTTTCATTATATACAGTAACCCAGCCAAATATATTCTTATAACTTGAACATCTTTTAAAGTGTAAGTCAAATTGTAATAGTCATATCTTCTCAGCTGTTTACTTTGTTTGCAATTATTACAAAAGATTTCTGATTCTCACTATTGGATTCATAAAGGAATATACATATATTTTATCACAAGAATTCCATTTAAAATGAAAATGTAACATCCTCTAGTAGTACATAGATTATGGTAGTTTAAATAGTGAAAAATATTTAGATAACAGTGGAAAAAAAATTTAATTTTTGTAAAAAAAACTGATTTTTTTTCCTAGTTTAAATGCAATTTTTTATTTTTTGGGGAAAATGCTTTAGTTTCTTTTATCCTTTTTATATGTAGACAAGCTTTCTACAAATGAAGATTCTTCTTTCTTTGTGCTGCTCAAAGACACTAAGTAACCCATTTAAGCCTCTAATGAACCTCACAGCATAACCTTGCTTAGCAGTTGTCTAATAATGTCCCCTGTACAATGTTCCTGATATATTTTTAGACATAAACTCTTGGGCTCCTGGACCCCTATAATAGGTCTATAGGAAAGGAGTCTCATTAAGTTTTCGACATTTTCCCATGGAATTAAAGAATTCCCATAGGTTAAATAAGATAAGAATTTGGCCTTTTGCCTGGGAGAAGGAAAATGTCATGGAAGCTCTTTTAGAAAAGAGTCAGTTATACAAAGCCAGAGCACTTCTGCTTGGTTTAGTTTTCATTAAAACAACAATAATTCAGAACTACTATTTACTGCTCTCAGTGTTTGTAAGTTATCCATGTTTGTTTGGGGGAAATCATCTACCTTGTACAATGATTCTGAAATAAATGCACTTCTGAAAACATCCACATTGGAAAGCAGAACAATTGTGTTATTATCATGTGTAGTGAGAGAATTAAATCCTAATCCGGGTAGAATGTTTAGGATTGTGTATCCTTTTTCATTTACACCTTAATTACAGAAAAATTAAATACACTTTAAATCAAAAAGCTTATTAAGGTGACACTAGCTAGCTGGTTCTGTTCTTTTCTTTCCTCCTTTTTTTCTCATTCACCTCCCCATTTTCCTTTTTGCTCCTCTTAGAACAGGTTGTGTATTCAAAAGCAAAAAGTAAGCACTTTTTTGAGACTGATATGTGTCCTTGTCTAAATTTAGATTCCAGTGAATAGTTCTGGATTGCAATTCAGACTCTTAATCTATCTTTTGTCTACTTTGTTTTATTTAGTGTTAAGGAATGGCCAAATAGAACATCGAGGATTATAACACTGAGTTCTCAAGAATAGTAATTAAAGGACTGCTAATAAAGATGCTAAAAATTTAAATGACTAGGTGAAGATTTAGGTAAATATGAGGAATTTAAGTGCTATGGAAGATTCTAAACATGATAGAAGACTTACCCTTGGACAGAAAGGATGCTATCAAAATTGTCATCATTTTAGGAAATACGGAGCAGGCAGGGATGGGGGCGGTGGAGGTGCGGCGGTACGCTCTACAGTTTACCCCGGCCGTCTAGGGTCCCCCCTTTTCTTTAAGATTTTCTCTCTTCTTCAAAGTTTGTGTCTTGCCATTCAAGGGGAAGGCTAGCGTCCTAACAGTTTGGTTATCAAGAAAGTAATTTTAAAGATATGGTTCAATTTCAGAGTGAACTTTTTGGAATACCGCAGTGATTTTGACCTGCCCGCCTCCCGCCCCTGACACCCCTCTGCAAATTCAGCAGGTGGAGGGAGGAAGGCCCTTGCATAAACTATTCCGCGGACACTGGTTAAGTGGGACGGACAGTGGGGAAGCTGAGCAGCCTTCCAGGGCTCAGTCCCATCCCGTTCTGGCCTTTGCCCTAAGAAGAGTTCATGAATCCGAGTTTAGAAGGAGCGGAAAGGGCACTCATTCGAAGCAGCTGGAAACGCTGGCGCGGGTGAGGGGTGGGATCCAAAGCTCCCCCTCTCCGCCGGAGGCACCCGGGGGTGAGTGGAAACCCCTCCCCTGCACGGACGCGCTCCCCTCTCCTGAGAGGCAAGTTGGTTTTCAAGCGTTACCACCTGTGTGAGGCGCTCCCGGTGAGGAAGGCGGCGAGGCAGACGCGCGAGCTCAGCCACAGGCTGGGGATCCTTTCTCGGCGAGGCTGGCAGCCCAGACACCTCCAGAAGTCAGAGCGCTTACGATGCAGGGTCCGCTCTGCACTCGCTCGTCGCGGGGACTGTAGTCCGCGCATCCTCCAGCCCGGGAGGCTCCGGGGCGGCAGACGCCTCCCCAGTCTGCTCGGGGTCCCCCCGGTCCTCTCCCGCTCGCCTCCCCGCCCCCGAAGGAGCGCTCCCGCCTCGCTCCGCCCGCGCACCCCCTGGCGCGCCCAGAGGCTCATCAGGCTCCCCCCACTCTCCGCCGGCTTCCTTCGGCGCCCGGCGCGAGGGACCCGGGCAGACCGGCCGCGGCCTCGGCGTCCCCCACCCCACCCCCACCTTACGAGTCCCTTCTCCCGTTGCTCGGCCACCGCGCTCGCGTCTCTTCCCCGGCGCCCGCCACGGTTCAGGTGGAAGCCCGGCCCGACCTGCCGTTTGGCTTATCCCTGCTCTCAGCCTCACAGGCAGCCCGGAGAAGTGGAATCTGCACTGAAACTCTCGGTGGCTGGAGCCGGCAGACTGGGCATGCTCAGAAGCCAAGCCTGGCTTTGGTCTCAAGTAGGACGCTTTCGCACTCGGGAGGCGGCGGCGACTTTGGGGAAAGTTGATCGGAGAGGGGAGGAAGCCCCAAGACGCGGAGCAGCGGCAGGAAGGAGCCCCCGGCAGCCCGGAGGAGCATGGGCACCCTGCGGGATTTACAGTACGCGCTCCAGGAGAAGATCGAGGAGCTGAGGCAGCGGGATGCTCTCATCGACGAGCTGGAGCTGGAGTTGGATCAGAAGGACGAACTGATCCAGAAGCTGCAGAACGAGCTGGACAAGTACCGCTCGGTGATCCGGCCGGCCACCCAGCAGGCGCAGAAGCAGAGCGCGAGCACCTTGCAAGGCGAGCCGCGCACCAAGCGGCAGGCGATCTCCGCTGAGCCCACCGCCTTTGACATCCAGGATCTCAGCCATGTGACCCTGCCCTTCTACCCCAAGAGTCCACAGTAAGCAGGGGTTACGCTCCGGGTCCGTGTGGCGCCCGGTCGGGGGGGAGCTGCGGGTCTCTGTATCGTCTGTCGGCTCCCGCCCCTCCCGCTTGCCTTGTTGATCCTCACCCTCAGAAATGTTTCATTTTAACCCGCACTTCTTGCGGGGCTGTGCACGTTTCTCAGATCAGACTCACTGCACCTACGTTGCCTCCCTGTCTTTGTTAGATGTCAAGCTATTTTATATATATACATATATATATGTATGTATATATATGTTCATATAGGCCATCTACTCTACGTAGAGTTTGAATGCGCCCCAGGTGTATGTCAGCTTGTGTATGTATGAGAGAATTGAAAGCCTCATCTCCCAAATGCTCTGGCAAACCTGCCCAACCGGAAAATCCTAACTGCAGGCTCCTCAGACTTGAAATGCGTCTGCTATCACCCTTACTTTCTATGCTTTTGTGGCTCTCCCGGATTTCTCTACATGCTAGCGATTCTCGCTGGTACTCTTCAAACCTGATGTTCTGGCATCATTAAAGTGTCAGAAATAAGCAGATACACATATAAAAGGAAAGAGTTTTTGATTTCCAGAATTGGATGACATTTACAATCCACAAATGGAAACCTAGTCTGTTGATTTTGTAAAAAGATTTTTTTCATAACATTTGAGGAAGAATATTGCTTATTTTCCTTAAGGACTTTATATAATGTTGCTAATGGGGTGCCTCTATCTCCCCCAGAGGGTTACATGTTTCCAGGGTCAGATGAAGAGAAGTCCACTTACCTTTATTGACATCGTGGTCACATTATTTGCCTCACTTCTGGCTTCTGATGCAACCACTCTGGTATTGTTCTAGCATTATAAACAATTGTGTAGTTCTGCTGTCAGTGGGCTTCACAACCTGGGTGGGAAAGTTGAATGGAACTTGTTACACATCACTCAACTTGGAGTTCTTATAGATAGTAAAGTGGCAGGAACATGAGGTTAATACAGAATAAGCACCCAGATGAATGGTATTTTAAGTCGCTAATGACAATTGATAAACCGAGGGGTTTGTTACTCTATTCCAAACTACATCACACTGGCTGGATGACACGTGTTACATAATACAAGGTCCCTGGGAGCCTTTCACTTAATAAACACAAAGATTTAATATAAGGAGAAAGAGTATTGGACTGTTCCCATTTGTATTTATTGGATGGGGGGGCGCAGATTGTGAGTATATACTAATTATAGTTTTGAAAACTTAGACTTGTTCCTCTTCTTGTTGGTTGCCATAGAGCATTCGCTGTTTCCTCATGCAGATTTAGCTTAAGGAGGAATTGGTATTCTGTGTGTAGGGAGAAAAGACAATAAAGATACACATTTCTGAGATTCTAGCCTCACCAGGTTGCCCTCATAGTTGAGTGGATTGGATCTGCTTTAGAAACCTGAGTGATCTGAATCCACTTCAGATTTCTCCGGTAAGTTAATTTGCAGTGCTGACATGCTTGCCTGTTTCAGCTAACGAGGTACATGCCCATCTCTCCAGGGCCAAGTTTTGCATAATGAAAAAAATAACTCAAAGACAGCTCTCTGCGTCTTTCAGCACTCCATAGGATCTCATTTTAGTGTCGGCAGGACTTTGGAGTCACTCAGAGCAAAGAAAGACCATTTTAATCAGTTTTATTTGAAACATGATCAAACCAGCTGATAACGCCAACAAAACAATTGATCGGACAAGATCTAAAAGAATCGAAGCAGTGTAGTCTGAGCTGTATAATGTGGTAAAATTTTAGAAATCTCCTAGTGCATGACATACAGAACAACTAGATTTATTTTTTTAAGTCCATGGTGGAAAACGAAGTTAGCGTGGCAGATAATTCACAGCATCTAGTTATGATCAACGTTTTATCAGTTGAACCACACTGTGTATTTGCATTCTGACCTTTATTTAATGACTTGTACTCTTAGGAAGTCAGCTATTAAGGTATCACCGTGAGGGGTGTGGGGATTCTGAAGGATTTATATTGAAGAAAACTATAGAATGAATGTCTTCCAAACTTAAATAATTTTGGAAAAACATCTGTTCTTTTTTCACGCTTACATAAAGAAAACTAGAATAAAATTGGCTTACGTGGTAGAGTGTACCTTGGGTAAGAGGAGAAGCATATTGTATGCAAAGTGATTATAGTTAGGTCGTTTGAATGATCATACAAGGTAGTTCCAGGAAGAATTAGGGAAACTTAACCAAAGTGAAGGAGACTTGTTTGAATTTCTGTTTATTTCACTATAAACAATTTGATTATGCCGACTTACTGGCAACAAGTGTTTATGTCTTTATATTTTATTTTTAGTACAGCCTACATTTGGTCATCTTTTTAAAACTTGCAGATTTTTGAGAGTTGGAGTTAAAATGAAATCATCAAAATAGCCCAAAATTGATTGCAAATTCATGCTCATGTAGTCTTCTATTCTCTTTCTACTGGATGTAGGTAACTGTCCAGAGAATGTCCTACTCAGTTATCTGATGTATGCATATATGTATGTTTACTTTTTGCTTACTGAGGTTGCCTTCTAAGGATTAGACTCTTTAAAAAACTTCTGTGTTTTTTTCTTTAAGTAATCATTTGAAAAATAGTATAACATGTAAATTAACTTATGAACTTAAATCATCCTAACAGTTTTGGTTCGGAGTTTTCCCTGTATGCTGGGAATTGGAGGGAAGGCTGTGTGGGGGTCCAGCTCACAGCCAGGCACTCCTGCCGCACCTGTGAGTGCCTGTGAGGGTTGGTATTTCTGTTTGACTCTTTTACACGTGTGCAGAAATAGCCCGAAAACGCTTTTTCTGTTGTGAGTGTGATGAGCAAAAGAACTGATGAGCAAATTGGAATCTATACTCCACTGCTCCTAAAAATCTACTTGAGAAGGTAAAACTATCAGACTGTATGTTTTGGGTTGAATTAGGTAAATAAATCCTTAAGGATGAAAACTGTATATTCATTTTTTTGGACCAGATAGCCTGTTGATTACACAGACAGTGTAGTTCTCATGGATTTTTAAAGTAATTTTATTTCATGCTAGTTTATTCCTGAAAATTGACTCTATGGTAGGTTAGAACATTCAGTCACTGGTCTGTTGAGCTCTAAACCCTTTACCTATCGTAAATATTCTCAAGTCCTTTCCATTTTGCTGTCATAAGAGTTGAGTTCCTGTCAGAAGTTGTTAGTGTCTCTGTATTTTTGTTAAGCTGTTAGCCCAAAGGTAACCGAATTTCAAAGGATAATGACATGTTTTGTTTTGTAACATTACACGCTTGACTGTGAAGTACTTTGGAGAGCTGAGGATAAAAAGAAATATATTCTTCTTATTTTTAGTGAGGCATTAATTTTAACACAATCTTATCTGATTATTTTTTAAGCCTTGACATAGTACATTTCAAGAGGAGTAGAATCTTCCTGAAAGCTCTCTGTTAAATTCTGTAGGAAGCTGGGAAAATTCTAGGATTTTGGTGTAATCATAGATGGCATAATATTAAAGCATAATTATTATCAGAGGTAACAATTACATTTCAGATGCGTCCAGTAGGTCAGTTCAGCACTTTTGTGGAAGGCACCATGTGTGAGTTAGTGTCAGGCGTTTGAATGTGAGATGTGTGAGTCCTATCACAAAGGAGTTAACCAGGGCTTATCAATACTGTACAAATGAATATTCTAGATATAGAGGAAGGCAAGTCACATAGGCGATCCCTAAGACAGTTGGTAAAACATAATTGAGCCCATTTAATTTTAGGGTATCAGAAACTCTTGTGGAAGTCAAGGTGTTTAAAGGAAGTATTTGATCGATGTCATGATTTAGGTGAGTGGTGACGGGGTGAGAGTGGTGGGGTTAGGGTGGGGAGGGCCATCAGCAAAGGGACAAGACAACAAAGGAGAGCAGAGGGTACATCCGGGGAATCACAGGAACCAGTGCCTAAACCAGAACACCATAGTGGGCATTGAGGAAAACCAAGCTTCAGCCGGAGAGGATCAGGATGAGTAGCTGAGAGGGCTTTTCTGCTTGTTTTTAGAATAATTGAGGAGGGTGTGTGTGTGTGCGTGCACGTGCATGCACGCACACTTACACTGAGGACTAATTGTTACCCATTAGTAAAGCTCTGAATCTCAGAATGTCATTCCAGTCCAGCATCTCCCACCTGCATGGTTCTGATAATAACTAGAACTATCCTGACTAGGTAATAATATTTAATTTAACCAAGCAGCAGATGATTAACACTCTTAAAGAAGCTGAGTTCCTCTCTTAAAGAAAACAAGTTCCGCTTTCCACTCTAAATGTTCCCACTGGAAATAATCTTGTTTTATGCCACAGACTAGCATGGTGGATTCTTCACACACCCCAGCAAACAGAACTTAGGTGGGACTTGAACCTCAAGTTGATTTTGTAAATTCATCTTCCTTGTTCTTGTGGGGGAGTTCAATTCCAACTTAATGTTTTTCTAATAGACTATCCAATTTAAGTTTGATTGTTAATTTGACATTATACTCTATGCAATAAAGTTAAAGTTGTAGCAGCCTTTATAAAAATAAGACCAGGCTGCTAAAACCCTATTAGGGTATTTTGAAGCACAGTTTGTGCCCCTAAAATGGGGCTTATAATGAAAATACCAACACGCCCTTCAACAGAGTAGCTCTAGAAACTGCCTGAGAATATAAATGACCAACTTCCTTGCTCTCCTGGGCCACATTTCCAAGCTTCCACTACTTTTATTTCACTAAAGAGTTGGGTTTGGATTCTTAACGGGAAAGGATAGAAGAAGGCAGATGATGTCTCTATTGTTGCTGTTTGCAGGTTATAAGGCATATGGACGCCTTTTTTTTTTTTCCCCTGTCTGCCTAGCAATGGAGGGTCTCCATAGTATCCTAGCAACCAGATTTGAACACCAGACTGCTGCTCTTTCTCCCATTTTTGCCATAGGTGCTGCTGCCTATCCCAGAGAACTGGGCCTGATGCTAGCACTCAGACCCTCCGACTTGAATGTTCCATGCTCTGAGAACGCAAGACAATATGATAAATAAGAGCATGCTGAAAGCAGCATTTACCCGTATGCGCAACAGCTTATTATGCAATCACATCTGTGGCATTTTGAATCCTAATCTGAACTGTTGAGCTAGCGCTGTTTGCCACCCCTTCCCTGATATTTCCTCTTATTTCCACACACCCAGCCTTCTGACACCAATTCCCCTTCCTTCTCACCATCTTCTGTAATGACTGCATTCCTCGGCACCTCCTTCAAATGTGTTTTCTGGTAAGTTAAGTATGTGCAGCCTGTTTGAACTCCGAGTATATTTTGTTTCTAAGAGCAGAGGGATGTTCTCCCTCCAAAACTGTCATGTAAATATAAACAAGAGCACAGAATCTGTAGCTGCACAAAACAGATGTTGAGCTAAAGGTAGGACTAATAGTATACTCTCAAAGTGTCTTGCTTCTGAATGGACTTTTTAATCATAGTTATTAATAGGAAAGAAGCCGGAGGGAGTGGGAAGAAGAGATGTGTGTCAGGAGGACAAGAAAGGGCAAAACAGGGTGACTGCGGTGAAAGCTATGGCACGTTTGCAAAGTTGAAAAGGATTAGTGGGCTTTGTGGGCAAGTGAATAGGCAATGAGACTGGAACAGAATTTACAGGTAAGAGAGAACTTTGTGTATGAAAACACCCAAATTGGAATGTACCAATGGTTGGCCTCCTTTGGGAGTTGAAACCATACTGAAATTTTGGTTAAAAAGCCATTAAAATGTTTCCCTGTAGACCAATGCTTGCTTTGAATACCTCATAGTGTCCCTTTGAAACATCCCTTAGTCTGATACCAGGGAGGGCTTGGTGGTCTTTTTGTGCAGACCACCATGCAGAAAAAGAAAGTGGAGGATAAGTCAGTGCCTCACTGTTCCTGAAGAGAATAGGTCAGAATGGTACCGCCCATCATGGTCGCAATGGCTGACATTTATCAGCCCTTACTCTGTGTCAGACCAGTGCTCCCTGCGCTTTACATAGATTGTCTTTTTTTTAAATCAAATAACCTTGTGAGGAACACTCCAGATTACCCCGTTTCATGACAGTGAGGGACAAGACACTGACATTCAGAGAAGCTAAATAACTTGCTCAAAGCCACACACTTTGTAAAAGGCTGAATTGGAATTTGAACTTGAGAGCCCTTCTCATTAGCCTCTAGGTTCTTCTGCTTCCCAAAGGGGTGGGAGGATTAGGCAATTTCATGATCCTAATAGATACCATAAAGGCTGTTCTGTGGGGAGTTATCTGCTCACCAGTAATTAAACAGGAAGCAGAGTGGCTTGGGGAAAAGTGGAAAAAATAAGACAGGACCAAACCAAAGTTTGTTTCCCAAACTTTACTGCTGCACATTAGAATCATCGGAGGAGCTTTATAAAAAAAAACACCCAAACCCATTAATATCAGAATGTCTGGAGGTGGAAGCCAAACATCAGTGTTTTTTAAAGATTTCTCAGATAGTTCCAGTGAACAGCACGATGTGAGAAATAGTCTGGTGAGAAGACAACAGGTGTGTGTGCGCGCGCGCGCGTGTGTGTGTGTGTGTGTGTGTGTGTGTGTGTGTGTGTGTGTTCGGTTCTCAACCCTAGGCTTCATGTTAGAATCACCTAGGGAATTAAAAATTTTTTTTTCCTGGGCTGCCACCTCCAGGGATTCTGATTTAATTGCCTCTTGGTGGACTGGAGGTGGAGGTCTATTGTTTGCGCTCCCAAGGCGACTCTGAGATGCAGCCAGGATCGAGAACCTCCTTGGTGGCTCATTCCATGTTAGCTCCTACAGGTTCCTGGAATTCCATTCCCTGGGAAAGCACTTTTCTTGGTTCATTTTTTTAAAAATCTTTTTTACCAACACTAATCCCCTGCTCGCATTGGAACCAGGCAGATCCAGTTTCCCACTTTCCATAGCAGCCACACTTGTCATTTTCACCATGATCTCTGGGGTGACCTGCATGGCTCTGGGGCATAAAAAGTGGCAGCAGCTCCCTTCCATGGGTAAGTATGCTTCCCTCTTTCTTGCCAGCCATGAGTCCTGGCCACGATTCAAATATGACACCTTAGGATCAGCCATCCGCCCAAGTTTGTTTTCCACTCTCACCAAGGGGAGCTGCCTTGTGAGCCAATAAGGTTGTTTCCTGGTATCCCAGATGCTTCTATGAAATGCTCTGTGCTTCAGGGTGAATCAGTTACGAGCCCTTCCTTGGGAGAGGCGCACAGGGCTTGTAGCGCCTCTCCTTCTGGTATGTGATGTCTCTGTAGCCAGCAACAGTTTTTTTTTTTTTTTTTTTCTCCTACAGATATTTTATCCTTTTAAGGCAAACAGCCTGAGCTCAGGCTGAGGAGTACTTTCCAGGGAGGCTTCAGAGAAAGCAGAGCTAGTACATCAAGCTCTCAGCCCCCTTTCCAGACGGTCTGGTCTGAGTAGTGAGCAGGGCTGGGCACTGCTGGCAGACGAGAGGACTGATGTGATAGTTGTAGTAGGAGAATCTCGGTGTGTCCCCCAGAAAGAGCTAGGCATTCCTGTGCCTTGTGGTCACGACCTCATTGCCGCTCCCATTGCCAAGTTTTGGGTCTGTCTCTAGCCCTTTCCCCTTATATTGTTAAAAAACAAAACAAAACAAAATACAAAGTCTTTAAGATTTTCCTAATTTTCTCTGATAGGAGCCTATTTACATGTGTAATTAATCATTATCTTCTCAGGTAAGGATCAATCAGTATAGTACTTTATATAAGTGATGAAAACAGCTAATATAATTACTAATACTTTTTTGGTAAAAAAAAAATCTCTTTCAAATGGGAGTCAGTGAGAAGCTGTCTTGTTTCTGTCTCCCTCCCTCTAAAACATGAAAATGTATTCAGCTGACAGTGTAATGGCAGAGTCGATGTCATAAGGCTGCACAGAGGGTTGGGGACATTAATTACACAGGGAAGGTAATCATAAGGAAAGTAAACGCTTTCATTATGAATCCAGTTTCTTGTCATGCATTTGGTTATTGGACCTAAATGGGAAGGACAAGAGGAATTAGCAACAATAAGGGAAACAGAAGCTAAAGCATGTGTTCACCGGTGTAGCTTAGCAGTTAGAAGCAGAAAGAGGGTCAGTCAGCATTGATGGTAGCACCCTGGGAAAGGGGCTGTGTCTTAGGATTTTTATAATCCAAGATATAAAAGGATGGGGAATTGTATAGAAGAAGAATCAGTGACAGTTTAGTGTCAATATATGCTACATCCACCTGCATCTACAATTTTTAAAAAAATGTTAATTACCTTTGGCTGTCTAAAGATCATAAGTGCTAATTGAACTTCACCAGAAATCCTTTATGACAGGTGCAATTTCATTGCCTTCCATATAGAGGTGAAGTAACTTAGGCCCTGGAAATATATATGTTAATAGTTCAAATGATTAATAGGTCTCGAAAGCAGATCTCTTAATGCTGTGGACCTTCTAATGTTCAGTTATATTTTCTTACTTTAAGACCATATCTGCTCTTTATGAGTAGCATTGTATTTCTTTGAACTTGAAATAATTATAGTATCACCAGTCAGCTTAATTTGGTTAATTGTATTCCATGTCAGTGATGACAAATACACCTTAGTTAAACACAGTAGTTTTGCTATTTTCTAAAACAATTGTATTACAGGGCTATCAAGCTTTCACCAGATTTAGGCCAAGGAATAATGAGATAACGTGAGGGAAAAGCATCTCCTTTCTGTCTATACTGTAGATCATCTTAATGGTCTAACTCTATCAATAAATTATGGTGTTGACAGTGCTTCTAAGTCTGGACTGGGAGGAAAGAAAAAAAGAGTTGTCATGACAAGCAAGAAAAATGGGAATTTAAAATTTTGCCCCTCTCGATTTATTGCTATTGATGGACTGCAGGGTGGATTGGCCAGTCTTTTTGGCGTTTATAGGTAGCTGGTGAGCATGCTGTCCAAGGCAGCATAGCTCTCACTTACATCTTCTTAAGATGCGCTCTGCCTAAATCATTGGTGACTGAATAACACATTTTATATTACCATGAGGGAGAAAAGATGGCCTCATGTTTGATTTGTATGGTTTTGACAGGGTGTCACCATACCCTTTACAGAGGAATATTAAACATCTAAAAATGACAAGTACTATTTTGCTAAGCCTGTAGTGGCAACTCATGCCAGTGGAAGGAGAGAAAAGAAAAGATGGAGAGGAAGAAACCCTAGAGTCCACTGCCTGCACTGTGGAGCTCTGTGTGAATCATGGTCTTTGTGCTTCCTAACTGCAGCAAGTAGAAGGGGAAAAAGTGGAAGCAGTGACGGATTTTCTTTTATTGGACTCCAAAATCACTGCGGATGGTGACTGCAGTCATGAAATTAAAAGACACTTGCTCATTGGAAGGAAAACTGTGAAAAGCCTAGACAGCGTATTAAAAAGCAGAGACATCACTTTGCCAACAGAAGTCCGTGTAGTCAAAGCTATAATTTTCCCAGTAGTCATGTGTGGATGTGAGACTTGGACCATGAAGGCTGAGCCCTAAAGAGCTGATTCTTTCAAACTGTGGTACCTGGAGAAGACTCTTGAGATTCTCTTGGGCTGCAGGAATATCAAACTAGTCAATCTTAAAGGAAATAAACCCTGAATATTCACTGGAAGAACTGATGCTGAAGCTCCAATACTTTGGCCATCTTATACGAGCTGACTCATTAGAAAAGACCCTGATGCTGGGACAGATTGAAAGCAAAAGGAGAAGGGGGCCGCAGAGGATGAAATGGTTAGATAGCACCATTGACTCAATGGACATGAGTTTGAGCAAACTCTGGGAGATAATGGAGGACAGAGGATCCTGGCATGCTGCAGTCCATGGGGTTGCAAAGAGTTGGACACAACTTAGTGACTGAAAGTGACTGAAAGAGATGGGAATGCCAGACCACCTGACCTGCCTCTTGAGAAACCTGTATGCAGGTCAGGAAGCAACAGTTAGAACTTGACATGGAACAACAGACTGGTTCCAAATAGGAAAAGGAGTACGTCAAGGCTGTATATTGTTACCCTGCTTATTTAACTTCTATGCAGAGTACATCATGAGAAACGCTGGACTGGAAGAAACACAAACTGGAATCAAGATAACCAGGAGAAATATCAATAACCTCAGATATGCAGATGACACCACCCTGATGGCAGAGAGTGAAGAGGAACTAAAAAGCCTCTTGATGAAAGTGAAAGAGGAGAGTGGAAAAGTTGGCTTAAAGCTGAACATTCAGAAAACGAAGATCATGGCATCTGGTCCCATCACTTCATGGGAAATAGATGGGGAAACAGTGGAAACAGTGTCAGACTTTATTTTGGGGGGCTCCAAAATCACTGCAGATGGTGACTGCAGCCATGAAATTAAAAGACGTTTACTCCTTGGAAGAAAAGTTATGACCAACCTAGATAGTATATTCAAAAGCAGAGACTTTACTTTGCTGACTAAGGTCCGTCTAGTCAAGGCTATGGTTTTTCCAGTAGTCATATATGGATGTGAGAGTTGGACTGTGAAGAAGGCTGAGCGCCGAAGAATTGATACTTTTGAAGTGTGGTGTTGGAGAAGACTCTTGAGAGTCCCTTGGACTGCAAGGAGATCCAACCAGTCCATTCTGAAGGCGATCAGCCCTGGGATTTCTTTGGAAGGAATGATGCTAAAGCTGAAACTCCAGTACTTTGGCCACCTCATGCGAAGAGTTGACTCATTGGAAAAGACCCTGATGCTGGGAGGGATTGGGGGCAGGAGGAGAAGGGACGACCCAGGATGAGATGGCTAGATGGCATCACTGACTCGATGGACATGAGTCTGAGTGAACTCCGGGAGTTGGTGATGGACAGGGAGGCCTGGCGTGCTGCGGTTCATGGGGTCTCAAAGAGTCGGACACGACTGAGTGACTGAACTGAACTGAACTGGTGACTGAACAACAAAAACACATATTTAGCAACTATCTGAGGATACCAAAGGTTAGAAAAGGAAGTCCAGAGACACTCAGCAAAGTAAGAGTCATTTTTTGTTTGGAAGATCTGTTCAGTGAATCACTTTTTTATTTTGAGAACTTTTACAGTTCTGAATTTTTAGAAGAAAATCCTTTTTCTCCCACAGCATTTGGTACAGTGCAAAATGAAAGAATTGCTCAAAGTTTCTAGTCATTCACTTAATAATTTATAAAAAAATATAATATTCAACTCCATTATCCATTTGTATGAACAGTGTTTCTTGTAGATCCGAAAAGCTTTAGAATATTTTCAAAGGAACTCTGCTCTGACTGTTTCTTTATAGTGGTAGCCTTCATCAGGGGCTAGTCATTTTCTTCAAAATCTAACTTCAGACTTTTTGTTGTTCTTCATAAAAGAAAAATACAACATGAAAAATTGTAATCTGCCTGACTGCCTTCTAGATGTTTTAGTATTATTTAGTATGGAGATCTATACTCTCTTACTAAAAGAAAATGACTTCTTGTTCATGAAGCATTGAATAACATAAAATTAAATGATTATTACTTTGAAATAGTCCTCATGAAAAGGAACAGCAAAGAAATACAATAAGAAGCCCACTGTGAATGAAACATCTTTTATTAGCTTCTTGCCACCTCTTTGCATACTTCATGAATTCATCTCGCCTTTGCCTTTTGTATGCTTTGCTTAAGGCATTAAGATGCCTTTTCCCTTCTTTTTGAGCTTTGGTGGGAAAGAGCTAGTCTATTTTTTTAAAAGAGATTTTTGTTTTTTTGAAAGAGAACTACTGTCTGTGGCATTTGAAATAATTCTGATATTTAAACAGAATTCTGTTATTTCCACCGAACGTTAGAGTTCATCTATAATATGGTTATTTTAAGCAATCCAAAGTTACCCTTCTATTACCTCAAAAATAAAGAGATAAAAAGAACTGATATAAAAAAATAAACGTTAGAGCTCATGGCAGAATGTGCAGAGAGGTAAACCAGGTAAAGCACGTGACCAGAGCCTTAATACTAAACAGGACACCGCTCATCACGGAGAAGGCGGTCTTTCTCAGTGGACCCTTTCTCTTCTGTGGCTTGTCTTTTTCTTTTGGTACCACCGCTGAGGTCCTGGGCCCTGTAAATCATTCATCATCACAGAGCAGCGCTCTGTCTTCTGGATTCCTAAGGGTTACTGTCAGTGTGATAGATGGAAAAGATCTCAAGTAGACATTATTTGTCTTGGCAAGAGTGGCTTTTTCTATGAGATGAACTTAGAGGTCATTAAATAACACCGAGGCGAACCCTTGCTAGTGAGTTTTTAAATCATGATGGATTTCCCCCTTCTCTTCTTGACTACCATCACCATATTTCAAAGCTTCTCTCTGTAGTTCAGTCTATTGCTTCATCATGACTAAGGGGAAAACTTTTCTTGTTCAAACTAGGCTCATTCTTTATCTTACTTCGTTTTTTCCCCCAGACATAGGGAACAATTGCTCTCGTCTTTACTGAAATCCTTTATAAAATGAAGGTAATAATTGTCACTTTCAAGCCTTGTCTTTCCTGGTCAATTAGTGTTGCTACTGCTGCTACTGCTAATTATTACTCAAATATTTGCCTGACTGTAGACTACATAAGCCTTCTCACTCAATTCTCACAGTAATTTGATAAAGTAGGTACCCTTCATCCCATTTCTTCAGATAGAGAAAGTGAGGCACACAGAAGTTAAACAACTTGCTCAAAATAAAATTGTAGGTTGAAACCCGCAAAAGCACGTGTATGTGGCCCCAGAGTCCATGCGTGCTCTCTGTGTTCCATGCTGTCTCGCTGATTGTCCCAACAACTCATTTTTTTAAGGATATGTCCTATTCCAATTCTCTTTTATGACTGTGTTCCTTTTGGTGGTAGTGGGGGTGGTGGTTTCGTCACTAAAGTTGTGTCTGATTCTTGTGACCCCATGGGCTGTGGCCCACCAGGCGTCTCTGTCAGTGGGATTTTCCAGGCAAGAATACTAGAGTGGCTTGCCATTTCCTTCTCCAGGGAAATCTTCCCAACACAAGAGAAGCCTGGTCTCCTGCATTGCAGTTGGATTCTTTACTGACTGAGCTCAGGGAATTTTTCATATATCCACATTTTTTCATGCCCATATACTGATAAACATGTGGTGGCCAAGAATTATCCCCTTTTGAGGCTAGTAAACCTAAGTATCAAGGAAGCTCTTCTTATAGGAAACTGTATTTCTGTGGTGTTCAAATTGTTATCTAATACGGTTGCTTGTGCCTAAAGTAGTTTTTGCTGTATCATGTGCAGAAAACTTGCTCTGTCTTGTACTTTCATATTTTGTTTTTGTTTGTTATCAGAATGGTTTTAGTGGCCTGTGCCACTAATTTTAAATTTAAATTTTCATTTTAAAGAAACATTTCCTCATTTATCAATGCTTTATTTCCTTATCTATTTCCCCCTAAGTGTTAGCATCTTAACTTAACTGAGTATTCTTAGAAACTTCATAAAATACCCTCTGATTCTTTTTTTTTTCCTGGTAACATGATCTGTGAATTAGTTTTCAGCTGTTTATTTGTTCAGTTTTTACCAAATATTTCCTAAATAATTAGTGTAGAGCTCTGCTGGATGCAGCTCTTTCTCAACCCCAAAAATGCTAAAAAAAAAAGACATTACCTTTTCAGGACTCTTACAACAAGAATTAAGCCCGGGGTGCCTGGCCTGGAGGCTGGTGTCCGGGTCTCAGTGTCGACTTTGTAGTGCTGTGTACTTAGACTTCTTCATGTCCCTCCGAGTTTGAATTTCTTTAGGTTGGTCATTGGTTGGTTAGCATCTCCTCTTGCAAGACGGTAAATTCCGTGAAGGCAATACCAGTTTCTCTCCTGCTCCACGTCGTACCTTTGGAGCCCAGAATAGGGCTGGCGTACAGTAGCTGCTTTATGACTCTTGGCCAGAAGAAGGACAAAAAACAAGCCTCTCCAAGTTCTTGGCCCTCGTATGCGTCATCTTTTAAATTTAAAATTTTGAGAATGGGAAGCACATCGCGGGGCTCAGTAGAGCTTGGGGGCATCTTTGGCTTGGCCAGAAGAATTTTACAGACTTTGGACTTGAACGCCTTGCCGCACCTCTGTGGGACGCCCTGTGCTCCAGGAGTTCATCACAGCTCCTAACACTCTATACAGCCTTTACCCAGCTCATCATCTCTCCTGGCCTCTGAAGGCATTTCAGATTTTCACTCGAAAACCTGGGATTGCATGGTCTTGAAAAGTCCCTTCTAGATGGACTAAGATGAGATTCTAAATTCTTTTTCTAAGGAAACATATATTTTCTCCAACTGAAATGTCTCAACTTAAGCTCTGTGACATGAAATCTCATAAATAGGTTAACCTCAAAAAGTAACTGGGTTAGTTGAGAAATACATGCCTGGAATGCATGGAAATAGCTTAAAGAATAATCTATCAAAAATTTAAATCCTTTTTGTGAATACAGAATTCTCACTAACAAAATTCTGTCAAGTTTATGATAATAGCTTGCTGATTTTAACTATCCAAATAGTCACATAGATTTTAATATTATGAGATGATAGAGACCATTAAACTCATGATAACGTTTCATTAGGTGTTTACCTCAAGAATAACCATAATAAAATAGGGAACATTTAAAGGCTGATTCTGTTTGGCATATTGTCTCTTAACTCTTCAGAATGGAACCTGAAAACACCCAATCCTAGGAAAAAAACCTTTTTTAAACTCTTATCTGACCTTATGCTTCTGTTAATGTCTGAGGTTAAATTCCTAAAAGTCCTATGTACCAATGCAACTGTGTATCTTGTATCTGATAAAAAGTGAGGCTTAATAACAACATCTATTAATTGGCTGGAAAAATGAATGTAGGTCATTTATGCCTCACAGCCTCTAAATGGATAAAGGAGAACAGATCATTTCCATTTTACAGAAGAGATGATTAAGGATCAATGAGGTGAGGTAACACAACCCACATCCAGCAGCTCATAAGTGATAACACAACAGGCTATCAGACTCAGTTCATCCTGCTTTCCACACTCTGTGCAGCATCAATGCTTTGCGAGATGGTCTTGAGAATCCACTGAGTTCTGTGGTTTAGCAGTGCATTTACGGAAAATCCGAGCAGGTAGGCTCAGAACACAGCATATGCAATGGAGATGGGCATGGGCTCTGTTTCAGCTGCTACTTTACGACTCACGAGGTGTATGAGTGAGTCTATCTGAGCCTCCATTTTCTCATTGTGAATGAGGATTAGAGATCATGTCTGTGAGTCCTCAGTACAGGTATAAAACATATTATGGAGTTCTACAGATAGCAGAAGACATAAGCTGTTGAAATTATCATTATATTTTCAGTGTTACTAAGTTAAACCCAATTCCATCATTGTTGTTGTTCAGTTGCTAAGTCGTGTCCGACTCTTTGCAGCCCCATGGACTGCAACACGCTGGGCTTCCCTGTCCTTCACTGTCTCCCAGAGTTTGCTCAAACTCATGTTCATTGAGTTGGTGATGCCATCCAATGACCTCATCCTTTGTTGTCCCCTTGTCTTCCTGCCCTAAATCTTTCCTAACATCCGATCTTTTGCAGTGAGTTGCTCTTTGCATTATTAGAGTTCTGTAATTCCTTATGATTGTACAGTGGAAGTGAGAAGTAGATTTAAGGGACTAGATTTGATAGATGGAATGCCTGATGAACTATGGACAGAGGTTTGTGACATTGTACAGGAGACAGGGATCAAGACCATCCTCATGGAAAAGAAATGCAGAAAAACAAAATGGCACTCTGGGGAGGCCTTACAAATAGCTGTGAAAAGAAGAGAAGTGAAAAGCAAAGCAGAAAAGAAAAGATATAAGCATCTGCATGCAGAGTTCCAAAGAATACCAAGGAGAGATAAGAAAGCCTTCCTCAGCCATCAGTGGAAAAAAATAGAGGAAAACAACAGAATGGGAAAGACTAGAGATCTCTTCAAGAAAATTAGAAATACCAAGGGAACATTATATGCAAATATGGGCTCGATAAAGAACAGAAATGGTCTGGACCTAACAGAAGCAGAAGGTATTAAGAAGAGGTGGCAAGAATAGAGTACACAGAAGAACCGCACGAAAAAGATCTTCACGACTCAGATAATCACAATGGTGTGATCACTCACCTAAAGCCAGACATCCTGGAATGTGAAGTCAAGTGGGCCTTAGAAAGGATCACTACGAACAAAGCTAGTGGAGGTGATGGAATTCCAGTCGAGCTGTTTCAAATCCTGAAAGATGATGCTGTGAAAGTGCTGCACTCAATATGCCAGCACATTTGGAAAACTCAGCAGTGGCCACAGGACTGGAAAAGGTCAGTTTTCATCCCAATCCCAAAGAAAGGCAATGCCAAAGAATGCTCAAACTACCGCACAATTGCACTCATCTCACATGCTAGTAAAGTAATGCTCAAAATTCTCCAAGCCAGGCTTCAGCAATATGTGAACCATGAACTTCCTGATGTTCAAGCTGGTTTTAGAAAGGCAGAGGAATCAGAGATCCAATTGCCAACATCTGCTGGATCATGGAAAAAGCAAGAGAGTTCCAGAAAAACATCTCTTTCTGCTTTATTGACTATGCCAAAGCCTTTGACTGTGTGGATCACAATCAACTGTGGAAAATTCTGAGAGAGATGGGAATACCAGACCACCTAACCTGCCTCTTGAGAAACCTGTATGCAGGTCAGGAAGCAACAGTCAGAACCTGACATGGAACAACAGACTGGTTCCAAAGAGGAAAAGGAGTACGTCAAGGCTGTATATTGTCACCCTGCTGATTTAACTTATATGCAGAGTACATCATGAGAAACACTGGACTGGAAGAAACACAAGCTGCAATCAAGACTGCCGGGAGAAATATCAGTAACCTCATATATGCAGATGACACCTCCCTTATGGCAGGAAATGAAGAAGAATTAAAGAGCCTCTTGATGAAAGTGAAAGAGGAGAGTGGAAAAGTTGGCTTAAATCTCAAGATTCAGAAAACTAAGATCATGGCATCTGGTCCCATCATTTCATGGGAAATAGCTGGGGAAATAGTGGAAACAGTGACAGACTTTATATTTTGGGGGCTCCAAAATCACTGCAGATGGTGATTGCAGCCATGAAAGTAAAAGATGCTTACTCCTTGGAAGGAAAGCAGAGACATTACTTTGTCAATCAAGGTCTGTCTAGTCAAGGCTATGGTTGTTCCAGTGGTCATGTGTGGATGTGAAAGTTGGACTGTGAAGAAAGCTGAGCACCAAAGAATTGATGCTTTTGAACTGTGGTGTTGGAGAAGACTCTTGAGAGTCCCTTGGACTACAAGGAGATCCAACCAGTCCACCCTAAAGGAGATCAGACCTGGGTGTTCATTCGAAGGGCTGATGCTAAAGCTGAAACTCCAGTACTTTGGCCACCTCATGGGAAGAGTTGACTCATTGGAAAAGACCCTGATGCTGGGAGGGATTGGGGGCAGGAGGAGAAGGGGACAACAGAAGATGAGATGGCTGGATGGCATCACTGACTCGATGAACATGAGTTTAGGTGAACCCTGGGAGTTGGTGATGGACAGGGAGGCCTGGCGTAGTGCAGTTCATGGGGTCGAGAAGGGTCAGGCATGACTGAGTGACTGAACTGAACTGAAACATCTTTTAACCAAACTGAAGCGCACTGGTGGAAAGAGTGTCAGTGATGATGAGGTCCTAGAGGACAGCCAGTGCAACCGAGCCTGGTTTTGTGGGATCTGACTCAGGAAGACTGAAAGACAGTAAGAATCCTGTGTTGACTTCCATGGGCTCACTGTGGATAAGGAATGGCAAATATAAGCAAGCTTGCAGGTTTGTAATTATGCCATTTAGTTCATTCAATGAGCAGTTAGAGGCCGACAGAGAAGTCAAGAATGGATTTCTAAGTTTGAATTGAGAACCACGTAGTTCATTTATGTTAGGAAATCACAGTGAAAGTGGTTGTGTAGTATCTGAAGGAAAAGCTATCTGTATTCTAAAGACAGGAAGAATATTTGGTGGTCATTCTTTGCAGATGCATTTATGTGACATTGCACAGTAGTAATATTATTCTTAACATTCATTTTAACTTGTGAGCCATTGTATACGTGGACTGGGGCACTGCTGCCCTGGTGCATTTTTAAAGACTCACTGCTTTAATGATGTGATTTTAATCCATCAGAAATATTTAGGGCAACGTGACTTTTCTCTTTCCTCAACTGTTTGCATAGAAGTTATTCACTGATAATGGATTTCTGTTTGAAAGCCATTCATTCCCAAGTTGAATATTTGCTGTCCAGGCTGAGAAACCATCAGATGCAGAACATAAATGTTTTCACTTAGTGACTTTTATACTGCATTTCAGGATGTCTTTTCCCAAACATTATGATTGTGGGTAAAAGCAATAACAGGCCTGTTAACTTATGGAGGAATACGTTAGTCGTCTCAGACAAATTCATGACAGGTGTAGTGATAAGCTGATAGTGGAAAGCTTTAGAATAAGAATAAAAATACTAGTTTATCCTGAAACGTTTCATGTTATCGAAAAGGTCCGTTATTTTCAACAACTTTATTGTAATATAATTTACATACCATAAATTTCATCCACTCTACATGTATATTAGTACAATGATTTTTAGTAAATCTGTAGAGTTGGCAACTACAACTATAGTTTTGGCCATATCTGTTATGGCCCAGATTACCTGGGGCCCACTTTTGGACAATCCTTGCTTCACCTCTACCCCTGGGCACACAATGATCTGTTTTCTGTCTCTATAAATTACCTTTTAATACGTTTCATACAAACAAGCATCTTATTTTGCAAATGGTATCAATTCCTGTGAAGGACTGTGTGATATCAATTTATGGTTTACTCAGTGACGTTTAGAATATTAACATTGTTTTTGGATCCAGGATATTTGCTGTTAACCTTAAGTCTTATTAGTGTCAGAAAAGTTCATCTGTTCTGTTTTTTGGCTTTTGTTTTTGGAATGATGCAGAAACTGAGGAATTGAATTTCGTACACAGATTCAGTATGTTAGTGTTGCAATGACTTGATTAACAGTAACAACAGCAGTAATAGTAGCAGGCTGTCGTTTATGGAATACTTACTGGATTCAGGCATTGTACTGGGGGATAATATGAATTTTCCCCCTAATCTTCATAGTAGTTTTGAAAGGTAGAGAGTATTTGCTCCATTCTAGAGACAGCAAAAGTGAAGCATACTCAGAGAATTTAAGTAATTTGCCCAAGACCACACAATGCTGCCTGAGTCCAAGTCTGTGCCTTGGACTACTATATTGAGAGTTGTTTATCCAGAGGGACTTTGTAAGCAGACAGTGTGCTTTTTACCTTTCTACAACTTCCCAGCTCTTTCCTTTTTTTTTTTAAGCACTAATATATTTCCTTGATTTTGGCCTCCCACTTGCCGTTTTGGCTTCGCATGCATAGCCCGCCGAGTGACAAAAGAAGAGAGTGTGGATAAGTTACAGATATGTTCCATCCCTGAGGCGAATATAGAACTGGTTAGGGAGCCATTTGTGAAATGAAAGAGACAAAGAGGAGCTATTTGGATTGCGGAATAAAAGAATGGACAAGAGTACATGAGAGAAATATAAGACAGAAGACTTTATAAGACTTGAGAGGAAGGGAGAAATTTCAGTTATCTCAATGTGCCTGAGGTAGTGATTTCATGAAGAAGGTGTTTCATGAAGAAGGTGAGGAGGGTTTCAATAAACACTCTCTTTTGGGTAGAGCTTTTTTGACAGGGAGAATTCTAATGGGCTCTTGCGCCAGTGGGGCTGAAAACAGATGAACAAGACTAAATGGTCTCTAATGTAGGTGGTCCTACCCCCAGTGGGACATAACTCTGATTAGGTGACTTGCCGACTCTGCTTTGTCTCACTAAAGACCCTGGCTTGCTACGTGGCTACGTGTATACCCTAGAAGCCTTTGCTCTGATGCCAGTCCATCCTGCCTGGTGCAGAGGCCTGTGGGTTATGAACCAGTTGGGGAGCTTGCCAGACCTGTTGCTTATTCAACAGTGAAATGAGGTGGCACTGTTAGCTTTCTTGGTTATTATGCAGGTACAGGAATGAAGTTTCAGAGTGAGAGAATAAAGAATAATTTTACTTCAGTGATTCACTGGGGATTGATGAAAGGAATTTCAGGGACAATAAACTGTTTCATGCATTTGCAATAGGCTTCAAGCCTCAGTTACACAACTGGTTGAAAGTCCTAAATTCCATTGACCAAATTTGGATTTTCTTACTCAAATAAGTAATAGTGGAGAAGAAAGTGAGTGATATGTAATGAGAATCAGCTTTGATAAATATATAAATACAAGGTAACTATGAATTCAAACTATTAGAATTATATATACACACAAAGGATTTAGAGCAATTTCATAAAAATGCGCATGGTAGCAACAGGAGTTTCAAAAACACCCCATAAATCACTGAGTTGCTTGATACTGTTGCTGTGTGTTATACAATCCAGAATGGTGGGCAGGGCATAATAGATACAGTAATCACAGTGGTTACCTGGGCTCAGCACACCAGGATCACTTGGAAACTTGTCAGAAATGGAAGATCTTAAGTCTCACCTCCACTCACTGAATCAGGAACCTTGGGCTAATACCCTGAAATCTCTATTTTAACATTCCTTTAGGTGATTCTGATGTGCCCTAATGTTTAGGAAGTCCTGAAATAATAGGATGGGAATTTAAAACAAAATCTGGGAGACTGTACCATAAACATTACTGAAAGCGGTTTATCAAACCAGTGATCAAAACAGTGGCCGGGAGTCACTTTTAGGGGCTGTCTCTCTTTGCATTCTGCTGCAAATTGGAATGTCCCTTTTTATTCAAGTCCCATCTGCCTTTGATTTACAGGAAACTTTCTTCTTCCAATACCACTGTGAAATGGTTTCTCCTTGGCATTATCTTAGGTCTGAATTGTTTAGGTCTAATATTCTTTGGTACTTAATATAATATTAAATATTATTATTTACTGATTATTATTGCATATATAAATGTGTGTATACACACACTCAGGTACCATCTCCTCAAAGATGTCCTTTCTGAGCAGACCCTGGTCACTTTCATATCTAGTAGTTTCCTTTGCATTTACTTTACCTTGGATTCTTCATAACACTTCATTATCTAAAGTTATCTATTTGTTTGTTTTCAAGTTTTTCTGTGTCCTGAGGGCTTCAGGTGAGCTTGCCTCTGTTAATCCTGGCCCCAGGTCACGGGACAGTGCAGGGCAGGTGACAGCGTTCATTGAATGAGTGATATGTCCGTCTTCATCTAGGTTGTAAGCTACCAAGGGACAGAGCTGCTGGTGTCAAATTATAAATACGAACTGAAAGAGACTAGTGTGGTATCTGGGGCTCAAAAAGCACTCACGCAGCATTCTTTTTCCCATGCCTTTCCCCTTTCCTTTTCTTATCACTTCCGCTTCTGACAGTTCTTTGTACTGAGTGTGTGCTTGGGGAGAGATGAATGTAATAACTGAGACAGCTTTTAAGATGTTTTAAACAATTAACATTAGTAATTAGAAAATGAAATATATCACTTTTCTCCATGTTTTGATTAGTATGAATTATTCATTGAATGCCTAATAGAATTTATAGAAATTGAAATATGAAAGTTCCCATTTTCTTCAGCACCAAGATATATTTTTAAAGTTACCTTCATACTTCATTCTAAACAGGTAAAATCTGTAACATAGTGTAGGTTTATATTTTTCCCCTGAGATGTTTGCAATTCAGTTCTTTTTTTAAAACACATTTTTGAAAGATTGCACAAAGGTACACACTCAGATGGTAAAGAATTTGTCTGCCTGAAATGCGGGAGACCCATGTTTGATCCCTGGGTCAGGAAGATCCCCTGGAGAAGGGCATTGCAACCCACTCCAGTATTCTGAATTCCTAAATTCCATGGACAGAGGAGCCTGGTGGGCTGCAGTCCATGGGGTCACAAAGTCAGATATGATTTAGCAACTGAATAACAACAACATCATCATCTTTAAGCAGAGCCAGCATTTACGTTTTAGATTTTTTTCATTTTGAAAATTATGTTAGTTCACAGTTAACATTTGAGGTACTTGAAGCTCACAGAGGTTAAGCACCTTGATCAGTCACAGAGCTGTATATACAAGTGAAATGATTTGAAACCAGTTCTGGTTTAAAAAAAAAAAAATTCTGTGATGATTGCTTAGTGCAATCCATTCATTATACAGGTAAGAACATGGTCCAGAGAGTCTGTGATCTGGGGTAACATCACTGGTTAAGGAGAGTCCAGACCCGGGCTTTTTAATACCTGATACTGTGCTCTTGCTCTCTTCATTTCCCACAGTGACCTCTAGTTTCCAGATGTTTCTAAATTATTGTTCTTGGAAATCATACTTGTTGAAGAAGTAAAGGCAGTTTACTTATGGTTTCTATTTGTTGTGTTAGCTCCCAGAATGTTTTGATCAAGCAGTTTGGCTCTCTTGTTTTTTTTTGTAATCTAATAGCTAAGTGCTGGTAATCAAGCGGGGGGCTTTATTTGCTCAGGCACAGCCAGAGTGTATTATAATTCCCCATTTCCTTAGTTGCTTTCAAGAGTAAAATAAGCCATTTCATTTAAAATTAATAGCTCCAATCTTATTTCTACCCTGTTTCTACCCTGTTCAGTGAGGGAAACCTCATAGTTAACTGCACTCTTAGTTATTTTCAGTGCAGCTTCGAGGGAATTCTTTGACGGGCGCCAGCTAACATGTGTGGCTTTGCTGCTTTTAGGCAAACTCATGTATTGGAGCAGAGTGATACTCCAAAAACCACATTCTGAGTCAAAGCAAATTACCTTGCTGTCTGCCTGAGTACTTTACAGATTTACATCTTCTCAGCAAGGTTTGTAGGTATCAGATTTTTGTAAATCAAGGACTTGAAGCTTACTAGAGAAACTCACATTTAAAGTAGACACTGGATTCTTTTTTATTGAGAGTGACTGATTCAGGGGAAAAGAAATTGAGGGCTTTTGGCAGACTCTGAGGATGTAGAAAACTTGAGATATATTGTTTTTGCCTTTTTTTTTCCAGAGGTAAAGTGCATTATTTTTAATTGTGCGGCTTTTATGATTTGTTTGTGCTTAGATTTGTATGTTACATACTTCTATAAAGGATATCCTTCTATAAAGGATATATATATCATTATATAAGAATTAAAAATAGGCAATGCATCATTTTATTTCATAGGCTTGATAGGTTATTTTTAAAAAGCTAAATAAAATCAAGATGCAATTGCTTGATAGAGATAGAGTTGGAGGGAATGGAAAAGAGGAAAAGGTACAGAAAGAGAGATGGGGATTTTAAACTGATCCTGGGCTGTGTAATGATGCTTGGTCCCTTAGCCCCTATTCTAATCACTGGAGCTAAAGAGATTAACCCTTAGATTGCTTGTGTCCATGAACTGAAGACTAAGCCTGTGCTTATTTAGGCACTCTGAATAGGAGTTTTGGGCTCTGTAGCCCAGTCCACATTCCTGCTGGTCCCACTCTAACAGAGCCTGGAGAGCCAATCGTGTGGTGATTTAGCCCTTGGGCTCTGAGGTCAGAGAAACCTGGATTCAGGTCTGGATTTTGCCAACAGTTGTATCCGTTACTTCCCTGTGCTTTGGATTTCTCACCTGTAGAATGGGAGGTAGCAGAGTGCATGGTCAAGAGTGAGGCTCTGGAAGTAGACCTCTCAGTTGGAATCTCAGATCTGCCAATTACGTGCTGTGTCACTTTAGGCAAGTGGCTTAACACCTCGGTACCTTCAGTGTCAAACCGCGATAGGAATAGTTTCCATCCCTGATTTGTGTTAGCGTAAGTACACAAGATTATGTTTGCAAAGCACTGAAAACATAGTCTGATACATAAAAAGCGCTCAGCAGATGCTCGGTCTCTTCCTCCTTCCGCTAACACATTGGCTCTCAACTGGGAGTAACACCCCCCACCCCTCACCGTGGGACCTTCGGCAATGTCCAGGGACATTTTGTTTGTCCTAACTGGGAGGAAAGTAGACACCAGGGATGGTGCCAACCATCCTACAATGTATAGGACAGTCTCCACAGTGAAGAATGATCTGTTCCCAAATGTCAACGGTGTACTAGCCTCACTGGCAACCTAGTTCCCTTTAGGGCTAGGGTTCTGCTCCAACTCTGTACCCCAATCGGGGCCCTCTACCTCCGGTTCCGTAACTGTCCCTGTGGCACCCATAGTGGGTGATCCTTGGACGTGGCTTTTCAGACTGGCTGGATCTTCAGCCGTAGCTAATGGCTGGTGATCTTTTCTTCTGTTATCTGTTCCGGCTGACCATCATCCTGCTGTGAATACTCACGATGCTGACCGGTCATCTGACTTCTGACTTTCCTGGGGCTAGACTTCACGCTGGAAGAAACCATACCAGCTGCAACCTTGGCAATTTTTCCCCCGTCTTAAGACTGGTGGTTGTCAGGATTTGTGGCTGTCTGACAAGAGTCCCCACCCGACTTCCTTCTCCTCACCGCCTTTGGTCTCCTCTGTGGGGTTTTCCTCTGCGTCTGAAGTTCTCTTGCCTCCAGCTCTACAGTGTGCACCCTGCCTCCAAGCAGTTCATGGCACAGGAACTATCGATACTGACCGCCCTCGCAGTGGACACAGAACCTGGGTTGAACCCCACATTGATCTTTTTGGAAGGTCCGCCGACGGAAGGGACAGAGGCCACTCTCTTCTTCCTGGCAGCATTTTCTCTTAACTTGCGATGCTTGAATTCTCTCTTGGATTGTGGTTTTTGAGTCCTGAGACAGGAGTAGTGAGCTAGCTCTTCTGGATGAGCTGGTGAAATAACTAGCTTTCTTCTTGTGGAAAATATCACGAGAGGAGCGGGGTGCTGGGGGTCCTCTGACCTGGGTTCAGTTTTCCACTGTGCCCCTTACTGGTTATGTGAACATGGGCAAATTCATTTTAATATCTTTGAGATTAATTTCTTCTTTTCCAAAATACTAAAAAGAGCTCTATCAGAGGTTGTTAGGAGAGACAGTACGTATAGGGCTTAGTACTGAGGCTGCTGAGAACTGGTTATTTTTTTTAACTTTTTTTTTAAATTTTATTTTTATTGGAGTATAGCTGGTTTACAATGTTATATTAGCTTGTGCTGTACAGCAAAGTGAATCGGTCAATTTGTATACATATATTCGCTCGTTTTTGGATTTTCTTCTCATTTAGGTCACCATGGAACACTGAGTAGAGTTCCCTGAGCTATACAGTGGGTTGTCATTAGTAATCTGTTTTTTTTTTTTTCTGTTCTAATTGACTTTATTCTCTTTCTCTCTCTTTTGTTCAGACTATAATTAATATCAGAGTGTTTTCAGTGTCTTTTTCCAGAACATTGGTATTAATAATCCTGGTTTAGCTAAAGTTACTAAACCCCTACTATTTATTTTAATTAACAGTGCTAAACAATAATAATTACTTTGTTTTGATAATTTTACTATCTTATATAGATGTTAGCATTAGGAAAAACTGGGTTAGACGTATATAGACCTCTGAATTGTTTTGTAACTTTTTTGAAAGTCTGAAGTTATTCAAAATTGAGAAAAAAAATATCAGTCTTACAGTCAAATTGTAAGCATCTTGAGAAAGAAGAATGGAACTGGAGGAATCAACCTGCCTGACTTCAGGCTCTACTACAAAGCCACAGTCATCAAGACTGTATGGTACTGGCACAAAGACAGAAATATAGATCAATGGAACAAAATAGAAAGCCCAGAGATAAATCCACGCATCTATGGACACCTTATCTTTAACAAAGGAGGCAAGAATATACAATGGATTAAAGACAATCTCTTTTACAAGTGGTGCTGGGAAAACTGGTCAACCACTTGTAAAAGAATGAAACTAGAACACTTTCTAACACCACACACAAAAACAAACTCAAAATGGATTAAAGATCTAAATGTATGACCAGAAACTATAAAACTCCTAGAGGAGAACATAGGCAAAACACTCTCCAACATAAATCACAGCAGGACCCTCTATGATCCACCTCCCAGAATGCTGGAAAGAAAAGGAAAAATAAATAAATGGGAACTAATTAATATTAAAAGGAACACAACAAAGGAAACTATAAGCAAGGTGAAAAGACAGTCTTTGGAATGGGAGAAAATAATAGAAAATGAAGCAACTGACAAACAGCTAATCTCAAAAATATATAAGCAACTCCTGCAGCTCAATTCCAGAAAAGTAATCTGTTTTATACATAGTGGCAGTAGTGTATTTATGCCAGTCCCAATCTGCCAATTTATCCCACCCTGCCTTTCTGTTCTTGGTATCTATTCATTTGGCTGTGTTTGATTTCTACTACTTTCTCATTGTATGTTCTTGGGCAAGTTCCTTAAACTCTCTCTGTGTGTCTTAGGCTTACGACATCTATAAAACATGTGTAACGGTAGGACTGACTTCATAGTGCGATTGCATGAATTCAGTGAGGACCTGTATATAAATGCCTTAGAACAGCCCCTCTGTTGCCCCATTGCTTCACCTTTCCTCTGCTGCCGAGGTCTGGATTGTGGGGCAAGTGGCATAGGACACAAGCCAAATCCAGTGCCGGTGGTGAAAGTGGGCTGGAATGGAAGCCAAGTGACTTGATGGAGATGCTCCTCATGGAGAAGGGGGTCTGTGGAGGAAGGATACATAATGGGAACATGTGACCCTGTGTCAACTCCCCCCCACCCCCAGAAGCAGGGATCCTTTGGTCAATGGAAAATGCCCCTATGTGCTTAGGCAGGGTTCCTAACTTTCAAGATAGTCTAGAAAAACAAACACCGTAACGCTTTAAACTCCTTGGAATTCCCCATTTGTCCTCAAAGATATGGTTGCAACTTGCAAAGGAAGCCCCCCATGTCCCACTCGGATCCTCTCTGCTCCCTTTCACAATCTCTGCACGCTCCTGCTCCCTTTAGGTTCATTTTTGCTTCTAAACGCCTGCCTTGGCTACTCTTCCTTGCAGGACTTCCCTGGAGCTAGTGGCTGTTTTTCAAGCCTCAGCAGAGTTTTCCTCACCCCAGGGCAAACCTTGCTAGTGATTGTCAGGTACGGGGGCCTAAGAGCCTGACTCGTTTGCCTGAAAGAGATAGAAGTTTTCCTGTGAGTTCTCCCTTGCTGCGCTCTGTGAAACATGCTCTGAGGAGCTTCACCTGAAGTTGCACGTTGGTTGACTGTTTCCTTTGGGGAGCACTGAATTTATCCTCATGTCTAGGTCTGCTTCTGGGGAACCCAGTCTAAGGCAGCTTTTCTCTGAGGCTCACCCCGTGTTAGAGACTTACACCAATATGTGACCCTGCTCTTCTGGAAGGTCGGAAATGGGGTGAGGGCCAGAGATGGGAAAATTTAAAGAAGTCATTTTTACACCTTACATGGTAAGAAAATAAACACCCATTTTATAATTTGACATAGTCGTAGGTGGTTATATTAAATTGGTTTTGCTTTAAATATCAGCATTCAAGATATATACATATACATGTAATATATATTCTGTTTTAATAACTGACATTGTAATGATGATGATATTTTTTCTCTCTAGTTTTCAATGTGTAATGCTTTAGTTTTGTAGACATTAAGGACATGTTTTTGGACTCTCTTGAGAATCAGCAACAATTTATTTTCCTCATCCTCTGGGAAAAATGTGTCCTTAGTGCCAAATACTTAATTTCAAGAGAAGACTTCATAAGCTAATAGTGAGGACCTGTGTTGAGGTATTTTGACCTGGCAGTCTGAGAAATAAAGTTAGTGAGAAATTCACTTATATTGCAAATATTTATTTTTGTGCTATGAACTCTGCTAGATCCTGCTAATAAAGAGACTGTCATTAGGATACATTCTGTCTTGAAACTTTTAAAATGTTCTCTTTTTCCCCAGTGCACTAAAGTTTTATGATGATACACCTTGCTATGAGTATAATTCCCTTCATTGTGTTGAGCTGAGCTCTCTGTGAGTCTTTTCAACAGGAAAACTTAAGACTTCAGGTCTGGAATTTTTAAAAATTGCTTACCATGTTTGATTGGATAAGAAAGTAAGAAGGCATTAGAAAGGTAAAAATAGAACATGTCATGGCTAGCTTAAAATGTATACTGCAGGTCTTTGAAATCATTAAGGGAATATTCTGGAGAACTTTTCCAATGTCTAATGTTTCAAATATGCCAATGTCTTGAATTAAGGAACCATACAGTCACTCAAATATAAGTTCCAGGACATATCTATTTCCTATTTTGTTCACTGATAAATCCTCTGTCCAAATACAGCTTTTTTCTTTTCAAAATGAAGTGCAAATACTTTGTTGGTTGGTACAATATCAAGATTGCTGCAACTGTTATCATTGTGACTGTAAGTGTAGCCCTTATTTAATATGTGTGTTCCTAGCAAAGAAAATGCATTCTTTAAAATAACCACACACTACATATGAGGAGGGGAAAACAAAACAAAAAACCTTTCTAAATCTTGGGGATTAGAACAGAATAACCCATAGAGGAAGTGGCCAATAAACGTGTTACCTTGATTGTGCTGAGAAAGCCCTGTAAAAGGAAATGGAGACAATAACCAAGAATTCTACAAAAGTTCTTACAAGTGTTGCAAGTAAGAAAAATTACATCCTCTGGAAGTTTGCCCAATGCTGAGCCATTCCTTAAACAAGCTTCTGGAACTGTGGACAAAGGGTGATCCTGAGTCTATTTACTCTTTTTTCTGAGACTTCAGTCACAAAGTGGTTTTGATCCAACATGAAAGTGAAGAGTTTTTCCTGGCTCAGTTCTGTAGCCCGATCATCTCCCTAGTCAGCAAGGAAGGGTGGAAAACTACTGTCCTGTTATGGACTGAATGTTTGTATCCTCCCAAACTTCCTCTGTTGAAGCTCTGCTCTCCCCATCTTCAACCATGTGAGTGTGTTTGGAGACAGGGTTCATAAGAATGTAATTAAGTTTAAATGCAGTTGTGATGGTGGGGCTCTGATGTGATAGAATTAAGAGACCTCTCTACTTTCTCTGTCTTCCATGTGAGCAAACAGAGAGAAGGTGCTCATCTGCAGGATCTCTCACCAGAAACTGAATTGATGGCATCTTGGAATTTCAAGCCTTCAGAAATATGAGAAATAAATTGCTGTTGTTTAAGTCATCAGTTTAGTATGTTATGGCAACTCCAGTAGACCCATATACTCTTCAAAGAGACTCCAGATTATTTGTCCTTGATTCAAGAAGTTTGTAATCTTCTTTCAGGAGTGAAATCATATCATTTTAGTATATTACATTATTTCCAATTAAAGATGAAAATTTAAAGAGATATATGTCTATAAAATTGAATAAATGACAAATAATTCAAAGTAGAAAAGGAAAATTAGAGGATTCTCTCAGGACGTGCAATAGGAAAAGAGAAGTTTCATGGGAGGGAATTATTAAAGAAAAAAATCAAGAAAATTTCCCAGAATTGAAGGACATGAGTTTCCAGATGTTAAAGTCCCATAAAGAGCACAATACAGTGATGAATTTGACTCATTAACAAAGGCATTTAATCATTAAATTTTAGAATACTGATGGACCTGAGGCTGGGGAGAAGGTGGGTAGATTTCTGTCCAAAGGATCAAGAATCAGAGCAGCTTTATATTACTTTGAGTTATAGGAAATTGAGAAATCCCTTTGGAATTCTAAGGAAAAATGATGCCTCTACTCAGAATTCTGTACTCAATAAAATCATCACTGCCTGTGATGAAAGACCAAAGACATTTCAGATATTTGACGTCTTAAAAATTTTACCACTTTATACCCTTTTCTGAGAAGATACTGGAAGATGCCCTCAACCAAAAGAGAAAGGGGATCAAGAAAGTGAGACTCACAAGGCAAGGGAACCAACACAAGAGTGAGGTGGCCAGGATTCCCAGGTTAACATGGCAAGGAGACCTGATGAAAGCAGCCCATCAAGCTTAAAGAACTACTGATCTGGACTGAAGCAGGGAATTGTCTTTGGGAGTGATTTTACGCTGATGAGCTTGATAGCATGCCTGATATTTATGAATGTATTGAGAGGGATTTGCATACCTTGGGAAGAATCTAAGGAACTACATTAAAAAAAAAAAACAAATTACCTAAAAAGAAATTAACACAAAAACAACAGCTGTTAACAATTGGAAAACAAAATACTACTCAGAAAGGAAGTACAGGTAATGTACTACAAAAACTCTGCTATGGAGAGCATTTCTGTAGTCATGATGGAGGAAAGTGAAGTGAAAGTGAAAGTCACTCAGTCATTTCCAACTCTTTGTGACCCCATGTCCATGGAATTCTCCAGAATACCGGAGTGGGTAGCCTTTCCCTTCTCCAGGGGATCTTCCCAACCCAGGAACTGAACCGGGGTTTCCTCCAGTGTAGGCGGATTCTTTACCAACTGAGCTAGGAGGGAAGCTCACATGACACAGGAAGCATTCTGTTATGACTTGACAGTGTTAGGAGGGAGAAGTAGATGAGAAGTGTGTGTACGCGTATTTGTCTAGTAGGGGGTAGGGTGGAAGGACTAGAATGAGGGCTGAATTACTTTCTTCTATTGTAGGAAGTGAATTGATAATTCCCTTACTAAAAAAAACAAAAAAAAGTAGCAATACAAATATGTTAATTATATATATGAAAGACAAAAATCATCTCACAAAAGCTTTAAAATGGTTAATTTAGGGGTCAGAAATAATTGGGGTCTAGGATGGGAGACTGCTATTGTAACATGCCTTGTAGAAGGATTTGAGTCTTTAAATCATCTTCATGTATAACTTCACTAATAAAAAAGTAAGGTACAGGTAAAATACATCATGATACTGAGAGACATGACTGGGGAAATAATGAATGACAGGAGATAATTGCATAAATTTAAGATAAGACCCTGAGAGGAAACAGAAAGGCTTAGGAATATCTTTTTGATGCATCTGAATAGAGCTGCACTCTTTGCTTTCTATTTGAAAAAACATGTTTCATTTAATGAAAATTTATTCAATGGCAATTTATGGATAAACTGAAAAACATTTCAGCGTGAATAAAGATATAGTAGAAGGATATGGCCAATGAAATAGCGTTTATGTAAAATCTCCAAATACAAAGTGATGCTGCTTATGGGGTATGGATATTTATATGTGCAGTGTAGTTATAAAAATCTACATCAGGAAGGTAAAGAGGGAGAGTAGGCAAATTATCAGTGTCAGGGTTGAGATTGGCATTCTGTATATTCTACATATATGAAAAGGATAATAAGGAAAGTTTTTGAACAGCTTTATTCCAACAAATCTTGTAACTTACATGAAATGGTTTAATTATTTGTGTTACATTAATTAATAATACACACTTTTAATACCTATCATGGCAACTGGTCCCATCACTTCATGGCAAATAGATGGGGAAACAGTGGAAACAGTGGCTGACTTTATTTTTCTGGGCTCCAAAATCACTGCAGAAGGTGATTGCAGCCATGAAATTAAAAGACGCTTAGTCCTTGGAACAAAAGTTATGACCAACCTAGACAGCATATTAAAAAGCAGAGACATTGCTTTGCCAACAAAGGTCCATCTAGTCAAGGCTATGGTTTTTCCAGTGGTCATGTATGGATGTGATAGTTGGACTATAACGAAAGCTGAGCGTCGAAGAATTGATGCTTTTGAAGTGTGGTGTTGGAGAAGACTCTTGAGAGTCCCTTGGACTGCAAGGAGATCCAACCAGTCCATCCTAAAGGAGATTAGTCCTGGGTGTTCATTGGAAGGACTGAAGTTGAAGCTGAAACTCCAATACTTTGGCCACCTGATGTGAAGAGCTGACTCATTTGAAAAGACCCTGATGCTTGGAAAGATTTGAGGGCAGGAGGAGAAGAGGACGACAGAGGATGAGATGGTTGGATGGCATCATTGACTCAATGGACATGGGTTTGGGTGGACTCTGGGAGTTGGTGATGGACAGAGAGGCCTGGCATGCTGTGGTTAATGGGGTTGCAAAGAGTAGGACACGACTGAGCAACTGAACTGAATTGAACTGAACTAATTACCTAAACTCTCTGAAGAAGAAACAGATAACATGAACAGCAGTATATCTATTAAATGAATTAAATTTGTTGCTAAAAACCTCCCCATAAAGAAAACTGTAGGCCCTGATGACTTTACCTGTGCATAATACTAAGCATCCAAGGAAGAGATAATACTGATTCTATGTAGATGTGTTCAGAAAACTAAAAAGGAGGAGATAACTCCCAATTTTTTTCCCTAAGATCAGGAGCAGGATGAAGAAGCCTCCTCTCAGCACTTCTATTCAAATATCCTACTGGAGCTTCTTGCCAGTGCATTAATGCAAGAAAAATAAAATATCTTATTGAAAAGGATGACGTATAAATGGTTTTATTTGCAGGCAATGTTGTCATCTGTTTAGAAAATGTGATGAGACCTACAGAAATCTACTATAAATTAGAAGTGAGTTAAGCAAGGTACAGAGTCAAACATCAGTATGAAAAATATATTTCCATATGTAATTAGATATTGAAATAAAAATACCTTTTACAATGCCATTAAAAATATGTACTGTTCGGTATTGTTCAGTTACTCAGTGTGTATGGCTCTTTGCAACCCCATGAACTGCAGTATACCAAGCTTCCCTGTCCTTCACCGTCTCCCGGAGCTTGCTCAAACTCATGTCCATTGAGTTGATGATGCCATCCAACCATCTCATCTGTTGTCCCCTTCCCCTGCCTTCAATCTTTCCCAGCATCAGGGTAAACTTAGAGGTAAATCTGACAGAAGATGTGAAAACTCTGTAAACTAAAAACTGTAAGCAATTGCTGAGATAAATTTGAGAAAAAAAAATGAAAAATATGCTTCATGATGTATAATATTAAATTATCAGTTGTGCACATAATTGAGTTATAATTTTAAGGGAATAAATACCAAATCAAAGTCTGAGCCAACTTTTTGTAGGAATTGATAAGCTGATTCTATGCTTTATGTGGACTTCAAAATGGCAAAAACAACTTTTTAAAAAGAAACAAACTTGGAAGACTAATGTTATTTCCAAAATTATTATATAGCTACTGAAGTCAAAGAATTGTCGTGTTTGGTTAATGGAACAGCATAGAGAGTCCAGAAACACGCACACGGTCAACTTAGTTTTGACAAAAGTATAGGGACAGTTCAGAAAAGGGATATTCTTTTTATATAATGGCACTGGAATGCTTGAATATCTATCTGCAAATATTCGACCCATACCTCATACAATATGTAAAAGTTCAAAATGGACCATTGACCTAAATTCAAAACCTAAAACTGCAAAATTTTTACAAGAAGATATTATATAAAATTTTTGTGCTTTTGGGTTAGAGCAGGCAAAGATTTCTTATGTATGACACCAAAAGTACAGTCTATAAAAGAGTAAATTGATGTTCAGTTCAGTTCAGTCACTTAGTCGTGTCCGACTCTTTGCGACCCCATGAATCACAGCACGCCAGGCCTCCCCGTCCATCACCAACTCCCGGAGTTCACTCAAACTCACGTCCATCAAGTCAGTAATGCCATCCAGCTATCTCATCCTCTGTCATCCTCTTCTCCTCCTGCCCCCAATCCCTCCCAGCATCAGAGTCTTTTCCAATGAGTCAACTCTTTGCCTGAGGTGGCCAAAGTATTGGAGTTTCAGCTTTAGCATCATTGCTTCCAAAGAACAGCCAGGGCTGATCTCCTTCAGAATGGACTGGTTGGATCTCCTTGCAGTCCAAGGGACTCTCAAGAGTCTTCTCCAACACCACAGTTCAAAAGCATCAATTCTTTGGCGCTCAGCTTTCTTCACAGTCCAACTCTCACATCCATACATGACCACAGGAAAAACCATAGCCTTGACTAGACGGACCTTTGTTGGCAAAGTAATGTCTCTGCTTTTCAATATGCTATCTAGGTTGGTCATAACTTTTCTTCCAAGGAGTAAGCGTCTTTTAATTTCATGGGTGCAGTCACCATCTGCAGTGATTTTGGAGCCCCCCCCAAAATAAAGTCTGACACTGTTTCCATTGTTTCCCCATCTATTTCCTATGAAGTGATGGGAAAATTGATATTAGGCTTCATTAAATTAAAATCTTCTGCTTTTAATAGAGAATTAAAAGGAAACAATAGACTGGGAGATTATATTTGCATTAATGTAGCCAACTAAGGATTTATTTATAAAAAATAAAAATAAGAATTAAAAAATAATATAAAAAAAGGAATAAAGCTTGAAACAGACTTTCTACCAAAGAGGACTTATGGATGACAAGTAAACATGAACAGATGCACAACATCATTAGTCATTCAGTTCAGTTCAGTTCAGTTCAGTTCAGTTGCTCAGTTGTGTCTGACTCTTTGCAACCCCATGAATCGCAGCACGCCAGGCCTCCCTGTCCATCATCAACTCCCGGAGTTCACTCAGACTCACGTCCATTGAGTCAGTGATGCCATCCAGCCATCTCATCCTCTGTCGTCCCCTTCTCCTCCTGCCCCCAATCCCTCCCAGCATCAGAGTCTTTTCCAATGAATCAACTCTTCGCATGAGGTGGCCAAAGTACTGGAGTTTCAGCTTTAGCATCATTCCTTCCAAAGAAATCCCAGGGCTGATCTCCTTCAGAATGGACTGGTTGGATCTCCTTGCAGTCCAAGGGCCTCTCAAGAGTCTTCTCCAACACCACACTTCAAAAGCATCAATTCTTCAGTGCTCAGCCTTCTTCACAGTCCAACTCTCACATCCATACATGACCAGTGGAAAAACCATAGCCTTGACTAGACGGACCTTTGTTGGCAAAGTAATGTCTCTGCTTTTCAATATGCTATCTAGGTTGGTCATAACTTGCCTTCCAAGGAGTAAGCGTCTTTTAATTTCATGGCTGCAGTCACCATCTGCAGTGATTTTGGAGCCCCCCAAAATAAAGTCTGACACTGTTTCCATTGTTTCCCCATCTCTTTCCCATGAAGTGATGGGACCGGATGCCATAATCTTTGTTTTCTGAATGTTGAGCTTTAAGCCAACTTTTTCACTCTCCTCTTTCACTTTCATCAAGAGGCTTTTTAGTTCCTCTTCACTTTCTGCCACAAGGGTGGTGTCATCTGCATATCTGCGGTTATTGATATTGCTCCTGGCCATCTTGATTCCAGCTTGTGTTTCTTCCAGCCCAGCGTTTCTCATGATGTACTCTGCATAGAAGTTAAATAAGCAAGGTGATAATATACAGCCTTGACGTACTCTTCCTATTTGGAACCCATCTGTTGTTCCATGTCCAGTTCTAACTGTTGCTTCCTGAGCTGCATACAGATTTAGGAAAATACAAATCAAAACCACTATGTGAATCACTATGTATCTATTAGAATGTTAGTATTAAATGGCTGGCCATAACAAGTGTGAAGGAACTCCGATTCTCATACACTGTGTTTATTTATTTATTTACTTTTGGCTGTGCTGAGTCTTCATTGCTGCACAAGCTTTTCTCTAGTTGAGGTGAGCGAGGCTATTCTCTAGTCACAATGCAGTCTTCTCATTGTGGTGGCTTCTCTTGTTGCAGAGCACATGTTCTAGGGTGTGTGGGTTTTATAGTTGCAGCATGTGGCTCAGTAGTTGCAGTTTCCAGGCTCTAGAGCAGAAGCTCAATAGTTGTGATTCATGGGTTTAGTTGCTCTGAGGCATGTGGGATCCCCCTAGATCAGGGATCGAACCTGTGTCTCTTGCAGTGGCAGGCATATTCTTTATCACTGGGCCAAGGGAAACCCATCTCATACACTGTTAATGGGAAAATAAACTGGTGAAATTATTGGAAACCATTTTGATAGGTTTTTTAATGTTAAACATACATCTACGATGTCATCCATCCATTCTACTCTAGGTTAATTACCTAAGAATACAACAGATGTCTGTACAAAGACTAGGGAATGAATGTTCATAGATGCTTGATTTGACATAACTAGAAACTGAAAACAATATAAATGTCCATCCATAGGAGAATGGAAAAACAAACTGTGACATATATGTATATAATGGAATAGTACTCAGCAGAAGAAAGCCACAAAATGCTGACCCCCCCCCCCCCCCCCGCCACTACAGCATGAATAAATCTCAAAATATGCAGGCAAAAGAAGTCAGACACAAAAGAGTATCAGTTCAGTTGCTCAGTCATGTCCTACTCTTTGTGACCCCATGAACTGCAGCGCGCCAGGCTTCCCTGGGCTTCACCAACTCCTGGAGCTTGTGCAGGGTCCATTGAGTCAGTGATGCCATCCAACCATCTCATCCTCTGTCATCCCCTTCTTCTCCTGCCTTCAATCTTTCCCAGCATCAGGGTGTTTTCTAATGAGTCAGTTCTTCGCATCAGGTGGCCACAGTTTTCGACCTTCAGTTTCAGCATCATTTTCGACCTTCAGTTTCAGCATCAGTCCTTCCAGTGAGTATTCAGGACTGATTTCCTCTAGGATTGACTGGTGGGATCTCCTTGCAGTCCAAGGGACTCTCAGGAGTCTTCTCCAACACCACAGTTCAAAAGCGTCAATTCTTCAGCGCTCAGCTTTCTTTATGGTCCAACTCTCACATCCATACATGACCATAGGAAAAATCATAGCCTTTACTAGACGGACCTTTGTCGGCAAAGTAATGTCTCTGCATTTTACACGAAGGAGAGTACATTGTGCTTTTCCATTTATATAGCGTTCTTGAAAGTGCAAACCAGTATGACAACCAGTCTGTGGTTGCCTAAGGGGAGAGGAGGAATGTTGGAAGAGAAGACCTTGAGGGGGCTATAGACACGTTCAGTATCTTGATGGTGGTGATTATTTCATGGGTGTATATGTATATATTGCATGATATGTATTTCAAATAAGTGTGGTTTATTGTGTATCAGTTATATCTAAATAGAGCTGCTAAGTAAATAGAAATAAGTCTCGCTGGGGCTGAATGGAGAATGAACTCTGGGAGAGAAGGTGAGACTGGAAACCAAGAGTGCAAGCATCCACATGAGGGATGAGGAACGGTTCCAGCTTGGGTGGGACTGGGGCAGATGAGAGGACATGGACCGCAGTGGTATTTAGATAAAGAACTAATTTGTCTCTATAGTGGCTCCCCTATCCATATTTGGAATAGTACATGGAAAGGGGAGTCTTGGTATTTTCCCTGTGTCGGATTTACAAGTACACTTCAACTCTAAGGAAAAGTACAGAGAGATAAAGCTGTTTGGTGTTATGGGGAATCATAAATATTTTCATTCTGTTGAAGTACAGAGTTGATGATGTTGAGAACTGGGGGATTTTGGAAATAATAGAACTGAGAGAAGTTGTGGAGAGCCTTGCTTACCACTAAAGAATGTATGACTTTCTATGCCAGGTGGGTAGTGAAGAACCCTTGAATAGTTTGGGTAGGGCAGTTACTCTGTTGATTTTTGGAGATTAAGCTGTAGCTGTTTGTAGGATGATCTGAAGTTTGGGGGATGTTTTAGGTAGTGAGACTAGGTAGGGAAAGTTAGTTAAGTCTTGAAACTGTGAGACAGAAATAGAGAGATGATTGATGCAGAAAAGGACTCGGAAGGGTTATCAACTGACACTGATTGAGTTGGAGGATGGAAAGAGGGAGAGCCTTCATGATTGGGCAAATGATAGGAGGTAGGATGCTCATAACATTGGCTGAAATCCAATAATTTTGTGGGATTCTAAGGGCCTTGACTCCTTAAGTTCTTTCAAGAGATACGTACAAAGCTTTCTGTTGTAGACAGAGCATGAGGAAACATTCAGAGAGCTTACACTTTCATACAAAGACAGAACATTGCAGAGCCTATAGCAGAGTTCTCTTTTGTTCCTTTCTGGAAGCTCTTTCTGGTAAAGCTACACTATATGCAACAATGAGAGGTAAGGGTGTTATTTTCTCTTGCCATACTGCAACATACCACCCACAGAGCCAAGCTGAAATGTTGTGGTCCTTTTTATTTTGTGCTGAATGCATTGTTTCAAGGATGGAGGATGGAATGTAAGGCAGGAAGTAGGTTAAGTACAGTTGTATACAATTTGTGTGTGTGTGTGTGTGTAATACCAGCAAAAAACCTTTCCCACAGGAAAGGAATTGCTCCCATTCTATTTACCTTTCCTGGGTGAAGGGGCTCTGACATTGTGAGTCCCAGATCATTATTGTATCATAGTGGTAATAAGCGTGAGACTTCTTACATTTGATATTTTTGAAACATTTGCTGGTTTCCTAGGAAACCAAGGCTTGAGTACTGTATAACCAAACTTTACCATAGATACTAGTTATACAATATCAGCAGAAAAAGAGCCTTGAGTTTTAAAACAGGAACAAAAATGTAGGTTGTTGGAATAGTATATGCTGCTTTTTTCTTTAGCCAACAAAGAAGAAAAAGCACAGCCTTGAAATAGATCTTCTGCTCTAAAGAAATGTGTGTGTATGTATATAAAATAAATATGTGTGTGTGTGTGTATATATATATGTGTGTATATAAGATCTTGTCAGATTTTATCATCTTGGTGAGTTTCTGCAGGGGTATTTCCTTTTGTGCTTTTCATTAGATTCAGAATACATTTGCCAGAGATGTTGCTGGTTAAAATTTTACAAAACTCTTGTGTCGTTTGAAGCTTGAACCAGGTCTAGATGTATTGTGGAAATAGATTTGATGATTAAAGTGCTGGACCAGTGTGTTTTCTTCAGTTATCTTATTTTTATTGTATATTAGGAAAATTGGAATAAGATGGAATTGGAGAGATAAATGCAGTATTTCAAATGTGAAGTCTCTTTTAGTTCACTCTTAAACATATTTATGCCCATAATAAATAATAAATAAAGTAATATGACATTAGTGTCAAAGTTATTTTCATTTCCATATTTCATATCAATGCTCTACTAGGTTAATGTGGTACATGGATTCATTTCTTAAAATATTGTCAGCATATTATGGTGTCATTCAATATATACCAGGTTGTATTCAACAGAAATTGGAATAAAAAATTGCAAAAGCTCTATGTGGTTCAAATTGGCAGCAAGAGAACTTTATTTTGATTCAACAGCTACCAAAATCACTTATTAATTGGCGACATGGAACGATGATTTTAGATCTCTGTGCCAACTTCCCATTTTTCTCATAAACTACCAGATATCTGTAGGCCCTGCTTTTCATAGTTTAAACTATAGTGTTCAGGGCAGTGTGGGAGAAAGGGCACTTGCTTTGTAGTGTAATAGTTGTGGATACAGATTCATTCATTAGTGAGTAAGGCCCAGAGAGTTTAAGTGACTAACTCAAAGTTGAACAGCTAGTCAGTGGCATCATTTGGGGAAGGAAAGAGCTTTCCTGACCCCTAAGACTAGTGCAGTCCCTGTTATCTTTTTGTGCCTTTCTGTTCATTCAGAGGCTTCCCTGGTGGCTCAGTGGCAAAGAACCCACCTGCCAATTCAGGAGATGCGTGTTCATTCATTGGGTTGGGACGATCCCCTGGAGTAGGAAATGGCAACTTCAGTATTCCTGCCTGAAAAATCATATGGACAGAGGGGCCTGATGGGCTACAGTTCATGGGGTCACAAAAGAGGTGGACATGATTTAGGGACTAAAGGACAACATTCCTTTAAAACTTTTTAGTGGAGCCTAGAGAGAGTAATGTGTTATGCAGGGCATTAGCTATGAATAGTTGTTATCTTAACTATGAAGACAACCAGAGACATCTGTCTACCTTGCCTGCTTCATTATTACTCCGTTAACATACTTGGTCCTTCACAGGAAAGAAAAGTTATCAAGTGAAAACTGTGGGTTAAATGATTTTTTGAAATATTTTTTTCATACTTGCACAGAGAGCAATGGGTGTTTGTAAGGGAGATTGTATTTAAAATACAAAACAATTAAAACTTGCAATTTGCTTAGTCAAATTACATTTGCATGTTATATGTAGAAAGAAACTGCTTTAAGCACAAACCAGCCACAGCAGTAGGAATATTTTGAACAGTCTATTTCAAAGCATTGAAAAAAGAAGAAAAAAAGAGAAAGGCTCAATAAAAGAATGTCATTTTTGCCAAACATAACTCCATTTCATTCAAAGTAGCTATTTCTTTAGTAGCAGTTGGCATTGCACCTATGAGCTTCACACTCAGAACATGGAGATGCCTTTTAGGAATTCCAGTGGCACATTTAAGATAAAGTAAGCCAATACAGTATACTAACACATATATATGGAATTTAGAAAGATGGTAATGATAACCCTGTATGCGAGACAGCAAAAGAGACACAGATGTATAGCACGGACTTTTGGACTCTGAGGGAGAGGGAGAGGGTGGGATGATGTGGGAGAATGGCATTGAAACATGTATACTATCGTGTAAGAAACGAATCGCCAGTCTATGTTCGATACAGGATACAGGATGCTTGGGGCTGATGCACCGGGATGATCCAGAGAGATGATATGGGGAGGGAGGTGGGAGGGGGATTCAGGATTGGGAGCTCATGTATACTCGTGGCGGATTCATGTCAATGTATGGCAAAACCAATACAGTATTGTAAAGCAAAATAAAGTAAAAATTAAAATTTAAAAAAAAAGATAAAGCAAGCTTATAAGCATATAACACAGGCTGCTTTAATCATTTTACCTAACTTATAAATTTGTGCCCCATAACTTATAAATTTGTGCCCCATAGCTTATAAATTTAATATATTTTTTAGCCCAAAATAGTCATTTGTAATTTAACATCCTCTAATACTTAGCTTTACTTCATTTATTCAACTCTATTCCCTATCTTTCATTATGGAGGTTGTACTCTATCAAAATTCTTTTATGCTGTATTGCTCCTGTGTAACATTTAGTTTAGGTAGGCGAAAGAACATACTGATATGAAAGCCTGGGAGACTGTAGACTCTTGAGAGTTTAAAATTTTATTATTATTAATTTTTTGGTCCTGCCACATAGCATGTATGATGAGAGTTTCTTTGGATGAATGTGGCTTTAAAACCATATTGAGTTTTATTAAGTGATCCTTTGAAGGACTGATTTCCTAGAGAGAGACAGTCAGCAATTTGTCAGCTGTGTTGACCGATGGACTGAAACCCATGAGAGAGAGTGAGTGTGTGTTTATCTTTGGGGCAGGGGAGGGTGTACTGGAGTGGGGACAAGAAAAGTGTAAACGACCCTCTCTTTTTGTCAGCTGTTCCTTAGTGGCCCAAAACATTTTGAAATGGAATAGAAGAATCGAACGGATGGCAGCATCAAACAAGTGGATGGAGCTGGTGTTCCAGGTCAGGGGTCCCCAACTTCCAGGCTGTGGACTCCTACCTCCTGTCAGATCAGCAGTGGCATTAGATTAGAAATAAAATGCACAATAAGTGTAATGCTCTTGAATCATCCTAAAACCATTACCCCTAGCCCCTCAGTCCATGGAAAAATTGTTTTTCATGAAACTGGTCCCTGTGCCAAAAAGGTTGGGGACCGCTGATCTAGGCAGTCATTAAAATATAAAATGTTCTAATTTTCCTGAAAATAGAGGGATAGGCAACTTAAAATGGTTTATTTATTTTTTCTGAGTCGTTTATTCTTTCCAACTGAATAGGAAGTGAAGTGTATTGAGAAGTTAGATAATGCTTATATTCAATCATTTTATTGGTTACCAGAAATGGCTCAGTAGGTGGGTGATTAAATTCAGGGTTTTAAGAATTTACAAATAAAATGGTTCTTTCTTCTGAAAATGTGTTTATGACTACTAGGTTAATGGAAACTCAAACTTCTTTGAATATTTGTTTGGCTCTTTTCATGGGTATTTACTGATGTGTTGTGTTCAAGTAGAGAAAGGCATATGTTTAAAAAATGGGAGATGTTATAATAAACATTACTTTAAAAATGTATGAAAAGCTAAATTTGAGGGAGAAAGAGATCTTTTGTCCACTTCTCTTCTAGGCAAATTTGATTTGGGAGGGCTGGGATATAAATGTTAGATCCTGGTAATACTGGGTGTGTACTCAGAAAATCTAGAGTCTTTCTCATCCCTGCCAATGGATAGCTGATTGGGAGAAGTAGATGATTTGCTTAATATCTGAGGCTCAAATTAAATAATGAATGAGGCATTATCCTGCAGTGGATGGGGAGGGCATGCATCTAGGCACCCTACCAGTCTGAGTCACAGAGGATGTTGGACAGCATGGATTTGAACTGTGTGGGTTCGGTTACATGTGTATCTTTTTCACCTGTAAAATACAGGTACTATATTTATTGAAAAAAAAAGAAAACTGGTACATACACACAATGGAGTATTACTCAGCCATTAAAAAGAATACATGTGAATCAGTTCTAATGAGATGGATGAAACTGGAGCCGATTATACAGAGTGACGTAAGCCAGAAAGAAAAACACCAATACAGTATACTAACACGTATATATGGAATTTAGAAAGATGGCAATGATGACCCTGTATGTGAGACAGCAAAAGAGACACAGATGTATAGAACGGACTTTTGGACTCTGAGGGAGAGGGAGAGGGTGGGATGATTTGGGAGAATGGCATTGAAACATGTACACTATCATGTAAGAAACGCATCGCCAGTCTGTGTCCAATGCAGGATACAGGATGCTTGGGGCTGGTGCACGGGGATGACCCAGAGAGATGCTATGGGGAGGGAGGTGGGAAGGGGGTTCATGTTTGAGAACGCATGTACACCCGTGGTGGATTCATGTCAATGTACGGCAAAACCAATACAGTATTGTAAAGTAAAATAAACATAAAAAATTAAAAAAGAAATAAATATAGTACCTGTATTTTTATTTTGCTGGTCTTTGAATCTGCTAAGTATGAGGAAAATTTTGTGTTCAATTAGAGATCATAATATGAATCAAAGGAACCCAGGTTTGAGTCCTGATTATATTCAAACTGTTTCAGCTTCCTGCCTTTGGGTGAATCCTTTATCAATTCTTTTGTTTTTGAGACAGACACAGTAGTACGCTGCGTTTGGATGGTGCAGGGGATTAAGGGGATCATCTCCCCTAACTCTTGCGTTGTTCAAGGGTTAGCTGTGTGCTCAACTTATTTTAACTATGTATTCCTTGCCTCCTGCAGAAGAAAAACCAGCAGAGGACACTGGGATGATTGTCACCTTGCACAGAAAGAGTAGAATGTAATTATGCGCCCTTCAGAGAATGGGAACTCTTCAGTCTGTCAAGTCACAGCTTGCTGGGCTTGTGTATAAAATGAAGGACATGGGCTAGTCCTGAAAGGGCATTCCAGGGAATTTAGGCGAAACCACATTCATGCTTCATGAGGATTAAAGCAACAGAAAAAGGTGACTGTTAACACAGTGCAAACAGAATACAGAGAAGCCCAAGGTAAGAGAATGAACAGTGAAAGGTTTATGCAGGAATTCTTAATGGAGAGTTGAATTCTGAACTAGCTTTGGAAGAAGGAAAATAGGAACCAGTGGGTTCATGGTAGGAAGCAGTTCCACTGAAATCCGTGAAGGTGGCTGAATTCAAGAAGTAGTTAGTAGACCAGAGATGATGGAAAATGTGAAAGCAAAAGTGTTAGTTGTTCAGTTGTGTCTGACTCTTTGCAAGCCCGTGGACTGTAGCCTGCCAGGCTCCTCTGTCCATGGGATTCTCCAGGCAAGAATACTGGAGTGGGCAGCCGTTCCCTTCTCCAGGGGATCTTCCCAACCTGAGATCCCGGGTCTCCTGCACTGCAGGTGGATTCTTTACAGCCTGAGCCACCAGGGAAGCCCAGAGATAATGCCAGAGAAGCTGAAAGGCCAGACCAAGGAGATTCAGATGAGAATTAGGGACCAGTGGGGAGTTTTTGAGCAAGGACATGGCATGATGGAATTGATATCTGGGGAAGATCATTCTACAGTCCAGCATTTCTGTGCAGGATGAAAAGAGAGAGAGGGCTGGAGAATCAGGTAGGAGGCTATTGAAGGCATGTGGTAACACGGTTGATGGAGGCTGTGGAATCATAGAAGGAAACACGTGGGTAGATCTGAGAGATAGTGAAGTATACGTGACAGATTATTTCTGTTTTTAGTTAGCCTGTTTGTGACCATTTGTTCTGCTTCCTATTCTTATGGAGCCAGTTTTGAAGAAATAATATTTCTGGGTTATTATGGACAAAGAAATGCTTTGAGGAAGTTTCCCAGTTGTCTTTGCTCTATATCCTGATTACAGACAACCTGGGCTATTCGAACACAGACTGGTCCTTAATTCTGTCATAAAGCAGTCACAGATCTGGTTATGCCAGGGGTCCCATCAGTATTCTGTGTTCCTGGTCTAGCGAATTCTCCTTCTCCTCCAGAAAGTCTGTATGGTGTTGTTTTTCTGTCTTACCTTACTCTACCAGCATTTAACCAGTTCCCTTAATGTGTGCACTTGTAGAGCTTTATTTTTTGGCAGGCGGTAACTCAAGTTTCTGATATAAAGAAACAAATGGCCTAGTGAGAATAATGACATTTTTGGAATGTACACTTTGTGCACAGCATGTTTCTAGGCCCTCCTTTGGCGTTATTCTTTAGCACTTACCGCCATTTGTTGAATGCTTACGAAGTGCCTGGTTCTGTGCACCAAACATTTTATTCAATACATGGGTAATCTCATGTAATTTTCCTAACAATTAGAAAGTAGCTAGTTTTCTTCCTTCCCTTTGATACATAAAGGAGAACAAGACAGTTCTAATGGAAGCATTGCTTTACTGTATGTTTGTAGCTGGTCTGTGATCATGTAACATACCTTATTGATTTCTTAAATGAAACATTATATAACACCTCTCAATGGAGTCAAGATGAGAGATGGCTAAGTTTTAAAGTTCTTTTTTCTTAGTTAGAATTCCTGTTCTGTGTCCACAAATGAGTTAGGAACATCTATTTCTTTCTGTGAAAGTGTCCGATGGCTTCTTAAAAACCCCTCTGTCATTTGTGACCATCCAACAGTGAGTTGTTCCTCGAGCTAGTGACGTGGTTATCACCCGGGAGTTTTCACTAAACGCTTAGTGACTTCCTTAACGCAGATGTCCGAGATGTCGGAGGAGAGAGAGGGAAGTCGTATTTAATGGCGTTTGAGATCTTTCTCAACCCTAAAATACTTTTATGATTCTCAGTTCCATTAAAACTATTTCAGAACACAGTGAAAAGTAGAGCAGCAATTCTTAGGTCAGTGTTTTATAGCTTTTGGCCAAAGGCCGTTCAAAGGTTAACTTGAGCAAAGAGAGATGAATATAATAGGATTTGGGGAAAAAAAAATTTGAACAGAAATCAAGTTGGAGTAACTTTATATGCAAAAAGGAGGTAATTTTTAAGGGTAAATTTCAGAAGAGAAATCTTCAGATCAGTATAGTACTATGCCATTTAAATTTTAGAGTATAAAATTATCTGACTTTTAAAAAAAGTCAGTAAAAATAGATTCTAAACATAATGTTGGCATTCGGTGAGCTTCTAAAGTAGCTTAAGTTCTCAAGGAAGCCTTGGAAATGATAGTTTTATTTTCATTACAGAAAGCATTTATTGCACACTTCTGTCTATGCCAAACACTGTACTAAATGTTCTGTAAGGATTTTTCTCTACAATTTTTACTCTGACTCCATGAGGTAAATATTATTATTGGCATAATTTTCAAATGAGCATTTCAAATTTAAGGAAAGTAAAGACATCTCCTAACGATGGTATCTGGATTTGAACATAGATCTGATTCCTATATCTGCTCTCTGTAGCCTGCTGTTTTTCTCAGTGCCTCTGCAGAATACACAGTTTCATCTATAAAAAATGACTGTATGTATCGTGCTTATTTATGGTGTGCCTTGCCATAGAGTTGAAGCATTCTTCCTTGGATAAGCTAGGTTAATTGAAGGGAGAAGCCACAGCATATTTATTGGTTCTGAATGTTAAGCTTCAAATTATTTTGGAACCTGGTCTCTTAGTAACTGAATGTGTGGCTGTTACATGTTAGATAAAATAAAAAGAAATTCATGTGAAATCCTAAGCCATATCTTAGACTTGAATACAGATTACTTTGATGAATGAATAGTTGCTTTTCGAAGATTTTTTTCTTTCTCAGCTCCCCAAACACAAAAAGCATCATGTTTTAGTAATTGGAAAATATAGCCTCCTTGGTGCTTACTTGTAAATATATAGCATTTTAAAAATCAGGCTGTGCTGTCCCTGTTCATCAGCATGGCTCACTTCTACCAATTATCTTAAGTAATGGAAAATTGAATTTTCAGTGAGTGATGGAAAATTAAAGGACATATTCATACTTTACGAGTTGTCTATCTTTGTAGCTTTTTACTTTTTTATACTTTTGCCTGAAAGTATAAATGTATTTCATAAATCTTAAATATCTCAGTATTTACATAAATCTTTATAATTATCTGAAATGGCCAATTAAATCTTGAAAGAAAATCTGGAGTATCAGAAATATACATTTTAAACTCATGATACATAAGTGTATACAGTTAAATATACTTATCAAGGAAAATTAATTATGCCTCTGCCTCAAAAAACTCGTGTTTTGGTAGAAAAAATTTTGGTGAAACAAAAATACATGAAACCATTTTCTACTCTCATTAAATGACCCTGTTCATTTCCTGTTTTGATTTTGAACATTATTCCAAGATGATCTCTCTAGAGAGTGTAAAATTCATGCTCTAAAAATATAATGACAATTTTAACCTCACCACAAGGCAATCTTTCCATTTTCCAGTAAGTTTATATTGAGGTGCTTAAGAGGAAACCACTTAGAATTAAGTATAGTGGTTCTTTAATTTTTAAATAAGATTTTTGGATTTATATTGACAATTATATTTTTACCAATTATCTAGGGAAGTTATCATTTATGTCCATCAATGGAGAAGCAATTATTCACTTGCAAAAGAAAACTAATCTCTCCTTTAATGGGAAGAAATAGTCATCATGAACTTGGAAACTTATAAATGAGCACAAGTTTCCAAGTGAAATGGCAACCCACTCCAGTATTCTTGCCTGGAGAATCCCATGGACAGAGGAGCCTGGTGGGCTACAGTCCACCGTGTCGCAAAGAGTTGGACACGACTGAGCGACTTCACTTTCACTTTCCAGGTGTCAGAAGGTTCTCAGTATATCAGTGTCAGTAAGGTCTAACTTTAATTTTTTTTTTTTTTCCCTTTAGCATTTGTAACCTTTGGATGGTTTATTGAAGGGTTTTTAAAAGCATCTTTCAAGAAAAAGTTTTGGAGTTTTTTTTATTTTTTATTTTTATGAAAGTTAGTTGTGGACTAGAGTTGTGGAACTTGCTCTCTAGAATTGTGAACTCTTGAAAATGGTAGAGATTGCTTCCATTTTATAAGAGAACATTGCCTTAAGTTAAATAATAATGAACTATATAAGTATTAGGAGGAGTGAGGTTGCCAGTGGGGAGGAGATTCAGGTTTTTCTGGCTTTGCTAAAATTACAACAAACTGAGGCCCACTGTGAAGACAGAAAAGGTATGCAGAAGCTTCAAGTCCTGAAGCTAGTCTTTACACACACCACTGTTTTCTGTAGGCTCAGTATGTAATTTTGTCTCTCTTTCTTTCTTCAGAACATACTCATATTATTTTCTTGGTGCATTTTCTGGTTTCTGTTTGTTAGCTGCTTGCCAACTCTGTTAAAATCAGAGAATTTTCTGAGCACATATGGGGCAGATTGTATTCGATGATTTGCAGTGTCCATGCAGGTATAATGTCTATGACTTAAGTTTCTGTAATGAACTTGGTGCACTTGACATAGATACGTCCTGTAATAGATCAGGCAGAATCTTCAGTAAATGCTATCATTTTTCCCCTACTATGCTGCATTCCCCTAGTGTGCTGCATGTATACTAAATGCCTCTTAAGTATTTTGCAAAGATGCTCTAATAAAGCTGAGAGCCATTGTAGCAATTTCCCATTACTACTCTAACAAATTACAACAAATTTAGTAGCTTAAAACAATACAAATTGGCTACATTTGCATCTATAGGTTAGAAGTCAGATGAGTCTCTCTGGGCTAAAATGAAGTAGGTCGAGTCAGTTTCTTTCTTGGAGCTCTCTGGAAGAACTTATTACCATTTCTAGCTTCTAGAGACTCCCCACATTTCTTGGTTTTTCACTCTTTTCCATCTCCAAAGCCACCAGAGGCTGATTCAGTCTTATTACTCTGACTCTGGTTCTCCTGCCTCTCTTACTTACCAGGACCCTTATGATTTCATTGAACCTCCCTGGATAAAGTCATCTCCCCATCTCAAGGTCTGTTGAACCCCTAATAACATCTGCAAGTCCCTTTTGCCATATGGTGATAGTCGCCCAGTTCAGTTTAGTTGCTCAGTTCAGTTCAGTTGCTCAGTTGTGTCCAACTCTTTGCGACCCCATGGACCACAGCACACCAGGCCTCCCTGTCCATCACCAACTCCTGGAGCTTACTCAAACTCATGTCCATTGAGTCAGTGATTCCATCCAACCATCTCATCCTCTGTCACCCCCTTCTCTTCCTACCTTCAATCTTTCCCAGCATCAGGGTCTTTTCAAATGAGTTAGTTCTTCATGTCAGCTGGCCAAAGTATTGGCATTTCAGCTTTGGCATTAGTCCTTCCAATGAATATTCAGGACTCATCTCCTTTAGGATTGACTGGTTGCAGTCCAAGGGACTCTCAGGAGTCTTTTCCAACACCACAGTTCAGAAGCATCAATTCTTTGGTGCTCAACTTTCTTTGTAGTCCAACTCTCACATCCATACATGACTACTGGAAAAACCATAGCTTTGACTAGATGGACTTTTGTTGACAAAAGTCACTCAGTTGTGTCCAAGTCTGTTTGACTCCAGCCTCCTCTGTCCATAGAATTCTCCAGGCAAGAATACTGGAGTTGTTAGCCATTACCTTCTGCAGGTGATCTTCCCGACTCAAGGGTTAACCTGGATCTCCTGAATTTCAGGTAGACTTTTTACCATCTGAGCCACCAGGGAAGTCCTTTGTCATATAAAATATTAATGATATACTCCCAGACTCAGGGATTAGAAAGTGAACATCTTTGGGAAGCCATGCCTTCTGCAGGCATAGACATTTTTTTTTAATGATTGAAAATGGTCTTTGGTTTGGGAAATTATTATATACCATTTTTTTTTGGATAGACTTAATCATAACTTTGCACCCATGATTTTTTTCTTTCTCTGCATTCTACATGGGGCAAATTTGAACTATCTGTAACTAAATAGCTACAGTACTGAAGTTCATTACAAATAATAATTGATAACATTCATTGAGCACTACACTGAGAGCTGGGTACTTTTTAATGCCTTATCTCACGGAATCCTTACAACCCTCTGCAGAAGAGATTATTTGTCTCCCATTTTACAAACGATAAAATTGTAGATTTGAAATTTTAAGTAAATTTTCCCAAGGCTACCCAACCAGTGAATGACAAGTGTGATAGGAACACAAGTAATGTGACGGCAAGACTGGTTCCCGTATGTGCACTCACAGCTGCTCGGTGATAGAGATGTTTGCTTGCAGATCTCATCACTCATGTATGCATTCACAGTGGGCACCCCTCAGTGCGCGCTGAATTCATAAATGGTCTTACACAGTGATTTACTCTATTGATTTTCTGACTGCTTTCATAATGGGTGGGATAAATATGAACTTAATGGCACAGTATTCAGCCCCAGTGCCGCACGGTGGTACTCAGTGTTCTCCATGATGGTTGGTCTCCATGTTGGCAGCAGCCTCAAGAGCAGGCCCTCGTTATTGCTGCCCCTCGGGTCCTGGTATTATGTGCACATCTGTCATGCCTCTGCTCTACTTCTAGTGTCATCTCCCTGCTAAACATTTTGGCAGCAACTTTAGAAACAACTGCCTCCCTAACCTAGGTAACAACTAGCTGCCCTCTATCAAATGAGGATGGCCCTTGGCCGTTCATGCTTTAATCTTTCTCAGGAGTGACTTTGATCTAAAGCCATAGAATTTAAATCCTTGGAGCCCTACCATCCCACGTATGTAGCAAAGGGCAAAACCCATGTGAAAGGGCATCTATGGTAGAACAAATTGAAATTATACAGCCTGAGACATCCATCTTGCAAGGATGTCACCTGTGGACAATTTCAGGATGGCACCAAGAGGCTTTTGTTTAAGCATCAGTTCCAGTCCCACCTCTGCCACGTGAAAGCTTGGTGATGTCAGGCAAGCTCATTAATCTCTTCGGGGAGAGTGAAGACCTTGGCATGCCTGGGTTGACTCTTGTGGGTATATACATGTGATTAAGAGTCAGTCATTGATGTCTAAGGAAGCCATGATTTCCTGAGGGAAAACTCGCAGGGAATAACCTAATTCATGTAAATCGAAATTACAAGCTCTGTGTAATTATCACTGGACACATCCTTCTTAGGAAAAAGCAGCCCTGACATTTGGAAACTGATCCAATGCTCAAAGTAAGACGTCAGAGTTCTAACAAGGTAACTTGCTGCTTTGAAACAGAGCCATATGGTTCTCTTTGGACATAAACCATCTTATATACTATCTTTTTCAGACTGGGTAACTGGTCAAGCAGCAAAATACTAGACATCTTCCACTTTCTCTAAATGTGTAATGGATGCCATAGCAATGACAACTTTTGGCTTGCTCTGGTCTGTAGATTAGATTTATTGAGATATCCAGTCATAGAATTGCCTGTGCTTTTTGATGGCATCCAGTTTAGAATGAACCTTCAGTTCCTTAGAACCTCCTTAAAATTATCCAATAAAAGCCCTGATCCTATAATCAGTTCTTTCTAACATTGCTGGGATGCCTCAGAGCTCCCCAAAGGGTGCATTTTCCCTCCCTGAAATGAAGAACAAACCCAACTTGTCAACTGAAGCTAAAAATGTTTAGCTGAAGGGCACTGACATTTCTAAAAACTAAGTCACTCAACGACTGAAATCAGATAGTTCTGAAAAATCTTAGGATTCTACAACTGTGTTTAACTTAGTTCTTTAAAAATAGGACTTGGTTCTTTAAAAGTAAATTTTCTTATTTTTATCCATATACATGGTTGAACAAATTAGTAAGACGCGAAGGGCTTGTAATGAAGAACAATATTCCTGCATGCCCTTTCCATCTAGTCCCAAAAGGAAACATGATATGGGTGTCATTACTCTCTCGAATCAGAAACTTGACTACTATATTTAATTTCCAAGAACTCCTTCCTGTTCTGATTATTCTTTCTTCATTGTATCCTCTTAGAATTTTTTTTTGATGCAATATCCTCTTGAGTTTCTCCTGTGTAGACACAGATTTGATGTCATTATATTCTTATTATTAATATTAGGCTTCCCTGGTGGCTCAGAGGGTTCAGCATCTGCCTGTGATACGGAAGGCCCAGGTTCGATCCCTGGGTTGGGAAGACCCCCTGGAGAGGGAAATGGCAACCCTCTCCAGTATTCTTGCCTGGAGAATCCCATGGACAGAGGAGCCTGGTGGGCTACAGTCCATGGGGTCGCAAAGAGTCGGACACGACTGAGCGACTACACTTAGCGCTTACTCAAGTAACTTTTCTGCCTCTCAAACACTATGTGTATGTGTTTGTGTGTTATGCATTTTGCTTTCACCTTTGGGTTGTAGAAGTGATCTTAGCTTGTTTGTTCATATTGACAGGAAGGAAGATTTTGGAGGATCGACTCGTGATTGTTGGGATAGACCTTGATAGCACAGACAACCCTCATACTTTTGATCCCTAAATGCCAGAATGCTAAAGCTTTTGTTCTTATCTACTAATTGATAATTCTGTCCTAACTGTAAACAGTCATATATGAAGGTTTTATGTATGAAATTTGTCTTAGCTTAATGAAGTATAGCTTCAATGTCTACTTCAATGTCTACTTCAAACTATTAAAAACGAAAAGCCCAATATAGCTTTAATTGTGATTGCCATATAATCTTTCTGTTTGCTCACAGAAAACCAAGGGAAATTCCAAAAAGGCTCTGTGACCAGTCTACTGTGTATATTAGTGCTCTCTTTGACCTCTTAGGCAAAGCTACTCAAAACCAGTCTATTATTGTGGTCATCTTAGTGCTATCACGGATAAGCGCTCCATTGAGTTCATGCTGCTGTGCTTAGTCGCTCAGACATGTCCAACTATGTGGGACCCCACGTACCACAGCCTGCCAGGCTCCTCTGTCCGTGGAGATTTTCCAGGGAAGAATACTGAAGTGGCAGCCTATCCTTTCTCCAGGGGAACTTCCTGACCCAGGAATTGAACTGGGGTCTCCTGCATTGCAAGCAGATTCTTTACCAGCTGAGCTACCAGTGAAGCTCCCATTGAGTTTGTACATGACCCCAAATACTAAGTGCTTCTTGTATTCTATCTTACTTTTTGTGCCAACCCTTTGAGTCACTTTCCCCATCCTCCATATAATTTTCAAAATATTTCCATTTAAAATTTTTCCTTTGCTTTGAAAAATAAAACATTTTCATGATAATTAAAAAAATCTGGTTAGAATTACAAGCATGGATATTGATTCCCTAATTTTAGTTGAATCCAGATTTGCACATATACCCAACTGTTTTCACATATAAATTTGAACTCTAATGTCAGTCTGTTTGCATGGAATTCAAAAGTTCTTCTAATATGTCAAGAATAGATTAGTTATTTTTATCAGTATCTTTGTGTGGGACATGAAAATGATCTCAATTTGCATTTACTGTCTTTTGTCATAAGTTACTTCATCTGCTTTGCATCTGTGTCTTGCTTTGGAAAACTAATGCTGCTTAAGCTTTGAAATCCTAACTTTCAAAGTAAGCAAAAAATTAAACAATATAGAAAGTTCATGGTATAGCAGCATGATTCTCTAGGCTGAAGAGAGTTCATGCTGAAACGCCTAGTGTCTATCTACACTTAGAGTAAGGAATATAGGATTGCAAGTCAAATGTCTAGTTTTCTAGGGTCTGATAAACAGCCTTTTGTAAAGTCTTTTAATTGCCATGGGAATATATTCTACATTTGCAGTCATTGAAATTAAATACTTGGTAATTAGAAGTTAGATGTTATTGCTTATTTAAAAAGAAACAATAAGATAAGCACTTTAAAAAATGGTAAAAATTCAGTATTCATGTTTCAAGCTTAGTGTTAATAGGCATTGATTCAGCAGCAAAGACTTTAATTTGATGAAAATGTATGCTGATACAATGAAAATAAATACATTTTAATGAGAGTCTGTTTTAGTTACTGGTAATTATGATCTTCAAGATGCCATCTTAACTTCCAAATTTTAGTACAACGTTCACTCTGGCCTGTTGGTTATCTGGATTAGGGTCCTGGTGAAATTTTCAGGCGATCTCATAGTCATGATAATGATATCTCACTCTTGTAAGCCCTCTGTGGTCTTTGACATGCTTTCATGGGCATCATCTCATTATCTTTACCACTATCTCCCAAGTTTTCAAAGCAGGAAAACATACTAGAAAATATACACAAGAATGTGCTTAAATGTCTGCCTGCAAAAGCTTGGAGGTCTTAATTGAGTGACAGATCTTTTTCCACAATAGTGACACTCTAAGGAAGAGTCAGGTGAGAAAGTCAGGCAAGTAGTCAAGGAGAGAACCTCACAGGCCTTCAGAAATGTGTGCTTGCAGGTGATGCGAACAGGACATCTACAAGCCATATTTGAACTGTACATGTATTTTATTTTGCCAGGATGGCATTTTGAACATTTAGAATTTAATTCCTTTTGGTAGCCAAGTAGCCCAAATCCTCGCCAATCTGTATTCCCTTTCCCCTGGCCTGAGCTTACTCGTTTGTATCGACTTTCCTAGTTCTGAAGAAAGGGCTACCTTGTTCTCTTTCTCTGGAGAACTCTAGCCGTATTTTGTTCTGTGTGAATAGGGCTCTCAGGAGCAGTATTGGCCATTTGGAAGACTTTTGATTTTTTTTTTTTTTTAATCTGTTGTGAAAGATGGAGGGACCTCATCTTGTTGAGTGCAATTAGGAAGACTTCAAGAGGAGGTGACTTCTAAGATGGACCTTGAAGAAATGAACTTCATTCTAATGGTTTTGCTCAGATGCTCTGACTCATAGGGAACAACTGGAAAATTGGGGAGCTGGCTTGTTGAAAACTTGAGTAAATTACTGCTTGTATATATACGATTTAGTCACCAACACAATTGCTCAAGTCAGAAGCCTGTGAGTCATACGAAACCTCTTCTGTCTTCCACCCTGTTTGACTGTTAGAGACTCCAATGTTTCCCTTTCTAAATATTTCTCCAGTATCCTCTCCACTCTGTAGCATTATTGACTCAATCATGGTTCAGGCCTTAATAATTTTATAGCAAATTGTCTGACTCTCTTACTATGAGGCCCCCCTGACAAAAAGCCTCCAAATCTTTCCATAGTCTTCATGTTAGAGAGAAAGTTCCTAGCATTAAGAGTCCAATATGCTTTAATTCCTGCATTTCTCTTCATTATAATCTCTTGGTGTAAACTTTTACTATCAAACTGCTTGTAGTTCCCTGCATACATCATTCTGTTTTATGTCCTTTCGCTTTGGTCATTGGCTTCCTAGGTGGTGCAGTGGTAAAGAATCAGCCTGCCAATGCAGGAGATGGAGAAGCCAGTTTGATCCGTGGGTTGGGAAGATCCCCTGGAGGAGGAAATGGCAACCCACTCCAGTATTCTTGCCTGGAAGATTTCCTTAAAAAGGGGAACATGGCGGGCTATAGTCCATGGGGTCACAAAGAGTCAGACAAGACTGAACATGCATGCAGGCACCTTTAGTCATATGGTTCTCTTTGTAGGAAACAACCTTTCCACACTTGGCTGATAATGTCTTACTTCCTTGCAAGGTTTATATCTAGCATCACCTCCTCAGGGATGTTTTGCCTGGTTCTTACTTATTGATGGTCTTCAGTTGAGACAGTGAGGAAAGGCCAAGATTTTTGAAGACTTGGCTGGCAATGTCTTACTTCCTTGCAAGGTTTTTATCTAGCATCACCTCCTCAAGGAACTTTTGCCTGATTCTTACTCATTGATGGTCTTCAGTTGAGACAGTGAGGAAAGGCCAAGATTTTTGAAGAGATGGTCAGAGTCTCTTGTGCCCATCTTGACTTGCTTTCTGCCCATCTTTTAAACCACTGGCTGTTGTTGCAACAATCAGATGTGCATAGTTGTAACCCAAGAGCACCATGTCTCAACTATAATTCACCTTGCTCTTTTCTGAGGCCTACTAGGTGTGTGAACTTGGAAGAGAACGGTACTTAACATTTCTTAGGGAATCCTAGACCAGTGGGATATGGACGCCATATACAAGTATTCTCTGCTCTTATGTTTCCCACAGACAGTTCTGAGGTGCGTTCTATGGAGTTTCCACTGGCCTTGAGCCCCAGTTGCCATGTAGGTGATTGACTGAATTGGCTGTCTTTCCTTCCCTGAGTCTCTCTTCCTTTTCTTGCTTCTTGGGACCAATTCCCCAAAGAAACTATGTGCACAAAGACTCTTCCCAGTCGCTGTTTTCTGCAAGATCCCAGGCTAAGACCAAAGATATAGAAGCATGGATATATGTGAAGTGATCAGAGTCTCAGATTTCATATGTATTTTCAAAATTCTTAATTTCTAGGTGTATTTGTTTTTCTAAAACTGACATGCCTGAGAGTATATGTGAAAGAGTAATCAATAAAATACTTTTGAGTCTTAAAAGTTGCATTCTGTGAATTAGAATAGAATAGAAGGGAATTAGAATAGAGACATAACTTCATTAAGAAAGAAAAGTAGTGATAGAAAATTTCTGAGGGTTAAGAATTTATTCATGTACTCTTTTAAAGGAAAACTTGTCCATTTTTATTCAGTATAATGTTTAGTGGTTTTGTCAAGACAAATGTACAATACTTATTCATCAGCAGTTCTTACTGTATGCATACAAGGCAAGTACAGATCTACTGCAGTTGGTTAACCTAGTTGATTATTGCTTATTTCCAAACTGCATGCACTTTTAAAAATGGATGATGGTGGGTGATAAAAGAGTAATACAAGCTTTATTTTAAAATGTCAATATTTACTAGTTTCAAGGAATTACATCCATTGCAACTATTTAAACATATGAAGAAAAATCTGGGGGGGGGGGCAGTGTAAAAATATGAATTGAGGCACATAGTTCTAAAGAATTATTTTAGAGGAAATGTGAGCGAAAATCTGAAGATCCTTGGTTTAGACCAGAGGTTCTTAACTGTGGGTCCCATTGGAAACACCTAGGCAAGTTGGAAATACTAATGCCTGGGTCCCACTGCCAGACATTCTGATACAGCTGATCTGGGGTAAGCCCCAGGAACTGTTAGTTTTTTTTAATTTATTTTTTAATTGAAGTATAGTTGATCTACAGTGTTGTATTAATTTCTGGTGCATAGCAAAATGACTAAGTTAGACACACATATACATTCTGTTTTTAATATTCTTTACCATTATGGTTTATCTCAAGATACTGAATATAGTTCCCTGTGCTATACAGGAGGACTTTGTTGTCTATCCATTCTGTGTTTAATAGTTTGCATCTGCTAACCCCAAGCTCCCCATCTATCTCCCTAGCCCACCACCTCACCCCTTTGGTAGCCACCAGGGGTTCTTTATGTCAAAGAGTCTGTTTTGTAGATAGGTTCATTTGTGCCATATTTTAGATTCCACATATCAGTGCAATCATATGGTAGTTGTCTTTCTCTTTCTGACTTAGTCACTTAATATGATAGTCCTTAGTTGCAAGGAATTTTTTTTTTTAAGTCTTATTAGCAGGTTTACATAGTGTTAGAGATGACCTCCATTATCCTAGACTCACTCCTGTAATAATCCAGACATAGCACCTACCACGTTGCACAGAAATACAGTTAACTTAGATGCTGCCAAGAGTCAGGTGTCAAATGGACCAGGTTGGGGAACTGGCATGAAGTAGAGAGCACATGCTCCCTTCAAAGGAAGCAGCTCAGACTGTTTCAGCCAGTGCTTGACTTGCTGGTAAATGGGCTCAGAGATGCCAAACTGATTTTTTTTTAAGCTTTTTATTTTTTATTGAAGTGTAGCTGATCAACAATGTTGTGATAATTTCAGGTGAAAGCGAAGGCACTCAGCCATACATATTCATGCATCCATTCTCCCCTAAACACCCCTCCTCTCCAGGCTGCCACATAACATTGAGCAGAGTTCCACGTGGTATACAGTGGCTTCTTGTTGGTTATCCATTTTAAATACAGCCATGTGTACATGTCCATGTTCATTGTTTTAAGCAAAGCAGGAAATCTAGTTCTTTCTTAGACATGAAATACATGATTTTAGAGCATTGTTTAAAGTTTTCCTCACTCCTCTTTATTTCATTTCTTTCCAATGCCATTTCAGGCCATGTATAATTGTGAGTCAGAGGGCACCCATGGGCCTGCCGTTTTACAGTCACTGGAAACATTACACGAGAGTCTTGCCCTGCAACCAGTAGGGTCTCCAGGACAGGGACAAGATGCCACTCTTGCATTACTTCCCTGACACTTGGAATGTGAAGGTTGAGATATGTGCTCATAACAAATGATGTTCTTGAAGTTTTTGTTCAGGGTTCTCAAAGAAAATCGGACAGTTGGAAGAGCGCACTTCATCCATTTGTAGATTGCTTACTCCAGAGCCGTTTGCCCTGAAGTGATGGGACTGGATGTCATGATCTTAGTTTTTGAATGTTGAGTTTTAAGCTAGATTTTTCACTCTCCTCTTTCACTTTCATCAAGAGGCTCTTTAGTTCTTCTTCGCTTTCTGCCATAAGGGTGATGTCATCTGTGTATCTGAGGTTATTAATATTTCTCCCGGCAATCTTGATTCCAGCTTCTTGTGCTTCATCCAGCCTGTCATTTTGCATGATGTACTCTGCATATAAGTTAAATAAGCAGAGTGACAATATACAGTTCTGGGGTACATTAATGGAGAAGGACACGGCAACCCACTCCAGTATTCTTGCCTAGAGAATCCCAGGGATGGAGGAGCTTGGTGGGCTGCCATCTGTGGGGTCGCACAGAGTTGGACATGACTGAAGCGACTTAGCAGCAGCAGTAGGGGTATATTAAAGAGCTATTTCTTGAAGCTTTAAAAATGTCTTTTTCTTCCATCAAAGGTCTATTTATCTTCCCATATATAAACTCTAGACAGCGAACTCTGCATGCCAGTGTTACAAGTGACTTCACTATTTTCCTTAGAATTGGCTTATATAGTGTGATTCATGCAAATTGTTTGACTTTTGAACATGAAAGGATATGGTTCAGGTGATTGATTTGTTTTAGAATGCGTGTGATACCAAGTTGTCAGTCTCCTGGTGGCTGTTCAGAGTGTACGGTTCTTCACTCCATTTTCATTCAAACAATTTTTATTGAGCACCAGCTAGGTATTGTAAGAAAGGCTCAGCCAAGTATTAGAGATTCTCCCCCTCTGTGCAGACTTTCTTGATAGACTTTGAAATCCTTTTGTGTGAGTTTGCTGGGAAGGGGAGAGGGACATACCTGGCGCAGTTTATCTGTCAGAATTGTAAATGTCTGTAGTAAGTTTTCTCAATAAACGATCATATGATCCAATATGCAGTAAATGCTTATATAGCTTAGAAGGACACGCTTCACCTTCCCCCCTGCTTAGCTAAAGGAATAAACAAAAATCAAAATTTCCTATAAACTTTATGAATGGGTTTATCGTAGAAAAGTTGGCTCGATGCTCTCTTATACCGAAGAATATTATAACTAGGTCTTTTTAAAATGAACGGTAGAACCTCCAGCATTTGTTGTTATTTCCATCTTGGTTTATTTGAGTTTGGGTCTCTTTAGGCCAGATAGCTAGTTGGATGTTGTCTTCCTAAGGCTGTTTGCTCTAAGTTGATTCCTGGTTTTCGTAGTCAGCTGCCCCAATGATTTAATATATATTGCAGATGGTGTGTAAATATATATATATATTGCATATACCAATATAAATATAACATATCCCATGTATTTTCAAATAAAATGTTAGGCAATTTTTAATGAGACATATATTTAATAAGATTAGTAAAAGGACATTGGAAGACATAACAGTCAACTTTTTACTTGTTGTAAATGCTGTCATCACAGGGCTTCTTCTTACTTCAATGCTTCATGAAAGCCTAAGGTCTATTATTAAAATGTAGTTTTTAAAAGACATTTTAATGAGAACCTGGAATAATTCTGTAAGAGACAGAACTCTCTGCCAGTCTGATTTCATTCAGAGCTTGGTCTAATAAAGTGTTCCTCCAAGTGTGGTCTGTGGACATCTGTATACATATAATTTAAGATACTTGTTTAAAAGGCCCAGATCTACTGATCTGAATCCCTGGGCTAGGCCTGGGTGTCTGCATTTTAACCTATTTAGACAAAACTTTACAGTAAAGTTTGAGATGTAGGAGAGTGGAGATACCCTCTCTTATCTCTCTTTCTTGTGGATGAATGTCCCCTCAAGAGAAGTCTGCAGTTGTGGGGACCACAGTGCAGATGCTCCTAGTTGTCTAAAGGGGATCTGCGTGTAGTTGGGAAAAGCAACAGTCTGCCACTGCCCTTCTTACTGACTTGTTGGCACCAAGTCCTCCAGCCACACATACCAGCTACAGTCCTGGGCTCGCCCAGGAACTCGCTTCCACCAGGGCTGTGCCACTCTTGCAAAGTAGGGTACCTTTCCTCTTCCTGCCCTTTGTCCACGGCCCTTGCATTTTGATGACAACTGCCATCCATTTTGCACTTATTACTTCTAGGCACTTAAACTATTATCCCATTTCCTGTATGATGCTCTTTCCAACAACCCTAGAGATGGGTGTTTTCATGCCCATTTTACAGATGAGATAACAGATCGGCACAGGTGATGGAGTCATGGCCAGAAGGTGAGGAAGGAGCAGAAAGGAGACTCAAACCTAGTTCTTTTTACAACCTCTCTGCTGGACCACTACTGAATGTTTGCTGCCTGGCTCTTTGGACCAGAGTGAGGAAGGCTTTGTTTTCTAATACCTTAGCCTAGAAAATATGAAAAAAAAAAAAAAGATGGCCTAGTTTTTTATTTACTTACCCCTACAAGCTTTTACACATGATTTTAATATCAAAGGGAGGATATTAAATCCCACTCATGTGAATTATGAACAGTAATTTGCACACTAAAAAAGTCTATGTGTCAATGGGTAGATAAGGATTGTGTGTCTTTTGTAGAGAAAAAATTACCATTAAAAAGATAAATGGTACTGGTGCCAGTGAGAGAGACAGGACATTTTCAGAGCATTCAGTTCAGTTCAGTTGCTCAGTCATACCTGACTCTTTGCGACCCCATGAACCGCAGCATGCCAGGCCTCCCTGTCCATCACCAGCTCCAGGAGTCCACCCAAACCCATGTCCATTGAGTTGGTGATGCCATCCAACCATCTCATCCTCTGTCACCCCCTTCTCTTCCTGCCCTCAATCTTTCTCAGGATCAGGGTCTTTTCAAATGAGTCAGCTCTTTGCATCAGGTGGGCAAAGTAATGGAGTTTCAGCTTTAACATCAGTCCTACCAATGAACATCCAGGACTGATCTCCTTTAGGATGGACTGGTTGCATCTCCTTGCAGTCCAAGGGCATTAACTTGAACCATAAAAACAAAACAAAACAAAAACAATGTCATAGCTCTTCTTTTTCTAATGGATTCATTCCTGGATCTTGACATAAAGCTATCTGTGACTTTTATCTCCCTAACCCCTCATTTAGATCTAATTTAAAGTGAACTCATAAGAAAACAAAACTTATGAATTCAAAGTTTTAAAAAGGTCTTAATGATCTGAAAACTGAATTAGAATTTTGATGTGAATTGATTCTTATACCTGCCATTATCAGGAATCTGAATTACATTCTCATTGGTTAGAGGTTTAACAATTATTTGTACTTTTGAAATACTTCAGTTAAAAAGGAGCCAAGGGTTTAATTTGCTAGAAATAATTGCACATTGACACACTTCTTGAAATTTCTAAAATATCTGTGCAGATGTGGGTGGAATTTTGTCACCTAGCTTCTGGGCAGCCTATATTCTAATCCTGATTGTAGCATTAACTCTGATCTCGTCAGCTTCCTCATTTTTTAAAACCAGGGGTTGAATTTCTAACTGATGATTTCCTCTGCTTGTCAGTCTTTTGATTCGTTGTGGTATGTAGTAGACTGAACGCTCTGTGTTATTGTATCCTGTACTGGGAGCGTGGGAAGTTGAGCACATATAGTGAAGTGAAGTCGCTCAGTCTTGTCCGACTCTTTGGGACCCCACTGACGGAGTAGCCTGCACCAGTACTGGAGTGCGTTGCCATTTCCTTCTCCAGGGAATCTTCCTGACCCAGGGATCGAACCCAGGTCTCCCGCATTGTAGACAGACGCTTTACTGTCTGAGCCACTAGGGAAGCCAGGATACTAATAGAAAAAGTAATAATGAATGCCAGTCTTTTGCAGTTCATCTTTTGTCACATACTTGATTGAGTGTTAATCTGTAGACTTCCTATAGAGCTCTTCCTAGAATACAAACATATATTTTATAATTTTTTCCTTTATGGGATACTTAAATAGCATTATAGTTCTATCTTTGAACTACACTTGGGTCTTATTTAACAACTGGCATATGTCACTCCCCCAGAGTGCAATATTTGGTATACTGTCACCCTGAAATCTTGTTCATAAATTATTATAAAAAGTATTACTAATTTAAGAAAATAAGTATTATTAAATAACCAATGTCTGTACAGTCCAGAGACTCTCTGAGAAATGATGAAATTGAGGAATAGTTTGGATTTTAGTAGCAGTTTTAAGCACTCATTGACTCAAATATTTTCTTGCCAGACATGAATTCCTTCACAATGTTGTGTTTATGGATTACTAAGGTGAGAGGAGATGTTGAACAAGAAATTTCAAGCATGATGCATTTTTCAAAAGGAGAAGTAGAAGATGCTATGCGAACCTGAAAGAGGCTGAATTCATCTAGTTTGAAGGGATGGATCAGCAGAAAAAGGCTGGGGAAAACTCTCGCAAGGACACTCAGCAGAGATCTGAAGAACAGGCGGATAATGCGACTAACAACGATTTGAGCAGAGGGAATGATTTCTTTGTAGTTTTTAAGAGAAAGGATCCTTTTTAAGGAATTAAAAGGCTAGTGTAGTTGTAGTACAAGTCCAAAAAAGGAAAATGGAGCATGAGGGAGGCCAGAACTTGAGTGGGTTTGAAAGCGAATGTAAGGATGTTGGTCTTATTTAAGGGGAGTTATTTAAAGTTTTTAAGAAGAGGTGGGGCAGAAAGCAAAGACTATAATCAGAGTTGTATTTTTATATAACTTTTAATTTTGTAATAGTTTAAGATTCACAAGATTTACATTTAATAACTTTTACATCCAGATTTCTGTTTTGTTATTTAGTTTTTAAAAGATTACTACAATGGGTAGAAAAGACTGAAGAGGATTAAGTATGGATGCAGGACACCAATTGGGAGATTAAGTTTAGTTTAGATGATAGATGAAGATGCGTTAAACTAAAAGTAGCCTGGTGATGACTAGAAGTAGATAGATTCAAGAAAATTTAAGACAGAGGAATGGTCAGCGTGTCTTGGTAATTGGATATGGTGGTGAGGGGTAGGGGAGAAGGTCAAATGACCTCTGGGTTTCTATTTTGAGTAGTTGAGTGGGTGTGGTGATGCTATTGGTCAAGGTTGAGAATCCTGGAGAAGAAGCAGATTGGTTGGGAAGCAAGATGCATTCGGCGGTGACGATGGTGAGTCACTTCACTTCTCAAGGTGAGTGTGAAGTACTTAGGTAGACAAGAAGCCTTTGAGCTGAAGCTCTAGAAATAAGTCTGGTGTGAGATATAGATTTAGGCTGTGTCAGCATATAGACAGTAATTTCAGTAAGATTATCTAAGAAGAGTATGTAAATTAAAAGAGGAAAAAAAAAGGCTGAGAATAGAGCTCCAGGCACTATAAATGCTAAGTGGGTTAGCAAGGAGGAGGAACTCTTAAGGAGAGTGAGAGAGAATAGCAGAGAAAGAGATATAGGAGGGAGAGAGAGAGGGGGGAAGGAGAGGGAAGAAGAAGAAAAACGAGGAAGAGGAGAAAGAAGAGAGAAGAACTGGAGAGAGAGGAAAAATTATAGACTGCATCATATAAGCCAAGGAAAGAGTATTTCAGAGAAAAAATACCCTGTAGCCTCTGCCTCTTTTCTCTGACTTCATGCAAAGTCATAACTGAGAAGTTTCTTGTGGTTCTCTGTATGTGTCATTTCTTTTATTTTTAAAGTTCAGTATTTATGGTTTTGCAAACTGGACTTCCAAGATAAAGCGTGATATTTTCTGCCGCATTCTTTATGTCTTACAAAATGTTATTTTGAACTGATGATACTTGGAGAGAAAAAAAAAAAAACTGGTAAAATGTGCATGTTTAAAAGCCTAGGTTTCATAAAATCAAATATACTTTTACACGTGAATGTGTAGTTAAAATACTTTTCACATGGTGTGACATGTGTATGACAGTGCACACATCAGATTCCTGGGTCATACCCCTAGGCCAACTGAAATCAAAGTTTTGGGTGGGTCCTACGTATCTTTACAAAATCTTCCTAATGCCCAGAGTGGGTGGAAAATGGTCAGAACATGGAAATACTCCGATAATGTTAAATGGGGGTGTTCTATATAATGACTTAGAGACAGATGTGACCTAATTGAAACCTTATTGTCACCACTGTTAGGAAATGAAAGTGAAGTCACTCAGTCGTGTCCGACTCTTTGTGACCCCGTGGACTGTAGCCCACCAGGCTCCTCTGTCCATGGGATTCTCTAGGCAAGAATACTGGAGTGGGTTGCCATTTCCTTCTCCAGGGGATCTTCCCAACCCAGGGATCGAACCCGGGTCTCCTGCGTTGCAGGCAGACGCTTTACCCTCTGAGCCACCAGGGAAGAGCATGCTAAATAAGTTTCTCTGAAGAGAAGTGACAGCAGGTAACGCAATAGAAGAGGAGAAATTTGGAGTTATCCCACTGAATTGGGAAGTGATCATCACAAATCCCAAAGGGTATTCAAGGTTGGAGTTAGTGAGGCAGGAGTTTAATTTATAGTAGTTTGATGCTGTGACAAAGTGAGTGACAGGTTCAGAATAACCAGTTGGAATAACATCTCTTAAGACCATTTAATATTGGAAAGAAATGGCCATACTCCTTTAAGTAATAGAGAGCTGAAGGTTCAGCCAAGGCTTCAGTTAAGGAAAGATGCAAAAAGAAGTTGGTGATTAAATGTTGCGAGAGGAAATATTTTTGGGTTTTGCTGGAGGGATAACAGGGGACTATAATAATTTGAAAGTTACTTTTGAAACTTCCAGTAGGAAAGGACATGACATCTTGGTGATCCCCATAATGTACAGGGGAGGCTGATAGTGGGCATGTCAGGGAGAGGGTAAGAAAACTCTATGCTAATTTTGTGTACGTTATCAATCGAGAATCTGGTTCCATGATGTTTGAGCTGAATTTCAAGTGAGCGTGAACTGAATATGGATATACAGGTAGCTTAGCATGTCATCATTTCCCTGAAAGTGGGTTAAAGTTGAAATTATTCCCATGTGACTCTGATAAAGAATCCGCCTGCCAAGCAGGAGATGTGGGTTTGATCCCTGGGTTGAGAAGATCCCCTGGAGAAGGAAATAGCAACCCACTCCAGTATTCTTGCCTGGGAAATCCCATGAACAGAGGAGCTTGGTGGGCTACTATCCATGGGGTTACAAAGTGTAGGACACAACTTAGCGACTAAACAATAACAATGTACTTTTTACTTATTTATTCATTCCCCACCATGTTTTCAAAGAATTTAAACTATTTAAGAAACTAGGTTTAATGACTAAAATTGTCCATGAATGTGAGAAATAAATAGTAAATATAATAGTAACTCAAGAGTCAAAAGTGAAGTGAGATATTCATTTTATTAACTATGGACAAAAACTTTGCTTTATTGACATTTAGAACTCCCAGTACTGTGTTCAATACAGAAATGGTCAGGATCCTCATGATACAGTCACTTCTATGAATGGTGCCATTTATAATACAATTCTAAGCTTAGGAAATAAATGGAGGGGAGGGTAATGAGGCTTATATGATGTTGGTTGAGTCAATGTATGATTAATATTGAGTCACTTTCGCACTCTCTACTGCCTGTCTTTCTGCTTAATGGCTCTTTATCTGCAGTAACTTGGTACAAGCATCAAATCTGGTCAACAAGTTTCTTGTCTGGATTATTCTGTTGCTAAAAAGTGCATACTAAGGAAACTTCATACTAAGGAATCCTTCTCACTCCAAAGTTGACAGTGTAATTTTGATTTAATTCCTGTTGATTGCCATTTTGATATTATACATGAGGAGGAATCCAGTCTCTTAAAGTATTCAGTATATTGTTTTAAATAGATAATGTGACCTCCTCCTTGCATAACCTTACCACAACAAACTTTGCAGACTGAGTATAGATATATGTAGAATGTGTGATATGTGTGGTTTTTAAAATGTGAAGGATGACAGTCAAACTTACTGGCTTTGTTTCAAGTAATTCTGTTTCCAAGCAAGTGTCAGTTGCTGTGATACCCTTATGCTTAAAGTAATCTGAGGAATAAAGTCATAGTTGAATATTTTCAAGTGATTAAAAAAAACAGAACAGAGAAGAGCAGTGCTTATTGTTGCTTAATTACATTACGGTGTTCATATATAATTATTGAATCATGTCAGACCAATGTTTTAAATCTAATCATATTGAAAAGAATATATATATATATACATATATATATGTGTGTGTGTGTATATATATATATATAAATGAGCTTCCCTGGTGGCTCAGATGGTAAAGCATCTGCCTGCAGTGTGGGAGACCTGGGTTCGATCCCTGGGTTGGGAAGATCTCCTGGAGAAGGAAATGGCAACCCATTCCAGTATGCTTGCCTGGAGAATCCCACGGATGGAGGAGCATGGTAGGCTACAGTCCGTGGGGTCACAAAGTCACGACTGAGTGACTTCACTTACTCACTCACTCATATATAAATAAATATAAACTGAATCACTTTGCTGTACGCCAGAAACACTAGTTGATTATAAATCAACTGAATGGTAAGTTGCATTCAACTCTGTGACCCCATAAACTGCAGCATGCCAGGCTAAAATAAAATAAAACTAATCATATTGGAAAATATGTCTCTGACAAGAATCAAAAGTTAGTTATTTCTTCTCCCTGGAACACTTCTTTCCATCACTTGCCTGACTGACTCTTCCCTATTTCTGGTATTTCTCATTCCTTGTGTACGTCTCTCCTTCAGCCCCAATCACTGGGTTGTTTGGTCCCCAGGAACTTGTAACTTCTACAAGTTGGGCTTCTACTTCAGCCCATCTCAGTAAACATTCAGTTGCTTAAGCTGGAAACCTGTGACTCTTCCCTTTTCCACCTCTTCACATTCACTCTACCAGTAAGTCCCATAACTTCCACTTGCAAAATGTGTTTCCAATTCATGCACATTTCTGCCCATCTCTACTGTCACCCTCTTAACCTCAGCCATCCGATGTCTTGTGTGAGATTAGTGCAGCAACATCTCTTCTGAGCTCTCTTTCCCTTCTCCTTCTGCTTGCAATTGCTTCAGTTTATTAACTGAAAACCTAAGTGGTCCTTTGCAAACATAAGTCAGACAATGTCATTCACCATCCTTGTTTCACCCTGTGAATAGCTTTCCATTTCACTAGGAATCCAGTTCTCTCCCACAGTCTGCAAGGGCATGTCTTAACCAGCCCCTGCTCCCATCGCCAAATTCATTTCCAGCCTTCCTTTCCCTTCATCAGAAGACTCTGCCATTTCTAAATTGAGCCTGAAAACATTCTGTTTCTCCTGCTTTGAATTCCCTTCTCTTAGATCTCCTGTGGGATGGTTTATCTCATCCTTCAATCTCAGAATAAATATTTTCAGACAGGTCTTCATTTCAGATTCCAAACAGATCTTTTTCTTGATTCTCCATTCAGCATCCATTCTGTAACCCTCCAAATATTTTCTCTATTTTAACAGGTGTTATTTGTGTGTTCACCTCTATGTTGTCTGTCTTCTACTACTAGAATGTGAGCTGTGCTTCATTGTCCCATGTGTACTCATGCTGTATAGGAAGCATGCAAGAAATGATTGCTGATGGAAAGAATGAATGAACGGTGTAAGGGTCAGGCTGAACAGACTGCCAGAGCAGCTAGTAGCATGTACACCTGGAGCAGGATGGTCTTTGTTTATCTTGAAAATGCAGTGACTAGTAACATTTATTAACCATCAAAAGTATATTTGCACAGAAGATATACTTACAAGAATTATTCAAATATAACATCCCAGTTAAGTATGGAATCACTGCTGATCAGACAAATCAATCACATTTTCAGTGGTATAATTCCTTTAAAAAAACTCCCTCATCTTCATGATTACATAAAAGACATACTTTCTATTTTTTTATTTTATCAATTTTTAAATTAAAGTGTAGTTGACTTAGAATATTGTGTTAGTTTCTACTGTACAGCAAAGTGGTTCAGTTATACACACACACACACACACACACACGTAACACTGATAATACATACCTAAAAGTGATTCAGTTTGCTGTACATCAGAAATTAACATTGTAAATCAACTCTTTCAAATATTCTCCATTATGATTATCATATGATATAGAATACAGTTGTCTGTGGTATACAATAGGATCTTGTTGTTTATCCATTCTCTCTGTAAAAGCTTTCTCATCTGCTAACCCCAGACTCCCACTCTATCACTTCCCCAACCCCCTGTACCTGGGCAACCACCAGTCTGTTCTCTGTCCATGATTCCGTTTATTTTCATTGACAGGTTAATTTGTATCATTGTATATCCCACATATAAGTGATGCCATTCAGTATTTCTCTTTCTGACTTACTTCACTTAGTAGGATTATCTCTAGTTGCATCCAGGTTACCACAAATGGCATTATTTCACTTTTTTATGGCTGAGTATTATTCCATTGTATACACATACCACATCTTCTTTACCCATTCATCTGTCAATGAATGTTTGGGTGGTTTCTGTGTCTTGGTGATTGTGAATAGTTGGATCAGCCTGGTTTTGAAGAATGATGTGCGATGGAAGTTAAGTGTAAGATCAACCAGTTTTCTAGCTAGCATGAGTAACTCATTTCTGGAAGTTTTTATTGGGAAGGTAAGGTGAGAGAACATGTCCAAAAGGACTGCAAAGATAAAGACTCTCTGTGTACCTCGAAATCTATCCACAAGTAAAGTTAGAGCATCATCATGGCTCACCTCCCGCTCTTCATATTTTTCTATCCCATTGCCAGCTTTCCTCATTCATTCTAGAGGTTGACAAAAATGTGGAAACCATGCAAGGTCTGTATACAAAATATTTGCCCAACAGTCCCTGCATCTTTTGAAGCACATTTATATTTGTGAGTGAGTTATAACCCAACCACTCCAGAAAGGAATACCCTGAAATTCTGGGAGCCAAGATTACAGAAATATTCTGGAAACACAGCCTCCTGTTGGTCCTCTGAATCATTTTGTCCCATCTCTTTGCCACAGCTTGAAGAGCCATTGTCTTCGGCTTTATTCTGCCTGAACTGCCTTTGGCTTAAATTGTTTAAGCTATTTGTCTCTAGCCCCCACTTTTACTCAGTGTCCTATGACCTCAGGGACCAGCTCTCCCCTATTCTCCCTCCCTACAACCTCAGTAGCCCAGCTCTGAGTTCTGGAACCTTGAACTGGCAAAGCTCTTTGAGTTCCTCCTCTGCATGACTTGAAGCATTCATACAGTGTTAAGTCACATTCCTGCAAATATGTTGTTTGCAATTCAGGTGCACTTTTGTTATGAGCCCCATGTCTTTGGCATTTATTTATTATATTCATCTCCTTGGCTTCATGACCTGCCTAAACCTCTTTATGGTTTCTCTGTTTCTTTTGTATTTCTCTTGCTGATGGTTGTGAGCTTATTCACAACAGTTACATTTTAGGGTTGATCTTGCAAATTTGTAGGTGTAGTTTACTTCCATAAATAAGCATTCATGTTAGCAGCAACTCCAGGTCACTTTTTACATCGCTTTGTGGATAATTATTGTTGTATTTTAAACCCATCAATCACTTTTGCTTGTAATTTATCTGCAGTGGCTGAATTTGAACCTAGATTTGTTGTGTTGGGAATACAATAAATATTAACTGTCACTGAAAGGGACAGAGCATTAAAGGGCAGCGTGGTACAAGATGACAGATAGTGAATTCAAGTTATAAAATCACATTTATTTATCTTTCTTCTTCCCTTTCTCCCTTTTTTCATACCCTCTCTAACTTCTTCAGTAACAATTTAAGGTAGCTACCTTATTAGATTACAGTATGTGAACCATTATACTAACATTTTATTAAGTTTATACATTTTTGATGTTTTAGATTTCTCTTGTAAGACTATCAATACTTACATAGAAAGCATTTACTGTTTAGATTCTTATATTCAGGCTTCTCAAATATATGTATATTACAGATCATTAGTTACATTAATTACAAATGAGTGACTTTGAGGTTTTCTTGGAATATTATATTTTTTATCCTATAAGCATAAAGAGAGCTTCCTTTGTTGTTTTGAAATCAAATGCAGACACTCACCTGAAGTAATAGTAAATTTTTTAAATACTTTTCCCCCCTCCATATTTATATATCAAATCCATCTGAGGCAGGGTTTGTAGGAAGGAAAGGAGACAGATAACAGGTCTGTGCTCAAGACAGAGAGGAGAGGACAAATGTGTGAACACTGAAATCAGAATAAGTTGAATTACATTGCTGAATTCAAGAGGTGTTTCTGTATGAGACTATATCTGTCTGTAAAAGCCACAAGACATGTTCAAACTTCTGTAATGTGAAGAATGAATTAGATCAGAAAGGGAATCTCTCTGAATGAACCATCACAGAATTTTTTAAACTATAGAATTATTGTCAAATGTCCAGAGTTCCCTGCTGATACTGCTTCAGTGGATTTGTTGAGTCTTTGTCCAAGAGAGTTTAAAGAGTAAAATGGCCAAAGGGATACGAAAGACAGAGAGAGTGAGAGACAGAGGCAAAGTGACAGAGACACAAAGAGAAAAAAGGCATCAAGAGACACAGAGAGAACATGAAAGGGCGTGTAATGAAGGAAGGTCTGAACACTGTTTATTTCAGGCTCGCAGTCAGTAGATCTGAGTTCTACTTTAATCTCTTACTTAAACTGAGTCTCTTGGACTGCAAGGGGATCAAATGGGTCAATCCTAAAGGAAATCAACCCTGAAGATTCATTAGAAGACTGATGCTGAAGCTGAAGCTCCAATGCTTTGGCCATCTGATGTGAAGAGCCAACTCATTGGAAACGACCCTGATACTGGGAAAGACTGAGGGCAGGAGGAGAAGGGGGGGAACAGAAGATGATGGCATCATGGACTCGATGGACAGAGTTTGAGCAAATTCCGAGAGACAGTGATGGACAGGGAAGCCTGGCCTGCTACAGTCCATAGAGTGGCAAAGAGTTGGACACGACTTAGCAACTGAAGAATGAACAACCGCCATTTGTGACTCTGTTTTCTTATCTGTCAAATCGGAATAGTAGTAACATCTGTTCTACCTTCTGCATAGGTTTTTGGCAATCATAGAATGAAATGTTAGATGTAGAATTGTTTTGAAAGCATGAAATGCTTTCTGAAGGTAAAAGGTCATACTATCCAAGCATAGCATTTTTACTTTAGCAGTGTTAGGGATAAGTAAGAAGAATATTTGCTTTTGGATTTTATAATTGTGATAGTTTATTCACATTGTGAATAAAGTTAAGTATTGTGTTCATAGAAGTGATTTAGTAGAGAGTGGCTTGGGTTTAAGTCAAATGGGTTTATGTTTAAACCCTGTATCTACCTGTCAATACTCGCTGTGCGACATTGGACAGGTTATATGCTCTGAGCCGTAGTTCTGTGATGGCAAACTTATCAATTCATTGTGAGACTTACATGAGGGGTTGCTTTTCATTGCAGTACATAGAGTAACTCCTTAATAAATATTAGATGTAGTAATATTAGTACTACTATTATGATGATGACTTTTGCTGTCTTTATCGGTTAATTTTTTCAGTTTGGTTAAGAAGCCTTGAAACTTCAGAGCTTTCACAAGTAGGAGCATGATTGTTTGGTTTTTAAATTTTAATTGTTAAAAAAAAAATCTCAGTATATACGCCATCTCCCTTCAGGCAGAGTCAAAATGTGATGTATTACATGTATTCTGATGTATTCCCTGATGTCTCAGTTGGTAAAGCATCTGCCTGCAATGCAGGAGACCCTGGTTCTATTCCTGGGTCAGGAAGATCTGCTGAAGGGATATGCTACCCACTCCAGTATTCTTGGGTTCCAGTACAGGCTTGCTGGTAAGGAATCCACCTGCAATGTGGGAGACCTGGGTTCAATCCCTGGGTTGGGAAGATTCCCCTGGAGAAGGGAAAGGTTACCCACTCCAGTATTCTGGCCTGGAGAATTTCATGGACTGTATAGTCCATTGGGCAACAAAGAGTCACACACGACTGAGCCACTTTCACTTTCTTAATGTATTAAAGCCCAATGTAAACAGCTGTTTGGATAAGAAATCGAACCAAGTTCATCAAAGTAGATGATCTGCCTTCTTACGACCTGTAGGTCACTGTAGCAAGCCTAAATTTGGCTCTCATTTTCTGGAAGCATCACCAGAGGGAATAATGAACGACCCAAGTCAGAATTTTCAGCCAAGAAGAAGTGTGCATTTGGGGTGTAGGGGGGTTGGTAGCAAAACATGTTATTTTCCTGCTGCTGAATTCAGACAAATGTAAGGTAATTTAAAATGTTAGGTAATTTATCTCAGAGATTAAATCTGAGAAGCAACTGAATAAGATAATTTTTCTGAAATAATGTCTTTAATGATCAATTTTAAAATCAAGCCATTGTGGTAATGGAAATGACAGCACATAACACATGGTGATGATGTGAGCTGTTGCGTTTCAAAGGACTAGACAGAACATCATGGCTCCCCCTCTCTGCCCTGCAGGCAGGGTCACCCTGGGTGATGAGGAACTTAATGGATGTTCATAGTGTAACCATGCTGACCTTGTTGTGGGCAAGTAAACGCCAAGAGATCTCAGCTGTTTGTGTGTACTGAAAGATAAGAAAGAAATTGCTCTGAAATGTTGAATTGAAATTGGACATATAAATGTATGCCACATGTTTTCTTCTCCATCATTGCTCTTTTTTGTTTTTAGATCTCTAACTTCAAAAGTAGAGTTAATCATAGAAGATCCAGCCACATGGTTCTTATATTTTGGAATGCAATGTGTGTGGTCTCATTCTCCTGAAATTCTTATGATCGTTATTCTCGTGGAAAGCACTTTGCAGTTCTTCTGTGAAACCCCATGGTTCTTCTTCAGTGGTATGAAAGGGGAACTATAGACCAGGAGTTTGGGCTGGGCCCTTTTGGAGACTGCTGTAGTTTGAGTTTGGCTCACTAGTGTGAAGTAGCTGTTATATGCCTCTCTGGAGCACTGAATGACTGCAGTAGTTGAAAGGGAGACTTTAATATTGATTTTTTTGGAAGTTGATGAACACCTACAAAGAGCAATACATTTTTTTCCTGTAATTAGTACAAGTTTGCTCCATCTGTTAACATAACTAGTGATTTCAAGAGGTACTTAGCATCATTCCTAGTCAATAAGAATGAGTATCAGTTCAAAAGAATAAGCTGTAAGTGATAAATCAGCAAACAAATATCTTATGGGTCAACCATTTTTCGCCTTGACCAAATCATTATTTTTGTTTAGAGTTATAATATCTAAATTTCAAGTGGATACTGATCTACTTTAGAACTACAAAAAAAAAAATAGAAATGGCAACTTGAAATTATTTGGGATGCATGTGATAGAAGATTAATATCATTGGCCGTTTGGGAGCTACATTGCTATCATAATATTTTGGCCCAGTGTTTCCAGTGTTTTGTATCATATGCTGATTATGGATATGAATGCTGCAAATAGTCTTGATTTCTTCATGACTGTTTTGTGATAAGATTGGGATCGCTATGGCAGAGTTGCTTGATGTGAAAATTTAGTCTGAAACTTGTTGAAAACTGATTTTCAGTTTTGAGGAAATATCTCAATTGGCCCATAGTTTTTCAGGATTGAATTTTGTCTTTAAAAATGTGAGCTGGTTGATATTTCTTAGCTCTATACCTACAGAGTTCATTCAAGAAAGCTGTTAGGCTAGAAATAGGATTTACTGTTTGGGCAGAATCTCAACAGTTGAGGCGGTGAGAGGATTACTCCATGAGTTTTCTCGCTTCTAGATGATTCATTGAATATTTCACAGTATATAGATGGAGATATCTTGCCACAGTGACTCCTGGAATTAGACGCTTTTTAAGGCACCCTACAATGACTATATCTGAGTAAAAGAACCGTGAATTACAGGTGAGGTTTGGACTTCTGAGCTGCCAGCTGAAGATACTTTATTGTAGATCAAGGACCAGGAAAGTGCATTTATGCTCGGTCTGATATGTGAGCCTAATACTGACCTTGGAGCACTAAAAATATTTAGTGAGTGCTTTTTATCAGTCAAAAAATTGATTATTAGTTCAGTTCAATCGCTCAGTTGTGTCCGACTCCTTGCGACCCCATGAACCGCAGCATGCCAGGCCTCCCTGTCCATCACCAACTACCGCAGTTCACCCAAACTCATGTCCATTGAGTTGGTGATGCCATGCAACCATCTCATCTTCTGTCATACCCTTCTCCTCCTGCCCTCAATCTTTCCCAGCAGCAGGGTCTTTTCAAATGAGGCAGCTCTTCGCATCAGGTGGCCAAAGTATTGGAGTTTCAGGTTCAACATCAGTCCTTCCAGTGAACACTCAGGACTAATGTCCTTTAGGATGGACTGCTTGGACCTCCCTGCAGTCCAAGGGACTCTCAAGAGTCTTCTCCAACACCACAGCTCAAAAGCATCAATTCTTCAGTGCTCAGCTTTCTTTATAGTCCAACTCTCACATCCATGCATGACCACTGGAAAAACCATAGCCTTTACTAGACGGACCTTTGTGGACAAAGTAATGTCGCTGCTTTTTAATATGCTGTATAGGTTGGTCGTAACTTTCCTTCCAAGAAGTAAGCATCTTTTAATTTTGTGGCTGCAGTCCCATCTGCAGTGATTTTGGAGCCCAAAAAAATGAAATCTGACACTGTATCCACTGTTTCCCCATCTATTTGCTGTGAAGCAATGGGACCAGATGCCATGATCTTGGTTTTCTGAATGACAAGCTTTAAGCCAACTTTTTCACTCTCCTCTTTCACTTTCATCAAGAAGCTGTTTAGTTCTTCTTCACTTTCTGCCATAAGGGTGGTGTCATCTGCATATCTCAGGTTATTGATATTTCTCCCGGTAATCTTGATTCCAGCATGTGCTTCCTCCAGCCCAGCATTTCTCGTGATGTACTCTGTGTATAAGTTAAATAAGCAGGGTGATAATATACAGCCTTGACGTACTCCTTTTCCTATTTGGAACCAGTCTGTTGTTCCCTGTCCAGTTCTAACTGTTGCTTCCTGACCTGCATATAGGTTTCTCAAGAGGCAGATCAGGTGGTCTGGTATTCCCATCTGTTTCAGAATTTTCCACAGTTTATTGTGATCCACACAGTTAAAGGCTTTAGCATAGTCAATAAAGCAGAAATAGATGTTTTTCTGGAACTCTCTTGCTTTTTCGATGCTCTAGTGGATGTTGGCAATTTGATCTCTGGTTCCTCTGCCTTTTCTGAAACCAGGTTGAACATATGGAAATTCATGGTTCACGTATTGCTGAAGCCTAGCTTGGAGAATTTTGAGCATTACTTTACTAGTTGTGAGATGAGTGTAATTGTGCAGTAGTTTGAGCATTCCTTGGCATTGCCTTTCTTAGTGATTGGAATGAAAATGGACCTTTTCCAGTCCTGTGGCCACTGCTGAGTTTTCCAAATTTGCTGACATATTGAGTGCAGCACTTTCAGAGCATCGTCTTTTAGGATTTGAAATAGCTCCACTGGAGTTCCATCTCCCCCACTACTAGAGTAGTGATGCTTCCGAAGGCCCACTTGACTTTGTATTCCAGGATGTCTGGCTCTAGGTGAGTGATCACACCATCATGATTATCTGGGCCGTGAAGATCATTTTTGTACAGTTCTTCTGTATAAAGCTGATTATAGAATCTTTGTAAAATATTTTTAAATTGCTCTTGCCAATATTCATTCTTAGTAATAATTTTAACTATTTTTTTAAGTGCCTAGGAGTCTTCATCAAATGAAGGGATCAGATATTAATTTGATTCTCACATTTCTGGCTACATTTGGGGCGTATTTATAGTTGCTTGGTATGTGTTCAGTGGGACTGTGAAGGAAGAGTGCGTATCTTTTAGAACTTTGGACATAGCTTGAAATTGGAGATGATATCTCATTCTCTTCTTATATGTAAAAGTTGCCTGAGAATTAGTGATTTGAAATATAGCTAAGTGTAGGCGTTGTACGACAGTGGTTCCCAGGAGTTTCAGTCATAAGAACTCCTTATTATCAGGATGATGAATTATACTTTAAATGTCTGTTAATTGATGAAATACATGTCATAAAGCTTCTATGAACTCAGTAGCAATTTAAACTAACCTTATCTCTGTTTTGCAAATAAGTTCATCCACATAGAGAACAAACATACAGATAGCAAGGTGGGAAGGTGAGGGCAGGATGGATTGGGAGATTGGGATTAACATATATATATACTCCTATGTGTAAAACAGATCACTAATGAAAACCGACTAATGAAAATTGCACAGGGAACTCCACTCAATGCCCTGTGGTGACCTAAACGGGAAGGCAACTAAAGGAGTGGGGATGTATGAATATGTGTGGCTGATTCACTTCGTTGTACAGCAGAAACTAACATGACATTGTAAAGCAGCTATATTCCAATAAAGAAGTACACTATGTATTCCTTATGCCAGATATATTACCTGCAAGTCCTACCTCTTCTTATCATCAACGCTTCACTGTATCCCTAAGGCTTTAGAGTGAAGTAAAACTCTGTATCACTGCCTTCAGGGCCCTGTGAGACCGGATTCCTGCCTGCCTTTGCAGTCTTATTCTCCTTTTCCTTTTCTTCTGCCTCACTCTGTGCTTCAGCCTCATAGGTCTTCTTATTGAACATTGATTGGATAGATCAAGTTCCTTCCAGTCTTTGAACCTTCGTATTTGTTTTTCCTTCTACCCAGGATGCTCTTCTCTGTGGATTCTATTACGCAGTCTTCAGCTTTGAGAAGCCTTCCTGACAACTTGTTCTGAAACAGCCTTCCACACTTGACATAACACTAGCGCTCTATGGATATAGCGAGCCTACTACATGACATCCACAATGTACAATATCCTTTCATGTTTAGAAAACTAATGAGGCTCTGTTTATCTGTAGTGAATAATGCCATCTCTCGTTAGAGAGGTAGGTTATATTTACCTATGCATACCTCAGGTTGCCCACTTTATCTAAAATTGTGTAGAAAGACAATTAGCCTTTGTGTATATATGGGAACTTTCTCTGCAGTAAATAAACAGGGAAGTGGGCTTTCTAATTCATTTTCTTAAACTTCGAAAATTTGGAAGACCTGTTGCTAATCCTGGCAAAGGTTATCTGGGGATATTATACCACCTAATGAAATCTTTAGGGAAGGAAAGGATCATCATGTTAGTTTTAGCATTTATAAATGAAGGCACACTAAATTCTTAGGGTGTTAGGAAAAGAATCTATATCTGATGTGTTGAAGCCAACAGACTGGCTCATATAAGAATTGCTTGTTAAATTTTCAGGAATTTTGCAAGCAGGCTGACTTTGCATTAGTAGCTTGAAATTGGCTATGGTGGGAGTATTTATACCATGGAAATTGGCAAACACTACAAACCAGGGCTTTTTTTTTCCCCCTGGAGAGTGCATTTAACAGCACACTGTTATATAAAGCCAGTATTTCAGAGGCTGACAATTTGATGATGAGAAATCAATAGGGCCAGCTTGAAATAACCAAGTTACTTTTATGGTTGTTTGGATTGAAAAAGTCACAAATTTTGAGTGTGGAAGAAAGAGCTTTTTTTTTTAAAAAAAAAGAAATAGATTATTTGTACACAGAAGCAGACATGAAGGATTAAAAAAAAATCAAGATCTTTGTTTTTGCTTCTTTCGCCTTTCAGGTCAGGCTACTGAATTCTTGCAAAATGTTGTTAAGATATATTCTCAGGGTTAGGGCAGATAATCACCTTCTGGAACTTGCGATAGCAGCTTTCCTCAGCTCCCAGACTGATAACACAGCTCAGCTGATCCCACATGCGGCATCACATGTTAGTTACAATGAGTGTGTTAGACTGCTTCTTCAGGGAAAGAAAAAGATTCCAAGAAGAGTTAGGTGGAGGCTCGAATTGATTATGGTTTATAATGTTGGAGCAAGTGGAGACTAATGAGAGTTGCCCTAAGGTTTCAAGCCTTCAGTGGGAAAGGACTTAAAGGAAAATTACATGAAGAGGCAGGACTTTGAGCATTGCTCACTGACAAGAACATCTTTAAGATACACCACTCTGTGAAGGCAGAGAGGGATTATTTGGGATATTTTGGAGGCAAATGTCATTGGGCAATACCTCTATGAAGGGATAAATGGATAAATGATAAGACATAGGTCCTATATTTCTCAGTTTATTTTAAAGTACTACAAAGGCAAAGGTGAAAGCCTCTAGTTAGTTTCTTCAGGGACTTGAGATTGAATGTTCTCCATCTGAAATTAAGTTGGAGAAGCAAGCACATCCTGAAATTCCTTTCCTCTCCTCCAATTTTTGGTAAGCACTTGGAAAACTCGATTAATTCTAAGGGACTGTGTAACACTAAGTTGTGTCATCTTTTCTGATGTCTTCATGAAGCAGGTTAATTGTACTGTTTATGAGTAGAAAGAAAGTGCCTTTCTTCAGTCATATTTGGATGTAGCTAATTATTTGCTTGGAAGAAGGCTTTATTTTTAATCTTGAAGCATTTCTAGGGCTTAGATTTTAATGGAGCACTATTATTATTTCCCAAAGGATAAGATACCATCTGTAGTTCAACAAGATGGGACTCTGGGATTGATATCTAGTCTTTAGTCTTTATTATATTAAAAAAATATGAACCCATTGATGACCTTACACTCTGACTCAATGAAAATAAAGGAATTTTTAATAAAGAGAATATTATGCAGTTTGATTAAAATTAATTTCTTAAAGATCAAGTAAGTCCTGTTATTTGGAAAAGCAATCCTAGAACAGAAGAGCTCAGGAGACACTATGTAGCTGCTATGGGTTCTTGACCTTGAGGTCAGGAATGGTAAAGATAATTAAGAAGGGAGAGCTTATGAAAATCATAGATGGGGACAGAGTTTTGCATCTTGTATTGAATATTCAATGGAAACAACTCTCTGCCTCAGGAGAAATAAGATTTTAGGAAGATAAAATTAAAAACAAAAACTTTGAAAGAAACTTACAGTTAAATAGTTCTGGCAAATTAAAGTAAAATTCTCACAAATAGGACTTTTAAAATAGAGTCTATTCTGAAGCTCTATTCTGGCCATTCATCACCATCTGCTCATGAAGTGAAAATTCCTACCTTTAGTATTTAGACACAGGCCATGTGAAAGAGAATCTATTGTAAAGAGTACTATCGATTATACCAATAACAGTTAACCAGTATTAAGAATCTCGGAGAAGGCAATGGCACCCCACTCCAGTACTGTTGCCTGGAAAATTCCAGGGACAGAGGAGCCTGGTAGGAGGCTGTCTATGGGGTCGCCCAGAGTCGGACATGACTGAAGCGACTCAGCAGCAGCAGCAGCCAGCAGGATTAAGTATCTAAGTCATTATTGAAACGAGCAATAGATTTTTATCTTTCCTCACAGCACCGTTGCTTTTCAGAAACTACCTCTGAAATTAAAGAAATTTTCATATGAAAATCATGCCCATTCTAAAAATTTTAGAGAAAAATTGAAAGAAAAAATATAATTCTGTCACCAAAGGCAACCAATGCCAACATTTATTTCCTTTTGATACTGTTCTAAGTCACGACTGCACACGGTTACTACTTCCCGTTACTGCAACTGCAGTTACTACCACCACCTTTTCACGCACCATTTACTAAAGTAACATTATCTTTTTACCAGTATTCACATATCTTTTCAGGTTTATTGAGAAATAATTGACATACATCAGTATGTATATTTTAAGTGTACAGCATGATGGTTTAACTTACACATATTGGGAAATGATTATCACAGTGTTCAGTTCAGTTCAGTTCAGTTCAGTTGCTCAGTCGTGTCCAACTCTTTGGGACCCCATGAATCGCAGCACGCCAGGCCTCCCTGTCCATCACCAACTCCCGGAGTTCACTCAGACTCACGTCCATCGAGTCCGTGATGCCACCCAGCCGTCTCATCCTGGGTCGTCCCCTTCTCCTCCTGCCCCCAATCCCTCCCAGCATCAGAGTCTTTTCCAGTGAGTCAACTCTTCACATGAGGTGGCCAAAGTACTGGAGTTTCAGCCTCAGCATCAGTCCTTCCAAAGAATACCCAGGGCTGAACTCCTTTAGGATGGACTGGTTGGATCTCCTTGCAGTCTAAGGGACTCTGAAGAGTCTTCTCCAACATCACAGTTCAAAAGCATCAATTCTTCGGCACTCAGCTTTCTTCACAGTCCGACTCTCACATCCATACATGACCACTGGAAAAACCATAGGCTTGACTAGACGGACCTTGGTTGGCAAAGTAATGTCTCTGCTTTTCAATATGCTATCTAGGTTGGTCATAACTTTTCTTCCAAGGAGTAAGCGTCTTTTAATTTCATGGCTGCAATCACCATCTGCAGTGATTTTGGAGCCCCCAGAAATAAAGTCTGACACTGTTTCCACAATTTCCACATCTATTTGCCATGAAGTGATGGGACCAGATCCCATGATCTTCGTTTTCTGAATGTTGAGCTTTAAGCCAACTTTTTCACTCTCTTCTTTCACTTTCATCAAGAGGCTTTTTAGTTCCTCTTCACTTTCTGCCATAAGGGTGATGTCATCTGCATATCTGAGGTTATTGATATTTCTCCCGGCAATCTTGATTCCAGCTTGTGCTTCCTTCCTCCAGCCCAGCGTTTCTCATGATGTACTCTGCATATAAGTTAAATAAGCAGGGTGACAATATACAGCCTTGACATACTCCTTTTCCTATTTGGAACCAGTCTGTTGTTCCATGTCCAGTTCTAAAACTGTTGCTTCCTGACCTGCATATAGGTTTCTCAAGAGGCAGGTCAGGTGGTCTGGTATTCCCATCTGTTTCAGAATTTTCCACAGTTTATTGTGATCCACACAGTCAAAGGCTTTGGCATAGTCAATAAAGTGGAAATAGATGTTTTTCTGGAACTCTCTTGCTTTTTCGATGATCCAGCGGATGTTGGCAATTGGATCTCTGGTTCCTCTGCCTTTTCTAAAACCAGCTTGAACATCTGGAAGTTCACGGTTCACATATTGCTGAAGCCTGGCTTGGAGAATTTTGAGCATTACTTTACTAGCGCGTGAGATGAGTGCAATTGTGCGGCAGTTTGAGCATTCCTTGGCATTGCCTTTCTTTGGGATTGGATTGAAAACTGTTTAGTTAAGTGTTTAGTTAACATTGATCATTTCATGTAGATAAAATTAAAAAAATTTTTCCTTGGAGTGAGAACTCTTAGGATCTACTCTGTTACTGTTCCTATGTACCATACTGTAATGTTGCCTATAGTCATTATTTTGTACTAGTATATATCTTATGGCTGGAAGCTTGTGCCTTTTGATCACCTTTCTCAAATTCTTCCTCCTCCTCCCTCCTGATACCACCTCTGGTAACCACACATCTGATCCCTTTTTTTCTATGAGTTTTTTTTTTTTTAATTAGACTCCACATAAAGTGAGGTCATACAGTATTTGTCTTTCTCTGATATATTTCACTTAGAAAAATGCCTTCAAGAGTCACCTGTGTTTTTAGGAATGTTACAATTTTCTCATTTTTATGGCTGAATAATATACCGTTGTATATCTATATATCTAGATCCAGATATAGACACACATACAGCTTCTTTATCCATTCATCTATTGGGGATGCTTAGGTTGTTTTCATGTCTTGGCCATTGTGAATAATTTTACTGTGAGCATGGTAATTCATATTTTTTTCCAGTCATTGTTTTCACCTCCTTTGGATACATTCACAGAAGTAGAATGACTAGCTCATATGGTAGCTCTAGGTTTTAATTTTTTGAGGAATCACAACTCTGTTTTTCATGGTGGCAGTAACAATTTACATTTCCACCAACATTGTAAAAGGGTTCCCTTTTCTCTGCATCCAAACCACCATTTATTGTTTCTCTTTTTCCTGTGTGTGATGGCTATTCTAATAGGTGTGGAGTGATGTCTATTGTGGTTTTAATTTGCCTTTCCCTAATGACTAGAAATACTGAATGTCTTTTCACGTGCCTGTTGGTGGCTGGTAATTTTTAAAATACCATTTTATATTTTATAAAATGGAAATTCAGAAAAGTAAGACAACCTGCTAACTGTTAATACATGACAGTACCAGGACTGGGATCCAAATATACAGAACTCGAAAACCTATTTTTTTGCATTTCACACACACACAGGCTTTCATATTCTAAAGACTATTCTGTATCCTCCTTTTTCACTTAAAAATAGTATAATAATTAATTCCCTGCCTTTAACTCTTCAAGAAAAGTTTAATTGCCTCAAAAAAGCCCATTCGCAGTGTATTTTCATTTTGATAGAGTTTACATAGTTTTCATTTGATGTGCACCTTTGTATTCACTCAGAACCAAATCATTGCAAAAGATAATGTGTGAAGGCTGGATCAGTTAGACTGAGGTCTAGAGTGGAAGTTGGGCAGAACTGGGGAGTGCGGACGCTGTAGTCAGTGTTCACTGCTGCAGGTCGCTTCCCTGAAAGCCACTCGTTAAGCAAATGAAGACAAAGACCGGCTTGTAGCCAGGTGCTGTTCAGATTAAGATGTTTAATATAAAATTCCAGTTGTGCTTCTTACCCTCCATGTTGTTAAGGCCTCTGTGTTTGTCGTAACCAGCTTCTGACTTCTCTGACAGCACTCTGTGCTGCTCTTGACACAGTATTTCTCCATTTCCCTTTACTTTGATTTTTATATCCCAGGAAGTTGTTTGGTGTTTCTTTTCCCAGAGAAGTAAATGATGACCCTCTTTCAAGTTCTGAAAAACTTTCCCGTTAACCACTGAATCCCAATTAGAGAATTTGTAAACATGTTTCCTGGAGACTACCTGTTTAATCCCACGTTTAAGCTATGTTGTGTAAAACAGCTTGTTCAATAGAATTTTATCTGCCTGGTTACCTCAATGTAAGCTGCTTGAAGAGGTAAATATTCTCTAAAGAAGCATGAGATATGGATAAAGAACTCTTACATTTATATCAGTTGTTCTAAACAGCTAATTAAATATCAATTCTTTATCATTTTTTTTCTTGAGCACTTGTACTATATATAACTGGTATTGTAGTAGACGCTGGGCATAGAGTAGAGGAAAGAAATACAAACTGTCTCTGCCCTCAGGGAGCATAATATCTAGTGGAAGAGGCACTAAAAATAAGCAAACATATTGTGTTTTACTGTAATTGTGTGTACACAGTACAGCCTGATATTCTTTTATAATTTATAAACTTAGTAATAATAGTGTTTCTTCTATAAAATTTTGTTGTATTTTGTTCCCATTCATTCTTTAGCTGAGTTTCAAGCTTCAAGTTAAGATGTTTGTCCATTGGTTTTCCAACAGTCTTTGGGTTAAAAAAAAATCCTGAAGCAAAATGGAACTCTGTGATTTTGCTTATGTACTGGTCCCATATTCATTTAAGGATGCTTTACTTAAAGGGAAATCTCTCAGTGTCTTTCCTGCTTCCGTGGAATTACTCTTGGGCCAGTCAGGAAATTCTTGGATTCCTAACAAGAAAATGTGTCCCTGACACTGGCTCTGCTCAACCTCACAGATTGTGAAAGCGCTTGTCAGTTGCACCAGTAAATCTTCCCTCTTTTACCGCAGGTCCAAGGATCTCATAAAGGAGGCCATCCTTGACAATGACTTTATGAAGAACTTGGAGCTGTCACAGATCCAAGAGATTGTGGATTGTATGTACCCAGTGGAGTACGGCAAAGACAGCTGCATCATCAAAGAAGGAGATGTGGGGTCACTGGTGTATGTCATGGAAGGTATGCTTTGTAACCACGTTCCCCTGACATTCAAATATTCTCTTTTCATCTTATCAGCCTGCACACAGATGGCAGGGCATTACATGAGACAATGCCATTTTTCTTGTTTGTTGTTGTTGAGAAACAGTTTGAAAAGAGGGAGAACACTGCTTAGACACAGAGGTTGATTAATCATTTGAAGTGTTTGTGTTTAGAATTATTAAAATGAAAATCTAGTATTTTTTCAGACATGGGGAAAGGATAATAACATGAAAAAACACATTGCTATTTATTGCACTGCGTAAGACCACACACTGTCAGATCACTGAGCAAACTCAAAGCTTCATTGGAAGCTCAAGTCTATTGGAAGTATTTTTGGTCAGATAATCAAAGTATCTTCAACTCCACTTTTATCTCCCATCATATGACTAGCCTTCTGCTATGTTGCTTCTATAAAAAGAGAATGTTTTCAGTGTCTCCTGTGTGTCTGATAGAGTTGGATCGTAAAGGTTGGATAGTGTATTAACTTCCTGATTATTAAGAGTGGTAGCTTGTTTCATAAATATTGCACAAACTAAGATAGAAACTGGTTAAAAAAACTGAGGCATGCACTGTATAAATATGTTTTATGCTTCTGTATATTTTCACATTATAAATTTTTTAACTTGAAATTTATGATGGCATGTTTTCCTTTTGGGGGACAAAAAAGCCTGAAATCATGAATGAATCAGCTGAGAAGGAAGTGAGTTCAAAGATGTCTATAGTAGAAGACAGTCGGCTTAGAAAAACCACAATCGATTGATTTGGTGGCAGTTAGTGTTTTACCCAAAGCATTCATGCTGGTGTTCTATAACTGTCAGTTTTATAGGTCATTCAGAAGAGAGGTGTATTTGGGCAAGTCAGTTACCTTCTCTGTTTCACCCAGCTTATGAGAAAGGAGATACTCTTTCTTTCTGGCCGTGGTTCTCCACTGGTGATGAATCTATCCCCCAGGGACATTTGGTGATGTTCAGAGACATTTGGTTATCACACGTTGGGTAAGGGTGGGCATGAAGGAGGCTCCTGGTGTCTAGTAGGTAAAGAACAGAGGTGCTAATCAACAGGCAGTGAGTGGCCCACAACCATGCATGCCCCGTCCTTAGTGCCTGTGCTGAGAAATCTTGCTTTCTACCTTCTTTGCAGGACTGTTATGAAGTTGGTATGAGTAAGTTGTGTGGATATATAATACAAAGTGTAAAACATTGTAGAATAACAATCAATATTATTTCTATTAAATACTTGAAAGTATGCAAAACATGTTCTTTCTACATTTGTCATTCACCTTTTAATTTTTCTTTGTGATTCTTTCTTGACATACTGAAATCAGGCATTTGATATTTATTAATCTCTATCACTTTTTTCTTTATAATTTTCAGCTTTGTGTCAGTGTTGCAAAGTTTCTCCCCATGCCAAAAGGATGTAAATGTTCAGTTAGGCTTTCCGCTGACAAAAACAAAGTATCGTAAACAAAAACACAGACAATATGTACTTGGCAGAGAATTGCAGGGAAAGGAAGTGAACTTATAGGGAAAGGGTGGATGTGGGTAGTGAGCAGGAGCAATGAGAGAAGTGGAAGAAATATATAGAGGCCAAGTGGAGACTATAAATATGGAGGCAAATGTAAAGAACTATTAACATTTAGAAACCAAGTTTAAAGCCTTTCTGAGATGATATTATATCAGTAGTTTCATATTATTTGATTACTTATGTATTTTACTGGCCAGGCACATTTTTAAGAACTCAAATATTGTATAAAGCAGAGTGTACTTTACTTCAGTCATTTTAAATGCTCATTGATATTCCAACAAAAGTCCATCTCGTCAAAGCTATGGTTTTTCCAGTAGTCATGTATGGATGTGAGAGTTGGAGTATAAAGAAAGCTGAGTATTGAAGTATTGATGCTTTTGAACTATGGTGTTGGAGAAGACTCTTGAGAGTCCCTTGGACTGCAAGGAGATCCACCTAGTCAATCCTAAAGGAAATAAGCCCTGAATATTCATTGGAAGGACTGATGCTGAAGCTGAAACTCCAATACTTTGGCCAGCTGATGCAAAGAACTGACTCATTGGAAAAGACCCTGATGCTGGGAAAGATTGCAGGCAGGAGGAGAAGGGGACGACAGAGGATGAAGTGGTTGGATGGCATCAATGACATGATGGACATGAGTCTGAGTAGGCTTAGGGAGTTGGTGCGGAGAAGGCAATGGCACTCCACTCCAGTACTCTTGCCTGGAAAATCCCATGGACAGAGGAGCCTGGTAGGCTGCAGTCCATGGGGTCGCAAAGAGTCAGACATGACTGAGTGACTTCACTTTCACTTTTCACTTTCATGCATTGGAGAAGGAAATGGCAACCCACTCCAATATTCTTGCCTGGAGAATCCCAGGAATGGGGGAGCCTGGTGGGCTGCCATCTATGAGGTCACACAGAGTTGGACACGACTGAAGCGTCTTAGCAACAGTAGTAGGGAATTGGTGATGGACAGGGAAGCCTGGCATGCTGCAGTCCATGGGGTTGCAAAGAGTCAGACATGACTGAGCGACTGAACTGAACTGAATGAATTCCATTCTAGAAATGAGTAGTTTGAAAACCTATATGTTCATGTTCAGTTTTCCTCACACATTTTTTCTAAAAATTTCTGTTTAATTCATGCCATTTCTGTTTTCTAAGATTAAATTCAACTTTACTAGCTATATTAGAAGGAGCTTGAAAATTATACTTAATATTTGTTAGTTTTTAGAACTCAATGCCCAACATACAGAGCATGCTTTTTCTAAATACTTTCTGTGTATAAAATTTCTTTAATTCTCAAAGTGATCCTGTGAGGTAAGGGCTAGTATTTATTATCCCCTTTTATAGATGTAAAGACTGAGGCCCACCTGGTTTATAATATAGTTAGGAGTGAACTCAAGTAATCTGGATTCAGAGCTCAAGCTCTTAATATGGGACTCTGTATTGGTGATGGTTCTCCAAAGAAAAAAAGCCAGTGGGATATATGTGTGTGTATATCTGAGTACTGAGAGAGAGGTTTATTTTAAGGAATTGACTTCCATGATTGTGGAGACTAGAAAGCCATTGGCTTGCTGGCGAAATTCACCCTTCCTCCAGGTACATCAGTCTTTTTTCTTGATAAGACTTCAACTAATTGGATGAAGTCTTATAAACATTAAGAAGGTAGTCTGCTTTAACTCTTATAACCATTAAGAAGGTAGTCTGCTTTAACTCAAAGACTACTAATTTAAATGTTAATTCCAGCAAAGAAATACCTTCATAGAAATGTCTGGTGTAATATTTGACCAAATATCTGGGTATCATGGGCTTGCAAGTTGACCTATAAAATTAACCATCACAGGTCCATTCCTTGTCAACGTGGCACCCGTACATATCTCCTTAAACTATACCAAAATATCCAAGTAAAGACAATAATAAGATTATACTTCTGCCTAACATGATATAATAATCTTGTGTATAAAGAAAACAAACAAGCCATTTTCCCAGAAGAGGAAGCAAAGTCCTTGGGTGGTGGTCATTTCTCCTCTCCTCAATACCCCATATCTCAAATATTTTGATGCAGCTTTCAGTTCAGTTGCTCAGTCGTGTCCAACTCTTTGCAACCCCATGGACTGCGGCATGCCAGGCTTCCTTGTCTATCACCAACTCCCGGAGCTTGCTTAAAGTCATGTCCATCAAGTCAGTGGTGTCATCTAACCATCTTACCCTCTGTCGTCCCCTTCTCCTCCTGCCTTCAATCTTTCTCAGCATCAGGGTCTTTTCCAAAGAGTCAGATCTTCACATCAGGATACAACATTAAGAAAATTCAAATACTATGAAATAAAGTGAATACATCTTATGTTACATGATAATGGTATCTGCGAGGAAGGGCAACAAAAATTTTATGCACAAATGCACTCCCTCAAATATACACACATAAATAAAAACATATTTATAACAGAGAAGAAATATCCATGGCAGACTTCCCTAGGTAGATGTAAATATGCTAATTTTTCCACATTTCATCAAGCTAATTTTAATATATTTTGTTTATCTTCTTTTTGCTGCTAGACTGACTACATAGCAAGTCATCTCAATTATATTTTTAAAAACAGGGTTCTAAATAGTGTATCTAGTCAAAATCACAGATTTTGCAATGATGGTGTTGGTTGCTTAAAGTTAAATTCACTAAATGACTGTGCTATTATAACCTGATGCAAATCTGCCCCCAAGTTGTAATTCTAATCAATTCCATGTAATTTTGGCTTATTTTATGCCAATATTCTCATGTGAAAATAATTTAAAATAATAACTCTTGTCATTTAAATGTTTATAAGTTTTAATTGAGGAAATGTTTCATTGCTTAATTAGTTTTTTATCAACACATTTAATCTTCTCAAAATTTAGATGGCACTCTTCTTGGTATAGATGGATTCTTTTTCATTTGTGAACATTATTAATATTTATAAAGAGTATACCATAGCAACAATGGATGAAGAGACTAGAGGATCTTTCACAAACTTGCTTATTATCAAAACATTCAGAAAAACACCCAGGGAGTTTACATGGAAAACCATTCCAATTATTCCTACCTCTCTTCAGTTAAATGAAGTTTTCTTCATAAAATGCTTGTTTAACATGTGCCTTCAGTGATTTTTGTTTTAGCCTAGGCAGTGTCCCAAATATTATTGCATACCTAAATGCCAAATTTTCTCATCATTTTAACAGAATAGTCATTAAGACTCAACTAATTAGGATGACAGGGAAAAAATCATCTGGAAGTAGTGTAAATATATCATGTATTTTCAAGCAAAATGAGTTGTATAACTTCAGATATTTATAGTTACTGGCTAGTGGAAGTTGTAATTTCAAGTTTTGATTAGAATTATTTTAGTATTAGTTACTTAAGGTAGCAGTGGGTCAAATTGCTAAGGCTTGATTTATGTTTTAATCAAATTTCAAATATATACATGACTTACAGAATAATACAGCTTATTTTCTTAAACCAGTAGATTTTGGTCTTAATTATGGAGTAATATTTGTTAATATCTTTATACTCTTGCCCTCTTTTTCTTCCATGAAGGTAAACTTCATCTCTTTGCTAAGTCACTTCAGTTGTCCGACTCTTTGCAACTCCGTGGACTATAGCCCACCAGGCTTCTCTGTCCCTGGGATACTCCCAGGGAAGAATACTCAGTTCAGTTCAGTTCATTTCAGTCACTCAGTTGTGTCTGACTCTTTGCGACCCCATGAATCGCAGCACGCCAGGCCTCCCTGTCCATCACCAACTCCTGGAGTTCACTCAGACTGACGTCCATCGAGTCCATGATGCCATCCAGCCATCTCATCCTGGGTTGTTCCCTTCTCCTCCTGCCCCCAATCTCTCCCAGCATCAGAGTCTTTTCCAGTGAGTCAGTTCTTCGCATGAGGTGTCCAAAGTACTGGAGCTTCAGCTTCAGCATCATTCCTTCCAAAGAAATCCCAGGACTGATCTCCTTCAGAATGGACTGGTTGGATCTCCTTGCAATCCAAGGGACTCTCAAGAGTCTTCTCCAACACCACAGTTCAAAAGCATCCGTTTTTCAGCGCTCAGCCTTCTTCACAGTCCAACTCTCACATCCATTCATGACCACAGGAAAAACCATAGCCTTGACTAGACGGACCTTAGTCGGCAAAGTAATGCCTCTGCTTTTGAATATGCTATCTAAGTTGGTCATAACTTTTCTTCCAAGGAGTAAGCGTCTTTTAATTTCATGGCTGCAGTCACCATCTGCAGTGATTTTGGAGCCCCCAAAAATAAAGTCTGACACTGTTTCCACTGTTTCCCCATCTATTTCCCATGAAGTGATGGGACCGGATGCCATGAGGTTTGTTTTCTGAATGTTGAGCTTTAAGCCAACTTTTTCACTCTCCTCTTTCACTTTCATCAAGAGGCTTTTTAGCTCCTCTTCACTCTCTGCCATAAGGGTGGTGTCATCTGCATATCTGAGGTGATTGATATTTCTCCCGGCAATCTTGATTCCAGCTTGTGTTTCTTCCAGCCCAGCATTTCTCATGATGTACTCTGCATATAAGTTAAATAAGCAGGGTAACAATATACAGCCTTGACATACTCCTTTTCCTATTTGGAACCAGTCTGTTGTTCCATGCTATTTCATTCTCCAGGGGATGTTCCCGACCCAGGGACTGAACCTTATGTCTTCTATACTGGCAGGTGGGTTCTTTACCACTAGCGCCACCCACGAAGCCCAAAACTTCAACTACAGTCATCCAAAAGAAGTTCTGATTTAGCAATTGAGAATTGGTAATGTAAATCAAACACCTTCTTTGGGAATTTGATTTAATATTTTTGTATTGAAAAATGTGTAGTTTATATGCATTGAAGTGATGTGCTTAGAGATATTGCTTTTACAGATTTTCTGTGATCTTTCACTGTGGAAGTGCATAGATTATATGTTATTTTCTAAAAATGGCAAGTATCTGTTTAGTGTTCTTTGTTGACTATTTAAGTTAAACTTTTAAGTGAAATCATCAAGCTGTTTTAATTTTCATTTTGCAGAGTGCTTGTTAATGATAACAGCTTTTATATAACACCTTATATGTGGCATTGCCCCGATCCCTCTCCTCGTATTAATTCCTTCTCTCTTCTTAGAAGCATAGCTACCGTTTAGTTTAATCTTGGTCCACCTCTGAGGTTTTATTGTGTAGGACGGCTGCTGCTAAGTCGCTTCAGTCATGTCCGACTCTGTGCGGCCCCATAGACGGCAGCCCACCATAGAAGGCTCCCCCTTCCCTGGGGTTCTCCAGGCAAGAACACTGGAGTGGGTTGCCATTTCCTTCTCCAATGCATGAAAGTGAAAGTGAAAGTGAAGTCGCTCAGTCGTGTCCGACTCTTAGCGACCCCATGGACTGCAGCCCACCAGGCTCCTCCATCCCTGGGATTTTCCAGGCAAGAGTACTGGAGTGGGGTGCCATTGCCTTCTCTGAAGTGTAGGACTAGAGTCTGCCGTGTTTTGATACTCTCAAGGCTCTCTTCTTTTTTCTGTCTACTATTAATAGTGTTGATTTTGTTTCTCTCACAGGTTTAAAAGAATTTTTTTTAAGAAGGAAAATTTTTTTCAACTCATCACGCAGGTGATTTTTAGTAGGACTTTTTATGCTAATGCTAAGTGATCTGTGATTGTTGTTCAGTCTGTAGGTTGTGTCTGACTCTTTGCAACCCCATGAAGTGCAACACTCCAGGCTTCCCTGTCCTTCATTATCTCCCTGAGTTTGCTCAAACTCATGTGCATTGAGTCAGTGATGCCATCCAACCATCTCATCCTCTGTCACCCGCTTCGCCTCTTGCCATGAGTCTTTACTAGCATCAGGGTCTTTTCCAATGAGTCGGCTCTTCACATCAGGTAGCCAAAGCATTGAAGCTTCAGCTTCAGGATCAGTCCTTCCAATGAATATTCAGCGTTGATTTCCTTTAGAATTGACTGGCTTGATCTTTTTACTGTCGAAGGGACTCCTAAGAGTCTTCTTCAACACCACAGTTCAAGAACATAAATTCTTTGGCACTCAGCCTTCTTTCTGGTCCAACTCTCACATGCATACATGACTACTGGAAAAACTACAGCTTTGACTATATAGACCTTTGTTGGCAGAGTAATGTCTCTGCTTTTTAATATACTGTCTAGGTTTGAGGTAGCTTTTCTTCCAAGGAGCAGGCGTCTTTCAATTTTGTGGCTGCAGTCACATCCAGTCTCTAGATTCTGTTGTTAATTGCACTGAGATTTCCCTTTGTCTTCTGAAGGCTGGTCTTCCGCTTCACTTTGCAGTGAATTGGTTGATGCCAGGTCTGCCTGGTAAGCTGATGTCCAGCATTATTTGTTCTTCAGTGTGAACGTGGATCATGCTGGCCACTCACTATCCACAGTGAACTTACTCGATTTCATACTGCAGATTCTCTCCTGCTCCCCTACTTCTTCCCCTGAAACATTTTTCTGTTTTTATGATTAAATAACATATGAAAGCTGACATTCAAAGAGGGATTTTCATATAAAAGATAATTAGTGAAGAGCCTCACCATGTCAGTTGGCATTCAAAACACTATCCAAGAGTATGAGGGAATTGAATGTATTTTCATATGAATTAGCACAGCAAATTTAACACGAGAAACAGACCGTTTTGTTCTCCAAAGTCAGGTGGTGCCTTTTGGCCTTATGAGTGTTTCATGTTCATCTGAAAGCTATCTTTAGGATAGTTAAAATATCAATGCATTTAAAGTTATTTTTGCAGTCCCTTTACTAGAACAAGCTTATCATGTTAATGCTAAAAGAAGAACCTTATGTACTGTGTTAAAAACAAGACAACAGACCCCAGATTCAGCCACTTATGCAGAGTCCCATGGCACTCAATTGAGACTCTTATAGTTTTGACTCCCCTAGAAATGGAATCTTAAACCAGACAATCAGGTGTCACCTAATTAGCAGCAATTAGGTCATCTATCAGGTAGGATCCTGCTATCCCTAAAAGGAAAATGACCTTGCCATAACCAATCCACTTTTTTTCCTCTAACGTAACTTCCTTACTCCTGCTCCTTTATTCCTACAAAAATCTTTCATTTTGTACAGCTCCTTGAAGTTCCTTTCTTAGCTGCTCAATTGAATACTGTCCAATTCATGACTTGTTAATTAAAACCAATAAGATCTTTAAAATTTACTCAGTTGAATTTTGTTTCTTAACAACTACTTAAATAAAAACAGAAGAAAATAAAATCTATTTAGAAAAATGTTATAAGCAAAGAGGATTTGAAAATTTTAAGTGTGAATATTGAAATATATTTCAGTTATGGAGTTAGTGGCAAAAACAGGGATCTAAGATAGTTAGATGTCCCACAGGGTATCATGTTTATTTTGGGGTGCCAAGCTTCCAAAAAGACTTTAATACACTTGAGTGAGTTCAGCAAGCATGACATTTATTTTTAGTGAGTGACATGTCTTGTATGGATGGGCGGTTTAGGAGGAAATGATAACTGTTTTTAAAAAGCTGAAAACAGTGTCATATGAAGAGGGAACTGGTCTTCATGAGTTTAGATGACCTGAGAAAATGCAAGTTATAGGGAAGTCTACACTGGGTCTTCTTGAGAGTCAATATTCTGCTAAATAATATGTTCCAGCAGTGAATGAAGCAGTCTGATGTCATGGCAAGAACACCATCTCAGGAGGCATTCTCGCAGTGATTATAAGAAATCTGCTTGGAGAAATTTAGTGTGGATAGAAGAGGAATTCCCTGTGGCTGAACTGAACACATCTCCTCTCTTTTCCCCAAACTCCAAGCTTCTCAGTCTGTGGTTTTCTGAACAAATATCTTACAAGTTAACTTATGAGAACCCAACCTCCAAATCTGTCTCTTAGAAACTCACCCTTATATATAATATGCGTGTTTTCTTTGCGGTGTTTTTGTATCTTGTATTATATAAATCAGTCAATACTGCAAGTATTCTTATGCTCCTTCATTTTTCTTCCAGTAGTGTCTTCTATTTTATTACCCAATTTCTTTCTCCTTTCCACTATTGATTATATTTGGGTTGTTCCCAGATATTTTGATCCTGATTATTTATGAAGCTGAGCATCTTCATATATTTATAAGCTGTTGTGTTCTATGAAGTGTCTGTTGTAGTCTTTTGTCCATTTTTCTGTTTGTTGGTTGACTTTACGTATTTTGGAGTTTAATCTTTGTCAGTTACATGCATTACAAATATTTTCTCTCATCTATAGCGTGTATTTTCACTTCTTTGTGAAATCTTCTGATGAAGCTGCTGCTGCTGCTGCTAAGTCGCTTCAGTCGTGTCCGACTCTGTGCAACCCCATAGATGGCAGCCCACCAGGCTCCGCCGTCCCTGGGATTCTCCAGGCAAGAACACTGGAGTGGGTTGCCATTTCCTTCTCCAGTGCATGAAAGTGAAAAGTGAAAGTGAAGTCGCTCAGTCATGTCCGACTCCTAGCGACCCCATGGACTGCAGCCCACCAGGCTCCTCTGTCCATGGGATTTTCCAGGCAAGAGTACTGGAGTGGGGTGCCATTGCCTTCTCTTCTGATGAAGAGACGTTATTAATTGTAATGTAGTCAAGTATATAAGTCTACTTCTTGGCTTGTGCTTTCTGTAACTTTATAAGAATACTGGAAGGCAAGGTTTCTCATGCCTGTTTATGTATAAGTACGTGTATGTCCCTGCAGGTATGTGTATAGGTTACGGATGTGAGATATTATCTCTGAAGGAATAAATCCACGTTTATAATATAAAGAAGAGTTGTCTCTTTCAAAGCAGGAAGCTGGAAAGGCAGTACATTTTTGCCTGTTTTTTTTTTTTTTTTTTTCTTTTCCCCACCGTATTTAAACAATTTATAAATTGTCCTCAGGGGACAGTAAATATGTTTCTGAATATGCTTGATGACAATTTTCCTGTGTGTGTAGATTCTATATCTGGAAATAATCACAAGCCATTTAGTGACAGATATGATGAATAGGGCTCAGTTTAGTCAGTCATGTCCAGCTCTTTACAACCCCATGGACTGCAGCACGCCAGGCTTCTCTGTCGATCACCAACTCCTGGACTTCCTCAAACTCATGTCCATTGCGTTGGTGCTGCCATCCAGCCATCTTATCCTCTGTCAGTCATCCCCTTCTCCTCCTGCCTTCCCTCTTCCTCAGCATCAGGGTCTTTTCCAATGAGTCTGCTCTTCCCATTAGTCGGCCAAAGATTGGAGCTTCAGCTTCAGGACCAGTCCTTCCCATGAATATTTAGGACTGATCTCCTTTAGGATGGACTGGTTGGATCTCCTTGCAGTCCGAGGGACTCTCAAGAGTCTTCTCCAACACCACACTTGAAAAGCATCAATTCTTCGGCACTCAGCTTTCTTTATGGTCCGACTTTCATATCCATACATGACCACTGGAGAAACCATAGCCTTGACTAGATGGACCTTTGTTGGCAGAGTAATGTCTCTGCTTTTTAATATGCTGTCTAGGTTGGTCATAGCTTTTCTTCCAAGGAGCAAGCGTCTTTTAATTTCATGGCTGCAGTCACCACCTGCAGTGGTTTTGGAGCCCAAGAAAATAAAGTTTGTCACTATTCCCATTGTTTCCCCACCTACTTGCCACGAAGTGATGAGACTGGATGCCATGATTTGATGATTAATACTCTTTTTTGTGTGTGGCTAAAATGTATAAGGACGTATGTATATGTACCATTATGAAGTAGTAACATTTTTTTATAAAATTCAAGAAATATCTGAGATGCTTAATCAAGAACATTGTTATCATAAAATGACATATTTTGAAAGATAGTGTTCTTAATACTGATTTGGCTACTTATGTCCTTGTTTGATTTTATAGAGTGTCTTACCATGTTGTGGTTATAACAGTATATAGTTCTCCATTTTCTTTCTAAATTATTAATGGTGAAAAAAAAAAAGTGAAGAATCTGGCTTTTACTTTTGAAGACTCTTTAAAGCCAAAATAATTAAAACTTGCTATGCTTATCTTTTTGAGATGAGAGTTAAGAAAAGTATCAACTTTTTTCAAAAAAGTAATCTGAAATTGGTAAAGTAGGTCATAGATTGTGTTAAAAAGGTACAACTATCTTTATTCTCTGCGGTGGATCATGTTGTAAAGAATTCGCCTGGAATGCAGAAGACTTGCGTTCTGTCCCTTTGCTGGGCAGATCCCCTGGAGGAGGGCATGGCAACCCACTCCAATATTCTTGCATGGAGAATCCCCATGGACAGAGGAGCCTGGCGGGCTGCAGTCCATGGGGTCACAAACAGCTGGACACAACCGAGCAACTAAACGTACGCGTACATCTTTATTGTCAACGGTTATGGGATTTATTTCTATGGGGACTCATTTTGCTAAAATATCAATATCCCATTCTTCAGTTTTAGAGAATGGCAAATTTGAAAGTTTAAAAATGTATTTTTGATGAAAACTAAAACCGAAAACAGCTTTGCTGAAAAAAATGAAAAGAAAATGTGGATTAGTCCTTCTTGACAATAGTGTAAGAACATGATCTCTTCCTAAAGAGCTGAAATTTACTTCAGTCATCCTTTCATGAGACTATGGAGTAGTTTGCATGCTGAACACTAAACAGTATTCTAAAATTGTTAAGGGTTCATTTTAAGAACACATAGATGTATTTCTTCAGGGACTTTAACAAGATTTCCAATGATTTTTGTGGGAGGCTGCATAGACTAATGCTTTTAATATCAATCCCTCTAATGAAAAATCCTTGAATGGTTAGTAATCGTTTTGGCACAGTCTCAAAGGGCAGGGAAGAAGGGTGCTACTTCCCAGCACTGTGAAACTGCCTGGCACGACTACCACAGCAACACCTACAGCACTCTAGGGAAGATTTGAATGGATCTCTGAAATCCTTGTTGAAATTCTCCTATGACTGCACATCTGAGGAACATAGCCTGTAATTGCACATACTTTATCTGAGTTTAATTACTGTACCTTTGGAAGATTGCAGTCTGATCTTTATATGAAGACAAGTCTTATCTTTATATTTTATATTTAGGCCCTTCCATAAATTCCATTCTGATGAAAATGTTTTTGTACCAAAGCTCCTGCAGTAGTACCCAGATTTAGAATTATGCTAAAGGACTTAAAATAGTATTCAAATCAGTTCTTTAGAATCCACATATCATGCATGTTAAAATATCAAATACTTGTTATTGAGTGTATTTACATTAATGATTTATTTGGTACCTTTTTTTTTTTTTTTGCCTAACTTGTCGAACTTTACTGGAATAAGTAGCTTTCTTTGTATCACAGAACTATCTTAGAGTTCTTCATAAGAATATATGGGAGCAAATGCTTTTAAACCCAAACATTGTTTACTTTCTATTTACTCTTTGCAGTCCCATGTTATTTAACAAGAAGAGTTAGGTTATTCTGTACCCTTTGCAGTATCAGAGCAAGTTACTTTGTTAATTTATTAATAGCAAAGCCATATTAGAAAAAGCACCTTGTAAAGGTGGCCAGACTTTTATGAAAGGTAGTTTTCTATTTCACAAATATACAATGTTGTATTTTCAGAGGAAAACCAAAACTTTTCATTAAATCATAATTAATAGTATTTAAAATTTTCCTTCAAATATTAAATATGTTCCTTTAAAAATCATTTATTCCCTACTGGCAGAAGAAAGGAATGAGCATTTATTCCCAGCAGAGCTTAATTAATAGCATATTGTAATAATTTTCACTGAAAGCCACTCACATACTCATCAATTTCTTTTTTATGTTTCTATAACTATAAAAACATAATCAATGTTAAATTTTATAGCTCATGTTTATAGATCATCATTTTACATTCCTATTTTATTATATTGTATTTCATAATGGTTTAGAATATTTAATACCTTCAGCATATTCTTAATGTAGATTTATGCTTTTTCCAGTGGTTCATTCAGTAATTGTGTGCATGTGTGCATAGTACGTGCCCTCAAACTAAAGCCATTTTTAAAAGATTTCTGGTGCAAAGATTTGTATTGACTCATCCTGTTTGAAATATACACATGAACATATTTGTACTTTGTGTCCATTTATGTGTGTATGAATTTACATGAACTGATCCATTCCCAGAGTTCATATTATCTTCCAGGAGATGATGGAGTGGTGATAGTATTATTTATAGAATATGTGAAGAGCTGACTCATTGGAAAAGACCCTGATGCTGAGAACAATGGAAGACAGGAGAAGGGGACGACAGAGGATGAGATGGTTAAATGGTATCACTGACTCAATGGACATGAGTTTGAGCAAGCTCCAGGACATAGTGAAGGACAGGGAAGCCTGACGTGCTGCAGTCCATGGGGTTCCAAAGAGTTGGACATGATTGAATGACTGAATAGTAACAATAGGCCTCTATAAATGGTTAAATTTCAAATTTACAAGAAAAACAGAAAATTAACAATTATAGACACTCTAATGTGAATTAAAAATTAGTCTGCAAAGGGAAAACAGTTGGTTGATAGGTTTATGAGCACCACTGTGCATGCCACTCTCTTAAAAGAAAATTAAGATGACTTGTGTGGAAAGTTGTGAAATTTCATTTAATTCTATGAATTTGAATTATTATATATTAGTTCTAAAGGTGAAAGACATATGAAATAGAAAATGTTTCAGCAGATTTTTCTTTGTGTTCAGAATTAGGTTACATATATACATAGCAGGCATTGCTGAACTGCCATCCTTTCCTCTCCCTCCATATGGTGTGTTTCTACAAAAGTAGAAAGGGTGTTACAGATAACGCAGGGCTTGGATTTGACTGAATGTAGTTCATGAATATATGAAATTCTTTGTATTTCCCTCAACAGTTGACAATAGCGAAGAAAGTATTCAATGAAGTTCTTTTTGCAATAGTTTCTTTACTATGATTCACTAATTCATTTATTTGATTATTATTCATTTATTTGTCCAAGGGCCTTTCTCTTCTGGAGCTTCAATCCTGGTGATAGTCGTAGGGGAAAAGCATAAAGAACATGCATGGAGATAAGTACATACGTTCCCATAGTGACCCGTGCTATGAATGCTTTCGATACAACAGAATGATGTAGGAGGGAATCATGAAGATGGGTCTGGTAATTACTGGATAGGTCTAGGAGGGCTTCTCTGAGAGGGGTAACATTTGAGCTGTGACCTGAGTGACAAGGAAGAACCAGGCACACAGGGTGGTAGAGAACTCCAGATGAGGACAATGGCAAGTAGTAAAGCTGGAAGGCGGGGTGAATGTTAAAGAGATAGACAGAAGGCAATGGCATGAATTAAGGTTGCAGAGGTTGACAGAGGCAAGGCTACGTGCAGTAGCCTGTAAGTATTGAGTTGGCCAATGAGTTCACTCGGTTTTTCCATACGGTGTAGTGGAAAACTGTGAACCAACATTTTTGCCAAGTCAATAATTTGTTTTATTTATTTATTTTTTTCTATTTCAAGAGATTGGAAAAACAGTAGAGGAGTTTAGGTGGAGATGGGACCTGGTTCTATTTACGTTTTATAGGTAGAAAATGGATTAATTGCTCTAATAATCAAAGGTTGGAAAGCATGCATTGTACAGTGGTGGAGGAAGCAGGGATACCATTTGGGAGGCTGTGGCAGTAATCTAAGTGAAATAGAATTTTGGCTTGGGCTACGATGGCAGCATAGGAGATGGGGGAAATAGGATGTATTCTGGCAGCTCTTAGTTGTGATAGGGAGTAAAAGAAAGAGCAATTGGGAATGACTGGTAGGTCTTTTATTTAAAGAGGTGAATGGTGGTGCCAGTTTCTGAGATGGCAAAAAGTGAAAGGCATTGATGCTTAAGAAAGTAAATTAAGAATGCTATTCGGACAATGTGAAGTTAAAGTGCCAGTTAGACAGCTCACTGGAGATGTCACGTTGATGACAGTGGATACACATCAGAAAACTCAGTTAAGAGGTCAGACTGTGGAGGCAGAAGTGTTCTAACTAAACCAGGAATATGAAGAAGATTAATCCAAGTAGTTATCTTATAACTATAGCCGTTTTACTTGTAGCAGATTAAATGGATAAATCATGGATATTTTTCTTGTTTAATCACTAAGTCATGTCCAGCTCTTTTTGACTCCATGGACTGCAGGCTTCCCTGTCCTTCAGCGTCTCCCTTGCTCAAACTCATGTCCATTGAGTCGGTGATGCCATCCAACTTTCTCATTCTCTTTCATCCACTTCTCCTCCTTCTGTGTAGCTATTCATAAATATTTTTAAATCCTCCATGAAAATTCTTTATAGAAAACTGAAAATTTCTTCCTACATTATGTAAACTAGTATCCTTAATGCAGCATTCTCAAAGTGAAGTCTCTGGACCCTTTCAGGGGCTGCTGCTGCTAAGTCCCTTGAGTCGTGTCCGACTCTGTGCGGCCCGATAGACAGCAGCCCACCAGGCTCCCCCGTCCCTGGGATTCTCCAGGCAAGAACACTGGAGTGGGTTGCCATTTCCTTCTCCAATGCGTGAAAGTGAAAAGTGAAAGTGAAGTTGCTCAGTCGTGTCCGACTGTTAGCGACCCCATGGACTGCAGCCTACAAGGCTCCTCCACCCATGGGATTTACTTGAGGTCCAAAACCATTTTCATAATAATACCAGCATGTTATTTGTTGCCCTCTGTCTCATTCTCTCATGGGTGTTCAGTGGAGTTTTCTAAAGGCCATATGATATGTAATATTTGTTGTTGCTGAGTTGTATCCAGCTCTTTTGTGACCCCAGGGACCATAGCCTGTCAGGCTCCACTGTCCATGGAATTTCTCAAGCAAGAATACTAGAATGGGTTGCCATTTCCTTCTCCAGGGTATCTTCCCATCCCAGGGATCGAACTCACATCTCCTGCATTGGTGGGAAGATTCCTTACTATTGAACCACCTGGGAAACCCAATAATGTGATATAGCAGCTGATTGATTACAGAAGCAGTTAATGTAGCTCCCTTCTATTGAGCCAGACATCAATTAGATTTCCAAAAAGTATAAAATACTGGGGTGGTTTCTGCTGATTTTTTTTGTTTTAAAAATATATTTAATTTTATTAAAAATATTTTAAAATGTAATAAGTTTGCTATTACTTTCAAGTGAATAATTATTTTTTAAAAATTCTGTTTTAAGCTTTAATGGAATAAATGTCAGTAAATGTAGCCCACATAAGCAAAAGCTTTCTGAGGTTTTCAGTAATTTTTCATAACATAAAGAGGTTTTGAGGCTATAAGTTTGAGAATCACTCCCTTAAGCTATATGACTCAAATACAAATATGACAAATTGGATGTTTGTCTCAGAAAATAAGCTAGGATTAGTTTAAGAACATCAGAATATTAGGTATCAACTTCCCAACCTTCAAATAGCATAGAAATAGTAACATGTTAGAAAACAAATGTTTTTAAATGAAGTCTTGGTACATTAGAAGCAGAAATATTTCTGTAAAGGCTGGCATTTAAATCTAGAGCAAATCGCCGATACAGATCAACAGTGGGCAAGTAAATTCCATTGAAGAGCTTATTATTCTGTGAATTGCATTACCTTCACAGTTTGAAAGGTATTCTTGAGGCATTTTGTAGGTTCTGTTTGCACTTTCTAATGTTTGAGATTTAAGAATTGACTTGAGTTTCCCAGTGATTATCTTGATTTCCTGTAGCAGGATACTGATTTTTTTATAATTAGATGTTAATTATAGTTCTAAAGGAATAAAAGAATCAAAGATTTTTAAATTTAATCAGCATTTTGGAGGAGAAAATTTCTTTACCTTGTGCTTATTTCTAACTTAAAAACATCCTTGAAGACGTAACATTTGTATTCTAAAGGCTCAGAACAACCCATCTGATGTCTTAAATGTTTTCAAATTTGAAAAGAGAGTTTATTATTTTACATGTGGTCCAGTGGAACACTCTTAATGTGTAGATAAACCTAAGTTGTCAGCTGTTGATTGGTTTTCTCTTTTATAATCCGCATTGCTAAGTAAATGTTTGAAACCTCTGCATATTTCTCTTGTGATGCATTTTGCAAAGAGCTTTTTCATTTGCTAGTGCACTGGCTCATTCTTGATAGCTCACCACCACGCTATTAAACATTTTCTTGGAATGACTTGAAAAAAGATGCTACTTTCATTTATTGTATGATAGCGTTCTTTCTTCTCCCCAAGGCAGCTTTTATGAGATAAGTAATGTTGAGAGATGAAAGGCTTACTCCAACTGTGAACACATATGTCACTATATTGTGATGAGAAATTAATTTTAGTATTTGTTCTTTATACAAGTTATAGTTCAGTGTTTTATACAAAAGTACATGTTGTTTCCTGTTCTCACAAAGCATAGACTATTCTTGGCATAGCCAGATCATTGAACTAGGTTTCTGTCTCTTGCGCTTTCTGTTGTAAGCTTTGGTCTCAGTTGTCAAGTGACAGAAATGGCCACTGAGCTAAAAGCTATAATTCCTGGGAGTTGAATCCAGATCTATCCCTTAAGCAGCCATTTGGGCATATTGAAATAATCCTCTCTGCACTTTACTTACTCTTTCCCCCCTAACATTAGCTCAAACTGGAAACCCGAGAGTGATTCCAGGCCCCACAGCTGCTGATCTGCAAATCCTCTTCAGGCTGTTGGTTTATTGCTATCATGTGTCCCTGTCTGCTACTGTTTGACTCAGGACTAGGGTAACTTTTTTGAAAGTATCCAGCGATTCCTTCCTCTGTATCTGTCTGTCTCTAGATCTTATTTCGCTTTCTTATGTTCTGTACACTACCATGAGCTAGGTCTTTCTCAAAGACAAAAATGTCTATGCCATCTCCTCGTTTGTCATTTTCCAGTGCCATCTCACGGCAAAAATCCAAACTCCTCTGGGGAGAGATGACCCTACGGTGTAATGAAGAGAGCTGGGTTTTGAAACTCAGTAGATACGAACTTGAATCACAATTTCGCCAGCTACGTAGCTTAGTAAACTTGGGGAAATTCTTTAACCTTTTCTAGTCATCATTGCCTTGTTTGTCAAATACTGTACATCAAGCATCAGGTTCTGTGTGTGGCACCTGGGGCTCACTTTTGCTCATGGACCTTCTTCTACTTCCCTGCTTAATTCCCTGTACTCACCAGTCTGCGCCTCTGGCTCAACTTCCTCAAATACTTTGTGTCTCTGACTCTGTGCTTTCCTTCGACTGGAGTATATACACTGAAATATTACTGCTCTTCAGAGGCAGTGTAGGAGTTGACTCTGCTGAGAAGCCTTCTCCGACACCTCCCAACTGGGCTGGATTCTTTCCTAAAGTTTCTGTGACATTTTCCATGTCCCTCTATGTAAGCACGTTTATCAGACTGTGTTTTGTTCATTCATCCAATTTATTCATTCAGGAAAGATTTATTTTGCATGTATTATGTGCCCTGTTTTTCCTCTCCTCCCTGTCCCAGATTTGTGAACACCCAGTAACACCTGCTGATGACCCAGCTTCAGTTTTCTATGCAATGATCACAGCTGGGTGATACTGAACCAACAGGATGGAAGAAACGTGAAATTTAGCTGCTACCAGCATCCTCCGCTGACCTCAAGGATATTACATGAAAGAGAAATAAACACACTTTTTGTGAACCCTTGTATTTTGAGGGCTCTTTGTTACTCCAACTTAGTGAACCTCTAATACAATAAATGCACAAACGATGATTGGACCCAGGGCATCTGCTGACCGTCTTGTTCCTCAAATAGTCTTCCCAGTTTCTTTAAAAGGCAATTCCAGCATTCCAGTTGTTCAGGACCCACATTTGGAAACCTTCACTCTTCTCTTTGGGTCACATACCTTTTTCAGTCCAATCCATTATCAAATTCTGTTGTCAAAACTTTTGAAATAGTTGCTAAATTTGAAGATTTCTTACTATCTCCATTTGTACCCCTTTAGTCCACGTCACCATTATCCCTCTTCTGAACTATTTCAATAGCTTCCCTGTATCTCTGCTTCCTTCACTGCTTCCAGAGAGTTTGTCACAGCTGCACAAAGCTCTAAGTTAAAAGCTTGTAGCTCTTCTGTTCAAACCCTTCTAGGGATTCCCATATTGATTAAAAGGAAAAAAAGAATATATATTAAAAGTCCTTACCATGGCTATGATGCCAGTGGAATTCTTAAATTATTGATTTCCTTACCTATCTTCCTCACCTCCACCCCTGTGATCCTCACCCCACCCCAGCCACACTGGCTTCCATACTGTTTTTTAAATATGTGCTGTGATTCATGGGGTCACAAAGAGTCGGACAGAGCAACTGAACTGAACTGAACCTTAACTCTGTCTGAGGGCTTGGCAAATTTTTATTATTTTGCTTAAAATGCTCTTCCTTCAAATATTAGCATGGCCCCATTATCATCTCACTCATGTCTCTGCTTCTGCTTAATATTCAATGTACAGACACCTTCCGTGGCAACCTGCATAATATACCAATCCCTTCCCCGTCCTGTATGGTACTGTCTACCCACTTAAGCAACTTAAAAGTCAGAAACTATTAATACCTGTGTTCTCTATAATCCCAGTACTTAACTATAGTGCCTTCACACTGTACATATTCCCTGCATGTTGGTTTCATTAATACCAAATTAATTATATGGGACAGAAATTATATATAGGATATTGCACTTCCTCCTATGATCTTTTGAATTAATTTCATAATTCAATTTTTACTTTTCAGACTATATTTTTAATGTATATTTATTACTAATACAGAAAAACTGTCTTTAAGTCAGTGTTTCACGTTTATTATCCAGGATGGACAAATCATAAAGATTTATATTTATATTTTTTAAAGGAATATTTACCTCACATGTTTGCTTCCAGATAACAATTCCAGAAATTATACTTGGTGGTGAAAGAGTGATTCACTGCATGTCATAAAATTGTACTCCTAGTCCAAACTGCTTAATTCTCCAAACCTCATATAACATTCCAGTTGAAATTATGTGCTATTGTTTCTTTCTAGTACTATTTAGCTTAGGCATTAGAGAAGATGTATTTTGGTTTAAAGCTTTTTTTTTCCAAAAGAGAGTCATAAACCATATAATATTTAAAATTATGTTTTACAATAAAGAATCTAATCTGAAGATAAAATTTAATAAGAAAACAAATTGGAAAGACAGTAAAATATAAGCAGGCAACTGAGAGACGACACATGGGAATTATTTTGTCTCATTTGAAAACCTTGAGTTGGGGCTATCAGTATGGAAGACAAAGAGCTCCCATTTCTTTGTAGTATACCATTCTGAAAATCACCCCTACTTCCTGTCCGAGATCTGTGTGTGTGTACCTTCCTTGGTGGTAGGTCATCTTATTTATGGAATGCTACAGTCTGTCCTATCAGCACTTCTAACGGGAATGATTGAATTCTTGTGTATTTAGTTGGATATCTCTAAGTCTAGGTCTATGTGTTAAATATGTTTTCTTAATTTATTAGCAGAATTTTAGTTCAGAAGATTAAATGAAGACATGGGTATTGAAGAACCTCTTTAGTCTACCAAACTAAAAAACCTTCTGGATATTCCCCAGTGCTTAGCTCTAGGCCAGCCACGTATTGTTTCTTTCTTTAGGAAATACGTGTTAATGGAATTTTGCTTGTTCCCCAACACCAGAATGTTAACATTTATTTTAGAGAATCCATACACATACCATCTACTTACAAAATTGTATAATGCACACACAGACAAATCTGTATCAAGTTTACTTAAAATCTAGAATTATCGTCTCGTAGATAATGAAAATTGATAATAAACTATTAGAGCTTCCCCCCCCCAAAAAAACTAAGAAAATAGGTTTTAAGCATCTAGTTAATTCTGATAATTTTCCCTCTAGGTGAAATTTTTATTTGTTTAATATTTAAACCGTCTGTTGAAATTTAATAAGCCAAAGCTCTAAAAACTGTCTGATCTAGCATAGTATTATTTAGACTGTGCAGACTTTCTATTAAGATCCTTAGGGGTGAGCAGTATGTGTGCGTGTGTGCATGTATGTGATGTATATACATTTATGAATTCTCAACTCATTAAAGATGAAACTTTGGAGGGCACTTAGTGTATTTAAGATCCCAATAATAATATTAGATGGTACTAATAGAGACATTCACAAAACTCTATAATCTTTCATCAATGTGGAAGCATATCCCATTATGCTCAGGAGATAATTTGTTGAGCTAAACTTTGCCCTAAGGAAAGCAAAGGATATTAGAAAAATTTTGAGTAAAAATGTTTAGCTTCTCCTCTGTCATAATGTTTTGCCTGTGACTAAAATGCAACTGAATTTAATAAACTTTAACTTGAATGACAAGCATCTTTCTTCAATTTGCCATACCAAAGATATTACTTTCAGAAAACATCCAACCATAGAAACACTCAGAATTGCTAAATTTCAAGAGGCTTTAAAAATGATCAGATCTTTTTTCAGGCTTGATTAGATGAACTGGTAAGGTCAAACTTCATGTCCTAAAATATTAGAATTTAATTTCATAAAATCTGTTACTATTGAGACTATTTCCCCAGTGCTTAAACTAATGCAACCCAATATTCCCTTTTTAAATTGCATTGTTTTATATTGTTCAGAAGAGCTTCTCTGGAGCATCAGACGGTAAACAATCTGCCTTCAATGAGGGAGACCTTGGTTCAATCCCTGGATCAGAAAGATCCCCTGGAGAAGGGAATGGCAACCCATTTCAGTATTCTTGCTTGGAGAATTCTATGGACAGAGGAGCCTGGTGGGCTGCAGACCATAGGGTTGCAAAGAGTTGGACATAACTGAGCAACTAACACACACATATTAAAAATGGAGAGTTCAGTTCAGTCGCTCAGCCATGTCGAACTCTTTGCGACCCCATGAACGGCAGCACGCCAGGCCTTCCTGTCCATCACCAACTCCCGGATTTACCCAAACTCATGTCCATTGAGTTGGTGATGCCATCTAACCATCTCATCCTCTGTCATCCCCTTCTCCTTCTGCCCTCAATCTTTCCCAGCAGCAGGGTCTTTCTAATGAGTCAGCTCTTCGCATCAGGTAGCCAAAGTATTGGAGTTTCAGCTCCAACATCAGTCCTTCCAGTGAACACCCAGGACTGATCTCCTTTAGGATGGAGTGGTTAGATCGCCTTGCCGGCCAAGGGACACTCAAGAGTCTTCTCCACCACCACAGTTCAAAAACATCAATTCTTTGGTGCTCAGCTTTCTTTATAGTCCAACTCTCACATCTATACATGACCACTGGAAAAACCATACCCTTGACTAGATGGACCTTTGTGGACAAAGTAATGTCTCTACTTTTTAATATGCTGTCTAGATTGGTCATAACTTTCCTTCCAAGGAGTAAGTGTCTTTTAATTTCATGGCTGCAATCACCATCTGCAGTGATCTTGACGCCCAGAAAAATGAAGTCAGCCACTGTTTCCACTGTTGCCCCATCTATTTGCCATGAAGTGATGGGACCGGATGCCATGATCTTAGTTTTCTCAATGTTGAGCTTTAAGCCAACTTTTTCACTCTCCTCTTTCACTTTCATCAAGAGGCTCTTTAGTTCCTCTTCACTTTCTGCCATAAGGGTGGTGTCATCTGCATATCTCAGGTTATTTATATTTCTCCTGGCAATCTTGATTCCAGCTTATGCTTCCTCCAGCCCAGCGTTTCTCATGATGTACTCTGCATAGAAGTTAAACAAGCAGGGTGACAATATACAGCCTTGACGTACTCCTTTTCCTATCTGGAACCAGTGTGTTGTTCCATGTCCAGTTCTAACTGTTGCCTTCTGACCTGCATATAGGTTTCTCAAGAGGCAGGTCAGGTGGTCTGGTATTCCCATCTGTTTCAGAATTTTCCACAGTTGATTGTGATCCACACAGTCAAAGGCTTTGGTATAATCAGTAAAATGGAGAACAGGTTATCAATTTTGATTCAATTATCCTTGCTTCCAAGATTAAAGAGTTAAGAGTCCTTCGAGTATATTTTTGTCTTCGGGAGAGAGTAATGTGTACTAGTCAAGAATATGCCTTGGGCAAGTTATTTAACTTCTATGAACCTGTGTTTCACTCCCTATAAATAACTTAAAAATACCTTTCTCAAATGGTACTTGTGAGGAGGAACTGAATGGGAAACATTTAGCACTCCTTTAAAGGCCCTATAAACAGTTTTAATTCATCTTAGCATAAGAAATTCAAATATTTAACTTTCTTTTCATCTTCTAATGATGTGCAGATGATCAAAGTTTTAGTACATTAACCTCAAGAAGTGGGAACTCAAAATTGAAAATGGCAAATGTTTGAGAGTCAGCTCTGAAAAGAAGAAAATAGTAGATCCCTTGCTTATAGTCCTTGCAAAATCTTATGGTGTGAAAACTCCCATCATCACCAGTTTCACATTACCAACCTGATTTCTGAATGAAGAATAGCTAATCTTTTAGAGTCATCTCTGGCACAGTAGTAGGCATGCCAGTTCATAAAGAACTGCTTAATCCATCATATCTATAATTGCAGAATTGGAACATGAATTTGACACATTACACTTGTTTTAATTATTCATGGACTACATTTTCCGTCAGTGCAGGTCATTGATTAGACTTCTGATGTCAGTTCCTTTCAGCTCTGAAATTTCAGATTTTACCTTTGAAGGGGCAGGTGACTCAGAGTCTGCACTTGCCCTTCTTGAGAATAGCACATTAGGTACATTAAGCTTCAGCCATTTCTGAAAGTAGCATGCTGTATTACATATGTAGAGTGTTTTTTTTCTATATTTTGAGTATTTTTGAATATTTTTTGAATGTTTGAATATTTTTTTTAAGTAAAGGATGATGCAAAAGGGCTTAGGAATTTCCACTTAGTTTTAACCTGTAACCAGTTATCTCATTGTCAAGTTACCAGTAATGCTGCAGAGAAAATATATATTTTTGTAGAATAGGTAATTTCTGGAATTAATTTAAAAAATCAGTGATGTAATAGATATACCACTTCCCTGGTGGTTCAGTGGTAAAGATTATGCCTGCCAGTACAGGAGACCTGGTTCGATCCCTGGGTCAGAAAGATCGCCTGGAGAAAGAAATAGCAACCCACTTCAGTGTATTCTTGCCTGGGAAATCTCATGGACAGAGGAACTTGGCAGGTTACAGCCCATGGATTTAAAAAAGAAATCAGACCCGATAGTAGCTAAACAATAAGAAGACTCTATATATGTCTTCCTTAGGTTGAAGTCAGTATGGTACCGTAATATAGATTGTCTCATTTAACTCTTTAATTCATGCAATATTAGTTAGAGATTCAAATTCCTTTAATAGCTTTTCTTCATGCTAATATAGTAGTTGTTACCAGTACATACCTATCATAGTTTCTCTGGATATAAGAGTTGCCCCTTGTTTCCATTGAGCAGAATTTTATACTTTCTCAATTTGTTTTCAATCATAAGATTATCAAAACTTCTACTGTCGTGTTCATTCAAATATGATCATTTCCACCCAAAAGGTAAAAGTCAGGAAACCTTATTCAAATCATTTTCCAGCTTTTTAAGGCCACAGCATTTTCCCCATCCAAGTTTCGGAATTTTTAAAAATGTAATTTATTCCTTGACAAATTTTCTACTTCTCTGTGGGCAAATATCACTGCATTCTAGTTCAGTGGTTCTCCAGGTGCGACCCCTGAAGCATCAGCATCACCAGATAACACTAGAGATGAAAATTCCCAGGGCCTACCCCAGTGGTACTGAATCAGAAAGTCTAGAAATAATACTCAGCAGTCTGTGCTTTAACAAATCCTCTGAGAGACCCTGGTATTGAGTGAGTGATTGTGTAATTTAGCTTCCTATTTAGTTGTGTGTTCCATGGCTCAGACGGTAAAGCGTCTGTCTATAATGCAGGAGACCCGGGTTCAATTCCTGGGTCGGGAAGATCTCCTGGAGAAGGAAATGGCAACCCACTCCAGTATTCTTGCCTGGAAAATTCCATGGACAGAGAAGTCTGGTAGTCAACAGTCCATGGGGTTGCAAAGAGTTGGACAAGACTGAGCAACTTCACTTTCCTTTCCTTTCACTTTCCATGATGACCAGGATTTATGAGTAATTATAACTTTCAAATAGGGGATATCCACTAAATATTTGACGAATGAACTGAATAAAAGGGCATTTTAAGAAATGCAAGCTAATTAACCGGAGGAATAAAGGACAAGATATCTTATTTGAAAGGGTATCATTTGAAGGAGAAATGAGATGTGCTCTTTAAACATACATGGGCTGGAATTAGGGCAAATTCATAGAAATTATGAGTGCTTATTAAGGTTAGGTTATTTCAATTACATTAGTTCATCTAATCCTAACAGTAAAATTATATGAAATGATGTGTTATACTCATTTCAGTGATTAAAAATGAGACTCAGAGAGCATATGTATCTCTGTTTATATCAGGATCATATATCAGGCAGGTTTCAAGCTCAGTTCTTTCTGACTCACTTTCCCCATCTTGTCTAGAGAGACAGATTTCAACTCCAGGTTAGTTCAGTCAATTTATTCAGTTCAGTTCAGTCGCTCAGTCGTGTCCGACTCTTTGCAACCCCATGAATCGCAGCACGCCAGGCCTCCCTGCCCATCACCAACTCCCGGAGTTCACTCAGACTCACGCCCATCGAGTCCGTGATGCCATCCAGCCATCCCATCCTCGGTCGTCCCCTTCTCCTCCTGCCCCCAATCCCTCCCAGCATCAGAGTCTTTTCCAATGAGTCAGCTCTTCCCATGAGGTGGCCAAAGTACTGGAGTTTCAGCTTTAGCATCATTTCTTCCAAAGAAATCCCAGGGCTGATCTCCTTCAGAATGGACTGGTTGGATCTCCTTGCAGGCCAAGGGACTCTCCAGAGTCTTCTCCAACACCACAGTTCAAAAGCATCAGTTCTTCGGCACTCAGCCTTCTTCACAGTCCAACTCTCACATCCATACATGACTATTAAATGACCATTAATTGTATATAAATGTGAGCTAGGCCCCATGCAGTTGATCAGCATTTAGCAACGAAAAGTAAGTGTCCTCATATGTACAGTGTGGATACTAAAAGAATCTAGTACTTCTGCTGTGATGATTAAATATGATAGATGCCAATAATTAAATAAGACAAAGTCATAAATTGTGAGAAATACATAAATGGAGAGAAAGAAAAGATATTAGATAGTGATAGCTGATTTAGACCGAGTGGCTGGAGATATGGCTCTAACGCAGCGACACTGATGCTAATGTAGAATGACAAGTATCCTTTAACTCAATGGCAAAGCCGGGGAAGAGCACTTTAGACATAAGACTTGTGTGTGTAAAACCCTAAGTGCCAGGAACTGACACTCTGGAATGGAGTGAGACCTCTGTCACCACGAGTTTTCAAGTGCACCGTGCTGAAAATAGTATTTGGAGTGTGACGAAGATGGAACAGGAGTAGCAGAGCAGTGTTACACTGTGTAACTATCAGTTCCCATCCAGTCCAACCGATTTGTCTTCCCCACGTAAGCTGATCGAATGCCAGTGATACAACAATGAAGCAACATATACGTTAATGCCCAACTAGGCGCAGAAGCCTGTAGTATGATATCAAAGAAGTATTTTTTAGAATGGAAGCTTGAAACACCTAAAATCTGAACAATTGAGTTTGATTGTTAGTAAACGTGAATTCTATGGCGTCTACTTCTACTTTCTTGATTATACCAAAGCCTTTGACTGTGTGGATCACAACAAACTATGTAAAATTCTTAAAGAGATGGGAATACCAGACCACTGGACTTGCCTCCTGAGAAATCTGTATGCAGGTCAGAAAGCAACAGTTAGAACTGGACCTGGAACAACAGACTGGTTCCAAATAGGAAAAGGAGTACGCCAAGGCTGTATATTGTCACCCTGCTTATTTAATTTATATGCAGAGTACATCATGAGAAATTCTGGACTGGATGAAGCACAGGCTGGAATCAAGATTGCCGGGAGAGATACCAATAACCTCAGATATGCAGATGATACCACCCTATGGCCTAAAAAAGTGAAGAAGAGCTAAAGAGCCTCTTGATGAAAGTGAAAGAGGAGAGTGGAAAAGTTGGTTTAAAGCTCAACACTGAGAAAACTAAGATCATGGCATCCAGTCCCATCACTTCATGGCAAATAGATGGGGAAACATTGGAAACTGTGGCTGATTTTATTTTTTTGGGCTCCAGAATCACTGCAGATAGTGATTGCAGCCATGAAATTAAAAGATTCTTGCTCCTTGAAAGGAAAGTTATGACCAACCTCAACAGAATGTTGAAAAGCAGAGACATTACTTTGCCAAGAAAGGTTTGTCTAGTCAAAGCGATGGTTTTTCCAATAGTAATGTATGGATGTAAGAGTTGGACGGACCGTAAAGAAAGCTGAGCGCCTAAGAGTTGATGCTTTTGAAACCGTGGTGTTGGAGAAGATTCTTTAGAGTCTCTTGGACAGCAAGGAGATCCAACCAGTCCATCCTAGGGGAAATCAGTCCTGAATATTCATTGGAAGGACTGATGCTGAAGCTGAAACTCCAATACTTTGGCCACCTGATTGTGAAGAACTGACTCATTTGAAAAGACTCTGATGCTGGAAATGATTGAATGTGGGAGGAGAAGGGGATGGCAGAAGATGAGATGGTTGAATGGCACCACTGACTCGATGGACATGAGTTTGAGTCAGCTCCAGGAGTTGGTGACGGATAGGGAAGCCTGGTGTACTGCAGTCCATGGGGTCACAAAGAGTTGGACATGACTGAGTGACTGAACTGAACTGAACTGAAACTTGAATTCAATACAGCAGCCTCTAGAATTTTTCCCTGGCACTCTCTAGGATTGACTGAGGATGCCAGATGGCTTGGGGGCACTTTTGTTCATAATTAATGTGTTGAACTATTCCCTAACCGTATTACAGTGGCATTTCTAGAAAATCTCGGATTACATTTCTTCCCAATTATACTTATCATTTGATATACAATCTGCAATGAAGATAGGATGGAAATGGAGTGGTTTGAATCACTAAGTGAAATGGATGGATTTTAAATGAAATTAAATTGTGGTAAAAATCTTATATGTTATTTCTAAGTAGCTCTTTGGAAGATATTACCAAGTAGAAATGGGAATATTTCAACTTAATTGGATTTTCCTGTTAACAAACTTTACTTATTTCTTATTTCACTGTAAGACTAGAAAATGGAGGCTTCTAGTTGCTACACTACGAAGACTCTAAGCCTCTCAATGATGACATCATGTTCTCTTTTGTTTTCTTGGAACAAATACAAAACCCAGCAATATTAAGCACCACAGGTGTTTGTTGAATGAATGAGTGAATGAAGAAGAGACGAACAATTTGAGCCAACTAAACTGTGAGTGGAATTCAAGCATTATTATAAGTACATTTAATTTTTACTTTAGAAATCCTATGGTTTTTCTAGTAGTCATGTACAGATGTGAGAGTTGGACCATAAAGAAGGCTGAGTGCCAAAATGCTTTTGAAGTGTGGTGCTGGAGAAGACTCTTGAGAGTCCCTCGGAGAGCAAGATCAAACCAGTCAATCCAAAATGAAATCAACCCTGAGTATTCATGGGAAGGACTGATGCTGAAGCTCCAATACTTTGGCCACCTGATGGGAAAAACTGACTCATTGAAAAAGACCTTGATGCTGGGAAAGACTGAGGGCAGGAGGAGAAGGGGATGGCAAAGGATGAGATGGTTTGATGGCATCATTGACTCAATGGACATGAGTTTGAGCAAACTCTTGGAGATAGTGAAGGACAGGGAAGCCTGATGTGCTGCAGTCCATGGGGTCACAAAGAGCTGGACATGACTGAGTGACTGAACAACACAAGGACTGAGACTAATTCCTGAAATATATAAGTTGTGTTTCCCATAGCTATATTTCTTATAACTTCAAACGCGTAATAAAACAAAAAGGATTTTTAAGAAGCTAATATGGTTGGATTGCTTTAAAGCACCAATTTAAAGTCTTTTCTGTTTGTAGCATTGTTGAGACATTGTATAATTTGGATTCACATAAAATGAAATAGCCAACAGAGATAGTTATTGTGAGGAAGCAACTTTCAACTGTCTTTTCCTGCCATATGTCTTTAGTTAATGGGAGGGAGAAATGGTGCTGTGTAGATAAATTTGGGTTGGTTTTAAAAAATATAGACTTATGTATTAAAAACTGCATATAACATTTAATCTATAATTTCAAATTAGTGATTTTTAATATGTCTTAGAAATATGCTCTAAGATATATTTGTACTTAAAAGAGAAGCAATGCAGTTGACAGATGATAAATCTATACTATGCCTCATACAATAATACATTAAAAATACACCTTTGTCATTGAATATAAATATTCTCAATCCTTAGTCCTTCTGTTTTCAGTATGATTTTGCTGTGGAGAAATTTGTGTCTTCATGCTTAGCCATGTATCAGTATTCTTTATAAAATATAAATTTGCTAGAATGAGAGAATTAATTAAAGAAAAAAGTAAAAGGGAAATAGTTATTATTCTTCTATAAGGTAAATAGTTTTTAATGTAATTGTAATTATTTATGTAAATGTTTATGGCCTGATATATATATACACTATATATATATCTATCACACCTTCTGCATACCTTCTACCAATAAATATATTAATAACTTTTTTATTAACATACATTTCAGGTATACACCATGATAATTCATCATCTGTATTACACAAAGTAATCACCTCCAAAAGTCTGTTTGCCATTCATCTCCACACAGTTCAACTCCGTCACCCTTTTTGTCTGCCCCTCCAAACCTCTTCCCCTTTGCTAACCATTGATGTGCTCTCTATGAGTTTTTGTTATGGCAACCTACTCCAGTACCTTTGCCCAGAAAATCTCATGGACAGAGGAGCCGGTAGGCTACAGTCCATGGGGTCGCAAAGAGTCGGACACAACTGAGCGACTTCACTTTGTTTTGTTTTTTACTGTTCCGCATATGAGTAAAATCATATGATATTTGTCTTTTTCCCTCTGCCTTATTTCACTTAATATAATACCCTGAAAGTTCATCCATGTTGTCACAAATGATGAGATTTCATTCTTTTATATGGCTGAGTAGTATTTATTTCCATATCTTGGCTATTGTAAGTTATGTTGCAGTGAGCTTAAGGGTGTATATATCTATTTGAATTAATGTTTTTATTTTCCTCAGATAAATACCCAGAATTGGAATTACTGGATCATACAGTAGTTCTGATCTTAATTTTTTGAAGCATCTTCATACTGTTTTCCATAGTGGCCTCACCAGTTTTCATTCCCAGCAACAGTGTGTGAGGGCTCCTTTACCTCCACAACCTCTGTAACACTTGCTATTTCTTGTCTTTGTGGCAGTAGCCATTGTAGCCACTGTGAGGTAATATCTCACTTTTGGTTTTAATTTGCGTTTTCCTACCAATTAGTGATGTTGAACATCTTGTCATGTGCCTGTCGGCCATTGTATGTCCTCTTTGAAAAATGTCTATTCAGATTCGCTGCCCTTTTTTAAATTGGATTGCTTTTTTTTCTGAATGTAACATTTTGATACAGGGTATAGTACAATACACTAAACTGACTAAGAGAGCTTAACACAGTCAAATGAAAATCACTGATGCTTTCCATTCTTATTCTTTTGAAATGTTTTTTGTTATGTATGAGCAAATGCATTTTGATATTTTTATAAAACAGTCAGAAAAGCTTTTCCTGGAGCTTCATGAGCCACCAGTCACTTGCCCTTGATGTTGTCAAATTTCAGTCAGCTAGGGGTTATGTATATGTAAATTAGTCTTCAGAACTTCAGTGTAAATTCTAAGAGTAAGGTTACTATTATCAAAAAATACAAAGTAAATTCTTTGGACTCTACAAAATATCTGCTAGTTTTATTCAGTGTCTGCTGTTTCAAGACTAGCCAAGAAGACAACCTATCCTACATCTAATATTTTACTTTCTTAAGAGGATTTTTGAATAGAGAATATCTAATAGCCCCAGATAAAATTCAAATGAAGATAAAAGTTAGGATTTAGGTAAGGTTATAGAATGATGTCAGAGAAGGCAGTGGCACCCCACTCCAGTACTCTTGCCTGGGAAATCCCATGGATGGGCTGTAGTCCCTGGGGTCACGAAGAGTCGGACACTTACTGAGCGACTTCACTTTCACTTTTCCCTTTCATGCATTGGAGAAGGAAATGGCAACCCACTCCAGGGTTCTTGCCTGGAGAATCCCAGGGACAGCGGAGCCTGGTGGGCTGCCATCTGTGGGGTCTCACAGAGTCGGACACAACTGAAGCGACTTAGCAGCAGCAGCATAGAATGACGTGGTTAATATATGCTAGCTCATTCTTGTGCACACTTAGTCGTTCAGTTGTGTCTGACTTTTTGTGACCCTATGGACTGGGGTTGGCCCGGCTCCTCTATCGATGGGATTCTTCTCTAGGTAAGAATACTGGAGTGGGTTGCCATTTCCTCCTCCAGGGGATATTCCTGACCCAGGAATCAAACTAGTATCTCCTGCACCTCCTGCATTGGCAGGCAGATTCTTTTACCACTGGGCCACCTGGGAAGCCAGCTTTATCCATATATATCCATTCAAAATACTCACCTAAATAGTGTTTTTTATATTTTCTTATACTTTCAGCTATGACAGAATATGACTGTGGAAGAACATTAGTAGTCTGAACCACAGAACTAGTAAAAGGTTAAAAGTTTTACTTTTGATTTTGCACAACATGCCAATTGTGAGATTAGACTGGTCTTTTTTTATAGAGTCTGCTTTATTAACTAGGAGCTACAAATTATAGTAAACTGACTCTCTTATCTTTCAGCACTACAATCACACATGGTGCCCAGTAGTGGTCTGGACACCCCGTGGCCAGATTTCCCTTTTTGTCTTTACTCTTTAGAGAATGTTTTCCCATGCTGGAATTTTCTTGGGACCTCTCCTTAAATCTAAACATGCTTATCCAAATTGGGCTACCCTGGTAGCTCAGCTGGTAAAGAATCCATATCTGCAATGCAGGAGACCCCGGTTTGTTTCCTGGGTCAGGAAAATTCTCTGGAGAGGGGATAGGCTGCCCGTTCAAGTATTCTTGGACTTCCCCGGTGGCTCAGACAATAAAGAATCAACCCACAACGTGGGAGACAAAGATTCAATCCCTGGGTTGGGAAAATCCCCTAGAGGAGGGCATGGCAACCCACTTCAGTATTCTTGCCTGGAGAATCCCCACGGACAAAGGAGCCTGGCGGGCTACAGTTCATGGGATCACAAAGACTCAGACATGACTGAGCTGCTAAGCACATCCAAATGCTAGGATAGTAATAAGAACTCATTCTCTTGAGTTAGCCCCAGTTCCCATCCTTCCTCTGTTCATTACTACCTATGTGGTCTTGAGTAGATTACTTGACTTCTCTGAGCATCCATTTACTTTTTGTGAAATTAGGATCGTAATTATCCTTCATTCTGACAGTCCTGCTGAGACATCATGTCGAATTTTTAACTATATGGCCTGGCACATAGACAGCCTTTCATAAATGTTATTTTTCCGTTACTATTTTGTCTCATCTCTCTGAACTCTGTAGCTGGCCATTTACCTACTTTTTTAATTTAATTCAAATGAAGACTATTGTAACTGACAAAGTCTAAAGTCTTGTAATCTTCCCGCTGCCCCATGGCATTTGAGTGAGGCCTTTCAAAGATTTAATGCACAGGAACAAATATGCTAGGAAGTTTCAATGCCACTCACAGACTCTCTCTCTGAGGGGACATTTATGAGAGGGGTGGATTCTGTCAGAACTCTTCAGATCATCCTGTGGAGGTTTATTCTCTCTACATGTAAGGGCAACTTGGTTGATTCTGTCACCGGTGCCTATTGTCTGATTCCTTTTTACTTCTAACCTCAGGGCTGGGCTCAAGGCGAAAATAGTTAAGTACACTTGGTCTGTCTTTGCTGACTGCCTCTCTCCCTTTGAACATACTTTTCCCATATACCAGTATCCTAGAGACCCCCATCTCTGAACGTTAAGGACAGCTGATATAGAAGATCTAAGTCATATTTAGTAGACAGAGAAACCCAGTTAACATATATGGAAATTTCAGTATGATAATCTAGTGTGTAATTTCAGCCTAGTTAAACGTAATGATGGGGCGTACTCCTTTAGTAAACAGTGACCCAAGTAAAATGTGTGATTTTCCTCCTATCTACTCATCACGTTTAGATTCCTATTAAAATGAGTTTACTTGATTTCAGAATAAATAAGTCTGTACATAGACACAGCTGCCACAGCAAAATCAGCCTTTTCTCATTAGGGGTCTTTCTCTGGCGCCGACAGTTCTCCTAGACAAACTTTGCTTCTATTCTTGTAAATAGCTCTTTCCCATATTTAAACAGAGATCTGGGGGAAGGGGAAAGATTCAGTCTTCCTTTTTTTCTCAGAATTTAAGGCCGATTGTTTTGTAAGTTCTTAATTTAAAGCAGATTAGACTTTTTTTACTCAAAAACAAGTAAAAGTGAACTCTCTGGAGCTCTGATCTGCCACTTCTACTTTATTATTTTATATATAAATTTTCAAGTATAAAACATTTTTATTTAAAGTGTAGTTCTTATCAAGGATTGCATTTATTGCTTTGAATCAGGGGCTATGATACAATCTATACTGAGGAGAAAACAGGGATGCTGAGAGAAATAAGGTCTCGGCCCAACTCATTGCAGAAACAGCGATGACAAAGTCTTCCTATTCTGTTTCTAGAAAGAACTCTCTGCAAATAAAACTGTGGTCAGTGTCTAGAATATTCTTTACGGAAATTTGATAATACTAGTTTATAGGGTGTTTTGTGATTTTAGATGAGGGACATAAAGCTGTTCTTGGAACATAAAAATAGTCAGGACTACACTTAATGTTTACGTTGTACCAGGCATTCTGTTCTCAACCCAATGAATATTTTATCTAATTTGACCCTCACAGCAGCTCTAAAGAGGTAGATTATTTTACACCCATTTTACAAGTGAGGAAACTGAGGCTTAGGTTAACTTGCTCACTACTGAGTGTGTGTTAAAAGTTCAGAAAAAGGAATTCAGCACAGGTCTGCATGACAATGGAGTCTGTGTACTTAACCTTTACATGATATTGCCTATTGGAAATATCATATACATACATAAAGATTGAACTGCAACAGGTTTGGCTGTCTATTAAATAATCAAATTTAAATTTTCGCTGAAAAACTTTTGATGTGGCATTGTACATAGCTGGAACAATGCCCTTTGTGGAGTCCTTTGTAATTCCAATCCTATTTTGTTGTGAGGCTTCTAATACCCAGTACAATACACACTCATCTTTTTTTTTCAGAAACATTATTTTTATTATGTAGACACCAACAGAATAATCTCTTGTATAGAACACACATCCTTTGAGCTGGCTACAAAAAAGGGCTTCACTTTCAAACTCGTGGTGTTTTGGGTCATGCTTTTTTGGTATTGGGGACTCCAGGATAAAGAATGTGAATTCTGCTATGCAGTTGTTTCTTTTAAAATCAGAGTTCTTTCTTGATATTTCATACTTACTTTAGCTCCATCAAGAACAGTAAAATATGCCTAAAAATAAATTTAGTTGCTGTTAAAGATTTCATTTCAGAAGTTTCAAGGGTAACAAGTTACTCTGTTTCAGAACTGCTATAGTGGTGTCCATTTTTCTCCATCTGTGTTCCTTGGCAGTGGGTCTGTATTCCACATTTGGGCCATGTCTCCTTGTGGCCAAGAAGATAGATGCGAGCCCTCTCACTATAGTTTGGGGCTTACTGTTGCCAGTATTTATTTATTTATTTATTTTTTGTTGTTGTTGCCAGTATTTATAACTGATAGAATGTCATAGGGATAGAGTGATTGATGGGATCCAGCTTGACTGAAAGTGTGTGCATTTAGTTACCTAGTGCATTTGGGCTGATAATAGAGAACTAGATATCCAATGGGTCTTAGCCAGGATTTCCACAAAAACATCAAGGAGCAGATTTGCATGCAGTATCCAGCAAGACCACTGTGTCTAGAGTCTGTGAGGCGTGATGTCAGCATATGCAGCAATTTTAGAGTCCAGGGGACATCACCTTCCTTGATTTCCAGCAGCCCTCAAGAAGTATTGGGTTTATTCTTAGCAGAAGCCCTTTATTCTTGGCTTTATGTTATCCTTCCTCCTAGGAATGATAAACTGTGGGATGAAAGGGTTGAACATAGGCCAGATGCCTATAGAATTATAAACAAGTAGAATAGCAACAATTTTACTGAATGTGGAGTGATTTTGTATTCAGTGAAAAGAGTGGTATTTGTAAAGTACTTCATAAGATGTAACCTGGTAATAAGAAAAGGTGAATAACATTTTCTCTGATTTTTCTTCCCCTTAAATTGTTTCTAGGTGTATTCTAAACTTTTTCAGTTTGATAGAAGTATTAGACTCTTGTCAAGCCATAAAATAACGAAAGGACAAGTTATGCTGCTTCATGATGATGCCACACAAAACCTGAAAGCTCTCGCTTAGTGTGCAGTTGACGCTGGATTGTGGAAAGCGTAGACAAACTGTGCATAAAGCAGTTCATGACTGAGTGAGATGAATTATTTTGTTTTTCTCTGACATAAGCTTTTCTACATTAAACTTCAGGGTTCCAAGGCTTACTAATTAGCTATTACCCTTGGACTGCAAGGAGATCCAACCAGTCCATCCTAAAGGAGACCAGGCCTGGGTGTTCATTGGAAGGACTGATGCTGAGGCTGAAACTCTAATACTTTGGCCACCTCATGCAAAGAGTTGACTCATTGGCAAAGACCTTGATGCTGGGAGGGATTGAGGGCAGGAGGAGAAGGGGACAACAGAGGATGAGATGGCTGGATGGCATCACCAACTTGATGGGCATGAGTCTGAGTGAACTCCAGGAGTTGGTGATGGACAGGGAGGCCTGGCATGCTGCGATTCATGGAGTGGCCGAGTCGGACATGACTGAGTGACTGAACTGAACTGAACTGTACTTGGACAATATCCCTCAGGTCCCCAATGATGTCACCTTAAGCATTTTTCTTCCTGTCAGGCATGAGTTCTGAATATCTGGCACTATTATGCATGATATTACAGGTACCATAATCGTGTATGATCACATTTGATTTTGTAAGAACCTTTGAGATAGGTTGCATTGTTGTCCATCTTTTAAAAATGAATAAACTTCAATTAAGAGAGGTAAACCTGTGATGACTCAAGATCTTGAAGCTTAGACATATTAAGATAAGCCAGGAACATTGACATTCACAAAGCCTTGTTTCTTTATTTGTCCATATCTTCAGATTAATTGAACTACTTGCCTTTTCCATGTGAATAAATACACACACATGTTCTTAATCTGAAAAAAAAAGTTTTAGTGTGCCTTTGCTGATACTAATTCTAGCTGCGTTTTCCTTGTCTACTCAGTTTATTAATCTAGGGATGCCAAATTTGTAGCTTGAATTTCACAGTGTTTTTATTCCTTTTCCTTGGCAGACATAGCCAATCAATCATTGCAACTCTCCCTGAGATAGATTCAGCCTCGTTATCTTTTCAGCCCATCACTATAGACAGGCATGGCCAATGGATTGATATTGGGTCCCAAGTTAAATATCTTCACCATCCCTGTTTTATTTTTGTCTCAGTCATGTCCTCTAGCCAGAGCATACACAGCATTTACTGCACTCTCCCTTCATATATTCATCAATTATGACACCTTTATTTCCATATATCAATGGTATTGGTGAAAAAGCCTATTTCATGGTACTTTCCAATCAAAATTCCATATTTTAAAATTTAACATTCATAAAAGTGATTTATCTTGAATCTTTTTCCAAAACATTTTTTCTGATGGATCAGTGTTCTTAGACAATGTTATATCTTAACTGCTATTATTGAAGTTTATTCTCATCAGATTTGAGAAATTTTATCTGAATATTTTACCTTTTTTCCTTTTAAGTAAAATATTTAGTAAATTTAAACACGAGCAAGAATTACTATATTTTCTTATTAAACATTTCTAAAGTTTATATATTTTTATCCTGCTGCAACCTTGGTAGTTTAGGCAAAAATGAGCAAGCGGGAAGTTAAACTATACAGCTTGTAGCCTTGCGTATTATGCCATTTAATAGTGACTGGGGTGAAACTTACAAGGAGTTTCCTATTTTTATTTTAAGGTAATTGTTGTTGTACAGTAGCTAAGTCGTGACTGACTCTTTGTGACCCATGGACTGCAGCACATCAGGCTTTCCTGTCCTTCACCATCTCCTGGAGTTTGCTCAAACTCATATCCATTGAGGGGATGATGCCTTCCAACCATCTCATCTTCTCTTGACACCTTCACATCAACAAGTGGGAATTTGAAGAAATACCCTGCTTATTTTATCATTATGGTGTAGCTGTATAGAGAATACAGCAGAAGATAAAACTGCAAACACTGAGTCCTGGCTCTGTCATTTTTTTACACAACGTGACCTTTAAAAAATTACTTAACATCTCAAGGACTCACTTTTCTCTTCTATTAAATGGGACAATAACAACATCAGCCTCAATGGAATATTGTGAGGATTATATAAGACAGTTTAAAGGAAGCATTTCTAAGAATGCATGGTAAATATTGTCTATAATAAGTTATAATTATCTTCAAGTTCAGGCCAGTAGTTTTATTTCGTAGTCAGATTTTACTTTCATTCTGCCATTCTATTCATAAAGTAACACTAAGATGAAATATATTGTATATTACTTTATTTAAACTGACATGGATTGATGTTTATTTTTCCTGGATACCTGATTCTAAAACTTTTTAGTTTGTAAGAGAAATCTTTGTTCATTTTAGAATAAATGTAAACAAAAGGATGAAAATTAAAATCTCTCTTAGTCCCATGATCGAAAGAAAGCCATTATTGACTTTTTTGTCTACAATCTTTGAGTATCAGATTGTGTATGTATAAGTATATATGTACACTCTTAAAAAATGGAATTATACTTTTCATGATGATTTGGAGCTGTTAAAAGGTAAATGAAGAAATTAAAATGTACCATGTTTTATTTGAGCAAACCCCAATTCAGTTTGTGCAGCACCAAGTCAAAACTGGTTAGAAGCAGCAGTGCCAACAGGACCTAGAAGGATGCTTTTTATAGAGAGGACGTGGAACCAAAGCAGGGGAACTGCTTACTTGGCCAGAGCTTAAGCTGTTGCCTTATTTGAGACAGTCTGATTGGCTGTTTGTATTTGGTGGTTCTTAAGTTTTTGTTTCCTGAGATTCCAGTGCATGTAGGCTGCCATGGCATTAGAGCCACCCAGTCCAATGGTCTCTGTGTTTAATTACCTGAACAAAACACATAAACATATTGTGAAAAATCTCTGCAAGTTCTATATATTATTTTATAGCACAATTATTAATGAGTGTATAATATTCTATAGTGTAAATATAATGGCATTTATTTAAATAATCCTATAGTGTTGGGCTTTTGAACTGTGGTGTTGCAGAAGACTTTTGAGAGTCCTTTGGGCTGCAAGGAGATCCAACAAGTCTGTCCTAAAGGAGAACAGTCCTGGGTGTTCATTGGAAGGACTGATGCTGAAGTTGAAACTCCAGTACTTTGGCCACCTGATGCAAAAAGCCTACTCATTAGAAAAGACCCTGATACTGGGAAAGATTGAAGGCAGGGGGAAAAGATGATGACAGAGGAAAAGATGGTTGGATGACATCACTGACTCAATGGACATGAGTTTGAGCAAGCTCTGGGAGATGGTGAAGGACAGGGAAGCCTGGCGTGCTGCAACCCATGAGGTTGCAAAGAGTTGGGCATAACTGACTGACTGAACAACAATATTGCTGGACATTTGGTGTTTGAATTATTTCTCCTCTTATCTGTTTTCATATAGTTACAAACTTCTCTGCATTGAGTACTTCTTGTGCTTATATCATTGTGCATATTTAAATGATTTATTTGGAATGAATTCTTAAATATAGAATTATGTGATCAAAGAGTATGTCCATTTTAATGTTTAAATTAAAATGATTCTTTATAAAGGATTATAATGTCATCCACTCATTTCCAGTCCATCTACCTAGTTCTATACCTGCTTCCTCAGCAATGATTCTTTTGCTACCCTGCCCGATATATAAACCTATAGTCTCTACCTGCCTCTATCACAAAAATGGATGCATATAGGATATATGTACTGCTTTCTGTCTTCTCTCAAAGCTATATCTAATTATTATTTAAGCCAGTATGCAATTCTGCTCTTTGGATGGATGGATGGTTTTGTTTTTTGCTCTGACAAAGAATGCTGTAATAATTATCAGCACCTACATACTTTATTTGCACTTTTTCAGTGTACCTGTTGAGTAAAATTCTTAGAAGTGGAACTTCTGAGCAAAAAATATATGAACTTGTAATTTTTAAAAAGTATTTGTTAAAAAATTCTTAAAGAGATGGGAAAGCCAGACCACCTTACCTGTCCCTAAGAAACCTGTATACAAGCTAATAAGCAACAGCTAGAACTTTTCACTTTCATACATTGGAGGAAAGAAACGGCAACCCACTCCAGTGTTCTTGCCTGGAGAATCCCAGGGACGGGGGAGCCTGGTGGGCTGCCGTCTATGGGGTCGCACAGAGTCGGACACGACTGAAGCGACTTAGCAGCAGTAGCAGCAGAACCGAACATGGAACAACAGACTGGTTCCAAGTTGGGAAAGGAGAACGTCAAGGCTGTATATTGTCACCCTGTTTATTTAACTTATATGCAGAGTACATCATGGGAAACGCAGGGCTGGATGAAGCACAAGATAGAATCATGATTACCGGGAGAAATATCAATAACTTCATATATGCAGATGACACCACCCTTCTGGCAGAAAGTGAAGAACTAAAGAGCCTGTTGATGAAAGTGAAAGAAGAGAGTGAAAAATCTGGCTTAAAGCTTATTCAGAAAACTAAGATCGTGGCATCTGGTTCCCATCACTTCATGGCAAATAGATGGGGAAATGGTAGAAACAATGGCTGACTTTATATTTCTGGGCTCAAGAATCACTGCAGATGGTGATTGCAGCCATGAAATTAAAAGACACTTACTCCTTGGGAGGAAAGTTATGACCAACCTAGAGAGCATATTTTAAAGCAGAGACATTACTTTGCCAACAAAGGTCCGTCTAGTCAAGGCTATGGTTTTTCCAGTAGTCATGTATGGATGTGAGAGTTGGACTATAAAGAAAGCTGAGCACCGAAGAATTGATGCTTTTGAACTGTGGTGTTGGAGAAGACTCTTGAGGGTCCCTTGGATTGCAAGGAGATCCAACCAGTCCATCCTGAAGGACATCAGTCCTGAGTGTTCATTGGAAGGACTGGTGTTGAAGCTGAAACTCCAATACTTTGGCCACCTGCTACGAAGAGCTGACTCATTTGAAAAGACCCTGCTGCTGGGAAAGGTTGAAGTTGGGAGGAGAAGGGGACGACAGAGGATGAGATGGTTGGATGGCATCACCGACTCGATGGACATGGGTTTGGGTGGACTCCGGGAGTTGGTGATGGACAGGGAAGCCTAGTGTGCTGTGGTCCATGGGGTCACAAAGGGTTGGTCACGACTGAGTGACTGAACTGAACTGAATTCTTTTTTTCTTTCTGTCCTTTATTTTCCTTTCTCATTTAATCCTCTGTTTCCCTTTGTGTGTCTTCTATAATTTCTATTTTCTCTTTGACTGTCTCTAATTATTTCATTTCTTGAATGACTTTGATTTATTCTTATAGTTTTTTGTGAGCTCTGCCAGATCATATTTCATCTTCTCCTTCTGTCTTACCATTTCGTCTCTGATATCTTGTGTTTCTGCCTTGGGTGCATCCTGTCTCAGGATAGGACACGGGTTGGGGGTCGGGGAGGACTGGGAGAGTAGGGTGGGGAAAGAGTCCAGGATATTTTTTCAAGCTTTCTGATTTTATACCACAGACTTTCTCCTTTATTATATGTGGAGACTGCTTTCTGCAAATGTGCCCCGTCTGTGATTTTGTGTGTGTATGTGTACCTGTTCGACTTTGAATAATTAGTCAGCCATATTTCTGCATCTCAGGGTGTGGTTCTCACCTTCTGAAGGCACTGTTGCTCCCTGACGTCTCTTGGTCTTAGCCCCACTTGTTACTGCAGTCTCTCCATGTTTCTTTTCACTTTCTTCTATGGTACCCTTGCCTGATCGCAATCTTTACAGAAGTTTTAAAGTCTTCAGATTATACCTCTCTCTTCCTTCTGCTAAAGATGAACCTCACCGAGTATGCGTTTTTCATTGTCTTTGCTGCTTTTCATGCAGTCCTGGAGGAGACAGGGACAGTTCTGGTTTAGACAGTCATGTTTATTATATCAGAAGTCCAAACTGATCTTTTCCTAATTATTTAGTCAGAATTACCTTGAAAAATATTTTTAACATCTTGATAGTATGGGTTTAGTGTAAGTTATCAGTTCATTTGAAAATTAGCGTTTTTAAATTGATTTGATGCCAATAATGGAATATTAAAAAGCCATAGAAAGAATGAAATTGAGTCATTTGTAGAGACATAGCTAGGCCTAGAGCTTGTCATATGGAGTGAACTAAATCAGAAAGAGAAAAATAAGTATTATGTCAATGCATATTTGTGGAATCTAGAAATGTGGTAGGGATGATCTTACTTATAAAGCAGAAACAGAGAGACAGATAGAGAGAGTAATCATGTGGATACCAAAAGGAAAAGGTGTAGTGGTGGGATGAATTGAGAAATCGGGATTGGCCTGTATACACTACTGTGCATAAGATAGATAGACTAATGAGAGCTGACTCGCACCAGGAACTCCTTGCTCTGTGGTGTTCTGCGGGAAGGATATCAATGAAAGAGGTGATGTACGTATGCATATGGCTGATTTACTTGGCTGTACAGCAGAAACTGACAGAGCTGTGTAAAGTAACTATACTAAAAAAAGTAAATACCTAAAGTCAGTTGCAAAATTTCTAGCAAGGAAAGACATCCTTCTTGCCTTTTTGACTGGAAGTATATAAAAGGAACTTCTATAATAGAATCCAAATCTAAATAAGGGCAGTGGCTTAAGTTCCATTTAATTTTAAAATCTTGGTCATTCTTTCCTTGAGGACAGAGTAACTGGAAGAAAATATAATTTTAGTACCAAAAGAACAATTTTGAAATCTTAAGAGCTTATTAAAAATAGAATTGGTTAAGGGTTGACATTTTCCTCTTAGGATGATATCCCTCAGACAATGAAATTTTGCAGTATTTTTGCTCAAGAACTTTAGTGGAGTCTGAGATTTGTCCTATCACCTGAAGACCTGAGTATGTTTCACTGTGCTTGGCCTCTAAGTGTATAGCTTGGACAAATCAAGTTTAAATTATTTAGATGAAAAAATAAAGTAATTTTTTGTCATATCTCCAAGTAGGGTGTAAATGTTGGCCTAGTTTTCTCCACATGAATTATCCATCTTGTGAACTTCTTATTACAGTTATAAAGACTTTTATTGCTTCTCAAATAACAAGGATATGGTGCCTAAATAGCCTAGTTGTATATAATATTTAGAATGAACAATGGGGATTTTCTCCTTTCTTTGAAAATATGGTTTCTTTTAAAGTGTTTGAGAACCACTAGAATGGTGAAAACTACTGGAAGTTTGTTAGATCTGATTTTGGATGCTTGAATACATTTGACCTATGAAACAAAAGTTATTTTGCTGATAGAGAAGGAAATTACGTAATTAAGCTTTCATTTGTTTCATGGTCCTTCGTGATACAGTGCTCTTCATGCTTCTGTCTTCTTTTGCTCCCAAGTTTAGTACAATGTGAATGGGAAATTAGGAGTATAGAATTTTCCTAGCTGGTTTAGTCTGAGGCTCTAAACACTTAATGCCATTTTTTCCCACCCCATCATAAGCACTACAGAGGAAATGCAGGGCTAACTGAGACAGCTGTATTTATTCACTACTGGCCCTCAGTCTTGTCTCTGTGAAGGGTCTTTTAATTATAACTAACCTCATCTAGCCGCAGGCTATTTTTTGATGACACAGATGCTAAGAAGAAAAACACATGAGTAACTTTAGAAGATCATAAACCTTTTCATGTACTTTTTCATCTTGACAAACATCTCAACGCCCCAACTATGGGATGATTTATCTCCTAGTTTCTTTTATATTAATAAAGCCGGCCAAAGCAGTCCCTTCAATAGCTATATTATGTGATTGTTTAGGTCAAATATGTATTCAAAATTTTTTTTCCCTGCCTGTTTACCCTTCATCCTTTCAAGACAATTGGAGCAAGTTGAGGAATAAAATTATGACAAAATAATCTTTTTGAAAATAGCTTGGAACATGGCCATATTTTTAAATGACAACATATTTAATACCTGGAACTTATGGAAGACCAGGTGTTCCTGATCAGGTCAGGCTTGGTATCTTAGAAGGTGAACTGTGGTCGATATCCTAAGAATACAGATAGGCAAAGGTCCCATAGGATGAGTCTGGGTCAAATTCCATAGAAAACCAAAGGTAATCAAATATAGTCACTGCATTCCAAGGGTAAGACACAGGCCAGAATTCATCAGATTCAAACCTCAGACTCTCTAATAGAACTTAGATTAGAAAGAACAGACAGAAAATTAAATTGGATTCTTCATATTTATGAATGAAACAGAAGTATCTGCAATTCAGCTTTATTGGTCGTAGCTACCTCTTGTGTGTTAAGGTTGGACTGTGTTAAGGTATTACTGGGAGATATTATTCTTTGGGTCCCTCCCATAAATAATTGTAGCCACTTGAGGGTCTTGGCATATCCCAGAAAACACAAAGGTGAAGTTGATCTGCAAAAATCTGGAAAATACTATCATGAAGTGAAGCAAAGGGGCAGGTAGCATCTTAAGCTCTTGTCTGAAAAGTGTGCTGTAATTCTGTTTGGCGAGAATCCTGGAAACACTCTCCCTGGGAGAGGAGGCTTCAGATGTCCATTTTTTCTGCAGTCCTGTGTTCTTTATGATACTCAGCACAAATTGACCTTCTGGGTTTTTTTTTTAAGAAGATATGTGTCTTTCATGATGCAAAAGTCATTAAGATCACTGTGACCCATGCAATGCGCTGTTTTTCGTGGAACACTGGAAGTTGGTTCTGACCACTCTCCACCTCCTAGTTCTCATCGTATATACATACCTCTGTTCACTGTCTGCCTTTGGGTGGGTCCTCCCATCTTTCTTCTGTTCTTTTACACTGCCAAGGAATTTTGAAACTCAAAGAGGGCTTTGTAATCAGGGAGCAGCATTTTATAGATGTCAGAACTACTTGAGAGGAGACACCTTAATCAAGGTCAGACAGCACTGTGTGAAAGAGCTAAAGGGACAGTCTCTTGATTGTACCCTGCCTGCTTCTTGAACATCAAAACAAATATGGGGAATTTTCGTTTTTCTTACAACACTCAGTTCCAGTCTCTGTCTTCGGTAGAGCCATTTCTGTGTTGCAAGGGCACTGATTTGAATCCAGGCTACACTGTCAACTTGCTTTATAATCATGGGCAAGTTCTTTTATCTCCATTGTCTCAGTGACCTAAGTGGTAAAATGGGGAAAATAATAGCTCCTAGAGTTGTTAAGAATAAGTTAATATTCATGAGGCACTTAGAGTAGTTCCAAGCCATAGTAAGGGCTCAATAGGCAATAGCTGCCATTATTATAATTGTCTGTGTAAATCACTCTTTCTCTCTTAATTTGTAGTTTTCATGAATACCACGCAGGTAGCACTTACTTATTTTTTAGCTCTTTTATTTAGAATGTTAGTTTCTTCCAGTTTCTTCTTGGCAGGGCAGGGACTATGTTCTCTACTTTTTCTTTATATCTCCATAAGGCTTGATACAATGTTTGATGCAAAATCAAAATTATGTTAAAACCGTTTTTTCTTGCTGGTTGATATTAAGGTAAATTGATTTCTAATAGTTGCAACTTTGGCCAACTTTTAGTTGTTCTCAAAGAAAATGGTGAATAAAATGTGGGAGTAATACAACATAGTGATGTTCTGTGTTGGAAAAATAAAAAGACCTCTGCACACTCACAATATTTAAAGGTACATAAAGAGGTCCTCAGAATATGTGTTTAGGGTGGATTTAGGAGTAGTGGGTAAGAGAAAGAATATTTTGCATTACGACCAGGGCCACTATGTCAGATGCTGCTGGATGCTTTCAAACCATATCACTATTGGTACCATAGTGATATGAATAGTAATTACTCTTAGCCCTGAATTCTAGACAACATTTTACTAAGCCTCCTTTTTGTTGTTTAGATCCTAAGTTGTGCTGAACTCTTGCAGCCGCATGGACTGTAGCCCCCCAGGCTTCTCTGTCCATTGGATTCTCCGGGCAGGAATACTGGAATGGGTTTCCATTTCCTTCTCCAGGGGATCTTCCAGACCCGGGGATTGAACCCATGTCTTCTGCATTGGCTGGCAGGCAACTCTTTTACCATTGAGTCACCAGGGAAGCCTGCTAAGACTTATTTTTAATGCATGTTCTTGGCTACATATTAGAATTGCTTGGTAACCTTTGTTTTTAATTGAGACATAACTGATGTTTAACACTGTATTCGTTTTAGGTATACAACAGGATGGTTTTATATGTGTATCTGTTATGAAATGATTCCAGGTCTATTTCACAGTTGACTCTTGAAACACATGGGTTTGAACTACATAGATTTACTTACACACAGATTTTTTTCAATAACTGTATTGGAAAAATTTTTTGAGATTTCTGACAATTTGAAAAAGCTTACTAATGAACCATATAGCTTAAAAATGTTGACACAATTAAGAAAAAACTATGTCATGGATTCATGAAATATATGTAGGTGTACATATAACATAGTTATATGTTAATCTACTGTTTATGCTATCAATAAGGCTTCTAGTCAACAGTAGGCTATTAGTAATTAAACTTAATGGGAGCAAAAGTTAAATGTGGATTTTCCACTGTCTTGGGTTGGGGGAAGGGGGCTGGCACCCCTAATTGCTGTTTTTTTCAAGGGCCAGTTGTATATCCATCACCACACATAGTGTCCATTTTATGTCTTGTGATGAGACTGGGTTTTTGTCTTCAGTCTCTCTGCAAAAATCTATGTTTTTATTAGGAACAAAAGAGATATGTAGGTGAGAAAGATAGAGGGAAGTGAATTAAAGAAACAACATTTGTAGATAGAAATATAGATATTTTAGCCATTTTGCCTGAAGGTGCTAAAGAAATTCCTACCAGTATATAGGATGATAGGGAATGTAACTTGTACTGTGTTGCCCATGGAGCTCACCCTTACTTTCTTTTAATATTAGGACTATAAAACTTGTACTTACAAACAGTGAATGCAGAGGTTGCATAATAAACTCTTGGGTCATAGTTTGTTTATTCATTCAACAAATATTTATTGAATGCCTATTATATACAATGCCCCATTTGAAGACATGGCCTAAACCAGATTGTTTTTCTGCACATCTGAAATTAAATACAGTATTATGGGTGTAGAATAGGAATTAAAAGGATAATGAGACCAATGTATTAACAGTAAATGGATATGTACTGAGAGCCTTTGTGTTGGACACTATGCTTTGTGTTGCATATTTATTTATTAGCTCACGCCATCCATACAACTTTGTAAGGGTAGCTTATTTTGCCCATTATAAAGATGAGGAAACCAAGGATCAAAGCTGTAGAATTACTTACTTAAGGTTACACAAATAATACATAGAATCAGGATTTTAGCTCAGATCCTCTGATTTTTTGTTGTTGTTGTTCAGTGACTTTTTACACACAGATAGGGGAAATGTGTAGTCAAAGAAGCTGGTTATATTTGTGAGTCTGTGTGTATATAAGTCACTAAATATTTGACTTTTTAATCTTGGTCTATACATCTAGCCTGTGCTTCCCAGATGGCACAGTGGTAAAGAACCCCCTTGCCAACAAGGGAGATGCTGGTTTGATTCCTGGGTTGGGAAGATCCCCTGGAGAAGGAAATGGCAAGCCACTCCACTATTCTTGCCTGGAAAATCCCCTGGACACAGGAGCCCAGCGGGCTACAGTCCATGGGGCCGGAAGAGTCTGACACGACTTAGCAACCAAGCCACCACCACAAAACACTTGAGCTGATATACCACGATACTGTATTCAGGTCACACCTAAAGTCTGTCTTCATCTTTTGTGTTTTTATTTAACTTTTCTTTTATTAATAACTTTACAATTAATTGACCAGGTACTTGGCAACCAAGTTAACTAAAATTAAAAATTGATTAAGAAAATAAGAGAACATAAAATGCAGTGCTTAAATACCTGAAGCCTGTCTACAGATGATGGATCATAACAGTTATTTCATTGAGGTCTATAATGGGATAAGTTGCAAAAATGAATAAAGCAGCATTTGGAGAAAAATCTAGACAACAGTAAATGCCTGTGAGCAAATGGTGCAACAGAAAGAGATGAACAAGGCAGATGGATACTAATGGGAGTCACCATGCAAATAAAATACAGAATAAGTGTGAATAGCCAGCTCATGGGTCCAGTGAGTAACATGGCAATAGTAGATGGCAGGAAGATATTCTTAAAAAAAAAAAAAAAAAAAAAGAGGAACTTCAGTAACTGGATGTACTAGGTTATTCCATTGTGTAAAATGCTGGACAATTATGGGAATACCGAGGAGCTCTCTTTCTCTGTCCTCACTTTCCTTTGTTTTGACATTAATACTTCAATTTAATATAGGGGGTAAACTCTGTGTTTTATGGCTCTGTAGAATCATGGAGTTGATTCTGAAAAGTTGAACTGAACTTTGCCACTGATGGGGCAGTATAGACATATTATTTAAACCTTTTGGATCTGCACATCTGTGTAAAATGGAGGTGAAAATTTTTCCCATGTTGCTGTTATGTAAATGTGAGAGGAAGAAATGAAACACAGGATGTAATATATCTATTGTTGATGCCAGACACATAATGGATGGACAGTAATGAGAGGTGATTACAAGTATTATACTCAAGTTGTCAAGCTAACTTCCTGCCCTTTCAGCCTTCACCTAGTCTCCTTGTTAAAAGGCTTTGGGCAATACTAATAGGGGAGGGGCTGCAAAGTAATAGGTCAAAGGTTTGTATTTTGATGAATTTCTCTTAAGATTTATTTATCCATTTGGACTCATTGAGTCTCTGGAATACCCAAATTATTGAAATATTTGGGTAGAAAGAAATAAAAGTAGAAAAAAGAAAGAAAGAAAGTGAAGTTGCTCAGTCGTGTCCAACTGTTTGTGACCCCATGGACTGTAATCTGCCAGGATCCTTCATCCATGGGATTTTCCAGGCAAGAATACTGGAGTGGCTTGCCATTTCCTTCTCCGGTGGATCTTTCTGACCCAGAGATTGAACCCCAGTCTCCCACATTGTATGCAGACTCTTTACCATCTGAGCAACCAGGGTAGCCTGAAATATCAGTAGTCCTTAAGCTAAATGTTAAGCCTGAGAAATTAAATTGATTGAACCACATGCATTATTGTTCCCTGAGAAATAGTTAACATGGCAGTGCTAAGATGATTTTATTTGAACCTCTTATTTTCTGCTCACTGCCTGCTCATTTTCTGAGCCCCTGGATAAGTTATATAATTTCTTTGAGCCTCCCTCCCCATCCCGGAAGATCCCAAAGGAACCAGAGATCAAATTACCAACATCCGTTGGATCATTGAAAAAGCAAGAGAGTTCCAGAAAAATATCTACTTCTGCTTTATTGACTATGCCAAAGCCTTTGACTGTGTGGATCACAACAAACTGTGGGAAATTCTGAAAGAGATGGGAATACCAGACCACCTGACCTGCTCTTGAGAAATCTGTATGCAGGTCAAGAAGCAACAGTTAGAACTGGGCATGGAACAACAGGCTGGTTCCAAATAGGAAAAGGAGTACATCAAGGCCGGTAAGAAGCCTCTTCCTGACTCAGCCATCATCCTCTTGCAGGGTCCTTCCATGGTGGAAGGAGCTGGAGATCTCTGTGGAGTCTCCTTTAAAAGGCACTAGTCTCATTCATGAGATTCCCACCTGCATGACCTAATCACCCCCCAAGGCCCTACCCCCTGTTACCATCAACTTGATTTATTTGTCTGGTTAGCTAATTAGGCTGCATTGGGTCCACTGGGTCTTAGTTGTAGCACATGGGGTCTTTCAGTGAGGGACAGATTCTCTGGTTGTGGCATGCAGGCTCAGAAATTGTGTTGCTCAGGCTTCGTTGCTTCATGACATGTGGAATCTTATTTTGCCAACCAGGGAGTGAACCCATGTCTCTACATATCACGGTGGATTCTTAACCACTGGACCACCAGAGAGGTCCCACCATTAACTTTAGAATTTAGAATTTCAGCATATGAATCTTGGAGGGACCCAAACATCCAGACCATAACTGATATGAATTACTAGAGTGGTGTCTGGCTCATAGCAAGCATTCAAAACATAAGTAGGCAAAGTTTCATAAAATCGTATTTCTCATTTCTCATCTTGTTTCTAACTGTGGGGTTGATAATAGTGATGATGATGATGAAAATAATTTACTGAGACTGAGACTTAACTATGTAATGCTTTTAAGTGCATTATCTCACTTAATCCTCATAGAAACCCTGTGTATAGGTTAGTATTATTAATCCCCATTTTATAGTTAATAAAACTGAGATTTAGAGGAATAAAGTAATTTGACCAAGTCATGCAAACAGCAGAGCCAGTATTAGAATCCAAGAAGAACACAGTGCTTCCACTCAATCTTAGGAAGCATCCATTATATTCCACAGAGAAGGAAATGGCAACCCACTCCAGTATTCTTGCCTGGAGAATCCCGTGGACAGAGGAGCCTGGCAGGCTACAGTCCATGGGGTCGCAAGAGTCAGACATGATTCAGCAACTAAACTACCACCACCATCATATTCCACAGGCAGAGTGAGTTACTCCAGCTTACTTACTGAAATCTTAGCTGTACTTTAGCACCATAGAGTGAATAGTCAGATATGAATTTGTGCTTCATATTGAAGAGGACCCTCCTAGGGTTATTATTTTTGATGCTATTAAAATTCCACTAAATCTATAGCATCAGATATTAATTTTTAGAATTTCTTTACCTGACTGATGGACCAGTTCTGTGGACTAGAGCCACACACTGAAAAACTTTCCATTTCCTCCTAATTCTACATTTAAATGCAGCTGACCCTTGAACAACATGGGTTTGAACTGTGTGGATTCACTTACATGCAGATTTTAATAGTAAATACTGCAGTATGAAATGATTCACAGTTGGTTGAATCTACGTATACAGAGGAACCTTGAATTCTGTAGACCGACTATAAATTATACTCAGATTTTCATCTGTGTGGAGACTTAGCACCCCTAACCCCAAGCGTTGTTCAAGGGTCAACCGTACTATCAAGCCACTGTGCTTTGTTGTAAAAAACCATTCGGTTTATAAATGTTCAGTATTTCCATATGGGTAATACAGGACAGAGCTGTTTTATTCCAAGAGTGAAGTGTGCATTTCCAGAGCATCAGTTTTATTTGAAATAGATTCCAAAATGTTTCATAAAGGAGGAAGAACTAAAAACCTTTTGGAAGTGGCCTTCACCTCTCTACACTCCATTTTTCTTCCCCATTAGAAAGAATGGGTTGAAATGGGTCTGTATGCAAACTTGAAATTCTAGGAACTTCTCTTGCAAAAAAGTTTTGATTCCTGTACTGTGACTATTTTGGAATAAGAACTCTCAACAGAAAAAAAATGTAGTCTAGACTTTTATTTAAAAATTCATTCTAAAATATTCTCCAGATTTAATGACCTACTGAAAAAACTTGGAGATGTTGCAGGGGAGTTTAAAGAGTGAGCCTGAGGGGTAAAGCAGTCTGATTAGAACCTTCTATATTGTGGTAAAGAGCCGGATAAATATTTAACCTTGTAGAGAGATTTTCATCTTAAAGGCAGTTAACCCTAATTAACTTCTAATTTAATTGATTATCAGTCAATATGATAAAGTGAAGTAAAAAATTCTAATGTCTTGCTCCTATAAAAAGGGAATGCTTGGAAACTGGAGGATTTGGGGAAGTAAAGCCCTGATAGCATTACTTAGACAAACCCTTCACATTTGGAAGTCCACTTTTGAAGTCAGTTCATTCAATCACTCAGTCTCATTAATTTAGAAGTATTCCAGTGTTTGTTGGAAATATCTGCTTTGTATACAACCATGGTCAATGGAGAAAACAGACAAGTATAGCAATTATTGTAATATAGTTATTTACAAATAAAGCTAAATGCAGAGTTCTTAGTGAGGAAAAGTATTAGTTGCTCAGTCGTGCCTAACTCTTTGAGACCCATGGACTATAGCCCGCTAGGCTCCTCTGTCCAGGGAATTCTCCAGCCAAGAATACTGGAGTGGGTCAGTTCAGTTCAGTTCAGTCGCTCAGTCATGTCCGACTCTTTGTGACCCTATGAATCACAGCACGCCAGGCCTCCCTGTCCATTACCAACTCCTGGAATTCACTCAAACTCATGTCCATCGAGTTGGTGATGCCATCCAGCCATCCCATCCTCTGTCATCCCCTTCTCCTCTTGCCCCCAGTCCCTCCTAGCATCAGGGTCTTTTCCAATGAGTCAACTCTTTGCATGAGGTGGTCAAAGTATTGGAGTTTCAGCATCAGTCTTTCCAATGAACACCCAGGCCTGGTCTCCTTTAGGATTGACTGGTTGGATCTCAGCTGTTCCCTTTTCTATGGGACCTTCCTGACCCAGGGATTGAAACTGGGTCTCCGGTATCGCAGGCAGATTCTTTAACAGATAAGCCACCAGGGAAGCCCCTTAGTGAGGAAAAGGACATCTGAATTAGCTGTCATTTAGCTGGTAAAGATCATGAAATTATTACCAGGGAACTTCATGCTTGAATTAGGTTGAAGTGAAGTGAAGTCGCTGAGTCGTGTCCGATTCTTTGTGGCCCCATGAACTGTAGCCCACCAGGCTCCTCCGCCCATGGGATTCTCCAGGCAAGAATACTGGAGTGGGTTGCCATTTCCTTCTCCAGGGGATCTTCCCGACCCAGGGATCGAACCCAGGTCTCCCACATTGCAGGCAGACGCTTTAACCTCTGGGCCACCAGGGCATTAGGTTATGAAGATTAATCAGAGTTAGCCTAGACTACTGCTAGTGAGCAATTATTAGTTGAATGACAGCAGTGTTGGAGAAGGAACTCTCATGAGTCATTGGAATGCATGGAATTTGTGGAATGTGCCTTATGTATAGGGTGCTTTTGATCATTACGACTCTGGAACCACGTACATCTGAATCATCTGGAGGAACAGCTTAAATACAATATATACACTTCTGGGTCTCAGTCTACACCCACTGATCAGAATACAGGCTATGGTTAAGAGAGCTGGCTTTTTAAATAAGCATTGCATCTCAGTGATTGTTATATATGATAAAAATTTAAGAACCACTGACATAGATTTTATATTAGAAAGTGATTGAAGGTGAAGAATTAGCAAGGGGCCAGGTCATGACAAGATACTAAGAATTTTACCTTGATTTTGATTGAAGAGTTACTTTATGTGCATTTTATCTTGCCAGTGCATTGAAACTGTTGATTGTCCACACGATTAACTACAGATATGTTTAGTTTCAGATATGGCTGTGGCAGGAGTTGTGAGTCTCTGTATAAAATGTTGGATTACAAGTTAGATATTTAAAAGTTAGAATGACTCTACTTTTGGGTAAAGAGCTAACTTCCAAAATTAAACCTCTAACTATTTTTATTCTAGTCTCCAAACCCAGCTTCTCTGGCTGGTCACTAGAGATCTCATGCCAAGGAGAAAGCAGTTAACGATTCTCAAGTTGTGCATTAACTTCACCAGGTTCTATCCATTTACCTGTCCCTGCGACTAACTACCAATCCTGCCAGTCAGTCTTCATATTTGTGAGTCTACTCACAGGACGGAACAGGTGGGAAGGAGGATGTAAAATGACAACTATTCTTAAAGGAGGCAAAATCCTGAAGCTTCACCCAGATGGCTCCCAGGACTGATCAGGAGCCCTGCTGTAAACTGTTCAGAGTGGAAGCTGATTGCTTTCTATTTATTCTTGTTAGTTTCAAAATGTGACCTTTACTCTTAATGTGAATCCACTACTTTAAAATTATTTTTATACATTTCTTACATATATCATCACGACTTTTCCCACTATGAAAGGAATTGTTTTTTATCCTTTGGTAAGATGTGAGATTGCATTTAAGAAATCATATCTCAAATTCTACAAATTATAGTGCACTTTGGGGCACACACTAAAAGAGTAATGCTTTATATTTATGTTTTGATTATAAAAATATAAACAAATTTATGTGTCTAAATTTTCTGGAAGTTTTGGTCCTCTGTTGAATATTATAAAACCTCCAGTCTTTCATTTTACCTCTGATTTTTTTTTTTTTAATAGGAAGGAATTCAAAAGTCCTAGGACTGTCTGTCTGTCTATCAGTTCAGTTCAGTCGCTCAGTCGTGTCCGACTCTTTGCAACCCCATAAATCGCAGCACACCAGCCTCCCTGTCTATCACCAACTCCTGGAGTTCACTCAGATTCACGCCCATCGAGTCAGTGATGCCATCCAGCCATCTCATCCTCTGTCGTCCCCTTCTCCTCCTGCCCCCAATCCCTCCCAGCATCAGAGTCTTTTCCAATGAGTCAGCTCTTCGCATGAGGTGGCCAAAGTACTGGAGTTTCAGCTTTAGCATCATTTCTTCCAAAGAACACCCAGGGCTGATCTCCTTCAGAATGGACTGGTTGGATCTCCTTGCAGTCCAAGGGACTCTCAAGAGTCTTCTCCAACACCACACTTCAAAAGCATCAATTCTTCGGCGCTCAGCCTTCTTCACAGTCCAACTCTCACATCCACACCTGACTCCTGGAGCCCCCAAAAATAAAGTCTGACACTGTTTCCACTGTTTTCCCATCTATTTCCCATGAAGTGATGGGACCACATGCCATGATCTTCGTTTTCTGAATGTTGAGCTTTAAGCCAACATCAAAAGGGAAAAGATATTTGTACTTTGATTAAGCATCATTATTTCAGTGGTTTCATGGTATATCTCAAAACCAGCTCTATTTATGTTTGTCCATTCAGAAGACTCCGAGCCTTCAGCTTAGGGTTTAGAAATTGATGGAAACTTATTTAAGAAACAAGATACTGGTATTTCCAGGTGGTGCAATGGTAAAGAATTTGCCTGCCAATGCAGGAGATGTAAGAGACATGGGTTTGATCCCTGGGTTGGGAAAATCCTTGGAGTAGGAAATGGCAACCCACTGCAGTATTCTTGCCTGGGAAATCCCATGGTAGAGGAGCCTGGTGGGCCACAGTCTATGGGTCACAAAGAATCAGACGCAACTGAGCATGTATGTATACTGTATTAATAATAAAAAAGAAAAACCTTAATTCAGGTGCATCCAAATTTGATTCTTGGGCTCATTAGCCACTGATAAGGACATCTTATTCATCAATTGATGCTTCTTTTAGTCATCTTCATGCTGTAATTAAGTATCTTTGAATTGGACCCATTCATCCCTGAGGCAGGTTAGTGTCACTTGCATTTGAATTGCTTCCTTAATTCAGTTCAGACATCAGTTTTCAATTTTCCAATTCTTTTGCTGTTTAAATTAAACAAATTAGAGATGAATAATTACTGGCTCTGTTCCTATAGTAACAAGTGTCACATTCTAACAACTTCAGAAATAAGGTTGGTTATTTTGAGCTCTCTTTGTTTACACTCTTCAAAAGCAAAGCTAGGCTATGTGTTTTATTTTCTGTTTATTAGTCAATAATTCCTAAATAGGAGATAAATTCAGAGGAACCTAAAGGATAAATTAGGGCTCTAAAAAGGTGGTTTTAAGATTGGCATGTATATTAATTTTAGACCGTGGTAGTTTAGATATAGAATTTCTTCTGTAACTTTGAGGCAGGTGTTGTAGGTCTTAAGCTTTTCACTTGAATTAAATGTGGTGACAGCAACAGGACCATTGAAAGTATTTATTCTACTAAACTTAAAGCTAATAGTTATTACGTACTTTTAAGTGTGTCAGCACTGTGATAGGAGCTGGGGATCCGAGTTATGTGGAGAAACGTAGTTTCTGTGATGATTTTACATGAGAAGTCTGGATTAGGTGGAACACATTGTTTGCTTGGGCTGCAGCAAGATTCCAACTCAAAACTCACCAGGGTTTTATTCAAAAATTTCCAGTATCTTACCTAAAGATCAAGGGTCAGGGAAGAACAGTGACAATCCTTGCCATTATCGTTGTGCTGAAGTGTGAAATGGGGTATTTCCTGCCATATCAACAAACAAGGATGTCACAGTCATCAGTGATTGTGGCCCTCCAAACGTGATTTCCTGAGCCCTCAGGGCAGTCGGGAAGGAGGATACCAGCACAATGTGGCAGTCATCAGGTTGCAGCCACCCTGTATGATGGGCACTGAGGAACTCCAAATGTGGAAAACATAGGATCCTGTCCCCAGATCATTGAGATGCATATGGAAGGAATGATTTCAGCAAACCCAGACTCTTGCATCTTCCCATTCATGGAAAGTGCTACATTCCTTAGCTTGAGACATCTGGTTTTCTCTACTGAACAGTAATCTTTTGATTTCCTACCTGCCTTTGTTGCAAAACTTCTGTATAACCTGGCTCCTCCTCTGGTCTTGTTGGAGCAATTCTTTCAGGGTTCCTTGAGATGCTGTCTCCCAGTCTTGAAGTCCTAAAAACTCCCACTGAATAAAACAGAACTCTACTGAATAAAACAGAACTCTCAACTTTTAAGTTGTGACTGATTTTTAAGTTGTCAAAAGGAAAGATGATAAATTGACCTGTGATAGGGTAAGATTGGAATTTAGCACTGTTGTCTTTGCAGGAGGTTAAGATTCATTCTTAATCTCAAAAGGAAGTTAGTTGTGTCATTCATATTGAAAATTGATGTGTGTGGGGTAGGGGAAGGGCAGGAGAGAAAGAAGTTCATGTGTGTGAAGGCTTATATAAAATATATTTATGTTTTATATGCTTTTTCAAATAATATGCACATACACAGTCAGTCCTGCAATAACACGGCATATGCATTTCTAAAAATCACCACATTATGTAAATTTCACAAAAACAACCACAGGCCTTGCCGGAAAAATGGAGTTAGAGACACAACACTCAAATACTTTGTCTTTGACACATACAAAGAAGACAGGAACCTCGTAAAAATGACAGCACACTTTTACACATGGTAATGGGTAAAGAAATACATCAATACTATAATAGATATGGTACTTTACCTTGAAAAAGACCTGAGGTTTGCTAGTGGGAGTGAGTGTCAGAAAGATTGCAGCTTGTGAGTTTTTGCGGAATGAACGAATGAAGATAATCTGAAATTGGACAGAAAATTTTAACTCTTGATGTCAATAGGTATGAGTCATAACACACTGAAGTTGCTGGTAAATGAAGTGTGTGCATGTGTGTATTTGTTGTGTTCTTACATAGCTCAATTCGCCTGGGTGCAGTATTCTATAGATGAAATTGTGCAGAAGAAAATGTAAAATTTGATTTATGCTTGAATTGTTTCATAATACATGAATACATGAATTTTACTGGAATAAATTTGTATTTCATAATAAGCATGATATATGTGGAAGTCTTATCTCCATTTTTCTCTCAAAGTATCTGACCTGTATCTTTATTTTGGTACTTACATTCTGATTATAATTGACTTGTTTATACATATCATTTCCTCAATTATTTGGCAAACTCTGTCGGGGGGGAAAGGGTATCTCTAATGTAGCTAGTGAGGTTACTTGGGCTTCCCAGGTGGCATGAGTGGTTAGGAACCCACCTGCCAGTGTAGGCGTGAAAGTGAAAGTGAAGTCACTCAGTCGTGTCTGACTCTTTGTGACTCCATGGACTATAGCCTACCAGGTTTCTCCATCCATGGCATTTTCCAGGCAAGAATACTAGAGTGGGTTTCCATTTCCTTCTCCAGGGGCTCTTCTTGACCCAGGGATCGAACCTGGGTCTCCCACATTGTAGGAGGTGAGGGTTCAATTCCTGGATTGGAAAGATCCCTTGGAAGAGGCCACAGCAACCTACTCCAGTATTCTTGCCTGGAGAATCCCATGGACAGATGAATCTGGCAGGCTATGGTCCATGGGGTCACAAAGAGCTGGACATGACTGAAGCAACTTAGCACACATGCACACACAGACTTACTTGCTCCTAAAATATCATTATAAATACTTGTTGAATGAATAGTGGTAACTCTGTGAGATTGAGGCATAGATGAGTAGATTTCAGGAAGGCATTAAAGGAGAGTTTCAAAAAAGAGATAAAATATCTGGTGGTACATTCTGGGTAGTTGTCTTCATTATAAAGTTGTAGTGAATCTACAGGACTGATATGCAGGTATGAAGAAATACACTCAGTGTGCATACTCAGGACACATTGTTAAGTGGCTGTTTGCGTGTGGTATACTTTTTGATTGCAATGAAATAATGGGCTCTTTGACTGAAGACGATGAGTGACACAGGAGCAGCTTAAACAGCAGGTTTAGGAGGTGAAAATGCTGTAGCAACCTTGTGGACAAACACTGGATTTTAAGTTGGTTCCCATGAAGCCTGGGAAGCTTCCTAGAATCTTCTCAAAGCTGTTGTGAAGGTGGAAGACGAAGACATGAGTTTTTAGCACCTTTGATTGTATTTCAAAGTTAGATTATTTTGTTTCTCAAAACTGTGGTTCCCTGGACAGCAGAGAAGTGTTTGCAAGTCATTGGCTGTAGCTTTGGGTAAGATAGTCAGGATAATGGGGATGGTGTATTTTGTGTTAACTGTGTGCAGATGAGCTCCTGCCTTTCTTAATCTCAAGTAGACTCCTCTTATCTTCCCCCTTTCTTCTCTGCATAACAATAGAACTCCTGCAGTAGAAGGAGCCCTCTCCAGTGTATAACTTGGAGGAACTACACAAACTTGATGGAACTGGTGGTGGTTTAAGGGAAGATATTTGGGCTGCATCAAATAAAACCCATAAAACTTTAGGCAAGCTCTTCCATTCAAACAGACATGCAGTCAAATTCCCAGTCTTAGGTCTAAAGACTTATAGTTGTTTACTCATAAACGGGTATAAATTAGTGTAAAATGTTCAAAGCGCAAGTAGGAGAATATTCTGTCTCAAAGACAGTGCTCATTTACAAGAGCCGTGATTTTCTGTACAACTGACGAAGCACCTATAAAAATCGAGTATTGATGGAAGAGAACTTCATAAAATATACTCAGCTCGGTAATTCACTGGCTGATAATCCACTTTATAGGTAATTTCAGTTCAGTTCAGTCGCTCAGTCGTGTCCGACTCTTTGCGACCCCATGAATCGCAGCACGCCAGGCCTCCCTGTCCATCACCAACTCCCGGAGTTCACTCAGACTCAGGCCCATCTAGTCAGTGATGCCATCCAGCCATCTCATCCTCGGTCGTCCCCTTCTCCTCCTGCCCCCAATCCCTCCCAGCATCAGAGTCTTTTCCAATGAGTCAACTCTTCCCATGAGGTGGCCAAAGTACTGGAGTTTCAGCTTTAGCATCGTTCCTTCCAAAGAAATCTCAGGGCTGATCTCCTTCAGAATAGTAATTTAGACCTCTAATTTTTCTTATGTTGTCCATTTTTTGGTCATTTCCTATACCAGCTCTTTGACAGGAATATTCAGGGTAAAAGTTCGTGAGTTTTCAGCCATGAACAGTCAGTTTTGTAAACAGTTACAGTTTCATTTAAGATTTGATAGAAGAGGTTGTTGAAACCCTTAAGTAGGATTTAGAGTCATCTGTAGATTTCATTAATCCATGATCTTTCTCTAGTAAATTGCCATCAAAAAAAAGAATAATTTTCCATTAGCCCTTCTAAAAATGCAATTCAAATTATTTGCCCTGGAGAAGGAATAGCATTATCTTTGATAAAGAGCACTAGTAAAGATCAGAGGTGCCAAAGGATGATGGAAATCAAATTGTCAGAGCATCTTTTCTTTGTTTATTTTTCTTGGTTAAAATTTCAAATGGATGAATTACACATGAAACAGTTTCCCATATGAACCAACTAATGAATAGCTGTACATGTCATCAGTCTGCAAATTCAGGAAGTAAGGTATCAGTCTAGGTTTGCTGAATTAATGCACTCAACAGTTAGGATTTTCAGCAGAGGTAAAACATCAAGGAGTGGTACTTGTGTTCCTATGCTCACTGCCCTCAGGTAAACCTTGTGCCCTTTTGAATACTGGTGTCCTCTAGCATTGCTCTTGTAACACACCATCCATTAATAAAGTACTTAATAAGCATTTATGTTCCAGGTATTGTCTTAAGTACCAGGGTTATATGCGAATTCGGATTCAGACCTCAGCTTTGAAGAATTTAGAGTTTGGAAAAGGAGGTAAGTGTGTAAGTGTGGCAAATTTCTTCCTTTTGGCCCTGCAGATCTGTTCTCTACCCTAACCTGCCACTTTATCTGCCCCAGCGTAATGGCTTGCTTGGATGCCTGCAAAGCTTCCCTGGTCCTCTCCTTTTTAGGAGAATTGGTTTATTTCAGGGGCACCCCAGCAGTGGATGAGAGGGAGAGGAGAGTGAGATTAATTATTCCCTCTCCCTGTGAAACTCCTGGTGTTGGCCGTATTCCTCTACTGAATGTCACTGCTCCTCTAAAGATAGCCTCATCTGTTGACTCTCTCCTTCCAGATGCGGCACTCATCCCTTCCCTTTGACTCTGTGGGCTAGAGATGGTGACAGTTTCTCTGCTACTCTTTCCGGGTATTGTGCTAATCCCTGTGGCTCGGCTCCATCCTGCCCACACATCTGACAATAAATAAATGTCCCTCAAAATGATTCTGCTGCAAGAAGGCTGGTTCCTCTTAGGACTCTGATACAGTAAATATTGTTTATTCGATTATATAAGTCATTGAGGAGAAAGACATTTTCCTCTACTCTTCTAGGTTCTCGTAGCTGGTCTAAGAAATGACATGAGACAGATTAACAGGAAAAAATCAGACCAAAGTGCAGTAACATGTAAACTGTGTACGTGGCAGAGACCCAGGGGAGCTGAGTAACTCACCCAAATGGCCAAAGTTGTTCAGTCACTCAGTCATGTTGGCCTCTTTGTGACTCCATGGACTACAGCACCCCAGGCTTCCCTGTTCTTCACTATCTCCAAGGAGTTTGCTCAGATTCATGTTCATTGAGTTGGTGATCTCATCCTCTGCTGCCCCCTTCTCCTTTGCCTTCAGCTTTTCCCAGCATCAGGGTCTTTTCCAATGACTGTTCGCATCAGGTGGCCAAAGTACTGGAGCTTCAGTTTCAACAACAGTCCTTCCACTGAATATTCAAGGTTGATTTCCTTTTGGATGGACTGGTTTGATATCCCCAGTCCCCACCCTAAATACCACCTTCAGTTAAGGACAAAAGAGGGTGTTGGGGGTTGTGGTTTGGGATTGCAAAGGAGAGGAAAACAATTCACATGGAGACGGAAAAGCAAATGTTTGAACAACAAATGTTTGAGACAGTGGGAGAGAGAGTTGTGGACTCCGATTTAGGTCTTGCTGAGCTTCCCCCGCATACCAAGCCTGCATTCTTTGCAGATGCCTCTGGTGGTAGCTCTGTTTCAGGAACAGACTCTTTGTCTAAGTTCTTTAGGCAGCTATGAAGGAGATTAAAAAGACAGATTCCCAGAGTCTTCTGTTTATGAAAAATAATCAGCCTAAATTAATCTTAGTACCAAAAAACACAATTTGGGATGACAGATTTTGCCCTACAGTGTCAAGTAAGAGAAAGACTACAGTGAGTGCTAAGGGCGTACAAGGGAGAGAAAGACCACTTCTTCTAAATAGTAGCTATCAAGACACACAGCTTAAAATGATGGCACGTGCACTAAAATTGGAAAGATTAGAAGATTTATTAGGAACAATGTGGGAAAAGAAATACCAAGTTGTGGGCAGGGGAACCACTTGCCAGAATCACAGTGGTTGAAAATTCAATGGCCAGTTCTGGGATCTGTTAGGTATGTGTGATTGGACGGTACTGTGTATGAAAGGGAAAGTGATTGATAGGCACAAAGATGACAGATGCGAAGCCAGTGTGTATCTTGCCTACCCTTAACCAGGTATCTAGAGCAAACGTGGTGCTCAATAAAGAATTTTTTGAGAAAATAAAATCAATAAATAGGAAGGTGAGCAGGAGTGTGATCATGAAGGATCTTGAATGCTAAGGATTTTGTACCTCACAGTGAAGATGATGGAGAAGTAAAGATTTTGAAAAGGGGACTGATGCATTTTCAAAAGTTCATTTTATCCTTCCTGTTAAACATCAGTACACTTATTATCTCCTTTACTAGACTGTACCCATCTTGAGAGCAGGAAACAAGTCCTACTCAACCACATACTCCTGGTGTCTCTTAGTAAAACAGCTTCCACATTGATGGCATTCAAAATACACTTGAATTGCTGCCAGCATGAATTACATGGCTAGAGTTCCCATGGCATGTGCATTTTACTTTAGCCTTAAAAAAAGAAATAGAACTCTTAAAATGAAACCATACTGATTTTATCCCAAATATTGACTTAATCATCATAAAATTGAAAACATAAATACGGTGCAACTGATGAGTTTAATATGCTGCCTACTGAAGTGTTCCTTGTTTGTTTATTACTCATTGATCCAAAGAAGACCTCAACTTGGAAGATGATTAACTACAGATAAGAGGCTCTCTTGGAATTTGTAAGGGAAGATTTGGGGTTCTTCTGCAAATATTTATCACCATAATCAGTAGCTTGATGGGTTGCTAGTAGAGCTTCTGTCCTTTAGAATGAATATGATCACTTTCCTCAGAAATTATCCTCAATGTTTTTATAAATCTTCATCTAAAATCTCTAAGAGTGACAAACTGTTCAATTTTCCATGAGTGTGAATTAATTCCCAGTTGATCTATTAGTGTAGACTTGCTAGTGAGTCCAAACATTTATTTTAAATTAGGGAAATGCAATGTAACAATTCCGTATATTTTTCTTACTGTTTGCTTGTATACCTGGGGGAGAGTGGACTGAAACTGTGTGTTCGGCCACCAGCCAATTCACGTGTTGAAATCTAATCTCTAGCCCCTAATGTGATGGTATTTGGTGGTGGGACTTTGGGGAGCATAATAATGATGTAATGAAGATGGAGCCCTCTTTAGTGAGACTATAAGAAGAGGCCAGAAAGCTCTCTCCCCTGCTTTCCACCATGCAAGGATACAGTGGGAAATAAGCCATCTGCAACCTAGAAGACGGCTCTCACCAGGAATCAGCCATGCTTGGCATCCTAATCTCAGAATTCCAACATCCAGAACTGTGAGGAAAGGAACTCCCATTGTTTATAACCCACCTGGTCAAAGGTATTTTGTTATAACTATGTGAACAAGCAAGCAAGTGCAGTTTGTAAGAATATAGTCATATACTTTCAGTAGGAGAATAAAGTCATTTCTTCATGTTAGCAGTTCTTTTCCACAGGTATTTCCTGAGCATCTGCTCTTGGCTCTTAGCTATTAGCAGTGTTATCAGGGATTGTGAGCAGGTGATATGTACCCTCTCCAGACGTTTTTCACTGGGTGGGCGCACCTGTTCCCCAGCTGTGGTGGATGTTGTTTGTTAAAGGTTCGTACCCATGTCTCCAAATTATTGCCTGTGGATTAGGGAAGTTTCCCTAGCCCAGAGATGCTTGGAAACTCACACTGCCCTCCAAAGGTGGGCCATGGCCTGTGAGTGACTGATACAGTGTACAAGAGGCCAGCTTTCTCATTCCAGATGGGACAGTCTCTGTGGCACATTCTCTTTTGGAGCTCTCATGGGATCAGACTGAAGCTAGACGTCTCTTGGAACTACATCTTTGCCTCGCTTGCTCCATCTTGTTCTTCAGTTTATCCTGCTTCCCTCACTCTTCCACTTTCTCCTGAGAGTACTGCTTCAGTAAATTTCTTGCAAAAGCTCTGCCTCGAGGAAACCCCACTGAAGACAGATACTGTGAAAAATAAGGCATAGGCTCTTTTCAAGGATGCATAATTAGTGGAAGTGTATATCAAGTTTGCAAATAATTTAAGCTAGAACATAATGTGATTTAAAAGAGGTGCAAAAATAGTAATAGTATGGGATTTAAAGAAAAAAATCTTCACAAAGATTATGGCAAGGATGTAAAATCCTTGAAACAAGAGACCTTGAGGTTTGTTTGAGCACTGCATTTTGAGAATTGCATTCTGCCAGTTTGTCTTGAAAGTAAGTGGAAGGTAATAATGCAGCTATCACTTGTATGTCTTGAAAGCTAGGAAAAGGGGTTTGCCCTTAATTTAAAAGGCAGTGGAAAACCTTTGAATATTTTTGAACATCACAGTGATTCTCTTAGAACTGTACTTATGATGATGTATCTGGATAACTATGTAGAATACATTTTAGTGGTAAGAAATAGGAATTGAAGAGACCAGTAAGGAAACTAATAGTCAGGTGAGAAAAAATAATGATCCATAGTGATGATGGGGTGAGAAATAGATATGAGAGATGTTTTGGAAGTAGAATTGATAGGACTTGGCCAGTCATTGGCCAGCATCACATATAGAGAGAACAGTGACTCAAAGCTTTGGGGCTTGTCTAAATGATAAACTCTTAATGCTTTCCCAGAAGTATAACTGTTACATTGAAGGATTTGCACATTTAAAATTCTGTTATAAAAATGCCCGGCACTGAGTTTTGTCTGTTTATAGAAACCTATGCCATTTTCATGATGGGGAAAATGGTATCTTTTTGTTATTTTTTTTCATTCTGAAAATTATGAATAAAGTTGAAAATGCTACCTAGGTTTTATTGACTGTGTCTGTATTGATGGGCTGAGAGAGGTAAGCAAATATGCCTTCTACTATAGTGTTTTCATTCCTGTGACTGGAGTAGTTCTTGTTATATGCAGCTTGATGTTTTATTACTTGGCCCATGAGGACTTATGACAGAGTCTTACTCAGACTGTTTTCTGACTACAAACCAGGAGGAAATAGAGTACCCAGATAGAGTTTTGCATGTGAATAGAAAGGGCTCAGCAGGTTGTGTGGTGATGTTAGGGAAAAGCTTTGTCTGCACATCCTTACGCAGTACTGGGAAGAGACTTTGGGTCGGAAGACTTGGGTTTGAACTCTGGCTCCACCATAAGCTGGTTTTACATATTTGGATGAATCACTCAAACTCTGTGGGCCTCAGTGTTCAAATCTGTAAGGCAATACTTTCTTCCAAATGTTATTCTGAGACCCAGTTGCAGTAATGGGAGTAATTTCTCCTTATGCTCACGATATGAATGTTGGTGGGTTTTATTCCCTGCTGGTCTTACGTCCTTAACAGCAGTAACTATTTTTCCACATTTCTTTGCCCAGCGTCTTTCCTGACACATAGTAAGTATTCATTAAAGCTTATCATGTGGATGGATGAGATAATTTTTTGCCGTGGATGAGCTAAGTGACAGTTTATATACTTTACTCTCTGAAATCAGAAACAGGAAACAAGAGGTATATAGTGAGGTTTTTGTTGTTAAAAACTATTTGCTTCTTCTCCATCTGTTTTGGCTTTGTCTGGAGACGTAGGTGCTTGATGAATGGAATTAGTTTTCTCCTCTTCGTAAAGCCTTGTATTATTTCTGATGACCCTTTGGATTCTACTATGGTTACTTAAACAACAGTGTCCTGTTAAGGTAGGAGCAGCTGGCCTAGCACATGGAAAAACTGTTGTTGCATTTTTATTTTTACTTTTCTTTGGCATTTCCTGAAAGAGATAGGAAAATGAAAAGTGACCTGTTCTTTAGTAATTCTTTTTCTGTTGGAACAGCTTGTTCAGATTATTTGAGCAGTGCTGGATGTGTGTGTGTGTGTGTGTGTGTGTGTGTGTGTGTGTGTGTGTGTGTGTGTATACATTCTTAGGCTCCCCAGATTTCCTTTCCCATCCTTCAGGAAGGGATTTTGATGCATGATAGTATTTTTCTGAGTTTGATAATATATTAGTCATATATGCTTGTTCAGGCCATTTTCAACACAATCATATTGTACTTAGAAAGTCTCTTTAGCCTCCTACCTGCCCCTCTGCAGGTAGACTAGACAAATATTACAGTGACTCCCTCTTTACAGGTGAAAACTCTGAGCACCAGAGGGCTTGAACAAATTGTCAAGTGAATTTCCAAGAGTGGAAATGACTTTTCTGGCTTTACCTGGAGGTCTTTTCATAAGACCCCAGGGAACCTTTAAATTTTTATGTGTCAACACCTCTGATGGAGGATCTGTTGCTCTTGAGGCATGCTCAGTTGGGAATGTGCCTGACTCTCCTTTAGTCTGGTCTCATGAAACTGTGCAAATACTGAGTTCATCCTCCCTGGGCCTGAGGGGATTGGTAATGGGTCATTTATAGCTAAGATTATTAGCCCATGTACTGTCTGACCCAGTGTTCCAACCGAGAGACTCCTTGGCATTTCTGAGCATGGTCTACTTGGTCATATTGATGCATTTGCCTCCATCATTGCCATCCTGCATTTCCTATCCCTATATCCGTTCTGAAATCCTAGCTACTTCATCTCCTAGATTCCACAGATATGCGTTGATATATCTTTTTCTCTTTCTGAGTTACTTCACTCTCTATGACAGTCTTTAGGTCTGTCCACATCTCTACAAATGACACAATTTCGCTCCTCTTCATGGCTGAGTAATTCTCCATTGTGTGTATGTACTACATCTTCTTTGTGTGGAATCCAGACAAATGGTCCAGGTGAACCTATTAGCAGGGCAGACGCAGATGTGAGAACAGGCATGTGGGCGCTGCAGGGCAGGGGGAGCAGGGATGCACTGGGAGGCTGGGACTGGCATGCGCAGGCTGCACTGCTGCTGTTACTTAGCTGCTGAATTGTGCCTGACTCTCTTACGGCCCCATGTACTGTAAGCTGCCAGGCTCCTCTGTCCATGGGGTTTCCCAGGCAAGAATCCTGAAATGGGTTGCCATTTCCTTCCTCAGGCGATCTTCCTGACCCAGGGATGAACCCATAATCATTATTTCCCATCACAGATACTAATTAACCGAATGAATCCATAATCTATATCTGCTGCATTGGCTGGTGGGTTCTTTACCACTGACCCACCAGGGAAGCCCATGTGTGAACCAGATAGCTAGTGGAGAGCTGCTGCCCAGCACAGGGGGTTCAGCACAGCCCTCTGGATGACCTAGAGGAATGGGGTCAGGGAGGGCCGCAAGGAAGGGGATGTATGTATCCATGCGACTGATTCACTCCATTGTACAGCAAACACTAACACAACATTGTAAAACAATTATCCTCCAATTTTAAGAGAACTTAGTTCATGTGTTATCTCCTTTAAGACTTTCCCTATTCTAGCAACCAGAAGTTTCAGTCTCACCTATGCTTCCATAACACTTTGCCCCATTTCATACAACTTTTCACATTGTGCTAGACAGTGGTTACACATACAGATGGTTTCTAGCATAAGTTTCTTGCCCATTCAATTTTAATTCTAGAGCATTTCTGCGTCCTCCAGAGCACTCACCCCGGTGTATAAACCCCAAGTAGGAGACTGCTAAGCATTTGCTGATGGCAGGTTAAATCATCTGCCCAAAATGGAATTACATTGATAATTTTCATTTAATGTGTTTTAGACTTAAGTAAGTATTGGGACTTCCCTTTCACTTTTCCCTTTCATGCATTGGAGAAGGAAATGGCACCCCACTCCAGTGTTCTTGCCTGGAGAGTCCCAGGGATGGGGAAGACTGGTGGGCTGCTGTCTCTGGGGTCGTACAGAGTCAGATATGACTGAAGTGACTTAGCAGCAGCAGCAAGTATCGGGGAGAATAGTCGTATTTTCGTTTCTCCAGCTATCTTCTGACTTTGATTGTATTTGGTCCAGTCAGTGTAGCTTACAGGCGTGCTTTGTAATTCTGTTTCTAAACATACCATCGTTTCTGATGGGTTACTCGCCTGTCAGGAATGTACCCATTACCAAAGATGGAGCCCTGAAAGTGTTTTCAGATTATTCCAGTCAGGTTTAGAACCAAAGACCAAACTTAATGCCAAAAATATACTCCCAAAGGCTGGCTTGCTGAGCTACACAGGCCTGGCAGCTCCACCCTCTCCTTGTAACTCCATGGGCTACAGCCAGCCAGTCTCTTCTGCCCGTGGAATTTCCCAGGCAAGAATCCTGGATGGCTTGCCATTTCCTACTCCAGGTCATCTTCCCAACCCAGGGATTGGACCTGAGTCTCTTGGGCCTGCTACGTTGGCACGTGGCTCCTTTATCACTAAGGCCACCCCGGAAGCCCAATTTTTCTTGGGATACAGTCAGAAAGATGGATTGACTTTCACCCAAGTCACTTTTTTTTTTTTTCCAATTCAGAAAACAGGCTCTTAAATGAACAACAGCTTTTTCTGAAACTGAAGCTCAAATGCAGTTATGACTTTTTGGCAGAACTTTTGCTCATGGCAACAGGGAAGGATTAGTTTTTCTAAAATAAATGGAAACAGGAAAAAAAAAAGTGATAGCGTATCCGTTCTTATGATGGATACAGCCCATATCTATGCATTTTGTCCTGGATATATGAATTTTCACTTTTCTCATTGGAACCCTTGAATCAGGTTAGTTAATTTTTTGTATAAAAATATGATTTGGAATTTTAGAATTATATATCTTAGAATATTTGTGAGTACATATTATGAAGAAGTTTCTTTTCTATTTTGTCTTCCTGGTGAGTTAAATCGTTTCTGATTTTGGTTGCTGGAGAGTCTGAAGCCCACAAGCTGAGTGTGAGAACTGGCTGGGGCATGGAGACTGGGGAGAAGAGATTATGTTCCGGCCATTAATCTCTGTTTCCGGGCTTTATAATACTCTTTTGACTGCCAGTTGTCTCAAAAGGAAAGGAATTAGCCTGATTCGCTCTCAGCTGTTTCCCTCCTTCCCTGTATTAGTGTTTTATTTCCTTTTCCCTTAGAAGGAAGATGTATGGGTGCCCAGGGCATCTCTTATTCTCTTCATCTCTTAATTACTCACCTAGGTGGATGCCAGGAAAAGAAAGTATGTCCAGCTCCTTCACCAACACCACTCCCTGCATTGACTCTGACTGTCCCCCGGGGCATGTCTCAGCAGATAACATTCATGGTTAGCTCATTTGTGTCTGTGTTTTCTGATCCTCTTGAAAGCACAGACTTGGTATTCACAGACCCATCCCAGAAATCTGGAATGCACCCAGCTCCACCAGGGCACCAGATTCTGCCCTGAAAAGCACACGACTTTGTCTGCTTCCAAGTTACTCCCGGCGTTTCCTTCCCATGTGATGGGTATTCCTTTAAAGTTAGCTTGCAGGCAGATCTCAGGTGAGTGGAGGCCAATGGCAGCTTCACGACATTTTTCTCCTACTTCCTGGGATTCTTACAGAATTTGTGGACACTGCCTAATGCTATTACTTGCTTATTTTTAGTAGACTCTCTTGTATTCCTACCTCCCCAAACCCCAGTCATAAATAACTTCTCTCTTCTAATCACTTTACTATTCTTGTCTTGCTCAGTAATTATATTGGAGGCATCTTATCTGTGACCTTCCCTACCATCATAGGTAAGTTTTCAAAGGGGCTGTTTCCTATTCATGATGGGCTCATCAATCTAATGCCTTTCATGCAACAAGAACTCATTGCTGGGTGAATAAACTTTCAGTCCCATTAGAGCAAAACTCAGTTTTCTTTATTTTTCCCACTTCCCAAAGTTTCAGTTATATAGGTAAACATGATTTTAAATATATGTCATTATTATTTTCTCTACCAGAGAAGTATAAAATAAAATTTTTGGCATCAAGACTTTGCTAGAAGAAGAATAAGCTGACTGTAGAGTGTGTGGGGCTTCCCTGGTGGCTCAGATGGTAAAGAATCTGCCTGCAATACAGGAGACCCAAGTTCAATCCCTGGGTTGGGAAGATCCCCTGGAGAAGGAAATGGCAATCCACTCTAGTACTCTTCCCTGGAAGATTCCATGGGCAGAGGAGCCTGGCAGTCCAAGGGGTTGCAAAGAGTCCGACACAACTGAGTGACTAATACTTTGACTTTCAGAGGGTATGTATATGAACTTCATGAATATGTAGATAATGAATGAATACTGTGAGACATTGTTTAATTACAGCAGACATGTGACACTAGTTACAGGCTCCAAGGTAATTCAGCAATGGTCAAATTGTTATGGGTTAGGGAAGGTGAGGGAGGAGCCAGGGTAATTACTATGGAAAGAAATCTGGTATTATACATACTTACAGATTTTTTCTAGGTGAACTTGGACTAGAGGCAAGCAAACGTAGACCACCCTCAGTTGGCAGGTGGGCATCTGGAATTCTTCAGAAGATGGGCAGACTGCTATCTGCAATGTTAGGAATAAGGAGAAGGCTCTGTGGCACGAGTGGTGAAGAACCTGCCTGCCAGTGCAGAAGATGTAAGACACGTGGGTTCAATCCCTGGGTCGGGAAGATCCCCTGGAGGAGGGCACGAGAACTCACACCAATATTCTTGCCTGGAGAACCCCATGGACAGAAGAGCCCGGCAGGCTACAGTCCATGGGGTTGCAGAGTCTGACACGACTGAAGGTTTCAGAAACCCGAGAGCTTAGTGGACTTTTGGTTTGGGAAGGTACAGCAAGGGGATAGAACAGATGCAGGGGAGGGCAGAGAAGAAAGCCAGGGCAGAGCCTCAGTCTGGGGCAGTGGGATTTTTGCTCCCACAGCTTGGACATGCTCTACCAGCGGGGTCTTGAACCTGTGTTGGGACTTTGATGTTCTGGAACACACTCGTAGGGTTTTATATTCTTCTCTCTGCCTACCTCCAAGGGAATAGGACTGTCTTTAGAAGATCAGGAAGGGCTTCTGTGTTAATATTTGACATTAAATCACATAATTTCCCCTTCACGCCCTCATCTATTCATTTTTCTCTTAAGAGCGTTGAGTGACTTGTAATCACCGCAGAATTCATCTCGTACGGGTGCACCGAAGCAGGCAGATTGAGAAAATGGGTCTGGAAAGTCAACAGACACCCCTCCAGAAATGGAAATTTTTTCTAAGATATCCATGATATATTCCCTTTCAGGTTTCTGTGTTTATAGGGAAGAGAGAAACAGAAAGATATTGTTTTGACTAGTGTTGGCAAACTGACTAAAGCTATTTTCTGTCTGAAATGTTTCTCTCTTCTCCTGCAGCGGGTGCAGAAACGTATGCTTTTACTGGTTGGAAAGCGTGCAGATATACACTGACCTCACCCTTGTATCGCAATTGCTAGCCTCATCTAGCTGACATTTTAATCTCTGTCCCCAGGCTTTCATGCAACTGCCCAGACTTGAATCCAGTGAACAGATAAGTATTTGGGATAAAACATCAAAACTTCAGCTAAAGCCTGATAGTTTCCACCTGGTAAAAGCAAAGGATTCTGCGAGTCAGTGAACTGTCTGCCTATGAAGGGAGCTTCTCATTCTTGCTATGGCAAGACAGTGTTTATTGCCCAATGTATGGTCTTGTTTGTAATAGTTATTAATACAACTGATTAGTGATTAAAACTGTGCCTAGTATTTGAAGAAGTAGCATGGGTAAAATCATTTATGTATGCCTTCTTTTCTTGGAATATTATTCTTGCTGAATTTTGCCTGTGTCTCAGGGCCGGTTAATTATCACAAAGAACACATCAACATGAATGAGGCACAGAGTCAAAAAGATGTAGGGTTCAAAATTTTGGATGGGTGCTATTTCATTCTTACTCTGTGTTTTCAAAAGAGCCTGACGTGTTCTCTAAGAACAATTCCCACTTTCTTCAGATTCTCTCTGGACATATTCAAGCGCAATTTTCATTGAACTCAAAGGCAGTTGAAGTGATTAGTCATATCTATTACTTTTCATGGACTTAATTGCTTGAGAACAGCAGAAGTGGGTCCTGGCTTTTTACAATCCCATTATCTTTGTAGTGTAGTATTTGAAAACTTCTTTCCTAACCCTTTCAAATACATCATGCACAATTTTCTTTCAATGATGAATTAGTAGTTATACACATTTTTATAGTAGTGGGACTTGGCAAAAGAGGACTGAAGTATCTCATATGATATAACCACTGATTTGGAATTGCTCACTGAGCAGATGTTAGAAAAATTTGCAATATATTCAGCAGCCATGCCTGGTTAAGTCGTTGCAATTAGGTTGAAACTAATGCAGAATTCTTTAAAAATATTATTTCTATGAAGATAACTTTTTTTTTTAAAGGCGTAAACTGAGCCTGTAGTTTGATGGTTGCATTTTGTGAAGTGTGTGTGTGTGTGTGTGTGTGTGTGTGTGTGTGTGTGTGTGTGTTGAGAAGGAGAGAGAAAAACAGAGAAGAACATGGGGAGAAATATGAGGAGAAAGAGAACATTTGAAGAAAGTCAAGAATAAGTCACAGGGTAGGAAGTTGTTTTATTCATCTATTTTTGAAGGGATATTTTTATTAATAGTATTCTGAAGATAATAACCCTAATATGTAGAGATAGAAACATGGTTGGAAGGGTCTAGGGTCTAGGGTCTCATTCAGTATGAGATTCTTTATTATTGTATCAACAGAAAAGAATGAAACGTAGTATTTTTTCCTTTTCCTGTAATGATATTGTAGTTAAAATTTTTACAGCTACGTTCAAATACATTTTTACAGGAAATAAAACACCTAGAATTATTTCTGATATTGAAAGAATGTGACGTTGTTCTTATCACCTCCAAAAGCTTCTTTAAAGATACAAAATATGCGACAGGAATTCCTTAGTACTCTCATCAGAAAGCCTCAAGATGTACAAAGGAGCCTAGGAAAAAATGTCCTACCATGATTTCATAATAGGTACAAATGTCTTCCTTCCATGATACTTGCTCCATGATATTCCGGTGTCATGACTGAAATACCTAGTCTATGGTACCAATGGAGTGGAGTCAGCAGTATGGACTAGCTTCCGCTTGGCGTGGACACTGATTCTGATTCTCCTACTGTGTCAGGCAGGATGAACCTAGTATAGCTGCAGGGAAAAGAAGAATAGTGACAATCAAATGCCGTGAATTAGTTGAGCCAAGGTTTGGTCTTCGGTTACTCTGCTTGTCTACTTGCCCACTCTTCCCAGCGTCATCACATGGAAATCCATGCGATGGGGACTCCATCTTGGCACATAGCTCCAAATCACTACTGGGTGGTGAAAGGGCACCAGTTGCTCTTTGAAATCTTCTGCCTGTAAGTGACAAATGGCACTTCTGCAAGTCATAGAGGAAAACCAGAATAATCGTGAATAGTCTGATGCCAATCCAAACTCCCGTAAGTGATCAGAATGGTACCGGGAGGGAATAGTTTAGTGTAAATTCATTAATCTTATTAGAAAAGAAGTTCAAAACACATTTCCTGCTAATTAGTGATGTCACGTTTGAAGAAATAATCCACAGATGCATATTTTTGATAATTGAAAAATAAGTTTTTTCTTTAATCACAAATCATTCTGTGGTAGTTGGATGATAAATTACAAATCATTACAGCTACCATTTATGATACTGTGAAATTATAACTCTTCAGGATTGTGGAAAATGAAAAGGAAAGCAGGTGTTCTTGGAGGTCATATGCGTCTTTTCTTAGGAGGAGCGACAGCAGGTGTCAGAGTTTAAATGGTGTGAGATATAAGTGTATAGTGATGACATGAAAAGAAGCGGAGGGAGGCCATTTATAAGGAGCTCTCAGAAATTTCTGTAAGAGAGATGGGAGGGTGAGGGAGAGGCTTAATGTCAATGTTCCTTTATTCATGGTAAGAGGTATGGACCAGAAGGGATGGATATTCTTCTTTATGAAGCTTTCATTTGTCAAAATTCTCCTGGCCCTTCTCTTTTTGTGCCACCTGCCTCCCTCTCTCCTTTTCCTTCCCTTTTTCTTCTTCCTTCTTTCACCAGTATGACAAATGCTTACTGACCTGCTATTCCAGATTCTGGATATAGAATTGGGAATTGGTGGTCCCAATTCTGTCTATAGCTATTTTGTCAATAGCTATTCTATTGGGAATAGCTAGACAGCTGTTACAGAACTTGTGATCTGTGATATGTGTGTGTAGAAAATGCAAAGCAGAATAAGAAAATACAGAGTCCTTAGAGAGCCTTGCTTTGTTTAGGGTATTTAGGCAAGTGGTTACTAAAGGCATAATAGTTGAGAATATAGTGAGGAAGTAAGCCTTGAAATTATATGGAGGAGCGTTTTCCAGACAGAGCAAACCATTAAATGCAAAAGCCCTGAGGAGGAACTGTGTTAGTCTGCTATCCAGTACTGGGTCTGGGGAGATGAGTGCTTACCCATCTTTGCTTAGGACCTTGCTCACAGTACTTGTGCAAGGAGTATTTGTCGGATGAATGAATGAGCGAATGAATGAATGCAGACCTCATCCTCAGGGGTTTCCCAATGTAGTACCAGATAGAGGCTTAGCTAAAAATACTGTACTTGGTAAAAATAACAGTAGTCAGTACTAGACAGGGTACTGGGGAATGATCTGACTTAATTTAGCCAATAATACCATGAACACATTCAATTGTTCCTATTTTATAAACAGGAAATCAAGACAGTTATCATGGTCTAGTGATTACGTATTTGGACTCTGAGGCCAGGCTGCCTGGATTTGAGTAATAGCTCTTCTACTCGCCAGCTGTGTGAATTTAAGCAAGTTGATTAATTTCTCTCTGCTCAGGTTTCCTGTAAAAATCAGATAGATATAATCCTTTCAGGTGTTGAGTCTGAGGATTACACGAATTAGCACGTCAAGCGCTTAGAGTGTCTGGCACTGCACAGCATAGTTTCCTGAGCACTATTGTGGTCATCATCATCCTCAAAACTCTGAAGGGACTAACTGGTTGAGATGTCATGGAGGGCTTCATGGATAAAGTGAGTGAGCTGAGGCTTGAATGGAAAAGTACAAATTCCTAAAGGGTAAAGAAAAAAAATTATATGTGTATTTCAGCATTATTTTTCAGGAAGTTTTTAAAAACCATGTGTTTGGTAGTAAGGCCTTCCCTGGTGGCTCAGACAGTAAAGAATCTGCCTGCAATGGGGGAGACCCAGGTTCGATCCCTGGGATGGGAAGATCCCCTGGAGAGGGAAATGGCTATCCATTCCAGTATTCTTGAGTGGAGAATGCCATGGATAGAAGAGCCTGGCGGGCTCTACTCCAGGGGGTCAAAAAAAGTCAGGCATGACTGAGCAACTAACACATTTATATTTGGTAGTAAAATGCCTTTTTGCTGAAAAGCAGATTGTGTCCTACCTATGGACCGTAGTCTGCCACACTCCTCTGTCCATGGGATTCTCCAAGCAAGAATGCTGGAGCAGGTCGCCATGCCCTCCTCCAGGGGGTCTTCCTGACCCAGGGATTGAACCCGTGTCTCTTATGTCTCCTGTATTGTCAGGCGAGTTCTTTACTACTAGCACCACCTGGTTATTGCAATATAAAATTCCTCATGTTCCCCCAAATAATTTGAGGCTCACAACTTATAGGTATGAGAATTAAATTATTGTTATTTTCTATCTTATAAGACAAAAAATTAAATTCAAACCACTTAACTTTTTTTTCATTAAACATAAAGTAAATGATGTCCTGTAGAGATAGCCAAATTGAATAGGTGGTGGTGATGGTTAAAATTTAATAGTCACTGAGGATATGATTATACTGAATGTGATTGTGTAGGATTGTGTGTGAATTATGTATACACCTGTGTTAGTTCTCTATTATATAATCTGTTACTGAATCACAGTTGTGATGCTTTCTTTGTAAGCAGAGAAAAATTATACCTGAAAATATTCTCTGTATTTATAAAAAAGAAAAGAATGGTGCAAATTGTTATACATATGAAAATATGCATATCTTTACATCATCTTAATCGTTTTTTCTCTTTGGTGGGACCTGAACTATGTTGAGTTCGTGACCTAATGAAGCTGAGGCTTACTTTCCAGGTTAGCGCCTAAGGCTTGCTGTGTTTTGTTGGGATGACGAGTAGGTTCACGAGTTCTGCTGAAAGTTTAATCCAGGAATAGAAATTAAAAATACATGATGATAGCAGAAAGGTCAAGACTGATGTGCAACCAGGTGGGTATTTATCTGCACACTCACCCAGTATCTATAAAATAAAATTGCACACTGATTCACGTAAAGTTGTGTGTAAAAAATGTGTGAAAACAAAGCAAAATCTATCACCTTTTCCTTTTAAGTAATACATATGCAAGTGGATGATTAAAAATGGGAGAGCTGGAGGTGACTGTAAAAGAACTTAATGAGGATTATTAGATTTTTTATGTACTAGAATTCAGTGTCTATTTTGAGAATGTAACACATTGTTCCTATTTATATTTACATAAAAAAAATTCCTATAGCTACAAACAGTCTTTTTATGACTTAGGAATAATTTCCTCTGCTATAAATTGGTACTTCTGTTGCTGGCCTTAGCTCTGGGCTCATACAGATGGCCATTATAAACATGATTTATTATTTACATAAATTGCATCTTTCTTCACCCCTCCTGAATATTCCTTTGCAGTCCTTTGATATCAGACCTGATTATGAATGGCAAAAGAATAGCAAAAAAAAAAAAAAAAGAGAGAGAGAGAGAAATTAATTCTTCTACCATTTGGATTTCTTTTTGTAAAACAATTCCTTAGGTTTGCTTGGAGTTTCTTTACAAGGATGATAAATCCCTCATTTCTTTTAGAACCCTCCTTCCTCTAAATCTCAGGTCTTTAAAATCTCGTAATTCATGATGGTTTCAGCAGTTGCACTTTTCAAGGACCATTTTAAGAATGGCAGTAATTCATGTTTATCTAGTTTGTATTGTAAATGAACTATGATACTGATTTATATTGTTAAATCTGTGCATTTAGGAAGGCATATATTTTCTAGCCAGATTAATACAGTATCTGCTGTATCCATTATGGACTGACTTTGAATGTCACAGTGGAGCAGTAAGATGGCTTATATTTGAATATGACATCGTTTTGTAAGCAGCAAACTGCTTTAAGGCACAGGTCCTTGCTTTGGTGAAGTTTAAGTCCCACAGGAACTTGTGTGGCTCCTTCATTCTCACCATCTGTGGTTCATACAGTGTCCTCAGCTATGATGAGATCACAATTGGGCAAGATGGAATTTCCTTGTTTAAATTTTCTCATCGGTTTTTCCCACACAGAGTTGCTAATGACTAGCATACTATAAACTGTATTTTCGTTGTAGTTCTTTCACATGTCTTCACAAATACATGGCAGGCACATAAAAGAGAGATCAGTTATGGATGATTTTAAGTGCTTATTAAACATAAACCAAGTACGATATTATAATTTAATTCCATGAAGTAATGGTTTAGTTTTGTGTATGTGTGTACGGAAAGTATTATAAATACATATGATAAATATATTATTTCTAACAGTATTTGGGGACTCAAATCTATTTAATGAAAATGTTAGCACAATTCCTGGCACTTAATACATGTTCAGTAAATCTGGGAGGAAGGAAAAAAAGGAGGAAGGAAGGGAGGGAGGAAGGAAGGGAGGGAGGAAGGGAGGGAGGGGGGAGGAAGGGGGGAGGGAGGAAGGGGGGAGGGAGGAAGGGGGGAGGGAGGAAGGAAGGAAGGGAGGGAGGAAGAAAGGAAAGTAACATTGGGGGTCAGCAGCCATGGCTTTACTACTCTGTAGCTGCTTGACTTTGGGCAGCTCTAAAGTCTCACTTCCCTCGTCTGTAAAATGAAATTGTTTTAATTAAATGAGATAAACCCATCACCACAGTAGCAATGTATATCAATAAGTTTAAATGTTTTTTCAAATTATTTTTAATGGATGCAAAATTTTGATTAAATGAATAGTATGGTGAGCTGAGGAGTTTGTCTATGATACAGATTGCTCATTTATAAAAGCTAGAAATAAATACACTTCAGTACTGTATATTTACATTGAACATAAAGTATGTTTTTTCTTTGAATTTAAAAGCACATGCAAATTGTTCAGCGTGCATTTATGTTGCTCAGCACTGGCTTAAATACTGTGCTTTCATAGTTACAAAGTCTTCTGGAATGACAAGCAAGCGGATGGTGAACTACAGTGTGGCGGATGGTGAACTACAGTGTGAGGAATGTTCTGATTGAGGCGTGCAGTGGGATGCTGGAGAAGTAGAGAAAGGGCTCCATGCAAACAAGGAGAGAGAGAAGAATGAATGTGTGGACACCCAAGATTTTCTGTATATGATGAAATTTTTTGTTGGAAATTTGTAATAGGTACAATTTCTAGAAACAGCCCCAAGATTTCATGCCTGACTTAATCAAATAATTTCTTAAGAGCAGAAGATGTTACTAGCTCCTGGCAAAAGAGAAGGGCAGAGAGAATTGAAAGACAAGATTCAGTGTGTTGTTGACTGGAAGATGGAGGGGACAACACAAAAGGGAATGTGAATACCTAAAGAGCTGAGTGAGGCCTTTGGCTGAAACAGAGACATCAGTCCAATTAAAAGAATTAAAGGAGCTGAATTCTGCCCGGAGTCTGCATGAGCTTGGAAATAGATCGTTCACCAGAGGTTTTCCAGGCAAGACTGCAGCCTGGCTACGACCTTGATTTTGGTCTTGTCGGAGAACCTAGCCAAATCCACACAGAATTTCTGACCTGCAGAAGCTGTGAGATAATAAATGGGTGTGGTTTTAAGGCACGGCTTCTGTGTCGATTTGTTACAGGATTTGTTAGCCTTAGGAAGCTAATAGAATATTGAAGGATATGTTTTAAAGAGTTAGCCAAGGAAAGAAACTGTGGCAAAGAGGCCAGTTTAAAGACTGAGGGGGAAATCAAACAGAGAAGTCAAGAAGATTTTAAAAATGCAGAAGATCATGGCACATCTCACAAGCAGGAGGGATGGCAGTTACCATTATTCCAAGAGCTATGGAGCATGTGGATAAACATGTATGATCTAGAGGAACAGCAGTTTGTTCATGGTTTGGCATGTTTGACTAATAGAATGGTTAACTTTCATGAGAAGGTAAAAATTTTTATTCAGTCATATCTGTTCTAATGATCTATACGTAAAAAATGTTTAACTTTGGAGGTATAGAAATAATGTACATTGAATAAAAGATTATTAAAAATTTTCCTAAATTAAAATATATGAGAATAATTTCAATTCAGGAAGAGGGAATGACATATACTAAAATCTGTGATAAATTAAAATAGAAAGAAGATAAAGGCAAGTTGGAAAGAGTAGAAAGCCATAGGAAGTATATTTTTATAGTGAAACTTCAGTATGTGGAAATTTAGTCTCAGAGTATATTTGTAAATAAGATGCTTACTTTCAGTGTGTTGCACTGTCCACTTGGTTGTTAAATTTAGTACCTTTATCCAATTACGAGAGAAAATGTATTTTAATATATAGATTTTCTGAGTTAGATGATACACTTGCTTTAGCAGGGTAACTAAAATCAATATATTTTTGCCAAATATAATTTTCTCTTAATTTTTTCACATTTTATAAAAAACAAAGTAGGATATATATGAAATTCCAGTACTTTGACCACCTGATGTGAAGAACTGACTCATTGGAAAAGACCCTGATGCTGGGAAAGATTGAAGGCAGGAGAAGAAGGGGATGACAGAGGATGAGATGGTTGGATGGCATCACTGACTCAATGGGCATGAGTTTGAGCAAGCTCCGGGAGTTGGTGATGGACAGGGAAGCCTGGCGTGCTTCACTCCATGGGGTGGCAAAGAGTCAGAAATGACTGAGCAACTGAACTGAACTGAACTGCTTAGTTCTCTATTAAATGTTTTGAAAAAACAAGAACTGCTCTTCTCCCAATGTGTTTTTTTTAATATAAAATTGTCTCTCATATCATATCAGTAATAAATGCTTTAAAATTCTGAAGTCACTAAGTAGGATTTAAATCATTTTTACATTATTATGCCACTCATCTAGGTCCATGACATCAAAATATATGTTTAAAATTTGCACAATTTAGTTAAAATAATGAGTCCCTTGATCTCTCTGCATGTGCATTCTGAGAATTATAACATAGTAATATTAACCATTAACTTGGTCAATGGTAAATTTTATAAAGTGTATAAGTGTGCCTACATGCTAGTGTTCCTGTGTGATACTTTAGCTGCTATGATAATTTCAGCAAGTCAATATGGTATATTCCAAAAAGTAAAGATGGATGAAAATGTGCCATTTTTCCTACCCTGTGTTTTCTGCATTATTTAACTTGAAAATTGAGCCCATGTTGCTACACTGGCAAATAATAAGCAGTAAACAAATCTCTTTTGATATACTAACAACAGTGAAAGGAATATAATTATCTAGTTCAACTAGCAATATCTAAACAAAGACCAGCCTCAGAAGCAGAACATTATAAAAGCAGCTCAAATGTATTTTTCTTCCCTTTATGTCTTACCTCCATATTTTCCTATAGAATAATTGAGCGGTATGGGAAAACTAGAGGTACAGATCACTCCCGCCTTGACTTCGTCTGTCCTAAGACAAAAGTTACTTCAAAGTAAAAAGTATTTTGAGCAGAGTTGCCTATTGGCTTCTCTTTTTCAGAGGAACTGAAGTAAACTGTGATTTCCAAGTGGAACATTAATCAATATTGTCTCTTTTTATCTTGGTGGCTTAATTGGTTCAATCACTCTGGCATGAAGTACCTGAGGATTTTCTGATGATGCCCATAGTCAAAAGTGTTTACTTGATTTCTGCTCTGACCTTTTCATAGATGTTCTGACCCTTTGTTTAGTAAAGACTTCCTTGGTTCATTTGTTTAATGAGGTTGAGAAATCTTACTTGGTCTGTTTGTTTCATGAATAACTTCTGCCCACAGATTATATATAGAATGGATATAGAAATAGCACTGAGAAATTCACAAAAGGAAGTTGAATGGCTTCAGTAAGATAAGGATTATAAATTCTAAACATAAGACTTATAACCCAGGCATAGTTTATACTTGTCCTGTTTAATCACCACCATATGTATGATAATTTCATGAGAAGAGACCGGGACAGTCAAATGTATGACATTCCGGTTCACAGATAACACTGTTCAGTTTTGTAAAGTCTGCCATTTAATCGGGTGTCAAGTAATCTTGGAAAATTCAGATCATTTTAAATTTATTGAATAGCTAAAAAGTATTATATTCACATCACAAATGATATTTGCTAGATAAAGATACAACTAAAAATAAAATACAAGCTCCATGAGGACAAATATTTTTATCTTTTGACTGTGGCTCAGATCACGAACTCCTTATTGCCAAATTCAGACTTAAATTGAAGAAAGTAGAGAAAACCACTAGACCATTCAGGTATGCCCTAAATAAAATCCCTTATGCTTATACAGTGGAAGTGAGAAATAGATGTAAGGGACTAGATCTGATAGATAGAGTGCCTGATGAACTATGGAATGAGGTTCATGACATTGTACAGGAGACAGGGATCAAGACCATCCCAGTGGAAAAGAAATGCAAAAAAGCAAAATGGCTGTCTGGGGAGGCCTTACAAATAGCTGTGAAAAGAAGAGACATGAAAAGCAAAGGAGAAAAGGAAAGATACAAGCATCTGAATGCAGAGTTCCAAAGAACAGCAAGGAGAGATAAAAAAGCCTTCCTCAGCAATCAATGCAAAGAAATAGAGGAAAACAACAGAATGGGAAAGACTAGAGATCTCTTCAAGAAAATTAGAGATACCAAGGGAACATTTCATGCAAAGATGGGCTCGATAAAGGACAGAAATGGTCTGGACCTAAGAGAAGCAGAAGATATTAAGAAGAGGTGGCAAGAATACACGGAAGAACTGTACAAAAAAGATCTTCACGACCCAGATAATCATGATGGTGTGATCACTCACCTAGAGCCAGACATCCCGGAATGTGAAGTCAAGTGGGCCTTAGAAGGCATCACTACAAACAAAGCTAGTGGAGGTGATGGAATTCCAGTTCAGCTATTTCAAATCCTGAAAGAGGACGCTGTGAAAGTGCCGCACTCAATATGCCAGCAAATATGGAAAACTCAGCAGTGGCCACAGGACTGGAAAAGGTCCATTTTCATTCTAATCCCAAAGAAAGGCAATGCCAAGGAATCCTCAAACTACTGCAGAACTGCACTCATCTCACACGCTAGTAAAATAATGCTCAAAATTCTCCATGTCAGGCTTCAGCAATACGTGAACAGTGAACTTCCAGATGTTCAAGCTAGTTTTAGAAAAGGCAGAGGAGCCAGAGATCAAATTGCCAACATCTGCTGGATCATGGAAAAAGCAAGAGAGTTTCAGAAAAATATCTATTTCTGCTTTATTGACTATGCCAAAGCCTTTGACTGAGTGGATCACAATAAACTGTGGACAATTTTAGAAGCAATGGTAATACCAGACAACCTGACCTGCCTCTTGAGAAACCTATATGCAGGTCAGGAAGCAACAGTTAGAGCTGGACATGGAACAACAGACTGGTTCCAGATAGGAAGAGGAGTATGTCAAGGCTGTATATAGTCACCCTGCTTATTTAACTTATATGCAGAGAAATCATGAGAAATGCTGGGCTGAAAGAAGCACAAGCTAGAATCAAGATTGCCAGGAGAAATATCAATGACCTCAGATATGCAGATGACACCACTCTTATGGCAGAAAGTGAAGAGGAACTAAAGAGCCTCTTGATGAAAGTGAAAGAGGAGAGCAAAAAAGTTGGCTTAAAGCTGAACGTTCAGAAAACGAAGATCATGGCATCTGGTCCCATCACTTCATGGCAAATAGATGGGGAAACAGTGGAAACAGTGTCAGACTTTATTTTTTTGGGCTTCAAAATCACTGCAGATGGTGATTGCAGCCATGAAATTAAAAGATGCTTACTCCTTGGCAGGAAAGTTATGACCAACCTAGATAGTATATTCAAAAGCAGAGACATTACTTTGCCAACAATGGTCCATCTAGTCAAGGCTATGGTTTTTCCAGTGGTCATATATGGATGTGAGAGTTGGACTGTGAAGAAAGCTGAATGCTGAAGAATGGATGGTTTTGAACTGTGGTGTTGGAGAAGACTCAAGAGTTCCTTGGACTGCAAGGAGATCCAGCCAGTCCATTCTGAAGGAGATCTGTCCTGGGATTTCTTTGGAAGGAATGATGCTAAAGCTGAAACTCCAGTACTTTGGCCACCTCATGCGAAGAGTTGACTCATTGGAAAAGACTCTGATGCTGGGAGGGATTGGGGGCAGGAGGAGAAGGGGATGACCAAGGATGAGATGGCTGGATGGCATCACCGACTCGATGGACGTGAGTTTGAGTGAACTCCAGGAGTTGGTGATGGATAAGGAGGCCTGGTAAGCTGCAATTCATGGGGTCACGGAGAGTCGAATAGACTGAGTGACTGAACTGAACTGAACTGAGTGTCAAAATTGGATGCCGTATAGTGTGTTCCATGTGGCTAGAGGCTGTATGTGTTCTTGCTTACCAAATGCTTAGCCCCATGTCTGGTGTGTTTGTATACACACCCACAGGTGAATGACTTTAATATGTATGTATATATTTTTATATGAGATCTTATTCATAAAAACTTATCTTTTACTCATTATATCATAAATATATACCATGTTTGGATGCACACTTATAAAAGATAATTTTAATGGCCATCTAATATCTAACATAATATACTAATTTCTTTTTCATTGCTCTTCTGGGATCTTTCTGTTCTTTCATTTGTTGTTGTTATAAAACCAATGTTTCAACAAAAAGGACATTGTGGTTTTCTATTACACAAATAATTATCTTCTAATGACAGATCCTTAGAAGCAAAATTGAGGGAGGACAGTATGGTTTGTTCATAGACACAGTGCACATATTCTACTGAAGAATAAATGGAAGGAGTTGCTCAGGCAGAGCTGTAAATTAAGTAGAGTTAATGTAACCATTTCCCTTTGCATACACTGCTGAATTGAGTGGCCCTGGGGAAAAGAGTGTTTTGACTGGGAGCAAGGTGTGATGTTCTCCTCTCCCTACCCTTCCTGCATAGGAGGCCATTTGTTAAAAAGAAGGAATCGTAGGAATACGTGGACTAGAAAGGACTTGTAGACTGGATCAGACATGTAGAGAGAGATCAGGGGAGTGGGAAAGAGCAAAGAAGATTCCATGGGAAGATAGAACATAAGCTGCATCTTGCGGTATTGCAAAGACCTGCCTTTGCCTTAAACTAGCCCTGTTTCTCAATGTGTGTCCAGTTTGGGCATATTTGGGAAGAGTAAACATTTTCTGTGGGACATTCTGTATTTCAGTTCCTTCCATCATTAATTCAAGTATCATCGGCATCACCATTAGAATTTCTGAGATGTCAGGGAAAGGTTCAGTTCGGTTCAGTCACTCAGTCATGTCTGACTCTTTGCCATCCCGTGGACCACAGCACCCACCAGGCCTCCCTGTCCATCACCAACTCCTAGAGTTTACTCAAACTCATGTCCATTGAGTCGGTGATGCCATCCAACCATCTCATCCTTTGTTGTCCCCTTCTCCTCCCACCTTCAATCTTTCCCAGCAGCAGGGTCTTTTCAAATGAGTTAGTTCTTTGCATCAGGTGTCCAAAGTATTGGAGTTTCAGCTTCAGCATCAGTCCTTCCAATGAATATTGAGGACTGATCTCCTTTAGGATGGACTGGTTGGATCTCCTTGCAGTCCAAGGGACTCTCAAGAATCTTCTCCAACACCACAGTTCAAAAGCATCAATTCTTTGGTGCTCAGCTTTCCTTATAGTCCAACTCTCACATCCATACATGACCACTGGAAAAACCATAGCCCTGACTAGACGGACCTTTGTTGGCAAAGTAATGTCTCTGCTTTTGAATATGCTATCTAGGTTGGTCATGGCTTTTCTTCCAAGGAGGAAGCATCTTTTAATTTCATGGCAGTAGTCACCATCTGCAGTGATATTGGAGCCCCAAAAAATACAGTCAGCCACTGTTTCCCCATCTATTTGCCATGAAGTGATGGGACCAGATACCATGATCTTAGTTTTCTAACTGTTGAGCCTTAAGCCAACTTTTTCACTCTCTTCTTTCACTTTCATCAAGAGGCTCTTTAGTTCTTCTTCACTTTCTGCCATAGGGTAGTGTCATCTGCATATCTGAGGTTATTGATATTTCTCCTGGCAATCTTGATTCCAGCTTGTGCTTCTTCCAGCCCAGCATTTCTCATGATGTATTCTGCATAGAAGTTAAAAAAACAGGGTGACAATATACAGGCTTGACGTACTCCTTTTCCTATTTGGAACCAGTCTGTTGTTCCGTGCCCATTTATAAATGTTACTTCCTGACCTGAATACAGATTTCTCAAGGGGCAGGTCAGGTGGTCTGATTTTCCCATCTTTTTAAGAATTTTCCCACAGTTTATTGTGATCCACACAGTCAAAGGCTTTGGCATAGTCAATAAAGCAGAAATAGATGATTTTCTGGAACTCTCCTGCTTTTTCGATAATCCAAAAGATTTTGGCAATTGGATCTCTGGTTCCTCTGCCTTATCTAAAACCAGCTTGAACATCTGGAATTACGCAGTTCATGTACTGTTGAAGCCTGGCTTGGAGAATTTTGAGCATTACTTTACTAGCGTGTGAGTTGAGTGCAATTGTGCAGTAGTTTGATGATTCTTTGGCTTTGCCTTTCTTTGGGATTGAAATGAAAACTGACCTTTTCTAGTCCTGTGGCCACTGCTGAGTTTTCCAAATTTGCTGGCATATTGAATGTAGCACTTTCACAGCATCTCTTTTAGAATTTGAAATAGCTCAACAGGAATTCCATCACCTCCAGTGCTGCTGCTGCTGCTAAGTCGCTTCAGTCGTGTCCGACTCTGTGTGACCCCATACTCAGCAGCCCACCAGGCTCCCCCGTCCCTGGGATTCTCCAGGGAAGAACACTGGAGTGGGTTGCCATTTCCTTCTCCAATGCGTGAAAGTGAAAAGTGAAAGTGAAGTCACTCAGTCATGTCCGACTCTTCGCGACCCTATGGACTGCAGCCTACCAGGTTCCTCTGTCCATGGGATTTTCCAGGTAAGAGTACTGGAGTGGGGTGCCATTGCCTTCTCCGATCACTTCCACTAGCTTTGTACATAGTGAAGCTTCCTAAGGCCCACTTGAGTTCACATTCCAGAATGTCAGGGAAAGGTGTGACCACTTAATTGTACAGCTTGACTGCCAGGTAGACTCTTCTGTGGCAGTATGCTCCATGCTGAGGATCTCTTCTTTTGAACTGTGGTGTTGGAGAAGACTCTTGAGAGTCCCTTGGGCTGTAAGGAGATCCAGGCAGTCCATCCTAAAGGAGATCAGTCCTGAGTGTTCACTGGAAGGTCTGATGTTGAAGCTGAAACTCCAATACTTTGGCCACCTGATGCGAGGACTTACTCGTTTATTAAAGATCCTAATGTTGGGAAAGATTGAGGGCAGGAGTAGAAGGGGACAACAGAGGATGAGATGGTTGAATGGCATCGCTGACTCAATGGACATGAGTTTGAGTAAACTCTGTGAGTTGGTGATGGACAGGGAGGCCTGGCATGCTGCAGTCCATGGGTTTGCGAAGAGTTGGACACAGCTGAGCGACTGAACTGAACTCAACTGAGGATCTCTTCAGCCTGTTCTCATTCACTTTACTTAATAAGAAGTTGCCATTGCCTAGTAGTGGATATTTATTGCTCAGAGAGTTAGCAGGTAGTATTTTCAGACATTAAAGTAATTTGCATCTGTGCTTAAGAAATTTTTCCCAGGTGGTACAAAAGTTTATATTTTGATATGACCTAGAAGGTTAATTGCATGCTGTTGCTGCTGCTGCTGCTGCTAAGTCACTTTAGTTGTGTCCAACTCTGTGCGACCCCATAGATGGCAGCCCACCAGGCTCCCCCGTCCCTGGGATTCTCCAGGCAAGAACACTGGAGTGGGTTGCCATTTCCTTCTCCAATGCGTGAAAGTGAAAAGTGAAAGTGAAGCTGCTCAGTTGTGTCCGACTCTTAGCAACCCCATGGACTGCAGCCCACCAGGCTCCTCTGCCCAGGGATTTTCCAGGCAAGAGTACTGGAGTAGGGTGCCGTTGCCTTCTCTGGTTAATTGCATGCTGCTGCTGCTAAGTCACTTCAGTCGTGTCCGACTCGGTGTGACCCCATAGACGGCAGCCCACCAGGCTCCCCTGTCCCTGGGATTCCCCAGGCAGAAACACTGGAGCAGGTTGCCATTTCCTTAATTGCATAGCTAAGAACAAATTTGCTTTTTAAAAATTTTCCACCCATAGGGCTCCCTACACATTCCTAGACTGTATTTCAAGCTACTTTGAAGGATGCAGCCTCTTAAGTAAACCCAAGCCCTGTCTCCACCATCATATTTATCCAGGGAATAATACCGCTAAAATTATAGCAGGAGGTAAGGGCAGCAGAATCTGGCCCAGTGAAATCATCTAACTCAGTGTATGAAAAGCGTTTGGCACTTTTAGCCATGTCCCTATCCCCTCTTCTCCACCAAAACTGTGAAATCAATGTTGGAGATAAGAATAGGATGAGAGGCTTTTGATTTTCAATGTGTATGGAAAGGGATGCACAGTAAACTTTTCATTATTGTTGTTGTTCAGTGCAAAGTCGTGTCTCTTTCATGAGTTTTATTAAATATAGTTTTATCACAGTGGTTTTGGGAAAACTGAAGAGCCACATGTAAAAAAATTATTACTGCATCATTCTTTAACTCCATATACAAAAATAAGCTCAAAATGGATTAAAGATGTAAATGTGAGATAGGACACTATAAAACTCCTAGAGGAGAACAGGGAGAACACTCTTTCACATAAATCACAGCAACATCTATTTTGATCTATCTCCTGCAATAGTGGAAGTGAAAGCAAAAATAAGTGGGAGCTACTTAAACTCAAAAGCTTTTGCAGAGCAAAGGAAACAATAAACAAAATGAAAAGACAACCCAAAGATGGGGAGAAATTATTTACAAGTGGTGTGACTGATAAGGGATGTCTCCATAGTTTACAAAGAGCTTATGGTGCTTAATAGCAGCAAAACAAACAGCCCACTCAAAAAATAGGCAAAAGACCTGAATAGACATTTCTCTGAAGAGGAAATACAGATGCCCAAATGATGCTCAACATTGCTAGTTATTAGAGAAATGCAAATCAAAACTACAATGAGATATCACCTCACACCAGTCAAAATGGCTATCATCAAAAATTCCACACACAATAAGTGTTGGAAAGTATGTGGAGAGAAGGCAAGCTTCCTACACTGTTTGTGGGAATGTAAATGGGTACAGCCACTATGAAGAACAGTATGGAAGTTCCTTAAAACCCTAAAAATAGAGCTAATGTATGACCCTGCAGTCTCACTCCTGGGCATATATCCAGAGAAAAGCATGATCCAAAAGGATGCATGCACCCCAGTATTCTTTGCAGCACTTTTTACAATAGTCAAGACATGGAAGCAACCTGAATATCCATTGATAGAGGAACGGATAAAGAAGACGTGGTACATGTATAAATGGAAGGTTATTTAACCATTAAAAAAATGAAATAACGTCATTTGTAGCAACATGGATGGACCTAGAGAGTGTCATATTGAGTGAAGTCAGAGAAGGAGAAATATCATATTGCATCCCTTATATATGGGATCTAAAAAAGAAATGATATAGAAAAAAGATCTACTAGGCGCCAAGTTTTGCTTATTGATTTATTTGTCTCATTTCCTCAAAGCAAAGATGAGCACATTTTTGTGTATTCTCCTCTTAAGGCTTTTGTTGAGGACCTTTGCTTTGCTAAAGTCGAAAACTGTGTTAGTCTCATGTTTTATTCATTTATCATACACATATATTTTTAATATTATAAATACAATGTGTATGTATTTTTCTATAGATTAGGGTTGCTTTCTAAGTGATAAAGTGTTAAGCTGATACTTTCTTGAATATAATTATCATTTAAGAAACTAGATGGTTTAGAAAAATTCTCGGTTCATTATATAGAATTCATGGAATACATGAGAGTTGCTAGAGCACAGAAATTGGTCATGTTTCAATTTCTAAGAAAACGAGTCAGACAAATTTAGACTCCTTCATCTCCAGATAAGTAACTGAAATTGGTTCTGGCATATGGGGCAGAATTTTTTACAAGACTGATTTTTAGAAAAGGAAAAGTTGATCACTAAGATTTAGAGTAGGCTCACTATGATCACATCATGTGGTCAAACATCACTTTTTTTATTCTGAATGAGTTACTCTGTGCATGCTAAGTCGCTCTAGTCATGTCTGACTCTGCCACCCCATGAACTGTAGCCCACCAGGCTCCTTTGTCCATGGGATTTCTCAAGCAAGAGTACTGGAGTGGGTTGCCATGCCCTCCTCTAGGGAATCTTCCCCACCCAGGGATTGAAACCATGTCTCTTAAGTCTCCTGAATTGGCAGACCGGTTCTTTACCACTCTACTGATAAGATTTTTGAAATATTGCAGACACTATGCATCTGGGTTTTAGGAAGATGTACATCAGAGTTACCTATGTTCTCCGTGTCAGTGAGGGCAGGTTTGTGAACTGAGTGATAATCCTGTTAGGTAGATCTTTGAAGGTTTGAATCATTAACTATAAACAGTGTCATTAATTAATGCCAACTTGATGGAAACTTTAGTCTGGCTCAGTATATTAATTCGCAGAGAAGCTTAATGACATACTAATAAAATTGAGGATATTAGAAGCTGGAAGGGTTAGTTCATATCTTGAATAAGGACACATCCAGAAATAACTCAACAGAAATAAATGGCAGATAGAAAAGAAAGCTTAAGAAGAATGTCACTTACGTAATATTTTCAAATAATAGATGTGAAAGAGGGAATGAGTTAAGTCTAAAAGTTACCAGAGGAAGATATAGGACTGACAAATAGAAGTTTCAGGAAAATATAGTTTGGTTCAGTGAAAGAAAGACATTGCCAACTTGTATGGAAGCCCACTCCAGTATTCTTACCTGGGAAATCTCTGGACAGAGGAGCCTGGCAGGCCTCAGTAAATGGGGTCACAGAAGAATTGGACACGGCTTAGCAACTAAACAACAACAAAAGCTGTCTGCAGTTGAAATGTACTGTCTCAAGAGGTGCCCAACAAGGTATTCCACTCTCAGTGAGCCCAGGGACCACGGGGTGAACACTTGGCCAGTATGTGTCACTAGGTAGATCTTTGAAGGTTTGAATCACGAATCATTTAGTGTCCAGTTCCTTAATGGTAATAAGGCAGCAGGATAGATGATGTGATAGCTCCAGTGTTTAGAGGAACCCTTTGCTACTTGCACTCTCACAAGACTTGATTGACTTCAAGTTCTTTGAGATAGAGACTTGACAATCATCCATGTGGCTTGTAGTACCTGATGTAATATTTTGTCCATCACAAATAGTGAATAGATAAATGAATGAAATAATAGACACTATACTTTCTTCCCTAGGAGTTAGGACATCCGAAGGTCTTGAGGACACTGTGTATAACCTGTGTTTATACAGCATGGGACACACTAGAACTTCAGGTGTTCTTGCTCTCTTCTTGGGTGGTATTATGCCAAGTTTATTTTTGTCTGGATATATCCAAGTTACTTTGTTTAACCTTATTTATTGGAGGCAATCTAGTAGTCACTGGGAATGTTTATTCATCTTTATATCCCAAATGCCTGATTTACAGTTGGTTCTCGATAATGTTGAATTGCTTCCTGACTATACAGTAGAAAGGCATGCTTGCGTGCTCAGTTGTGTCTGACTCTTTTTGACCCCATGTACTGTAGCCGCCAAACTTTTGTGTTAATAGGATTTTTTCAGGCAAGAATACTGGAGTGGGTTGCCATTTCTTCCTCCAGAGAATCTTCCCAACCCAGAAATCTAACCCAGGTCTCCTGCATTGCAGTCATATTCTTTATCATTTGAGCCATCAGGGAAGCCTCCAGTACATTAGAGCTTAGTTTTAAAAGATGAGTCAGAGCTCTGCAACAAGGAGGGGTATATTATTTGCAGAAAGCATCATGAACCAAGAGGTGCAGCATAGTGTCATTTGGATCAGGTAAAATACCCTTGTAACTGGATGATAAAGTGTGATGGGGATGAGGCTATAAGACAGAATGGTACAGATATAACATTGTTAGCATAGCTGAGACTATAGAAGAAGGGTCCTAAGTGCTGTGCCAAAGAATGCATCATGGGCCTCTGAGGACGGTGGAAGCTCATCTATCTCATGGACAGCTCTAAATTTTTAGTCGTTCTACTTTAGGACAACTCTAAACCCTTATGAGAATTTTCTATCATCACTGGATCATATTCTTCAGGGACTGTTGGAATGGGATGGAAAACTTACAAGGGAGTATTCACGTGGTACCACATGTTGAGATCAAACTTTCATTCTTGGGCGCAGAAGCTAACATTCCAGATATTTGTGCACACAGTTTACATCTGGATTTTTCTTTCAAATGTATAAAGGGCCGAGGTAGATATGTTTACTTAAGAAGTTATGTTATCGTCTGTGCCGTTTGGAAACTTGAGTTTGCAGTGGAGCCTTAATGCTTAGATGCTGAGAGAGACAGAGGTTATGGGGCTAGTGACAAAGTCTCTTTTGTTAGGCAGCTGCCATACTCTCTGAGCCTAAGTGGATTCTTCCTAAAATGTGCTTCCCCAAGTGGCTACTTGTACTGCCTATCCAGTTGGTTAATTTTCAATGGATGTCAGCATTTGCTGCTGAGTTGATCTGGAAAGCGCTCTAATTCAAGTCTTCGTATGTATTACTGTTCCCTGATGATAATGGTGATAATTTTGATGGTGGCTTCAGATTTAACAAAGTAATTTAAGTAAATTGCTTTCTAAAGGAGAGAAAGAGAAAGAGAGCATGCATCCGGTGTGGCTGTTAGACATGTGGAGTTTCTTCTTGGGGAAGTTGCATTCAATTGCATGTGTATTTCATATACTGATGAACTTAGCTCCCAGCTGGGAGCTAGGAAATTATTTTCTGGTCTGCTGTCATTGTGGTTTGTGCCTTCCTTAAAGCTTTTTGATTCTTTCTCATTTACTAATGATAATATTCGTCCTCTAGATTAATAAGGCTGTACAAGGGCCTGGGTCTTGCTTATGCTTTCTCCATTCCTCTCTTGGACAATATGAGCCTTGGACAACTCGAGCCTTCATTTCTTGCAACTTGCGCTGTTTTCTCCTACCATAGCTTTTATGCATCTATTCCCTCTACTGGAAATGGAATGTGTTTTTCTTTCTTTTTCCTGTTACTGAGTCAAAGGTTGTACTTCTCACCTCACAATAGGCTGATACATTGAGAAATGAGTTCTTGGGGCAAGGGATAATGAAATGACTATTTGGTAAGTCAGCGGACTGAGAAGATGATGGACTAGTGTCCCAAAGAACCATCTTGCCCAGGGTTTGAATAGTTTCTTTTGTAGAACAAAGAGGAGGAGGTGAAACGGTAAAGTAAAAAGAGGCGATCAATTGTGCAAATATTTCCTGGTTCCTACCAGACTCTGGAGGGACTGTGTGGACGTCACCCTTCCTGCAGCTTTTCACAGGTGGGCCTGGTCAGAATGTTTCCTGTGAGCTAAACCAGCAGTCCCTGCTCTTTTTGGCACCTGGGACTAGTTTCATGGAAGACGGTTTTTCCACAGACTTGGATGGGGAGGGGGTGTTTGGGGACGCTTCAAGCGCATTGTATTTATTATACTGCTGCTAATATTACGGGAGCCAGAGTGAAGGAGATAATGCAAGTGACGGGGAGCAGCTGTAAACACAGGAAAAGCTTCACTCTCATGCCTACCCGCATTGCTCACCTCCTGCTATGCAGCCCATGCCCAGTTCCTAACAGTCCTGAACTCGTCCTGGTCCGTGGCCAGGGGTTTCTGGACCCTTGAGCTAAGCAAAGGTATTTTGGCATAACACTCAGGCATGAGAGGCAGGATTGCTGAAGGTGGCTCATTATATATAGTTTAAGCTATAGGCAATATCACTTTAGTGATTAAAGGGGAAAGCAAAAGCGATAGAATACAAAGGCTAAAGTAAAAGAAGCAGAGTCAGATTTGCTCTTCCCTGTATACCTCTGGTTACTCCCAGCTCTCCTATAGGTTTCAACTCAGTGGACATTACTTGGAAGAATTCTATTTTGAGCTCTTGCCTATGTCAAATCCTGCTATAAGGCCATATACCTTTGATATAATTGTACTTACTTTGATATAATTGTACTTAATTGTCAATTACAATTTTACATTAATTTTATATGATTTGGTTAACGTCTTACTTTTTTACTAAAATGTGGAAAACCTGTCAATCTTGTTCATTGTGGGTCTCGGTGCTGTTCAGTTCAGTTACTCACTTGTGTCCGATTCTTTGCAACCACATGAACTGCAGCATGCCAGGCTTCCCTGTCCATCACCAACACCCAGAGCTTGCTCAAACTCATGTCCATAGAGTCAGTGATACCATCCAACCGTCTCATCCTCTGTCATCCCCTTCTCCTCCTGCCTTCAATCTCTTCCAGCATCAGGGTCTTTTCCAATGAGTCACTTCTTCATATCAAGTGGCCAAAGTATTGGAGTTTCAGCTTCAGCATCAGGCTTTCCAATTATTCTTCAGGACTGATTTCCTTTAAGATTGACTGGTTTGATCTACTTGCAGTCCGAAGGATCCTCAAGAGTCTTCTCCAACACCACAGTTCAAAAGCATTCTTTTGAATTCTTCACCACTCAGCTTTCCTTACAGTCCAACTCTCCCATCCATACATGACTACTGGAAAAACCATAGCTTTGACTATGTGGACCTCTGTTGGCAAAGTAATGTCTCTGCTTTTTAACATGCTGTCTGGGTTTGTCATAGCTTTTCTTCCGAAGAGTAATCATCTTTTATTGTCATGGCTGCGGTCACCATCTGGAATGATTTTGGAGCCCAATAAAATAGTCTGTCACCATTTACATTGTTTCCCCATCTATTTGCCATGAAGTGATGGGATCAGATGCTATGATCTTTGTTTTCTGAATGTTGAGTTTTAAGCCAGCTTCTTCACTCTCCTCTTTCACTTTCATCAATAGGCTCTTAGTTCCTCTTCACTTTCTGCCAGAAGAGTGGTGTCATGTGCATATCTGAGGTTATTGATATTTCTCCTGGCAATCTTGATTCACACTCTAGGATGTCTGACTTTCGGTGAGTGATCACATCATTGTGATTATCTGGGTTATTAAGATCTTTTTTTTATAGTTCTTCTGTGTATTCTTGCCACCTCTTAATATCTTCTGCTTCTGTTACATCCATAGTGTTTCTGTTCTTTATTATGCCAGTCTTTGCATGAAATGTTCCCTTGGTATCTCTAATTTTCTTGAAGAGATCTCTAGTCTTTCCCATTCTACTGTTTTCCTCTATTTCTTAGCATTGATCACTTAGGAAGGCTTTCTTATTTCTCCTTGCTCTTTTTTGGAACTCTGAATTCAGATGGATATATCTTTCCTTTTTTCCTTTGCCTTTTGCTTCTCTTCTTTGCTCAGCTATTGGTAAGGCCTCCTCAGACATCCTTTTTGTCTTTTTGCATTTCTTCTTCTTAGGGGTGTTTTAGTGCTTAATGGTATAGCACGATGCTTACCAGAGAAAAGTGCTCAATTATTGTTTTATAAATGAATGAATGATATTATATTTAAATATTCTTGGTATGTTATTTTCCTGGTAAAAAAATAATTGGTCAATATTTTGTCTTATTCTGAATAAATGTTTCATTGTCCATTCTGTAGCAAACTCTTTTCCTTCCAGTAATGACTGCATATTAGAATATTTATTAGACCTTTGTGGTTTTAGAAAGCCAGGCAACAAAGGTGAAAATGGTGAAGCTTGAAGCCAGGCAAATCTGATTTTAAATCCTTGCTCTGCAAGTTAGCTTACCAGCTTTTGTGATCTCTGCAATGTATTAATATCTTAACTTCTTTCAGCCTGTTTTTCCACCAAATAAAATGAAGCTAAAATCTTTGCTTCAAAAATTAATATCTTAACTTCTTTCAGCCTGTTTTTCCACCAAATAAAATGAAGCTAAAACCTTTGCTTCAAAAATGTATTGATGTCTATAAAAATTTAAGATGTCCCCAATTTTAAATAAGAAATATCAATTGCCAATATTGTATTCACACAAGTACACAGATATTCTCTGGATCATTATTAGTATAAGTATGAAACTAAACAGTAAACATTGAGAAAAATAGTGTAAATGATGTAATGTCTATTGTATGGAACATTATGTAGCCATGAAAGAGAATGTGAATGAATTAGAAGTGAAATTAGGTATGGGAAAGTGAACTTGATATGAGGAACACAAATAAATTAGATATGAGGAGATGTCCAGGATATAGTATACAATGAAATCTTTCAGAAGGGTATAAAAAATGCACACAAATACACACGCATAGAAAATTTCTGGGAGATATTCAGAGAACCAGTAATAATTGCTGCATGCTTGCATGCATGCTAAGTTGCTTTAGTAGTGTCCAATTCTTTGTGACCCCTTAACTTTGGAAATTTTAATGAGTGGTCCAGCTGGTTGGTGAATGTGGGTAGTATTTTTTTTTTCAGTTTATAGTTTTCTTTACTGTTTTTATTTGTAATAAAAACATATATTGCTGATAATTTTTTTTAAGTCTTAAGATACAATATTGTCCTTTTAGGTTCTTGTAGAAAGAAAATCATGTGAGAAAAGTGTCTAGTTCCTACTAATGAGTTAAATACTCACTTTAAAGGAGATAGACCTTCTAAAATGTACTTACCAGAGGGTTTCCCAGTTTGGAAGAGTTTCACCAGTCTCTGCTTCCCTGAGTAGCCTGGTGACCATTTGCTATGAAGTCTCGAATTTACCTATGTAAATTGGTAACATGTGCCCAGCCCTTCTCCTTGAGAGTGAAAAGAGGAAAAGTGTCCTTTATTCATTCCAGGAGGTAAAAGTCTCTAGGCTGGTTCTCCTGAGCCCTGATGATTACAAACATATTTTATGCTGAAAATTGCAGAAGTTCATTTTCAGAGTTGTCCCTACTTGCTCTCTGACTAAGTTGTATAATTTCCTAATAAAAAACAAAAACAACAAGAAGAAACATTAATGGCAAAAAGGGAGGGTAACATGAGTGCTGGAACCAAATACTTAGAAACAGACCAAGTGGAAGAAGCCTCCATCTTTGGACTCGTGAAAGTCCAGTCTTTATTGTCATGTCATGGTGTGTGGTTGAACTGCGTGTTTGTTTTTCTTATCTGTCTCTGCAGAAGCCTAACTTCGAATCTTTTCAAAGCATAATGCTTCCCCACCATAAATACATGGTCATTCCTTTGCTACTTGAGCCTGGGTTTCTTTCACTTGTATTCAGTGATATATGAAAACTGCCTTTCATTAGAAACATCATCTTTGTTGTTGTTAAGCTCTGCCCTTAAACATGAGCTGACCTCATATGAACGCTAATGAGTTCAAATCATTCTGGAGCTATTTGGTGAGGTCTAAGATGTTTTTTTTTTTCTCTGCAGGTTTCTGGGTTTGATGTTTTCTGGAAAATTAGTAATTGATCTGATTTCCCTTAACTTCTCTCAAGCCAGCTTTTGCATCACAATATACATATATTTTTCCGTCTCATGTAATAGCATTTATTAGTGAATCTGACAAAACTCTGGATAAAAACACTGCATTTTATCCTGGTTAACAGCCTGTTTTTTTTTTTTTTTGGCCAAGTCACTGTATACCAGCCTCATTTTTACTGCCTCTATTCTTGAAAACAGTAAGCACTCATAGCTTTAGAGTTCTACATGGTTCCACAGACTGACACATTGTCAAGTGGTTTTGATTGACTGCTTTTCACTTGGCAAACTAAAGGTAATAAAAAGAAGTTCACGGTGTAGACGTATGCATGGAGGGGAGCAATTTCTGAGGGCATGTGTGTGTACAAACTAAATCTTTGAACTCCCGCAGAGCCAGTATCCAGGACTCTAAAACTGGAACAGATTGATTTATCTGTGACAGTGTACTTCAGCCAAACCTCTGAGCTGGTTTGTTGGCAAATCCTAACACATGGCCTTTTAATAAGAGATACATTAATAACTGCAATTATGAGTAATATAGCAGGATAGGTTGTGTTCTTTTTATCCTGAAAAGGGATTGGAGTTGGTCACTCAAGAAACAGATATTTGTCAGATATGGTGTGCTCATGTTTGACATGCTGAATGGTATGTACTTGGAAAAAATGTGTGTTTTGTGTGTGTGTGTGTTTTATGCTTTGTTTTTTTCATGCTCTGTAGTATCACAGTAAGCATTGCACACTTCACACCCAGATCATTGTCATTCTATACCAACTGTCCTGTGAAAATCTACAAAATAAACAGTGATGGTATCTATTATCTTTTTGCTCTTTGAGAGAAAAGACCACAATGAAACAAAGTAATAATTCTTCACAAAAAGATCAAACAGGAGTGATGGTACAGTTTCTGGAATATAGGGCACCATTCACAAACTGATTAAAGTCAAATACAAATTCTTGTCCCAGCCTGCACTGAACATGTTTCTTTACCTGCTAGAATCCACACCCCCTTCTCGTAGTTTCTGAGTCTCTTCTGTGGCCCTTCCGTGGCTCCTGCAAGTGACAGCCATCTTATCAAATGACCTATCCCCACTCCTTGCCATGATTAATTGATAGGGTAAAGCCCTGATCAAATGTAAGCTAGTCTTTCATTGGACAGAGGTCAATCAGGTTATTACTTTTAAGAAATTGAATATCCAAAGACCATCTAGTCAGTGATGAACCCCCAAAATTGGAATGTGATCTACATAATGGTCTGTGTTGGGGACCACACTGGACATAAACATAGCATGTATGTACTAGAAAGTGATGGATGAGATGGGATGAGCAAGCAAAGAGGGCGAGGTGGATATTATAGAAGCACAACTGAGAGAGAGAGAGCTGGCAGGTGTGACCTTGAGGTTTGACATTCTCCTGTAGTTTCTCTAAGACCGTGCTTGACATTGTTGTATCTACCTAGTAAACTCCTAGTTTACCTGAGCTACCTGGAGTGAGTGTTTGTTTCCTGTAACCAAAAGAGTCTTGATGAGAGCATTCCATTTTACAAATATAATCTTATGTTCATGACTATAATTTGGAGTTTATTTCTGTACTCACTATGTAGTATAAGATCATTCTAAAGAAAAACCTCTGAGACAATCAAAAGACTGAAAGGGAGTCAGCATTAGGGTGTGGTCAACACAGTCAGGGTCCCAATACGGGAAATGTTTTTCAGACGGAATGTTATAGTCTAGAGTAAACATGGATGTGTTCACCGGTTTCTTGATTATCAGAACCAGATGGCATTCTTGAAAAGCATTATTTTCATTCAAATAAGCAGCCTCACTTAACCAAACCTGAAGGGGATAAATGAAATCCTTTAACTCAATGTATACTTAGAGTATGAATGAGGAACTCAGATAATTCATGTGAGAAGCAACCTTATAGGTGATTGAGATAAATTAAGGAAGTTTGAGAAATATTATTACACCTTTAAAGGGAGAATGATTTTGCCTCCCAACAAAATACCCCCTTGATGTTAGTATCAGGTTCTACCACAAACTGTACCATTTCCTTCAGTTTTCTCTATGGATAGCAGTGATTAATTTGTCCCATGGCACTCAGATACCTTGCTTCTTTCTTCTTATGAATCATATAAATCTGATTCATCCTCTTCTCAAGAGTCTGGAAAAATAGCACCATCCTGAAAGTTTAGGGAAAGGTTTTGTTAAGTTCATAGGAGTTAGAACTTAGATGCATATTTTCCAAGCTCACATGAATCATTTCAAGTTAGGGCCCTGTTTTGTTCTAAATCTGGCCGTGGAGCGCTTTTGCTCAGCTATGTGACCTGGGACAGATACTTAACTTCTCAATTTGTCTGAATTCATCAATGGTTATCATGAGTATCAAAGATCCTCTTATCCCTCATGGTTTCACATGATAGTAAAGCCCACTCCCTTACTATGATACCCACGAGATTTTCTCAGAGTAACATCTTCTGTTTCTTTTTAACCAATGAATCCCCTTTCCAGTTTGGGATGATTGTTCTTTTCTACCCCAACTGCACTGAAAGGCAGAAGCTGTTTGCTTCTTTGTAAGGAAAATTCAACCCTTTCAAATACCGTGCTGGAATCTCCTTCTTGGAGTGATAATGGAAGAAAATATTAGTGAAGAGTTATCTCTCTCCTATAAAATGTCCTAGGACAAATATTGCTACTAATACATTCCAGCACAAAAATGTATATATAAAAAAGGAATCTTGTGGTTTTTTTTCCTGTGTTAAACTTGAACTTTCAGCTTTTCTTACCAAACACAATTCATCTCTGTTCTATGAATACATAGTTTTAATTTGGCACTTTTATTCTCCATATTAAGTATAAGGATAGCACAGGAAGATAAAGTAATTTTTCTCCAAACAAAATGGAAGTAAAGCAGTAATAGGCAACTGAGAAAGAATGTCCTTCTGAATAGAAGTTAATCAAGTCTACAGCCCTTTTTTATCATTTTTTTCCCTTACTGAATCTTAGCCAAAAAACATTCAAGACAGCCAAAAGTTTCATTTCTGAGTAGAAAAGAAAAAAAAATTAGAAGCATTTCTCCAAAACAAAAAGCATAGAAAATCAACTAATGATTTTTGCCAAAATTGATGACCAAATATATTGGGCAAGCTATTTTTTTCATGTTTCATGGGTTATGAATAGATGCATTTTGCATAACTGAGAACATATGCCATTCTTAAGTAGCTTGAAAGAAAACCACTAAAATTAGTTTTGATTTTGTATTGCATATGATCTGGATCTGGAAATTCAAGCCAGTCCTTTCCCTATGACCTGGGTATGAGCAACTTATTCTTCCTGAGACAGTATTTCATGCAAGGCATCAGAGTTGCCTCCTCTACCAACACAGGTTGCTCAGTCAAAGAAGCAAAGGTTTCAGACCACCAGCTAAGTTCTGTCTGAAATGACCTTTCCTTTCTCTTACTGGGGAGCTGGAAAGGCAAATATATTCTTATTTGTTTCTCAGTTTTAAGACTAGGTATTACTATTCTATTCCTCTTTGTCCAAAATGGCAAATTCTGGTAAATTTTCTCTCAGGAAATATCCTGGTGTCAATTTGGAACAAGAATTTGCATTTGTGTCTAAAATCCTAGATGTTACTGTTATACGCTGAGAACCACTGCTCTATGAATAGGGTTTCCCAGGTAGCACTAGTGGTAAAGAACTCACCTGCCAATGTAGGAGACATAAGAGAAGTGGGTTTGATCCCTGGGTCAAGAAGATCTCCTGGAGGAGGGCATGGCAACCCACTCTCGTATTCTTGCCTGGAGAATCCCATGGAGCAGGGAGCCTGGTAGGCTACAGTACACAGAGTCCAAATGAGTTAGACATGACTGAAGCGACTTAGCATGCATGCATGCTGTATGAATAAGAGCAATTGGTTCTAATCCCAGACTGTGACATTACATAACTCATTTGACCCATTAGTCTCACTTTCTTCATCTGTACAATAAGAATAATTCCTAGCTGGGTACCTCATAAGCATGTGAGGACCATATTAATCAATAAATGTAATAACTTTTGACTTCCAGGCAACTATAACCTGTGACACTGATAATTCAAACACTATTAAAGTAGTTCCCCATTATCTGTGGTTTCAGTTACCTGTGGTCAACTGCAGTCTGAAAATACATTAAATAGAAAGTTCCAGAAATAATGTGTATTTTAAATTGCATGCTTAAGTAGCATGCTCAGATCTCTAGCCTTCCTGCTCAGGAAGTGAATCATTCTTTTATCCACCATATGCAGGCTGCATACCTGTATACACTACTCAGCCATTGGTTACTTAGTAACTGTCTTGGTTATCAGATCAACTGTTGAGGTATCTCAGTGCTTGGGTCATGTTATCCTTATTTTACTTAATAGTGACCCCAAAGGGCAAGAGTAGTGATGCTGGCAGTTCTTTTTTGTTTTTTTTTTTAGTGATGATGGAATTTCTCGTCATTTATTTATTTATTTGGCTGTGTCGGTTCTTAGTTGTGTTATGGGGAATCTTTCAGTACATCACACGGATTTTCTAGTTGTAGTACGTGGGCTCAGTAGTTGCAGGATGTGGGCATAGTTGCTCTGCAGCATATGAGATCTTAGTTTTCCAACCAAGGATTCAACCTGCGTCCTCTGCATTACAAGGTAAATTCTTTACCACTGGGCTACCAGGGAAGTCCCCTGATATTTTCTTACTGTGCCTACTTTACAGATGAAACTTTATCATAGGTATGTAGAAGAAAAAATATGTATATGTTTTGGTACTATCTGTGGTTTCAGACATTCTCTGTGGGTCTTAGAATATATCCCTCAGAGATAACGGGGAGTACTGTGTATTGGTTTTGTACACAATATAAAAATGTTAATTAGTTCCAAAAACGTCAATTGACTTTGTTGTCAGTATTTGACATCTATTTTATGATAAGGGTTTCCCTGGTGGCTTAGACGGTAAAGAATCTGCCTGCAGTGCAGGAGACCTGGGTTCGATCCCTGGGTCAGGAAAATCCTCTAGAGAAGGGAATGGCTACCCACTCCAGTATTCTTGCCTGAAGAATTCCGTGGACAGAGGAGCCTGGTGAGTTACAGTTCCAGGAGGTTGCAAAGAGTTGAACACGACTGAGCCACTGACAACACATTGTGTGATAAACTTCTTCCACCTCCCCATTACTTTGAAATGAGGGAACTGCTTCCCTCATTTGTGCATTCTGAACACAAATTTGTGCATTCTGGACACAGATTTTGGCCGGAGTATAGATGTTAAGTCTTCCCAAGTGACTGAGTGGTAAAGAATCCATCTGCAATGCAGGAGATGTGGGTTTAATCCCTGGGTTGGGAAAATCCCCTGGAGAAGGGAAGAGCTACCCACTCTAGTATTCCTGCCTGGAGAACTCCATGGACAGAGGAGCCTCGTGGGCTACAGTCCATGAGGTCTCACAGAGTTGAATGCGACTGAGCAACTATACAACAAAAAATAGATATTAAATTATATAAAAAAAAAAAACAGGTTCCTTTGAGTTCTATAGGATTCCAGTATAACTTATTTGAATTAACAACCTACATAAAGTGGCAATGTGACAATCAGAAAGGGATTGGAAAGTCTTTACCCTAGCAGAGTTCCTTTGGGCAAGAGGCTCCCCGGTGTGAACATAATCCTGGACAACTTCAGTCAAGGCAACCGTACCTCCTAGTTTGCCTTGTTTGGTTGTCTCAGTTTGAGCCTGTTGTTCTGACATACCTAATGCTCTCTTTGGGCTTCCCTTTATAGCTCAGTTCTCGAAGAGCTGGACACGACTGAGCGACTTCACTTTCACTTCTCACTTTCATGCATTGGAGAAGGAAATGGCAGCCCACTCCAGTGTTCTTGCCTGGAGAATCGCAGGGACGGGGGAGCCTGTTGGGCTGCCCTCTATGGGGTCACACAGAGTCGGACACGACTGAAGTGACTTAGCAGCAGCAGCAATAGCAGCATAGCTCAGTTGGTAAAGAAAGTGAAAGTGAAGTCGCTCAGTCGTGTCCAACTCTTTGCGACCCTGTGGACTGTAGCCTACCAGGCTGCTCTGTCCATGGGACTCTCCAGGCAAGAATACTGGAGTGGGTTGCCATTTCCTTCTCCCGGGGTTTTTCCCGACCCAGGGATTGAACCCGGGTCTCCCGCATTGGAGGCAGACGTTTTAACCTCTGAGCCCCCAGGGAAGCCCTACAGAAGCAGTTGGTAAAGAATCCACCTGCAATGCAGATGACCCCAGTTCGATTCCTGGTCGGGAAGATCCCCTGGAGGAGGGATAGGCTACCCACTCTAGTATTCTTGGGCTTCCCTTGTGGCTCAACTGGTAAAGAATCCACCTGCAATGTGGGAGACCTGGGTTGCTGTCTTTACTTTCAAGAGTATCCTGTTTAGATAATACATTTTAGAGTCTCCTAAACTCTAGGCAACTAGCTTTGAATATTTCCATTTTCATGGGCAGTTCACTCCTAGAAGGTAGGAATGAATCTGACTTTCTTTTTCTGATGACGTTAGTTTTTTACATTCTAAATTCCCTTGTTTTGATTTCATTTCTACCAAATAATTTTCTGATCCCCATATTTTATAGTTTAGTTTCCTTAGGGCATGAGATGGCTATTTTCATTAAAAGATTGCTCAGAAATGCATGTTGCATGAGAGCATGAGACTCCAAGGGTACTTACTGGGGAAATAGACAGAGGGTTGTGTGAACGTCATGGCAGTCTACTTCCATAGGGCCCTGGGCACATTCACGTATCCGATGGGATCTGTCAGTTAGGCACCACCTGTCAGTTCAGTTCAGTTCAGTCGCTCAGTCGTGTCCAACTCTTTGCGACCCCATGAATCGCAGCACGCCAGGCCTCCCTGTCCATCACCAACTCCCGGAGTTCACTCAGACTCACGTCCATCGAGTCAGTGATGCCATCCAGCCATCTCATCCTCTGTTGTCCCCTTCTCCTCCTGCCCCCAATCCCTCCCACCATCAGAGTCTTTTCCAATGAGTCAACTCTTCGCATGTGGTGGCCAAAGTACTGGAGTTTCAGCTTTAGCATCAGTCCTTCCAAAGAAATCCCAGGGCTAATCTCCTTCAGAATGGACTGGTTGGATCTCCTTGCAGTCCAAGGGACTCTCAAGAGTCTTCTCCAACACCATAGTTCAAAAGCATCAATTCTTCGGTGCTCAGCCTTCTTCACAGTCCAACGCTCACATCCATACATGACCACTGGAAAAACCATAGCCTTGAGTAGATGGACCTTTGTTGGCAAAGTAATGTCTCTGCTTTTGAATATGCTGTCTAGGTTGGTCATAACTTTTCTTCCAAGGAGTAAGTGTCTTTTAATTTCATGGCTGCAGTCACCATCTGCAGTGATTTTGGAGCCCAAAAATCAGTGGTCCCTAAATGCTGGAACACTTAAACTGAATTTGATGCTTTGGGAGATAATGGAGCCTACTCCCTACAATATCCTTAATGCATGTCCCAGGAGGTGAGGTGGACAGTCTTGGCTAGCAGCCATGCTCAAAGCTGGCTTGCCCTAAAGACAGAAGACACATGCACACTGAAGTCTTAAGAATTTTGAAGTACTTAAAGTACTCAATGCAAGAGAGTGTTTTAATTAAAAAATAAAATGCTTGGCATAGCACCTCTATATCTATGAAGAGAGAAAGTTCTTGTTATGAAATCACAAGCACTTCTGACACGTGATAGTTGTTTTTTAATAACTTCATAAAAAATTAAATAATGTTCAGCTATTGACTTCAGTGTTTCAGAGCCTGATCCCTAACAAGTTTTCAAGTAGTTGGTTAAATGTAGTTCCAGACAATACTATTGCTAAAAATGAATTCCACATTTATCTCACTTGCTGATATCTGCAGTGTTATCTGGATGTATTCTTAAGTATTTTCCATGTGGAGAATGTAAGATATCATTGGAATTGACCATTGTTAAAACATGAGATAGATAATTTCATGTATATGTTATATATATATAATGAGTATATATCTCATGCTCCAATATAGAATGTTTGTAACTCATTTTCCAACTTGTGCTGCTCTAGTTAGAAACACATTTTTGTTTGTTTGTTTTTACTCTAGCCTGGAAAGCACTAATTCATCTACAAGTAGTGACAGAATAACAGAATCAAAATGTTAGAGACCATCCAGGTTTCACTGCTGGAGTTGTCAAGTCACCAGAGACAATTTCATTGTTATTCAAACATGTTTTTCACATATAGTTTTTAAAACAAATTTTTGGATATATATTTTTTCTTGGATTCTTTTAAAATTACGAGCTCTTATAAATTTTTAAAAATTTGTTTTATTTTTAGCTGTGCCGAGTCTTTGTCGCGGTGCAGGCTTTTCTCTGGTTGTGGTGATGGGCTCTCGTTACCATGGCTTCTCCTGTTGCTGAGGATGGGCCCTGGGGCGTGAGGGCTTCAGTAGTTGTGGCCCATAGGCTCAGCTCTTGGGCTCTAGGGCACAGGCTCAGTACTTGTGTTGAACAGGCTTGGTTCCTCTGTGACATGTGGGATCTTCCCAGACCAAGGATCAAACCCATCACACATAGTTTTAACATAGGGCTTTCACATCTAAAGCATAAAGAGCATTGTGAAATTTCTCCAATAGGGTCTTGAGGTTTAAATACATTATAATTAGACTATTCATTTATATTATTAATATAATTTGTAAACATTTTTCTCATTTGGTATGTGTAGACCCAAAGTTAAATGGTAAAATCATCAAGAATATAAGAAGCTTGAGGAAGGAAAAATGAACAAGAAAGGATTTGTGGGTATAATGATGGAAAAAATACTCTTTGGAAAATAACTTGATTGTTTTAGAAAGCATGATAAACATACTAGCAAATTGGAGTTTGGCCAGCTGCTCTGTGGAAATACTTTAAAATAGAATTTGTGTTCTTAGCTAAAATCTCAGCTCACACCCTCTCTAACCTTGCAAAAAGAAACCAGCTCTTAAATAGCATCTGTAACCCAGAACCCAGAAGTAAATCATCGAAATATTGAAACATATACAAGTAATAGAGAAATAAGCCAGATTTCATGAGAGATTTTTTCAAGAAAATATAAAAAATAGCAAGGGACCGATTCTAATACCTTCTGACCTTAAATATCACACTAACAAGTGCATATAAAAGTTCAAATTGGTGCTTGCCAGATATTCCTTTTATAGAACAGTATGGGTAAGGAGGTTGTGAAAAGCACACTTGGCCAAATAACTAAACAGGGGCATTAGGCATTTTTTGCACATTTGGATAATGCGTGAAAACATTTCCAACTTTAAAGCTATCTTTACACCTTCCTCTGTGTTGAGACTGAGCGTGAATGTGATGCCTTGATGGCGACACATGAGGGTTGGATGGGTCCATTGTGGAGAAATGAGAAGCTGAAAGTGAGATTCTCACATCCTTTTCCTACCTCTCTATAATGAAGGGGTTTGGTGTTTTCAGGGCTGTAAAGTAGTTAAGAGAGGGGACGTGGCATAGTGGCTGAGAATGAAATTCCAAAATGAGACCAACCTGGATTTGACTTCTGGTTCTGTGATTTTTCTGGTGTAAAATCTTGAGCAGGTAATTTACCTCTTAAGAGCCTCAGTTCTCCTGTGGTCAAGTGGGATAATAGTGCCTGCCTCCTAAGGCTGGTATGATAGTTAATCTGTTTGTTCTTGAAAAGCATGTAACACAATGCCTGTAGTGTAGAAACTCTGAGAAAACGTTGGCAGTTAGTAACTGAAGACCTAAAGAAGGTAAAGAATGTGTTTCTGAGGCCACCATGCACGTGGCCCCCCGTCTATCTCAGCAGGTTTTATATGAGATGCTATTATAAACGTTGCCATTGATATATGAAAAACCCTCACTTGCCTGTCATATCACAGGGGCTCAATATATAGTCTGCTGAACAGATATATCACTTTTTACATCTCAGGTCATCTCCTCCAATGTGTAAGAACAGTTATTGACTCTCAGTTTTCTAATCTAATGAGTCCAACACACCTAAATTGAATTACTACATTGCTTTCTTATAGCTATATATTGCTTTTTGAGATTTCTTCTTCTCAAGCAGCCCTCCTCTGTCAGTTATGCCTGATGAAATGTCACTGGTTCTTCAAGAGTCTTCTCAAATGCCCCCTCCTACACTGTAGACTTTGTAGCTTCATGGTGTTATGCACTTTAAATATACCTTGTTTTATTCACCTTTAACACAATCACCTAGCTGCTGAAGCCAGGAACTCTTTCAAATCCATGTCCTCTTCAGTGTGTAAGGAAATGTTTTCACACAAGCATTCAGTATATATTTAAGTGAAGAAATACTTTTACATAACTTAAGGTGATGAAGGATCAGATAAATATCAAAGGAAATATCATCATGAATATTAGGAGATAATTGCTTTGTATAGCCTGGATGGAAAATGCCAGAATGGCCCTGGTAGTAAGTTGAAGGAAACTACCTGCTTAAAGGACTGAAAGGTTGGGACAATGAAAGAACGGACCTCTTAAGGATATAAGGAGAAGATTCGGAATCATGATAGCTTTGGGGTAGACCATAATTAGGCTATTCGAAAAGAATAATAAAATAAGAGTTTCTGTATTTCTATGTCTGGCCCATCAGAGATTCTTAGAAATCCTTCTGTAGTAATTCCACCTGTAGTCATTCTTTCTTCTATAGCTATATTAATTAATATTGCTACATCTATTGAGAATTTACCACGTGTCAGTCACTGATCTGGGTGCTTTACATGTGTTTTTTCTTTCCTTTTTTTTTTTTTCCCACTACAACCTCACAAAGAAGGTATTACTTGGATTCTGATTTTACGTAAGAAAAAACAGAGGTTCATGCAGTAGCGTGGCTAGACCTAGAGACTATCATACTAAATGAAGTCAGGAAGAGAAAGACAAATACCATATGATATCATGTATATGTGGAATCTAAAATATACACAAATGAACTTATTTATGAAACAGACTCACAGACATAGAAAATAGACTGATCATTGCCAAGGAGGAAGCAAGGTGGGGAGTTTGTGATTAGCAGTTGCAAACTATTTTATATAGAATGGACAAATAGTAAAGTCCTACTGTATAGCACAGGGAACTAAATTCAAAATCCTGTGATGAATTACAGTGGAAAGGAATATGAAAAACAGTGTGTGTGTGTATATATATGTGTGTGTGTGTATACATATGTGTGTGTGTGTGTGTATACACACACATGTGTGTGTGTGTGTGTATACACACACATGTGTGTGTGTGTGTGTATATATACACACACACATATGTGTGTGTGTGTGTATGACTGAATCACTGTGGTACAGCAGAAATTAATACAACATTATAAATCAAATATTGGAGAAGGCAGTGGCACCCCACTGCAGTACTCTTGCCTGGAAAATCCCATGGATGGAGGAGCCTGGTGGGCTGCAGTCCATGGGGTCGCGAAGAGTCGGACACGACTGAGCGACTTCACTTTCCCTTTTCACTTTCATGCCTTGGAGAAGGACATGGCAACCCACTCCAGTGTTCTTGCCTGGAGAATCCCAGGGACAGAGGAGCCTAGTGGGCTGCCATCTATGGGGTCGCACAGAGTCGGACACGACTGAAGCAACTTAGCGGCAGCAGCAGCAGCATAAATCAAATATACTTGAATAAAATAAATTTTAGAAAGAAAGAAGTAGAGGTTCAGGCGAGTTTCACCTAAGTTCACAGAGATAGTAAATGGCACAGTCAGAATCTGAATCCAAATCTGTTTGATACCAGAACCGCGTTCTTCATTCATAGGCTGAATACTTTAAAAATAAATAAAAATACCCCCCCCCCCCCACCCACCATGGACAATGACCGTGGCACAGGTGTGTGTAGAAGTAGCTCATTATTCGGGTCACAAAAGTACCACCTTTAACTACTGACTTCCCTTAGGGAATCATTGCACGTCAGAGCTGGGAAGGTGCTAGCAAGCGTTTACAGTAGCTCATGCTGATTTCATGTTGCTTCCCTGGTGGCTCAGCTGGTAAAGAATCCGTCTGCAATGTGGGAGACGTGGGTTTGATCCCTGGGTTGGGAAGATCCCCTGGAGAAGGGAAAGGCTACCCACTCCAGTATTCTGGCCTGGAGAATTCCATGGACTCTATAGCTCATGAGGTTGCAAAAAGTCAGACACGACTAAGCGACTTTCACTTCACTTCACTTCATGTTGTTTTAGAGGAGGTAGTCGAACACCAGGGAGATAAAGTTTTCTGCTTTAGATCAGTGAGTTAGTGGCAAAATTGGGACCAGAATTCCATTCTTCTTCCAGTATACCAGCATAGTTTCTCACAAGGCTGGGATAAATAGCTTTACAGAGTAGTCTTGCCAATCCTAACCTATAAAGTGACAGTGAATGTCACAGTCCACATATCAGATGTTGTTCCAGGTTGCAGTTGTTATTCTCTTACTCTTTCTGCCAGATCCTCTGTTTTTAGACATCACAGCCCATTCTGATAACCTGTGGAGTGTCAGATACAGAGGAAAATAATTCTTCCTTCTTCCAACCCCATGCACTTCCCAAACTTGAGGAATTTATGTCTGAGCTCATGAAAATGCCCTTAAAAACCAACTGTTCAAGAGTCCGAAGTCGGTTTTCTAAACGGCATTACTTGCATGAGCTGCACTCAAAACCCTGGATCCCCCGATCCACATCATTGCCAGCGCAAAATAGTTTTTTTTCCCTCTGTGCCAAAGAGAAAAGAAACAAAAGAGAAGAAAAAAAAATTCAGTGGATAATACAGTAGTTTGGCTTGAAATGAAAAGACTGCTGAATAAGTTGAAAGCTCTGGGAACTGAAATTCGGATAGAATAATAGCTGTGTATTGTAATGGGGAAGGAAAGAGGAAGTGTCCCTGTGTGCAAATGACTGGATAAAGAATTCTTTAATGAGTACACAGAGGAACAAGGACGTGGTGCTGGGAGAAGAGCCGGATAACCCAGTGCAAGTGTCAGAGGCCTGGAGGAAATGTGTCAAAGGCTGAAATTGTGCAAGAGAAGAAAAGCTTTATAAGTATGTTGAGAACAAGATGATAGGAGATGAAGGGATGATGCTACCAGAAGGTCCTTTTAGAAAAAAGTCACACGTGTCTTCCCTCAACACGTGACAGTTTCCCTGTCAGAGGAGGTAAATAATATTAGTTTGGATAGGATCTAATCCTAGTGAGAGAAACTGAAGCCCAAGGATATGAGGAAATTTAAAAACACAACACTGGTGCTTCAGATTCAATTCTGTGAGTGGTTGTAAAATGCTGACATTTTGCTAAGTGCCAGGGATGTCAAGATGAATAAGACACACCTCCTGCCCTCAAGGATTCAGTCTAGGGGGTAAGACAAGCACGACACAAGCTAATTATATAACAGGATGATAAATGCAATATTATATTGATTTCTGGTTACTTTGTAGGGCTTGAAGAATGAGAGAGGAATAAAGAGATTAATTGGCCCAGGGTGATGATTTTTAAAAAGAAACTCATTTACCTGATATATAGATAAATTAGATTAGTAGTTTGATACCCATCATGAGCAATAACCTGGAATCAGTTCATGAAAACATGTGTGTGTGTGTGCGCACATGCTCTGTTGCTCAGTATTGCCTCACTCTTTGCTGCCCCGTGGACTGTGGCTTGTCTTCTGTCCATGGGATTTTCAGGCCAGAATACTGGAATAGATTGCCATTTCCTCCTCCAGGGAATCTTCCTGACCCAGGGCTCAAACACGTATCTTCTGCATTGTTGACATTAATACAAGTTAGAGATGATTCTCAGAATTATTGTGGATTTACCAAGGAAGACTAGACTAATGTAATTTGATTTGCCTTACAAAAAAGCAAATTAGATTGGGAGGCTAGAAACACAGTGCAGACATGCATACCATAGGCCTCATCTCATATGCTGGTTTTCTCTGAGTATTTGACCAGGTCTTCAGTAACACACTTGTTGAATAAGAAGTCCATGGACATGATGCTAATACACTGAGATGGACTTGGAAATGCCAGTGAACTGGTAGCGGTGAGTCAGAAGGGAGGCTTCTGGTTGTGGAGTGTAGATTCTTTACTGTGGTGTGGCTATGGTGATCCTTTCGTTCATGACTTGGACGGTGGGTCAGTAAGGGACAAAGAGCAGACTTAAGCAGGGCAATTTAAGCTGAATTTAATAAAGGGATGACAAGCAGACACATTTTAAGGGAACTAATAACGGGTAGTACAGAGTCTCCCCACTAGTCTGAGATGCTGACGATAAAGATCAGACCATGGAACCCACAGTGAAGCCATAGTAGCCAGCAGAAGGCTCCTGCCCCAGCTAGAGCTTTGGATTACTTTCTCCTTGCATTGCATTTGACCTGCTTATTGGTCCCTGCCCTGTCTTCCTGCAGACACTTACCCACTCTGCCATGTACTTCCTCCTCCCCTGGACTCATTGTCTGTGCGGGGACCGGTAGAAGTCATGTGCTTCTCTGCTTATCAGCTATTTCCTGTCCTTGATTTATTGCTTGTGAAGCCTTTAATTGGTCAGATCTTTCCTGACGTTCTATAATTGTGGCAAAGGCAGTTTCGGTCCCCATCATGCCTGTGAGCATTTGGCACATGTCTTCTGATACACCTGTGAACAAGGAGAAATCTGAGCCTGATGCTGTTACTTGAATGGACTTGGATGGGCTTCAGAATGCTAATTAAGTGGTAGATATCAATAGATAGGGCTCCTGGGGAAGTAATGATAAGATTGCATTTGGAGGAGACTGCTGTCTGAATTCTTGTGTTGGCCTCTCCTATCTTCCTGGTAAATTTCTAAAGGTTTTCTTTCTATTGCTTTGGTAAATAAATTATTCTGAAAACACAGGCCATCAAGATATGCATAATTGTTCCCAAACAAACGTAAGTTTTGCAAGCATTTTTTTAAACAGTCACATCTTTCTTGGGCCAGTATTCAAGGGACGTTTTTCTTATTTGAGGGCACACTAACACACACTTGGTAAAAATTTCCCCGTAAAGAGCAAAGTAAATATTTGTAGAATGTGTCATAGGTACTTGTATAACAAGTAATACTTATGGGGCTAATCAAGACTTGTTAGCAAATTTAATGAGACTTTCAATGTTTTATATGTCAGTCTGAAATGAAGAAAACAAACCATTTTAATTTGATCTAGGAACATTCCCTTTCTTCCATTTTCACTATTTATATCGCCAACGTGAATCTTACAGGTAGACTGAAATTTTAATATCCTTCCTGAATTCGGGAGATGCAAAATAGATGATATTTATTTATAGGTTACTCAGAAAGGGTTTGTTCTCTCTGTCTGCCTGTCTCCCTTACCCTCCATCTCTCTGCCCATTGCCCTTGCTGTGGCGGGTCTCTGTTTCAAAGAATCAAAAGACCCCTTTTAATTTCTCTTTACTTCAAGATGTCCTAAAGGACCCTTCTGGGGTTGAAACACTGTAAGGTTCCCTTACTCTTTCGTTGGTTTTAAACTTACCTGTGTTCAGAGAAATCTGTATGCAGGTCAAGAAGCAGCAGTTAGAACTGGACACGTAATAACAGACTGGCTGCAAATTGGGAAAGGAGTTCTTCAAGGCTGTATATTGTCACCCTGCTTATTTAAATTATATGCAGAATACATTGTGTGATATGCTGGGCTGGATGAAGCACAAACTGGAATCAAAATTTCAGGGAGAAATATCAATAACTTCAGATATGCAGTTGACACCACACTTATGACAGAAAGCGAAGAGGAACTGAAGAGCCTCTTGAAGAAAGTGAAAGAGGAGAGTGAAAAAGCTGTCTTAAGAGTCAACATCCAGAAAACTAAGGGCTTGGCATCTGGTCCCAATCACTTCATAGCAAATAGATGGAAAAACAATGGAAACAGTGAGAGACTTTGTTTTCTTGGGCTCCAAAACCATTGCAGATGGTGATTGCAGCCATGAAATTAAAAGATGCTTGCTCCTTGAAAGAAAAGCTGTGACCAACCTAGAAAGCATATTAAAAAGCAGAGACGTTACTTTGCCAACAAAGATTCGTCTAGTCAAAGCTATGGTTTTTCCAGTAGTCATGTATGGATGTGAGAGTGCGACCATAAAAAAAGCTGAGTGCCAAAGAATGGATGCTTTTGAACTGTGGTGTTAGAGAAGACTCTTGAGAGTCCCTTGGACTGCAAGGAGATCCAACCAGTCCATCCTAAAGGAGATCAGTCCTGATTATTCATTGGAAGGACTGATGCTGAAGTTGAAACTCCAATACTTTGGCCACTTGATGTGAAGAACTGACTTATTGGAAAAGACCCTGATGCTGGAAAAGATTGAAGGTGGGAGGAGAAGGGGACGACAGAGGATGAGATGGTTGGATGGCACCACCAACTCAGTGGACATGAATTTGAGCAAGCTCTGGGAATTGGTGATGGACAGGGAAGCCTGGTGTGCTGCAGTCCATGGGGTTGCAAAGAGTCAGACATGACTGAGTAGCTGAACTGAACTGATATTTCAATTACCGAAAAAATAAATTACTTTACATTGTAGCACATTTGTCATGAAAACTTTCTGAAGATAAAAGATGATGTTACCCTTCTTTTACCAGAAATTGATATTTGATTAGACATAATTTTTCTATTATGTCACTGTTTTATAACCACTTGTTGAAAAAAATGTCCAAGAGCTCATCGAGGCGGGCTTGAAGTTACCTTGTCATTTCTTTTCTACAACTGAGATCATATCTTTTTAACTGCACACTTCACAGTGAAAGCAGCTTCCTTTGTGTATACTGGGACACATTCTGGAGCCTTTGGACACCAATTTAGACTGCCGCCTTCCCTCCCCCGCCAAGACAGGCAAGCAGAACGCTGAGAGGTGATTAGAATTTTACTCCCCCATCCACAGACCTTCAGCTTTCCCTGTCTCCTTAGCTTCCCTTTGCTTAGCAACAGGAATGTGGCAAACACTGGATTGCTAACAGATTTCTTTTTTCTTCTCACATTGAAAAGAAGAACTTAAGAGTATAAGAGCCAATAAAGCTTCACACATTTCATGTGGGTTTCCCATTAGAATTTTATATGCTGAATACAGGGAGTTTCTGGGGCCACAGTATTTTCACAGTTTTTCTGGGTGCAATTGACTTAATTGTATAACATCACCTGGGCCTCTACTCCTCGGTGAATATAGCAGAAAGTCAGCACCTAAGAAAGTGCCAGTGCGTCTTTCAGCTACACATCTGCCCCCTTTTCTCCCCTGGGTACTATTTTTAGAAATTTAAGTCATCTAGGTCAGGAATTAAGACTGTCCTTGTAATAGTAGTTCAAAGTAATTTAGAAGTGTGCACATCGTCTTTATTCCTCTGTGATTGCTGAGGCTTTTTAAATTCAGCAGGTCAATTCAACAGTATTGGTTCCTCTCCTCTCAGCAAGGCACTGGGTTAGATACCCAGAGAGTAAAATCAAGGAGTCAAACCCTGCCTTTAAGAAGTGAAGTGGACCTGTTTGTTTATATAGCATTAAGCAGGATATATTAGGTTTCCAATATCTGACCATTTTTGACCTAAAAAGTGGCAGTTTCATATAATATAGCCTAGTAATGTGCTGTTGCCATGCCTAAAAAACACTAAGCACTGAGGACCTTAAATATAAGTGGTTGAAATTCAGAATGGGCTTAAGAGGAATATATGATTTCAGTAAGTCTTAGAGATTTGTGTAAAATTAGATTCTCCAGTGTTCTTGCCTGGAGAATCCCAGGGACGGGGGAGCCTGGTGGGCTGCCGTCTATGGGGTCGCACAGAGTCGGACACGACTGAAGCGACTTAGCAGCAGCAGATTCTCCATAAACTAAGCACCTGTACTAGGCAGTAGAAAGCTGTATCAAAGCAGTGGAAAGCAGAAAGTAAGAGTTTTACTTAGACAATATCAAGCAGTCTAGAATGACTGGCACAAATAATTCATGAATGGGGCAGCGGAGGACAGCTACAGCTCAGACAGTGAATTGGTGTCAGAGCGGATTATTTTATCAGGCTAGAGGGAGGCATGAAAGATGCTGAGGAAGGAAACAGCAAATTCATAGCTGTGTACCTACTTTTCCACTGGTCTTGAGATCTACCCTTGTGCGTTCCCCAGGGAGGGCTGACTTTCTCTGGCACAGAAAATTAATATATACATTTGACAGTATCTTTTAATGACTGTTTTGAAATAAGTGTCAACATTAACAAAAGGAAGTCCACAGTGACACAGGAAAAAAACAAAGTGTTTTTTTTTTTTTTTATTTAATGAACATTAAAACTGAAAAGGCTAGAGCAAAGGTCACATGCCTAGGGCATCCACACTGATAGCATAAAGCAAACTGTAACTCAAATTCAGCCAACTGCCTGTTTTTGTAAATAAAGTTTTATTTGAACACAGGCCCATTCATTTTCCTCTTGCCTGTGACTGCTTTCCTGCTGCACTGTGGTTGCAGAGTTGATTAGTTGTAATACACAATATGGCTGGTAAAGCATAAAATATTTTTCTGTTTAGCCCTTCACAGGAAAAGGTTGCTAACTCCTGGCACTAAAAAAGAAAAAGGTTGACTTGGCTAATCTATCATTTTCTACTTTGTTGACAGATACTGAGAGAGGAAAATCAGCAGTACACGTGTGATGATAAATGATAACTGGTACCCTTGACCTCAAGGTCAGTCATCAGTGAGAGAAGTGGGAGCTGGTGATTTAGCGAGCACTTGATCACTGCTACTTATTCCAAGTTTCAGAACCTTTATTGATGCCTTATAGTCAAATTTTCCTAGTTTACAAGAGAACCTAGACTTTGAGACGTTTATATGATATCTCCCAGTTTTAAGACAGTGTCCACAGGTACAGTGTAAAGTTTTTAGCCTTGGGAGTCAAAAGCAGTGTCTCTGTCTGGATTCAGTTTATGACCACATGTTGTGGCTCTAGAAGAAGACATCATTATAAGAAGGAAGGGGTGAAAGGTTAGGGGGAGTTAAGTGGTACAGCAAGAAGATGGAGCGGTATATGATATGGGTTCTCACATGCTCTGCAGGACTCGTGAACAAGAGCAGAGTTGAAGTCAGGAAGAGGACAGGACCTTGCTTATTCCTATCTGGCAAGTTTGCTTTAGAATACAATTCATTGTCAGGGCATTGGTGAAATGATTCAAATATACAGACAGTTTTTATTACTATGTTTATTAAACTAACATAGTTTAGTTTACCATAGTCCTCTCACGTGGGACTCTCAAGTGTGAGAAGAGAAATGAATTAATGGTGAAGCAGGAACTTAGCTATCTATGTTAAATCTGAAAATAAAGAAAAAGAGCAGATTAAGGAATAACATGGACAAAACATGTTTCTTGGTTTTCTTCACATGTCTGTGAGAAGAAGAAAACATTCAAGGGACAAAGAGTCAATATTATTTTCAGTGAGATGTTAGATTTAAATAAATATCTCCTGAACTGTATACCCTTGACAATTGAATATGCACAGCAAAACTTGTTTGCTTTTTTAATGAAAGTTAATACCTTGTGGGCAGAACTTTGTTTAATGTGTTTACTCCCAAATCCTCTGGCCCCAGCACAATGGAGCCTTGCTAAATTTGCTGAATAAATGGATACAGGAGTGAACGGACAACTGGGGGCCCACATAGATCCTGTCTTGCACGTTTCGTTGTCTTCCGTTACGGCCTCTATTTCTGCTCTGATGACATTCTCTTCTCTCCGATATCTCTGGTCTTCTTTTTTTTTAAAGCAAAATTCTTTTTACAAGCAAATTGAATTATCTTTTTCAAAAATGTATTGAAAATATAGACCCAGAAACTGTCATTTCTTATTTTCTGTGTATGATTGTTGTGCCTAATAGCTTGACTGTGTAAGGTAAAGTACCATTTAATTGCTGTTTTTCATTCAGACGTACTTCTAGATGGTGCCTTGGATTCTAATAAGTGTCAGATTTTCCATTTTTATTTGCAAAACAATTTTTGTTCCTGAAGAAGACAGAATAAATGAGAAGATGTGAATGTTTCTTATACTAGTGACAGGGAACAGCCTATCATAAATTGCTACCTTTAACAAAGAGTGATCTTAATGTATTTGTTAACAGTGACGGTTGAGCATCTGCTATGTGTGAAGCATCTGCTATCTGCAAATGAGTGCCTGAGACCAGTGGGGAAGTGTGAAGTGTTAGTGTGATGGAGTGACCGACCGTGGAAAGGCAGAGGCCTCTCCTGGAAATCAGTGACTCCCTTAAAGCAGTCTTGGTCTGTGATGGATGACTTCAGCTGTTTTCTCACTGCTTACTACAGGGGGCAAGTTAGTTTGCAGGAGCTTCTTTAACAGGGTAGTCAAGAACATACTTTTCCTTCTCTCTGGACGTTTGTACATTTCTCAGCTTATAGAAGTGCTCTGCCTTTCCATTTGTGGAAAGTGACTGTGCAAAACTGCATCTGAGATAAAGTAGAACTTCAAGAGTGAATAGGGAAAGGATGGGAAATACATCTCATTTGGCAGGTCATTTAAGGCTGTTTCCTGGTGGTTCAGATGGTGGAGAGTCTGCCTGCAGTGCAGGAGACCTGGGTTCAGTCCCTGTGTTGGGAAGATCCCTTGGAGAAGGCAGTGGCTACCCACTCCAATATTCTTGCCATGGACAGAGGAGCCTGGCATGCTACAGTCCTTAGGGTCCCAAAGAGTTAGACACGACTGAGACACTTTCACTTTTCACTCACTACATTGCGATTGTAGTTGTAAGAAGAGGGGAGGAAGCTCGAAGTGTGTGCTGAGCTCTCTGGATGTCCTGTTGCTTTCCATCCTCACAACACACCCAAGTGTTATCATTGTGCCCATTTTATAGATGAGAAGGCTGAGGTGCTGGGTTCTCTTTTTACATATTTGCTTATTCCCTCCCAGCTCTCTCTCTAGACAATTTTCACTTTTCCTAAATACTCATTGTAGCAACATGTCTCTTTTTCCTATTATAATTTTTAACAACTTTTTTATTAAGGTAAAATTGGTATATAATATATATAAGTTGTGCAAAATTATAATTGAACATTTCTGTACACTACAAAGTGATCACCACAATAAATCTAGTTACCATCCATCACCAAAAAGCTGACCCCATTCACCCATCTCCCACCCCTTCCCCTCTGGTAACCACCGATCTCTTCTCTGTATCTATGAGTTTTATTTTGTTTGTTTTGTTTTTTAGATTCCACAGATAAGTGAAATCATATTGTATTTCTCTGTTCTCTGTCCGACTTATTTGGCTCAACATAATACCCTCAAGACCCATCCATATTGTTGCTCAAGCGGTGCATTGATACACAAAGCTTGCACATGTTTAATGTATAGAATTTGATGAGTTGGGGCATATTCATGAAATAAGATAATAGAATCAAGATAATAGACACAGCTGTCAGTATGGAAAAAGTGGTAATCAAGTTAGTCGACCTGGCTACCATTATACAGCAAAGTAGCTTGTGTTCTTTGTACATTTTAAGACTTACCATGGAATCTACTGTCATACCAAATGTTTTAAGTGTATAGTATGGTATTGTTAACTGTAAGCATGAGATCATACAGCAGACCCAGAGAACACTGGGACACTGAAACGGCACTGAACAACAGGTTCCTGATATGTCTTAAAAAAGGGACAGCTTTTTTGATTGCATCATGGATACATCTGAATCCACATGTTCCACCTTTTAGTACAAGGTGGACACAAATCAGTATTTGTTGTTTAAAGCTGGTTATAGTAATTTTCTGACAAAGGTCCACATAGTCAAAGCTATAGTTTTTCCAATAGTCATATATTGGGGACTTGGACCATAGGTTGGAGAATTGGACCATAAAGAAGGCTGAGTGCTGAAGAATTGATGTTTTTGAACTGTGGTGCTGGAGAAGATTCTCGAGAATCTCATGAACTGTAGGGAGATCAAACCAGTCAATCCTAAAGGAAATCAACCCTGAATGTTCATTGCAAGGACTGATGCTGAAGCTGAAGTTCTAGTACTTTGGCCACCTGATGCAAAGAGCTGACTCATTGGGAAAGACCCTTATGCCGGGAAAGATTGAAGGCAAAAGAAGAGGGGCAGAGGATAAACGGTTAGATAGCATCACTGACTCAATGGACATGAGTTTGGGCAAACACTGGGAGACAGTGAAGGACAGGGAATCCTGGCATGCTGCAATTCATGGGGTCACAAAGAGTCAGACGCAACTTAACGTCTGAACAACAACAGCATGGTAATTGGAAATGGGGACAACTTCAAATTGCTTGCTTTGTATGCTTCAGTATAGAGTTATATTTCATTCCCCCCCAAGGCAGATCAGGCACCTATTTCATAACTTGGCAGGGTCATCTGCAGGTTGCATCTTTGCCCTGGCATAATCACCTTAAAATTCGGCAGGAATTTTTGGATTCAATTCAGTTCAGTCACTCAGTCATGTCCAACTTTTGTGACCCCATGGACTGCAGCATGCCAGGCTTCCCTGTCCATCACCAATTCCCAGAGCTTACTCAAACTCATGTCCATTCAGTTGGTGATGCCATCCAACCATCTCATCCTCTGTCGTCCCCTTCTCCTCCCACCTTCAATCTTTTTCAGCATCAGGGTCTTTTCCAGTGAGTCAGTTCTTTGCTTTGGATTGCTTTGCTTCTATTAGGTATTGATCCTCCTAAAAGTATTTTACCAGCTATGAACTTTTGTGGTTATAAATTGACCTACAAAAATTATACCACTTGGAAGGATGTGTGTGATTCATTTCCATTTGGATGACCAGCTAATTACGTCTGCTAAGCACCCAGCCAAAGTGTACAGCATTCTTTTATATTTGCATGTTTTAAATCTAAAACTTTTAGTCCGGGTCATCTAGGACTCTCCTATTAGGGGTGATTGATTAGTAATTAAGTAGAGTCCAACTATATGAAAAAAAATCTTTAGGGACACAGAAAAAATTAAAATATTGCCATTTTCTTTTATGCCTAAGGGTTTTTGCCCCATTAATTTCTTAGGCGCTCACTTCTTGGAAACATAGAGCATAGTACTTAATGAGTGTCCTTCAGAAAATGTGCACATTTGATTCTGTTCTGAATTAACCTCTGGCTCTTAAATACTTGAAATAATTCTACTCAGAATGTGTGGTTCACAAATGCAAATGTTTCGCTCAGATTTTGAGCTGTTCAGTTACCAGATGCTGACGGCTAGCTCTGGGTTATAAACATGAGTATTGTTGTAGTCATAGTTTACTGCTACCATTAATAAGTGAAGACTCAGGCAATAACGTATATTGTATGATTACATATAAATGTGATGAAAGTGTAGGTTATTTTGTGTGTGTGTGTGTGTTTTCTTTTTTGAGGAAAATTCAAAAGCTATGTCAGAGCAGGCCATATATGGCACACTGAATCCCACAGATAAAGAGAAGCAAAAAAAAAAAAATGGAAGCCTACAACCTGAAGGCTATGCTTGTTATTTTATAGACTTGGAATTACAAGTCTTCAGATGATAATACTTTTGGTGTATTGAATAAACTTAATTGATTTTAGCAATGTTTTTACTCTAAATACACAGCAATACATTGATGAATGCCTATCAAATGCACTGTGTTGCTTTTTAAATACACAGATAAAAATCATGCTTCTTATAAATGGAGAGTGAAGGTCATGTTAACAGAAAAATATTTTGTAAAATATGTTAAATTCTCCAGAAACAGATCAACTCTATATCTGTTTGAACATTTAAGAAGACCCTTCTTAAATGATTAGAGTGATGATAAAGCAAAAGAAAAATCATAACTCTCAATAAGTTCTAGCAGTTCCCTTGTTTCCCATGAAGTGATGAGTTTAATTACTCTCCTTTCAACTCTTTTCATGGCAGTTTGTAAAATTTACTTTAATATTTCTTGCCAGTGTAGTGTAGTCAGAGAAACATGAAATTTGGAATCAAATCTAGTCGGACCACTTATTGGCTACTTAATGGTGAGCATTTATGAATTTCAAGTTTTTTATCCTTTAAATGGAAATTAAGAAGGTATTGTAATGTTATGCTGAAGGCAGAAGAGAAAGCAGAATGAAGCTCCCAGTGTAATATCTAGAAGTTGAAGCTCCAAAATGGCAGCTGGGCTTCCCTCGTAGCGCAGTGATAGAAAATCTGCCTGCCAGCGTAGGAGGCATGGATGGGCTTGATCCCTGATTCGGGAAGATCCCGCGTGCCATGGAGCAATAAGTCATAGTAGGCCACAACTAGTGAGCCTGTGCTTTACAGCCTGGGAACTACGACTACTGAGCCCTCGTTTGGCAACTGTGGAAACCCTTGTGCCCTAGAGCCGATGCTCTGCAACAAGAGAAACCACCGCAGTGAGAAGCTTGCATACTGCTACTAGAAGGTAGCCCTGCTGGCTGCAACTAGAGAAAGGCCTGTGCAGCAGCGAAGACCCAGCACAGCCAAGAAATAGACAAATACAATTTAAGAAAGACTGGCAGCTAGTGGAAGCAGCTAGAAGACAGAGGAGGAGAATGATCTTGAACAAACAATAGGGATTTGGTGAGATATGAACCATGTGTGATGACCAGCCAACCCACCAGTGAGAACCCCCTCAAGGTTAAAACCACTGGCAGTAATTTTCTAGACATATAGGAAAATGTATAGAAAAACCAACATGTATATGTCCCCCTATACGTACTGTTTTGGCCAATTTAGCTTACAAAACACTTCTGCTTCTAGGTTTCTAAAGAGAATGTACAAGCATTAATATGGCAAAGCAGAGAAGCTTTAGAAATAGGTGACGTATTTCCTTCATTTAGATTTGTATAAAGAACAGCACCATACTGCTGATGGAAGAAAAAGGGGTAGAGTGGCAAGTCCAACATTTCAGAAGGTGATACACTTTTTCAGACCACCGTTATGTGAAAAGGAAGAACCAACTGTTTCACTAAATGTTCCCAGTGGCTAGAATACTAAGGAATAGTTTTATTCCTTATAAATCGTGTATGCTGATGAAATTCAAGTGAAGCCATTTTATTAGATTATCACATTTCCCTTCCCTGAGCTTAATTTGTGATGGGATAAAGAGCTCATCTTTTTTTCCCCAATAGACCTCTCTTTTTACCACCAGGTATCCAGTCTTGATTTTGAGATCAAAGAATTTTATTTAACCTCTGGGTTGGATGTTGCATATTTCATTCATCTCCAAGCCAATTATGTGCAAATTCTACCTTCTGAACCCTATCAGTGAGTCTCAGAAAAGTCAAGGTTGGTCAGAGATGGAGAGGACTTTTGTCTGCTGTATTGTACTTCGTGTTTGCTTTGAAGCATTCAAAACCTTTGCTTCCACTCATTATCATCAGAGAGGTGTGGAGGCAGCTCAGACATCCCCATCAGAGTGGAAAGACTTTAGTGCTTCACCTCCCTTTAATCTTTGTAAATGCAAAATGTATTTGTCACGGGGACTTAAATTTTCATATCATTATGCATGAAAAGATTTGAAGTTATTTTTCTTCTCCAAAGGATTCTGTGATATCAATAATTGCATATTGTTTCTGTGCTGCAAATCAGACAACTTGGAGGAAAATGTTTGTCATGTTTTTGAAAGGGCAGCACAAACCATGATCATTATGGATCAATCTGACAGTTCAGCCTCATGAACTTTTAATGTTCCAACTGAGCAGCAGTTGGAAATGAAAGCAATGTAAAGATCAAACCTGTGTGTTATGTGTACCACATTCGAGATCTTACTATTTAGATTTGAATAGATCATTCAAAGAGATTCTGGGGTTGAGCAGTGACTAATTTTTCTGAGAGTTTCTTCTGACTTACAGTAAGGTTCTTTGCTCGTTCATAAGTATTTAAACATACTTTTTGTAGGAAAAGCTGTTTTTTTTTTTTTTTAAAAGCACCTAATGAGCTTCCCTGGTTACAGTAAATAATCCGCCTGCAGTGTAGGAGACTGCCTGCAATGGAGAGACGTGAGTTTTATCCCTGGGTTGGGACGATGCCCTGGGGGAGGGTAGAATGTATTGTTGATCACTCATTTGTGTCTGACTCTTTGCGACCCCACGGACTGTAGCCCGCCAGGCTCCTCTGTCCATGGGGTTCTCCAGGCAAGAATACTGCTGGTGTGGGTTGCCATTCTCTTCTCTAGAAGATCTTCCTGACCCAGGAATTAGAAAATAGCAACAAACTAGTATTCTTGCCTGGGACATCTCATGGACAGAGGAACCTGGCTAGCTACAGCCCTTGGGGTCGCAGAATTGGACACGAGTTAACTAAACCACCATCATAAAATATTTTAATTTATATGTCTCAATCATGATAATATCTGATGTTTATATTTTGCAAGAAAGTATGCACAAAACACATTTTTGTAATAATTGCTATTGACAAGGAGAATTGTTAAACCATATACTAAATAATCCCAGTCTAATCCAAATGCTCCTATGGAGAACCAATGGACCATTCTATTCAACTTTTTCATCAGGCAGTTCTGTAAGAGGAAATAAGCCAATCTAAAAAAAGTGATTTTGTAATTATCAATTAAAACAATAATAGCACCGTACATACCAGTATAAAACTATGCAATGCAAGTTAATTAATTCACTGCTTTTCCTTAGGAAATTTAAATGTATAGTTAATTGAGCTAAAGTACCTGACTGCCCTGGGATAAGTTAATTTGTATTCATAGTGATTTTAGGTATTTTATAAAGTTGATAACAAGTCATTTATTTCTTTATGCTTATTTCGTTCATATATTTATTTAGACTGAAAATAGCTTTAAAGGTATGACTTAGATAAAAAGCTGAACTTCTCATTGAAACTAAATTTGTGCTTAGACACTCAGTCCTGTCCAAATCTTTGTGACCCCATGGACTGTAGCCCGCCAGGCTCCTCTGTCCATGGGGTTCCCCAGGCAAGAATGCTAGAGTGGGTTGCCATGCTCTCCTCCAGGGGATCTTCGCAACCCAGGGAAGGAACCCAGGTCTCCCGCATTACAGGTGGATTTCATCGTCTGAGCCACCAGGGAAGCCCTGAGTTACGGGAAACAGTCAGAATGTAGGTTGATGGCACATTCTTTGGCCCAGATTAATACTATGGGAGACACTTCAATCTGTTCCTTTTGATAGACTTAGGGAAATGTAATTCAGGATAGAATTCCCCCAATAATAACATCCATGTGGTTAGTTGAAGTTAGAGTAATTTTTTGTTTTTACAACCCACAGTGTCAGGTGATGATTTTAAGATAAGAACATGATAATGTTTTTAAAAATAATGTAGTGATCTTTCACCATGTCTTAATGGTTTACATTCAAATAAATCAGCATTGAGTGCCAAGTATAAGCAATAATAATAATGTATATAAACAAGCAGAATTTTAAAATAGAAATAATTAGTGGAATTCAGTCTTCACATATTTGTGACTGAGAAAGAGAAACTCATTCACTTCACTTGGAAGTGAATATATTAATTTCCAGGTAAGTAAATAAGTGTTAGTTGCTCAGTTGTGCCAAACTCTTTGTGACCCCATGCACTGCAGCCCACCAGGCTCCTCTGTCCATGAAATTTTCCAGGCAAGGATGCTGGAGTGGGTTGCCATTTCCTTCTCCAGGGAATCTTCCCAACCCAGGGATCAAACCCAGGTCTCCTGCACTGCAGGCAGATTCTTTACTGACTGAGCTACAAGGGAAGCTTGTATTCATATTAAGAAATATCAATTTCTAGGTTAGAGCAATTGATTTCATAGCTTGTATTTTTAGACCAAAAGAGAAAATGTAAGCATTCAAGAACATAAAATTTTATTTTCAATTTAAAAAATTTTTAATTGGAGGAAAATTGCTTTACACTGCTGTGTTGGTTTCTGCCATACGATAGTGCGAATCCGCCGTAAGTACACATATATCCCCCTCCCTGTTGAACTTCCCTGTCACCCCTACCCCATCACACCCCTCTAGGCTGTCACAGAGCACTGGGGTGAGCTCCCTGTATCATGCAGCAACTCCCCACTAGCTGTCTACTTTCCACATGGGTGTATGTTTCAGTGCTACTCTCTCAATTCATCAGAAGCACAAAATTTTAGAGCCACAAGGACTTATGTAGTCTAGGGTCTGTCGGGTATCGGTCAGGATGCTTTTGGCTGCAGGTCACAGAAAAGCCTGCCTCAAACTGTGTCCAACTGGCTTACACAACAATGTTTATTATCTCACAGAAAAAATTTCTGAGTTAGGCTGTACCCCTGGTGTGATATGACAGTGCCCCTGAAGCTCTCCGATTTTGATTTGATTCTGCCAAATGCTGGTTTCCTGTTCAGACTGGCCGCGCCAATGGCCCAAGTCCCTAGAATTCAGAGGGACCTGTGACACCATTACTTTCTTACTTTTCTTTTTTCAGGAGGAAGTAACCCTTTCCCAGTTGCTTCTTAGCAGAAGGCCTCTCATTTCTTGGCTGGGCCACAGGCCAGAGATGCGCAGTTACATCTTACATACCTTACATACCAGTTACATTGGTACCGAGGGATCCTGGTCATCTTCGGAGCTGGGAATATCTACCTCCTCTGAGTCACGTGGTGTTGGAGGGTCAACTGAATAAAACTGGGGTTCCTTTTGAAAGGCAGAAACAGATGCTGAGTTTGTTGCTGTTGTTCCATCGCTAAGTCGTGTCTGATGCTTTCTGTCCTCATGGACTGCAGCATGCTAGGCAATCCTTATTCATTTTGCAGATAAGAAAATAATGGCCTGGAGAATACATATAATGTATTCCTGTCACAAACTGAGAGCCATTTAGCCCAGTATATTTAGTCCAACATTACTTACAATTTTTTTCCCAGTGATTAAAAAAAAAAATCAGTGTCACTCAGTTCATACTTGTACTTGCAAATGAAGAGAAACTTTACCTGAGTGTCTAAAGTTGAATGAAAGCTGAAACAACAAATCAGTTTGGTTTCATACTTTCTCAGGGAAGATATATCTGATCTTGCCATGTGCCCACCACAGACTCCTCTTAGGGCTTTTCATAGAGTTTTTATTTGTATGATTGCTTCATTGTAGGTTGTTCCTTTTATTAAATAGCATGATTGAACACTCAACAAAAAATGCATAAATCAATCCTGAGATTTTTTTGTTTAAATCCTCAAATCATGATATATTTTTAAACTCTGCTGTGTTTTCCAGTATGAGTAGATGGTGCTACTGGTAGATGGTAGCTACCAGGTAGGTGCTACTAGACATGGTCTCAGGTCCTGAGATAGCCGGGGAAGGTAGATATGTAAAAATAACAATATGAGATAGTCTATGTCATATGTTAGATGAACACTACAGTTAATAAGTGCCATAATAAGACTTCAGGAAAGTTTATGGGGGAGAAAATGATATTTGGAGATTATTTCATAAAGAATGGAAAATGTGGGCTGAAAATGGAAGGAAAGGTGGAACTTACATCAGTGGAAGGGAGTGATTCCAATCCAGGAAGGTGAATCAAGAAAAAGGATTTGATTTCTTTTAGGAGCAAAAGATAGATGAGTTTACTGAAGGTGTTTTATTATTGGGAGCGAGGGAGACTGAGATGGTAGACTATTTGGAGAGCTACTGAAGCTTTCAGAGCAGGATTTTGACATAAAGGAATCAATATTTACAAAGATTAATTTGAAAACCATGTGTAGGATGGAACTCAAAGAAGAAAATTTGCAGTTAGGTGGTATCGTAGCCCAACTATAAATAAAGATTCAAAAAACAAATGAAAGAAATGGGTATGAAAGGAAAGATTAAACAGTTTTGAAGAATGAAGACAGGACAAGATAACTGATTGGGTATAGGTGGTAAGATTACCCGGAAGCAAAGCTTTCAGGTGCTGAGATTTGAAAAGCGATGGAATCCACCAAGAGAAATAGCAACATCCAGAAGAGAGTTCTCTTTTTCAGAAATGATGGTTAGTTTTGTGTTAAGTGGTCTGGGTTTGCAGAGTCCACGGGTCGCTTAGCTTCTAGGCAGCTAGAGATGTGTCTGCAAGTTTCAAAATTAGCAGAGATGGTGCCACAGGTTAGTGAGAATGTGTGCAAGTAATAGTCAAAATCACTTGAGAGCTGGAGACTTGCAGCATTTAGCAAAACACTGGCATATGTGTATCTCACGTGTTGAATCAAAACTAAACTATATCAGCTAGAATACTTTGGGTCGGCAGTGACAGAAACCCATTAGATATTGACTGAAAGATTGAATATGTGGACTCACGTACCAGAATACCTGAGACAGGACTGACTTTAAGCGTGGCTGGATCAATATATTTACATAGTTAGGGGTTTATCTCTATCTTTAAGTTCTATGGTAGCTTTATTTTTCTCAGGTGGACTCTCTAATTTTATGGCGCATTCTCCCAGTTTAGCCTCCTCTGCAGAAAGAGAGCTCCTCTTTTCCAGCAAGTTGTGAGTAAGCACCTGAATTTACTCTGCCTGGAAACAGTTTGAACATTCCATCATCTCTAAACCAGTCCCTGTAATTCTGATCCACCAGGCATATCCCTAGAATCAGAGAGGAAGGGGAATCTTCCTAGAGCAGAGGAAGTATAATGTCCTCCAAAATAAACTTAAACAAAACCTGCAAAGAGGTAAGCCTGAGGATAAATTTTTAGAAAATCTAATTTCTTTTGCTCTAAGAGAGGAGTTGGGATGCTAGGCAGGTAAATATAATACTGGTCTACCATAGGATTTATGGGGTTTCCCAGGTAGCACTAGTGGTAAAGAATCTGTCTGCCAGTGCAGGAGACACAAGAGACATGTTCGATCCCTAGGTTGGGAAGATCCCCTGGAGTCGGAAGTGGCAACCACTTCAGTATTCTTGCCTGGGAAATCCCATGGGCAGAGGAGCCTGATGGACTACTGTCCTTGGGGTTGCAAAGAGGTAGACACAACTGAGCCTAGGACTTATGGGGAAATCTGATAGTAAAGCTGAAACCTGGGCCTAAGACATACTTAAATTTCTAGGGCAGGAGGAAGGAGGGGCCAGTGAAGGAGAAATGAATCAGCAGGGAAGGCTGAGCTCTGACTGTGATGCACAGGTGGGAACTAATCAGCTTCATTTCCTGATCCACCATTTCGGTGTAAGGCCACTGGGGATATGGTATAGCCTCCTGGAGAAAGCCTATGAATGTCTCCATCCCTGCGGGGTAGGTTCTTTTCAGTAATTTAGAAATACAGTGAGACAGTCAAAAGTCCAGAGACTATGGTGCAAAAGCTATTTCTAACCTTGTTACATCTTTCATTACCAGGTTGAAAGCCTGTGACTTAGACATTTTAAGAAGAAAGAATATCCTATGTAAATGATGTATAGTGTGACTTTGGTAGTTCATTCAGGCATTTAAAACAGTTTTCAGAAGAAAGAGAGGGAAGAGGACAAATGTCAGTACGTGTTGACTTCAAGCTCTACTTTTTCTTTATGTATTTTAAAGTCTCTCCAGTTATTACTTAACTTCGTTCAGCTCAGCAGCAGGCTAGTCTCGCTCTGGCATCCACCCTCTGACCTGCATTTTGCTTCCTTCCCTGGGAGGTTGGAAGGCCCTGCCACTGCTGAGTGAGCCAGGAATATGGCAGGGGTCCTGCATCACCTGACTGCTGTGGCCACAGTCAGGATGCTCTGTGTCTTCATCAGGGACATTCCTGACATAGAGTAAGTGCTCAGCAGATATATTTTCTTATTACTATGATTATTAAAAAACTCTGTCCACCTGGCAAATGCCAACACTTGGTAGATTATTCTATTTAGGAACTCACCTATTTTATGATCTTATTTCTCTCCATAAAATGTTTCTCATGCCCCAAGAGCAGGTTAGTTTCTTTGATGCTGGTCAGATCACTATTGCTTGACCTGAACCTGACTTTTAACAAAGGTTTTACTTTCTAAATATTCCTTCTTGCTTCTGTTTTTAGTGATTTCAGTCCTGTTTTATTTGATTTTACAGTTTTTAGGGCTATAATTTCTTCCCCCCATGCTTACATATTTGATTTACTTTTCGAGGTACATTTATTCCATGCAAACTGTAAAACCTACAATATAGAATGTGTCTGTATGTTAGTGTATTTCCACATATACATATACATAGACCCCCACAAAGAAAACACACTCACATGTGTACAACTATCAATACTTGAAGCTTTAATGAGACAGAAGTTGTGTGCATGCCATTTTTTGGCAAGAATAACCATTTAGCAGACACATCTCAGAGACGTATCTTTTTCCTGGAAACACACACTCACAACAGCTGTGATTATTATGATTTACTGTGAGCTGACCGTGTGCTGAGGACTGCGCTAAGTGATTTACATGTTATCTTATTCCCTTCACTTTGACAGTAACCCTCTGGGGGTGGTGTTGTCCTTCTTTTATATATGTGGGAGCTGAGGAGCTGAGATGCCAGTTTGGAAGTTACAGAGCCGGGACCCACACATGGGCCAGTCTGTCTCCCATGATACGCTCTTAGCCGCTGCACAGAGCACACCTGTACATCTTTACATTTGCGAACCAAATGAAACCAGACAAAAACCACTGTTAAAAAGGCATCGTATGGAATGGAAAGCACTTATTATGTTGCTCTATCAATTTAATGTCCTGATGCTTGGATATTAATATATAAAATCAATAAACACTTATACAAAGAATTTCATTGTACTCAGATTACCATTGTATCCGTTTCGAAGATCTGTCAGTATGTGTATTTTACTCTCCTAGATGTTTTCTTCATTGTGGACCACAACTTAAAACAAAAAATTCTTCTTGTCCCTTTGAGCTATATTGATAGTTCCTGATAGTTTCTCTACAGAATATATGCTCTTCTGGATAGATATATAGGTATATATGATGTGTTTCCAGAATAGGGTTAGTGATTGGGAAATGTAGTGGCTTTGAAAGCATAACCTTGCAAAAATGCATGTGCTGAGATGCAGATTGCCCTAATTTTCTGCTGAAATGTCTGTCTCTGCAGGGAGTGTTACTCTCCAGGGTTCAGCCATCAGAAATCAATTCACCTCATGGAGATTAGTGAAGATTAAGAACAAATACCAAGTCCAAAGTCAATGTGATGTGATCATGTTTATCTGTACGAGTACTGGCAGGTTTTGGTCACCGAGAAATTACATGAATTAAAAAAAAATGGTTTAGGTGAGACTTCGCCAACAGAAAACTAATTTGATTTCTCTTCTAAGGGAAGATATTTAGAAAATGAATTCCAGCAACCACCCTAGTATATAAGCAAGAATACTTTGTGTCTGTTTCTTATTTGATAAGAACTGTGCTGTTCTTTCTGTAAAACTCAGCAGCTTACAAAACATGTCATAACTTAAACTGGCATATTTAAGCAAGAAGTGGCAAATGTTCCTCAGCGAATTTCCAAGGGATTGAAATATTGCCCAAGCCTTTTCGAAGACAAGAGATAATATATTCTTTTGGACTGCCAAAGGAAGATATTATTAAATACAAAGGCAAGATATTTTGAAATTGCTCAGCAAGCCATTGTTTTAATATGCTGCTTTTTTATCCAAAGCTTTAGTACTATTTTCAATGGATCATTGGATTTCACAGAGAAAAATTAGGATTTTTTTCAAGTTTTGGTAAATTAAATCTGGAAAATTTTGGCTTGGAACACTGCTAGATTCTGAGATATTCCTGGAGCCTGAAGTCAAGTATCTACATTTCTCTTGATTACTTCTGTTTGGAGTATTGTGAAATAATTGCAAAAAAAACCGAAACAAAACACTTTCTATCTTTTCATCATATTTATTTTCCAAAAGGAAGCCCAAGCACTGACATTTTAGATAATGAATGCACTTTCAACACTTTCAGTTATAAACAATATAAATATTGAAACAAAGCCAACATTTATACAACCAAGAAAAATTCCTAGGCACATGTCTGTTACCAATCTTGTTTAGGTTTATCTCACTCATGCTGGGTGAAGATCAAGTTTTGTTTACTCTTGCTTTTGATCTGATGCAAAAGTATTTCAGAAATATATTCCTTGAATAGCCCCTAAAGTTTTTTTTTTCTTTTTTTTTTTCTTGTTTTGAAGTCTTACTATCCTTTGAAGCAGGGTTGTAAACTTAAATGTCTATGGGAGTTGGCAGGGGCAATTCATGAGTGAAGATGGGGACTGTTGTAAAACTGATCCCCTGTTTGAAGAGATCAGTTGCCCAAAGACATGCTGGCCCATGGAAATTCAAAGCCAATGTCAGACTATCATTTTCTTTTTTTGGAAAGAAAGCAGATTCCATTGTTATTGAGAAATATCCTGAATTCTTTATGCTATAGACTCATATTTAAGCAATAATGTGACAAAAGGCAAAAAAAAAAAAAAAAAAAAAAAAAGCACACATCTGTGAACCATATGTGACCTGAAGACCACAGATTTGCAGATTCTTGACTTAAGTATGAAGCCATCAGATCTCTTTATCAAATATTATTTATTTAGAGCTTGGGTGTATTTTCTGGCAGGCCTGTTGATGTTTATTAGTATTCTGGTGCTCTGTTTATTTCTCTGTTTTTGAATCTCACCATTTCCATTGTATCCCCAGTTTGCACATGAAGTTCTTGGATTAAAAAGGGAGAATTTGACGTAGCGAAAGGTCCACTTTTGGTTCTTTATCTTGCCTCTAACCAAGTGTTGGTATCAGAGATTCTTTTTCCTGAGATGATAGTCTTTTTCTTATATTCCACGCTTAGTCATTTGTTTTCTGCCTAGTTTACTATTTCTAAATGTATGCCCAGAAACCAAGTCTTTATAGGATTGGCCTTACGTTGTTAAACTGCTGCTGCTACTGCTGCTGCTGCTAAGTCGCTTCAGTCGTGTCTGACTCTGTGCGACCCCATAGACAGCAGCCCACCAGGCTCCCCCGTCCCTGGGATTCTCCAGGCAAGAACACTGGAGTGGGTTGCCATTGCCTTCTCCAATGCATGAAAGTGAAAAGTGAAAGTGAAGTCGCCCAGTCGTGTCCATGTGGGGTTTAATGCTCAACCCTTGTTCCCCATGCTATGGTTTCATGTCTTCCATTATTTGGCAGATTTCACTGTCTGCCTTCCTTAATCTTCACTGACTCAGTCTAAAATTTTAATTGCTATTCAGAACCTCCCTATTTCTTTGTTCTGTCCCTGATACCCGTGACTTGCTCATCCAGGTTTTTCTGGATTCTGGGTTGTACATGCCTGGCTAGATTTGCTGTATTTAATTAAAGCTCTTTCTACATTGGTGGTAGAGATGTTTGAGTGCCCTGGTGGATCAGCTCTTGCTCTTATTAACCCTTCATGTCTGGCTATGCTATCAGGTGAAAAAACCTTGAGAGAGTGGTGCTTTTAGAACTTCGAAGGAAATGGCAACCCACTGCAATGTTCTTGCCTAGAGAATTCCATGAACAGAGGCGCCTGGTGGGCTAAAATTCATGGGGTCTCAAAGAGTTGGACACAACTAAGCAACTTCCTTTCACTTTCCTTTTGTAGAAAAAAAATGAGGAATACAATCTTGCTACCTGTATATTGTCATGCTATTCAAGTGGTCTCACTCCTTATTCAAAGTTACTATGCATGTGTACTCTATGAAAAAATACATTGGTGGTTATTTCATAAGTATAGCTAATTGATACAAACATTGAGTTTTTAACTTCCTGCTGATTCATGAAAGAATAAATCCCAGGGTTGGTAGAATATGAAAGGTACCAAACTATTAAAACCCTCTTGTGGAGTTGAAAGAAAAGATGTAAGGGTTGCTGGAATGATTAAGGTATTACCTGTTAAAATCCCCTTTCAGTGTGTCACATCTCTTTGGGATTATTCTCAAAGAATACGTTAGCTCCTAATGTATTATTATTTGGATCAGTGAACTTGAACAACAGCCCCAAAGAGCTGAACATTGATATGGAAATTTCCTTTGAAAATCAGTTTCTGAATTCCAAGTTCCAGAAAGCTCTAAATTATTGGTTTTTTCCTATAACCTCCACCACACTTGTCATGGTGATTCATTTTGTTTGTGAAGCAAGGAGAATATGATCAATAACTTATGCCATCCTTCTTCTGTCCCCTCTCTGCACATCTGCGAGAGATTGGGAAGGGTGAGCAACAAAGTACTAAGTAGCTTTGAACCTGGAGTGTTCTCAGGTGCATAACTAAATCCTCCATTAAAGATATTTGAAAGTTGGATCCAATAAGTTGATTGGGTATGTGCCAAGAATTTCATCTACAGTGAGGTAGAAAATAAACTGCTAGGAATGTTGACTATAGACCGTGTGCCTTCTGTGGCTTCATTTTTATATACCATGTCCTATATACATCTATTTCAGAAGGTAAAGAAGTTCCTATTTTTACAGTATTCTAATCTAAAGGAACAGATATAAATATGTAAATAATAATATGCATATATATGAAAATAACATGATCTATAGCTAAAAACACATACTGATATTATATATGTGTATATGACATTCTGTGGCAAACAGGTGTCTGCGATTTGGTTTGCCTGCATGTCTTTTATTTTGCTTATCTATGGAGGCTTCAGCAATATGTGAACCGTGAACTTCCAGATGTTCAAGCTGGTTTTCAAAAAGGCAGAGGAACCAGAGATCCAATTGCCAACATCTGCTGGATCATGGAAAAAGCAAGAGAGTTCCAGAAAAACATCTATTTCTGCTTTATTGACTATGCCAAAGACTTTGACTCTGTGGATCACAATCAACTGTGGAAAATTCTGAAAGAGATGGGAATACCAGACCACCTGACCTGCCTCTTGAGAAATCTGTATGCAGGTCAGGAAGCAACAGTTAGAACTGGACATGGAACAACAGACTGGTTCCAAATAGGAAAAGGAGTGTGTCAAGACTGTATATTGTCACCCTGCTTATTTAACTTATATGCAGAGCACATCATGAGAAACACTGGGCTGGATGAAGCACAAGCTGGAATCAAGATTGCCAGGAGAAATATCAATAACCTCAGATATGCAGATGACACCACCCTGATGGCAAAAAGTGAAGAGGAACTAAAAAGCCTCTTGATGAAAGTGAAAGAGGAGAGTGGAAAAGTTGGCTTAAAGCTCAACATCCAGAAAACGAAGATCATGGCATCTGGTCCCATCACTTCATGGGAAATAGATGGAGAAACAGTGGAAACAGTGTCAGACTTTATTTTGGGGGGCTCCAAAATCACTGCAGATGGTGATTGTATCCATGAAATTAAAAGACGCTTACTCCTTGGAAGAAAAGTTATGAGCAACCTAGATAGCATATTCAAAAGCAGAGACATTACTTTGCCGACTAAGGTCCGTATAGTCAAGGCTATGGTTTTTCCTGTGGTCATGTATGGATGTGAGAGTTGGACTGTGAAGAAAGCTGAGCACTGAAGAATTGATGCTTTTGAACTGTGGTGTTGGAGAAGACTCTTGAGAGTCCCTCGGACTACAAGGAGATCCAACCAGTCCATTCTGAAGGCGATCAGCCCTGGGATTTCTTTGGAAGGAATGACGCTAAAGCTGAAACTCCAGTACTTTGGCCACCTCATGCGAAGAGCTGACTCATTGGAAAAGACTTTGATGCTGGGAGGGATTGGGGGCAGGAGGAGAAGGGGACGACCGAGGATGAGATGGCTGGATGGCATCACTGACTCGATGGATGTGAGTCTGAGTGAACTCCGGGAGCTGGTGATGGACAGGGAGGCCTGGCGTGCTGCGATTCATGGGGTCGCAGAGAGTCGGACCCGACTGGGCGACTGAACTGAACTGATGGAGGTCTTTGAGAAGAACTTATCACATTTGGTTTTGCTTTAGTGGGGATTAATGTTTGGTGGCGTGGGGATGTGGCATCTGTGAAATTTGGACGCAAGGGAGAAGTAATTATAAGGAAATGCGACTTTTTGAAAAATTAAAGAGAACCAGACTAGAGACATTTCTTTGAGTAGCAGCTTTATTTTAGCATCTCGGAAGCTTAATTATTTACTTTGATGGACTTTCATTAACAGTTTTACATTTGTAGGGAAATTGTCCTTTTAAGCCCTAAGTATATTTTGAAATTATTTTCAGTGGTATCAGATAGTGAGTCTTTCAAGATAAATTTGATCTTCAAAAAGAGTAAAAAGACATTGGATATTAATGATGAAAGATAAAGCATGCTATAAAAATAGTAATATAGTTGGTATATTTTTAAAGCACACAGGTTTCAGATAATGAGGCTGATTTTCTCATGTACTCAATAGGAGGGTTTTGCATGCAATTAAAAATAATTTCAAATACATTTTGGGCAATGTCAATATGAATGAATAAGTACAAGTGTTTCCAATATGATTTTTACAGGAAAACATTTATTCGGGCATGGAAGGTTTTTAAAAAAAAATTCTTATTTATACTTCCTAGAGAATGACTTGGAGAAGGCAATGGCACCCCACTCCAGTACTCTTGCCTGGAAAATCCCATGGATGGCGGTGCCTGGAAGGCTGCAGTCCATGGGGTCGCTGAGGGTTGGACACGACTGAGTGACTTCACTTTGAGTTTTCACTTTCATGCATTGGAGAAGGAAATGGCAACCCACTCCAGTGTTCTTGCCTGGAGAATCCCACAGTGACGGGGGAGCCTGGTGGGCTGCTGTCTATGGGGTCACACAGAGTCGGACACGACTGAAGCGACTTAGCAGCAGCAGCAGCAGCAGAGAATGACTAGCAAAGAGATAAATCTGAATCATGATAAAGTAACAAATGCACAATAATAGAGGATTTTCAGGTAAAATACTGGATGCTTATTTAAATTTGAATTTCAGATAACACAATTTTTTACTAGAAGTATATAAATTTGACACATGTAATATGTGGACCTATTTATAAAAATTATTTGTTGTTTACCTGAAAATCACATTTAACTGGGAGTCCACTGGTTTTATTTACTAAGTTTGGTGATCTTAAGTGCTGATCAATTGTTGCTTTATTTTTGGAGAGACTTATTTTGGGTACCTTCTTTGTGACAGTATGGCCCTATACCTGGAAGAAATTTACAGAATTCATGTTGCCTATATTCTAGCAGAGGAGATAAGAAATATGTGAATAACTGTATATCTAAAGACACTACATTAAATGCTCCAAGAAGGATGCAAGCAATGAAATGTCAAAGAATAAAGTGGTTATTTCTGGTTGAGGAAACCAGGAAAGGGACAGTTGAGTTACTATTGGGTTTTGACCTCAAAGGATTGTTGGGTTTTTACCCATCTGGAGATAGGGAAGAAATTGCACATCCAGGTAAGAGAACAACACTGGTATAAGTATTAGAATGTGGAAATATTGGACATATTTAAGGAACTACAGTTTGGGTGGAGCAGTGGCCCTAAATTCAGAATGCATCAGAATCATCCGGAGGGCTTGTTTAGACAGACTCCCTGAGTCCAGCTCCCAGAGTTTCTGGTTCAGTTTGGCTGGTGTGGGCAGAGGATTTTCATTTCTAACAAGTTCTCAGGTGGTGCTGATGCTGCTTGTGGTGACCAAACTTAGATAACCATACCCTGGAGTGTGGGTGTCGGTGACAGATGGTAAATAAGTGTGGAAATATAGGTCGGACCCAGAGGGCTTTGACTCTCATGCTAAGGAGCTTGAATTTCATTTAATTGAAGTGAGGAGCCATTTAAAGGCTGGTGGGCAGAGTGACATATCAGATTGTGCTTGTGAAAGGTTTATCTGGCAGCAGTGTGTGGGACTGAATGAAAGGAACACTGACAGGCTGAAGAAAAAGGATAGTTAAATATCTGGTGCATGCACGATTTACAATAGCTAAAACATTAAACAACCTAAGTGTCTGTTGATGGATGGATAAAGGAAATGTTACACACACACACATAGCTAAGAGCTATCAGAAAAAAATATAATTTACCTCCATATTTTAAAATGGTAGATCGTTTTCCATTTTCACTCTTAAATATTTCTGTAATACATATCTTTATATCTGGACCTTGTGCGCATCCTTAATTTATACTTTATAATTTATAAAAGTAATTTATTTCTTAGGGAAGTATGTTTTCATACCCTAAGCTGTTTTTCAGTACACAGTATCAAATGCTACTTTATGAAGATGATGCATGATTTAAAGTTAGACCCAGAATTTTAATGCATAGTTTGAATCAGGCTTTCTGTTAACAGCACGTTTTGCTTTGGCATATAGACTCATAGAGACTGCCCACAGCTTAAGGTGAAGGGGTCAGCAATGTGATTTACTATTACATTAGCTACATATGCTCAGAGCAGCTCAGGCTAAGTTATCCAGGTTTCTTACATTATCCCTTGGGCTTTCATGTTTATTGACGATGTATAATTATAGAGTGAGAGATTAGTTTTATAGTGTTGATACATCATTGTAACTCGATCTGTAAAGTGTACTCAAACTTCACTTTGTGGTAAATGGACAAAGTTCATGATAGAAATATTTAGAGACAGCTAAAGTATTGATTAGTAATCTATTCATAATCTACTCACTGGCAAAATTAGCATACTCATTAATAAAGGACTAATTATCTTCATAATAAGGCTCAATTCATTTTGGAATCTTTAAGAGTAATTTGGTAGAGGTTTATCTAAAGTATTTATGTTTTATATATTTTGTCTTCAAGTACCTTTCTATAGTTAAGATGTATGGTGTCTTAAAAGTGATTAGGTTCATAGGGTTTCCAAACCATTCACTAATATTAAATTCATAACATGAATTGAGGGATGTGGCTCAAATGGTGAATGATGACTGAAATCGCCAACAATTGGAAAACCATGGATGGGTGTCAGAGAGTCACGCAGTCAGTATTTATGCCTTTCTTCTGTGTTTTCCTCACTCAGAAAAACCAGTTCCAGGTAATCTTTCTGAGATTGTGAGCTTCCTGGTGATGTGTAGCAATTCTGTCCCATTGCTCATCCAGTTGGTGTCCACAGCTCTCCACTTCCTCCTTGTCAGGGAACTTTGAGAAAATCAAGAGTTGTCTTCCTGGGTTGGGGCGGGGGCAATGCATATATATATATATTTATATCAAGGAATCTAGGCTAGAGTGTTACAAGTAGCAGTAAAATGTAATATTCCAACAATTGTACTAAGCATGAGAATATATTTAGGCAGAAGGAGAGTGAGTTCTAGTAGCTACTTAAAATGAGAATTGTTGGCTCTGACAAGACTTTAGAGATCCTCTTTCTTAACTTTGTCATTTTGTCCACAAGAGGCATTGATTCATTCAAGTCTCTGATGAGATTGCGCTGAAGACTTATATTCCGTTTATAACCATTCAGTTGTCACCAGGGGGACTGCTATACTTAAGAAACATCTATGCGAAGAGGAAAAGCTGTATTTAACTATAGATGGTGGGAGGAGTAGAAAAGTTAGTTAATTACTTATTTTTTCTCATTCAAGAATAAATACTATTTTTTTGCAATCCCTTTGATCCTGGCCATCATCTAAATTCTATCCTTGCTGCAAGTCTTTAGTTCCCTGTGTTTGATTTCTTCCCCCCAATGGAAACAGCGCTGTAATTATATAATGAAGTCTAAGGGGAAATTGGGTTTGCTTACAGAGATTTGCTCTGTAACCAACTTGGTGAAAATTTTTTTCCCTGCAAAGTGAGATATGCTGATATTAGTAATATGAGGGATGTAGGATGTGTTGCCTACACCCTGAGCTTTGCCAGTGGCAGTTATTAAATAGGCTTTTCAGATCTCCGTGGCTGTTACTCTCCCAGAATATTTTTAAGAGATTTAAAATCTATGGTCTAATATGATTAGGAAAGTTCAAATATTAATTTTACTTGTTATTCTGTAGATTTATTCAAAGTGGTCTGGGTTAGCCAGAGGCTGCTGTCTACTTTAAAGGGTTCTGAATGAATGTCATTAGAGTACAGTGTAATAGAAATGGAGAATGGACAGTGAATAGCACAGAGGAGTGAGTGTATGCTTCGAGTTGTAGGAATCTCCACCCTCTTTCCCAGCTGGATACACATCTGGAATGGCTTGGGTCAGGAAATGTGCTTGGTCTTGGCTGTCTCGGAGGACCCAACCCTGGCTTCTGTGTGGGTTGTTGGCATTTTAAGTAGAGGGAGTTGTTTGAAGTGTTTCCCTGGGGATTCTGCTCCCTTCTAATGAAAACAGCTTAGGCTAAACAGAATGCATGTGAGAGTGAACCAGAAGCCCTGGTTTCTCTCATGGTGCAACCCTGTAGTACTGTAATACTTTGACAACTTGTATTGGAATCCTAGGTTCACCTTTAGTTTAAACTGCAAGCACTCATCACAGTTAGCCTGTACTGTAATAGGCAGGCAGGAAGTACATAACTGCCACTCACTTTTTCCATCAAGAGTCATAAAGTTGATTTTTTTTTTTTGACTCATCAAAAAGTATTTTTGCCTCCATTTTGTTGGGTTTGGAGTCTTGCCAAGCATTAAGGGTTCACATTTGGAATTTGAAAAGCTATATGGTATGAAGGACCATTATAACATCAGTAGCTGGAAACTAGCAGCTGTTAGAACTGGTACAGCCCAAAGATGTACTTGGTGGCCAGCCCGGTAAAATATAACCAGTCGTCAGCATTTAAATACTGGGACATCTCCCATATATGTTGGTTTCTAACTTCTAATACTTAGGCAGTAGGGCTTCCCAGAACCTATATTTCTGCATGACACTACCTGACAGGAGGAGCAGAACTGGGGCCCCTGGTCATATGGGTCACAGGCATCTTTGTACATTACCATTCTCTATCTGGTCTGCTCATGTGTTTATACTTCTTACCTAATCCTTCAGGCTCCTGAGCTGCAGATTTGACTATTGGTTTCCCTAAGTAGACAGGATGATACGTGTGAACATGTCAGAGCTGGGTTCAATCCCAGTTTCTCTCTTTCCCAAAGCTGTGAACAGTTGCAGCTCTCCAGCTTCTATGAGTTGTTAATTAATAGGGAATATCTCTTCCTAAGTGTGGTGAGTTTTAAATAAAATACCATAGATGGAGAGCCCAAATCAGTGTTCTCATATTAGACTCTCAGTGACAATTTATCCTTCCACCTTCATGGTGTCATAAATTCTGTTTTCTGACTGTTTATACTGAAGTGAGAGTAGATGCTACTTTTAACTTTATACATTTGTTTTGAAAGGACTGCCTCAAAGTATTCACTACCCTGGTTGTCTTTGAGAACTAGTGCCTTTCTCACCTTTTCTATATCCCCTGGACTTGTGAGAACTTGTTAAAATGCTGCCTTTTAACTCGTGTGTCCACTGGCATACATTGTGACTTTGATTTGGATTCCCATTAAGGTTTGGTTAATACACACTAAAAAAAAAAAAAAATTGCCCTAAGGTGAAAATTAAGAAAGTAATAATCATTCTGATGGTATTTGAAACATTGTATCTTCTAGTCTTTCTCTCTGATCCTCAGTTCCCCTCCTTAAAATTAGAATACAGCATTTAGTACTTAAGGAGAAGGCAATGGCACCCCACTCCATTGCTCTTGCCTGGCAAATCCCATGGATGGAGGAGCCTGGTGGGCTGCAGTCCATGGGGTTGCTAGGAGTCGGACACGACTGAGCGACTTCACTTTCACTTTTCACTTTCATGCATTGGAGAAGGCAATGGCACCCCACTCCAGTGTTCTTGCCTGGAGAATCCCAGGGACGGTGGAGCCTGGTGGACTGCAGTCCATAGGGTCGCACAGAGTCGGACACGACTGAAGCGACTCAGCAGCAGCAGAGTAATGCTAAATAGATCCCAAAGTGTCAGTGCTCAGCCCTACAGAATTTGATATCTCTCATTCATGCAAGTGTATCAAGTCTTTGAACAGGTAATAGGGCAGATTGTCTTCGTGCAGTGGTTATTAGAACCTTAAGCACACATCTTGAAAGGTCAAAGGTCTTTTTCTAATGCCTGAAAGGAAAAGCAAACAAACAAAAAGCAATGGAGGAAGACTGTGTAAAAGACTGTTACGTGCTAAGCTTGGAAGGGTTGTACTTTCTCCCAGTCACATGGTGGCAGATGACTGCAGAGTGGTCTGGGCAGGGCACCCCGTTGCTATGTCTGGGGGAATCAAAAACTTTAGGTAGAAGAGAGCTCTTCCTACCACATCCAGCCGTGAGAGTGAGGCATCCGTCCCTCAGTGCCTTCCATACTCCTTGCCCCTTACAGCGAATGGTAGTAGCTCTTGTTTCCTCGCTGGTGCTATGGTGCTATCACTTGCCATTAGTGGGCCTCCAAATGCCATTGTCAAGTTATTGAGTGACTCAGACTTTCTGAAAGTAAAATTGAAATTAAATTGTATAGTCAGCATCCTGGAAATTGAGGTTACCTAGGAGAAGGCAATGGTACCCCACTCCAGTACTCTTGCCTGGAAAATCCCATGGATGGAGGAGCCTGGAAGGCTGCCATCCATGGGGTCACTGAGAGTCGGACACGACTGAGCGACTTCACTTTCACTTTTCACTTTCATGCATTGGAGAAGGAAATGGCAACCCACTCCAGTGTTCTTGCCTGGAGAATCCCAGGGACGGGGGAGCCTGGTGGGCTGTAGCAACAGGAGTATAAAGGGTGGATGAAGTATTGGACATGCCATTCTTGTTCATCAGAGCGCCACATTGGTCAAGATAAAGTTCAGTGTTTTGTTCCCACATTAGTAAGTTGCCTTTATTGTCTATTATCATTTCCCCCAGCTTTATTTCTTAAACTTAAGAATTTTACTTTCATAAGTAGTTTAGGATTTAAGACAAAAGCTGGAATCGAATTACCTTTGTGTTCCCAGTATACTGGGAAACCCCATTTATGTTAATATATTTGTTTTTCTATTTAAAAATAATTTTCAACAGAAAATAATAAGTTTCTAATTTTGGTTTTGGAAAACATCTTTGAATAGCATTTAGTAGTATGTGTCTTTGTAGTAGGTCAATTGAACACAAAGGGAATGAGCTTAAGGCTAGTGAGTTTGAGTTTGAAAATTGGTGAAAATACGCTACTGGATTTGGAATGTTGATGTGATGCAAATGCCTTTATTTCTAAATGGAAATCAATTTAAAAATGTAATTCAATTTTATATGTTCCTATAAATATTCACGGAGTGCTTGATGAGTACATGTAAATAAGCTGCTGTGCCAGAAGCTTTGTGAGACAAAGATAAAGAAACACAAACTGAATCAGAGGAAGAAACTCTGTAAAACAACCTAGAAGGACAAATACCCCAGAACAATGAAACCCATAGGCTACAGGAGAGGGGCATCTGGTCTACCTTGGGTTGATTTGGATGTGATGGGCAAGACTTCTTTGAGTAAAAGAAAAGGCAGGTAAAGATGGTCCCGGTGAGGAACTAAAGGAATATTGCAGAGAGAGGGAGCGGCATACGCGATGGCACTAAAGTAAGAGAGGAAGAACTTTAAGTATGAGAGTGGCTCAGACAGTCTGACAGTCTGTCTTTTAAGGTGCCTGTGGTGGAAGCAGGAGGATGGAGACAAGAGATGAGGCTCTTAAAATTGGTGTAGACCAGAGTGTGAGGGGTTCTGAATAATCAACCAGAATGTGGTGTTCATTCTGAGAGGAGGGGGTAGAACCCCCTGCACTGATAAAAGCAGTGGGTTTTATCTCTGGCCATCATTAGAATTATGTGAGCTTTCTAAGCCCTTTCCATGACCGAACCCACCTCAGTTCAGTTCAGTTCAGTTCAGTCACTCAGTCGTGTCCGACTCCTTGCGACCCCATGAATCGCAGCACGCCAGGCCTCCCTGTCCATCACCAACTCCCGGAGTTCACTCAGACTCACGTCCATCGAGTCAGTGATGCCATCCAGCCATCTCATCCTCTGTCGTCCCCTTCTCCTTCTGTCCCCAATCCCTCCCAGCATCAGGGTCTTTTCCAATGAGTCAACTCTTCGCATGAGGTGGCCAAAGTACTGGAGTTTCAGCTTTAGCATCAGTCCTTCCAAAGAAATTCCAGGGCTGATCTCCTTCAGAATGGACTGGTTGGATCTCCTTGCAGTCCAAGGGACTCTCAAGAGTCTTCTCCAACACCACACTTCAAAAGCATTAACTCTTCGGTGCTCAGCCTTCTTCACAGTCCAACTCTCACATCCATACATGACTACTGGAAAAACCATAGCCTTGCCTAGACGGACCTTAGTCGCAAAGTAATGTCTCTGCTTTTGAATATGCTATCTAGGTTGCTCATAACTTTTCTTCCAAGGAGTAAGCGTCTTTTAATTTCATGGCTGCAGTCACCATCTGCAGTGATTTTGGAGCCCAAAAAAATAAAGTCTGACACTATTTCCCTATCTATTTCCCATGAAGTGATGGGACCAGTTGCCATGATCTTCGTTTTTTGGAATGTTGAGCTTTAAGCCAGCTTTTTCACTGTCCACTTTCACTTTCATCAAGAGGCTTTTTAGTTCCTCTTCACTTTCTGCCATAAGGATGGTGTCGTCTGCATATTTGAGGTTATTGATATTTCTCCCAGCAATCTTGATTCCAGCTTGTGTTTCTTCCAGCCCAGCGTTTCTCATGATGTACACTGCATAGAAGTTAAATAAGCAGGGTGACAATATACACCCTTGACGTACTCCTTTTCCTATTTGAAACCAGTCTGTTGACCCACCTCAGACTAATTTAAATCAGAACTTCCCAGAATGGTGCTCAGGTATGTGTATCTTTAAAACTCTTCCCTGTTGGTTCTAATGAGCAGCTACTTGGGAACTACTCTTCTAAATAGTTTCAAGCAATGTGCACAGTGTTATAATGCCAATGCTTTGAACCAGAGGATCCCCAAACCTGAAGTGACATGACAGACCATGAGCCTGACGTATTTTGATCATGGAGTAGGAGAGAAAAATAGCAGGGGTGAGTCTTAAGTTTCCGTCTCCATGACTGTGGGAAAAATGGTGGTTAATTAGCGAAGTAGAAAATGCAACAAGCACATACCTTAAGGAGAAAGGCAGGATTTTATCTTGGTTAAACCTGAGGTTCTGAGAGATGCAGACAGAAGGCTCTTAGCCTACATGCCTGAAACTGAAGAAGTAGCCGGATTATGTACCTATATGTGGAAAATACCAGGGTATCACCAGAACTGAATCTCACAGGAATAGTAAAAAGTGCTTAGGGAAGTTGTGGCAGGAGAATTGGGCAGATTAGTGAGCCTTAAGAATCTCCAATGCTTAAGATCCAAGGAGAGAAGAAAGAATCCATCTTTCTTTCTTCACAAAGCAGAGGACAAACTGAAGATGAATGGAATTAACTGTCTCCTTAAATACTACCAATGTGAGTTTATAGTTTGTTCAGTTGGAGACCATTTAAGTAATATAGAATTTTTAAAATCCAAAATGTATCTGAAACTTCACATTAAAAACTAGCTCATATTCTTCTAGCAAACATTTCCCACTGGAGACAGCTTTCACGTTCCATAAGTTTCAATTGATTCCATTTGAATTTTGTGTGTGTGAAGAAGCACATTTGTTTTACAAACAATACAGAAAGGTAAATCTCCTGGTGCCCATTTTGACAGCTAAACTTTTAAACCCAAGAATTTCTACCTTTATTTTCTCTGAAGCTGAATAACAAGGACAGGTGTACCTTCCTTTTTAGCAAGGGGAAAAAAATGAAGTCTGTTAGTTACAAATGACCAATATTATAAACAGGCTGTTCTGTTCTGTCCCCCACTTTCCATCTCCCAGGCCCCTGAAAAGAACAAAGAAAAAACTGCTGAAACCATCGTGATTGCCATTTTGGGAGCTATTCTTAATAAATAAACAAGCCAACAAAAACAGAGAGCTTTTGAAGGTGAAGAAACAGAGAAAACATAGGAACTGTAAGAAGAAAAACTACCTTTGGGAGACAGATTACTAGGCAGTTTACCTGCTCTGAGATGAGAATAGCTCCATGGAAATAGTTTTCCCAGTAAGGGGAAAAAGTTCTTCCCTTTTGCCTGCAAATTTACAACTAAATTACGTGGTGAGCAGGCTTATAGTTTTGAAAGCAGTAAAAACTTTTTAAGGGTCCTAGAACTATCAGGCCTTTATATTTTGGCATAAGTCTCCTGTCTGACTAAGCTTTGGTTGAGATCAGTGGCAATGAGGCAGTGAGTATGTGCGTGCATGCGTGTGTGCTCGGTTGCTCAGGCATGTTAGATTCTCTGTGACCCCGTGGACTGTAGCCCGCCAGGCTCCTCTGTCCATGGAATTGTCCAGGCAAGAATACTGGTGTGGGTTCCCGTTTCCTACTCCAGGGAATCCTCCCAACCCAGAATCTAACCCTAATCTCCATCATCTCCTGCATTGCTGCTGCAGCTGCTAAGTCGCTTCAGTCGTGTCTGACTCTGTGTGACCCCATAGACGGCAGCCCACCAGGCTCCTCCATCCATGGAATTTTCCAGGCAAGAGTACTGGAGTGGGGTACCATTGCCTTCTCCAATGCATGAGAGCAAAAAGTGGAAGTGAAGTCACTCAGTCGTGCCCAACTCTTAGCGACCCCATGGACTGCAGCCCACCAGGCTCCCCCGTCCCTGGGATTTTCCAGGCAAGAGGACTGGAGTGCGGTTCCGTTGCCTTCTCCGCACCTCCTGCATTAGCAGGCAGATTCTTTACCCCTGCCCCACCTGAGAAACCCCCAATGACCATGGAAGGGGGTAAATTAGAGATTGGAAAATTGAGACCATTGAGCATTTAGGGTGGTGGAGCTAGACTATGGGTTTCTCAGTTGAAAAGTGGTGAACTCACCAGAATCACCTTAGCCCAAGTACAGGGGAGCTTTGGAAGGTCTGGATGGTGTCCACAAGCAGGAATAAGATTATACCAGTAATAATCCAGCTACTTTTAAATTGGACCCATGTATAATCTGTTAAATAAAAGAGTTGCTATAACTTGCCTCACTCTATGACAAGCCACCCTATACCATTTATTCCTGAATTCTCCAGGCAAGAATACTGGAGCGGGTGAATCTTCTCAATTCATTAAAGACCCCAACCCAAATATTGGGTTAGGACAGAATCCAATGTCATTGTTAATATCAACTGAAGTATAAATTCAGTAAATATTTGCAGCACTGCACCTGAGTCTAGCTGATTTTATGCAGTCACTTCAATAAAGAAATGAACTCTTGAGGCTGAACAAGTTTACAAAGATATTTTTGAACCTAGTGCCTCTGTAAACAGAGTTGTATCTGCTAGGCATTTATACACAGATATAAAAATAGCAAGGCATGAAGAAAGAGATTTGACTGTCATACTGGACTATAATATGAATGATTTAGAAATATAAATTATAATATATATAAATATATATATAAATAAAAATATATATATATAATATGTATAAATATAGAAATTATAAATTTTCTATGCCAGGTAGCATGAAACAAGGAGAAATTTTCAAATTGCTCATATTAAATCAAGAGCTACAAAATAAAATCCAGCACAAAGTATGTGAATTCACATTATTTGTTGTAAGAAATCCTTTAAAAGCTTTTGTATGGCTCATAAAGGAAAGGGGAACTAGTATTTATTGCATGTCAGACCCCAGATTGGTTAGTTGTTCCAGCAGCCACATTGTCGTTATTGGACACACTGAAACACACTAAGACATTATTATTAGGTCCATTGTACCTACTAGGAGCCTCAGAGAAGATAAATAAAGCCCCAAAACACAAAACTAGCACCTCGTGCAGTCAGAGCTGAAACCCTGGTTTGACTTGCCTGTATGTAGCACTGGCTTGCAAATTATTGAAATGAGTTTATTGTGTTTGTGAAGCATTTAAAAAGAATTCTTTCTGATGGATTACCATTATTTTGTAGTTTCTATTATTGAGATGTGTTTGAAGACATATATATCTTTCAAAAGAATCTGAGTAATAATGCTTATGTACTTTCTAAAAATGGATGTTCTTATTATCAGCCTGAGACAAAAGTGAAAATCAGTGTCTTATTTCTGTCCTAACAATTTCATAAATACCTACAAGCTTATCATGTTTCCATCCTCAGAGTTCATGCCACAGGAACATGTTTATAGAATATGATATTTTTAAAATATCCTTTTGCTATTTTTTGTATACTTCCAGTTGTATAACAGAGACAGACAAAATAATGTCTTATATTGTGTTTTGTGTGAGGCTTAGGATTGTGGGTTGAAAAAAAAAATCTTCTCTTATTAAACCTTTACTAAGTGTCCATTACATTGAACAATGAGCTTCTAGCTGAATGGTGTGCTCTTTTAAGAAATAATTTCCATGTATTCTGGAAAATAATATGATCTTTTAGCACAGAAAGCAGCTGAATTTGTGTAGTATGCTTTCTTAGGTTCGCAACTCTCTCTTCTGTTGCTGTGTTGTTGTTTTTTTTTTAGTGAAAAATGGAGTTAAAACTTTTCTCAGCTGTCATTAATACTAATTCCATGACTTTGGTTTGCCTATTCTGTTCAGGACCTTAGGAGAGACACCTTTTCTCTAAGAAGACATCTTATCACCCACAGGTAGCAGCAAAATGATCCATGAAATGGTTTATTTTATTTCAAGCAAGACAAGTTAATGTGTCAGTTACATGAGATGGTGTGATTCTACCCTGCAGTGAGTGAGACCAGTAAACTCCAAAAACAGAGGAACTGAGAAGGGAAAGGGGGGATGAGGCTGTGTGTAGGTGGTCATGAGCACGGTGAGAGAGAGCAGAGGTTCATTGATTGGCTTGGTGGGGGAATCACCACTAGCAATCCTGTAGAGGGGGATGAAAGGGTTGAGGCCGAGTGATGCAAGGACTTGGAGAGTTCTGAAGTCCCTCTCCTGGAATTTGAAGCTGGCAGGAACCTTCGGGAAACAGAAACATCAGACAAAGTTGATCAGAGACAGGCTGAGAACTCCCACCCACTGGAAATGTCAGAGGACCTGAGATAAAGGGCTGAATGTAGAAGCTTTCAGCTGATGGGGTCAGCAGGGGCCAGCAAGGAATCTTTCAAAGGAATCCTTTAAAATTCAAAAAATGTGTATTTGTTGGCAGAGAAAATGAACACAGCATGAACAATTATGTATGACTTCTCCTCACAACATCTCCGACTATGAATCATCCCTATCTGCTTTCCATTTTCTACTTTTTCCCTTTCATAACTTTTATTTTTCACTCCCTTGTTTTGTTTTTGTTCCTTTGGAAAATCTTACAGAGAGTAATCTGAATTTCCTCTAATTCCCTCTATGGCTTTTTCCCTTTTCACTCTGTTTTCACTCTTTGGCTTGTTCTTAGGTTTGTTTCTGACAGCTATGATGGCATGGTTCTGTTGGGTAAGATACAGACAGAGGCTCAAAATAGTATGCTTTTAATCAAGATAAATGCAATGGGCTCTTCCACTGCCATGGCCGCTCTGTATGAAGTGTTACAGGGAAGGGAAGGGATTGGAGTTAAAAACAGGTAGCCCTGGGGCCAGTCGTACCCATACTTATTCTTTATTCAACAAATATGTACTGACCCTCTCTTGTGAGCCTGGCAAATGTCTAGGGCCTGTGATACTGTGGTGCGTGAAACCAAGTTGCCCCAGTGGAGCTTATATTTTTAGGGAGGAAAGGTCGGTAAGGGAAAAAACAACAACAACAATAATACAGTTTCAGGAAGTAGTATTAATTGTGAAAAAAAAATGAAAGTGGAGCGAGGCCCTGGCAGCGCAGGAGGTGGTATTGGTAGTGACTGATTTAGGGACAGTGGTCAGGTAGGGTCTCCTAGAAGGTGACACTGAAACCAAGATCTGTGACGTGTTTCCAAAAACTGAATTCTTTAGGTGATCACCCCCTTATATTTCCTTCTCTCCTTTCCTCAATCAATCTCTTCGTTTTCTCACAAAGTAGACACTAAGTAGTCTATAAGATATGAATAAAGAACTGATACTTTGTCCCTTTTAAAACATTCCTTCTCAAAAACTACATGATCACTTTTATTTGATCATGAGTCATCAGACTAACTACTTTTCATAAAATGTTTCAGAGGAGGCTCAAGTTTGAATAAAGAAGGGATGATCCTTTTCCTTGGAAAGACTAAGACAGACATTTCTAATCTGCTAATCAAGAGAAATTATTACTTTGGTATAAGCCCTAATGTGCATATTTGTATATTCTTACACAGCCTTATAGTGCTGGGAACCTTTCATTCATTCATTCATTCATTTTTTCATTCATTCATTCATTTGTCAATGTCTGCTAAAGTCCACCATCATGATCTCAACCTGAGGTCCTTGATTTGCCGTCAGAGAATGTGTAAATTAACAGAAATAATTTGAGAAAATACCTGTATATGCGCATACATCTGGGGCAGGAAACATGGCTGCCAGCAAGTTCTCCCTGAAGTTCCCACTGTGCTGGTAAGTGTCCATTGCTTGACCGCGTGCTGGGCCCAGATGACAAGGCAGAACTGTGGACAAATCATATTAGGGTTCTGCTCACTCGGAGCTTAAATTCTAGTACGTTGGAAAGAGGGAAGGAGATGATTAAGGTTAAGAAGCAAACAAACAAAAAAATAAACAATACTTTCATACATTATATATATGTGTGTATATATATATAGTCTATCAAGGAACATTTCTGGATGTCAGTGCTACCATGTAAAGAATGGTCAGTGAATGCTTATCTACAGAATCATTTGAACCAAAATTTGAATGGGGAGAACGAGGTCATTTTAAAAGCCTGGACCATGTTGAGATACAGATATAATGAAACTATGCTCTTCCTCAGTTATTAAACTAAATTTTTATTGCATATTTCTCATTTATTCACCTTTTATTTTTATATTTACTGCTTAGAACTTTGAAAATTATACTGCCACTTTTTAAGATGTATTTTTTTATTCCTATAGCAAGAGGAAGGTGGGCTAGATGATGTCTATAATGTTAAGCTTACAAATTCGATAATTTTAACATAGAAATGCAGCATGCCATAAGACAGGATTCTGGAATCCATGTATTTTATATCCATCAATATGAAAATAGCCTGTGTTGATTTGTTATTCTTCATCTGTTCTCTTTAATTTCAATCATAATATCACTCCACTTACATTGCTAGAGCATGTCTTATTTTTTCCTTCCCTACATGTATTTAGATAAGTACATTCTCTGAGAGTGATCAGGAGAAGCTAAAATGTTATTTTTTGATGGGAACTTTAAATTTCAAATACTGTACATTGAAAGAGGGAGCACATGTTATTGCTGAACAACATATTCTCCACGACTAGGTGGTGCAGTAATATTAAAGGTCAAGAAACTAGTCAGATTTTATACACTTGGATTAATTATTGATGTTTCTCCTAAATCTGCTCCTTTAAGTATGGTGTGAAGAACAGATTCGTTCCCAATGCAGTTTTAAAGGGCTTGAGTTGCTTCCCTTTAAAGAGATTCAGTTGCTTCATGGGCCCACAGTCATCACATTTTTTAGACTTCAAGTTTGTTGATAATTATGATAGTTCAAGGAGATTTCAAGTGAGTAAGAACTGAAATTCTATTATTGTCTCTTTTATTGTGAGGCTACTGGACCACAGAATAACTGCTTATGAGTCTCAGCGTACTCTCCTGCACTAGAATCCACTGCACAAACTCACAATTATCTAGACTCCTCTCTCCCAAATGTGCTCTGAGGACAATCCTGAGATGTCTGCATAAACATTCTCTTGGAGTACTTGCTAAGAAACACTTACATTCATGAAATCTACCACCAGGGATTAGAATTCAGAAAGTTTACAGTGGAGCCAAGGAACTGTGTATTTCCCAAGTAACCTAGGTGGTTGTGATTGTTCATAGAGTAAAAAATAATAGATACACTGCAATCTCCTAATATGAACAAGATGTTCCTGAAGAATAACAGAGGGTATTAAAGTATATCAAAGGAAAGAACAGTGGTCTAGGTGTTCTGACACAGACCATTGGAAATCATTTGAAGGGTCTTGTTCACTGGTGCATGGACACCGGTTCACTGGGAACAGCCTCACTCAAGGTTCCCTGGGAAGCATCAGCAGTGGCTGGTTGACATGGCAGCAACTGACAACACTAACAGAAGTGGTAGCCGTAACAGCAGCACCATGGCAACCAAGAGCTGATGGCTCTTGAAGGGAAGTTGTGACTGTCTCATCCGCATTAGTATGTGTGTGACGGTGTTTGTGTGTTCCTTGTGGATGACATTCTTGTTCAGATTAAGTCTTTGAATTTGGTACCTTTTAAAACCACTCTAATCCTGGGTTATTTTTCTGATAATTTGCTGTTGTCAAGTGATTTGAAACACACAGCGAGAGCTTGGTTATCTGCTTGGGGAAATAAAGATACTGCTGTATTCATGTCTCACCCAGATGTGTGATTCTATTGCTGCTGCTGCTGCTGCTGCTGCTCAGCCTCAGGAGTCACTAAACAGAAAAACAGTGAGGACACAGGTGTTCGCTATCATGTCTGGAATCATACAATGCAGAGAGCTAAGAACTTTCAGACTGAAGATTGATAAATAACTCCCATAGTTAATCTCAGCATCATCCAACTGCTATTATTGTGTTAGCCTTGGTACCCTGGCTGGCAAACGGGATATAGATTTATATGGAGGATGTGAAAAATTTAGGTTTCTAAAACTCTCCTAGGGGTAAATATCAGTTAGAGTGGCTTTTACAGTAAACAAGACACCTTTTAACTTTCCCCGTCTTTTGAATTCTATTCTGAATCCATTATACTGTTCTTTCTCTTCTAAAGAATCTGTTGGGATTCATATCGGGATTTAAAACTTTGGGGAGGAAAAAAAAAAACCCTTCATCGTTTCTAGATTTTGTTGGCTACTGCTTCCTGTTGTGAAGCATTATTGACCAATTCTCCTCTCTGTGAAGCAGTGGAAAGAAGATGGACTTTGGAACAAGGCAGAATTTGTTTTAAACTTGGTCACTTACTAAATACATGCCTTTGTGCAATGTATTTAACCTTGGAGAGTTACAGTTTTGGCATCTGTAAAGTGAACATACGATTCATGCAGGGATATTGTTAGAGTTAGGGTATATAAGTATGTAACAGTGTACTCAGAACATAGCAAGGAATAAGATAGATTTTTGTCTTTTCATTGCTCAAAACATGTTTGCTTTCTCATTTCTGATCCCCTGCCTCTAGCAGAGAATATAGACGTGTTCTCAAAGTGTTGTCTCCAGATGAGCAGCAGTGTGAGTGCTCCCTGGGAACATACTAGAAATGAAAATCCCCAAGCCCTATTCAAAAAGGATTGAATCAGAAACCATAGCATTGGGGCCTAAAATGTGTGTTTTTACAAGTCTTCCTGGTGCTTCTACACATGCTCAAATTTGAGAACAATTATAGCAGTGAAAGAAAAAAGCAGTTTAAGATTTTTATTCAATCTGATCTCTTTAATCACTATATGCAGACATCTATTCAGCTCTAAAGTCTAAGATTCTTTTACACATTAGTACGCTTCAGGACGCGGTAGAATTAGTGCTTTACTTCTCCCTGACTAAAGGGAAGAAAGTTAGCTATTTGAATTTAAAAAAAAAGAATCAATAATTTAGCTTGGAGCCACCTGTGTCTCCTTAGATTTTCCCAACCTAGGAATGAAAGTGAGGTCATCTGATCAGTCTACAAATGACATTTCTTAAACTCGCATCCCCACCAACTACACATGAATTTTTTTGTCCCTTCTGACTTATTTCTGGAAGTCACAGGTTTGGGAGCACCTCTGATATGCTCCTAAACAATTCCCTAAGTTCTCTCAACCAGTACCAGACAATGAGATGGATTATGAAAGCTCGTGGTGGGGCCATCTTCATCTCTGCTGCTGGCACAGACATCTGTTGTCCTGAAACTGTTCGTGGTGCCAAAGCCAGTGGTCTGTGCCCAGCAGTCCATATCACTGGTGCTGTTAATGACACTGATGCAGGTGCTGGTTAACCAGTGTTGACGTAGATTCTCTCGGGAGGACACCTCCCATGGTTCCTAGCCTCTGTCCTGCTTCCCTGTACTGGTCATACCCTAGGAGTAGAGACTGTTTTCCCACCTCTCAGCCCTGAGTACTGGGGAAGTGTGCTGTAGTGAAGTCCTCCAAGTGTCTAGGCTGTGCTGTAGTTTCTGGAGTTTTCCATTGTGCCAAAGCCATTCAGTTCCATCCTTAAGCATCATCCCCCTAATGATACTGCCTTGGGTCTCTAAAATCTCATGGAAACTTAAAAAAACATTTTTATTGAGGTTAAAATGTTTATAGAGTAAAATATTGAAATGTTAAAGGTCTTCAGATGAATGAGCATTGACAATTTTCTTTTCCTAAGCCACCACCACCCAAAATAAGATACAGAATATTTCCATCACCCCAACTAGTTCCCTCATACTCTTTTAGAGTCCATCATCCCAGTCCAGGCAACCGCTTTCCAATCCACAGCCACACACTAATTCTGTCCACTCTAGAACTTCATCTGGAGGGATTCGCATCCTTTTATGTCTTGTTGCTTTCATGCAACAAATTATTTCTGAGATTTATCAATGCAGATTTATCCATGAGTGTTTCTCTTTATTTCTGAGTAGTACTCCATTTTGTGAATGGGCTTTCTATTTATTCACTCTCATTTTGAGCTACATTTTGTGTTCACTTTTTCTCTTTAACTCTTCGTGTTATTTTTAGTGACTCTTCTAGAAATAATATTTATCTCCAACTTCTCAGTTTACCTTCAGAATGTTATGCTAATACCTGGACAATGTAAAACCTTAAAGAGTCAAATTCCATATTCTTCCACCCACTCTTTGTACTCATGTTCATATAGTTTTCTTCAATATGTGCTATAAGCTACACTGTGCCTACTTGTTATTTTTACTTTAAATAGTCAATAGTCCTTAAGAGATATATGCATAGTAAAAATGTAGTCTTTATTAAAGCGAGCCCTTTCTGGTTTTCTTTGCACCTGTTTCTCTATAGGACTCAACTCAGAAGACAAATCTGAGTAACAGTCATAAAAATGACTTCTTTATCAAAAGCTGAAATACTTTTATTAAAAGTTAATAAAGTTTAAATGAAGATTTCTTCATCAGCTAGGACTCTGTTGGAGATAGGTGAAAGGAAATCCAACCACATTGACCTAGACCAAAAATTTTGTATTGGTTTTCTTATCTGTTAAATTCAAGGATAAGCAGACTTCAGACATGACTTAGTCTGGAGGCTCAGAAATGATAAAATGAAAGTGGTTTTCCTTTTCTCTAGACACTACTTGGCTTTCCTTTACTGGTTTGTCTCATCAGTGTAGGATGATACTACGAATTGTAGATCTTACCGTAGTCTACCATCCAAATGCAGAAGAAAAGAGAGACCTTTTTTCTCCAAAGGCAAACCAGAGTCAGATTCTGTTTTGAACCTTGTTGCCCGAATTCAGTTATGTGTCTGCGTCTGAACCACTCACTCTAACAGTGAGAAGGGCTTCCCTAATGAACTGAAACTTCTGAAAAACAAGAAAACACCAAAACCTCAAGAGTTGGGAAGCAGCAATGGATGGCTCCCTTGAAAGAAAGAGCATACCCCTCCAAAGGGTGAACGGATGTTAGCTAAAACAGACGGTCATAGAGCGTTTTTGCAAATAGATTCCTGGTGGATGATATCATCAGTATTCTAAAAATGTTCAGATGTGTTTAGATTCCAGTATAGAACCTATTTTGGAACCTACCCCCCTGTACTACACAGATTATTATGAAGTTGAGGTCTTTGGGACATTTCTTGATTGCCTTTAAGTGTTTCTAAATCTTTCATTTAACATTCTTTGAGAATCTCTGAGTTTTAAACCCTAAAACTTTTATTTTCTCTGAAGTCTCCGGTTGATATTGTTAAAGTCAATCTACTCTTTTGGAGGGAGTCTGAAAAAATCAAAGCTGCAACATGGCAGTTACTAAATTTTGTTTTAAATTATCTTCAATATTGTGAAATAATGAAGAATGAACACAATCTAAAACCACAGCTAGGATTTCTCCAAAGTGTTCTCAATTACTCTGACCTTTAACTGTTTATGTCTAGTTTGGGATAAGAGTCCTAAGTTCTAGCTGGCTTTACTCTGTGCTTGGCGATGGACAATCATCCATGGATTAGAAGAAAAACTGTCCACAGTCCCGTCCTTCGTAATACCACACTTTCATTTGCTCAAACTTCATGCCACTTCTGCTCTGCCTCATTGAACCTCACTTTATTTTTGTATTTATTTATTTATTTGGTGCTTTTTTTTTTTTTTTGGTGGGAGTTTCTTTTAGGACAAGAGAGATAGACTTACTATTAAATAAACAAAGGACGTATGTTTTTACATGGTCATTTAACAGACCTATTCATCTCGGTGCTTTCTTGAGGGATTAAAACTGCAATACACCTGTGAATCCTGTTCAGTTTAAAATAGGACTCAGTAGTCTAAGTGGGATGGGGTTTGTTTTTTCTGCATTAACTACTAGCTCAAAATGCTATTTTAAAACCATATTGATTCTTTCCAACTAATCTGTAGATAGACAGATACATATGGAAATGCTTCCCTTTCTGGGCATAGCTATGTATGTTTATGCACCTTGTATATAAATAGCAACATTTGTATGCACACATACAACATACACCTTTTGCTTATACTATTCTGTATTCTTTGATTTTCTTTTTTTGTGTGTGTGTGTAATTTATTTATTTATTTTTTAAATTTTAAAATCTTTAATTCTTACATGTGTTCCCAAACATGAACCCCCCTCCCACCTCCCTCCCCATAACATCTCTGTGGGTCATCCCCATGCACCAGCCCCAAGCATGCTGTATCCTGCGTCAGACATAGACTGGCAATTCAATTCTTACATGATAGTATACATGATAGAATGCCATTTACTGTGAATTAGAAGTCCTTTGAGTCTATATCAACATTACCCTTTTTTATCTACTCAGTTATTGACACTGCCTTTCCTGTTTTCATGTATTCCTCTAATGAAATTTGAGTGTTACAGTGTGCTAAGCACTGTGCTAAATACTATGATTGCAGCTGTGAGCACAGCATGCCTCCCTCCTGCTGATGCAGTATCTTGGCTGGTTACATATTTGCTATTCTTTCTTGTTTTGTTTTCATTATTTGTTATTCTTTATTTTTTAAATTTATTTCATTTAAATCTTGTTTCATATTGCAGTGTAGTTGATTTACAATGTGTTAGTTTCAAGTGTACAGCTATATAATCTCAGTTCAGTTCAGTCGCTCAGTCGTGTCCGACTCTCTGCGACCCTGTGAATCGCAGCACGCCAGGCTTCCTGTCCATCACCAACTCCCGGAGTTCACTCAGACTCAGGTCCATCGAGTCAATGATGCCATCCAGCCATCTCATCCTCTGTTGTCCCCTTCTCCTCCTGCCCCCAATCCCTCCCACCATCAGAGTCTTTTCCAATGAGTCAACTCTTCGCATGAGGTAGCCAAAGTACTGGAGTTTCAGCTTTAGCATCATTCCTTCCAAAGAAATCCCAGAGTTGATCTCCTTCAGAATGGACTGGTTGGATCTCCTTGCAGTCCAAGGGACTCTCAAGAGTCTTCTCCAACACCACAGTTCCAAAGCATCAATTCTTCGGCGCTCAGCCTTCTTCACAGTCCAACTCTCACATCCATACATGACCACAGGAAAAATCATAGCCTTGACTAGACAGACCTTAGTCGGCAAAGTAATGTCTCTGCTTTTGAATATGCTATCTAGGTTGGTCATAACTTTTCTTCCAAGGAGTAAGCGTCTTTTAATTTCATGGCTGCAGTCACCATCTGCAGTGATTTTGGAGCCCCCAAAAATGAAGTCTGACACCGTTTCCACTGTTTCCCCATCTATTTCCCATGAAGTGATGGGACCAGATGCCATGATCTTCGTTTTCTGAATGTTGAGCTTTAAGCCAACTTTTTCACTCTCCTCTTTCACTTTCATCAAGAAGCTTTTTAGCTCCTCTTCAGTTTCTGCCATAAGGATGGTATCATCTGCATTTCTAAGGTTTTTGATATTTCTCCCGGCAATCTTGATTCTAGCTTGTTTTTCTTCCAGTCCAGCGTTTCTCATGATGTACTCTGCATATAACTCCAATAAGCAGGGTGACAATATGCAGACTTGACACACTCCTTTTCCTATTTGGAACCGGTCTGTTGTTCCATGTCCAGTTCTAACTGTTGCTTCCTGACCTGCATATAGGTTTCTCAAGAGGCAGGTCAGGTGGTCTGATATTCCCATCTCTTTTGGAATTTTCCACAGTTTACTGTGATCCACACAGTCAAAGGCTTTGGCATAGTCAATAAAGCAGAAATAGATGTTTTTCTGGAACTCTCTTGCTTTTTCCATGATCCAGCAGATATTGGCAATTTGATCTCTGGTTCCTCTGCCTTTTGTAAAACCAGCTTGAACATCAGGGAGTTCACGGTTCACATATTGCTGAAGCCTGGCTTGGAGAATTTTGAGCATTACTTTACTAGCGTATGAGATGAGTGCAATTTGAGCATTCTTTGAGTAGTTTGAGCATTCTTTGGCATTGCCTTTCTTTGGAATTGGAATGAAAACTGACCTTTTCCAGTCCTGTGGCCACTGCTGAGTTTTCCAAATTTGCTGGCATATTGAGTGCAGCACTTTCACAGCATCATCTTTGAGGATTTGAAACAGCTCAACTGGAATTCCATCACCTCCACTAGCTTTGTTCGTGTGATGCTTTCTAAGGCCCACTTGACTTCACATTCCAAGATGTCTGGCTCTAGATTAGTGATCACATCATCATGATTATCTGGGTCATGAAAATCTTTTTTGTACAGTTCTTCTGTGTATTCTAGCCACTTCTTAATATCTTCTGCTTCTGTTAGGTCCATACCATTTCTGTCCTTTATCGAGCTCATCTTTGCATGAAATGTTCCCTTGGTATCTCTAATTTTCTTGAAGAGATCTCTAGTCTTTCCCATTCTGTTGTTTTCCTCTATTTCTTTGCATTGATCACTGAGGAAGGCTTTCTTATCTCTCCTTGCTGTTCTTTGGAACTCTGCATTCAGATGCTTATATCTTTCCTTTTCTCCTTTGCTTTTCGCCTCTCTTCTTTTCGCAGCTATTTGTAAGGCCTCCCCAGACAGCCATTTTGCTTTTTTGCATTTCTTTTCCATGGGGATGGTCTTGATCCCTGTCTCCTGTACAATGTCACAAACCTCATTCCATAGTTCATCAGGCACTCTATCTATCACATCTAGGCCCTTAAACCTATTTCTCACTTCCACTCTGTAATCATAAAGGATTTGATATAGGTCATTCCTGAATGGTCTAGCGGTTTTCCCTACTTTCTTCAATTTGAGTCTGATTTTGGCAATAAGGAGTTCATGATCTGAGCCACAGTCAGCTCCTGGTCTTTTTTTTTTGTTGACTGTATAGAGCTTCTCCATTTTTGGCTGCAAAGAATATAATCAATCTGATTTCGGTGTTGACCATCTGGTGATGTCCATGTGTAGAGTCTTCTCTTGTGTTGTTGGAAGAGGGTGTTTGCTATGACCAGTGCATTTTCTTGGCAAAACTCTATTAGTCTTTGCCCTGCTTCATTCTGCATTCCAAGGCCAAATTTGCCTGTTACTCCAGGTGTTTCTTGACTTCCTACTTTTGCATTCCAGTCCCCTATAATGAAAAGGACATCTTTCTTGGGTGTTAGTTCTAAAAGGTCTTGTAGGTCTTCATAAAACCATTCAGCTTCAGTTTCTTCAGTGTTACTGGTTGGGGCATAGACTTGGATAACTGTGATATTGAATGGTTTGCCTTGGAGACGAACAGAGATCATTCTGTCGTTTTTGAGATTGTATCCAAGTACTGCATTTCGGACTCTTTTGTTGACCATAATGGCTACTCCATTTCTTCTGGGTGATTCCTGCCCACAGTAGTAGATATAATGGTCATCTGAGTTAAATTCACCCATTCCAGTCCATTTTAGTTCGCTGATTCCTAGAATGTTGATGTTTACTCTTGCCATCTCCTGTTTGACCACTTCCCATTTGCCTTGATTCATGGACCTGACATTCCAGGTTCCTATGCAATATTGCTTTTTACAGCATTGGACCTTGCTTCTATCACCAGTCACATCCTCAACTAGGTATTGTTTTTGCTTTGGCTTCATCCCTTCATTCTCTCTGGAGTTATTTCTCCACTCATCTCCAGTAGCATATTGGGCATCTAATGACCTGGGGAGTTCCTCTTTCAGTATCCTATCATTTTGCCTTTTCACACTGTTCATGGGGTTCTCAAGGCAAGAATACTGAAGTGGCTTGCCTTTCCCTTCTCCAGTGGGCCACATTCTGTCAGACCTCTCCACCATGACCCGCCCGTCTTGGGTTGCCCTGCGGGCATGGCTTGGTTTCATTGAGTTAGACAAGGCTGTGGTCCTAGTGTGATAAGATTGACTAGTTTTCTGTGAGTATGGTTTCAGTGTGTCTGCCCTCTGATGCTGTCTTGCAACACCTACCATCTTACTTGGGTTTCTCTTAACTTGGGCGTGAGGTATTCTTCACGGCAGCTCCAGCAAAGCAGAGCCGCTGCTCCTTATCTTGGATGAGGGTATTCATGCTTTTTCAGGTTTTTTTCCCATATAGGTCATTATAGAATATTGAATAGAGTTCCTTGTGCTGTACAGTAGGTCCTTGTTGATCATCTATTTTATATGTACTAGTATGTATATGTTAATTCCAAACTCCTAATATATCCCTCCCCCACCCACCATTCTCCTTAGATTAGAAATGTGGTCACACCGTCAACTCTGCTTTTCCCTATTTTTCTTGGTCTGTTTCCCTTTTAGCCTCACCCTCAGATCGTCTGTCCTTTTTCATTTTGGATTTCTTGGATAAATATCAGAAAGTGAACAGTGAAGGACTGGTACCATCCTTTTAATGAGGCTTTTCCTCCTAGCTACCAAATGTTCGCATCACTGGATTCTACTGAACACTGCAAAAAGGGAAGAGTAAATACAAACCACTGAGTCCAAATTCAGAGGAAAGCAACAGTTCACCTCCCCTGACAACAGCATTGTATTAGGATGCAGTGAATCCTTTTCTCCTGCACTTCAAACTGTGAAATTAGCAGATTTCTAATAGAGAGAATAAGTGCTTGTTGGGAGGATAGAAATTTAGGGAAATTAAATGTCCTTGGGGATGCTAAACTCTGGGAATCAATTTGTCCTTTGAAGTTGGAGAATATACCACTTTCCAAAATGTGAACTTGTAGGTAGCTCATTGAATAGTGGAGTCTTAGAAAAGTTTCATCCTCTGGAGTGTATTAAGAACACTGCTTTGTCTAATTACTAAAGCACCATCTGTTATCAACCCTTTGCTACTGATTTATTCCCTTTCACCCCCCTACTCATCACTCCCACCCCACTAAAGCATATAAATTATTGAATCTTCATATTATAGTCTTCCTGCTCATTATAACTAGTATTGAGAGGAAACTTTGACCAGGCCTTGTAAAACAAATGTATCAGTTTGTAAAAATTCATACTGGAGATTTGGCAAGGGCTGGGAAGACAGCAGAGGAACGCAGGTAGCACTCAGATGACCCCTGTGCATTCCTGTGCCTTGGGCAACATAAATGGCAGGTTATTTTTTTCCTCAAAAATTGTTTCACAGTGTACTTAATACACCAGTCAAGTTACAGATATACCTACATTGTTACATAGGCTAAAAGCAACACCTTGTCATGCATCTCTTTTTTAGTCTCAGTATCTTGCTCATGCATGTTGCAGGGGAGAGAGGCAGGCATTTGGGGAATGCACATGTCCTTGGAGGTTTATAATAAATTTTCATTAATGTTATTTTGGTAATAATTATGTTGATAATTATGGTAATAATAATGATAATACAGATGCATCTCATTGTTTTCTCTATTAGAAAGTACTTATTTTATGTCTTCCCTTGAAAAAAATGCAAACAGTTTTTCACCCTCAAAGTCAAGGGTAACATAGGCGTCCTTATCTCGGAGTGATATGCTTATTTAAAGAAAGAAGAATATTTAAATCTGTTCATCCACAATCACTCTACCTATTCATTCATTCCTTCATCAATTCTTGATTAAGTACTTACTGTGTGTCAGACTTGGTGTAAGTATTTTATATACATTATCTTCTTTAATTCTTATAGTAATGCTATATAGGGAAAGTAGTATTATCCTATTCTATAAATGATAAATTGAGGCTTAGAGATATTAATTATCATGCCCCAGGTCATACGGCTGGTAAATGTTGGAATTTCGGTTTGAACCTACATAATCTGATACCACAGTTCCAGTGTCATTATTTTGAAAAATGTGCTCTATTTTATAGGCAAAGAAAAGGCACCTAGTTAAATATTGTGACTAGATTTGTGATCTTAAATATTGTAACTCGATTCATGATCTTAAATATTTAGGTTTTAAGTTAGATCTAATTGAAAGTTCTAACTCCACCAACTACTAATTACATTAACCTGGTGGGAATTGTTCCATCTCTCTGTACCGTGTGCTGTGCTGAGTTGAGTCACTCAGTCGTGTCCAGCTCTTTGGGACCCCATGGACTGTAGCCTGCCAGGCTCCTCTGTCCAAGGGGATTCTCCGGGGTTGAATACTGGAGTGGTTTGCCATGCCTTCCTCCAGGGGATCTTTCCAACCCAGGGATCAAACCCAGGTCTCCCGCATTGCAGGTGGACTCTTCACTGTCTGAGCCACGAGGGAAGCCCAAGAATACTAGAGCGGGTAGCCTATCCCTTCTCCAGGGGGTCTTCCCGACCCAGGAATTGAGTTGGGGTCTCCAGCATTGCAGGCACATTGCTTACCATCTGAGGTGCCAGGGAAGCCCCTCTGCACCACAGTTCCCTCCTTTTCAACAGTGTTATTGAGCAGTAAATGGAGCAGGTCTATCTAGTGATCCCTGAACATAGTACACCCAGTAAGTAGGAATAGATTTTAGCTGTTGCTATCAGGGCTATCACATTGCCTCTCTCATTCTCTCCTTTTCTGGAGGAAAGAGGAGGATTGAGTTTTCGTTGAAGATAGAGAGCCTGGAGTCTGGGAGATAATGCTGGGATCCAAGTGTGAAGTGTTTGGTTCTGATCTAAGGCAAACATTGGAGAGATGAGAGACTTTCATAGAGACAGAACTAAAACTTGTTGAAGTACTGTATGTAGAAGTGAGAGTAAGGGAATCATTGAAAAACTTCAGCATCTACAATTTGTGTGAATGGGGAAGAAGATGCAAAATAGGGAGTTAATAGGAGTTAAAGGGAGCTAATAGGAGCTCTGCTAGGACAATGCTTGCCACATAGTAGGCCTGCAACAAATGGTTGGATGGTTGTATAAGCGCTTTGTTCTGTATACAGACCTTTTTATGATGGTATAATTTCATTCACATTGTTCTTTGATAAGTGTTTTCTTGGTATTTCATTAGGGTAGAACACTGTGTTTTGGGGTTTTTTTTAATGGACTTCCCTGGTGGCTCAGAGGGTAGAGCATCTGCCTGCAATACGGGATACCTGGGCTCAATCCCTGGGTCAGGAAGATCCCCTGGAGAAGGAAATGGCAACCCATTCCAGTACTCTTGCCTGAAAATCCCATGGACGGAGAAGCCTGGTAGGGTACAGTCCATGGGGTCACAAAGAGTCAGACAGGACTGAGTGACTTCATGTTCACTTTCACTATTTTATTTTTTGTTTGTTTGCTTAAAGTGTAGTTATTAAAGCATTATGACAATTGCTCCATCTATATATTTCACTCTGCCTTTAAATGAGTCCTTTGCCTCCAGAAGGTGGTCTCCTTAGTGACCTCTTAAAATCCTGTGCATAGGCATGTCTTTCTGCCTTTAGTTGGATTTATTGCTTGAGAATTTGATCAGTCTCTGTCCTTGCCACTTCTTTAACATAGTGATAACTTACAGTGAATGGTGTTAGATTCATGATCTCCGAAGAAGAGAATTTCTCTTTCGGACCAGAGACTTGGTTACATCACTCAGAGCTTTGTCCTGTAAAAGTTTTATTACAATGGTAAAGTGGTAAAGAAAAGAAAGCCTCTGTCATAGACATCAGAAGGGGCAGAGTGCCCTACTTGCTAGTCTCATCAAGGCATTACATACTTTTTCAATTGGTTACTAACAGTAGAAAAGTCCTGCCAGACTACCATGGAACAGACTGGTTCCAAATAGGAGAAGGAGTACGTCAAGGCTGTATATTGTCACCCTGCTTATTTAACTTCTATGCAGAGTTCATCATGAGAAACGCTGGGCTGGAAGAAACACAAGCTGGAATCAAGATTGCTGGCAGAAATATCAATAACCTCAGATATGCAGATGACACCACCCTTATGGCAGAAAGTGAAGAGGAGCTAAAAAAGCCTCTTGATGAACGTGAAAGAGGAGAGTGAAAAAGTTGGCTTAAAGCTCAACATTCAGAAAAGGAAGATCATGGCATCCGGTCCCATCACTTCATGGGAAATAGATGGGGAAACAGTGGAAACAGTGTCACACTTCATTTTTGGGGGCTCCAAAATCACTGCAGATGGTGACTGCAGCCATGAAATTAAAAGATGCTTACCTCTTGGAAGGAAAGTTATGACCAACCTAGATAGTATATTCAAAAGCAGAGACATTACTTTGCTGACTAAGGTCCATCTAGTCAAGGCTATGATTTTTCCTGTGGTCATGTATGGATGTGAGAGTTGGACTGTGAAGAAGGCTGAGCGCCGAAGAATTGATGCTTTTGAACTGTGGTGCTGGAGAAGACTCTTGAGAGTCCCTTGGACTGCAAGGAGATCCAACCAGTCCATTCTGAAGGAGATCAGCCCTGGGATTTCTTTGGAAGGAATGATGCTAAAGCTGAAACTCCAATATTTTGGCCACCTCATGCGAAGAGTTGACTCATTGGAAAAGACTCTGATGGTGGGAGGGATTGGGGGCAGGAGGAGAAGGGGACAACAGAGGATGAGATGGCTGGATGGCATCATTGACTCGATGGACGTGAGTCTGAGTGAACTCCGGGAGTTGGTGATGGACAGGGAGGCCTGGCGTGCTGCCATTCATGGGGTCGCAGAGAGTCGGACAGAACTGAGTGACTGAACTGAACTGAACTGAACCAGACCCACTCCCACAAGAGACATCTTAAGATAACAGGATTAGTCAGAAGATTTTTGTTAAAAAGGAGAAACATGTCCTCAAGCAATTTACATTGTTATATAATCACTGGTACAGAGCTTAAGGAAAAGCATACCCTTGAGCAAGATGTGTTGTTTTGTTGTGTAACCTTTAGCTCTGAGCTTAAAGACTGTTAGTCTTAGGCAAAAGAGATTGTTGCCATAACAACTCAGGGATGTAGGAAAAAAAAAAAATGTTTGTCCTCCTCAAGGGCCCTGATCTCCTTATTCACCTACCTAAGAATAAGCTCTCTCGTTAGAAACTTTGTAGACATCATACAGTCACTATAACATATGGTTGTAGCCCTCACTTGGATCTAAAATCCCATAGTTTTTTTTTTTTTGAAGTGTATTGTTCTTTATGTATGTGGGTGTTTTTGGCATCTCTAGGGGTACTGTATGCTACTTTTGTACCTCCTAAACCATATAAGTGCTCTGCAATAATGGGAACTCAATAAAGGCCTTTTACGTTGAAACTGCAATTAAAATCAAGAATGAATTTTGTGGACAATCTTGATGCAAATGCACAAAAGAACTTCAAGAAAATGAGAATGAGTCATATGGTTTCTGGTACTATTCATTCCTTTCTAGGTATTATCGTTCTGCTTAACCTAACATTTCCACCACCTACGTTTGCCATCTGGAATTGTACGCAACGGGGTATAAGGGGTGTCAAGTCTTGAGAGGAAATTGACTTTCCTCAAAAGCTGATGAAACTATACCAGAGTTGACTAGATTACCCTTTTAGGAATAGAGTACAATCTTGACTTCATGAATCAAATGTCATAATTTTGTCTGCTTGAAGATGACCCTAAAAGATCATGGGTCTGTGACCAGTTACCATTTTGCTGAGACCTATTAGTAACTTTGAATTGTGTATTGGTGTGTGAGCCTGGCTGCACACCTAAGGAGAGCAGCTGTGTATCTGCACAGCTTTTATTTTTTTTGATTTCTATATCACACACAGTAATCTGTGTGAGTTACTCATGGCTGCTTTTTGGGGGTAATAGTATTTTATAGCATTATCATAAATGTGAAGTCTTGAGACATATCTCCTCATGAATGTCAATGGATGACTGTATCCAGTGATTTGCTCTCTTAGTAAAGGAATTCTTGCCAAGGTACTGAGTTGTTTTTAAAATGTAATACACCCTTCTTGTTTCTCTTAGCAGAAATATAGCCTTACTGATGAATTCTTCTTTACTCTTGAGTATGGTTTACTTTTGCAACCAGATGTAAATTTAGAAAGCTGGACTTAAAAACCACAGTTAAACACGAATCTCCCCAGAGGTAAGAAGATATAGCAGTGTCTGTGGACACCAGCAAAGGTACCTTCTTTTTGAAAACAATGTTCTTTTTGTTCCACGGTCGTTTAGACACTGAACCTCTGTGTTATCAGGAAGGCAGGCAACAGGGCCTCTCTCCCCAGAATTACAGCCAGCAGTTGTCTCCTCCCTATTAGCATACCCATTCCTGATGTGTTGGTTCCTTGCAGAGGGTTCTGATCCAAGTAAAGCTCAATTAGCAGCAGCCTGAAAATAATGTGTCTGCCTGTCTTTTACTGTATAAACCTTGGTAGTGCTAAGGTTCTAATTTTACTTTCCTCTTAATACCAACTGAAAGTACCATGTCTTTCTGTGGAATGTTGATTTTTTTTTTTTTTTTTGAATGAGATAAGCTTGTTATCCCATCTAAATCTCATGTTTTGGTGACAGCATTTTGGAGAGATATTAGGAAATCTGACAAGGGGAGACATTCATGTCTGATCCAGTACAGCAACAAATTAGCCAAAGAAACTAGCCATCCAAAATCATCACCATTCATTTCCTATTCTCAGTCAAAGAAATCACTGTGCTCTGCTTACAACCCCATGTTGAGTTCATTTCACTGACCCTTCCTTAATTTTGGCTGAAGAGTATTTTTAATAACTCAGTATGTTTGGGAGTCAAAGGAGGCCAAGTTTCTGGCTAGGCTCAGAAGAGATGAATAGGAATGAAATATTTGGGGAATTAGAGGGAAAAAGTATAAAAGAAAGGTGCCTTCTTTTTGATCTGTTTAATATAACTTACCTAATCATTTTTGAATGAGGTGGGGGAAAGAAATGCACAGAACCCTCTAAGGAAAATTAATTTTAAAACGTAAAGCCTTGAGTGAGCCACTTCAAAATATGCAGTGAATTAGTTTATATTTTATTTGGAAACTGACGTGTAAGTTCAGTGGAACACCAAAAGTTCATACTAATCTAATGGAGAAAGACCAGAGGATAGGGAATAGGTCACTGATAGGTCACCTGTTGTAACCTGTTCCTGTCTCCTGAGACCTGCCCCCTTCCTTTGGACATTGCAGGTGTAACTTCCTGGGCACTGGTTTGCTGTTCAGAGGAGTTAAATTCAGCCATGTAATGAGTTTTACAACAGAACCTCCTAGGGAAGAGTAGCCCCACCCTAGCCTTCCAGGTCCCACATCAGCAGACCATCCAGCCGACTTGCCTTGTGCTGGCTGCTACCCTTCACCTGGCTCCCCTGACCCCACAGTGACCTATTCCCTATCGTCTGGTCTTTCTCAGTTAGATTAGTATGTACATGACAGCCTGAGGGGGGGTATGGTACGATGAGTGGGTCCTTGCTTTCTCTTCCCACGTGTTGTCCATATGAATCCTTCCTCCATCAGCCTCTTCTGAGATATGTCTCCCAAAGAGTTCAGTTCTCTGTACTCTGACCTCTCACAAGCTATTTCATTCATATCGTTGATCACACTTGGGATCCCCAGTGTTAGCCATGTCATTACTTCATTTAGTCTGTACATTCCTTGAGCATATGTCTCCTGCTTTTGAAGCACATTCTGCCACTAGCACAGAGCACTAGTGGGGGATGTAATTAGTGGCTGTTGATTAACTGGTAAATTAAGGAAAATAGGGCCTTATGGTAAATAGCCTTCTAAAGATGTTTGAAACTTTCGTTTATGTTTTAAATAACATCAGTTTGATAAACATTTATATTGAATATGATAATGTAGAGACTGAGTAAAAAGTCATTTTAATATTTTAAGGTAAAGGGCTACTTACTCATTCTATTTTTTTCACTTGACATGTTTATTAAGTGCCCGTTGTGTGTATCAGGCACTGATGGTACAGTTGAGACCTAAGAATTAGTTAAAATATGACAAAAAGTTGTATTTGGGGAGAACATCTCTCTGTTGGTTATTTCAGGCCAATCTCTGTTTGTTAATGGTGGATTGCTAGTGAAACCCAGAAACCATTTCTTTAATCAACAGACATTTATAACTGCTACTGAAAAAAGGTGGTGGTGGTTTAGTCGCTAAGTCGTGTCTGACTCTTGCAACCCCATCAACTATAACCTGCCAGGATTCTTTGTCCATTCCCTTCTCCAGAGGATCTTCCTGACCCAGGGATTGAACCCAGGTCTCCTGCACTGCAGGCAGATTCTTTACTGACTGAGGTCGTGTTGGCAAAATATGGAGATTTGAGTGTATTTTCCTTATCTAGAAAAGCTTCCAGGCCAGAAGAGAGGATAAAGACAGGGATGAGTAATATTAGAAATATACTTATTTATTTAACAAATACTTAATAATAGCACTCACAATGGACAGGCTCTCCTCCAAGCAGCAGCTGAGTGTTCAGCATCTTCCATGAATATGACATCATTTAATCCCCATTAATAAGTCTGTAAAGTAGGTACTATTATTAGCTGCCATTTAAAAATAGGGAAACCTAGACAGGTTGAGTATTGGAGCCAAGGTCACTCAGCCTGAGCTTGACAAAGCTGCTTGCAGAAGTATTTTGGACCTTCACAAGATAGAGAAATTCATTCCCAGGGAAATAAGGGAGTCCAGTAGGCTTCAGAAAAGGAATGCCACTTAAAGTGGGCCTTGAAACCTGGTTAGGATTAATATGTTTACAGATACGGGGAAATTAAGCCTGTATCAAAGGAGAGCTGTTCTATATGGGAAAGAAAGTTAATATATAAGCAAAATACAATTTTCTGCCCCATTTTAGAATTTTGGGAAGTTATTTCCTTCTCTTGTCCTCCTCTCCTGGGCTGTCAGTGACATCTACCAAAACCCACACCTTATTGCCAAGAAATGTCCCAGGTCTCTGCTTGTTAAAAAAATTATCAGCCTCTTTTACTCTTTCAACTCAATGATTAGTGATCGTGGCTGACCCAGAAGGTTGTGCTTAAAATTTGTATAATAATTTTTAGCTTACTGGGCATGACAGATCCTGTTTGCTTTTTAACAGAAGTATTGAATGTATAACTGGATGAGATTGTAATTTTACATTTAAAATTTTGTTTCTGTTGTTATTGCATTTTCCACTGGAAACATCAAATAAAACATTATTAGCAATTTAATCTCTACTCAAGATATCACAATTGTTTGTCAATTTTAAAATGAAAACTAAATCCAAAATTTCTTAACACATCCTAAACAATGAGTCAGCTTCAGTGATCCAAGTCAGAATTTTCTCTGGAAGAAAAAGAGTGTTGTAAAAGTAATGTACCAATAAAAATAAGTCAATGCAATATGTAAATAAGTTAGAAAAGAGGAATCCAAAGCACAGGAAATGCATGCATAATAAATATATAATGAAAATAATATTTAAAAAACAAGTTGTGAAAATGTGACATGTAGATGTAAGGAAATGTTAATGTCTGAGGTAATAATCAGTTTGGATAACAAAGGATGATGTTAAATCTATTTCAGTCATGTGCCAGGCATTGGACTTTATGATAAGATCTAGAGACACTTGATCAGAGAAGGCAATGGCAACCCACTCCAGTACTCTTGCCTAGAGAATCCCGTGGACAGAGAAGCCTGTCCATTAGGCTGCACAGAGTGGGACACGACTGAAGCAACTTAGCATGCCTGCATGCATTGGAGAAGGAAATGGCAACCCACTCGAGTATTCTTGCCTAGAGAATCCCAGGGACAGAGGAGTCTGGTGGGCTGCCGTCTGTGGGCTCGCACTGAAGTGACTTAACAGCAGTAGCAGCAGCAGAGACACTTAATATATCTCACAGATGGAGAAATAGATGACCAAAAATTTTAAGGCACTTCCTAAGTCGTGTTGTTTGTAAGGAAATAGAAGGGGGAAAGTCCCTGCTTCAACCCAGAACTAGGAAGCAATGGGATGTCTTCATTGGTGTGCTGATAGAATAATGGGGGAAAAAAAGACTTCCCTCGTGGCTCAGATAGTAAAGAATTTGCCTGCAATGCAGGAGACCTGGGTTTGACCCCTGGTTTGGGAAGATCCCCTGGAAAAGGGAATGGCAACCTGCTCCAGTATTCTTGCCTGGAAAATTCCATAAACAGAAGAGCCTGGTAGGCGATAGTCCATGGGGTCGCAAAGAGTTGGAAATGACTATGTAACTAAGCGCACACAGTCATTTGTATATTCAGAAGCTTGATCCGTAAGTAAGTTGGCCACTGGGCATCTTCCATTTCCCATTGCTTTCATCTAAGGACTGAAGACAGTAAAACATAGAACAGAACTTGCATTCTATGGAGCATTCATCCCTGGAGGGGCAGCCAGCCTTTCCCTCTGAGGGTGATAGCTTTCAGACAAAACTCAAGCTCTGCCAACAGGAGAATTTCAAAGCACAAAGTGACTCTATCTCACTTCCCCCAAATTTCCTTTTAGAAATAAAATTGCAACTTTATGGGGTAAAGTTTATTACATGAACTCTTATGCTGCTTTTTACATTTTCAAAAATGCTTTCAAACTGCACATATTATTTCATGCATTTTCTTACTAGCTTTCCTTTACCTTTGCTTCCTACACTGAAGAGGAAGTTGGGAGTGGCTAGGAGATGCATGAAACAGCTCATTTTAGAGAGAACCCCTTCACAGGTAAATACATAAATACATCCATAAATTTTACCAGAAGTAAAGCTAAATTAAAAAAAACAAAACAAAACAACTTTCTAGACATATTTGCCTTGTGGAAGCCTTCTAATTGGCTTTGATAAAAATGATAGCAGAATGTTCTCTGCCCTCAGAAGTTTACAGGGATTTCAGCATCTGCCTTACATCCAAGTATACACCAAAACACTTCTTTTTACCCTGTTCTAGCTTTTAGAGGAGCTGTGCCTATGTGTGCTAAGTCGCTTCAGTCATGTCTGAGTCTTTGTGACCCTACGGACTCTAGCCCGCCAGGCTCCTTTGTCCATGGGATTCTCTAGGCAAGAATACTAGAGTGGGTTACTGTGCCCTCCTGCAGGGGATCTTCCCAACCCAGGGATCAAACCTATGTCTCCTGCATTGCAGGCAGATTCTTTACTGCTGAGCTACCAGGGAAGCCCTTGGAGGAGCTGATGGTGGTGAAGAGACATAACATTTTGCGTTGTGTCATGGTTTTCTGGATAAAAATATAATTTTTTCTTAGAGAATTTGACTTGCTAAACAAGAACATCGGGAATTACTGCCATGTTATAGAGGGCATTAGTGACACAACAGAAGAGCATAAAGCTTCCTCACAAATCTGGATGCTACACAGACCATCATACCTTGGAAACTGTCCTAAGTGGAAACACAGAGGCACTGAGCTAAGTGTTCTCTGTGGGCTTCCTGGGTGGCTTAGTGATAAGAATCTGCCTGCCAATGCAGGAGACACGAGAGATGTGAGTTTCATCCCTCGGGCCAGAAGATCCCGTGGAGTAGGACGATCCCCTGGAGGAGAGCATCACAACTCACTTCGGTATTCTTGTCTGGAAAATTCCGTGGACAGAGCAGCCGGGTGGGCTACGGTCCAAAGGTCACGAAGAGTCAGACTGAGTCAGCTGAGCACACAGGCATTAGCACTGTGTTCTCTGTGCCTTATGGTAGTCAATTACATCAACAGCTCTGGAGAGGGGACCTCCTTTGGTCCTTATTTGCTGATGACAACACTGAAGCAAGAATGGTTTGGTAATTTACTTAAGGCCACAGAGTGAGTGACAGAACCTAGATAGAAACCAAGTTAAGTCTGGGTAGAAGTCAAAATTGTTCCACTACATGATACAGAACCAGCTCAAAGGGTGCACTTTAGGGAGAATTTGCCATTTGTACCCAATTTTTAGGATTCACTTGGATTTTGGGTGTTTTAGCAAACTTTAATCAGGAGATGATGCATATTTTCCTAATCTAAGAGTACGATTTAGGCTTGCTAATTACTTATTTGAAACTATTCGATTGCCCAAAATATTCATTCAGGTTTTTCCATACGATGCTATGGAAAACCAGACTGAACTTTTTGGCCAATCCAATACAGTGCACACCCCCATTTGCCCATTCCCTGCACAAAGCCAGGCTTTTATCCAGCGTGGTCTTGGGTGCTCCCCTGTTCAGGACCTGGCGCTCTCATGGGTGTTATGTGAATGTGGGAAGTGAGCCAGAGTAATGCCAGATACCCATTCTGAAAGCGTTTTCTGAGAGTTGCTAATAGGTTGGCCCTCACTCCAAAGTACGTGTCCCGTTCTGCAATTGTGAACACAGCAGTCCAGGAAAGAAGTTTATGCTTTATCCTCTTTCTGCACATGATGTTTGATGAAGAGATATCAGCCTCATCTTCTCTGTAAAGACAGGATTCATGACCAGCTGATACCACTGAAGACAATATTGGCAAAAGCTATTAATGAAGCTTAAGACCATTTGCAAAGTTCTTTCACAAACATTGCCAAATGTGTTACTTGATTGAATCTCTCCAAAGTTTTCTAAGAAGTTAATGGTATCTCCATCTTCTAGATGAAGAAGCTCTGACTTAGAAAGGTCAAAGGGACCTGTTGGGGTCCTGGAATCTTCTGTCTCCCAGTCCAGGACTCATTTGCCCTCACCCTCCCCAGCTGCCTTTCACTATTCATAGATGTGAAAGTGGAAAACTGTTTTTCCTTGCTTCCGAGTGTCAGTTGCTTCCTCTGTGAAGTGGGCAAATGCAAACAAACTTTCAGGATTTGATGGTTGCTAATAGTAATGATGATGTAATAATATATGTTGTTAACGTAAGGATACATCTTATTAGTATAATGCATAACCAGTATACATATATAAATGTATGTGTGTGTACACACAGTCCATTTATAGCTCATGTCGTTCACCTAAAATGAGAGTTAACACTCACTGGACACTGATTGCCACATTCCAAATGTTGTGCTCGGCATTTCAATACAAGAATGCATTTACTATCCTTATCTTATAGAAGTAGAGGCGGAGGCTTGTGGAAGTTAAGTAACTTGCCCAAATTGGTGGCAGGAGGATCTGATGCCAAGGGGATCTACCTCAGAGCACGTGCTGCTCACCACTCTTTGACAACACTTTTTCCCGTATTTCTGAAAATAGTGGTTAAAACATGGGAAGGTGGTGTGAAATTTGTGACATCCTTTTCAGTAGACTGGTCCTTAAATATTTCACAAGCACCTGACATTTTCCTCAAGTTGCTGTTTAATTTTCAGCTTCTGGTCTCTAGGTTTACTTCAGTTCAATTCAGTTCAGTTCAGTTGCTCAGTCGTGTCCGACTTTGCTACCCCATGAATCGCGGCACGCCAAGGCCTCCCTGTCCATCACCAACTCCCAGAGTTCGCTCAAACTCACATCCATCGAGTCGGTGATGCCATCCAGGCATCTCATCCTCTGTCGTCCCCTTCTCCTCCTGCCCCCAATCCCTCGCAGAATCACGGGTTTTTCCAATGAGTCAGCTCTTTGCATGAGATGGCCAAAGTATTAGAGTTTCAGCTTTAGCATCAGTCCTTCCAAAGAACACCCAGGACTGATCTGTTTCAGAATGGACTGGTTGGATCTCCTTGCAGTCCAAGGGACTCTCAAGAGTCTTCTCCAACACCACAGTTCAAAAGCATCAGTTCTTCGGTGCTCAGCTTTCTTCACAGTCCTACTCTCACATCCATACATGACCACAGGAGAAACCATAGCCTTGACTAGACAGACCTTTGTTGGCAAAGTAATATCTCTGCTTTTCCTTCCAAGGAGTAAGCGTCTTTTAATCTCATGGCTGCAATCACCATCTGCAGTGATTTGGAGCCCCCAAAAATAAAGTCTGACACTGTCTCCCCATCTATTTCCCATGAAATGATGGGAACAGATGCCATGATCTTAGTTTTCTGAATGTTGAGCTTTAAGCCAACTTTTTCAGTCTCTTTCACTTTCATCAAGAAGCTTTTGAGTTCCTCTTCATTTTCTGCCATAAGGGTGATGTCATCTGCATATCTGAGGTTATTGATATTTCTGCCAGCAATCTTGATTCCAGCTTGTGCTTCTTCCAGCTCAGAGTTTCTCAGAATGTACTCTGCATATAAGTTAAATAAGCAGGGTGACAATATACAACCTTGACGTACTCCTTTTCCTATTTGGAACCAGTCTGTTGTTCCATGTCCAGTTCGAACTGTTGCTTCCTGACCTGCATATAGGTTTCTCAAGAGGCAGGTCAGGTGGTCTGGTATTCCCATCTCTTTCAGAATTTTCCACAGTTTACTGTGATCCACACAGTCAAAGGCTTTGGCATAGTCAATAAAGCAGAAAGAGATGTTTTTCTGGAACTCTCTTGCTTTTTCCATGATCCAACAGATGTTGGCAATTTGATCTCTGGTTCCTCTGCCTTTTGTAAAACCAGCTTGAACATCTGGAAGTTCATGGTTCATGTATTGCTGAAGCCTGGCTTGAAGAATTTTGAGCATTACTTTACTAGCGTGTGAGATGTGTGCAATTATGCGGTAGTTTGAGCATTCTTTGGCATTGCTTTTCTTTGGGATTCGAATGAAAACTGACCTTTTCCAGTCCCGTGACCACTGCTGAGTTTTCCAAATTTGCTGGCACTTTCAGAGCATCATCTTTGAGGATTTGAAATAACTCAACTGGAATTCCATCACCTCCACTAGCTTTGTTCGTAGTGATGCTTTCTAAGGCCCACTTGACTTCACATTCCAGGATGTCTGGCCCTAGGTGAGTGATCACACCATCGTGATTATCTGGGTCATAAAGATCTTTTTTGTACAGTTCTCCTGTGTATTCTTGCCACCTCTTCTTAATATTTTCTGCTTCTGTTAGTTCCATACCATTTTTGTCCTTTATCGAGCCCATCTTTGCATGAAATGTTCCCTTGGTATCTCTAATTTTCTTGAAGAGATCTCTAGTCTTTCCCATTCTGTTGTTTTCCTCTATTCTTTGCATTGATCACTGAGGAAGGCTTTCTTATCTCTGCTTGCTATTCTTTGGAACTCTGTATTCAGCTGCGTATATCTTTCCTTTCTCCTTTGCTTTTCACATCTCTTTTTTTCACAGGTATTTCTAATGCCTCCTCACACAGCCATTTTGCTTTTTTGCTTTTCTTTTCCATGGGGATGGTCTTGATCCCTGTCTCCTGTACAATGTCATGAACCTCCGTCCATAGTTCATCAGGCACTCTGTCTATCAGATCTAGGCCCTTAAATCTATTTCTCACTTCCTCTGTATAATCATAAAGGATTTGATTTAGGTCATACCTGAATGGTCTAGTGGTTTTCCCTACTTTTTTCAATTTAAGTCTGAATTTGGCAATAACGAGTTCATGATCTGAGCCACAGTCAGCTCCCGGTCTTGTTTTTGCTGACTGTATAGAGCTTCTCCATCTGTGGCTGCAAAGAATATAATCAATCTGATTTCGGTGTTGACCACATCTGGTGATGTCCATGTGTAGAGTCTTCTCTTGTGTTGTTGGAAGAGGGTGTTTGCTATGACCAGTGAGTTCTCTTGGGAAAACTGTATTAGCCTTTGCCCTGCTTCACTTCGTACTCCAAGGCCAAATTTGCCTGTTACTCCAGGTGTTTCTTGACCTCCTACTTTTGCATTCCATTCCCCTATAATGAAAAGGACACCTTTTTTGGGTGTTCATTCTAAATGGTCTTGTAGGGTTTCATAGAACCTTTCAACTTCAGCTTCTTCAGCATTACTGGTTGGAGCATAGGCTTGGATTACTGTGATATTGAATGGTTTGCCTTGGAAACGAATAGAGATCATTCTGTCATTTTGAGATTGCATCCAATTACTGCATTTTGGACTCTTTTGTTGACCATGATGGCTACTCAATTTTTTCTGAGGGATTCCTGCCTGCAGTAGTAGATATAATGGTCATCTGAGTTAAATTCACCCATTCCAGTCCATTTTAGTTTGCTGATTCCTAGAATGTCAATGTTCACTCTTGCCATCTCCTGTTTGACCACTTCCAATTTGCCTTGATTCATGGACCTAACATTCCAGGTTCCTATGCAATATTGCTCTTTACAGCATTGGACCTTGTTTCTATCACCAGTCACATCCACAACTGGGTATTGTTTTTGCTTTGGCTCCATCCCTTCATTCTTTCTGGAATTATTTCTCCACTTATCTCCTATAGCATGTTGGGCATCTACTGGCCCGGGGAGTTCCTCTTTCAGTATCCTATCATTTTGCCTTTTCATACTGTTCATGGGGTTCTCAAGGCAAGAATACTGAAATGGTTTGCCATTCCCCTCTCCAGTGGACTACATATGTAGAGGCCCCTAGAGATGAAACAGAAAAGACTGTGATATGTTTTTGCTAAGTCACTTCAGTCGTGTCCGACTCTGTGCGACCCCATAGGCGGCAGCCCACCAGGCTCCCCGTCCCTGAGATTCTCCAGGCAAGAACACTGGAGTGGGTTGCCATTTCCTTCTCCAGTGCCTGAAAGTGAAAAGTGAAGGTGAAGTCGCTCAGTCATGCCCGATTCTTAGTGACCCCATGGACTGCAGCCTTCCAGGCTCCTCCGTCCATGGGATTTTCCAGGCAGGAGTACTGGAGTGGGATGCTGTGATACATTATATATGATTATTTTTGCTTATCTTTTATAAAGCTATGCTGTACTTTTGAAGTACATGTCATAATTTTTAAGAACTTAAATTTTCTTTGTATCAATAGCATATCAATACAGCCCCGGAGGAAGAAGAGATTCAGTGAGAAATTTTATTTTATCTAATTTTGTTTCACTAGGTTTTTAGTTGTCAAAATATGGGCATTCAGGCATTCAGTGAATACAAATGTAGATAATATCTATCTGCACTTTTTGTTGATTTCCCTTTTAAATCAAAGGAAAATAATTCAAAATACAAATAAGAAAATAAAAACAATTAGCAAGTGGGAATTCAAGTACTGAGGGTATATTAAATATTTATGTGCCAGCTTATCCGTGGAACCTTTCTACGTCTCCTTCATCAACATGATTTTTTTCCCTTGTGCTCTGTTACCATTTCCGGCTTTGTTACATTGTCACTTATAAATTGCCTGTTATTTTGGTGAGCCATTGTGGTGGCAAGGAAACCAAGGAAGAATTATCCCCTAAAGTGTTGAAGGCACTGTCATGGTGCGTACTTTGAAGCAGGTCGCCACCATTGTCTCACCATTTATTTTCTGGCCAGCCTGTGCAAGTGACTTAACTTCTTTGTGCTTCGGTATCTAAATGTAACTGAGCCTTCTGTGGCTCTGGACCTCATAGAAATATTGTGATGATTAAATAACACATTTCATACAAAGCACAAGGGCCTCGTGCTCATTAAGAATTAGCTGATATTATTGTTATTTTTATTCTTAGTCTCATCTGCTGCATTGGGGGACTTATTACCTTGTCCTTGAACTACTGTATTAACCTCTTAACTAGTCTTTTAACAATCAGTACTGTATCGAGTGTAGGAACAGAAAACTGGATCCTATGAGTTATTTTACAGAGCTGATTTAATATAGAAATTGTTTGAGCAGCTTAGGGGTAGGACTGGAAAGGAAACAAGGAATTAACAGAGAATAACTGCGAGAAAGTTGCACCTTTAGAGCTGAGGACTTTCAAGAGAAGAGGTGGGCATTTGGAACTCAAAAGCTTGGAAAAGGGGCCTTGCAGAGCTGTGACCCAGACTTTTGAGGAGAGGGTACCATTGAACTTCGAAGAATATCTGGAACCTCTGTACTGGGGACACCTCTGGAGGCTCTTGGTGCTGGAGACATGCTGAGGCTGCTTCTGGGAGGGTTGAAGAAAGTTGAAAAGTGGAACCAGTGGCTGCAGGCCAGGCTGAAGTCCCGTAGCAGGGCAGGTCAATCAGAAAGTGCAGGCAAGCCTGAAGAAGCAAGCTCCCCATCCTTCCTCCTGCCTCCCAGTCTTCCACTAGGTTCTTCCAGGCAGACCTTAATAGTGCTCTGGCTGACAAAGGAGAAAAGTAGTTTGTTGATTGATGGGGTCAGTCTTGGGAAACAGGACGAAGGAAGGATTTAGAGCTGAGACAGTAGCTTGGTAACCAGCACAGGTGTCTTCCCAGTGCTCATCTCTTCTGTAAACTCCCATTTATTTTATTTCCCACAGTGCCACTTGGAACACGACTTCTACCTGCTCAGATGTCTTCCTGTCCTACTGAACAATATCAATTCGATGCACTTTTTCCTAAAGAATCACTGTGAACATTCTGCTTGGGGCTGTGGGGATATAAATATGAATAAGACGTTTTTCTGCCCTTATACAATTTAATGTGGTATGTAGTAAACAGAAGTCACTCCACAGCAAAGGCAAGAAGGTATTTACTTGAAGAGTGTGATGCATCCTTACTGGTGGGACTCAGCAAGATTTCACAGAACAATGAGTAAGATTTCACACTCAGTGATGTGGCCCCAAACTCCCCTACTTGGCCTATTTCTCATTGCTCCCACATCTTTATTTTTTAGCTACAAAGTGTGACTGATTCCTATTCGACCTTCAGGGTTTCTGCCTATATATTTTTTGCTCACGTCAGCCATGCAGTCCCTTGGCCCACCAAGGCCAAGTGCCTCTTATGTGTACAGTGAGTATCTAGCTGTAAGGAGTCATATTGAACAAAGGAGAACAGGTTCCCTCCTTATGCACTTGGTATTCTAGAAAGGGCATCAGTTCTTAATTTGAGAAAGTCATCCATAGAAATGCAAAATTACAAACCATGGTCGGTGCTGTGAAGGCCAAGTGCAAGTTTATATGATAGCAGGGTGACCAAGGTTGGGGTTGAGTTCACAGGAGACTTCCTTGAGGAATAATGTGGAGGTGTTAGTGAAGAGAGGAGGAGGCTGTTTCAGAAGACCTAAGTCAGGTAGCAGCAGAGTATGACTATGAAAGAAAGTCGGTATGGGTGCAGCAGAGGGGCATGGGTCTTTCAGATGGTAAGCATCTCCCAAGGTCTGCTTCAGAAGGCACCTCCTCAGTGAAGCTTTCCTAAGACAGAAAGACTCCTGAGCAAGTACAAGCTGTGTTCCAAGCCTTCAGCTGAAGGTGACTGCTTCCTGTTTTCAACTTTTACCTGTTTTTTACACCTCTCACAAGAGTGATTATGATATATTGTTTATGTTTGTAATTATTTACATATGAGTCTGATATCTCAAGATCAACTGTAAGCTTTTGGAGACCAGATGTCTCATGTTCATCTTTATATGCCTCAGTGTAGCGTTCTCAAAAAAAAAAGAAATACATTTTAAGTCCCCTGCATATGAATGAGTTCCAATCTGAGAGCATATCCATAAGTCCGATTTGTTTATAAATCCAACAAAGTTAGCCTAGGTACCCAGCTAACACAATCAACTATATAGTTCGGTACTGTAATAGATTTATAATACTCTTCCCCACAGATAATACATAAAACAAACACAAAAATTAAAAAGAATAATCTTACAGTTACAGTACCTTGAAAAATACACAGTAGTACAGTAAGTACAGCAGCTGGTATACAGGGGCTGGCATCGAGGGAACAGGCAAAGAATTCCTGATGGGAGGAGAGAGAGGAAGGAGGTGCCAGTGGACGTAAAGGATCATCAGTAACAGGGGACGAAGGGCAAGCTGCAGTTTCACTCATGCCTAACGCTGATGGAACACAGTTCCCATCTTTGAAAGTTTGCTACTTGAAGATTCGAATGTAGGGGACCTCCTGTTTGTACTGAATGAAGTTACATCTAATATGCCAGTTAACATTTAGACAGTCTGTCTTGTTCAGTGTAACCATTCCGTATCTTGAATTACTTACTGAATGTTATCTAGGGGACTTTGGTGGTCACTTGACATTTGTACATACCAGGTAAGGAAGTATCCCCTGGCCCACTCTCAGGAAGGTATAGGAGTTTAGGATTTGAGGACCTAGACTTCAGATGTCATGAGTCAAGGTGAATGCTTCACCAAACTTTTCAGAAATAATTAGCATTGCAGATTTTGTGTTCAGCCAATGAGATTTGCTTTATCAGCTTTATTTTTTTTTTTTTTTGCCACCTGTATGGCTCTGCTCTTGTTCTTATCATTAGACACAAAGAAGATGAACATCTGCTCGCAGCATGCACACTTGAGTAGCACCAGAAACAGAGTTTCCCTTGAAAAATTAACTTACTCTAGAGAAGAGGGTCTGGAGGGTGCCAAGTGCCTATTGGGCTTCTTCCTGATGTTTTTTAGGTCTCTACAACAACACAGGTGTTGAACCCATCTTTCTGTATTGAGAATCTAGCTGTATGGATTCCTTTATTTCTCAGAATATGGTCATTCATGAGCATCTGTGATGGAGAAGTGGGGAAATTGCTATGAAATAAAGACTACAAAGCTCTCACTAAACATTGCTTTACAAAGCTGTTGGAGTTAATGGTTATGGCAGGACTGTGTCTAAACAGGAGGACCAAGTTATCACAGATAGCCCCAGAGTTGGCAGGCAGCCAACTCATTGCTAGGATGACCTAGAAGTCCTAGTGGGTAGAAATGATCATTTTATGGGGGTTGTCAATATAATTAACGTTCACTCTGAGATGAGGAATAAAATTCCATGCTAAATGACAGAGCGTGGAGGAAGGAGAACAATAGAAACAGCTGGTTCTGAACTGGTCTGAAGGACCGCGTTGGAATTATAACTATGTAGGGAAATATATAAGGATAAATAGGCAAATTTGTGATGGATATATGTGTGGAGATATGCCTTAATTTATTTATAGACTCATATCTGATGAATTAACTTTCACTAGTAGATGATTACCAGCCCCCAAATAACAGAGTACACAATTTTGTTCCCACTCTAAAAACACATTCTTTGATGGGACATGTTGCCAAGTTGTTCAGTATGTGGCTAATCTCAGGGCCATATGGTGAAGCATAATTTATGGATGATATTATCCAGCAGCATTTCTTTAGCAGTTGGTTATTACAGTGTTTTATTATTTCAGTTTAGTTATGTCATAGGCTTGAGACATGGGTTAATATTATGATTGCACATTGATACAGAAAGATATTTAGAGGCCAGCATAGTTCCCAGTAAGCTGCAGTGTGTGTGTATGGTGATTATGAGGGCTACACGTGTGAGGAATTGCTCTGGAGTGATATATAACATTCTTCCCTATAACTGGTGGTCTAGATAGTCTTGGGCACAGTCTAAATTCAAGTAATGTTTAGGAGAAGGGACAGAGACCTTAGATCCTACATCAGACCTTAGGTCCTAAAAGAGAGAAGATTGCCTACTCGATTCTGGTTCCCTTCCTAGAAGAGCAGGCATTCTGACACAGCATTACAGCTCCATCTCTCTCTTCCCACTTCTTCCTTCCTTTCCAGAGGCTATTTCATCTCATTTTTCACTTTTATTTTTGTAGGTGAATCTCACTATAGAGTTTAAGGACCAGCCTGTCCTAGGTCAGGAAAGGCTAGACCTCAATATATTGTTTGTTTGTATCCTGATTTCTTAGGGACACAAACCAGCAATAAAGGGATAATCAGAAGAATTTCCTGGACCTTCCAGTAGGAGAAAGGAGTATTGCTTTTCCTGTACCTTAAATATTGAGATGAAAAGGAAGGGAAACCAATGCTTCTTGCTGCTGATGTAAGGCTTTGGAATATATTCAAATCTTGTCTCACCTGGTAAGGGACGCAAACAAGACGTATAATGAGGTCTAGTCTTTCTGGGCCTAAGGTAGTTTAGCCCTCTTCTTCCCCTTCCAGATGAGAAAACTCTGATTCAGATAATGTAAGAATGCTGTGCAAGGTCACAGAGCAAAGGCATGGTGGTGAACTTTCACTTGGGTGCTGTACCTCTCAACCTCCCTCAATGTTTTTTAAAAAACCACACTACTTCCATCAGTGATCCTGAGAATCTCAGACCCACCGTTATTAAAATTCTCTCTGTTTTCCCCACAACTGACCCTTAAAATACTAGAGTTGGCAGGGAAAAAAGAAAAAGATAAGATAAAAATAATTAAATGAGATCATGTATGTGAATACAATTTATACATTGTAAGGTCCTACCAAAAAATTTCTGTATTGACAATAGTTGCAATATGCTCATTTACATAAACCGCTCCACACCTAATTACCACACAGTACAGTAACAATTATGTGGCTGATTAAATACACTCCGGATCAACTCTTTTGCAAACTGTTTGAATTATAGCACCAAACTTGCCTCCTTTAGTTTCCAGCTTAATGTATAGCACTTGGTGAACTTGATCACCAGCTGACAACTGAAAAACAATTGTGAATAAAAGGAGTAAGCATATCCTCAGAAAAGAAACAGAGACGGCAATGGCACCCCACTCCAGTACTCTTGCCTGGAAAATCACATGGATGGAGGAGCCTGGTGGGCTGCTGTCCAAGGGGTCGCTAAGAGTTGGACACAACTGAGCAGCTTCACTTTCACTTTTCACTTTCATGCATTGGAGAAGGAAATGGCAACCCACTCCAGTGTTCTTGCCTGGAGAATCCCAGGGACGGGGGAGCCTGGTGGGCTGCCGTCTATGGGGTCACACAGAGTCGGACACGACTGAAGTGACTTAGCAGCAGCAGCAGTAAAAAAAAAGTCATAGAAGTAGAAGGTAGGCTTATATTTCTAAGCTCCCACCTACTTTCCTCATAGGGACTGAATTTGTGGACATTGCTATATTTTTATAAACCTTATGTTATCTAGGGGGCTTCCCTGGTAGCTCAGACAGTGAAGAATCCACCTGCAATGCAGGGGACACAAGAAACACGGGTTCGATCCCTGGGTCAGAAAAATCCCTTGGAGAGGAAATGACAACCCACTTTAGTATTCTTGCCTGGAGAATCCCATGGACAGGAGCCTGGCAGGCTACAACCCATGGGGTCACAAAGAGTTGAACACGACTGAGTTACTGAGCACACACATGTCAGAGTCAAGGATGGTCTTTAAGTTCTCCCTGTGAGAGCAGCCAGCGGCCCATCATCAAGTTCTGTAATTCAGACTCTATGTCCCCACTGGTCTCATGTTTGTGGCCTTGAATTGGTTTCTGTTCAAGGCATTTTCCTAAAATAATTGTAATTACCAGAAAAATTGGACAAGCAAATATTAACTTGAATGGGATATGGTTTTCAAACTACATTACAGTATAGAACAGTTTGTAATGAAACTCTGCCTACTACCATTTAAATTGATTAGGAGAAATGAGTGCTCATCTCTTAACATTCTGGTATATTCTTTCCAAATACTGTGCTAATAAAGGAACTTTTTAAATGGGAAAATGAGTAATTTATCTTTAAATTTATTAAGGAGATACAAAAGCATAAATGGTCACTGGTGATCTGCCAACAGATTCACAATTGTAGTATATTGTAAAATTTGATTGTTCATGGGCACGCATGCTCATGGGCTCAGTTGTGTCTGACTCTGTGACCCCATGGACGGTAGCCTGCCAGGCTCCTCTGTCCATGGGATTTTCCAGGCAAGAATACTGGAGTGGGTTGCCACTTCCTACTCCAGAGAATGTTCCCAATCCAGGGATTGAACACCTGTCTCCTGCATTGGAGGATTCTTTACCGTTGAGCCACCTGGGAAGCATGATTAGTCATGTGAGAGGCAGTTGATGATACTGGACATACATAAGGCAAAGAAGCAAAGGTAATAGGTGCTGTTTATTCTAATAAAGTGTGCTTTAAGCAAGTTCATTTTAAAGGTTATAAAAGAATAAGGAGATTTTTAAAAGGGAATATGTGAGCACAATATCTTCATGGGAGAGTGGGGCATTTTTATCACTAATTCAAAACATTATTGATAGAGTCTGTTTCTTGAGTTCTTCTATATTTTGATCTCAGGCTAGGTGCTATTTATCCCACTTAGTCCTTAAAGCATCCCGATGAGAAAACACAGCTTGGATTATCAAAGCCATTTGTCCAAGACTACACAGTCAGTAAATGGCAGAGATCATATTCAATTCCAGGTCAATTTCAATGCTATTTCCACTGTCCTAGAAGTTTTAAATACATATATGGTATTGGTATTGTAAAGAGTTACATATGAGAATAGTTTAAGCACAGAGATTTAAGAGAAAGCTATAAAATTTGATGAAGATGAGCATTTTGGTCAAGAGTGAGAAGTGATGAAATAATGTGTAGAAAGGTCCTGTTTGGATAACTCATTTGTCTTCATCTTAACTGCATCTTCAAGGTTTTCATCTCATACTTCATTTGATTTTTCCCCTAAATTGGATACAACTGGGTTTTCCCTCCATATAAGGAATAGATGTTTTCTGTCAGTCACAAGAGCATCAGTGAAAATACTAACCAGTAGCTTTCATAGAATACTTACTCTATGGGTTAATAATAACTTGTCTATATTTCCAGTGAACTTTGAAGTTTGTTTCGTTTTAAACCCGTATAGAAAATCTGAGACAGATTTATCCTTAGGAACCTTATTCGAATGCCCCTTTGGGTAAAGTATGTGCAGAGAGTCTGAGAGCTAATGTATAAAAATAATACTTTGATGGATTAAAAAACACTAGAGAACTAATTGTGATGATTCATATGAAAGCAGTATGTGCATTCTTAAAGCTAAAAATTATGTGGTTTTATTACTTTAAAGAGTTCTTGTATCTATGGAATGTTTCATTCTTTCTAAAGACATAGGTGGGCAAAACTGAATTGCAATGCCAAAGTTATTGCTGATGCCTTAAAAGTCAAGACATTCTGTCAAATATTAATACATTTCAAAATTCCTTTTTGAGTTCTCACAGAAAACTTTGAACAGCAGTCACCAACTCATGACATGGCTTTCTTATTCTGTGTCAAGCTTGGGGAATTGTACAAAATGAGTGGGTAGTCAAACATCTTTTGAGCTTGGTGCGTAAAATATACTCCCGACTTTATTTGACAGCTGAGAGATCTTCCCACACGTGGTCTGCAACCCCAGGTGAAAGAAGCTGGTGATCTCCATTGATGGGGTCAGCTGATAGGTGTGTGGCTGTGGGGTATAATCTGCTAGGTGTGGAAAGGTCCCTTTGCCTCCAAGAGGTTAATTTCCTCCTCCTCCCTTCTGCTCTGAGGGTATCAATAGGATTGAAATTTTAATAGTCAAACTAGACTTTAGATTCATATTCAACCTACCTTTTTTATCTGAGCACCGGCTGTGTACCCAACTACTGAGGGATTTTATTGTGTATATGATACATATGTATATACAGAATGTTTAATTTTTATAAGAACACTTTCTCCTATTATGACCCACCAGCCACAAATAATTTAAAAGCCAATTGAGGCTTCCATACATGTAAAAATAATGTGGTTATGCAAGAGAGAAAATGTGTAAATGATTTACCAATACTTGCTTTGAATATGAGTGGCCCCCAAGTTTTATTGGAAAGGCAGGGGCTACGTCTTTTTCATCTTCGTTCATTTCACTCTTCTAACCACCCCCCCCACACACACACACATACACACACAGATAAGCTTGGCTCTCAGTGTGTGTGAATGACATTAAATAAGGATAACAAATGCTAAACAGGGTGAACTGGTGATGTGTTAAGGTGATTGAAAGCAAAATCAATGAAAATATAAGAAAGAGAGAAAACAGAGCAATGAGGAAGCCAGGACAGGCAAGACATCAAGCATGCAGAGCACACACGATGGGGTGCTCCTAGAGACAGAAGTCAAGGATAACCTGATTTCTGTTCTGATGCTTGCCACTCCTGTGACCATGCTTCTCATTAGCAGTCCCCTGTTGCTTAACCATCTATCAATGTCTCCTTAGCGCTACAGAGTACAGTTGGCTTCTGTAGCCTGCCTGTGCCAGAGGCTTCCTGACCTGACTCTGCTATCCCTCCAGCACACCTGTTCCACCCTCTAATCAACAGGCTCTCCCCTGTCATGGGCCTTTGAGCCTGCCATTCTTCTCATCTTGCCTAATGATCCCACCAAGCCAGCCCAAACATCCTCTGCAGATCCTTCTCTAATATAATCCCTTTCTACTCTGTGCTGTGACACCTCATACATGCTTTATATTATGGCTTATCTGAGCCAATATTTCCAATTGTAAGTTTGCCTGACTGTATTCTCCCTTAGCCTGAGAGCACTTTGGGGAGAGTTATTACATGTACTTACTTATGTTTGCTCATTCAGACTCTGAGCCCAGTAGGCTTTCAGTACATATCTGTTGGATGAGTAAAAATATGGAAATTTTTGTCTGTCAGCAGTCAGTCCTTTTTCTACCTTTCTGAAGATAAGCTACCATAAGAATCTGGGTAAGTTTCTTACTTTTCCAGATATCTAAGATGGGAGTGATAAATGTGCCTAGCTCAGTGGCATATTGTAAGGATTAAATGAGATTGTATATATAAAACATTTAGTATAGTGTCAAGTTGTTGGTAAGAACCCAGTTAGTATTGGTTAACATCATAGTATTGCAACTTTTACAATATAGGTAAGTTTTTAAGATTATAATGAAAAGTAGTATATGGTAAGGATCATTCATGCTATGAAAATACCAAATAGGATCTTATAAAGGCAAGCTGGAATCAGTGAGAAGTTACAAAGTTGGGTGGAGTAGGGAAACCAGAGGAAAATTCCATCGAAGGAGAATAATTGGCACCAAATGAAAGGATATAAGACTTTTATTAAATATTTTCTCTTGTGAAAATTTTTGGATAAAGGGGAAGCCTGAGAATATTATGTTTAAACAAGCTGAAATTCTTTAATATTTTGTGAAAGTTCTATGCATAAGTTGACATATTTTGAATTGGAGGCCATCTTGAGAAATTGCTTAAAATTTGCACTTAAATTGTTTTCTGTTGACTTTAATACAGAAGTCCTACACCTTTGACTTGCTTTCATTTTGTCTAAGTCAGGACACATTCCATGATAGTTAAATAATTTCTGTAATAACACTTCATGCAGTACTGCTTGCTAACTAAAATATGATCTTTGCCATTTCTTGCTATGAGCACCATGGGGATCTTGACAGTTTTTATAAAGTACACAGTGTCCATCTAGTCAAAACTCTGGTTTTTCCAGTAGTCATGTATGGGTGTGAGAGCTGGACCATAAGGAAAGCTGAACACAGAAGAACTGATGCTTTTGAACTGTGGTGTTGGAGAAGACTCTTGAGAGTCCCTTGGACTGCAAGGAGATCAAACCAGTCAATCCTAAAGGAAATCAGTCCAGAATATTCATTGGAAGGACTGATGTTGAAGCTGAATCTCCAATACTTTGGCCACCTGAAGTGAAGAACTGACTCATTGGAAAAGACCCTGATGCTGGGGGCGGGAGGAGAAGGGGGCGACAGGATGAGATGGTTGGATGGCATCACTGGCTCTATGGACATGAGTCTGAGTAAGCTCCAGGAGTTGGTGATGGACAGGGAGGCCTGGCGTGCTGCAGTCCATGGGGTCACAAAGAGTCCGAGTTGGCTGGAACTGAACACAGCTTAGTGACTGAACTGAACTGAACTGAACACAGTGTCAAAATTGGCTTCTACCAAATTCCTGTGAATTCTGAATTTTCTTCTTTGAAAACTTTCTAGGTAGCTCAACATTCTCTCCTTCTGCCCTTTGTTTCTTTGAAGGAGATTTTGAATGCTTAAATGGCTATTAGCAACTGATTAGAGGACTTGGGCCAAGTCTGTGCAGTCATTTCTGCTTCCTTGTTACCTGTTGCTGAATGGGAATCACTACAAAGCTCCGCTACTCCAGGGAAAGACTGTACAGATAAATGAAATGACATGTTTGAACTATTTTATGTATCCCCAGAAGAAAGGAACCAAGAACATCATTCTTCGGTCTAGTTAACAGTTTCTGGCTTTGTGCTGTTGGTGAATTTGTGGTGCTGTTGATTTTCCTTTCTTCCAGTCCCATGGCCTACCATCCTTGTAATGCCACTGTTTTAGATACTTGAAGCCAGTGAACTGAAAGAGATTCTTACTCATAGCCATCAGACAACAAATGTCTTTTAGAAGCTTTGAACTCAGTTATTCTTGCTTTTCGTTCATAGTTACATCTGACTTTTTACAATTTTATGGACTGTAGCATGCCAGGCTCCTCTGTCCTCCGCTATCTCCCAGAGTTTGCTCAGATTAATGTCCATTGAGTCTACGGTGCTATGTAACCATCTCATCCTCTGCCACCCCCTTCTCCTTTTGACTTCAATCTTTCCCAGCATCAAGGTCTTTTCCAAGGAGCTGGATCTTTGCATCAGTTGGCCAGGATAACGGAGCTTCAACTTCAGCATCAGGCCTTCCAGTGATATTCAGGGTTGATGTCCTTTAAGATTGAACTGAAGATAGAGTTTAAGTGTCTCTCTGGGATTTATCTTTCAGGAATCTGCCTACTAAAATGGGTTGACTGCCTCCCTAATCACTGCGTGTATGCTCCGTCACTCAGTTGTGTCCAACTCTTTGCAACCCTGTGGACTGTAACCCACTAGGCTCCTCTGTCCATGGTATTTTTCAGGCAAGAATACTGGAGTGGGTTGCTATTTCCTCCTCCAGGGAATCTTTCTGACCCATGGATCAAACTGGCATCTCCTGCAACTCCTGCACTGACAGGCAAATTCTGTACCACTGAATCACTGCTTTCTTATAAAATGAAACAAGGGTTCAAATAACCATGGCTTTGCATATTTTGCAAAGTTGAAAAGGGAAATTTGCCTATCTGGTGACAAAAGTAAATAGCTTCAGAAATAAAATAAAAGGCAAAGATGTATTTTATAACTTTCCATTCTATCCTGAAATACCTGGGAGTGAATCTTTTCTTCTAACAGGTTTGGTTACTGACATAAGCAATTTAGCAATAAATCGAGTATAATTGGATCCTAAGTACCTGCAGGTACAATTTGACCTGAGTTGTTTTATTCAATAACAGAAGAAAGTACTTCACCTTGTCTGCAGCTTGACTGCGTTTTCTGGGAAGCAGATCAGGTCAAATGCTTCAGAAGAATGTTTTCTCTGGAAGAAGATGTCCTTTTATCTCAGAAAGATTTAGTGGGATTTAATGAAAACATTTTAATTTTTTTGTATATATGGTACAATTCAGTGCTTCAACAAGCACTGATTGGGAGGCTGTGGACATAAGCTTACATTACATGGTCTCTGAGTCACACGTACCTCAATGTTGCCCAGTTTTAGCTGTATAATTAGAAGTAAGTTAATTCTAATTATACTTGTAATCCTCTGAGGCTCAGTTAGCCATCTGTAAAATGGAGTTAATAGTGTAAGTTTTTATAGAGCAAGATTAAATGAGATAATGGATGAAACATGCTTTGCATAGTACCTGGCACTAAAAAGCATGCACTATTTACTGTACTTGTTATCTAGAGAGTTAATGAAATTACTTCTGTCTGGAGGCTCTGTGAAACTTAATCATACCATAATTAAAAATATGCAGAGTAAATGCTAGTAAACCACAATATTGAGAATCTTAGGAAATCTCCCATTGCATTAAATTGTGTTTTTTTTTTTTTTTTTTTTATAGCAGCCTTTGCAACTCAGTAGAGGTTTCCAGGTGGCTCAGTGCTGAAGAATCCATCTGCCAATACAGGAGACTTGGATTTGATCCCAGGGTTGGGAAGATCTCCTGGAGGAGGAAGCCACAACTGACTCCTATATTCTTGCTTAGAGAATCCCATGGACAGAGGAGCCTGGCAGGCTACAGTGCATGGGGTCACAAAGAGGCAGACATGACTTAGCAACTGAGCACATACGTGCAATTCGGTATATCTCAGCACATGTCAATTGAAGCAGCCTTATTTCAAGCCCTTACTAACCCCATGAAGCTGCTGTATTGAAGACAGTCACCACCTTTGGGCTCTCAGTTGAGTAATTCTTTATCTGGAGATGAACTCAGCTGGAAAGAGAAACTCAGCTTTGCTTGTCATTCCTGAGGCCAGTGACAGCTGTGGTTTTTCTGTTACTGAAAGAAGCTTTGGTGTCAATATTAGAAAAAAACAACACACATTTCTCACCCTGAGAGAGTCAACCTGAATAAGTATGGCCAATCACTCTTTTTCTCACCTTTGTGTAAATCTGGAAGGTGCTTCATTCTTCAGTTTAACATGACCCAGGTCTCCAGAATGTGAAAAAATACAACAAAACTGCCTGCCTTTGAATATAATAAAGCTATCTTTCCTGGTCCAAGGACTTATTTCCTAGGCAATAGTGTGGTCCTATTGCAGTGCTCAGTACAGAAAAGAATATACAGACAGAAGAAGAAAATAATAGCAAAAGAATCTACCTACCTTCCAGCATTTACTAAGGGCCAACTGTGTGTCAGGATGTGTGTTAAGTCTTATACGTACATCGTCAAAATCAGTGGAATATAGTATTTTTAAAACCATATCTTCTAAAAATTTATAGAAAAAATCCCACTTATTTAGATGAGCTATTTGAAAGCTAAGGTCAAGCATTATTTTATTTCTTAAAAGCACCTTAGATACAATGGTGTGCAATTAAACCTTGGACCTTATCAGGCAGAGTTTTTTATAAGACATCTTTCTTCTTACTTCTAAAAGGCTCATAAATATACTAAGCATGCCTTTTCTTTATGCTGTTCCTAAAAACTCGATGTCATTATTGTTATTTTAATATTAAAAAATATTTATTGAACTGTTACTGTGCCGCAGACATGACATAAAGACTTTCTATATATGATCTCATTCAGTCCCACAAAACCCTAGATAATAGATACTATTTTTATATTACTCACGTGTGAAAAAAACTAGATGCTGAGTGAAATTAAAACCAAAACACACAAGCAAGGGCTCTCCCTTATCACACAGATAATAATTGACAGAGATGAGATTCCAGTTCAGGTCTGTCCAGCACCAAATCCTTGACCTATACATTAAACTACACTGCATAGAGTTATTTAGGTAATAATGCCTCATGACAGGTACATTTTTATATAAGAAAGTACAGGCACATTACACTTCCCTGAATACACACACACACACACACATATAATATATATATATGGAAGGTCTTTTGTGAGCATTCTATTAAAAAGCACAGTACTATTATGGTGTGATATATTTGTGTATAACACAGTTATAATTACCTTTTTATCCCTTATGGAAAAATCTTTAGATTATTTAGATTGAGACAAGAAGCTCTCACCATAGCTAACACTAAACTTATTTAGTTAAGTATCAATTAAAAGTGCAGCCTCTAGAATCAGATAACCTAGGTTAAAATCCTAGCACATATCAATTCGCACTTGGTGAGTAATCAGAAGCAATTTATTTAACTTCCCTAAACCAGTTTTCTCATCTATAAAATGGAAATAACAACAGCTGTGCTGTGTGCTTAGTCGCTCGGTTGTGTCTGACTTTTTGAGACCCCATGAACTGCAGCCTCCCAGGCTTCTCTGTCCATGGGGATTCTCCAGGCAAGAATGCTGGGGTGGGTTGTCATGCCCTCCTCCAGGGGATCTTCCCAACCCAGGGGTCGAAACCTGGTCTCCCGCATTGCAGGCAGGTTTTTTACTCACTGAGCCACCAGAGAAGTCCAATAGTAGACTTTGATGAGGAATAAAAACACATAGGTCCATGAATGTTAGCTTTGTTATTGTAATGATTAAGCTTGCATATATTATTGATTTCAACAAAATGCCAACAATCCTTAGAAGAGAATGCTTTTATCCTTTATTTTTTTAGAGAAGGGGGGTAATACTATTTGCCAGATACTGATTTTGATTTCACAGTAATCTGTGAAATCTGCTGGCTCCTCTCATCTTGTGTCACAGGTCAAGAATTGTCCACCTACACTTGATATTTGTGGCTTGCACTTAAGTTACTAGGATTGCCTAAAATCATGTGATGTGAGGCAGTTGAATAGACATACGATTATATGTTTCTATTACAGGACTAAGATCCTTATCTGAAAGGTAATAGTCTGCAAATTCTCAATTTATTTTACCATTCACACTTTAAATTAGTTGTGAAAACTGGTAAAAGTTTAAATGCAACTACTGACCTCATTTCAGTTTTCAAGCCAACTCGCATATTTTTGAAGTGACAGCACTTATTAGATAACAGAGTTATTGGTTTATCAACGTGGGTCTGGATATGAGGTCTGGCATCGCTCTGACTCCTTAAATTTCTCCAGACACACATTTCTGAAGATTATAGAATATGTGAGTAAATAGGTTTCTGGGACGTAACCACACCAGTTCTGAAGTAATTTTTCTTTATTAATATCCTGAAGATTATTAAATTAATGGGAACAGAATAGTCAAGTAATTACTCCAGAGATCCTGAAAGATACAATTTAGGTTTGCAACCTTTGTCTTTGAAAAAACTGGGTAATTGTATTTCTTTTTAGCTGAGCAAGAAGAGACTGACTAGAGTTAAAAACAAAAGTTACTTTCAACATGAAGCTGTACCATAACATAAGCCTCTACTTACTGACTTTCATGTGAGCTAGAAGAATAACTTTCCCAGTGCTTTTTCATTTATGCATATGTTATTGTGTTGAGTCCCTTAAATATCTGCAGTCTTCACTGTAAATTAAAAATATTGCCTTCTTACAAAAAGTTACGATTATTGCATGGAATCAAAGAATTAATAGAAACTATACTCAATATTCTGTAATAATTTATTAGGGAAAATATTCTGAAAAATAATATATGTGTATATAACTGAATCATTTTGCTGTATCTGACACTAATATAACCACTGTAAATCAACTATACTTCAACAAAAGAAAAAAAAACAAAACAGCAAAAAAATTATTAAATATTTTAAAAGGTTTGCAATAGGATTACTTTGGCCAGCTTTCTTATTTTCCTGCAAATAAATGTGTTCACCTCATATGTTCTGTTGCCCATAAAATGTGTTTACTACGCTGAAATATGCATGCTTAATCATATCCAACTCTTTGAGATCTTATGGACTGTAGCCTGCCAGGAGATCCATGGGATTCTCCAGGCAAGCATACTGGAGTGGATTGCCACTTCCTACTCCAGAGGATATTCCTGATCCAGGGATCAAACCGACATCTCCTGCTACTCCTGCATTGGAAGGTGGATTCTTTACCACTGGGCCACCTGGGAAGAGCAGAGGACAGTTACTAACAGTTTCAGAAGGAATGAAGCAGCTGGGCTAAAGTGGAGACAGTGCTTAGTTGTGGACGTGTCTGGTGGTAAAAGTAAGTCTGATGATGTAAAGAACAATACTGCATTGGAATCTGGAATGTTAGGTCCATGAAGCAAGGTAAATTGGACATGGTCAAGCAAGATTGAACATCAACATCTTAGAAATCAGTGAACTAGAATGGACAGAAATAGGTGAATTTAATTCATATGAACATTATATCTGCTACCATGGGGAAGAATCCCTTAATAAAATGGAGTAGCCCTCATAGTCCACAAAAGAGTCTGAAATGCAGTATTTGGGTACAAGGTCAAAAATTACAGAATAATCTCGGTTCATTTCCAGGGCAAACCATTCAGCATCACAGTAATCCAAGTCTGTGCTTCAATCACTAACGCCACAGAAGCTAAAGGTGACCTGCAAGACTTCCTAGAACGAACACCAAAAAAAAAGAGATGTGTTTTTCATCATAGGAGATTCGAAAGCAAAGTTGGAAGTCAAGAGATACTCAGAATAACAGACACGTTTGACCTTGGAGTACAAAGTGAAGCGAGGCAAAGGCTAACAGAGTTTTGTCAAGAGAACACCCTGGTCATAGCAGACACTCTTTCCAACAACCCAAGAGGTGATTCCACACATGAACATCACCAGATAGTTAATACTGAAAAAAGATTGATTATGTTCTTTGTAGCCAAAGATAGAGAAGCTCTGTACAGTCAGCAAAAACACAACCAGGAACTGACTGTGGCTCAGATCATGAGCTCCTTGTTGCAAAATGTGGGCTTAAATTGAAGAAATTAGGGAAAACCACTAGGCCATTCAGTATTACCAGAATCAAATCCATTATGGTTATACAGTGGAGGTGATGAATAGATTCAAAGGATTAGACCTGGTAGACAGAGTGCCTGAATAACTATGTACAAAGGTTCATAACATTGTACAGGAGGCAGTGACCAAAACCATTCCCAAAGAAAAAGAAATGCAGTAAGGCAAAGCTGTTGTCTGAAGAGCCTCTAGAAATAGGTGAGGAAAGAAGAGAAGTGGAAGGTAAGGGAGAAAGGGAAACATATACCAAACTGAATGCACAGTTCCAGGGAATAACATGGAGAGATAAGAAGGCCTTCTTAAAAGAGCAATGCAAAGAAATAGAGGAAAGAAAGGGGGAAGACTAGAGATCTCTCCAAGAAAACTGGAGCTCTCAAGAGAACATTTTGTGTAAGGATGGGCACAATAAAGGACAGAAATGGTTTGGACCTAACAAAGCAGAAGAAATTAAGACGAGGTAGCAAGAAGACACAGAAGAACTATAGAAAAATAAAACCAAAACAACAATAAAAACAAATAGCAGTCTTAATGACCCAGATAACCACAGTGGTGTGTTCCCTCACCTAGAAATGAACATCTTGAGCATGAAGTCGAGGGATCCTTAGGAAGCATTACTATAACAAAGCTAGTGGAAATGACATGATTCCAGCTGATCTGTTTAAAATCCTAAAAGATGATGCTGTTAAAGACCTGCATTCAATATCAGCAAAAACTCAGCAGTGGCCATAGCACCGGAAAAAGTCAGATTTCATCCCAGTTGCAAAGAAGGGCAATGTCAAAGAATGTTCAAACTACCATACAACTGCTCATTTCATGTGCTAGGAAGGTTATGCTCAAAATCTTTCAAGCTAGGCTTCAATAATGTGTAAACCGAGAACTACCAAGATATATAAATTGGATTTAGAAAAGGCAGAGCAACAAGAAATCAAATATTCAATATTCATTGGATCATGGAAAAAGCAAGGGAGTTCCAGAAAAAACATCTACTTCTGCTTTATTGACTATGCAAAGCTTTTGGGTGGTTCACAGTGAACAGTGGAAAATTCCTAGATAGGAGTACAAGACCACCTTATCTGTCTCCTGAGAAACCTGTATGGAGGTCAAGAAGCAGTGGTTAGAACTGGACATGGAACAATTGACTGGTTCAAAATTGGGACTGGAGTATGACAAGGATATATATTGCCACCCAGTTTATTTAACTTATAAGCAAAGTACATCGTGTGAAATGCTGGGCTGGATGAATTACAAGCTGGAATTGAAGATTCCTGGGAAAAATATCAACAACTTCAGATATGCATATAATACCACTCTAATGGCAGAAAGTGAAGAGGAACTAAAGAGCTTCTTGATGAGAGTGAAAGAGGAGAGTGAAAAAACCTCCTTGAAATAACATGAAAAAATTTAAGATCAAAGCTACTGGTCTAATCTCTTAATGCAAGTAGAAGGAGAAAAAGTGGAAGCAGTGACAGATTTTATTTTCTTGGGCTCCATGATCACTGGGGATGGTGCTGCAGCCATGAAATTCAAAGATACTTGCTCCTTGGGAGGAAATACAACATATTAAAAAGCAGATATATCACTTTGACAACAAAGGTCCATATAGTGAAAGCTATAGTTTTTGCAGTAGCCCTGTATGGATGTGAGAATTGAACCATAAAGAAGGCTGACCATAAAGAACAATTGATGCTTTCAAATTGTGGCACTGCAGAAAACTCTTGACAATCCCTTGCACTGCAAGGAAATCAAATAAGTTAATCCTAAAGGAAATCAACTCTGAATATTCATTGAAAGGACTGAGGATGAAGCTGAAGCTCTTTTACTGTGGCCATCTGATGCAAAGAACTGACTCATTTGAAAAGACCCTGATGCTGGGAAAGATTGAAGGCAAAAGGAAAAGGGGGCAGCAGAGGATGAGATGGTTAGGTATCACCATCAACTCTATTGACATGTGTTTGATAGGAGATGGAGGACAGAGGAGCCTGGCTGCTGCAGTCCATGGAGTCCCAAAAAGTCAGACATCACTGAGTGAATGAACAACAATATTCTAAGACATTACAAGAAAATTAACAGAAGAATGAATAAAGCATCTGAGTCTTATGGACTGTTTATCATCTAATGGATACCTAAAGAAACATAGCCTAGCTCATGAAAAGTAACATCTGTTGTTGTCAAATTAAAAATAAAATTAACCAACATGGCCAGCAATGTAGGTTTCTTAATAAATGAGTGAGTAGTGAAGTCGCTCAGTCGTGTCTGACTCTTTGCTACCCCATGGACTGTAGCCCACCAGGCTCTTGCATCCATGGGATTCTCCAGGCAAAAGTACTAGAGTGGGATGCCGTTTCTTTCTCCAGGGGGATCTGCCCGACCCAGGGATCGAACCCGGGTCTCCCGCATTGTAGGCAGACTCTTTACCGTCTGAGCCACCAGGGAGGCCCCAAATAACTAAGCACTCTTTCTTAAACTGGCTTGTTTCAGTGTGCCTTTAGATGGTCACTGTGGCCTAATGAGTGCTTTTGAAGTATAATCCTGAAGAGGAAATATAAAAAGGTCACGGTTGTCATGCATTGTAATTATAATCACCTACAAATATTTACTGAACATCTACTCTGAACAAGGCCCTCCAGTAAATGCAATCATGCCCTCAAGTAAATATTCCTGTGGTAAACATTTTGTGACATGAAATATTAATGAAAGGGAAGATTTTCCTCCTCAAAATGGATATCGATTAAGTCTATTAATGTAATGTTAACAAATATGAAAACATGTCTGGTAGGCTTTGGAAGATTTTTTAAAAGGTTTGTCTATCCTTACTAGACCCATCTTTAAATGCTTTGAAACACATTTTTTTTTTTTTCAGGAAAAGAAAAATGAAAAATAATACATTACCTAAAATCACAGGAGTTCCATGGGAGAAAACATATGCAGTAGTGCCCACAATAAGCCAGGTTATAACCTGGGAAATAAACCAGGTTATATAACCTGGTGGAGGACCTTGATTGCTCCCAATTCAAATTTCCAATTGAAGAAAATGTGTGTCACATTGAAAAAGGTGAAGATCAGCTCTTTAGAACATTTTAGTAATTTTAGTTTAGCTTTGATGAATATATTTCAAAGGCCAAAACTTAGGTAAAGTGAAAAACTGTTGAATGGACAATTTTGATCAGAGGAAGAATATGCGAGGATAAACAACTCATGAAGGTTAAAGTTAGCTAGTGTAAAAGAAAATGAAGATCACGTTAAGTCGGTGAACTCTGGGACTTCCTTTCACAGCTTATGCGGAGGGGGAGAGAGTGAGTTTCTGTGGGTCTACTCTTTCTACCGCTGAATCAGTGTAGATTCTTTATCCACGTGTTCTCACTGGCCCTTACCATTATGTCTCTGCCACAATCTGAGAAGAGGTGAAGGCTTGTGCTCCTGGTGCCCTGTGGAAAGAGCTCTAGGTTCCACGTCACCCAGGCAGCCTGTGGCTGGGCGCTGTGCCATTCCCATCACTTGACAGTAGAACAGGGGCTAGCAGTAGTTAGCACTTACTCAGTACTAACTAAATGCAGAGAGCTCTAAGCTTTTTCATGAGTTATCTTCTTTACCTCACAATGATATAGGTATAGTTACTGTCCCATCTTCAGATGACATTGCTGAGATTCAGGAGGTTATATAACTTTCCCAAAGCCACACAGTGGTTGACCTCATGGTCTTACTTAAACGTAACATATTTTTAACCACTATGTCAAAGCCACTTCTTTAAGCTGCTAGTGTTAGTTCATCAAGTGTTCAGGCAAATGGATTCAGCACAAATAACCTGGGCTTTGGAGACAGTGTGGGCTCAAACCCCACCTTTGTCACCTACTCAGTTTCAAACTTACAGTATCTAACTCAACCTTGAGTACTGGTTTTCTTAATTTCTGTAAAAGTAATAAAAATAGCTAAAATTAAATGCTTCCTGTATATCAGATGCTACTCCAAATACTTTGTGAATGAACTCAGTAGTCTTGACAATACAATTATGAGATAGATACTATTGTTGTCATCATCAGTTTTTTTAAAATTTTCTTTTATTATTTAAAATTTTATTTTATGTTGAGGCATAGTTGCTTAACAGCATTGTATTTCAGGTGTACAGTAAAGTGATTCAGTTATACGTATTCAAGTTTCTATTCTTTTTCAAATTATTTCCCGTTTAGACCATTACATAGTATTGAGCACAGTTACCTGATCTATTTTAGATACGGCAGAAAGTACATGTCCATCCCAGACTCCAATTCTGTGCCTCCCCTCCCATCCTTTTCCCCTGGTAACCATAAGTTCATTCTCTAAGGCTGTGAGTCTGTTTCTGTTTTGTAAATAAGTTCATTTGTATTATTTTTTTAGATTCCACATATAAGTGATATATCATAAGACATTTGTCTTTCTCTGACTTCACTTCGTATGATCATCTCCAGGTCTATCCATGTTGCTGCATATCATTATCAGCAGTTTTAGATTAAGAAACAAAGGTCCAGGGAGGCTGAGTGCCCATAGTCACTCAATGTCTAAATGACAGTCCTGAGGTTCAAACTTGCACAATGTCTGGTGGAAAAACAGCTTGACATGTTTAGTTTCTCAACCACTAAATGTGAATGTCCATCCCATCCCTGTCCATAGAAAATGTTTGTGTAGAAACATTTCAACCCTTCTTCCTAGATTTCTAAAAGTAAAAAAGAAAAACAAGTGCTGGACATACCACTTCCATGCTCTCCAAACATCACAGAACATGTTCTCCCTGAGAGGTGATACAGATGGGGGACAGGAAACATGAGTCGTTCTGAAGAGCGGTCTTTCGCCGGGTCTTTTCCTCTGGATCTTTCTCTTTCTCCTTGTTCTCAGTAGCTTGTCACTTTGTGCCTGCATCGTGATATCAGTCCCCAACCCAGTCTCTGAGCTGCCGTACTTGTTCTGCTAATTGCATTTTTAAACCGCACCCAGGCAATGGCAGCCCACTCCAGTACTCTTGCCTGGAAAATCCCATGGACAGAAGAACCTGGTAGGCTGCAGTCCATGGGGTCGCAAAGAGTCAGACACGACTGATCGACTTCACTTTCACTTTTCACTTTCATGCATTGGAGAAGGAAATGGCAGCCCACTCCAGTGTTCTTGCCTGGAGAATCCCAGGGACGGGGGAGCCTGGTGGGCTGCCGTCGATGGGGTCGCACAGAGTCGGACACGACTGAAGCGACTTAGCAGCAGCAGCAGCAGTGTTATTTAAAAAGAAAGAAAGAAAACAGAAAACAAATCCAAACAAACCAATTGTGTCACTCCATCTCTCCACACTATCAACTCAAAAAGTCATAGTTGCCCCCAGTTGCCCTTAGGATAAAGTCAAAACTCTTTACTACGACCCTCCATATCCCACCTCTTGCCTCTGGCCTTCTTCACATGCTGGTACTTCAGCCTGGTAGATTCTCCTGATTTCTACACACATACAAACACACACATTTACCACCTTGGCTTGAGTGAGCCCTCCTACCACCGTTCAGATCTTAATGGCACTTTCTTTAGGTTACGTTTCTTTTCTTCTAGTCCAAATCAGATGCCTCTCTGAGTCATGTGCTCCCACAATCAAAAGTTAATTTTCTTCTCCTTCTAGAATGTAGGACCTATGAGAGAACAGACTGTGTTTGGGATGTAATAGACACACAATAAACATTTCTTAACAATGAGGGATGGCTAGGTGGACGGCTGGAAGGAAGGAAATAGTAGTTTATGAAGCTTGAAATAGAAATACCTCCTTTTAGAACCCTTCCTGCGCCTCTGTATTTCTTCTCTTTCCTCATTTCTTCTCTTCCGAAGCCTCTTTTCAGCGAAGTCAGGCTTTTGCTTCTTCATCTCCAATACTACTAATCAATTGCCAAGACCAACTTTTATCTAGTTAAGCCCACTGAGAACTTGCACGCATTCCTAAAATCTGCCACATTGAATAGGAGAGGGTCTAGGAGGAAAGCTGAGGCAGTGTTTGCCTTCACAGAAACAATGATGGGGTCAACATTAAAGGGGTTCACACAGGAACCTGTGACTGAAGTGGGTCTGATTAGATGAAGTGGAGGAATATATATATAAAATAATTTTAGACTTCCCAAGTGACAGTGGTATTTATTATTTAATCCACCTACTGATGCAAGAGATGCAGATTTGCTCGATGGGTCAGGAAGAGCCCCTAGAAGAGGAAATGGCAACCCACTCCAGTATTCTTGCCTGGAGAACTCCATGGACAGAGGAGCCTGGAGGGCAACAGTCCATGGGGCCGTAAAGAGTGGGACACAACTGAACGACTAAGCACAGCAAACACACACACACACACACACACCTACTTGGAGTTAGCAAAAATTTATTTCCCAATAATTTTCCTTTCTTTTTTAAAAATTTATTTATTTTTTAATTGAAGAAGAATTGATTTACAGAATTTTGTTTTCTGTCAAACCTCAACATGAACCCAAGAGTTCTTAATTCCCCTGAATTTATTTTAAAACCTCTGTCTAGATCTATAATATTTCAGTTCATCAGTGTATCAGTGTTTCGTGACTAGTCAACTTTTTATGTATTTGCCATCTTGATATATTTTTGTTCTGTTATTTTTGCCACATTGTATAAAAGGAAATTTTCCCAGGCCTAGGAATCTAAGAATAAAACTGTATGTTTCAATGTTTCTAAGTTATTTCTTACCAAAATATTTTGCTATTTATTCAAGCTGTCAAAGTTTTTGTATGATTCTTAGATATTTGTATTAAAATAGTTTCTTCAACGTTTTTAACCAGAATCCCTGGAGAAATTTAAGTAGCTTTTTTTATCAAAGAGGTTTATTTTTAACCATTATTTTTTTTAATCACCAAATCACTTCTGTTACTGTTACTAAAAATTAAAGGAACGTGTTTACTGTCAAACCATCTTTTAGCAAGTATCAGCTATATTATATATTAGTGTCAGGTTATTTTTGTTGGGAGACATAGTACCCATACTCTCTGCACAATGACGAAAGAATCAGTCTGATTTAGGATTGTAAATTTAAATTGGTTACCCTGAATGATCATGTGAAATTCATAGGGATCTTCTCAGCCAAAGCAGGAAAGAAGGTAAACGAGTACACAGTAGTTCTCAGAACTGAATGGGCTTCAGAGTTTCAGAATTAAAATGTGTATTTCTGTCCACAGCGCCAACGTTTGTGATTCAGTGGGTCTTGGTGCGCCCAAGACCTTAACATTTCTAACAGATTCCTGGCCGATGCGGATGCTAATTGCTGTGAACCTCACTTTGAGTAGCTCTTGTCTAGACAATTTCTGAAGATGCACTTTGTCCAAAATTGCCTCCATGAAGTTTGCAAACCTCTCCAACACATAGAACCAGGATAACTTTTTGAACTGTTCTCTGCTTTTCTGAAGAATATCTGAGAAATAAAAGATGATAGCATTGTCAACTAGTGGAAATCTGTGTCCTTTTTTCTTATTTCTACGGTAGCAGTTGCCTTGGTGTGTACATGGTACACACATTGTAAATGTAACATTTATTGTGTGTATGTGTGCTCACTTTTGTCTGACTCTTAGCAACTTCATGGACTGTAGCCTGCCAGGCTCCTCTGCCCTTGAAGTGTTTCAGGCAAGAATACTGGAATGAGTTGCCATTTCCTACTCCAGGGGATCTTCCCAACCCAGGGATCAAACCTGTGTCCCTTGCATTTTCTGCATTGGCAAGTGAATTCTTTACCACTAGCCCCACTCCAGCTCTCTTGCCTGGAGGATCCCGTGGACAGAGGAGCCTGGTGGGCCGCAGCCCATGGGGTTGCGAAGAGTCTGACACAACTGAGTGACTTCACTTTCACTTTCCACTTTCATGCATTGGAGAAGGAAATGGCAACCCACTCCAGTGTTCTTGCCTGGAGAATCCCAGGGATGGAGGAGCCTCATGGGCTGCCGTCTATGGGGGTCGCACAGAGTCGGACACGACTGAAGTGACTTAGCAGCAGCAGCAGCAGCACCACACGGGAAGCATTTATCTATGTGTGGTGCTTTGCTAAGTTGCTTCAGTTATGTCTGACTCTTTGTGACACTATGAACTGTATTCTGCCAGGTTCCTATGTTCATGGGATTCTCCAGGCAAGAATACTGGAGCGGGTTGCCATTCCTTTCTCCGGGGATCTTCCCGACCCAGAGAGTGAACCTGCATCTCTGAGGTCTCCTGTATTGTCAGGCTGGTTCTTTACCACTGGCACCACCTGGTAAGCCCAGGAAGCATTTGTATCTATTGAAACAAAGCATCTATCTCTTACAAAGTTGCAAAACTTTGACTTCGTTTGCTTATCTCTTAAATATTAAAAAAACGCTACTAGTATATGCCACCTAAAATCTGACCAACCCCACTGTCTAACAAATGCCATTTGGGAAAAATAAATCACAATGCAAAAGAAAAAAAAGGTCATCACTGAAAAACTTTGTGAAGCAACTGTTTCATTATTTTTAAGATATTACAGGCGTTATTTTTTTTTTCTGACATGTATTTTACTAAATCATGGTAATAGTAGGAACTTTGGCTGTTACGATTTTGGGAAAATTTCTGAGTAAAAGCAATCATTATACAATTTTAAGGTAAATGATTAAAATTAAAATGCTTAATACACGAATTACAGAGTCGCTAGTTTGACATGAATTGAAGAGTTGATGTTATTTTAAGTAGATCTTAAAAAATAATCCTTTGGTCTTAGATGATTACATGAGAGATGCTTATATTTATGACCTTGTATGTCACTGAAAGGAAAACCAAAAAAGAGAGGTTAAAGCTGGACTTCAGAGGGGTTTTGAGGCTAAGCATATGTTGGAGCGGTCAAGTTTTTAAATATGTAAATAATAGAGGGTTCTAAGGCAATAAAAGGGAGGAACAGGAAAGGCATATATAAATACAAAATGTTCTCGAAGCTCAAATTTTGAAAATCAGGGTAAAGCAAAGATACAATTTTGGTGATTTGGGTAAAGATTTTGTTTTACTTTGTTTACTCATTTATTTTTTTAAATTATTTTATTTTGGACTGTCATTGACTTTCAACATTATGTTAGTTTCAGGTGTACAGCTAAGTGATTCAGTTAAACATATACAAATATCTGTTCTTTTTGAAATTATTTTCCCATTTAGGTTATTACAGAACATTGAGCAGAGATCCCTGTTCTATAGAGTAGGCCTCTGTTTGTTATCTATGTAAATATAGTAGTGTGTTTATCTCAAGATTTTCCTTTTGATCTCTTTGGCCTCCGAATATATAGCAACATTTTTATATCAGCAGTTCTAATGTTCTGCTTTGCTTGTCTTTATCCGTAACTGGCAGCATTTTATGCACATTAAACATTTCAGATTGAGTACAAGACAGGAGAGAAGGGTCTGTGAGGGACAGAGTTGGAGGATATAAAAGATAAGAAATGGAAAAAAATAATAGATGAGAGTCAAAGGACCAAAGGAAAAAGAGGAGAAAGAGAAAGGAGAAACAAAGGAGAAGCAGTTAGCAAGGAGGCAAGAAAAAGAAAGAAGTGGAAAGGGACTAGAGAAAAAGAAATAGAAGTAGGAAACTCAGTAACAAGAAAGGGAAAAGGAGAAGAAAAAACATGTCATTGTCCTTATTAAGATAAGATGAGCTTATAATGCCTGTGTGTGTGTGCCTGTGCACACACGTGCTCATTCAGTCGTGTCTAACTCTTTGCAACCCCATGAAATGTAGCCTGCCAGGCTCTCCTATCCATGGGATTTTTCAGGCAAGAATACTGGAGTAGCTTGCCATGACCTACTCTAGGAGATCTCCCAACCCATAGACCGAACTCATATCTCTTGGATCTCCTGTATTGATAGGTGGATTCTTTACCACTGTACCACCTCGGAAGCCGTATAATGCCCTTAACTCCATTATTTCTCCCTGGCTGCAATCCAGTCCCATCTTCTGCAAGTTCTGGTTCTTATTCACAGCAAAGAAACACCCAGCTTTCCCTGGATGAATTACTCCTCAGACCTACTTACCTTTCTCTGCACACACTATATTAACTTCCAATCTATTTTCTTTTCTTTGATCTTTCAAAACAGGAAGAAAACTTTGAATTAACTGTTGGGTACTTTTTAATAGAAGTCAGAATTTGATTTGCCACTGCTTAGAAACTGAAATAGCAAAATAGATAAAGAAATTTCCCCTAAAATGGCAGAAATGCCACCTTGTTTTAAAGGAGAATCCAACTTCTGTGTAACTCAGTATCATTCAACAAGGATCATTGAGCAGTTAATATTTGTCTAGAACCGTGGCTAGTTACAGGAGGAGTGGGCGCAGGCCACTGTGAATGGCTTAGGTTCTAAGAATTCATTTGTAAAAGTGAATTACTTGGAATTTCAAATGCATTTTCCCTCAGAAATAATGTTATAAATAATAGTTATATTTTCCCATATTTAATCCATAGTGTAGCCAAGGTATATTTGAAATAAAGAGTAGGGAGGGCTATTGTTCAGTTCAGTTCAGTTCAGTCGCTCAGTCGTGTCTGACTGTTTGCAACCTCATGAATTGCAGCATGCTAGGCCTCCCTGTCCATCACCAACTCCCGGAGTTCACCCAAACTCATGTCCATCGAGTCAGTGATGCCATCCAGCCATCTCATCCTCTGTCGTCCCCTTCTCCTCGTGCCCCCAATCCCTCCCAGCATCAGGATCTTTTCTAATGAGTCAACTCTCTGCATGAGGTGGCCAAAGTATTGGAGTTTCAGCTTCAGCATCAGTCCTTCCAATGAACACCCAGGACTGATCTCCTCTAGGATTGACTGGTTGGATCTCCTTGCAGTCCAAGGGACTCTCAAGAGTCTTCTCCGACACTGCAGTTCAAAAGCATCAATTCTTCAGTGCTCAGCTTTCTTTATGGTCCCACTTTCACATCCATACATGACTACTGGAAAAGCAATAGCTTTGACTAGACGGACCTTTGTCAGCAAAGAAATGTCTCTCCTTTTTAATGTCAAGGCTGTCTAGGTTGGCCATAATTTTTCTTCCGAGGAACAAGCTTCTTTAAATTTCATGGCTGTAGTCACCATCTCCAGTTATTTTGGAGCCCAATAAAATAAAGTCAGCCCCTGTTTTCACTGTTTCCCTATCTATTTCCCATGAAGTGATGGGACCAGATGCTGTGATCTTAGTTTTCTGAATGTTGAGCTTTAAGCCAACTTTTTCACTCTCCTCTTTTACTTTTATCAAGAGGCTTTTTAGTTCCTCTTCACTTTCTGCCATAAGGGTGGTGTCATCTGCATATCTGAGGTTATTCATATTTCTTCTGGCAATCTTGATTCCAGCTTGTGCTTCTTCTAGCCCAGCATTTCTCATGATGTACTCTGCATATAAGTTAAATAAGCAGGGTGACAATATACAGCCTTGATGTACTCCTTTTCCTATTTGGAACCACTCTGTTTTCCCATGTCCAGTTCTAACTGTTGCTTCCTGACCTGCATACAGGTTTCTCAAGAGGCAGGTCAGGTGGTCTGGTATTCCCATCTCTTTCAGAATTTTCCACAGTTTATTGTGATACACACAGTCAAAGGCTATTGTTAGAATACCAAAAAACCAATCAGGGAGAAACAACAACATAATTGAATTAAAAATATGTTTCCAAATTACATTAAATTCTGGTGCAGCAGTAGAGACTAACTGGTTTGAGATGGGAAAACACAGTAAGATACAATATCTCTTCCCCTCCTCTGGCGTGCACTACTAATTAGTCATGGCCTCTCTTTCCACTAAGCCTTTAGCCTTAAGATTCTTCCCCAAAGAGTGTTTTCTGTAGCTGCTTAGATCACAGTCATACCTGGCAGAGCAGACTTAGTTGGCTTGCCATTCTGCTGATAGAGACACCATTTATTTTCAACATCGTAAAACAAAGAAATCTATAATGGTCACTTGAGGGCAGGAGGCAAGGTGGTAGTAAGGACAGAGTAGAATAGATAGAAACCTGGGGGCACTGATTGATAGAACTTGGCCAAAACGTGGTTACCCTTAGATGAAAAGTAGTGTTTCTAGGTTGGGGTTAGCTGTACTGAGGCAGAGCATGTTAGGAGAGAGAAAGTAGAAACAAGCCACTTACCTCGTCATGAGCTGCTGCTGTTGCTGTTTTATTGCTGTGTTCAGATCTTTTACAACCCTATGGCCTGTAGCCCACCAGGCTTCTCTGTCTATGAGACTTCAGTCAAGAACACTGGAGTGGGCTGCCATTTCCTTCTCCAGGGGAGCTTCCCAACCCAGGGACTGAACTTGCATCCCCTGCTTGGCAGGCAAATTCTTTACCACTGAACCACCTGGAAAGCCCCAGTCATGAGCTAGTCACTCTCTAAGTTCAGGAGTCAGGGGCTATGGGGTGAGTGTCCAAATTCTCACTTGACAGCACCTGCAAGGACTGTGTATAATGAAATGCTTATATATAGCTCTGTCACTCAAGACAAGTAAGTAGGGAATAAACTTGGTTTCCTGATTCTAAGGAAGTCATCATTGACCTCCTCTCAACTTCCTCATTTCAGACAAATCTGGGGGTTCTTCCAGATACCTGACTAGTGATGCTCTAATTGAATTAGAATGTGTAGTTGGATATATGGCTTGAGGTTGAAGTATTTTATAGAGTACAGAAGTTAACTTCTGCTCCTCCTTTGTAAAATGATTTTCACAGACTGACCACATAGAATATTGGGAGCAATGCTAAGTTTGTCCTAAAGAATAGTTTAACAAATTAAAAAATTAAATATGATTGCCTGGAGAAATGACCAACTTATTAATAGGTCATGTGGTAAAAACCCTAAGCCTATTTCGCAGGTGGTGCTAGTTTTAAAGAATCCACCTACAGTGTAGGAGATAGGTCGGGAAGATCCCCTGGAGGAGGGCATGGCAACCCACTCCAGTATTCTTGCCTGGAGGATCCCAAAGATAGTGCAGTCTGGTGGGCTACCGTCCCTAAGGTTGCAAAGAGATGGACATGACTGAAGCAACTTAGCATGCATGCAGCATATATTTATTTTATTGGCACATGTAAGTATTCATTACATTTGGGGAAAGGAGCTCCAATAAGCAGTCTTACATTTTGCTGCAATCTGATTTTAAGCTGTTTTCTGTATAAAAGTTTTATATACCTTAATACTTGAAATATATAAGAAATACAATTTATTTGGCATTCTTCATTTACCAGAAAGCTCAAGTGAGTGATTTGAGCTTATGAAATACTTGCTATGAGTGACCAAATGTGAGGTTGACTCATGGTCTTGGATCATCATATAATCCACAGCAGAAGAGCTGTGTATTTTCAAATTGCCCTCCAGAAGGGCTCATCAGAAAGTGCAAAAGTGCTTACATTTCAGAGAAAAGAAGGAGAAATAAAGCATAGTTTATTTTAAAATATTTCAGAAGTCATTCAATTTGCAACAACCTTTGAAATTTCCAGCTTTTTTCTAACTTTTTAATGGTTTTAAGTAATATTAATTTTATTACGAAAGCATTACACATATATTGTAGCAGATTTTTTTAAATGGAAAAATAAATGAAAAAAATCTCATGACACCACCACCTATAATGACTGCTGTGAACATTTTGGTTACATCCTTTTAGCCTTTCCACTTTTTATATATGTATAATATATTTCAACCTTTTATATTTGTATAACATATAAATTATACATTATATATAATTTTGTATATATGCTCATTTCCAGGTAATGGGCTTATGTGACATATGTTGCCTTATAAAATTCTTTTTTTTCATTTAAAGGATATAATCAACACCTTTTCATGTAATTAAATTTTCTTCTGAATTATCACTCTAAAGACTATATAGAATTCCATGTAACTGAATGCACCATGGTTTAAATATCTTATCACTGATATTTGGAATTTTTCCAGTTTTTACTGATTAAAAAATGAGAATATTATCCTTACTGCATGATCTCTAGTCATCTGTGATTATTTCCTAAAGATAAATTCCTAGAAGTCTTGCTGACACACAAAGTTACATTTTTAAGGCTTTTATCTTCCAAAGTAGGTACTGATTTATACTTCTATCAGTGTGTGGAAATTTTTTACTTACTTTCAAATGAAATAAAAGCCTCTTAAAAGAGCCCATGTTTTGTTACTCAGTTGTGTCCAACTCTTTGTGACCCCAAGGACTGTGACCTGCCAATCCATCCATTGTCCACGGGGTTCTCCAAGCAAGAACACAAAGAGCCCAGGTTTATAATAATTTTATAGGAGAACCAGACTTAGAGCAATTATCCATTGACTTTTTGAAACAGTTGCCAGTTCATTCTTCCCAACTTTGTAGTGTTAGACTTCATTTTATTATTTTAGGTCAAATGCATTTTTATCTACCACAATATTCTAAGGAAAATAAACCTATCACTTTCTGATATTTTCCACGGATGACTTAAATTACGCTTACATGTTTATAACTCTCAGCCATGTGTTTCTAAGAGGTTGTTTTAAGAAGTTATTGTACTTAGCTGATGAACAGGAGTTTGACTTTGCCAAATTCATTTTGAATAATTTAATCTTTTTAAATTATCTTCCTCTTCTCAGTTCAATCTGTGTTAAGATTGTATTTTTATTCACAGTTTGTATGCCTACAAATTACCAAATGTTTATTTCCTTTCAGAGTACTTGCTACTGTAATAATGCATGTTAAACATACATGAATATGCAAAGACTCAAAGCTATTTGGATTTGAATTGCAAAGTCCTTTGCAGGTCATGAGCCAGGCATAATACTCTACTAGGAAAAGAAATTACTAAGACAAATCACTTCTGAACCAAACCAATACATGGCTCATCTCTGACTTCCAATAATACCTAACTATATATTGAGGTGTTCAAAGAAATAGCTGAAGAATTTTTCTTTGGGAAAAAAAAATCAATACCATTAAAGTCAACGAAAACCATGAAAAGGGTCTGAAGTCACATTAATAACATATGACTAAAAAAGTGGTAAATATGACAGTCTGATGCAATGGGTGGCAGTGGAGGGTACTTTATCCATATAAGGTTCAAGTTCTCAGTAACTGACTGTACATCTCACATAGACCTACATGCAGCTTGTTGATTAAAAAAAAAAGTCACCTCAGAACCTTTCTTCACTAGGTATTCAAAATATCCATCCAAAGAGCCTCTTTTCCATGACTTTGGAAAACTAGACTGGTTTCCATAAAATATTTACATTTTATAATCACAGTATGTTGCCACAAATATATCTTCTAGTGTTTAAATTGCTTTGGAGTCAATTAAGGGGGTAAAGGAATTTAGAAAAAGGTGACTAAGAATGTGAGAGTTGGACTATAAAGAAAGCTGAGTGCTGAAGAACTGATGCTTTTGAACTGTGGTGTTGAAGAAGACTCTTGAGAGTCCCTTGGACTGCAAGGAGATCTAAGCAGTCCATCCTAAAGGAAATGAGTCCTGAATATTCATTGGAAGGACTGATGCTGAAGCTGAAACTCCAATACTTTGGCCAGCTGATGCAAAGAACTGACTCATTGGAAAACACCCGGATGCTGGGAAAGATTGAAGGCTGGAGGAGAAGGGGATGATAGAGGATGAGATGGTTGAATGGCATCACCGACTCAATTTACTCAAACATGAGTTAGAGTAAATTCCAGGAGTTGGTGATGGACAGGGAGGCCTGATGTGCTGCAGTCCATGGGGTGTAAAGAGTCAGACATGACTGAGTGACTGAACTGACTGACTAAGGAAGAGAAGTATTTCAAATGGATTTTATAGGCAGTATATCTATCATTTGGTTTCCAAAAGAAAGGGCAGCTACACATTTCAATGAATAATTTTCTTAAAGATCTATCTTCATTGCGTTGTATTAGAAAGATGAAGCCAGGTTTTTCTTTTGAGATTTAATATTATAAAAGTCAACAGGAAGTTATTTTCATCCTCCTGTGGATGAGCAAAGGCTGTGAGATGCAGGCAGGGCAGACAAACCGAAAACTTGCTTTTTTTGGTATTTGTTTCTTCTGACTCCCATGTGGCACTCTTGCTTATGTCCAACACCCCTGGGTTTCTCGAGCTTCAGCTTGTCTTCCCTTGGAAGTGTCATCGCTGTAGACCTAAATAGCTAGTCTCAACCCTTATGGTGAAAGGCATGTCTACAGTGCATTTCATACTGTTATAACTGCAAGTGATTTTGTGTGGTGTATTTCTCCTTCTAGCACTTAATATTCAATAGGGAAGAGTGTACAATGACTTAAAGGACTAAGAGTTCCAAGGGCGGAATACCAGGTATGAGAGACCAGAGAGAGGGCAGGGATGAAAATGACATCTTTGTAGTCCAGAGGTCCTTCCTGATTTAATCTTAAATCCTGGCATGATGGTAACCAGACATCTCCTGTTGGAGTAAGGGGAGGATTTGCAAAGGTTACCTGTAGGACAGACAATAGGAGATGGGGATGAATCTTCATGGATATGTATAGCAGGGGTAGTTCTGTCCCACCCTGCTTACAAAGGGATTCTCATTTTAGGATCATAAAAAGAATCCTACAGAGAAAGGTTTTAAGAGATTAAGAAAAATAATTCAGTTCTTTTCAACTCTGTATAAATACCCCAGAAAGGACAAGATGTGACTAAACCTTCCAAGGATGTGGAATTTAGACAAGGGTGACTATCTTTAAGTGAAATAAAACATTAGAGTAAGGTTTAGGAACTTGTTTGTTTGCCAATTGAGTTTCCTGGCTGCTTCTTAAATCTATGTCAATCATGAGTCATCACATTTAATTTGTTTCTTTTTCTATTTAAATTTTACTATGTCATGTACAGACCTAATTTTTCCCATTCACTTTTGTACTATTAGCATCAAATATAGATGTTATTTACATTATATAATAATGTACATACATATACATAATGTATATGTATGTACATTATTATATATATAATGTATGTACATATAATGTACATTGTATATACAATGTACACAATAATGTATATACATATAATGTATATAATGTACATAGTGTATATAATGTACATAAAAATTTGGCCTAAAGCTCAACATTCAGAAAACAAAGATCATGGCATCTGGTCCCATCACTTCATGGGAAATAGATGGGGAAACAGTGAAAACAGTGTCAGACTTTATTTTTGGGGGCTCCAAAATCACTGTAGCTGGTGATTGCAGCCATGAAATTAAAAGACACTTACTCCTTGGAAGAAAAGTTATGACCAACCTAGATAGTATATTCAAAAGCAGAGACATTACTTTGCCAACTAAGGTCCATCTAGTCAAGAGTTGTACTGTGAAGAAGGCTGAGCACTGAAGCATTGATGCTTTTGAACTGTGGTGTTGGAGAAGACTCTTGAGAGTCCCTTGGACAGCAAGGAGTTCCAACCAATCCATTCTGAAGGAGATCAACCCTGGGATTTCTTTGGAGGGAATGAGGCTAAAGCTGAAACTCCAGTACTTTGTCCCTCATGCGAAGAGCTGACTCATTGGAAAAGACTCTGATGCTGGGGGGGATTGGGGGCAGGAGGAGAAGGGGACGACAGAGGATGAGATGGCTGGATGGCATCACTGATTCAATGGACGTGAATCTGAGTGAGCTCCGGGAGATGGTGAGGGACAGGGAGGCCTGGCGTGCTGAGATTCATGAGGTCGCAAAGAGTCAGACACAACTGAGCGACTGAACTGAATTGAACAGTCACATTAATTCTTTTGATTAAAAATTGAAATGGGATTGTCCGTAACAAGTCATGTGGAAATAAAGACAATAAACATGACTTTATAGCTATCCTGCATAGGAATCTAGGGACAGGGGCTAAACTGGGCCTCACGGGAAAAGAGATACAGTTATCCATTCTAGCTTCAAAGAGATGGGAGTTGGTTCGCTAGTTGAACACTTGCCTCCGGTTCCCTGCAGCAGGAGCTTCCACCCTACCTCCTTACTTCCTCGGCGTCAGAATCAAGAACACGAGTTGGTTACTCATGTTGTTTTTACTCTTTGTTGCTTATCTTTTTATTTCTGTCCCCATTAGAACCTAATGTGTTCTCTTTATCTCCAGTTCAAGCTCTGGGGAGAGGGGATTATACCTATTGACCCTACCATTTAGCCTACAGTTTGGCTGCTATTGGACCAGATGGCGTTCCACTGCCCTGTTGTCTGTGATGTCAACTGTGCACGGTTATTTCTGTTAGAATGGGTCTCTGGGCACTGCAGGCATTCTGCAGTTCTGTGTGTATGAAGCCAGTAACCTAACTAAAATATTTATCAAAAACATGATAGTAGAATTTTCTGCCATTTTTATTTTAAAAAATTATTTGATATAAAAAGCATATGTAATGTTATATAATAGCTCACTAAGTAGCTTACCTGTGCATTTGCATAAAAATTGACAATGATAGTTGGTATTTTTTAAAAATGTGTACTTTATAAGTTCTTTTCACTTAACTTTTCATATATAATGGCTTTCCAGAAATCTGAAGCGTGCAGGGAATATATGTTACTCCTACCTAGCAGCTTAGTATAATACTAGGTTGGTCCTCAATAGAGTCATTATTTGCTGGTTAAATAAGCAAAGCAGGCTTGTGTCTTTGTCCAGGTCATTTAGCCAAGATACAGTGGAGTTGAAGCTAAGTCTTAACCAGAGTGCTTCTTGTAAGTGGTTAAGTGTTCCTTCCATAATGCTTAGCAACTCAATGGGAGTCAACTGGTGGATATCTTTTGATACTAAGAGGAGCCTAGATAAAAGGTACTAAATAACAAGAAAATACTAAAAGAATATTTGTAAGTCTAGATAATAGTGCTTAGTCAGTTGGGGTCAAAATCCTGTGAATGTGTGAGTGGTAATTGACAAGATAACTACAGAGATGATTCTGTACCAGTAAGAGAGAGAGATCTAATGAGTGATGTGGATACAAGCTGTCCTCAATTTTTTCCCCACTGTCTTTTTGAAATGGGATTTAAAGTGGGGATTTGATGAGAAATTTCATGATGTTACTGACTACATTCTCCTCCTATGTCAAAGGAGTATTATTACCACTGGGAAAAATCCTCAATATGAGCAATTTACTATAAAATGCTAAATTAACAAGTCAAGATAATTTCACGCTCCCTCTGCCCCCTATGAATCAGTGCAAATTGCATCTCACACTAATTGGTCTGCAAAAATCTATACACAATGAGAACACTGGGATTTCTGCAATTTGCTTGTAAATGTATACACAGACACAAATAACAAGATTATTTGTTTTTGCTTAATACTTTGATACAGACTAATAGGTGCACTCATTAGCCTACATCTCCAAGGGTTCTTTTTGGTAACTTCAGAAACAATCCTAATTAGAAGTTATTGGAGAAACACAAGCTCACAGCAAAGACATGGGTGCTGGATCTAAGACAGAAAATTTTGGAATATGTGAAATCTTAGAATATAAAGTTTTCAAATAAAAAGGCACCAAATTATCTTATTTTGTAAAGTATTTCTTACAGCAAACTCTGCTGACTTGAAAGTGCTTTCAAGTCTTTTTATATTTTCTTTAACAGCATGGACCCATGTTTTGAAATATCATTGCCTACAAAAATGTATTTCCTAAGTAATGATGGATTTTTTGCCCATTTTTAGTTAATTGTTCAGTTCAATCTCTCAGTCATGTCCGACTCTGCGACCCCATGGACTGCAGCATGCCAGGCCTCCCTGTCCGTCACCAACTCCCAGAATTCACCCAAACTCATGTCCATCGAGTCAGTGATGCCATCTAACCATCTCATCTTCTGTCATCCCCTTCTCCTCCCACCCTCAATCTTTCCCAACATCAGGGTCTTTTCCAGTGAGTCAGTTCTTTACATCAGGTGGCCAAAGTATTGGAGTTTCAGCTTCAGCATCAGTCCTTCCAATGAATATTCAGGACTGATTTCCTTTAGGATGGACTGGTTGGATCTCCTTGCAGTCCAAGGGACTCTCAAAAGTCTTCTCCAACACCACAGTTCAAAAGCATCAATTCTTCAGCACTCAGCTTTCTCTATGGTCTCACTCTCACATCCATACATGACTCCTGGAAAAACAATAGCTTTGACTAGATGGACCATTGTCAGCAAAGTAATGTCTCTCCTTTTTAATATCAAGGCTGTCTAGGTTGGTCATAACTTTTCTTCTGAGGAACAAGCTTCTTTAATTTCATGGCTGCAGTCACCATCTGCAGTGATTTTGGAGCTTAACAAAATAAAGTCAGCCCCTCTTTTCACTGTTTCCCCATCTATTTGCCCTGAAGTGATGGGACTAGATGCCATGATCTTAGTTTCCTGAATGCTGAGCTTTAAGCCAACTTTTTCACTCTCCTCTTTCACCTTCATCAAGAGGCTCCTTAGTTCCTCTTCACTTTCTGTCATAAGGGTGGTGTCATCTGCATCTCTGAGGTTATTGACATTCCTCCTGGCAATCTTGATTCCAGCTTGTGCTTCATCCAGCCCAGTGTTTCTCATGATGTACTCTGCATAGAAGTTAAATAAGCAGGGTGACAATATACAGCCTTGACGTCCTCCTTTTCCTATTTGGAACCAGTCTGTTGTCCCATGTCCAGTTCTAACTGCTGCTTCCTGACCTGCATACAGATTTCTCAAGAGGCAGGTCAGGTGGTCTGGTATTCCCATCTCTTTCAGAATTTTCCACAGTTGGTTGTGATCCACACAGTCAAAGGCTTTGGCATAGTCAATAAAGCAGAAGTAGATGTTTTTCTGGAACTCTCTTGCTTTTTCAATGATCCAACAGATGTTGGCAATTTGATCTCTGATTCCTCTGCCTCTTCTAAATCCTGAAAGTTCACGGTTCATGTATTGTTGACGCCTGGCTTGAAAAATTTTGAGCATTACTTTACTAGCGTGTGAGATGAGTGCAATTGTGTGGTAGTTTGAGCATTCTTTGGCATTGCCTTTCTCTGGGATTGGAATGAAAACTGACCTTTTCCAGTCCTGTGGCCACTGCTGAGTTTTTCAAATTTGCTGGCAAATTGAGTGCAGCACTTTCACAGCATCATCTTTCAGGATTTGAAATAGCTCAACTGGAATTCCATCACCTCTGTTAGCTTTGTTCATAGTGATGCTGCCTAAGGCCCACTTGACTTTGCAGTCCAGAATATCTGGCTCTAGGTTGATGATCACACCATTGTGATCATTTGGGTCATGAAGATCTTTTTTGTATAGTTTTTCCTTGTATTCTTGCCACCTCTTCTTTATATCTTCTGCTTCTGTTAGATGCATACCATTTCTGTCCTTTATTGCACCCAATAGTCAGAATATAATCCGTTGTAGGTAACTGTTAATGAGGACTTCTGAGAAGCATAGCTTGAAGTTACTGTGCTCAGATGACATACTCCCAGTCAAAAGCAAAGTCATAGGATAGTCAACAATGGGATATTTTATTGAGAATAAATATGTAGCTTCTGATAGGCTTTTCAAAGTATTGAGCAGACCATAGTCACCTTTGTGATTACCCATGAGTTCTAGTAAGGCAGACTGAAAATCCCAGAGTTCATCTCATTTAGAGAAGAACAGACAGTATAAAACAAGCAAGGGAAAGAAATATCCTTACCCTTTGTAGGAACTCTAGTGATTTTGTACAATCCCGAATTCTCACTTGTTCATTTTTCATTCGTTTACTAAACATATACTTTGTGCCAGACACCCTTTACTATATATACAAAGATAAAAGATAGTTCCTCATTTCAGGGAATTAAACCAGCAATAACAACAAGCATGCCCACAATCACAGTATATCGTGACAAAGGCCCTGTTGCAAGACGGTTTGGAAGCCTGGTGAACTGTTAAACGTGAGTTCCAGATCTTGCCCTTGATTTCAGCAGGAAAGTGATTGATGTTTCCTCTGGAGATTATCATGAGTACAGGTTATATTAGTGTATTAAGTAGCAATTTCAGCTTTAATTCTCTGCCCTGTTTAACTCCCCTTGTTCTAGGGGAAGTCCAGTTGGTGCCAACTGCTTGATCATTTCGTCACTGTTAGCTGGCTCTCAGCGTGATGGTTCCAATACCTGTCACTTTAATACTTGCTTTGTATTTGATCAAAATGAAATCTGACAACAGGAGGCTGAATTCCAAGACATTAGTTGGTAATCATTGTGGAATTTTGTTCCCTGGTAATTTATTTCACATCTTAGACCAGCATGAAATTAGGTTTAGAAGAAAAGAGGAGGACATAGTCTTTAAAGGCTATCTACATTATGCATTTTAAAAATGGTCTTGTGACTTGTTTTACTTGAAGATAAATGTGTGTGTCTTTTAGAGACAAAAATACATGCTTTATGTTAATTATTATTTTTTATGTATTATTATTCTATTTAATGCTTCCAACATTCTAATGAGATTTATAGAAATTACTGTTCTCACTTCTTACTGAAGAAATAAAGATCATATTCAAACTGCTAGTAGAAATATTTATGTGAAATTTTGAGAGAATGCAGCAATTTAAATGAAATCAAACAACTGTTTTTGATGACTTTTTATAGCATACTGTCATTTGAGGGCCACATAGACATATTTTTGGGTATCCAGAGTCAAAGGCAGAATTACTTACGAGATATTGTACTTAATGCTTTTGCTTATTATTAAGAAATAATACCAAAATGCAGTTGCTGTTCTAGTTATCAAAATGATGTTTCTTGCATGAGTAAAATGTCATTAAATTTGACATCTGTAAAGCATATTTGATTTCAGATGATACTTGCCAATTATAATGAAAGGACCATTTTGGGACATTGGTCATAGAATGCTACGTCACGACATCTAACCTCCCTATATATAGGTATGTATGAGCTCTATTAAATTAAATGCAGACTTCATAAGTCATATGTTATCTCTCTTCAATGAAGCAGTGGAATACTTTCGATTGGAGGTAAAGACAAACTTCCTCACTCAAACCTTCTTGTTCAATAACAAAATTTATTTTTCAGACATAGAATAGGCTTCCCGGCCTGGTCCATGTGGCAGCTGAGTGACGTTGCCACACGACTCTAGTTCTTTCCATCTTCATCTCTCTGCCTCTCTCGGCACGGGCAGATTCTTAAGTCTGGTTATTCTCAGACACAAGACGAGTGCCCGTGGCCGCTGAGGCCGCGTGCTTCCTTGTTCGGGAAAGAGGTAGAGAGAACAGCTTCCCCCTAGAACCCCATCAGGACAGTTTAGTATATGTGCCCTCTCCTGAATTAATTAATGTCACTAGAGGAATATCAGTATACTTACTATCTTAGACACTGAATATCTTACCTTGGATCATATTAAAGAAAGTGATTATATGAGTCAAATTAGGGCTCTTTTAACAATAGGGAAACTTGTGGGTTGGCATCAGGAAGCAGTAGACATTCTACATAGTGCTCCCTGACAAGAGGTGGGCACTATTATAAACCTTGACCTTATAAATGAATTGCTGGCCAGTAAGACAGTAGTGGTTGGATGACCAGCCAGATAGTGCTCCCCTTGAAGAAAGACTGATAATGCCATTTTTAGTGAAAATGTGATAGCTTGCCATTGATTTTCAATGACTTTCTTATACCTTTTATGGACTTCTAGTTGAACTTCTTTATCGGTGTCTCAGAATCTAAAATGGAAACATTTAGTGAGATTAACAGAACAGCTTGTGAATATTCTCAAATGGGATAGGCATTCTCTCCAGGGATTCTCAGTGGTGTCCAAGGAAATATAAAGATCCACTGGCCAAATTTGGCACATCTTACTCGTATATCAAAGTCAAGACAGTTTTGGAAAAGAAGTAAATTAAGAGAATCAGTTCAATTCAGTTCAGTCGTGTCCAACTCTTTGCGACCCCATGTATCGCAGCACGCCAGGCCTCCCTGTCCATCACCAACTCCCTGAGTTCACCCAAACTCATGTACATTGAGTTGGTGATGCCATCCAGCTATCTCACTCTCTGTTGTCCCCTTCTCCTCCTGCCTCCAATCCTTCCCAGTATCAGGGTCTTTTCCAACGAGTCAACTCTTTGCATGAGGTGGCCAAATTATTGGAGTTTCAGCTTCAGCATCAGTTCTTCCAATGAACACCCAGGACTGATCTCCTGTAGGGTGGACTGGTTGGATCTCCTTGCAGTCCAAGGGACTCTCAAGAATCTTCTCCAACACCACAGTTCAAAAGCATCAATTCTTCGGCGCTCAGCTTTCTTTATGGTCCAACTCTCACATCTATACACAACTACTGGGAAAACCATAGCCTTGACTAGACGGACCTTTTCTGGCAAAGTAATATCTCTGCTTTTCAATATGCTATCTAGGTTGGGAGAGAAAGCCATGCTAAATCTTCATCCAAAATTAACCAACATATCACATTAAAATGAAAAACTTATTAAAGAAATTTTGCACCAAAGATTCATCTGGCCACATACTAGGTTCACTCTGCACCCCATCTCCCATCCCCACCCACTGTATGGCCCCTAAACCTGCATGTACAGTAATTCTCCTATCTGCTCAGAGTACTTCTGTGGAAAAACATTTTAGTATGTGCAACAAATTAAATGTATAACCTTCTATTATAAAAGTTAGCTTTTGAAAGAGTTTATGTATTTTTTTCCTGTATCTTAAGACAGTGTTACTAATTAATACCTCCAAGTAGGTGCCTTAGAATTTCACTCTTAACTTTTCCTATTGGAATATACTTACTTTACACTGTTATGTTAGTTTCTGCTATACAAAAGCATGAATCAGAAAGCTTCCTGTTTAAATGTTTGAACAAGATAGTCTCTGTTGGGAAAGGATACTTCTGTTTTTCACCCATAAATACTGACCTGTATCTCCCCCCAGTGAAGCCCAGCAAGAACATGGTTTGGCTCTCATTTCCTGTTCCACCGTGAGTCTAGCGCCTCACATTTGTTACTGCTTGTTCTGACAGATCCCATCAGTATGAAAAACCGACAGAAGTATACTTCACCCATCTTTCAGTATGTCTGATCTCTCACAGAATTGGAATTTCCTTGATTCGTATAGGGGTTTCGAAGCTCGTGATTGTTTTTTTCCCACGTACGATGTGCGTCGAGGCTAGTGAAAATCTACTCATGGCGAGCAGGTGAAATCCAGAGCTGGGGGATATAAAATAGCTCACTTGATGACATTACGCGTAACCACATAATGAGCTGATGTTGATTCATCTTTTACTGTAAGGTTAGTCTGGTGCTCAGTACTTCACAGGGGTGATCTCAGTCTCCCATGAAGACTGAGGTAAGCGCTGTATTATCTCCCCTCTGTTGGCAAAGAGTCTTAGTGAAGTAAACTAACTTGACTGAAGTATCATATGTTACACCTGCTCCTAGTGGTTTCTCCTGCTAGTCCCAGAAGAGTGTGTGTTTGTGCCTATTTGTGGGAGACTATAGATATTTGTTTCTTACATGACATGATGAGTTGGTGTGTAGCTGTTAAGTCATGCCCTACTCTGTAACCCTGTAGGCTGTAGGCCACCAGGTTCCTCTGTCCATGGTATTTCCTAGGCAAGAATACTGGAGTGGGTGGCCATTTCCTTCTCCCGAGGATCTGCCCATCCCGGAGGTTGAACCCGCATTTCTTGCTTGGCAGGCAGATTCTTTACCACTGAGCCACCTGGGAAGCCCTTTGTCATGACCTAGGATCAAGATATATGCTCAGTGATCTATTGTCAAGGTGAGAGTTTAGAACCATTCTGTTATTTCCTACCTACTTGTCAAAGCACAGGTGATTTGCTAAAATGCAAATTCTGTTTTCTAAAATCCTAAATAAGAAATTTTATGCTTTATACAGAGAAAATATGAAATTATCTATTTTGAGTTGATAGTGGTTGTGTGTGAATGTGTACATTTTTAGGCTGGATACAGGTTCCTTCTAGATACACCATTCTCAAGGGTTTATCAGGAAATATAAGGGCCCACTGAAGTAGTCAGATAATATCAGAGATTTATAATGGACAGTTCCTTCCCTAAATGAGCTCACTTTCCATTGAAATGGCAAGATTCAGACAATTATAAATTTAAGCAACATAAATACCATGGAACTAAGAAGAGGAAGAAAGCCTTAAGATCATAGAATAAAAACTGCAAATCATCTTGGAGCACTTCTGTGCCAGCCAGTGTGCTGAGTTCATTATTTGATTTAACCCTGCAAGGCGCTCTTGTCATCAGTGTTGCAGGGCTACAGAAACAAAAGGCCAGGACAGTGGAAGGCCTGCCCATGGTTCCACAGCGGAGCAGCGATGTGAACCCAGCCCATCAGTTTCACATGGCCTCAGCCACTTCTCCATCTATTGTCCCCAAGATAAACTGTTAATTATAAGGATATTAAAGGCACTAATGTTCCAATTCATGGACATAGATGATGAGGGAAAACTGAATGCATGAGATATCAGGTGAATATCATGGTTGGGAAATGGTTCTAACAACTTCACTTTTGAGATGATGTTAAATACCTCCTGTTCTGTTTCATAATCTTGTCAATGAACTGAGATTCAAAACTAGCATTTATGATGTGCTTAATTAGAACCAAGCAATACGGTATACCAAGTGTAAAAATGACGAGAGACTCTTGAGTTGAAGGGTCTAACAAACTATTTCCAATTGTGGGTGTCCCACATTATTCCCCGGGTTGTGTAATTTTTATCTCTCACACATTGCTTTCAGATAGTTACTAATCATTGTATAAATCTGATGAAAGCTGCTGTTTTCAGATATAATATAAAACTTGAAGGAGGTGAACCTGTGTTGCCTAACGGAAGGTATGACTTATGCGTTTCAAAAATGAATGAAAATTTTGGGGTGGAGGGTGAGCGAACCATATATATGACATGTCTCTTTTGACTGGAGCTGTCAGAAAGCAGAGGAAGGGGCTTTCCACTGGTGCTGTGGAGTCTCAGATGCTCCGCGAGGAAGGGACCCTCCCTCTGAGCATGTGTCAGCGGGCACAGGAGTGACAGCACAGTCTTCAGAGTCAGACGTATGAGGCTGAGGCCTGACTTCCCCACTTACTAGCCATCTGATTGCTGACATTTTTGACGTTTCATGCAAAGATGGACTCAATAAAGGACAGAAGTGGTATGGACCTAACAGAAGATATTAAGAAGAGGTGACAAGAGTACACAGAAGAACTGGACAAAAGAGATCTTCACGACCCAGATGATCACAATGCTGTGATCACTCACCCAGAGCCAGACATCCTGGCATGCAAAGTCAAGTGGGCCTTAGGCAGCATCACTACGAACAAAGCTAGTGGAGGTGATGGAATTCCAGTTGAGCTATTTCAAATCCTAAAAGATGATGCTGTGAAAGTGTTGCACTCAATATGCCAGCAAATTTGGAAAACTCAGCAGTGGCCACAGGACTGGAAAAGGTCAGATTTCATTCCAATCCCAAAGAAAGGCAATGCCAAAGAATGCTCAAACTACCGCACAATTGCACTCATCTCACATGCTAGTAAAGTAATGCTCAAAATTCTCCAAGCCAGGCTTCAGCAATACATGAACTGTGAACTTCCAGATGTTCAAGCTGGATTTAGAAGAGGCAGAGGAATCAGAGATCAAATTGCCAACATCCACTGGATCATCGAAAAAGCAAGAGAGTTCCAGAAGGACATCTATTTCTGCTTTATTGACTATGCCAAAGCCTTTGACTGTGTGGATCACAATCAACTGTGGAAAATTCTGAAAGAGATGGGAATACCAGACCACCTAACCTGCCTCTTGAGAAACCTGTATGCAGGTCAGAAAGCAGCAGTTAGAACTGGACATGGAACAACAGACTGGTTCCAAATAGGAAAAGGAGGACGTCAAGGCTGTATATTGTCACCCTGCTTATTTAACTTCTATGCAGAGTACATCATGAGAAACACTGGGCTGGAGGAAGCACGAGCTGGAATCAAGGTTGCCGGGAGAAATATCAATAACTTCCGATATGCAGATGACACCACCTTATGGCAGAAAGTGAAGAAGAACTAAAGAGCCTCTTGATGAAAGTGAAAGAGGAGAGTGAGAAAGTTGGCTTAAAACTCAACATTCAGAAAACTAAGATCATGGCATCTGGTCCCATCACTTCATGGCAAATAGATGGGGAAAGAGTGGAAACAGTGTCAGACTTTATTTTGGAGGGCTCAAAAATTACTGCAGATGGTGATTGCAGCCATGAAATTAAAAGACGTTTGCTCCTTGAAAGGAAAGTTTTGACCAACCTAGACAGCATCTTAAAAAAACAGAGAAATTACTTTGCCAGCAAAGGTCCATCTAATCAAGGCTATGGTTTTTCTAGTAGTCATGTATGGATGTGAGAGTTGGACTATAAAGAAATCTGAGTACAGAAGAATTTACGCCTTTGAACATGGTGTTGGAGAAGACTTTTGAGAGTCCCTTGGACTGCAAAGAGATCCAACCAGTCCATTCTAAGGGAGATGAGTCCTGAGTATTCATTGGAATGGCTGATGCTGAAGCTGAAACTCCAATACTTTTGCCACCTGATGCGAAGAACTGACTCATTTGATAAGACCCTGATGTTGGGAAAGATTAAAGGTGGTAGGAGAAGGGGATGACAGAGGATGAGATGGTTGGATGGCATCACCGACTCAATGGACATGAGTTTGGGTAAATTTCAGGAGTTCGTGATAGACGGGGAGGCCTGGTGTGCTGCAGTCCATGGGGTTGCAGAGTCAGACACGACTGAGTGACTAAACTGAATTGAAACCTTAATTTTTCTTCTATAAGTGGGTAGCTACCTCATGGGAATATTTAATCATGAAATCAAATAGCATACATGTTGAAGTGCTTAGCATGGTGTCTGACACATAGTAAGGACTCAGGAAAGGATGGCATTCATGATTACTAGTATGATTTCCACTTATAGATTTCAGGTATGCAATAGAAAATTCCAGCATTTCTCTATCTTTTAGCTTTGTTTACATCCCTGAAAGATACCCTGGCATTGTAAAGTGACTCAGTGAGTGAGTGAGTGATGTCGCTCAGTTGTGTCGGACTCTTTGCAACCCCGTGGACTGCAAAGTGACTCAATAGTGTTTCTTAATTCCTTTGAACCTTTCCTAAAGGATTTTTCAGACTTTGCTGCAGGAAAGTAGAATCACAAATATATAGTGACTTGTCCAAGATTATTTGTAGGTTCTTAATAGAAGTATCCTTTTGTAGTCTGTTGCTCTTTCTTCATCACACTGTGCTGCCTTTTCTGGATACCAGAATTAAATAAGTGCAGAAACATTAATCAGAAAAGAGCTTTTGTTGTTGCTTTTTCCTCTTCTTGAAAAGAAAACTAATAGGCTCAGTGAAGCTATAACCAGCCTGAGAACATAACCTGTTGGACAGGGCTTCCTTACCCCAGGTTTTTTATTTTTCCATTCTGGAAAGATTGTCTCATAGAAGGTGGAAAAATAAAACTGCATCCAGAATTTTGTATTCTTGATGTGGCACATTTCTTAAAGTCTTTATCAAATATGTTACAATATTACTTCTCTTTTATGTTTTTTTTTTTTTTTTTTTGACCACAAGGCATGCAGTATCTTATTTTCCCCACTTTCCCTGCACTGGAAGGCCAAGTCTTAAACCCTGGACCACCAAGAACATCCCTTGAATTTTTTTAAAAAGGTCATTCAGTTAGTTCTAAGAGAAAGAACACAATTTCTGAGGGTTTTATTAACATGAGAGACCAGCTGTGTTGGGCGTTGTCTTTGCAAATATCTCCCATGATAGTAGTAGACGAGAGCGTGGATACCACCATCACACTGATGTTGTGAATGGGATTTTCTTGACACCCATGTTTGCACTGTGATAGAATTGCAGATTCTTTTTGCAAGAAAAAGGATGGGAAAAACCCGAGCTACAGCATGGCTAATGTTAGCACTTCTTTATATAGACAGATCCTGCTAAACCTGCACAGTCTTTATTCTTGTATGCGTTATGACAATAACATTTTTTCCTCCCTTAGAATTGGGTTTAGTAGGCAGAAGCTGTACCCTGCACACCTCCAGAGTTTTTATTTTAAAGCATTGCTACTGTGTTGGCGGCAAAGATCATTGTGAAGGAGAAGAAAGGATTCTAGTATGGAAAAGCAAATGAACCAGAATGCTTAGTGAAAATACTGCTGGAACAAAGAAAATTGCTTCTTCTTCTTTTTTTTTTAAAGAGAAGCAGTTAAGTAATGTCACTGTTCTGGGTCAGTCATATATAGTGTCCATGCTTAGGGAGAAAAAAATCTATGAAGTCCAAGATAGAAAATCAACTTTATGTTTTGCTCAAAGGCTGTCCATGTTATACTCATCTGTAAAAATATGTGTAAGTAGAATAAATAATCTGTTGGCGCCTATCAGCTCTAAACTCTTCATGATATCTTGAAGAGTCTACACTAAAGCATGCTTCTATCATTCCATGTCTCTGTGCTTCCCTGCCTCCCCACCACCCTCACACGCCTTCTCCATTCTCCACTTTCTCTCCTCTGCCCCTTCTGCCTGGTGAACTAATATCTGTACTTTAAAACCCAATTCAAACTACACTCAATATTTTGCAGTGACACACACACATATAAATGATTAACTTAAATGTTTGCTTGAGTTTTTCTGTAACATTTTATGGAAAAACCTGAACAAACATTTTGGCCAACCCAATATATATATAAAACCAAGTCACTGTCATGTACACCTGAAACTAATATGACATCATAAATCAACTGTAGTTCAATAAAAAATAAACAAAAGACCCAATTCAAGTGTTTTTGGTGGTCTCTTCTGCTGACATTTCCCTCCTCCCCTGGGTCAACCCCCATACCTCATGTATGTGTCTCTAATTCTGCTTTCACTGTAAACTGTATTTGCTTATTTGCTGCATCAGACCTTAGCTGTGGCACTGGTGACCTTTGTCGCTGCGTGTGGACTCTCTAGCTGTGGCGCGCAGGCTCCAGAGTGTGGGGGCTCCAGCAGTTTTAGCATTTGAGCTCTCTAGTAGCTCCTGTCGCATGTGTGATCTTAGTTCCCCAACCAGGGATCAAACCTGCATCCCCTGCATTGCAAGGTGATTCTTACCCACTGGACCACAAGAGAAGTCCAGCTGTACATTTTAGATACATTGTTAGCTGTCCTTCTCCCCTAGGTAACCTTTCTCGACTCTTTCCAACCTCCGTCTCTAGCTAGGTGGACCGGGGAAAAAATACCCGGAACTCCCAATGTACCATGTGTGTCTCTCCAGCATTGCACTGTTGCCTTGCAATTGGGGATTCCTGTGGGACCACCTGTCTGCTCCATTAGCCTATGAATTTCTGAAAGTCAAGAACCTGATTCATGTTTACTATTGTGCCCACAGCAGCTGGCATATGGTCCACTCTCTGTAAATGGTTGTTAAAGGAAGAGACTACTTTAATAATTGTGGTACCCCAGGAAGTAGTACAAGTGTCTGGAAATGGTAGGAACTAGATAAATATTTGCTGGACTGAATTAGTCTGCTCTATTAAAATGGGACTTAGCGAGCAGTAGGGCCCCCCAGGTGGAACAGTGGTAAAGAATCAGCTTGCCAGTGCAGGAAACACAAGAGACACGGGTTCAACCCCTGGGTTGGAAAGATCCTCTGGAGTAGGAACTGGCAACCTTCTCCATTATCCTTGCCTAGAGATGCAGCCCATGGGATTGCAAAGAGTCATACATGACTGAGCATGCACACGCACGCACGCAAGCAGTAGAGTGAACCCGTGTACGCATGGCGATGGTGGGGAAGAGTGGAATGAGTTTGAGAACTTTGAGTATCAGCAGATAGGCAAACAAGTTTTTAGGTTATAGCAGTCTTTTTTTTTTTTGAGGATTGTTGAAGGGATCTAAAATCTTTGCATTAAAGTCAATTTTATTACATAGGTCCCTGGCTAAAGCATTATATCAACTGGCTTAACCCCGCTTGACTTCCCAATGAGAAGAAGCATCTTCTATTTTGGCTCTCTCATTTTCTGTTGGAAACTGTCTCCTCAGTGGTAACCCTGACTTATAAACATGGGCCAGCAACCCAAATGCCTGCACACGTTCTCAGAAACCTTACGGCCAAACCTCTGTAGCTGTCAGTCAGCTCAGTGTCAATGACAGGCTTTCAACTGAGGGGACTCACTGATTCTCAGCTGTAAAATCCTTAATGGTTACTTCATGGATAAGAAGCTCTTTCTCCACCTTTCAGAAACTTCCTATTGACAGGAATAAAACATGAAGCCTTCTATGGTTTGCTTTCTGACACAAATAGATGTTAGTGGTCATATCCCAAGGTCATTAGAGTTCTTTTTCCCTTTCATATTCTTTTACCACAGTTTTAATGAGAAAACTATTTCCCTGTGTAATTTCTCCTCTGATACACAGTAGCTCTAAAAAATGTTTTTTTCTGAGTTCAACATCCTATCTGAAAGTAATTTATTTGAATGACTACAAAATTAAATATTTTCAAATTACTTGAAATGTACTTTAATATTTGTAAAGAAGATAAAACCCATGCTAATTGCAAGGCACTTTGCTGACTGCTATATGGTTTTCAAGACTATTCAATAAATTTATGGTTTATATCAAGGATTCCTCTATCTTATTTTTAAGAGAATTATTATTTCTCATAGTTTATTTGGATCAGGAATTTGTGAAGGGCTCAGCTGGGGGCACGGGGTATCATGAGATTGCACCAAGGTGTTGACTGAGGACAGCAGTGATCTGAAGGCTAAATTGAGGCTAGAGGCTCAGTTTCAGAAATAGTTCACTCATGTGGCCATTGGTCCTGTTGGGAGGGTCTTCTCTCCCTCCATGGAGCCCTCTTATTCAGAGAGCTGGATCCAAGAGACCAATGTAATGCCAGATTCTACTGAATGAGGCAATTTCAAATTTATACTTAGGTTAGGAGTAGGTGGGAGATAGGAGTAAACACACACACATCTCTCAGGAGTCAAAAACTGACACTCTTGGAAGGAGCATCAGAGTCACTTATATATAATAATAGATTGGGATCATATAATGATGGATACACACACACACACACACACACACACACACACACATGCATACATACAACTCTCTGGAAAATATAATCTGCCACAACTGGCACAGTAGAAGTTGAAAAATGTCACCCTGGAGACTTGAGTAATAAACAAGATATGACCTCTGCTTTTAGAGAACTTATGGTCTAAGGAAATGAGACAAGAAAAGGAGGGCATGAATATTAATTTTATAAGCCATAATAGAAAGGTTGTATGAACCCAGAGAAGGGGCCATCTCTTGAGGTTATGGATAGAAGCCTATCCTGGATGGAAGAGTTGAAATTTGTTTGGCCTTTGAAGTCTAAGTCAGCTAGTTTGAAATAGTGTTATAGACTCTTCTTCACTATGGATGTGGGCTCCCAATGTGTTGTCAGAATGCTCTGATACATATAGGCTTTACATATATTATTTAGGTCCAGCTTTGAGAAACAAGGTTGCATTTATTATAAATTTCCAATCCTTGTTTTAGTAATGAATTATTATTCATTGCGATATTTTGGCAATTTTTCCTGTGTGTTAAGGTGTGATTTCAGTTTCAGAAGTTTAATTTAGATTTCTTGAAGTGTCTGTAAATTTACATGGATATTGCCTAAAATTCTGCTTGACATTGGAAAGTAGCCAGGATCCTTTATTTATGATCTTTGAAAGATTGCGGTTGTGCCTTTTTAAAATGACTGAATTAGTATGTATGCCTTTATTGTAAGCCTATTTTTTTTCTCCCAACTAAAATCCTTTTAAAGTCCAATTCTGTTCTAGTGACTATATATATATTCACATATATATAGATACTCTTAATTTTTAAAACCCAAAGTTTAGGTTAAAATAGCCTCAGAATTAAAAAAGGTTTATGGTTATAATGCTTCAGTTACTTTTATCAATTCTCAGTAGAATGCAGTGCTTCCTTAGAAGGGAAGCCAAGTCAGAGGTATAGAGACTTTGCAAGCTCAGAGGGGCCGTACAGCGAACTTCTGCCACTTAGTGCTCAGTTGGGAGAAGGCGATGGCACCCCACTCCAGCACTCTTGCCCGGAAAATCCCATGGGCGGAGGAGCCTGGTAGGCTGCAGTCCATGGGGTCGCACAGAGTCGGACACAACTAAGCGACTTCCCTTTCACTTTTCCCTTTCATGCATTGGAGAAGGAAATGGCAACCCACTCCAGTGTTCTTGCCTGGAGAATCCCAGGGACGGGGGAGTCTGGTGGGCTGCTGTCTATGGGGTCGCCCAGAGTCAGACACGACTGAAGCGACTTAGCAGCAGCAGCAGCAGCAGCAGCAGTGCTCAGTTGTGTCCGACTCTTTGCAGCCCCCTGGACTGTAGCCCACCAGGCTCCTTTGTCCATGGAATTTTCCAGCAAGAATACTGGAGTAGATTGTCAGTTCCTCTTCGAGGGAATTTTCCCAACCCAGGGGTAGACCCCACGCCTCCTGCACCTTCTGCACTGCAGGCATGTTCTTTACTGTTGAGCCACTACAGAAGCCCTGTCACTTAGTATTTATATATCATTTCAATATATGTTTAATAACTATGACTGTTAACTTTATAATCTTATGGAAATCAGATTTATTAAAGGGAAAAGTAGGCTACTGTGACTTTGTAAAAATGGATAAAGAAACTACTGATCATGAGTCTTGCAGTAGTGATAATGGGAAAGAAAGAGATACTTGGTTTCTGCCAGTGTGGCTAGATAATGTTTCTGTATTAGGAGTGGGATTTTCCTTCATGCGCTTAATCATATAATTCATCTAGAACTTGAGGGGATAGGTGAATGGTTGAAAATGTGAGACAGGCATGAAAAATAAAGGGAGATGAATACATAAAAGGGCTGGATAGGGAAAGAGCTCTTACTTCCATGCACAAAACAATTTATGGAAATACTCCTTCAACATATACCTGTAAGAGTAAAAACTCTGGGCTAGAGAACTAGTCAGAAATAAAGGGAAAACCTTATCTTTTGGAAAACTATTTCTCCCCACTGAGTGACAAGAGGATTTTTAGAAATACTCTTAGAAAGTTGCTTAGGAGCTGCTGGGATATCCTGAGGAAAATACTGCAGCTCATGGCTGGGGTAAAAAAAATGTTAGTTGCGAATGAGGATAGTTTTTTAAAAGATCATTAGATGGTTGGCACTTGTGAAGAAAGCTTTTAGAACAGTGCTTTTTATACATTTAAGTGTGGGAGCACCAGGTATAATATCATTTCAAATTAAGTCATGGCGGGAGAGGTGAGCTTTTCTCTGGGTAAACTGATCTGCTTTGTCATTAACACCATGGGCTTCCCAGGTGGCACAGTGGAAAAGAATCCGCCTGCCAGTGCAGGAGATGTCAGAGATGCAGGTTTGACCCCTGGGTTGGGAAGATCCCCTGGAGCAGGAAATGGCAACCCACTCCAGTATTCCTGCTTGGGGAATCCCATGGACAGAGGAGCCTGCTGGGCTATATAGTCCATGGATTCACAGAGTCAGATACGACCGGACAACTGAGCTCACACACACACATGCACCAGCAAAGTAACCAACCACCCAAGGCACTTTCTCCCTAAGAAACTCCTGGAGAGTACATTGTAGCTCCTTAAAAACATAGAGTAAAGAGAGTTGGAAAAAACGTACCATTGAAGCTATATGATACTTAAGGGTATTTATTCGCATTTCTGCACCAATGAACGAGGAAAGTTGTTTTTAAATAATATAATAAATCTGGGAAGTATGTAGACAGTTTGGGCAGTATGTGATGTCAAAGAAAGCCTCCTGGTATAATGCTATAAACTTGTTTGAAGCACTACTGTAACCAGCATTGCCACCATCCTCGGTCGAGTTTCTTTCTTTCTACATGCCATACACTGCTGTCAGGGTTTTACATGTATTATCTCATTAAACCTCAACAGTTTGGGCACCAGGATTATACCCGTTTGGCACTGGTGGTAGTTGTTTTGCTCTCTTTTAGCTCCTGGACTGGTGCAGCCCAACTGATGCGTGTGCACAATTAAATCCTCCCAGCTTGAGTTAGTGAAGTAGTGATCCAGGATTGTTCCAGTCTCTGGGTCACGGTCTAGGTCACACAAAAGATTACTGATAAGATATATTGGAAACCTTGTTCATAAAATTGACAACAGACCTCAGTTCCATGGTGAGGAATTTAAGATTTTTTTCTTAAGATCTCTGAGATATAAATGGTTAAGGATTATCTAGTGTAACCATCCATTTGATATGTAATAGTAATCATACAGTTACTTTTGAAATGTGAAGTTACTATATATATATATATATATATATATATCAGTTATTGTTGGCTCTTATTAAGGCAGAATTTCTGGCCTATGGCATTCCATAAATAAAAGGAGACTCATTGTATACTATTACCCATGTTAGATCTTTATAACATTTACCTCCAAAGTCTATTTTTCACATGACTTTATTCTAATGAATCTATTTAAACTATATTACTCAATTTCTAATTATGCCTCGTAGATTTAGTGTGAGCTACTGCTTTTTTTTCTGAACACAGCATTATTTAAAAATCTTGTGTGTGTGCATGCTCAGTCACTTCAGTTGTGTCCGACTGTGATCTTACAGACAGTAGCCCGCCAGGCTCCTCTCCATGGCATTTCCCAGGCAAGGATACTGAAGTGGGTTGCCATGCTCTTTTCCAGGGAATATTCCCCACTCGGGGATCAAACCCACATCTCCTGCATCTCCTGCTTTGCAAGTAGATTCTTTACCACTGATTCACCAGAATCAGTGTCATAAGTTGATATGTTCACCTTTGTAAGTTATGTTAGAAAATAAACACCAAAATAAATATTATTAAATCCTATGGTTTTATAAATGTGAATGTGAAGTGGATTCAAATATTGGACATTTCATTGACAGACAAATGAAAGGTCAACTAGATATTTAAGACATGAAGCAACAGGAAAAAAGTGTTGAAGACTTCTATGTGTCTGTAAATATGATTATCTTTTTCAGGAAAATAAAAATTTCCTGATATCTATCATGGATCTTTTCAAGCTTTAATGTGAATCTTCTCTTAAGACCAACCTTTAGACAGTGTTATGGTAAGCATTAGAATAAGGAGTTCATGGAGGGAAACGCAACACTGGTTCTCTGTCCTCATTTGCCTTTCAGAATTCCTTGTGGTGGCCTTTTAAAATACAGGTATCCTGGCCCAAACCTTTTAGATTCAAGTTCATGCTTGATCTACATGGTGCTACATGGAGCATGGAGACCTCTATTTTTTTAGATCTCCACATATAAATTGGATGTGTTAATCAGCAGTGGCAAGGAAATGTTTGGGAAACTAAAAGGTAAGGTCTTCCAAAGCAAGAAAAATTTTGGTGGAAAGTATTTCCTGCACCCTGTTTGAAAGGAGATTGACTAAAACTCTGATGTTGGAGAGGATGTTGACTAGCATGCTGCCTTCCAGACTGCCTGCCCCAGTAAATCTTACTGTCTTCACAACTCTCCCTTCTTATTCCGCATGTAATCTACAAAGAGCATATATGCTTTGATATTGATGTAATGAGGTTCTGAATGCCAGATGGTCCTGTTTCTTCACTGAAGTAAATCAAGTATATTGAATATAAAGACTGTAGATGTAAAAGGAACAAGAAGGGAAAGTGAAACAGGTAAAACTGAACAAAGCTGTTAGATAATAGTAGGGAACAACCCAATGATCTTAATGACTTCAGTTTATGTGTTATTGATATTTTATTGTTGGTTAGCTAGAGCTGCTCTTTATTAATTCAGCTCATCATCAGGACCATGTGTTTTTGTCCCACTTTTAGAGACTTAAGGTTGACAGTGATAGGAGTCATTGGTATTTCCACTGTGGCTCTGCCCCCTGCACTACTGTAGAAAAGTTCAAGGCATGTGAACCCTGTGGTCCCCATTAGTCAGTCCTGTATGGAGCTCTCTGCCCTTTTCTGCCCTGGTCACATCAATGTTAGGTTTCTTTTTTTTTCTTTAACACACAGGCAAAGGCAAAGTACTTTAATTGAAAAAATCCTTATTTTTCTAGAATAGGAGAAAGTACATACTAAATTTTAAAAAATCAGTGTAAACAGCTATGTTCTCTACAAATGGAAAATTGAGTAGAGGATCTCTGAGAAAATACTAAGTCAGAAAGTACACTTGGTTTGAGGAATGACAAAAGCAATGGCCTGCCTTCCTGAGCTGGACAACAAACTCGCAGGACATGCCCCTGCCTTCTCAGAACAAGAGTCAGATTAAAGTCACTTCAGTTTTGGGCGAGATGGCTCAGGGGGAAATAGCATCCACACTGAATCTTATTCTCAGCTGGTGTCTCTGTATTCTGTTCCATTTACTCAGAACTGGACTGGCACTCTTCGCTTAATCTTTTATGACTGACCATCCATTTATTCTGCCTGCTGTCTTAGGTTGGACTCTTAAGTAGTCAGGCAATTGGGAGGGACCATTTGGTCACTCCTAGTTTTTGTTTTCTGAATATCTGGTTTTGCACACAATATCCTTGAAAGACAAAGCATTATAGAAGGCCATTGATGTTTATGAAATATTTTTGCTCATTTGTAGTTCGCACTTGAGCATTTTCAATACTCACTAAAACCCATGTGCTTAATCCCATTGGTGATACATTTCATTCCACTCATTTGAACAAGGTATATATGCATTAGAAGTAGAAATGGGACTATTATTCAATACTTCAGCAATTATGAGATTAAAAAGAAGGGAAAATACTTAATTGTCTTTTGGGGTAAAATACCCAGCCAATCACAGAATGGATAGATTTGTATAAACAGGTTTCAAGGAAAGGCCTATAGATAGGAAAAAAAAAATTCTTTGGTTAAAGTGTCTGAGAAATGTGTTACTTCTCTGGGTTTGTTTGTTAAGTAATTGCTCAGCTCAACTCCTGGGTAGGTTTTGCCATGATTAGGAGTTTAGTCCTTAGCTTTACAGATTGAAGATATCAATATAATTAGAGTTGATGAGACTCATGGAGTCTGATTCATGTTAACTAAACACACAAAATACTCAAATATAAACTGTATGTCATATATTAAAATTGGAATATATAATTACTGTTTCTTGAGTGCTTAGTGTAGTAGTAATTATAATCAAAGGTCCTTCACATACTGGGATGTGTATGTTGACAAAGAACATATATTTGGAATCAGGCAGCCGTAGAGTTCAGTCTTGTCCAGACTCCTTCTAGCGTTGTAAGCTTAGGTTTCTTCGTCTGTAATGCAGGGATAATAGTATCAACTCATAAGATCAATTGAATGTGTGCAAAGCACTAAGCATAGTACCTGGCACATAATAAGCACACAGGTAACTTATCTGCTATTGTCATCATCGTGTCAGCTTCCTCCTCGTGATCTTCCTACTTGTCATCATCAACAACATTATCAAACAAATCCTATTCTCTGCAATTCAAAGCCCATTTCTTTCCACACGATTATTCTGCCTGCAGGACACAATTCTCTCTAGAGGAAATCCTACACAAGAAATCAAATTATAATCAGAAGGCAGTTCAGACAGAATACTATCAGATAAAGAGAAATCAACCTGGTAATCAGAATGTTCTTGCTCCCAACTCTGGTTGCCTGATATACAGCTGTCTCCACAATGGGGAAATCCAACCATTCAAACCCAATAATTGGGTTAACTTCTTAGGACTATTTCAGTCACTTTAGTTGTTCTTGCGTGTTTCTAATCAAGTATGTTGGGAGGACTTTGTGCATTGGAATCATATGGGAGCACATTTGAACTGCAGAATTTTAGCCCAATCCAATACTTAGTGAATTAGAACTTCCAGTTTAACCAACGAGCCCATTTATTCAAATGAGCCAATCAAGTGTGAAGAGTATTATGATGAGATACTCCTCAGTCTTTCACATAGAAACCTGGTCTCATCCATTATATGTTGATTCTCACTAGTTTCCCTCCCACAAGATAACCTTATTCTCAGGTAATCTTATTTCTAAGCCATCTACATTACAGTGTAAGTTTTTCCCCCCTCCATCACTGTGTCAAAAAAAAACAAACGTTAAAATCAACAACAACAAAAATGTTGTATGAAAGAGACTAAATAAGAAAACATTTTTTTCTGAGTCTTTGTTTAAAAATGTTTCTGTCACTCAAGCTCTGGAGCTTGGCAGATGGCCTCATTTATATTTAAGGGAAAAGATAGTTTTATATTCTTTGGTTCCAGTTATTAGCGTTTGCTTTTGCACAGGGTGATTTTTTGTTTTTTTTGTCACTCTTTGAAGTCTTTCGCTCTCCTGTACGCGCCCCCCCCGCCCCGCCCACCTCCATTTTTGGTCCTCTGCTATGATTTCTCAATCACTGCTGCTGAAATAGCTCCGTGTCAGCTTGACACTGAACAACTGGAAACCTGGCAATTACTTTTGGAAATTCTTGGTCTTTAGTTTTTCCCAACAGAACATAGATGCCTTTCTGTTTGCAACCACTGATAAGTGGATATCCAATAAGCCGCTAGTTCTTTTTCAAATCCATGTGGATTAAAAAAAAAAAAAAAAAATTCTTTCATCATGGTCTACAATGAGTTTGATCTCTAAAAAGAAAGTCCATGCCAAGGTTGTCTTGAAGACTTTGGAGGCACCTGATGAGCCCATTCTTTGTAGAAATAACCTCTCTATAGCCCATCAAGATTCCACTTATCTACTCTTCTCCCTGAATTAATGGAACTGAAAATTACCATATATAAACATGGTTCTTTCCAGATTTTTTCTCTCTGCTAAATTCAAATACAGGGATATGTGTGAGCAAATTGGAGGTCCTTTTTGGTCTCCAGGTTCCTAGAGTGCAAACACACACTCTGTAAAAGTTTTTGTGTATTTGTGTTATACATACATGAATCTTGACCTTATTTAAACGGGATCATGAAGAGCCATTTCCCCAGCATTGTACATGAAAGCTTTCTCCAAAATGTCTTAGATTATTGTTCAGATCCAAAATCCAATCTCTCATTATTGTAAAAGGAAACAGAAGGTAATTTTCCCTTGTTTTACTAAGCTTTGTAGTTTAGAGAGGTAAAAACACTTACCTAAGTCTAACTCAAAGAAATCAAAGACTAAACCAATTGTAATCCAAGTGTCTTATGTTCTGAGCCATTGCATCATTAAATAGCCCATATCATAGCAGTTGGATGGCAAATTTAAAACTTAACTAATTTGTTATTTAAGGAAACTGGTGAGGGATTACTGATTTATTTTACTAGGCTTATCCTGCCATTTAGCAATTCCATTTAGTGACTAAGACTCTTTTTTTCTTCAAGTTGTCAGAAGGGCCAAGAAAATAAAAATATTTTCAGCTCTAAAGATTTCAGCAAGGGAGGCTGTAACTTAGTTATGCGGCATGTATTCAATTAGCTTGTGAAATCTTATCTCTTCTACCAGTAAAAAGGGCTTAAAAATAAAGCATTAAAATTCCTAAAGGAGCAAGAGGGTGTTTTTGGCAATAGGGTGACTCAGGTGAAAGAGAGCTTAGTAGCCCCAAAGGGTACTTTTGTCATTTTGTTTTCCTTTTGAAGAGGTGCTGTGAGCTTCAGGGAGGAGCTGAATACATACAAGGCTGCATTTCTCAGGGTGCTCAGGGCTGAAATGTCATTTGCTTCTTGTTCCTTTTTCTACACTTACCAACTGGCCCTATAAGAAGAACTCTATGAGAGTCTTTCTTGTGATAGATATATTTTTTTTCCTTCATGTTTCACCTGTCCCCTTATTTTTGTACATTTTATCCTTTTTCATGGTTTCTGTGTTGTTGATTATTCTGTTGCCATCTAAACCAGGCAATGAGAGCTTTTTGTGAAGTGGAAGAACTCCAAGGTCTCTATCAGTTCTAAAATAATATTTAGTTGTGACCTAATATGTGATTAACTCAGCACAGCTGCTAACTCGGCATTTTTTGTCCGGTGGTAAATTGCTATTTTCCTAATCAGAAAATGTATTACCTTCATGGTAATGTCAGTGCTCTTCGGTTGACATTCAGGGCCTTCAAAGATCCAGTTCTTAATGACGCTACCTTCCTTATTGGTTATTGTTTTTCTGTCGCTAAGTTGTGTCCAGCTCTTTGTGACCCCATGGACTGCAGCACACCAGGACTCCCCATCCTTCATTATCTCCCAGAGTTTGCTCAAACTCATGTACATTGAGTTGGTGCTGCCATCCAACCATCTCATCCTCATATTGGTTATTAAACCTCAACTGTACCCCTTTGTTCAGCAAGTTAAGTCTATAAACTTTTCCCAAGGCTCCACTCTCCAGATTATTGTGTTTTGCTAATGTCATTTCCTTCTGTGGAGATATCCTCCTTTTACATTTCTGTTTTTCCAACTCTTACCTGCTTTCCAGGAACCAGGCCAAACACTAATACCTCAGAATATTTTCTTCCGTAATCTTCTCTGATGTTCCTAAATAGAAATAAACCCTCTTTTATTTTTACAATGTAAATATTATTCAAGACACCTCCTTACCCTTTGTAGGGGCTTCCCTGGTGGCTCAGAGGGTAAATCTTCTGCCTGCAGTGCGGGAGACCTGGGTTCGATCCCTGGGTTGGGCAGATCCCCTGGAGAAGGAAATGGCAACCCACTCCAGTATTCTTGCCTGGAGAATCCCATGGACGGAGAAGCTTGGTGGGCTACAGTCCCCATGGGATCGCAAAGAGTCGGACACGACTGAGCGTCTTCACTCACTCACTCACTACCCTTTGTAAATCTGGTTTTCTTAGGTTAATCTTTATTTGAGAAACATTCAGCATGTTTGTCCTTACTACTTCATGATTGAAACATATTCACTTCTGTGCAGCTTCCTTATAGAGGACTTTGTCAAAAATATGAGAAATTTTATAGCTTCTGTTGACCTTTCCATAGCCATTCACCTAGTGGGCAAGACTTTGCTGTGGAGTGACCTTCATGAAATCAATACAGATTCCAAATTTCTGCTCTTTGGAGTGAAACTGAATTTTCATATTACCTCAGGTCACAGTCTGTATTTTTGCTTTTCTAGCACTTGTATCTCTTAGCACCTCTCACCTTTTGGCCTTAAATTCCTTCAAGATCTCACATGGACAAGGTTCTCAGAAAATGCTAGCTAAATGTAGGGTTACAGAGTGACTTAGGGATATACAGTATCTTAAAACATAGAGTTGAATATTTAAAATATGAGTGTGGACTGTAAAAAAAAAAAAAAAGATCTACTGTTTTTCTTCCTAGTAGGTCAAGTTAAAGGCTACTGGTAAACAGGACATTTCAGGTAGAAGACAATATGTTCCAGAGTGTTATCTGTTCAAAACATTTCCTACACATTTGAAAAATGGTAGACTGAATGGGCTTAATGGATTTTTCTTCCATAGTATGCTCAAGAATTTATTCAAATTTATTCAAATCAATATCCATCAGAATGCAGTCTCCCAGTATGGGATATTTTGACTAAAGGAATGAGAGTAAAAAGGAAAAAGAAGAGGAGAGGCTATGGTTATGAAATAGTCTAGTGAACAACCTTAGTGATATCAAGCCTGGATCTTTGTAGCACCTGAAAAGATATTAAAGACAAGATGGTCTCTAAGATTCTAAAAAGGAGTGAGCCAGAACTCCTAAATTCCTGGAGATTTTGATACCCTAGGCTTGTGTCTCCGCTACTGGAAATCACTGTCTTAGTGCCTCGCAAGTGCCTGCCAAGTGCCTCATGATGCATTTTTTTTGCATTAACAGTAATGTGCTCTTCCTAAAGGAAGGGTCTCATATCTCCCATATGTGCTGGAAGAGAAATAAAAGTTGGGAGCTATAATTTATAAGACCTTCATCTGAAAGAGAAGCTACAAGGCACAGAAGGAAAGTTGCACACTTTCTAAGTTGCAGAGCAAGATCTGGAACCCAGGTCTCGTGGTTGCCCAACCCAGTGCTGTTGGCTCAGCACTGCCCTTTCTAGTTAATAGCTCCCTTCTGTTCCTCCCCTGACAACCCTTACCACCTTTTTAAATAGGGGCATTTCCAAATCTATGTTTGCAGGAAACTTTGTGATCCGATGCACCTTATATTACACTGTTGTGCCACATATGAGAGACAGTGGATGCCTGTGAAAAAAGATCTGTGTAATACACCGAGGGCTTCCCAGGTGCCTCAGTGGTAAAGAATCTGCCTGCCATGCAGGAGATGTAGTTTCAACCCCCGGGTTGGGGAAATCCCCTGGAGAAGGAACTCGCAATCCACTGCTGTATTCTTGCCTGGGAAATCCCATAGAGAGACAAGCCTGGTGGGCTTCAGTCCATGAGGTCACAAAAGAGTCAAACAGGACAGAACAGTGAAATAACAAAGTACACAAGACATTGACACACACTAAAATGTTGAACAACTACAGTGGAATACCCCGAACAATCAGATAAGGGTTTATTGTTTACTCTTTTCTATTCAGTCTCACCAGCTAGCTCAGACCATTGTTTGGCAGGGGCAGTATCCTACGGTGATTATCATTCTGACGGTGAAGTGAGTAATTTCTTGGTGCCATATGAAATATCAAGGTCAGAGAAACTAAAACATAATATGTGGCAAAACAGAAGTGAGTCACCAGGTGACCGCTGAGGCTGATCTCTGTGATGTCCTGAATGGGAGCTCTTTCCAGAGCAGTAAAGGCTTTGGAAACCGATTTTTCTTCCAAAGCCATTGTTATTGTTTTGTTCCCCACAGGCACCTTTTTTCTTTAAGATGTAAACACTCTCTGGATGCTGCATGAATCCATCTTAATTTCTTGCAAAGGAGTTTTGTTAAACTATTTTTATTTCAGATTTTGTAGTAGGCAAACTGCCTTTTTTTTCTCGTAGGAAAAGAATCCTGGGTGCCTTTTCCTATGAAGGCTTGGTGTAAAAAAAAATAATAAAGTAGCATAGAAAGAAAAACACCAATACAGTATACTAACACATATATATGGAATTTAGAAAGATGGTAATGATAACCCTCTATGCAAGACAGCAAAAGAGACACAGATGTATAAAACGGACTTTTAGACTCTGGGAGAGGGAGAGGGTGGGATGATTTGGGAGAATGGTAGTGAAACATGCAAACTATCAGGTAAGAAACGAATCGCCAGTCTATGTTCAATACAGCATACAGGATGCTTGGGGCTGGTGCACGGGAATGATCCAGAGAGATGATATGGGGTGGGAGGTGGGAGGGGGGTTCAGGATTGGGAACTCACGTACATCCGTGGCTGATTCATGTCAATGTATGGCAAAATCAATACAGTATTATAAAGCAAAATAAAGTAAAAATAAAAATTAAAAATAAATAAAGTAGCATGAAGCTGAGGGTGTGTGTTTGTGTGTGTATAAGGAGAGGGAAAGTTTAAGTACAAGAGTTAGCCAGTCCCAGGCTTCCTCCCCTCATACTTTACATGGCCTCCCACTGGTAACCAAGTGAAATAGAAGCCCACAAGTCTCATTTTAATTATTTTCAGTAACCACATTTAAAAAGCAAAAAGAATCAGGTGAAATTATTTTTAATAGATTTTATTTAACCCAGAACATCCACACTATTATCAGACCAACATATATCAATAGACAAATGATTACTAAACTATTTTATGTGAGATTTTTTACATTAAGTTTAAGTCCAGTAAACATTCTGTATATATGTATATGTAGACCCATGTCAGTTCAGACAACCCACATTACCATGCAGGGTGTCTACTAGACAGCACAGTTATAAAATAAAATTTAAAAATAAACTTGCTCATATGGCATTTAAAATAGTTCATTATCAGTTTGCTGGTTATTTTTCTTTTTAACTTCCTATGCCCCTGCACCCTCTGTATTCCACTTCATCGGGTTTCTTCTCATTTCCTGAACCTAATATAAACTTTCATCTTTTCATGTCTGTAGCATCCTTTGCCTCCCTTTAGTTTGTCCTTATTTTGAAACATATCCCAGGCTTGGAGGCACCCTAGTATGGATTTTCATGGGGTTTGATTGAGATTCATTTCCAGCTTCATTGCTGAGTAATTGGGTGAATTGAAGAATATTATTTAGCCTCTTTGAACTCCATGTTACCTGTGTTTAAAACTAGAATAGTAGCTGTGTGTATGAGCTTGGGTGTGTATGTCTTTGTGTATGATTGTCAGAAACGGAGTGGAAGGGAGGGAGAGAGAGAACAGATGAAATGAATGCAAAACAAATAGGAAATACATAGTACAGCTGCTGGCACATAGTAGTTAAAATTCCCTCCCCTTTCCTAGTTACCTTCCAGGTCGCTTCTGTGAGTAGCACACCCATCCTTGTCTGCCCGCAGCATCTAAGTGTACTTTACTAAGCATCTCCTTTATACTTTGCAGTCTCTTCACCTGCAATATCTGAGACTCACCTCTAACAACCCATGTTCAGTCTTTGCTCCCCAGTTGCTGTTATGTACCCTTTGCTTCTTTCCTCCTACCGAAACACTAACAACACAATGTATAGCTGCTCCTAGGAAATGAGTGAGCCTGGAGCCAAGTGGGACAGTACAGGTTCCCCTCCACTGAGGATGAGAGCCAATGTGCTACCACTGAAATCTCGGCCCAGCTCAGTGACAGCACAGCCGCTTCTGTGCCTGGTAGTAACAGTTTCCTAGGCAACCAGTACACGCTACCATGGGAGAAATGGAAGGGAAAAAAAGGCAAAACCTACATCGTTTCCACAGTTTTCAATATTTGTGTGCATGTGCTCAAACTATTGAAAATAAATGGATAACCGACCATATGTTTTTATTATTTCATGTTGGTTATGGACTCTGTCCTATCCCTCATAAAATTGCTAGTGAATAACTAGTAATGGTATTGTGTGTGAAACTGGATCTTTCTGACAGAGGAAGGTTTATAATTTTTTGAATAGCAGACTTGCCCATTTTATGTTAGATTTCATCTTGCATTTGATGTGTATTGATCTTTTATAAATAGTATTTTAAATTTCCTTTTCTAATTCCTTGTTGCAATTGAGATCTGTATTTTGTATCCAGAAATCTCACCAAATCACCTTATTAATTCTAATGGTTTCTATGTGGTTTCTCTAGGGTTTTCTACATATATGTAATCAAGTAATCTGAAAATAATGAGAGTTTTAATTTTTTACTTCTTTATAACCTGTGTTTCTCTCACTTTAATAGGGACTAAGACTTTTGCTACTACAATGGTGAATAAAGTTGAGATAGTAGGCAGTCTTGACCCATTCTCAAAATATCAGGAGAAATCTCCAAAATTTATCCTGAAGCATGAAAATTTCTATAGTTGTTTTTCTAAATAGATAAACTCTTCTATTCCTGCTTTACTAAGAGGGTATTTTAAAAACTATAAATGGAGATAGATTTTTGTCTTATTCCAAATTTGTTTTGAGAGTTTTGAAAAATCATGAATGGAGATATAATTTTATCAAAGGCTTCTTTTGTATCTACTGAAAGAGATATTTGATGTTTTAAATTGACTTTAGTTGGTAACTCAATATTTCATTTCTGGAATGACCCCATTGGTTATAATGTATTCTCTTTTTATGAATCATTGGATTAATTTAGCTAATTCTTATTTTATTTAGGACTTTTGTAATGATGTTCATGACAGAGTGTTGCTGATATATATATATACACACACAGACACATTTTTAAATAATATTTGTTGCAGATTTGAAGATCAAGATCATTGTAATCTCATAAAACAAGTGTGCATTGCTCTTGGGCTCTATCAGGTATTATCATCATGTCTATCCATCCATTTATCCATCCCTTCATTCATTACAAAAATATTTACTGAAGGGAAATATAGTATAATGGGGCTTCCCTGGTGGCTCAGATGGTAGAGAATCTGCCTACAATGTAGAAGACCTGGGTTTGATCCCTGGGTTGGAAAGATACCCTGGAGGGGGGGCATGGCAACCCACTGAGGTATTCTTGCTTGGAGAATCCCCATTGTCAGAGGAACCTGGTGGGCTACAGGCCGTGGGGTTGCAAAGAGTCACACATGACTAAGCAACTAAGTACAAATAGTATAGTGCATAAAAGTATAAATTCTAGGCTACCTAGGTTTGGATCCTTTTTTAAAAACTTAGTGTGACTATTTTATTCATCATGGAAAAAGCAAGAGAGTTACAGAAAAACATCTATTTCTGCTTTATTGACTATGCCAAAGCCTTTGACTGTGTGGATCACAATAAACTGTGGAAAATTCTGAAAGAGATGGGAATACCAGACCACCTAACCTGGCTCTTGAGAAATCTGTATGCAGATCAGGAAGCAACAGTTAGAACTGGACATGGAACAACAGACTGCTTCCAAATAGGAAAAGGTGTACGTCAAGGCTGCATATTGTCACCCTCCTTATTTAACTTCTATGCAGAGCACATCATGAGAAACGCTGGGCTGGAAGAAACACAAGCTGGAATCAAGATTGCCGGGAGAAATATCAATAAGCTCAGATATGCAGATGACACCACCCTTATGGCAGAAAGTGAAGAGGAACTAAAAAGCCTCTTGATGAAAGTGAAAGAGGAGAGTGAAAAAGTTGGCTTAAAGCTCAACATTCAGAAAACGAAGATCATGGGATCTGGTCCCATCACTTCATGGGAAATAGATGGGGAAACAGTGGAAACAGTGTCAGACTTTATTTTTTGGGGCTCCAAAATCACTGCAGATGGTGACTGCAGCCATGAAATTAAAAGACACTTGCTCCTTGGAAGAAAAGTTATGACCAACCTAGATAGCATATTCAAAAGCAGAGGCATTACTTTGCTGACTAAGGTCCGTCTAGGCAAGGCTATGGTTTTTCCTGTGGTCATGTATGGATGTGAGAGTTGGACTGTGAAGAAGGCTGAGCGCCGAAGAGTGGATGTTTTTTAACTGTGGTGTTGGAGAAGACTCTTGAGAGTCCCTTGGACTGCAAGGAGATCCAACCAGTCCATTCTGAAGGAGATCAACCCCGGGATTTCTTTGGAAGGAATGATGCTGAAGCTGAAACTCCAGTACGTTGGCCACCTCATGTGAAGGGTTGACTCATTGAAAAAGACTCTGATGCTGGGGGGGATTGGGGGCAGGAGGAGAAGGGGACGACAGAGGATGAGATGGCTGGATGGCATCACTGACTCGATGGACACGAGTCTGAGTGAACTCCGGGAGATGGTGATGGACAGGGAGGCCTGGTGTGCTGAGATTCATGGGGTCGCAAAGAGTCAGACACGACTGAACGACTGAACTGAACTGAACTGAATTGCTATCTGACAAGTTGCCATAACCTTAGTGGCTTAAAGCAACACATTCATTACCCCACAGTTCCTATGGGTCAAAAATCTGGGAATATCTTAGCTGGATGCTCTGCTTCAGGGTCTCTCACAAGGATATAGTCAAAGTGTTAGTCTGGCTAAGGGACTTATTTGAGGCTTACCTGGGAAGGGATCTGCTTCCAAGTTCATGTAACTGTTGGCAGGATGCAGTTTCTTGAAGGTCGTTGGTCTGAGGATCTCAATGCATTGATAACTGTAGGGTGGAATCCACCCTTAGTTTTTTGCCATGTGGGCCTCTCCATAGGGCAGCTTATTTAATCAAAGTTAGAAATAAGAGAGTCTGTTAGGGAGATAGAAGTTTCAATATAAAGAAACATAATCACCTTTTCCTGCACCTTATTAACAGTGAATAGCTCTTCCTCTCAAAAGGAATTAAACAAGCCATGCATAGAAAGAGGTGTAAGTAATTGTGGGCTGTCTTTGAGTTGGTCCACCATAGTATGCTAGACAGATTATTTGACTTCTGTGTACATCAGGGTCTTCGTCTATTAAATGAACATAATAATGGGGTCATTAGAAATATCAGATAATTTAATATTAGTAAGGCATCTAGAATAGTGCCTGGCACATAGTAAGTACCACATTAATGTTAGATTCTATTAATATGTGAACTAGAATAGTGCCTGGCATATAGTAAGTGCCACATTAATGTTAGATTCTATTAATATGTGACGTGCCAAGTACAGTTCCACATGTGAGGGACATAGCACTGAACAACAGGGATACATTCTCATGAAGTTTGCAATCTAGTGAAGAAAAGCAGAAGATAAACATATAAGTATAAATTGAGTGTTGGTAGTGTCAGGGTATTACTATTTTATATCAAGTGATCAGAGTAATTCTTACTGATAAACACTTGAGCAGGAGTCTGAAGGAAGTGAAGGGACAAACCTTTTATGTATCTTGGAGATTGTAGGAGTGAAATTCTTAAGATGAGAATGCATTGACTTTAGGAACCACATGGAACCTTGGTTTGAAACTGTACATCAGAACTTATATATATTCATGCTAGTTATCCAGAGATGACAGTTTATTCTCACGTAGCTGGGCCCTTGTATGCAAAACACGACTGTGTAGAATCGTCACAGAAAATGTGCAAAATACTGAGGTCATGCTCAACAGGGACAGTTAAATGGATAAATGCTTTATAGTGTTGGAAACCTGAATCTGAGTGGTACCTGTATGTTTATCATAGTTTTAAGTTAAATTTGGTTGCAACAAATAGCAAATATTACTACAATGATGTTGAAAGTCCCTTATTTATTTTCTAAGCCATTCATAATTTAATTACTTGTTATGAAATGACTCAAAGCCTAACTTGTATTTTTTCTAGCCTATATCTTAATAGTTTTTACCTCATTCTAATCTACAAATGTGATTGCTTCTTTCTTATTATTCACTCAATGTTTAATAAATGGTAGCTCTTCTAAGTGACCAGTAATCACCAGGGCTTCAATTTTTAGTGATTATATAGTCTTCCACTGTATTAGTAAAAAGAAAAAAAAATGTATTTGTTCTTATTCTCTTGGGGATTTGGTTATTTTGTTTGCTTGTTTGCTACTCAAAAATTGGATGATGCTAATTCTTCTGAATTGATACATTTTTCTTCCTTTAAATTATTTTTAGAAAGAATTACCAAGAGTATATAGGTTGGTCCAATGATCTAAACATTTTTATGGAATTTTATTCCAAACCAGATTGACTAAGATGCCTTTTTTGATAGTGACACAAAGACATTACCTTGCCCATAGATTTCATTTTTATGCCCTTTATTCCCATACACTACTTTATAGCCTAGTAATATATTTGGGTGGGCACCCAATTCTATTACTTGATAGTGGTGTGACCTTGGGCAGAAGGCAGATAATATACCTGCTTAGTTCCTCAGCTTCCTCATCTGTAAACTGAGGATAATAATAAGAGGATCCATCTTACAGGCTTTTTCTCAATTAATCTGAGTGTTACACACATGATGGGGGCTCTGTAAATATCAGCTATTATTATTTTCATGTGTTCCTAGGTTATTAGTCAAATCAGACCTTGCTAATCCAAACTTGGACAGGAATTTGCCTGAAACTTTAGCAGCAGCTCTAAGTAGCCTGGCATCATCTAGCACTGCAGATAAGAAAATATAGCAAAATAGAAGTCACAGACAAGCCACCTATGGACCAAATCCTGCTCATGACTTTTATTCATCCCACACATTGTTGTTATTATTTTATTTTTAATTAAAAGTTGCTAACTTTTGACATTTTTGAAATTTAACATCAAATCTGAATTCATGGTTTCTCTTAAGAAAAGAATTGAAAAATAAGGCAAAACCAGGATGTTTTGCCTTCTGGCAACCATCAGCTAGAGCAGAGTAGCAGCTATTTTTTTTAGAGGAGGTTCTGAAAAGGACCATGTGTTCCCTGAGCGCCACGTCTGCTTCCTCCCCTGTTGCTTACACCTTGCCTGTTTTGCTCCTTTACTTCACCTTACTGGCTTCTGGAACATTTCAGTTTGCCTCTACCAGCACAAGGATTGAGATTCTCAAGATCAAAAGAACCAGGTTATTTTAATTGCTCTGGACTACTCTCTAATTAAAATCCAAATAACTTGACTGATAATTTCCATCACTGGGTACAACAGAGAGTGTTTTTCACCAGGCCCTTGGGTATCTCATTAGGACAGATGCTTGGTTTGTTTTTACCTTGGCTTTCAGACCACAGACGTGTTTACCTCTGTAAGAAACTGAGTGGAGAGAGTTAGAAGGAATAGTTCATTCAGTTCAGTCGCTCAGTCGGGTCCGACTCTTTGCGACCCCGTGAATCGCAGCACGCCAGGCCTCCCTGTCCATCACCAACTCCCGGAGTTCACTCAGACTCACGTCCATTGAGTCCGTGATGCCATCCAGCCATCTCTTCCTCGGTCGTCCCCTTCTCCTCCTGCCCCCAATCCCTCCCAGCATCAGAGTCTTTTCCAATGAGTCAGCTCTTCGCGTGAGGTGGCCAAAGTACTGGAGCTTCAGCTTTAGCATCATTCCCTCCAAAGAAATCCCAGGGCTGATCTCCTTCAGCATGGACTGGTTGGATCTCCTTGCAGTCCAAGGGCCTCTCAAGAGTCTTCTCCAACACCACAGTTCAAAAGCATCAATTCTTCAGCGCTCAGCTAAACTACTACAAGGAATAGTAGATTATCTAAAATGCTGCGGCAAAGAGTCTGTGAATTCTTTCTCCAAAGGCTGAAAATGGTTACTTCGAAACAGTGGCGAGTCCATACCAACAGCACTAAGCTTCTATTTTTATGCCTGAGAGAGTTTTTGAAGCCATTACTCCATGTTCTCCAGCCTTTTAGTGCATAATTCATACACAGTACAGATTGGAAATGGCGGAGATTGATATTATGGAAGAGGTGTGCGTATTACCACGGCACCAGCCAACCACAGAATTGTATGAGAGATTGTTATTCCAACGCTAATTGGCTCCTTCAGATTTTTGGGAATGAGTCTTTAGGTTTCTACTGAGTTCTGCATTTTACCTTGTTCACATGTGGTAATTAGCAGAGGAGGGAACTATTGTACCTTCATATGAAGCCTGCAGCCTTAATTCACATGTCCTGGGGTCTAGTGAGAACTGTGTATCATTGTTTCTCGTTATACCAGGAGTTACTAGCTGAGCACTGTAGATAGGAAAAAACAACGATGAAACTTTGGGACTGGAGTTCAGTAGACAGGAGTTTTAATCCTGGCACTGCTACTTATCTGTATGATTTGGGGTAATTTAAATTCTCTTAGACTCAATTTTCTCATATGTAAAATGGGATAACATTAGTAGCTCCCTCTTTGGAGTGGAGGGAGTGTGCAAAATAATTCATATTAAACATTCAGGACATAAATAAGCACTTAATAAGTAGGGTTGACTATGGCTTCCTCGTTGTAATCATTCAGCATAATGAATAACTTTCTATGAGTAGTAAATGCAAGTGACATGGTTCTTGCCCTCATGGATCTGAGACTCTAGTTGGATTTAAACTGTCCAAAATGTGTGTGTGTGTGTGTGTGTTTTTTTTATAGAACAGCTATTGAGAATGAGACTGTCTGATCATGATTCTCTACCCAACCTCTTAATTCTCTTTAGAATATAAAGCACCTTAGTAAACTTTCTATTGCTCAGTTTAATGGGAATAATAAAAAAGAGCTAACTTCTAGTGTTTGGCCCAAAGTAAAACAATAATGATAATGATAATAATGAAGATGAAGGGAAAAATAGCTTACATTGATCACATGCATTCCATTTATCATTTAATCATATTTATTCTATGTAGTTATCATTAATTGATATAGTAACTTTTACCTGAATTAATTTATTCAAATCTCACATTCTACCTATAAGGTAGTAATTAGTCCCATTTTGTAGATGAGGAACCTCAGGCATTAGAAGAGATACACACTCAGGAAATATCAGTTGCTGCCGTGGCATCATTAATAAAATGAATGTCTCTCCACATCACATTATTAGGTTCACACCGTTGTTTACATTCCTTCTCAGTAATTCCACAGTGTCTCCATACTTGATCAAGCTTTCTGTTGGTGGAAACTTTGGTTATCATTATGACATTTACATAAAGAGCGAGTTTTGAAAACCATCTCATTTTATTTGAGAGGCTGTCTGCTTGTTTGTGTTAGCGCTGAAATAAATTCCGTATCCTTCTGTTCACTTGACAGATTTAACTGAAGATTTCAGACAGTGAAGCTGTCAGGCTAACCCTGGAGACCAGGGGTGAGAATTTTGGACAACACGCGTTGGCCAGTATAGGGTTATGTTTCTCAGAGACTAGGTGAAGGGAGTATTTTCAACCTGTAAATTGTTATCTCCTCGTGTGTAGACTATACCTGTGAAGGAAAGCGCAGGGGACAGCGTGCTGGGCTGAATCGACTGAGGGACCTTGTGCACAAACCGAGACTGACATTCTCAGTTGCCGTGCTTTTCAATCGCTGAGAAAGTGTGTTGTTTCCACTGCCTGGGTCATTCTACACTGCCAAGTGTGTGACCAGATATCACCTTCTCAGTGAGTCCTTCTTGTCCAGATTATTTATAATCGCACCCCCTCTCTTTATCCTCAGACATTTCGTCTCCCTGTTCCCTGCTTTATTTTCCTTCAGAGCACTTATCTCTATTTACACACTGTCCATTTTACCACTTTCTTGTCTATTCCCCCGTCAGCGGTATCCTGGAACCTGCTTATACTACTTCTCAAATAAATAAAATATTCAGGAATAAATAAATATTCAGGAATTTGCAAATTGGTTGTCAAAAAGATCATAGTGAGACTATTTACTGGTACACAACTACCATCTCTTAAATGTAAGCTCCGTGAGAGAACACAGTTTTGTTCATTTCATTCACTGCTACATCCCCTTTACCTAAAAATGTGCTTTACACACTGTATTTAAAAAGTATTTGCTGGAAGAAGTCTAGAACAAATGTGTGAGTGAGTGTACAAACTTCCATTTTATTCATGCTTCATATATGATCCGTACTCTATCAAGAACTTTCTTTAAATTTTTTTTATTGTGGCAAAAGTCACATAATAAAAAAAATACTGTTTTAACCATATTTAACTGTATAGTTCAGTAACATTCTAAAGACTTTTTATATATCTCATTACAATCTTAATGCCGGGCGGTAGTATGTACCCCTACAGTGTTATTATCCTACATTCACAAAGGCAGAAACTGTGAAGCCAAGAGGTTTGTCAGTTTCTCCAAGGTCATGTGGGGGTAAATGGTAGAAACAGAGTGAGGAGGAGAAGAAAGAGAAGGATAAAAAGAAGGAGGAAAGGAAGAGAAGGAGGAGGAGATTAATGGCAGCAAGCACTCACATCACACTTAGCTATGTGACAGGTACTATTCTGAGTATTTTATATACAAATAACAACTAATGCATCTCGTTTCCACAACACACCCATGAGACAGGTGCTAATATTCTCATCCCCACCTTACAGCTGAGGAAACAGAGGCGCACAAAGCTTAGGTCCCTCGTCAAAGAGCACGTAATACACCTTTTTAGAGCTGAGACTTGAATGCCGGATATAAGGGCAGTGCTGGGATCCACACTTTTTAACTGTTCTGCTCTACTGTCGATTGATTGACTTGTCCTACACCAGAGGTCCTGGTCTGAATGACTGGACCTACTAGGGGATTTGTTCATTCTGGTGGGACTTAGTCTCTTGTGTTTTATACCTCATAGATTTTGCAGGTTGCCTTGTCTCGAATGGACTTTCTAACCACTGTGTGTTGATGAATTTGACTCATTGCCACCTCTGTTGTATCAAATGAGCCTGAAGTTCTGGGAATTATCTTGAATTCCTTTGCTTTCTGAAAGGTTGCTTGTGCTTCCTTCCGTTGATTCCACTCTCCTAATCTTCACCCTAATCCTAGGTTGATTAAGCAAAGAGCAGTAAAGGTTAAGAGAGTGGTGACTTGTAAATGAAGTGGAATGAAAAGAAGAAAAAAGCGCCACCGGAAAGACTTCCTTCTTTTTGATCAAGACATCAATATAACCGTTAAATGAATTCTCTTTGAAAAAGGTTTCATTTTTGTTTTATCATCCTGCTTCAAAGAATAGAGAAGGCAATAGGAACCCACTTCAGAAGCAGAGCTCAGATTGTTGCTGAACCCACTTCACAGAGGAATCTGAATTTAGGATGAGGTCTTCTTTCTAATGTTCTAAATGTACGTTAGTGGGGTAAACTGTCTGCAAAACTACGTGTCTGGTGAAGAGAAATAAACTTGAAGTTTCTACTTATTTTGTGGGCCATTAAAAGTTGTCACCCACCAGAAGAGCCCTGGACTTCTTAGGACATATTCCAGGACTTGATAGATTTAGGTATCAAGGTTCCACCTGTCAGCTGCTCTGGTGAACTTTCTGGACCTCAATTTCCTTGTTTGCCAAATGTGTTTGTAAAGTCAGCTTCTGAGTTTAATCATGATTCAGAATTGGTTCATCTCTAAAATTGTTCCCAATGAAACCTCACCCACCTAGTTGCTCCGTCTCACCCAGCTATTCTTTAATGGAGTCAGTCCCTCCATACTTCACCTGGCCCCCTCCTTTCTAGTATCAGACTCTTCTTGGCACCACTTTTTGTCTCATCCAATTTCTACTTCTTTCATTGCTGTTTCTACTTCTGTCCTTAGGCTCTCTCTGAGAACAGTGGTAGTTAACTCATATTTCTCTGGAATCTCCCACAGCTTTTAAAATGATGCCAGTTACATAGGAGATAGCTGTTGAATAACATTGAAGATGATAGAATAGTGAATCAAAACATTTAACACTCTTCTCACCAGTTCCGTGGGATTTACTCTTGTGAAAATAAAAACAAACAAATGAACCAAAAGTGTATAATACTTTCTAAAAATAATTGTGTAAGTAAAGTTTTGTTTCCTCAACTCTGTTGTTGATGTTGGGAAAGCCTTTTTATGAAGTCGTTCTACTGGATGTTTTATTGATACATATTAAAGTTATTAATTAAACACATGAATGCTTAAAACGAATGCCTTGTAGTTTTGTGAAATGGCTGTGACTGGGTAATTCAATGCATTAGGTGTTATTAGGAGAAAAAGTAATGCTGCTCTGGCAGAAGAATAAGTACTCCAGATTTGAAGGTCATATTTGCAGATGACTTGAGTATTAAAACTTCCATACAATTATTTTCTTATTTAATATTTTCATGGAGAAGGCAATGGCACCCCACTCCAGTACTCTTGCCTGGAAAGTCCTGTGGACGGAGGAGCCTGGAAGGCTGCAGTCCATGGGGTCACTGAGGGTTGGACACAACTGAGCGACTTCACTTTTACGTTCCACTTTCATGCATTGGAGAAGGAGATGGCAACCCACTCCAGTGTTCTTGCCTGGAGAATCCCAGGGATGGGGGAGCCTGGTGGGCTGCCATCTATGGGGTCGCACAGAGTCGGACACGACTGAAGTGACTTAGCAGTAGCAGCAGTAATATTTTCAAGCCTTGTAACAATCAATGCCAGGAAAAATAAACAAGAGAGCTGAGATCTGTTAAAATGCTTGGCAGTGCATATATTAAGGAGAATATTTTGACTGCATAGTTCATTTATCTATTTTTAAAATGTAAGTATGAAGGCAACCGGTTTAAGTGAATGACTGTGTACCCGTAATAGCCTATGCTATTTCAGGAAGGGACCAAAGGTGGTGTTAGCTCATCCTGGATCAGGTGAAGCGAGGACAAGTGTAAATAAGCTCATCATCCTAGTCTTCCAGCATCTTCAGAATTGAACCTCTTGGTAGACTCTTTATTGGCCTTCCATTATTGAATCTAAATGAGTGTTCATGGAATTGGCCCCAAACAAATGACTTCCTAAAATGGGACGTGAATCCAGGTGTCATCATGGTGTTTTAGCCACTCAGAGATTGAAATAGTTTCCTGATGGTTTAAAAAACTCAGAAAGACCCTTCATTTCTTCTACCATGTTTCTGTTCTAGCTGTTATATCCTATTTTGAAAAAGGATTATAGGGCAAAAGGAAACCTTATGAGTCTTCCATTCCCTTTCTTTTTTTACCCTCTCACACTCTCTCCTTCTGGTCTATTAATAAGTGCCTTTCAAATAAGTATCTATAAAAGAAGTTACATTGACGTTTTAAAGCATTCAGAAATCTTCACCTTCGGGAGTCGAACTTGTCATGAGTTAATTTTCTCATTGGTTTAAATCAGAGCATGAAAGAGTACTGCTGGTAACAAGAGTTAAATTTACTACAACAGAGAAGTATAAATGTCCTGTGTTTTTGAAAATTATATAGTATAAGTTGCATACAAATTATACCTCTTTTCCCAAGAGATTGTTTCCTCTTGGTTCATTATTCAGGATGTTTCAATCTTTCACATTCCAGGGTGGACTGAAAGCAGCAAAATATTGATTACAATCCTCTTGTTCCAGGAGCAATTCGCTTACCACTTTTGAAAAGCAAGGACTTGTATTAACAACAGCATGACTGTTTCTATAGCATTCTTGTATTCCTATGGTAAATCATTTGAAGGAAATACGTTAAGAACCACAAAAGAGAAAATATGTTCAAGTCTTTGTGTTGGACATAAAAAACTCAGTTAGTCAGTACCTGGGGAAAAGAGGACTGCCATGTTTCTGCTCTAGAATTTTCTTGCAATCATTGTTTATGGATTAATCTCTTTCTAAGCCCTGTAAGAGAAGAAAAAAGCATTGTGATTTATGATGGAATTGCTATTGGGAGTCATCCATCCTTCAAGCTAATGATAATAGCTATTGCTTTTTGAGGATATACTGTTTATCCAGCAAATGGGACTTATTGGATAATAGGATTTTTACAACAGGCATAGAAAGGCGTTTTTATGGGTCTAACCATTTCACAAAGAACCTGACAGTAGTCAGTTGACTGGTACAGGGTCTCTTGCAGAGCTCTTAAATAACTGAGCAGGGATTTGAACTGGCTTCAGGGCCAAATTCATTGGTGGTCACAAAGGGTCCCTACTCTCAGAAGGGTTTAATGCTAAGCTGTAAGCTGCTTAAAATTTATAGTTCTTTTGAATAAGGTGTCCTGAGGGACTTTCCAGGTGGCTCAGCAGTAAAGAATCCACCTGCAATGCAGGAGACATGGGCTCAGTCCCTGGGTTGGGAAGATTCCCCTGGCAAAGGAAAGGACAACTCATTCCCGTATTCTTGCCTGGGAAATCCATGGACAGAGGAACCTGGTGGGCTACAGTCCATGGGAGGTCGCAAAGAGCTGGACATGACTGAGTGACTGTCAGACCTCTCCACCACGACCCGCCCGTCTTGGGTGGCCCCCACACAGCATGGCTTAGTTTCATTGAGTTAGACAAGGCTGTGGTCCATGTGATCAATTTGGCTAGTTTTCTGTGATTAAGGTTTCAGTGTGTCTGCCCTCTGATGCCCTCTCGCAACACCTACCATCATACTTGGGTTTCTCTTACCTTGGACATGGGGTATCTCTTCACGGCTGCTCCAGCAAAGCACAGCCACTGCTCCTTACCTTGGACGAGGGGTATCTCCACACTGCCACCCCTCCTGACCTTGAACGTGGAGTAGCTCCTCTCGGCCCTCCTGCGCCTGCGTAGCCACCGCTCCATGGACACATGTACTTATACACAAAGTACATCGTGAGAAACGCTGGGCTGGAAGAAGCACAGGCTGGAATCAAGATTGCCGGGAGAAATATCAATAACCTCAGATATGCAGATGACACCACCCTTATGGCAGAAAGTGAAGAGGAACTAAAAAGCCTCTTGAGGAAAGTGAAAGAGGAGAGTGAAAAAGTTGTCTTAAAGCTCAACATTCAGAAAACTGAGATCATGGCATCTGGTCCCATCACTTTATGCCATATAGATGGGAAAACAGTGAAAACAGGGGCTGATTTTATTTTTTTGGGCTCCAAAATCACTGCAGATGGTGACTGCAGCCATGAAATTAAAAGACGCGTACTCCTTGGAAGGAAATTTATGACCAATCTAGACAGCATATTCAAAAGCAGAGACATTGCCTTGCCAACAAAGGTCCATCTAGTCAAGGCTATGGTTTTTCCTGGGGTCATGTATGGATGTGAGAGTTGGACTGTGAAGAAAGCTGAGCACCAAAGAATTGATGCTTTTGAACTGTGGTGTTGGAGAATACTCTTGAGAGTCCCTTGGACTGCAAGGAGATCCAACTAGTCCATTCGAAAAGAGATCAGTCCTGGGTGTTTTTTGGAAGGAATGATGCTAAAGCTGAAACTCCAATACTTTGGCCACCTCATGCGAAGAGTTGACTCATTAGAAAAGACCCTGATGCTGGGAGGGATTGGGGGCAGGAGGAGAAGGGGACGAGAGAGGATGAGATGGCTGGATGGCATCACCGACTCAATGGACATGATTTTGAGTGAACTCTGGGAGTTGGTGATGGACAGGGAGGCCTGGCGTGCTGCGATTCTTGGGGTTGCAAAGAGTCGGACACGACTGAGCAACTGAACTGAACTGAGTGACTGCTGCTGCTAAGCTGCTAAGTCACTTCAGTCGTGTCCAACTCTGTGCGACCCCATCGACAGCAGCCCACCAGGCTCCCCCATCCCTGGGATTCTCCAGGCAAGAACACTGGAGTGGGTTGCTATTTCCTTCTCCAATGCGTGAAAGTGAAAAGTGAAAGTGAAGTCGTTCAGTCGTGTCTGACTCTTAGCGACCCCATGGGCTGCAGCCTACCACGCTCCTCCGTCCATGGGATTTTCCAGGCAAGAGTACTGGAGTGGGGTGCCATTGCCTTCAAGCAACAACAATACAAGGTGTCCTGAGTTTTCAGTTTGTGCTGAGCTCTGCAAATTCCTTAGCTCATCATATCTCTCTAGGTGTAAAGCTTATTTCATTCCATCATACCTCTCCCAGAGATGAATTTTCCATTACAAAAACGGCCTCAGCAGGAATAGTTACTACCTGCACTCTACCAACTCTGTGACAGCATAGTTTGGTGCACTTTGCCTGCCCCACACAGGTAGATTTGATATCTGAACTGATTGCTAGATTGAACCCCTGGCAATGATGAATATCTGAAAGATCAGCTCTTAGCTTTCTGGTTACTGAATTGCCAGAGAAAAGGAAACAAAATTATTTCACATATTTTACCAACCTGCTTTAGCTTTTCCTTTCTGCTAAACATTTTAAGTTTTATTTATATTCATGGAGACATTTGCCTTCTCCTCCATCATGTTCTCATATGTTTCATTCTATTTTGGGCTTATATAATGTACATTGAGTATCTAAAATTAATATCAATATTCATTAGTATTACTTTGAAGCAATTTGTGTTTGAATGTGTTTTGAAGCAATGTGGTTTGAAGCAATTTTTTCTACTAAATCAAAATTTTCACAATCTAAACTAAGAATGTTAGATTTAAAGTCAGGAGCTGACTGATAGAATGACATTTTTGTTTTCTCAATTTTTTTTTTTGTTTATCTTCAAACATTCAATAGTTAATTCTTCAGTTTAAGAGTTGAAGAAATGGTATGCTGTATTTTGACATTTACTTTTATGAAACCCTGAATTAATTTTTTGTTTCAAGCCGTTTTTATGACAGTTACCATCACTGTTTTGAATTGTGACAGTTTCTTTTCAGTAAAAATATACATCCTTCCCTTTTATTTTAAAGTGTCCTCTAGTACCATCACATATTGCCAGACCTTTGGGGGAGTATTAGGAGTAATCCAACCCAGTCCCCTTGCTTTACAGGTGAAGAAATTCATGTCCAGGAAGGCATATAAGAGTTGTTTAAGGTTGCAGAGCCAAATAGTGATAGAGCAAAGATCGCTACACAAATTCCTCTGAATTTAAATCCAAGAGTCTTTTATTATACCACATAAGTCTCTTTTGATGCCTAAAATCACTAAGATTTCTTTTTTAATTTTTTATCTATGATAAATATTTATACAGCCTTAAGGCTTATGTTAAAGCTTAGCTTATTCAGGCCCTATGAATATGAAAATCAGAAATCTGGAGGGGAATATTAGCTTTTCAGTAAAAGGGTAAGAGTGTTTTTTAAGTTCTCAATGTTGTGTCAGAAAAAAAAAATCCATTTTTCCAATTAAATTCTTTTAGCAGACAATAATGTCTCTTTGGATTACTTTGATAATTTTATAACCGTGTAATGCCATTTTATAAAAAACAAATTGCCTAGTAAAGATGTTGGTGAAACTCTTGCCCAATTAAGTATACTGTGGAGAAAAAAAAAAAACCTAGTTAAATCTTGTGCTATATGAAGGAGTGCCAGCAAGGCAGCCCCTGAAAGATCCTTTCTCTCACCAGGATCCTGGGTTTTTGCTGGGGGAAGATTGAAATACATTTCCAGTAAAGGCACATTTTCAATTCTGGTAGGGATCCTTGGAAATACAGAGACTGACTCCAAAATGCCACGTTATTACTATCAACATATTTTTCTTTTTAAATGTGTCCACCTAAATTATGTTCCCAGGATGCAATATAATTCTGCAGACCAGGCTGGGTAATTTACAGTAGCCAATTACAAGACTTTTACATGACAATTTGTCTTGTATATGCTTAGTTTTCATTCAGTATGTCTTAGCAATACCCAGCACAGGGGAGGGAGGTCGGAGGGGGTTTCAGGATGGGGAACACATGTACACCTGTGACTGATTCATGTCAATGTATGGGAAAACCACTACAATATTGTAAAGTAATTAGCTTCCAATTAAAATAAATAAATAATTTTAAAAAGAGAGAAATACCCTCTTCAGAATCCTTCAAAAAGATACCATTTTTCCTGTTTCTCCGTAACTGATTTTCCTAACATTTATGGATTCACTTTTACTCTGCAAGGGACTTTTTAATGTTATGCGGAGTCATTACCCATCACGGATTAACTTTTTGTTCCTTATCCTGCTATCCTTCCCCCAAGAATAAAGATAGTCCTGAGGAAAAGAACCTAAGATAAGTGGAACCGAGAGCTAGGATTCAAACACTGTTTATCCTTTTAAATCCCAAACCCATAGGAACTCACTATTCTTAACGAGTTTTCATTCCTGTCCACCACCCCTAACAAGCAGCTAGACGGCGGCATGTGTTGCCAGGCAGCCAGTAGGAGGCAGCCTGGTAGGGGAACAGCTCTAGGTATGAACTTTCACGCTGCTGCTGCTGCAGCTGCTTAGCCGCTCAGTTGTGTCTGACTCTTTGTGACCCATTGGACTGTAGCCCACCAGGCTCCTCTGTCCATGGGATTTTTCAGGCAAAAATACTGGAGTGGGTTGACATTTCTGCTCCAGGGGATCTTCCCAACCCAGGGATCGAACTAGACTCTCTTGCCTCTCCTATATTGAAGGTGGATTCTTTACCCACTGAGCCACCCAGGAAGCCCCTCTACTCTGCTGCTTGCCTACTGTCCTGTCCAGATCTTACCCAAGTTAGTTAACCCCTCTGAGCCTCAGTAAATTTTTGGAATAGAGATAGTAATTTGAGAATAATTTATAAGTTATTTCCTGTATGTAGATGGGTCATTGGGTGAGATGTGAGATGACAATGAAACAAGATAATTCTAGAACTAAGATTCTTCACTTCTGGTGACCGTTTTTCCAGCAGTCCAGTTCAAAGGCTGCATTCAGCATAGAGAGAGAGAGAGAGATGAGCAACCAAAGATGGGTTGCTTTGACCCTGTGAAAGGTTTGGAAATGCCATCTGCAGAAAAGCATGCCCATGGACTCCCAATAAATCTCTATTTGCTGGCCATATTGCAGACCTGGTGGAACTTCATCCCTACTTAATCCCTGGATTTTAGTCCAGCAATATGTGCTGGATGAGTAGGGATATTTGTGGTCAAGGCATTCTTCTGATTTCGTGGATTAAAATGTTTCAGAACTCCATAATCATTTGTCCAGCATTCAAGGCAGCGTCTTGTGGAGTATGTTCCAAGTACAAAAGTCCCTGTGAATTCCACTGGACCATAGGACGTGGTCTTGTATCCATGCTGACCTGGTAGAATCACTAGGGAGGCTCTTGGCTGTGTCCATGTAGGGCCCATCTCTTGGCCTCAGCTTCACAGAATGGTTCACATTCCTAGCAACTACCTGAATACCCAGATATGTACATTTGAGGCATGCATGTGTTCATCAGTGTTCTGAAACTTAGTTCAAGGTGAGAGCACACATGTTTATATACAATTCAACTTTCATTTATAAGTATCATCAATTAATCAGTCTCTTCATGGGAAGGATTTTTGGACGATCCCCAGTATTGACTTTCTAAGATACTTTTGAAGATGGCATGAGTTAATGTATACATGTAAGTATGGAGACAGTTTATGACACTTAGTTAACCAACATTTCCCTTCTTCCCACATGTTACATTAATGTACCTAAAGCCACAGGATTCTTCTTTTGAACAACAGATAACACCAACTGAAGAGAGAATGAATGCCCATTTATTCAAGAGTTGACAGTTACGAGGGACTAAAGCTCTGATTATCAACTGGGGGTGATTGTGCCCCTTAGGGAACATCTGACAATACTAACGACTTTTAAAAATTATCATTACTCATATCTAATGGGTAGATGCTGTTAAACATTCTATAGTATGCAGGTTAGCCCCATCCTCCCACAAAAAATTATTGTTCAACTCAAAATGTCAATCATGACATGGTTAAGAAACCCTGAACAAATATAATTGGTTTTGATTTTTGATTCTTATAAACACTGTCTGAAGTGGATTCTGCTGTTATCCTCATTTTACAGAAGCACACATTGTAGCAATGAGAGATCAAGAGGTTTTCCAAGATCCCAGAACTAGTGGGGGAAGACAGATTTCAATTCATCTAGAATTCACGCCCCTATCCGTGCCTTCTTAGGACAAAGTCAGAATTAGAATCCTTTGCTGCTACCACTCATTGTTGCCTTTGGATGAAAGTATTATTACATTGAATTACTATAACATATAAAGTGTGAATGAGTTTTTCAGTTCAGTCACTCAGTCGTGTCCGACTCTTTGCGACCCCATAAACCGCAGCATGCCAGGCCTCCCTGTCCATCACCAACTCCCGGAGTTCACTCAAACTCACGTCCATCAAGTCGGTGATGCCATCCAGCCATCTCATCCTCTGTCGTCCCCTTCTCCTCCTGCCCCCAATCCCTCCCAGCATCAGGGTCTTTTCCAATGAGTCAGCTCTTCGCATCAGGTGGCCAGAATATTGGAGTTTCACCTTCAGCATCAGTCCTTCCAGTGAACACCCAGGACTGATTTCCTTTAGGAAGGACTGGTTGGATCTCCTTGCAGTCCAAGGGACTCTCAAGAGTCTTCTCCAATGACACAGTTCAAAAGCTTCAATTCTTTGGCGCTCAGCTTTCTTTGTAGTCCAAATCTCACATCCATACATGACCACTGGAAAAACCATAGCCTTGACTAGACGGACCTTTGTTGGCAAGGTAATGTCTCTGCTTTTGAATATGCCGTCTAGGTTGGTCATAACTTTCCTTCCAAGGAGTAAGCATCTTTTAATTTCATGGCTGCAATCACTGTCTGCAGTGATTTTGGAGCCCAGAAAAATAAAATCAGCCACTGTTTCCACTGTTTTCCCATATATTCGCCATGAAGTGATGGGACTGGATGCCATGATCTTAGTTTTCTGAATGTTGAGCTTTAAGCCAACTTTTTCGCTCTCCTCTTTCACTTTCATCAAGAGGCTCTTTAGTTCTTCTTCACTTTCTGCCATAAGGGTGATGTCATCTGCATATCTGAGGTTATTGATATTTCTCCTGGCAATCTTGATTCCAGCTTGGGTTTCCTCCAACCCAGCGTTTCTCATGAAGTACTCTGCATATAAGTTAAATAAGCAGGGTGACAATATACAGCCTTGATGGTATCCTTTTCCTATTTGGAAGCAGTCTGTTGTTCCATGTCCAGTTCTAACTGTTGCTTCCTGACCTGCATACAGATTTCTCAAGAGGCAGGTCAAATGGTCTGGTATTCCCATCTCTTTCAGAATTTTCCACAGTTTATTGTGATCCACACAGTTAAAGGGTTTGCCATAGTCAGTAAAGCAGAAATAGATGTTTTTCTGGAACTCTCTTGCTTTTTCAATGATCCAGCGAATGTTAGCAATTTGATCTCTGGTTCCTCTGCCTTTTGTAAAACCAGCATGAACATCTGGAAGTTCATGGTTCACATATTGCTGAAGCCTGGCTTGGAGAATTTTGAGCATTACTTTACTAGTGTGTGAGATGAGTACAATTGTGTGGTAGTTTGAGCATTCTTTGGCATTGCCTTTCTTTGGGATTGGAATGAAAACGGACCTTTTCCAGTCCTATGGCCACTGCTGAGTTTTCCAAATTTGCTGACATATTGAGTGCAGCACTTTCACAGCATCGTCTTTCAGGATTTGAAACAGCTCAACTGGAATGCCATCCCCTCCACTAGCTTTGTTCATAGTGATGCTTTCTAAGGCCCACTTGACTTCACATTCCAGGATGTCTGGCTCTAGGTGAGTGATCACTCCATCGTGATTATCTGGGTCATGAAAATCTTTTTTATACAGTTCTTCAGTGTATTCTTGCCACCTCTTCTTAATATCTCCTGCTTCTGTTAGGTCCATACCATTTCTGTCCTTTATTGTGCCCATCTTTGCATGAAATGTTCCCTTGGTATCTCTAATTTTCTTAAAGAGATCTCTAGTCTTTCCTATTCTATTGTTTTCCTCTATTTCTTTGCATTGATCATTGAGGAAGCCTTTCTTATCTCTCCTTGCTATTCTTTGGAACTCTGCATTCGTATGCTTATATCTTTCCCTCTTTTCTTTTCGCTTCTCTTCTTTTCACAGCTATAATGAGTTTTTAATTTTCTCTTTTTTGTGTGTGAGCAGACAAAATAATGCCCATATTTAATAATTGTGGCTCTCAGTTTAGTTCAGTTCAGTCACTCAGTCGTGTCTGACTCTTTGTGACCCCATGAATTGCAGCATGCCAGGCCTCCCTGTCCATCACCAACTCCTGGAGTTCACTCAGACTCACGTCCATCGAGTCCGTGATGCCATCCAGCCATCTCATCCTCGGTCGTCCCCTTCTCCTTCTGCCCCCAATCCCTCCCAGCATCAGAGTCTTTTCCTATGAGTCAACTCTTCGCATGAGGTGGCCAAAAGTACTGGAGTTTCAGCTTTAGCATCATTCCTTCCAAAGAAATTCCAGGGCTGATCTCCTTCAGCATGGACTGGTTGGATCTCCTTGCAGTCCAAGCTAGGATGCCATTAAAATTATTTTCGTGAGAGGTACACTAGTGGTGCGGTTTGCTGCTCTTGCTGGTGTCAGTCAGATGGAATCTTTTGTTATGATTTTCTGTGTTGTTTTGAAGTTCCTCTTGCTATTCAGTGGTAATGTGTCTGTTAGTAAAGATTTATGGTCCTATCCTTTTAGGAGAGAATATTCACACTCTGATTTTGCCGTTTGCGGCTTGCACACATTATCACTAAAGTACATTATCGTTTTTTATCTGGTGTCAGGGAGGATTTTATTGTCTTCTAAGTTAGGTGGTGTGCTCCAGGGAGGAAAGGGATTAGGGCTCCTCAGAGCTAATAGGACTGATTTTGTTCCACTGTCTTTCCTGCCAGTCAAAAAGAAATAGGGGATAATAGAAATTCATCAGTTGCTATTTGCAAAACTGTTTACTTTCCTTGAATGTTTCAGTCCCTTGTTGACATGAGCATTGACCGCATTTTGCCATAGTGGATGATTTATTTTACATGAGGTGCCTTTTTCAGCCCCTGCTACAGAGTGTTCTGAATTATTCCAAACTCCATCTGGATAAAAGTAAATGCTCTTGTTTCCTCTGATGGATGTTTTGTTTTGCTCACAAAAGTTATGATTGACTTTGATGTTTCCCAAACCCACTATATGGGTCCCCCAGTCAATGTTTGAACAAAATGTAAAAAAAAAAATCATAAACAAGCAAAAACCCCACAGAAATAAAGTGTGGTCTGCCTTGGCTCTTCCAAGTCTGAACCATCAGTTAAATCAGTCCTTAGACTCTCTGAAGAGTAGGAGTTTTAGAAAATGAGTTTCTGTCTAAATAAAAAGGAAAGAGGACCATAATGGTGGCATCTTAATAAATTCATTAAGAGGCAAAGGAGACCAGACTCATCCCCTCATCCACATCTACATAGTGATGAAAATCACCAACATGAATTAAAGGATGAAATGAAGAAGTGAAGTGTGGGGGGCGGGGCAGGTGGCCTTGATCACATTTTGACTTTTGTCATAACTTTAAAAGAAGGTCGCCACAGACTCTTCCGCCATACATCCTCGTGCACCTCTCCTTTACATTTGTTTCTTAAGGAGAAATATCTCATTCTCCGGTTTATTTCTTAGATCAGATTCTTGGAGGAAAAGATTCTGGTTGGTTCTACCATGATTTTAAGCCAGACTATTTCATGGATCAGGGACTTGCCAGGTTGCACAGTAGTAAAGAATCTGCCTGCTAATGCCAGAGAAGGCAATGGCAGCCCACTTCAGTACTCATGCCTGGAGAATACCAGGGACGGCAGAGCCTGGTAGGCTGCCGTCTATGGGGTCACACAGTGTTAGACACGACTGATGTGACTTAGCAGCAGCAGCAGCTTGCCAGTGCAAGAGACGCAAGAGACACAGGTTTGATCTCTGGGTCGGGATGTTCCGCTGAAGAAGAAAATAACAACCCACTCCAGAATTCTTGCCTGGAGAATCCGATGAACGGAGGAGCCTGGCAGGCCACTGTCCATGGGATCACAAAGAGTCAGACACAACTGAGCACGTGCACACACACACACACACACACATACACACACAGATTTAATAGATCACTGCTTATTCTGCGTGGTGACTGCTATTAGTTTTTAATAGCAGTAGTTTTCCCTGCTTCACATTGAGGGGTAGAGCCAGGGCAGGGTCACCTCATCTAAAGTGAGCTTGTCCCTTTCACAGGAATGCTTGACTGGGCAACTTCCCTTCAAAGGGACTGTGGGCAGGATGACTGAAAATCTATAAACAAGATATGATTAAAATAAGGAAAAAAATGACCAACTAAGCAGGAAAAGTGGGTAGGCGAATTGAGTGACTGAGTGGAGGTAATTTTTCTGCAGTGGAAGAGATCTCCAAGGTATAAGAAGCCCCAGCTGTGTGTTGTGTTTCTGCACATTAGGGAGAAGGGTTTGAGATGTGAATGCAAGTCTTGACCATATTCACTGCTGTGACTAACATGATATTATTGTGGTTGAAACTAACAGTAGAAAATGCTTTGAGTAGGAAAGCTGTAGTGGAGGAGAGATATCTTCTGCTCTACAAAAGGACAGGGTCCCCATGACTGTGCACATCTAAGGGTGTTTGCAAAGCTGCCCCCAAGTTTCTCCTGTCTAAACTATCAAGTTACTCTGTGTTGCCCAAATTAGGATAATTCCAGGTGACCAGGCTCACAAGTGTAGGTATTAAAGGATTTCAACTTTAATTTTAATGACATACTAAATTATATTATATCCAAAAATACCTTCTTCTGCACTGCACAATTCAAGGTGTTTGATAATGGTATTCGTCCATCTTTGAGTCTTCCAGAAAGTGATGCAAGTTGTATTTGATCATTTTTATTAATTCAGTAAACAAGTAAAAGAAGAAGGAAAGAAGTTCCTCAAGAGTATCCAAACGTGATGTCACAATGTAAATTCATTGAGTGAAAGTCGCTCAGTCGTGTCCACCTCTCTGCGACCCTGTAGACTATACAGTCCATGGAATTCTCCAGGCCACAATACTGGAGTGGGTAGCCTTTCCCTTCTCCAGGGGATCTTCCCAACCCAGGGATCGAACCCACGTCTCCCGCATTGCAGGCGGATTGTTTACCACCTGAGCTATTAAGTGGTGATTAATAGCATGGACCATAGCATCAAACTCCAGAGAACTGCATCCTGATTTACCACATTCTGGCTTTGCCGTATTATCCTGGTTACGAAACTTGAGGTGCTCACCTGTAAAATGGGGAAATAACATTCTTATGGAGGTGTTGTCAGAGCAAAATAGATCATGTGCATAATTCACTTAGCAAATTATAATACTGAGTGAAGGTGAATAACTAGTGTGTCGAGCCAGACAACATTAGGAGTCATTTGATTCAAAAGGGTGCATAGCAGAGCTAATACTGGGGTGAACCAAGTGAAACATCCAGGGTGCAAATTTTAAGGGCATACCAGAAACTCGGTATTCAAGATAAATATTTTCATGCAATATTTAAAAATCAATGCAGAAGACATCCTTGATAAATAACATACTAACATCATAATTATAAATATATAAAAACAGGCTACAACTCTGATTCCAGTACAACTTTATTTATAAAATCAGGCAGCCAGCCTGTGAGCCAGAGTTTGCTGATTTTTTTTAATGCATTCAGTTGGTTCAGTTGCTCAGTCATGTCCGACTCTTTGCGACCCCATGGACTGCAGCACGCCAGGCTTCCCTGTAAATCACCAACTCCCGGAGCTTACTCAAACTCATGTCCATAGAGTCGGTGATGCCATCCCACCATCTCATCCTCTGTCGTTCCCATCTCCTTCCACCTTCAGTCTTTCCCAGCATCAGGGTCTTTTCCAGTGAGTGAGTTCTTCACATCAGATGGCCAAAGTATTGGAGTTTCAGCTTCAGCATCAGTCCCTCCAAGGAATATTCAAGACTGACTTCCTTTAGGATGGACTGGCTGGATCTCCTTGCAGTCCAAGGGACTCTCAAGATAATAATTTATTGCATTGTAATAATATAATATAATTTAATGCATTAACTATTATTTTATGCATTAACATATTATTTATTTATCTTTATTACTTAGTTTCATGATACCTTCTTAAATTTTATACCTGATGGAAGTGCTTCACTTACTTTTCACAAATTTTACTTCACTAAAATTTGTTCAATTTTAACTGAGAAATTCAGATTAGAATTAAAATTCTAGATATTTATAAGACCTTTGGGACCATCTAAAGGACCATGTCCAACCATCTGTGTGGTTATAATGCTTTCTTAGCAGTGTCTTTTAAATGTCAAAGATAGTAACTTTGACTTGACTAGCCCATGACTGAAAACTCATTTGTGCATGTGTGAAATTGTTGACCTTTTCCAATAACACTAAACCATGGCCGCCTAGGACATTGTGTTACACAAGTAAGACTGCATCTCACCCAGAGATCTTGACTCACTGACACGTTAGAGGTTGCATTTGCTTTCCCATTTGGGTTCATTTCTTTTGCACTTTATGTTTTTCCTGACTTTCTTTCATGGTTTTCTGAGGGAAAATTTTGACCATCTTGAAAACAAGAAATAACTCAGGAAATTGTTTTCTTTATTGCTTTTAAATATTGATGGGATTTTGGCAAAGGGAATATAATTAATCTCACAGCAGTTGTCAGCTCCTTTTTATAACAACCCTTTCATCCCTTTATGTAACATGCCACTGCCTTTCCTTGTTGCTCAGGGTTAACTGGCAGGGAGCCATTTGGCTCACTCAGCTGTACCTTGGCAGAGCGTGCCATGAATCAGATGTCCTTTCCTCCTAGAAGGCAGAATATGTCTCTTACTCAGGTTCACCTCACATTTTAATTTGCAAATGGGTGTGTGGTTTCTGTGTCATTCCATTGCCAGCAGTTGATAGACAGCTTTCAGATGTGTAATTACTTTAGCTTTTGGGGTCTCCCCAAGAGGAGAGTGAAAAAGTTGGCTTAAAACTCAACATTCAGAAAACTAAGATCATGACATCCAGTCCCATCACGTCATGGCAAATAGATGGGGAAATAGTGGAAACAGTGACAGACTTTATTTTCTTGGACACCAAAATCACTGCAGATGGTGAAATTAAATGACACTTGCTCCTTGTAGAAAAGTATGACCAACCTAGACAGGATATTAAAAAGCAGAGACATTACTTTGCCAACAAAGGTCTGTCTTGTCAAAGCTATGGTTCTTTCTGTAGTCACGTATGGATATGAGAGTTGGACTATAAAGAAAGCTGAGTGCTAAAGAAGTGATGCTTCTGAACTGTGGTATTGGAAAAGACTCTTGAGAGTCCGTTAGACTGCAAGGAGATCCAACCAGTCAATCCTAATGGAAATCAGTCTTGAATATTCATTGGAAGGACTGATGTTGAAGCTGAAACTACAATACTTTGGCCACCTGATGCAAAGAGCTGACTCATTTGAAAAGACCCTTATGCTGGGAAAGATTGAAGGTGGGAGGAGATGGGGACGACAGCGGATGAGATGGTTGGATAGCTCCACTGACTCAACGGACATAAGTTTGAGTAAGCTCTGAGAGTTGGTGATGGGCAGGGAAGTCTGGTGTGCTGTAGTCCATAGGGTCACAGAGTCGGACATGACTGAGTGGCTGAACTGCACATCCTGAACCATTGTCTCTCTAGTCTATTTTGTCCATCTTTAAGGTAACATATTAACCCAGGAATCACAAAAGGAGAATACCCTCCCACCACCACCACCAATAAGGCATCAAAAAGTACTATAGCAAGTTCATAGGCAAATAGTGGGGTAAAGAATAGCCATGGCAAAATGTCTGGCTTTGAGTTGAATGATTGATTGTCCCTGATTGGGCAAGTGTGACTGGGGCCATGGGGTGCTCAGATATTTGTCCAAACATTATTCTGGGTATTTCTGTGAGGGTGCTTTTGGATGAGATTAACATTTGGATCAGTAGAGTAAAGCAGATTGTATCTCCCTAATGTGGGTGGGTCTCATCCAGTCAGTTGAAACCCTGGCTTGAAGACAAGAGCTGACTCTACCATGAGGAAGAGGAAATTGCTCCTGCCTGATTACCTTGAACTGAGAAATTGATCTTTTCCTGCCTTTTGACTCTACCTGAAACATTGGCTGTTCTTGAGATTTGAGACTGTGACCTCCGGTCTACAACTTCCACCATGTGCTCTCCTGGTTGGTTAGCCTTTGGACTCAAACTGGAACTGCACCGAAACAGAATCCTTTTCCTTCTATATAAGGAAAAAAAAATATACTAGATTATCATTACGTTTTCCCAAGCAGGTAAGGCATGCTAGTAAATGCTGCTGCTGCTGCTGCTAAGTCGCTTCAGTTGTAGGCGACTCTGTGCAACCCCATAGATGGCAGCCCACCAGGCTCCCCTGTCCCTGGGATTTTCCAGGCAAGAACACTGGAGTGGGTTGCCATTTCCTTCTCCAATGCACAAAAGGGAAAAGTGAAAGTGAAGTCACTCAGTTGTGTCTGACTCCTAGCAGCGCCATGGACTGCAGCCTACCAGGCTCCTCCGTCCATGGGATTTTCCAGGCAAGAGTGCTGGAGTGGGTTGCCATTGCCTTCTCCAATGCTAGTTAATAAATTCAATTAAATCAGTTAAGAAATGAATTAGTCAATAGTTTACAGCTCCCCTGGTGGTTCAGATGGTAAAGAATCTGCCTGCAGTACAGGAGACCAAGCATTGATCCCTGAGTTGGAAAGATCTCCTCGAGAAGAGAATAGCTGCCTACTCCAGTATGCTTGCCTGGAGAATTCCACGGACAGAGGAGCCTGGCGGGCTACAGTCCATGGGGTCACAAAGAGTTAAACACCAGTGAGCAACTAACACTTTCACTTTTGTTAATAATTATTAATAACATTAATAAATGGAGAAGGAAATGGCAATGCACTCAGGCTACAGTCTACGGGGTTGCAAAGAGTCAGACACAACTGAATGACTTCACTTCAGTTAATAAATTAGTTGGTAGATTCTGTTAAATCAGTCAATATCTGTCTTAGTTGATTATATCTAAGAACCAGATCTAGTTGATTTATTCATACCCTTAATATTTCTTGAGCATCTTGTATACATCAGATACTCTTCACCATGAGCTAGATAGAACAGTGAGCATAACAGACAAGATTCTTTCTCTCATGAAAACTATATTCTTGTGGGATGAATGAATAGCTGAATGAATGAATGGACAGCAAACAATGAAATATATAAAAATATAAGCAAGTAATATGGTATTGTTTATTATTTATATTTATAATTATATAATATTATGCATATAATTTATAATATATTTATTATTATTTATAATTATTATTGATTATGCCAAAGCCTTTGACTGTGTGGATCACAATAAACTGTGGAAAATTCTGAAAGAGATGGGAATACCAGACCACCTAACCTGCCTCTTGAGAAACCTGTATGGAGGTCAGGAAGCAACAGTTAGAACTGGACATGGAACAATACACTTGTTCCAAATAGGAAAAGGAGTACGTCAAGGCTGTATACTGTCACCCTTATTTGGCTAGTATGCAGAGTACATCATGAAAAACGCGGGGCTGGATGAAGCACAAGCTGAAATCAAGATTGCCAGGAGAAATATCAATAACCTCAGATATGCAGATGACACCACCTTTATGGTAGAAAGTGAAGAAGAACTAAAGCCCCTTGATGAAAGTGAAAGAGGAGAGTGAAAAAGTTGGCTTAAAGCTCAACATCCAGAAAACTAAGATCATGGCATCTGGTCCAGTCACTTCATGGGAAATCGATGGGGAAACAGTGGAAACAGTGGCAGGGTTTATTTTGGGGGGCTCCAAAATCACTGCAGATGGTGACTGCAGCCATAAAATTAAAAGACACTTACTCCTTGGAAGGAAAGTTTTAGCCAACCTAGACAGCATATTAAAAAGCAGAGATATTACTTTGCCAACAAAGGTCCATCTAGTCAAGGGTATGGTTTTTCCAGTAGTCATGTATGGATATGAGAGTTGGACTATAAAGAAAGCTGAGTGCTGAAGAATTGATGCTTTTGAACTGTGATGCTGGAGAAGACTCTTGAGAGTCCCTTGGACTACATGGAGATCAAACCAGTCCATCCTAAAGGAGGTCAGTCCTGGGTATTCATTGGAAAGACTGATGTTGAAGCTGAAACTCCAACACTCTGGCCACCTGATGCAAAGAGCTGACTCATTTGAAAAGATACTGCTGCGGGGAAAGATTGAGGGTGATAGGAGATGGGGATGACAGAGACTGAGTGGTTGGATGGCATCACCGACTCGATGGACATGAGTTTAGGTGAACTCCAGGAGTTGGTGATGGACAGGGAAGCCTGGCGAGCTGCGATTCATGGGGTTGCAAAGAGTCGGACACAACTGAGCAACTGAACTAAATTGAAATGAATATAAGGAAAGAAATAAAAGCAAAAAAAAATCATCTCAATATAATTTCGATGGAGAAAATAAAATAAAATGAATGATAGAGTGACAGGAGGACCACCACGTAGGTGGTTGGGGACGAGCTCTCTTCAGAAATAAGCTTTATTTTGAGACCTAATTGGCAAGGAGCCAGACCCCCAGATAATGGAGAGAGGAGAGTCTTCAGTCAGGGTAATGGTTATTTCAAAGGTAAAACAGAATCAGTCAATATGGGTTCAGACTTGAAGGGATTTTGTAACTCATCAGATCGAAAATCCCAGCTGTATAGTTAAAGATACTGAAGTGCAAATATTTTTCAAGCCTTTCATGAAGACTCCTGAATGATTCAGGTAACTGATCATTACTCTGGTGAAAATACAGCGCCAAGTATAAGGTGGATTTCAGTGAATGCATTTCAGTTTAACTTTAAATTCTGAAGACAAGATTTTTTTCTCCCGTCTGGTTCTTCTTAATTTTTTCAATTTACATTTTCCCAGACCAGTTCTCCTTTTTGTATATGGCTCCTATTCTACTTTCTCAATAGCATGTAATATATAGAAGGACTGACGGAGGTGGGGAGGAGGGATTCGTTAGGTGTTTGGGATTAACATATTCAGCTCAGTTCAGTCACTCAGTCGTGTCCGACTCTTTGCGACCCCATGAACCGCAGCACGCCAGGCCTCCCTGTCCATCACCAACTCCCGGACTCCACCCAAACCCATGTCCACTGAGTTGGTGATGCCATCCAACCATCTCATCCTCTCTCATCCCCTTCTCCTGCCTTCAATCTTTCCCAACATTAGAGTCTTTTCAGATGAGTCAGCTCTTCACAACAGGTGGCCAAAATATTGGAGTTTCAGCTTCAACATCAGTCTTACCAGTGAACACCCAGGACTGATACACACCACTATATATAAACTAGGTAAACCACAAGAACCTACTTATAGCACAGAGAACCATAGTCAGTATCTTGTAATAACCTATAATGGACAAGAATATAATATATTCAGATATATATGCATATGTCTTAATATATGTGTGTTTATATACATGCATATATGTATACATATATAGATATACACACACATACACACACATATATATCACTGTGCTGTACACTTGAAACTAACACAACATTGTAAATTAACTACAATTATTATTATTTTTTTAAAGGAACAGGTGAATATGTATCCACCATTCTCTCCTCATGCCTTTCCTCATGTGAGGGTGGGCGTGGGCATATGTTTCAGTGTAGTTCAAGTGTTAGAATCACCAAGGAAGAACCAATATGGCTCACAGAACAATGATAATTTGCGAAAGTTTGGGACAGGCCACTACAGTTTTTCTCATATTAAAAAATAGTCATGGGTAAATACCTGTAAAGCAATGCTATCAAATCCAAATATCTAAATATAATCTATGCAAGCCATGTATGTCACTTGGAATTTTCTTGTCACCACATTAAAAAGTAAAAAAATTAAAGAAGTAAAAATAAATGAAAAATAGGTGAAATAAATTTTGGCAATGTGTTTTATTTCACTAAATATATCTAAAATGTTGTTAGTATAAAAACTATTAGTGAGCTGTTTTACATTCTTTTTATGCTGAGTATTCAAAGTCAGTGTCTATTTTGTACTTAGAGCATGATGCACTCTTGACATGTACCAAGTATGGAACAGCCGCTTTTGACCAGTGGCCACCATTTGGAAAGGGCAACCTTAGAGAAAGTTTGACTTTAGTTATCATGGGCTTGCAGACAAAGAAACGGAGTAAATCACTTTACATGAGTCCTTCTGATTCTATAGATATACATCTTTATAGTTTATTTCTTCCTTTTCCATCTTCCCTGGCCCTTTTGTTAGTCCTATTTCATCACCACTTCCTCACTCCAGGGTTCCTTTTTATCTCCTCCCCAAAATGGATTGTTTAGCATTTTAAAGATTCCTTTTTCAAAAGCATTCTTTTTTTTTTTTTAAGCAACTCTCTTTCTTGGTGATTTAATTTTTAACTTATCCTTCGTTTAAAGAAGGCAGTATTGAAAAGCACAGTGAACCCTTCTGAGTCAGTCGACTTGGAATGCTGAGCACAGAGCTTTATTAATCTTTTTTTTTTCAGTAGTGTTAGGGAAAAGAAATCACAAAGTACTTACTGACTTCTAATAACAGTTACAAGTGAACACTGATGCTGAGAAGTCTTCTAAAAGGTTAAAAAAATAGAAATAAGTCTTATTTAAGCTTTGGGAAATTATAATGTCCTGTAAATTTGTCTTCGTTAGAAGGCATTTGGAAAATGTTTATTTTTGTGCCGTTCATCCATCATTCTAGACAGTGGTGCCAAATTTCTGGCACTTTACTGAAGGTTTGGTCTTCAAAAAGATGACAGTAGAATTCTAGGAGATATTTTCTTTTAGAGAAAACCCTTTACCGCTTTTAGAGGAGTGACTTCTATTTGGAAGAGGTCTTTACATTTGCATTTTCAAACAATTCCCTGCAAACACTCTAGTCAAGTAAATGCAGAGATAGCTACAACTAAAATCCACCTACAAAAGGTTCTCCTCACCATGAATTTAGTTTCTTCTCTTATACACACAGGCTGTTTGAGATATGTAAACGATGCGGGCTTAAGAACTGGATAAAAACCATCTCGGAAATTGGATCCCTAGACATGTACGTCTGGCACGTATACTCAGGAAATGAAGCCTTTGGAAACCTTTTCCTAGAATCTAAATATTTGGCTGTTGTAGACAGCAGTTTCCTGCACTTGTGGCTCATCCTGCTTTTCTGCTCGTGTGTTTTGACATTAGGTGACTTTGTTCCCATAAAAGGTATCCAGAAAGATGAGGAGGCTCCCACTGAGTTCTTGCGCACAGAGAATGGATTTGGAAGCCACTTGAGTTTCATCTCCTAGAGTGCCTGCACGAGATTTAGGAAGATGGCAAATTCCACAGGGAGCTCTGAAAAGGAAGCTGCACAGTGGACCTGGAAAGACCTATTCGTTTTCTCATCTGGCAACAGGGCTGTTGTGAAGACAGGGCGGCAAGCGGTGTTTTGCCGTGTACCCTGCTGTTTCTCTGTTGAAGGCTTATGGAGTGCCTTGGGGATCAGAATTCCACTTTGTCCTCTCTCTGCAGTGATCCTAGCTCTTGGCTTCTCCAGGAAGGCATTCTCGAATTGTCTTAATGATCTTAACTACCCTGGTGGCGAGGCACTGCAACTCACAGCAGCTCAGGACGCCTGCCTGCTCTGCTGAAATCAACCAATGAAATCGATTTGTTGTCGACAGCTGTTCCTCTCCACGCTCATTCAAGAGCTTATTCATCATTCCCCTCCTCTTTCCTGAGGATGTAAACTCTACCCAGAGACAGGAAAAATGTGTAGGTCCACCAGCATTTCTGACTTTTCTTCTTTATGGCATACCATCTTCCTCATTGCCATACTAACTCGTTTTACCAGCAGATGGTACCCAGGCAGGATGGTGCCAGAGCAAAATTGATGAACCTTAACCCACTGGAGATGATATTAGTTGGAAGCCTGTTTCTAACTGAACCCACTTAGGAAAAACCAGTTTAGTTTTCCTTTGGACCTAAAATTCTCTAGATGGAGAAAGAAAGTATATTAAAAGGAACCTATTGCATTAACTACTAAGCTTCTTGGCAAAAATTAAGCCCTATGCTATGCTAGCTTTTTTTAAAACCTGGGACCCTTCCATTTTTATGTATTTCCATGGCAGCAGTTCATTTCACCATGAGCAACAGTAGATTCAGACTCTGCCAATACTTATCGAATAAAATGTGCAAAGAAATAAATGTTATGATATGTTCAGACGGGTTATTTCACTTAACCCTTCTGGTAGTAAAGCAGGTCTAAAATCGGCATTAAGGAAACAAAGAAATTAGGCTTTGGATTTTAAAAACGATTTAAACATTTTATTACATATTCATTTTAATTGCTATTTTTATTTTTAAGCTTTCTTGGTAAGTAGAATGCACACAGCTTTTCTTACTGATGTTCAGATCTGAGAAGTACAGTGTGGTCATTTTCCAAGTTAATTTTGAATGCTGAATAACTGGATGTTGATAGTTTAAACATGCTTTTAAAGAGCACTGATAAGGAAGGGCCTCTATGTGTGTTTAAATAAATAAGGACATAAGACTTAAGGGAACAAAATACCAAATGTCAAAGCCATTCCTCTGTCCACTGCCTTTGGGATATGTTGGCCTGTGTGTGTGTGCACATGTGTGTGTCTGTGTGGTGAGAATAATTGGAGGAGGGAAGGTATGGAGAAGAGAAAGTTTCCTCTAACACCCTTGCATCATTCCTGTCTTCTGATATTGATATTTTCTACTTTAGATAACAGTTAGCAGTTATTTCTCAATGGGCTCCAGGCTGTAACTTGGATTGCTTTTCGATCATCCTTATCTTGTGACTGGGAGCAGTTACTTATATTTTTCCATCAACAAGAGTAGGACAAAGTCCTTCACCCATACGCTGCTATTGAATATTTTATGACTGGGCTTTATGGCATTGGGGTAGTACAAAGAAACTGATCAGGGGATTATTGTTTTCCTAAATGAAGGACACTGAATTTAAAACCAATTAATGCATTGTTTATGGAAAAAACATTTCTTCTATGGCAAAAATAGCATCGTTATTAAAGAAGAAAACAAAACATACATATACATATATATACATGTGTGTACTCAGTCACTCAGTTGTGTCTGACTCTTTGTGGCCCCATGGACTGCAGCCTTCCAGACTCTGTTCATGAAATAATTCAGGTAAGAATACTGGAGTGAATTGCCATTCTCTACTCCAAAGATCTTCCCTAGCCTGGGATCAAACCCATGTCTCTTGTGCCTCCTGCATTGGCAGGTGGATTCTTTACCGCTAGCGCCACATGGCAACATGAAGTATAATGTCTAGTTTTGACATGGAATTATATTACTCCATATTTATGCAAACAAAAAAGAGTACATTATCCTCTGGTCCTAGAAGTTATGAATGATGTGTAATTAAATTGACATTCTTTTTATCTTTCATCTCACTATATGAAATATTCTCATACAAGAGTTCTACCAGATTAAACTTACTATAAAACATTTATTATCCAAGGGGCCAAGCTGATTAAATAGAGAGAAAATGAGAGAATAAGAATGAGAGAGAAAAAAAAAATCTTCAGAAAAATATGTCAGTAGGTCCCCAGGAAAAAACAAAGGAAGATAAAAGCACAGGCCTGAATACTATATATTAATATTTGAAGCTACATTGTTCTGGAAACCAGCGATCTAAAATGATCCGAAGAGTTAGCGAACATGTTCACTTTATGGGGAAATGGAATGCAGTGGCTGGAAGAAAACTTGCCGTCTAGTTTCTTTCCTGAGAAATGACTCTGTTGAGTATGTCCACACCCCCAAGGGCTGACCTAGATAAGCATGTAGACCGTCCTGTGTCAGCGAACAGGTGAGCAGGATCCTTTGTTTGGTGCAGGTGGAAGGAAGGGCAGGAGAAAAGGCTGAGAGAGCAGAAAGACAGGCAGCAGCAAGGGCAGGTACGGCCCAGCTGTTACCGAGCAGGTGGCTTACTCAGTGAGGCAAGTTTGAATCCAGATTTTACAGAGGTTAAAAACTTGCAACAGAATGTTTTTGGAACTTAGTTATGATTCAGATCACAGCAAATTAGATGATCGGCTGATGGGTGTGCAGTGTTAAGACTGTTTCAAAGCCAGAGTGAGAAACCTATTATTTGCCATTCCATACTAAATGATGCTGTTTTGGTGAGGGGTAGGGGGTTGGGGGGAGGGAGCAGGTAGAGGGTCTTGAAAGGTCTTTGGCTGGTACTTTGCTTTATTTGTTTGATTGGATTCTTTCTTTCTCTCTTTCTATTTAAAATCTTTGCGTTCCCCTAATAGACATAAATACTAGGAGAAAGAGTAACAGCTTAAGCCTTGGTAGGAAACACTTTCTCCTAGAAGTGCTTTCACTCTCTCTCTCTCTTTTTTTAATTTAATTCTTCTAAAGTTATGTAATTCACATTGTTGAATGAGTGAATGCTCATTATAGACAAGTTGAGAAATAGGAATAATGAAGTATGCTCGATGCTCTACAGACTAAAGACACTTGGTGTCATCTTTGGTGTATTTCCTTCATTAGCTTCTCTCTGCTGAGTTTTGGTTTCTTTTGTTAGTTTGATAACCAGAACACCCAAAACCTTCCAGGAAGGAACTTTCAGCAGAGGCGTGCAATGAGAGACACGCAGACTGGTTGATGAATCTTAGCGATGGCACATAGTAGCTGTGTGACTGTGACAAAGCTATTTGACCTTTCTGATTCCTGATTTGAGAAAGGGCATACTCATTTTTCAGCGCTTATGAAGACTCCAGCTAAAGTGAGCAAATGCTCGTTGCAGAGCCTGTATAACGAGTTGTCCCGTCGCTGTTAGCTCTTGCCTCTGCATTTTAGTTATCTTTCTGTTTTCTTCGCCAACAAACAATAGGAACATTGTAAATGTTGAACAAAAGTGGTGATAGTACCAACAGTGGGCAGATCAGAGGATCAAAAAAAGGCGCTCAAAGGAGGTAAAAATAACTGTCACTGGATGCATGATCTTGACCAGGTGATCTTTGTTTCTCATAATGTGGAAGAAATAGCACAGTTAATATTTCAGGCTTAACTCTTCTGTCATCTGAGACATAAGTTATTATTTCAAGGAGGTGTGTGACGAGCTATGAAAATAAAAAGTTCAGAATTGGACTTATTTGGGGGAATGTTGAAGTGAATAGTGTATCTTTGTCTAAATCTGTTTAACTGCTTGTGGTAATCGTATGCCAAATGCATAAACTGTGTGATTACAAAAATCAGCTCTATGCTCCTCTAATGTCTGTTAACATTTTTATTAATATCAAAATGTGTACCTTTTAGAGATTTACTAGAAAGTATATCAAACTGGATGATTTTATTTTTGACATTTACAACATCCTTTCAGGATTACTTAAAGACAATATTATGGTTCCACATTCCCATACATAACTCTTTCTAATAATTTTTATTTGGTTTTTAAATATCTACAATTTTATCTCTGCTCAGGCAGAGAAACCTTAAATTTAAAAGCAGTCTACTTATTTGAATAATATAAAGATTTTATTTACATTCTGAATAATACCAATTAATAGTTACTAACATTCTTTGAGTTTCCCCTAAATGGTAGACATTACTTTAATCACAGGCATAACTTAGTCACCTTATGAAATAAGTTTTGCCAGTATTCTCATTTATAGACGAGGCACAGAGAGGTTAGTTGACTTGCCCAAAGTCACATAGCCAATGTAGTGAAAGTGGCTCAGTCGTGTCCGACTCTTTGCAACCCCATGTGCTATACAGTTGGTGGAATTCTCCAGGCCAGAACACTACAGTGGGTAGCCTTTCCCTTCTCCAGGGGATCTTCCCAGCCCAGGGATTTAACCCAGGTCTCCCACACTGCAGGCAGAATCTTTATCAGCTGAGCTACCAGGGACGCCCCTAGTCAACATAAATCATATATTATTTCTATGATAAATAGTCTAGGTAGTCTGACCTTACAGACTATGACCTTGTGACTATGCTGTCTCTGTCATAGCATCCGTTTATTGAATAAGCAGGGTGTGCCAGGTCAGTGTTTAGAGCCTCACATGTATGATCACATATTGTTTATAACTTCACATGTATGATCACGTATATGTAATGCATTCATGTATACATATGATAGTGCTAACATACATCCCTTGAGATGGGAGAACTCTCTACTGATTAGGACTTACACATTTTTTATAAGGTTTCCCAGGCCAATAGGAGGACATTGTTAATCTCAATTCACCTAAGAACAACTTCTCTTGAGACATTTGAATAGGCTGTAGGAAATGACATCAGAGGACATGAGTGACATCAACCAAAGATGCATAAGATATCTTTCCCAACACAAACTACCAGATCTAAACTATCCCTAGAGAAATCCCCCCTCCCTTGTTTCTTAGTCCCAATTCTATTGTTTCAGGACTCCATGGTCCAGACTCCATACTCACTGCAATATTGTAGCTGTAGCAATTCTTTGCATTTGGAGGAAATTGGATTATTGGTGGCCTGAACTGATGAGCTAGTGCTTCCAGTGTGTGTGTGTGGACACATGAACATACAGATTTTGTTGTCCTCAGAGTTTATTAAAATCATTATCAAAAATATTGTAAAATGAAATCAGGAAATGGTTGCATTCGGTGAGCAAAACCTTAAATTTTAATAAAAAGCTCTTCCGAGTAAAAAGCTCTTGTGAAAGTGAAAGAGGAGAGTGAAAAAGTTTGCTTAAAGCTCAACATTCAGAAAACAAAGATCATGGCATCTGGTCCCATCACTTTATGCCAAATAGATGGAGATATTGTGGAAGCAGTCACAGACTTTATTTTTGGGGCCCCAAAACCACTGCAGATGGTGACTGCAACCATGAAATTAAAAGACACTTGCTCCTTAGAAGAAAAGTTATGACCAATCTAGACAGCATATTAAAAAGCAAAGACATTACTTTGCCAACAAAGGTCCGTCTAGTCAAGGCTATCATTTTTCCAGTAGTCATGTATGGATGTGAGAGTTGGACTCTAAAGAAAGCTGAGAGCCAAAGAATTGATGCTTTTGAACTGTGGTGTTAGAGAAGACTCTTGAGAGTCCCTTGGACTGCAAGGTGATCCAACCAGTCCATCCTAAAGGAGATCAGTCCTGAATGTTCATTGGAAGGACTGATGTTGAAGCTGAAACTCCAGTACTTTGGCCACCTGATGCGAAGAGCTGACTCATTTGAAAAGACCCTGATGCTGGGGAAGATTGAAGGCGAGAAGAGAAGGGGACGACAGAGGATGAGATGGTTAGATGGCATTACCGACTCGATGGACATGAGTTTGAGTAAATTTTGGGAGTGGGTGATGGACAGGGAGGCCTGGCGTGTGGCAGTCCATGGGGTCGCAAAGAGTTGTCCATGACTGAGCGACTGAACTGAACTGAACTGAACTGAACTTGCAAGTTAGCTTCCCATGTTGTGAATTGAATGGTGAAGAATAAAACAGTTTTAGTGGAAAATTGGCTTTCTAGTCAAATAATTCAGTTTATACCAAAGTCCCTTGAAATAAACTGCTTGAAGCTTTAGCACAGGAAAAATTAGGATGAAAACTTAGGATCATTTAAAGCAACCACCCCTGCCCATTTTTGGTAATAGCAGGATTTTGTCACTTCCTTTAGAGTGGAATATTGTACCTAACAGCTATGTATTTTGAAGTACTTTCCAAGTAGAACTGAAACTTCTGGATCTAGATCAGAAACAATTAGCTTTCTCTCAAAAACATCCTTTTATAAAAGGTCCAAAATGGTGCCTTGGTTTGCAGTTATAGAGATCTAGGCTTTAACCCTGCCTCAACCAGTTTTGAACCATGTCATTGACTATAGTACCTAATCTTGTTCTACATAAGATGAGGATAACATATTTATGTTATAGGATTATTAAAAGGAAACAAGATAATGCATATAAAAGGCTTTGAGCAGTACCAAGCAGATACAGGCTCCAAAGAATCTGTGATGGTGTAAGAAGATATGGGTGACAGGTAGTTCTTCCTGGGCTAAAAGGGTCGCATCAATTTGCTGACCTTCTGGCCTTGACCTCGAAGCCTCTGTCCTTACCAATTCTTTGACCATGGCTTTGAAGAAGGTCAGGACACCTGCACATTCAAAAATGGCTTTGAAAAAGGATCTGATTCTCAGAATTCAGTCATCCTATGAAGAATACTTCATAAAGAAATGTTAGACATAGGTTCAGCAAGTTCTAAAAATATAGATCTATTTTTTTAAATTTCAAAAAATAATGCCACTTAAAAGAGATTAATTTGACCCCAGTTTGCTCATTGAGAATCACCCCTGCATTGCTGCCCAGACCTCAGCCATTCACCACCAGCTTTCAAACAGCATACCAACATCTACTCACTGCTTTTTGCTGATGTATTTTACTTTTAACCCTAATTTGTTTGAATGAATTTATTTCTATCACAAACAGAAATCCAGTATCAATTGCCATAATGTAAGTTTAAAACAAAACCAATAATTACTGAAAAAAGCATATTCATGTCCCACCTAAAATCATCTCACATATTCCCACGTGATGTTTATTCATATTTGGGGAAAAAGCTCAACCACAGTGTCTCAACCTCACTACTTTCAGGGATGTAGAGCTGATTACAAAAGTTCCCCTGAATCTGGTAATCCTGCCATCTTTCCACTGGAAGGGACTTTAAGATTGTTTTGTCATTTAGCCTCTTTGTTTTACAGGTAAAGAATGTCAAACACAGAGGGTTTAATAACGTAATGAGGGACACACAACTTCTTAGAGGCAATGTATAATATTCTATGGAGAAGGTGCACAAGAAAATTACTTGCCAGTTCTGTTAAGTGTAAGATCCACCACCGCTATCATTAAGGCCATAAAATAACAAAGCAAGCCAGAGAATTGTAGGGGGTTAGTCACGTGAAGAACCATGAAACACACAGAGCTGAGTCTTCTGTACTTCATTATCAAATATGAGTTACTGATACAGACAGACCTCACATCTCAGTGAGTCCTCATGTCCCCCAGTGCCATTTCTGCTGTCTGATCCTCTCACAGTGACACCTCTCTTATTTGATCAAATTATATTTTTATTTAGTAGCTGTGTGACGGCCATGATAAACAGAGATGCTGCAGTGCGCATGGCCTAAGATATAATAACTATTAAGTATCTCTTAGTTCAATGAGACTTGGAAATATTAGCCCATTCACTTTTCTATCTCCCTTCCAAAGAAATCCTCGCATATTTCTTGGCTTGGGAGCCTTGCAAAGCCTGATGAGAAACCCATGTTTTAGATTAACCTCCCTGCCCCCAAAGAAAGCAGTTTAGTTTCACCTCTCTGTCTTTCTTGCCCTCTGCAGGTCCTGTGAGTAGCTGGTTGTGGTGGTGACTTTTCTGTTTTTTCTTTATGCTGCCTTCTGGCAACTGTAAGTGAGACAGAGGAACAGGAGGAAGCACAGTTAATTCATTCGTGATTTATCCACCTGCCTTTGAATAATTTAGTCTTCTCCAGCAAGAATTTGATAGTGCCTCCAATTTTTCACTGAGGCTCAAGAGTCTCACTTTGTGTAGAAAGATAGGACTAAAGTGTTATTTTCTCAGGTGTGTCCAACTCTTCATGACCCCATGAACTGTAGCCCACTAGGCTTCTCTGTCCATGGGATTCTCCAGGCAAGAATAATGGAGCGTGTTGCCATGCCCTCCTCCAGGGGCTAAGGAGTTGTGCATAAGCCCAAACCCACACAGGCAACGTCTTCTCTTGTCTTGCTCAGCTCTAGGCTAAATTATATGATGCCATCATTTATGTAGATCAAAATGGCTAAATAGCAGCAATTTTACATAATGTAACAGCTAGAAAGAGAACATTCATCATGGCTCTGCAGTTAAGATATCTCAACCTGAGCTAAAAAGTGGACGTTGGTTGCTTGTAGCCTAAAGGTATAACTTCAAACACTATGCCTAGTTCTTGGAAGCCTCATCATCTGATAAATATTGTTATAAAACGAGATTAGAAAAGATGAATTCTAAGGCAGGCAATCAAGTCTCTAGGCTGGACTGATACAGGAAATGAATGACAAAATAGCCAATCATTGTTGGTGTAGGATGAATGGGATTGCTGAAAGCAGCCAAAACTACCTTAACACCAGGATATGCAACTTTCAGAAATGTTACCAAGCTACAGCTTCATAGAAAACTAGAGTGGAGGGCTTTTGAACATGACAGACATATTCACTAACGCACTGACTATTTTAGGGAATAACAATGGTTCATTTGGGGGGCTGAAAAGCCGAAGCCCAGCTTCAAGATAAGCTAACACCAGAGTAACAATCCCAGGGAAAAATTTCATGTGTACTTAATGGGAAAGTACCTTTTTGGGTCACAGAAACATTATACACAGAACAGGAACTCCTTTTGATTGTTTTGGGGGAGAAACATTTTTTAAGTACTGAAATATGTCTTTTCAGTATTCAAATATATATAATACAAGCATTTCTTCTAAAGAAGAAGTATTTTTTATTCTATCAGGAAACCACAGCAACTTAGTCATACAAATTCTATTTTTTCACATCCTTTTGCAATTTGACCCAGTTGGAAAAGTAGAATGTTGTGATTTTTATCACAGTGTTCTCACATTTCTGTCCTTTAAACTCATTCACATAATTTGATTCTTCAAGTTTTCTGAGAAGTAATGTCCTTCAGTATATGTTGAAATAGTCACAGGTACATAACACAGGTATGTTATACAGGTGACAGTCACTGATCCTAAGGAAGCGAAAGGAGAGAGGAAGGGAAAGCAGTAAACCCTGAGGAATCTTATGTAAAAGAATAGAAGCACCAACCAGTGAAACAAAACAAGATTTTAGTGGTAACCATGGCAACCTGCAGGGGTAAGGAAGAATATGGAGCTTTCTGGTCATTATTATTATTGTATTTCAACATTTATTGACTGACTTCCTTGCATAGGATTGGGGTAATCAATTTTTTCTCATGAGGAGCAGATAAATGGAGATCAGTTTTTCCTAAAGAAAAAATGGCATATTCTAAGGGCTTTTAATGAAGTTGAGAATGTCAGATAACAGAGGAATGCTAAGTTCTTTCTTTTGTGCAGCGAATAAGATTTTTAAACTTAGTGACATTTATACCAGAGGCATCTGATAGGTAAAAAGATACATGATAAATTCTGTGATGTGGGAAAAAAAGACGCCGAAGGTTAGAGTCAAGATTCATTGGGTGCTTATTCAGAGAGTGAACCAATAATACCTTTTCTGAGGCCACCCATAGTCTTAGGGAGTCCCTGGGACTCTGGTTCTGCCACTTTCTGCTCTACTGATAGTGACTCCTAACCTCTCTGGATCTGAGTTTTCCTCATCTGTAAAGTCACACAATTTGTGTATTGAATTAAATGTCCTTTGAGTATACTAATGAATCATGAGCTTCTATTATTCAATTTGTGAATTCCTGTTGACAGTTTGTGTACTGTGTGCTGGCACTTTTCAATGGAGGAAATGAAAAGGCTAGTTCAATTCACCTACCTACCAGGGCTCTGAGGACTTGAGAAGTTCTCATGAAGGAAAGGGGGCTTCACAGGTAGTGTGTTGGTAAAGGATCTGCTTGCCAATGCAGGAGGCGCAAGAGATACAGATTCAATCCCAGGGTTGGGAAGATTCCCTGGTGTAGGAAATGGCGACCTGCTTCAGTATTCTTGGCTGGAAAATTCCAGACAGAGGAGTCCGCCGGGCCCCAGTTCATGGGTCGCAAAGAGTTGGACAGGACTGAGTTTGCATGCACACACGTGAAGGAGAGTTAGGAATTGGACGACTGAGCATACGGCTTTATTTGCCCCAACAGCCAGGGCTGTGTCTAATGCCCTGGTGGGATGACTAAGAGCACTTAGTTTCACATGCAAAAATGTTCTGGTTCACATCAGAGATCATTTGGTCTCTGTCATTAGAAAAGGGTTGCAGTGTGAGGCCCCTCTATGGAAGGGAGGTACCGTGGGATACCACAGCTGGGCTGAATCCTGGGCATTCTGCTCCATGGGTAGCACAGAAGGGGAGAAAGGCTGTGCCGGTGTTGATATCCACATGCTTTGATGAACCAGGGAAGCCCAAGTCAACTCCAGCTTCAGTAACCCCGACAGCATAAGCTGCAGTATTGCTCCCTGTGTCTAGTCCCTTGTTCCTGTCTTTTTTTCATCTCTAATATGGTCAATTTCCAAGCATCTTCCTGAGATTTGGCTGCTGAAATTCCCCTGCCTTTCAAGGTTTTTTTTTTTTTTTTTTTTTAATCCATTGTAACCTGGCCTCTCAGAGGACCACATATGTGCCTACTGCTGCCACCTCGTGGCCATATCATAATGTCATGGTTGCCTTTATCTTTGATCCCAACTCTGGGCTAGGCTAGAATTTACTTCCAGGAATTATTCAGGCACTGCTTCTGATTTGATGGAAAATGATTGGAAAATAAAGATGTTTTACAAAGTACACAAATACTTAATCTCTACTGAATCATTTTTTTTCTTGAAGAAGGGTTTTAGAAACTAACTGTAAAAGCATTAATATGCCAGTTCAACCTAGAAGCTAAACAGTGTTGACTGGAAGAGTACCTTAATCAGGAAGAAAGAATACCTATTCACGCCCTTCTTCAAGCAGAATTAAAGTTCTCTTATCAAACGCAGTGTCTTGGTTTTGCTTCTCGCCAGGTAAAGAATAGATTCTCCAAAGTGACACTGGTTTGACTGGCTTAGAAATTATTCTGTATACCTGGCATGTATGTCCCTCCAGGCTGTGCTGCAGCAATTACGGATTCTCTATCTTGCACTAATAACTCCAGAATTTCTAATTGAGAAAGCAAATTTTGCTCTTCTTTATTTTTTTTTTTAAAGTCTACCATCTTTCTACTAGTGTTGAACAAGAGATATTTGCTTTCTTCATAACTCTGTCTTCCTTATTCTGGCCTTTTCCACAAATAGGCATCTATCTCCTTTTCCCTATTTCTGGTTCATCCTGATGATTTTTATCGCCAGATATCTTCCCACAAAACCTTCTGTTCACCATGAAGATTCCTAGTGGTTTTTATCTACTGAAGTAATTCTAGTGGACTGAATTTGTTCTTTAATTTTTGAGAAAATGTTCCTCTTAACTGGCTCAGCATACAGAATACCAATAACAATGAGTATTGTAAGTAAAGCCACATCTGTATCGTAACAATTGAGCAGTAATAAGCTCCCCATTATTCCAACTCTCCTGATGATTTTTCTGGAAAGCTGAGAAGAATATTTTAGGACATAGTTCACAGAGGCCATTGGGATATTTAATATTCTGTAATTATTTTTGACTTACAATATGCTATTCAAAAGCAGATTCTAGAAATAAACCTACAGTGGTTTCACTCGGGGCAAAAATACGGAATAAATTGAACTACGGTCATCATATTAAATTATACTACCATATCATGTTTGCTACATTTGGGTCTGTGTCATCTTAGAGATTTCTACGCTGCATTTGTCTTGAGTCTGTGCTTTCCAAAAATATTACCAAGACTCTTCTTCTTTTGGTACCATTATGGTGCCTTATTTGAAATATCAAATTGCAGATATTTGAGACCATAGCATTTTATTGTTGGAAATAGCCTTAGATAAAACATAGCCAGCCTTCTCTTTCTTTTAGCATGGAAGAGCTGGAAGCCCAGAGAAACAAAGTATTTGCCACAGGTCGCATAAGTCGATCTAAACCATTCCCTCTTGACCATTCTGGTGTCATTCAATTTATTTATAAATGCATGCATATAAAGTAAATATTCATGTTATACTTTCCTACACATATTTTATAATTTTATCTTGTGTTATGAATTATAGGCCTTTTGAACATGGTATTTTTCTGTTACTTTCCCAAGAAAAGATAAAAGAAACATTTTTCAAGGATTTCTTAGCTTTTAAAAATGTATAGGCCACTGCAGTATCTTAATCCTATGTTAAAATGATTTTAGCTAATGCCTAAAAATAACCATCCTCTGTCAAGACTGCTTTGGAGGGCAGCATTTATTAGATCCATGAGGTTATGTTTATAACATATTGCTATATGGGCACTGTTTTTCATCTTTCACAAGCCTTTAAATAAGAATAACTGTGGAACCCTTTAAACAGGCCCTAATATGATCCCGTTGCCATTATTACATGATGAAAGGCTCACATGTTTCTCCAAATACATCTATTTTAATGCGTTCAGATTTCAAGGGTGCTTTAGAATGACATTCTATTGCTGTTTTGTTTTTATACATTAGGCTAGTCTCAGTAGCAAAATGGATGTGTCTAGTAAAGTCAAGGATTAATTCCCTCTCAGAATACCCCAACGAGACTTTTCCCTGCTGTTTTGTTCCATGACAATTCAAACAAGATTATTATAAGGAAGGTGGATATGAATTTTTAAGATGATTTTCCTTGTTCACGCTTTACTATTCTAGTTGTGGTTTTACATTTTTGAGCAGAATACATTGCTTCTTGCTTTTTCTCCCTTCCCCCCTCTTCCTTCCTGCCTTCCTTCCTTCCATAATTCATCAGATATTCATCTTGACATCAATTATACATCAGGTCTTTTGTTGCATGTTGTAGAGCTTGTGATTTAGGGAAGATTATATTATGATTTGCTTACGTTTCTAACTTTCGGAACTGTATATCAAATGATCATATTGTGAAAGGTCATGTATTATTTCACTTTGATCTTTATGATAATCTCTTCAGGAATATCCTGAAATCCACCCTATTAGAAGTATTTAATCGTTACTTTTGTAGAGTGTGCTTATTGAAATTGTTGCAGTTTTAAAGAAATCTTGAGCACAGCTCTGACATCTATGTTGTTTCTTCCATTGTAACCACCATTGTCCATTGAAAAACATAGCTCTGTTATCCCACATCTTTTCATTTGTCCAAAAGAGATTACTGTTGTCTTACAATTAATCCATCGGAGATGGAGGGAGAGGTTTTCTTTAGTTGTGTTTAGTTTAGTTGATGAGAACACTCCAGCAACAATATTCTCATTCACTAACTAGAAGGCTGATTTAATAGAGGCATTGCTGCCTCCACCCCTTTCGGAAGCCGCAGCAGGCAGGCCTGGCTTAGGGTTCATTAGAGTCTGGTTGGATGACAGCAGACTGGGAAGCAGCTGCAAATGATCAGAACCAGGCCTTGGCTAGCTTCAGCTTCTGCCAAGCCCAGCATGGCTCTAAATACTTTCTAGATTCCAAAGAAAATATGCCAGCCTTATGCTTGCTGATCATGGGACATAGATGGAATATATGTTTCTGGCTTTGAGGTTTCAGAGGAAATGCTTATCATTGGTGCAAACACTCTTTGTCTTGCTGCCATGTGTGAGCAGAAAAATGATACGTTAGCTGTATGTGTTTCCTTATGGTGATTAAATGGGTCATTCTCAATTTTCTTTAAGCTTTCAGGCTAAATCTGCATTTTAAATATAATGAAGAAGGGGACCTTAGGGCACACCCTGTCTAGGCCCCTTGTTTTATAGAAAAGTCTCTGAGGACTCAGAGCCACACTGGATTAGGGGTGGGTATTTAGCCAAGCACTGCTCCAGGCACCAGGGCTGAAAAATGAATGAGTCCTTTCTGTTTGCAGTGGTGCAATGTTTGGCCCGTCTCATTAATTTAACTAAAAGACGAAGGGGCATTTTTCTAGACTCCACATGTGCGCATTAAGATGTGGCATTTGTTTCTCCCTGTCTGACTTCACTCTGTCTGATAGCCTCTAGGTCTCTGGGGTCGCACAGAGTCGGACACGACTGAAGCAACTTAGCAGCAGCAGCAGGTCCATCCGTGTCTCTGTAAATTACAATCTCGTTCCGTTTTAAAACTGTGTAATTTTACTCTGTATTTATGTATACAAGAGAAGACTAACGAGAGCGTATAGATAGCACCGGAAACTCTCCTTAAGGCACTATGGTGACCTGAATGGGAAGGAAGTCCAAAAGGGGGGGTATAAATGTATATGTATGGCTGATTCATTTTGCTGCACAGTAGAAACATTCACAACATTGTAAAACAACTTTACTTCCATAAAAATTAATTTAAAAAGATGAAGGAGCTTTATAAACTAGAGTGATAGATAATATAAAGATAAATTGATGAACAGAGATAGAGAGCACTAGGCTTAAAGTGAGTAGGTACTGAATAGTGTACAGAGTACTCTATATATTAAGAATTAGCTTAAAATTGTAGAATTCTAATTGTCAGTTGACAAAGTAGGTATGGAAGACTTTAAATTCAGTTCCATTTCTAATAGACAAAATATATAAAAAGTTTTCATATGCGTGTTTATCATCCATATTATCTTCTGTGATTGGGGAGATTTGTTTTGTTTTCATATATGCTCATTCTGTACAGATATAAAAATACAGTTAATTTGTCCATATATGAACTCACAGAAAATGGGCTGGGAGCAAAGAAGGCAAGCAGGTAATCCTCTTTCTCAATGTATCTCTTTTTACTTTTCTGTTCTTACCTTTCATTTCTCCCTGTCTTTCTTCATCTCAAATATTTCTTATGTTTGTTTGGTGATTGTTTTTTAAAATCTCATAGAATATATGCTTCCATGTTCCCGTTTCCCTGCTTTGTCATGTCCTGTGGATTCCAGAAAACTGTTGTTCATTTATTCCCTTACAGCTGTTATCTCTAAGGATAAATTAATTTGAGAATCTATAATTGTTTTCATTAGACATCTAGTTCCAACATGAAAACAAACAGCAAGAGAGAGAGAGAGAAGAGAGACTGAGAAAGAAAGAAAAACCCACAGCTAAATAGTGCCATTTATGCAGAAGCTAACACTGTTTTCCTTGGGAAATGTTGGTACCGTGGAGACCTGGCCAACAGCCCTCTACAGACGCATTAAGTTCCAAAGTGAGTTACTCACCTTGATCAGCAAAGATAAAAAGAAGAACCATTCACTAAAACATTAACATTTATTTATATGAGATTCTATAGACTGCCACCTCTCGGGCCATGGGTACTTTTATACATAGAGTACCATTGTTTGTACCACATACTCCTATGACTTGGCTCAGAGCTGATTGATGGAGGATTAATCTGTGACGCAAAAGCCACCAGCTAAAAGCTGATGTGTGGTCCGTAAGGCATTGTTCCAAGAGCTCCACCCAGTAGCTGAACCTTTTTCTGAGTGCTGACTAACAGCTTTGATCATGAAAGCATGATTCCGTGTACCAGCAACACCAGTATCACCTTGCAGAATCTTCAGTCCCACCCCAGACTTTCCGAATCAAAAATGTTCATTTTACTAAGATTCTAAGTTGATGCACATTAGATTTTGAGAAACACTGTACTATAAAACTCAATGAGACCTCAATTTTTGTGGAGCTTGGATGTGGAGTATTGAAACGTCACAAACACCAGGTGGGAAAGAATGACAGAGACATAAAAAGGAAAATAAAGAAGGCATGAGCCAGTGAAAGTCATGAGTTAATGGAATCATGGAGTGGAACAAATATGAATAAAGTCCTATTAACTGATGGAGAGAGCTCAGTAACAGCAGAGACAGAGCGAAGCTAAGGGCACACACACCGAAGTAGAGGGCAGTGAACAACTTGCTGGAGAGGATGACTTCTAAAATTGATTCTGGGTTGGAGAGTTGCTTTCTGAGTGCTGAAGCTCCTATTGCATTCTGAAGAGCATTCTGTTCTCCATACGTCCTCATTGTGCAACCACTAAAGCAATGCCCTTATTTCTTACATTCCTGAAAACTTGCAGCAAATTTTTATTAATAGTTTGAGATTCCATTTTTTGATGTAACTTAGGAATACTTTTGACCTTGGCAAGCCGAAAGATTCTCAAAAGCACATCATTCACAAGACTTTTAGTTTTTTAAATTATTCCCAGGTCACGTTCTTATTTTTCTGTAAAAATTAAGTTTTGTGGAAAGCTGAACTTTAATACCACTTATGGTTTAACCTATTCCTGGTGAAGCTATGAGAAAGAGGTGTAGGGACTTCCAGAATGGTGGTCTGAGGAACCTGGCAAATCCTTTTCCTAAAAATAAAACAAAAAGCTCCCCCCAAATGAACAAAGTAGCCATTTCAGGAATCTGGAAATTGCTCAAAGGCACGTAGTAATTTGATAAGCTTTTATTGAGGAAAGCTGCTGAACCTTGGGTAACAGCAGTAAGAGTCTGTGGCGTTTTTGCCCAGGGTTGCTCTCATCACTTCCAGGCACATATTTTATGTACAAGTGTACATGAAGATATCATATATAAAATGTAAATGTATTGTATAATTATATTACATGTTTCTTCAATCAGTTACGAGGTAGAAGAGGAAAAATTAATAGTCTTTTATATTTTCCTACAAGTTTATCTTTTCTAATGTCTTCATTTCCTCATATATACTACATTCTAGTCATTTCCTGTAATGCGAAGGACTTCTGTTAGTACTTACTGTAAAGCATGTCTGCTACTAACAGATTCTTGTATTTTGTATCTGAGATTATCTTTATTTCTCCTATATTTTTGAGAAATATTTTTGCTGGATACAGGATTCTCATTTAATAGTTTTGTGTTTTCTTTTTTGTTTGCTTGTTTTTGGCACTTTTCTTTGCATCTCAGTGCCTTCTAACCTCCATTGTTTATAAACAGAAGTATGCTGTTAATCATATTTTTAGTTATCAGTGCATGGTGAATTGTTTTCCTCTTGATGCATTCATTCAATTAACTCTGTCTTTCAAAATTTTTACTCTGTGGCTAGATATGGAGGTCTTTGTGTTTATTCTACTTGGAGTTTTATGAGATTCATGTATCTGTTGATTAAATTTATTGAATTTTGAAGTTTATAACTATTTGGTTCTTCAAAATCTTTTCTACCCACCTTTTTCTCGGCCCTTCCTGGGATTCCTGTTATGTGTATGTTGGAATGTTTGAGGATGTCCTTAATGTCTTTGAGACTGCTCATTTTTTAATATTCATTTCCCTTTCTGTTCTTCAGGATGGGTAATTTTTATTGGTCTGTCTTCAAGTTTACGGACTCTTCCTCTGATATCTTGAATTTGCTGTTGAGCTTGTCTGGTGAATTCTTAATTTCAGTTATTATACTTTTCAGATATGGATTTTCTATTTTTTTCTTTTTGATAATTTTTATGTTTTCATTGATATTCTCTATTTGAAAAGTCATTGTTGTCATAGTTATATTTAAATCATTTGAACATGATTTCTATTAGTTCTATGAACATATTCAAAATAACTGATGTAGAGCTTTTGTATGTCAAGTTTAATATATGAGGCCCTTACAGACAGTTCACAAGAATTTTTTCCTTCTTAGAATAGATCACACTTTTCTATTTCATTTCATGTATCATGATTTTTACTTTATGAAAGCTAGACACCTTATATAATATATTGCAGCAGCTCTGAATTCTAATTTTCCCACTGGAGAGAAAAGAAAATAAGTGAATATTTCAATTAAAAAAATAAAGACTTAATAGACAGACATTTTATCAAGGAAGACAGATGAATGGCCATGTAGGAATGGCTAATAAGCACATAAAAGAGGCTCAAAATTCTAGTCATTAGGAAAATGCAAATTAAACCATAATAAGAAAGTACTTTATGCCAGTGGGATAGCTACAATTAAAGAGACAGAGAGTAGACCAAGTATTGGGGACAGCAGGAGAAACTGGAACCCTTATACGCTACTAGCATGGATGAAAGCAATACAGCCCTTTGGTAAAGAGTTTGGGAGCTTCAAAAAAATATTAAGTTTATCATACAGCCCAGCAGTTCTGCTTGTAAATATCTACCCAAGAGAAATGAAAACATGTCCGAATATAGTGTTGCACACAAGTGCTCCTAGAAGCATTACTCAGAGTAGCCACAAACTAGAAACAATTCTATTAACTATCCAAAAATCAGTGGAAAAGCAAAATGTTGTATAGCCATACAACAAAACACTAACTATAAAAAAGAATGGACACCAACATAAATCAACCTCAGAACATTTTGCTGTGAGAAAGAAGCCAGACGTGAAGGCTACATATCGTATGGTGCTTTTTCTGTGCAGTGTCCAGAAAAGACAAGCCTAGTCGTGAAAGCAGATCAGTGGTTGTCTGGAGCTGAGGCTAAGAGCAGGGACTGCCTGCAGTGGGCATGAGGAATCTCCACGGAGAGAGAGAGAGGCAAGCTGGCTGTGGGCAGATCCAGATGGCAGCGACAGTGACATTTACAGAGGATAACAGGTGTATCAGTGATTGTAGCTTCAGGATTTAGTTCATGAAGGTGACTGAATGATGCCATGAGGGAAGACTTTCTTATTTACATTTCCCATGAGAAGGGTGCAGCCAAATCATGCCACTCCAAGTGGAGAAGCATCAGGTTTAGTCATGAGGCAGAAAAGAGCAAAAGAAAGCCCAGCCCAGGGACTTTATTAAGGCCTCCTAGGGGGAGACAAGGCAGGATGTGGTCAGCAGCGTAGGATTGGCCAGTTTAAGGAATTCTGGTAGGCTCTGGGGCAAAGGAGCTGTCCCTAATTGTCCGTTACGTGATCCTGGGTTGATTTAGAATAGGGGGGATATTGGCTTGGTGCCTGAGTGTTTGATAAAGGAGTTGATTTGGGGTATGGGCTCAAGATTGGTTTCTTTACATATGAAAGGGCTGCTTCCAGCCTAGCCCTTTGCTATCTCCAAGAATTGGCTAGTCCTGAAAGGTAGTCTCTTCCATTGGTGAGGGCACAGACGCCAGATGTAGCAGTCATTCTCAAATTCTCTTTTCTCAGAATGAACCAAAACAAAGTAAACGGCAGCCCACGTGTTTTTAAACCAACATGGGAAAATATAGCCATTTGCACAGGCACTGCTCCACTCTTACACCACATACTACTAGCGTTTACAGTAGGCCCTACTGGTGCCTTAGCAGCAAAATTAGATAAAACACTTTTTACCAGTTGTGAATTTAGCAGAGCTTGGATGCATATACCAAGAAGGGTGACATCTTGATTATAACGCTAAAATCAGTAATGGAATGTGCTGCAGTCAAAGTTTGGGTAAGACTTCAGATCCTTATTATTAGCCTTTGTATACTTATTAAAAGTGTTTTTAACTAAGTAATTTTTGGTTGCCCAGAATAATGTGATACTGAAATGTGTCAGTCTCCCTCTTATTTGCCTGTATACCTTACACATGTAAATCATTTGAATGAGGTAATTTAAATGACCATAACTAAGATTTCAGATGATATTATTGTTTCTAATGCTTTATTTCTGATAAGGATGTACATTATCTTTTTGGCATTTTGTAAAACTAAGACATGAAAAAACACAACTTCGGAGATTCAGAAGGGAAAGCTTTGGGAGTTAAAACACAAAATCAAGCTGAGCAGCATAGACCAACAGATGTTTAAACAGATGAATGAAATGTGCCATGTGAATTTCTAATGAATTTCAAAGAATGTTGCCTGATACTGAGAAATGCAGGGTATTACCCACCTGTGCCGCTGGAAAATGGTTTCTCAAAAAAGTCTATGGCAGACAGGGCTGAACTACCTTAGATGTCTGCTTATAGTTTTACATATATGTGTATTTTTAACACTCCGAGTTGGAGATAATTACTGTCACTTAAGTTGAGAGCCACATCCCGCAAGCATACAGGTTGGGTTTTTTTGCCTTCTTTCATTACATCTTCTGGGTCCATCCCTCCTTTTTCTGACACCTTTCCTCTCTCCTGTGTCATTTAACTAAGTCTGTTTTATGATACTTTCGAAAGATGTACGAATATCTGGCTGATAACATCACTACTCTATCGAGGTTGGGATACATAGAATAACCATCACCTCAGAAAATAGTATGTATAGCTTCTTAGAACAGACTTTGAGGCATGATAAAAATGATGAGTTTATCTTGCTTATAGTATGGACATTATCTACAAGTAAACAGATAAGTGAGCATAACACATGGTAGAGTCTTGATGATTGTTTTTTTTCTAAAGACCTACAAGGAAAATTAAATGATTGAAGTGACTATGGAGGGGTAAAAGAAAGGAGAACAGATATTATAATTGGGTAACCTGGTTAAAGTTATTAGGAAGGTGGAGAAATGAGATTCCTTTATAGAGTTGATAAAACTGTGAGCTTTAAATCAGATAGTTTGAAACCTGATTGCCCTCTTTACTAGACTGAGCATTTTCAGTACCTTGAAGCTTTAGGATTCTCCTTTATAAAGAGATTTGTTTGTAATGATTTAAGATTGCATATGGAAAGGCCAATACATGCCTGGCATTCAATATGAGAGTCTGAGAAATAAAACCACTTGAAAGGGATGATGAATGATGAAAATCACTGCATTTCTCTGCCAGGGATTTGGCTTTTAAATAATGGCTCAACCTGAAGGGTTGACTTTCTCATGGTAAAATACCAGCCAAAGTATATGGGGACCCTTTAATGTCCTATTGTGAGCATGGATGGTAAGCATAGTGTGTATTCCCTGAGGACATTGTGAAGGAGCTCTTGATCCTGGTGACAGTTGTATGGGATACATGCAAAAGCATTTTTTAAAGATAAAAAATAGCATCTACTGTATATTTTGAAATAGAATATTCAGCCATAACGCCTAGCAGGATAACACAGACATCTAAGGGGATGAAGGAGACTTAGTCTGTGTGTTGCTTTATCAGTTGGAAGCCTCAACCATTGCTTCTTTCCATCCTCACACACGTGCGGCAGGTGTTAAAACTGTTACTGTATAAGTAAGGAAACTGAATTGGAATTTGGTGGATTGTCCTAGGTTCCCCAGATAGTCCCTAACAAAGCTGTAACTCAGACCCCGGTTTTCTGACACCAACTCCAGAATGTTTTCCGCAGTGCATTCCAGCTGTCATCCTTAGAGCAGGTGGGCCTCTTTAAACAAAGCCAGCAAATTTTGCAGCTGGTGCCTGGCTGCTGAAAGGCACGGCCACTAGAGAGTGTGCTTTTGGGTGACTTAACCTCAGGGCAGTGTGCCTTCAAATCCATATCACAGACTACAAGCAATCTTTTAATCTGTCTGCTGTCCAGTCTGGGCTGCTGCCATCAGTCACTGTATCTGCCGGTTCATCATGCTCACAGCAAAGTCAAAAGACGAAGTGGCAACTGCAAAGGGGCAAACTACACCTGTTAAGAAAATAGCATTTTCTGGCATTGATGAAGGTATCAGCTGCCAGCCAGGGGAGAGTAGAAATTGTTCCAAGTTAGGGATCACTTGGCCAAAACATGCATTTTAAACAAATATTACAGTAGCTATAAATTTCAGTAGTGACTGAAACACCAGCTGAGAAAGTAAGGGAGTTTGTACCCCATAGTTTTTCTGAGACTGAGATTTAGCACTTAGATGGAAATATCTCTGTAGAGAAAAATGCTTAACAGACTTGAGGACAATCAGCTGTTTAAAATGAAAGGTTAACACATATGGTGTTTTCATAACTCTTTATCTCATTTTTCAGAATTATGTTCAGGTACATTGCATCCATATATGTGAAGTAGAAGTGGAAACAATTTGCAGATTCTAATTTTCTGAAGTTTGTTTATAGGAAAAAAATCCTTTCGGATGGGGAAATGCTGCTTACCTACATGAGTGTAAGGAGGATGTACTGACTGGATGCTTGCAGAACTATTTGTAGCATAATCTCTTACAGTCTTACATGTAATAAGACTGAAGTTACACATAACAAGGGGCTTCCCTGGTAGCTCAGATGGTAAAGCATCTGCCTACAATGTGGGAGACCCGGGTTCGATCCCTGGGTCGGGAAGATCCTCTGGAGAAGGAAATGACCACCCATTCCAGTATTCTTGCCTGGAAAATCCCATGGACCAAGGAGCCTGGTAGGCTACAGTCCATGGGGTTGCAAAGAGTCAGACATGACTGAGCCACTTCACTTCACTTCACTTCATGCATACCAAAGCAAGCAGTCCATTGTGAGATGTTTCACCATGAATTTTGATTAATTTTAATTTGTGTGTAGAGAACATTTTAATCACTGTTTTTTTTAATGCCTTCTCTTTTCTTCCCCGAGTTAGGTATCTGTATGATTTGTACTATCATTGTAGTTTGAAAAGGCAGGAATTGTATGTGCTTTCGTTACAATGGCTATAGAGAAGTTGAGCAGGAAATGCACTGTGTAGAGCCCAATTTCTATTTAATTGCACGTGGGTTGGTCACTTTGGCATGAGAAATCGACGAATATTTTTGATCTGTGATGGCATCGCGTGTGTGTGTGTGTGTTCTACAGTTGACTGGTCTCTCTTAGTAACCTCTCATGGCTTGAAGGACGTTGTTGGCCCGCATTTGCATTTCCAGAGCCTCTTCAGGGCCTGAGCACAGATGGAAACCCTTGGCTTCTGTGGGTAGAGTAAGTAACAGCTGCCTATCCTGGGCGTTACTGACTGTAACAGAAACACGAAGCGCTGAGGATCTTATTGGTGTGGCCTATTGATCTGGCTCTTGCTTGTGCTCTTCTGCAGTCTTATCCCACTGAGATTATGTGCCTTTCTGTTCTTATTATTATGTATACGTGGTCTCTCTTATTTGGACTTTCTACCCTTCTTGGTTTAGACTGCGTTGGAAAATACCAGTGTTTGGGATACAGTGGAAACATGTTTATGCTTGCTGCATTCATTATGTGTTTGCCACATCCATGCCTATGGACAGAGGTGCCTCGTGGACTACAGTCCTTAGGGTCACAAAGAGTCAGACATGACTGAGCGGCTAAGCACATCCCAGTACCGTACCAGCAACTAGGCTGGGTGCTGGGGGTGGTGTAATGAATGGGTTAGCCTCAAGAAGCATGAGGTATGCTGGGAAGTTGCAAAGAGCCAGCAGGTGATTTCACTATCCAGTGATCTGTGCCATTGTGGATTTAGTGTTGGGCACTACAAAGTTGGCTGTCCGGAGTTAGCTGGGCGCCTGAGTTTGTTGCCTCTCGTCTTGGTCTTGGGTAGGTTGTGCGGATACCATTTATGTTCCTCAGCTACTTTCTAAAGATTGTCTTCGTAGGATCCTGGTTAACACTAGAACCTTTACACATGATAACTGGCTGCGGTGGAACTGGATAAGTGCTAAAGTATAATAAGGTTTAAACAGGTTGGCTTGCTGTGACTTCCAACGAGTCATTTACCTGTCTAGTCATCAGTCATTTGTAAAGTAAAGACACTAACTCATTCGTGGGATGTTAGGAAGATTGAGAGGGTCTGTAAGTTGTTTTTCACCCCAGGCCATGACATATGGCAGCCACAAAGTAATTATCAGCTACCACTGCTGTTGATCAATGTCCAGTCTGTGAAGGGACAAGCATAAGAACAAAAGGAAGGATTTTTGTGCCTGGGGTTTGCGTGTACATCTGTGATTAAAGTATATAAGAACTGTCTGTGCATTTCCCCCACTTGCACTTTTGCATTCTTTTTCTACCTACTGGTGCTGCAGTTCCTTGCCAGATAAGCATGCTTCAAAGGTTAAGTGCTCAGTGAACAAAATTAACTGCAACTCACTGATTCCTTTTTCTTCCTGAGGTGCCTTGGGAAAGGGTGTGACTAGCATCCATTGAGCTTAAGCAAGACATTTCAAGTTGACTTTATCGGGCACACTGGGGGGGAAAAAAAAGGCTCCTAATGAATTCTTAGAAGGAACAGAGGAACTGAGGGCATGTTAATCTCACACCAGCATTGATAGTTAGAGCTAATACCGCTGTCACGTTTTGGGTGTGAGCCTCAGAACCAACAGACACACAGACACGTTCAGTTTGACTTGCTGGAGTCTTAAGATCATGCTTGGGTGGATTAAGTAACATGTGCAATCTTCCTTGCCTGCGCACTCATCCAATCACCACTAGAGACTTGTAGCCTAAATTCTAATATCCCTATTATAGGAGTAAAGAATGTTGTGTTCAGGATAGTGAACTGATTTGCCAGAGGTTGCCTGAGTCAGTTACCAGAAATGAAATTAGAAGGTAGGCCTTGTTACTGCAGGTCTGTGCTCTTGACATTGTACCCCCAATTATCTTTCATCTCTATCAATTGCTTTGTTATTTATGTTTAATCTTCAGGTATCTTTGTTAGCCAAGCTGACTGCCAGAATTCTGTCCCTTCTACTGTCTGGATAAAGTCTTATCTTTCCCCTTGAAGCCTAACGATTAGGCTTAACTAATAGAAGACTTTTTCATATAAGATAAATTAATGGTGTCATGGGGACTTAGAATTTGGACTATTTGGATCTGATCTTTGTTCTACTTGAATTTTCTGTTGATACTGAGCAAGTAACTGCTGTGAACTTGTTTCCTGAACTAGGATAATGTATCTTCCCAAGGGTATGTAGCAGGCTCAAATGAGTTGATGACACATGAACAAACATTCTGTAAATTGTCTAAAGCCATACAAATATATTGTTTGTGGCATCCAGTCGTATATTCACCTTTTATTTTAAATGCTTAATTTACTGGCTAATATGTTTGTAGTTCGCTATCTTCCTATGCATCTAACATGTCACACAACTGCTTAAAGGTAAATTCCCAGAAGATAGTAACCATATTAAGTCCTCTTTTATGGTGGTAGTGAATTGATGATTCCTAGTAACTAACTTAATAAAATAATTAGTTATGTGTTCTGGAAGCCTGAAACATACTTACTAAGCATCAAATTATTATAAGCATTTAAATAGCCCTCTAAGTAGCCCCCTAAAAGTCTCATTCTAATGAATCCTCTAAATTAGTGGCTTGCAAATGGAGGTGACTCCCTTCCCCACAGAAAATATTTAGTAGTGCCTAGAAACTTTCTTTTTTTGGTTGTTACAACTGTGAGAAAGGGAGGCTGTTGTCATCTAGTGGGTAGAAATCAGAGATGCTGTTTCATGTACGGAATAGTCCCCACAACAGAGAATTATCCAGCCAAAATGATAATCATACAGAGATTGGGAAAACTTGCACTGGGTTTCGAACCTTGCTACTTAGATTGATTATTGGATGAAAATTGGCCTCACCTAGGAGCTTTTTGGAAATACAGACTCCTGGGGTCTGTATTGCTGCTACTGCTAAGTCACTTCAGTCGTGTCCGACTCTGTGTGACCCCATAGACGTAAGCCCACCAGGCTCCCCCCATCCCTGGGATTCTCCAGGCAAGAACGCTGGAGTGGGTTGCCATTTCCTTCTCCAATGCATGAAAGTGAAAAGTGAAAGTGAAGTCGCTTAGTCGTGTCCAACTCTTAGCGACCCCATGGACTGCGGCCCACCAGGCTCCTCCGTCCATGGGATTTTCCAGGCAAGAGTACTCGAGTGGGGTGCCATTGCCTACTCCATGGGGTCTGTCTTAAATCTACCATAATCAGTCTTCATTTAACAAGATCCCCAGGTGATTAGTATGATCATTACTGTTTGGAAAGTAATGGTTGCTAGTCAGACTTTTGAAAAATAAACTTTAAGACGAGTTTTCACTTTACAAAAAAGTTTTAAAACTAGTACAGCGTGTTCCTGGACTTCACAGGTGGCACTAGTGGTAAAGAGCCCACCGGCCAGTGCAGAGATGCGGGTTTGGGCCCTGGGTCAGGGAGATCCTCTGTGGGAGGGCATGCCAGTCCCCTCCAGTATTCTTGCCTACAGAATCCCATGGGCAGAGGAGTCTGGCAGTCTACAGTCCACAGGGTCACAAAGAGTTGGACACGACTGAAGTGACTTAGCACACGTGCATGCACACACAGAGAGTTCTCATGTATCCTGCACCCAGTTTCACCATTATAAACATCTCACAGTAATGTACTAATGTGTCACAATGAATGAACCAGTGCTGATACATTTTTAATAACTAGAGCCCATTTTTTATTCACGTTTTGTTGGTTTTGTTGGTTGGTGGGGGGCTGCTTCGTCACTAAGTCATGTCCAACTCTTGTGACCCTATGGTCTGTAGCCTGCCAGGCTCCTTGGCCTACAGGATTTCTCAGGCAAGAAGACTTGAGTGGGTTGCTATTTCCTTCTCTAGGGGATCTTTTTGACACAAGGATCAAACCTGCATCTCTTGGATTGGCAGGCAGATTCTTTACCACTGAGCCACCATGGAAACAAATACAAAGTTATGAAGATCGAATTACGTAGGAAAAATTATACATGTTGTAAAGTCTAATTACATATGATTTCAAAAAACAGGGCTAGATTTTCTGAAAGAACTACCATAGTGGTAATCAATTCTGTAAATATATAGTTATATCAAGAACTTTTACAAACCTAATGTTTTTCTTATTCAAGATCCCATTGAAGATTACACTTTATGTTTAATCCCTGTCTCTTACATTCCTCCTGGCTGTGACAGATTCCCAGGCTTTTTTTGGCTTTAACAAGTTTCACAGTACTGATCAGATATTTTCTTGAATGTTCCTCAGCTGGATTTGTCTGCTTTTCTCAACATTAGACTGGGGTTATGTTTTTTGAAGGAAAACGACAGAAATAAAGTATCATTTTCATCATATCAGGGCTTCTCAAGTGGCGCAGAAGCAAAGAATCAGGCTGCCAATGCAAGAGACTCAAGAGGTGCAGGTTTGATCCCTGGGTCAGGCAGGTCCTCTGGATGAGGGAATGGTGGCCCATTCCAGTGTTCTTACCTGGAAAATCCCATTGACAGAGGAGCCTGGTGGGTTACAGCCCATGGGGTTGCAAAGTGTCAGACAAGACTGAGCCACTGAGTGTGCGCGAGTGCACGCATGAGTGCACACACACACGCCCTCATATCAGGGGTTCATCAGCGTGACTCACCATGGTTGATGCTGACCTTGATCACTTGACTGAGACTGTGCTGGGGTAATCCTTATCTTTATAGCTTATATTCATTCTCTATCTGACTCAAATTTACCTATTGAAGGCTCTGCCCTTCAATAGCTGCCTTGCATTTGGAATTCTAAAGGCCTACAACATTACAATCGCCAGATTTATTGTACATGTGGAACTTCAAATCGTAAATTATAAATGAACAGTTTCACAGATTAAATAGAGGACTTGATTTTTCTCTAGGGAAATATCCAGATTGCAGTAAAGGGCAAATCTGATTAATCAGAAAAGCTAAAAACCACCTGGAACCAACAACTAATTGGGATTTTTTTCCCTAAAAATGAGAAACTACTCAAATTGGCAGCTTCAGATATGAATTCTGAAACATATTAGACATGGAACCAGCATTTGTCGTCAAATAGGTAATTTCAGAGAATATTTTTCTTCTCTCACAAAACATCTTCTCCCTCTGCCTCTTGGTGTAGTAGCGCCATATGCTGGGAACTGTAGATAAGGACGAAGGTCCCTGCGCTGAAACTGTGGGCTGTAAGCGCGTAGTCATGGGATAGCTGTGACTACACTACACCTCAATCTCTTCATCAGTTTGAATGAGTATTCCTATCTGTGTGCTTTAATTGTACCAAGAGACAATGTACTAAGCTCATGGCATCCGGTCCCATCACTTCATGGCAAATAGATGGGGAAACAGTGGAAACAGTGAGAGACTTTATTTATTTGGGCTCCAAAATCACTGCAGATGGTGACTGCAGCCATGAAATTAAAAGATGCTTGCTCCTTGGAAGAAAAGCTATGACCAACCTAGACAGCATACTAAAAAGTAGAGACATTACTTTGCCAACAAAGGCCAGTCTAGTCAAAGCTATAGTTTTTCCAGTGGTCATGTATGGATGTGAGAGTAGGACTATAAAGAAAGCTGAGCACCGAAGAATTGATGCTTTTGAACTGTGGTGTTGGAAAAGACTCTTGAGAGTCCCTTGGACTGCAACGAGATCCAACCAGTCAATCCTAAAGGAAATCAGTCCCGAATATTCATTAGAAGGACTGATGTTGAAGCTGAAACTCCAATACTTTGGCCACCTGATGCAAAGAACCAAGTCGCTGGAAAAGACCCTGATGCTGGGAAAGATCAAAGGTCGGAGGAGAAGGGGATAACAGAGAATGAAACGGTTGGATGGCTCCACCAATTCGATGGACACGAGTTTGAGTAAGCTCCGGGAGTTGGTCATGGACAGGGAAGCCTGGTGTTCTGCAGTCTATGGGGTCACAAAGAGCTGGATGTGACTGAACTGAAGAAATAATGAGATAAAAAGATGTTAGAATGTATTAATACTTCTCTCTCTTTAAACCCAACCATTACTCCTAAGATTCCTGATGCACATGAGCCTTAATTCCTCTTCCACCTGTAGCATCTGTACTTCTCCTTAGTACAGATAGTGCTGTTTGTTATCCCAGTTCTCTACTCCAGACTGGAGAACGTCTGTCCCACCTGTAGACCTCAGCTTGCTAGACCTCTGCTTAAAAGGTAATGTTATCAGTGGGTCTCCAAATACAGTCAAGAGGTATAGAAATAGCTTCACTAAAATTCCAGACATTTAAATCTTTCATAGCAGAGCACAGTCTAAAAGTTTAGCCATACAGATGGAAATATCCATGAGCAGCTTCTTTGAGATTCTCAAGAGCAGGACATTCTGAGATTTCCACGCTGTAATATGAAGAATCCAGGAGCCATTCTGGAACACTGCAGCCTAAAAAGCACTTGTGTTTATCTGAAAGTGGCGCATAAAGACTCAGGGTGAGTGTTGTGAAGTAGGTCTCTAGAGACACTTTTCTGGAAAGGCAGAAAACACCTAAGAATTTGCAAAAGGGCAAGGAAAACAGTCAAGAAAGTGGACATTGCAGGGAAATGATGTTTTTAGCTCTACCTCAAGTAAATGGAATCAGGAAAAGGAGATGGTTTAAGCCTATAAAGTCAGAAAAAGAATGGGCATAACAAATGTGGACCGGAAATATTAAAATTATTCAGAGTTTAAAAGAGAAACGTGGGACTACTCCAAAACAACTCTGTTGCCCCGCATAAATTCTTGGTAACTAGCTACTTAAGTCCCTGAATCCTTTCTTACTCTGAGCCTCAGCAAGAGCTATTTCATTTCAATATTCTGTGCTGCTGTTCCATGGTGAATATACCAGGCAGTGTATTGAGAAAAAGAAGCAACTAAACACTTAAGACCTAAGAGCTAGTTGTCTATTCCTGTCTCAGTTCAGTCGCTCAGTCGTGTCCGACTCTTTGCGACCCCATGAATTGCAGCACGCCAGGCCTCCCTGTCCATCACCAACTCCCGGAGTTCACTCAGACTCACGTCCATCGAGTCCATGATGCCATCCAGCCATCTCATCCTCTGTCGTCCCCTTCTCCTCCTGCCCCCAATCCCTCCCAGCATCATAGAGTCTTTTCCAATGAGTCAGCTCTTCGCATGAGGTGGTCAAAGTACTGGAGCTTCAGCTTTAGCATCATTCCTTCCAAAGAACACCCAGGGCTGATCTCCTTCAGAATGGACTGGTTGGATCTCCTTGCAGCCCAAGGGACTCTCAAGAGTCTTCTCCAACACCACAGTTCAAAAGCATCAATTCTTCAGCGCTCAGCCTTCTTCACAGTCCAACTCACTTCCTATCTAGACCATCTCAATTTATGTTTAGTCAGTTGAGCTCTTGATGTTCCTGAGGAATTATAAATTTGTGACTGAGAAATTATGAAATAAGTGAGTATCATATTTGTTTTATCTAAGACTTGTCAGTTTTCTTTCTCTTCAAAAATGTATGACTTGCCTTTTTCTTAGACTTTTTATATGATTGTTTTGTTTTTTTCATATGGTTTTATTTAATTTTTTAATGTAAATTTATTTATTTTAATATGAGGCTAATTACTTTAAAATATTGTATTAGTTTTGCCATACACTGACATGAATCTGCCACAGGTGTACATGTGTTCCCCATCCTGAACCCCATCCCACCTCCCTCCCCATACCATCCCTCTGGGTCATCCCAGTCCACCAGCCCCGGGCATCCTGTATCAGGCATCGAACCTGGACTGTTGAAAAATTCTGTTAACATTATTTACCTGGCGTAACATCCAGTGTGCTTTCTATATTCTGCACTGGCCAGCCTAGTAATAAGGTGTGTGCAGACTTCTGAAATCGGGAGGTGACTAGGCATGGCTCTGCCCTTCCATCCATCAGTCCTCATCCTTCTGAAAACAGCAGCACTGGAGTGGCAAGAACTCAAAAAGAAGTCTAGACAGGAGAACCGAGTTCTAGTTCTGATTCTCCTCCAGCAGAAATTTTGTTTTCTTTTTATTTTACCACATTGTTGAGATTCCTAGGATCTAGTTTTTCTCATTTGTAGAATAAATGATTGGATGTTATGACCTGGAATGTATATTTCAACTCTAATATATGATGACTCTAAGAAAATTACTCTCTTGAGTCATATTTCCCTATTCTCATCCTTTTTAATACAAGGTTTATAATTTTTGTCTCCTATATTCTCCAGTTTTTAGCTGTATTATTCAGAATCCTAATTCTTGCCTCTGGGCTATTTCTTTCAGATTTCAGCATCTGTCTCTTTACTGAATCCACAGAAGCACATTAGAATTTAGTTTTCTCACTTTAATAATCTTCCCAGTTCAAGTGATCCAGAGTTATTCTTAGTTAAAACTTAAATTCTTCAGTAAAATTTGGTTTCACTCTTTTCATTATTTTTGCCAAAAGAGTCTGTATATTAATATACTCAGATTTATTTGTTCAGTATTACGATTATTGTGTGAATAGATGGTGCGGTAATCAACCATTCCAAATGTGAGAATCCATTCTAAATGAAGCCATGTGCGGGAAGTTTGAAGGTTTGAAATAACTCTAAAAATGTGCTATGTCAATTCTGAAACACCATGTACTTTTAGTACCAAGTTGTTGTTGTTGTTGTTTTAATTGTTTTAAAGAAAAATTAGTTCAAATTAGGATTAACCTAATTTGATCACATAGTCCATTTCTGATCTTTCTCAGAATACAGTGATACAGTAGTATTTAATGACTCCACTCTCCTCTTCCTTTGTAGCAGCTAAAGGCCCAGCTACAACATAGCCAGCTCCTCAGGACATGCCTTTCCGTGCACAGTACCCATGACTAAATTTATGATGATTAACATGAGTAAAGAAGAACTTTTAGGACACTTTTTAAATGGATTTCCTTAATATAGCCTGGAGAAGGAAATGGCAACCCACTCCAGTACTCTTGCCTGGAGAATCCCATGAAGGGAGGAGCCTGGTAGGACACAGTCCACGGGGTCGCAGAGTCGGGCACGACTGAGTGACTTCGCTTTAATATAGCCATTGTACTTATGGGTGACCTAGACATATGGCTTAAGTGAGACTTATCCCTGAATTTTAGAGGAAATACATTTCTTTAATTTGAAGGAATGAAAAAGTGTCTGCTTGTGTGTATTACCAAAATTCTATCTAATTAAATACATTTGCGTTAGCTGAAAAAGTGCCCTCAATCCTTGAACAATAACAACAACAGCAAAGTTGCTCTCCTTATATTGCAGCATGACAGACCAGTTAGTGGTTGAAAACAATTTCCTGTGGTTCTGTGGGTCACCTGGGTTCAGGAGGTGTTTCTTGGGGAATATCCCTCATGTGATTGTAGTCAGGTAGCGTCTGGGAATAGAGTTATACGGGTACTTGGCCAGTATATATATTTAAGATAACCAAATCTTAAGCTCTTAAAAATCGTAAGATGGACTTCCAGGTGACTCTAGTGGTAAAGAACCCGCCTGCCAATGCAAGAGATACAAGAGATGCAGATTCCATCCCTGGGTTGGGGAGATCCCCCGGAGAAGGGAATGGCAACCCACTCTAGTATTCTTGCACGGTGAATCCCATGAACAGAGGAGCCTGGCGGGCTACAGTCCATGGGGTTGCAAAGAGTCAGACATGACTGAGTGACTTTCACTTTGCCAAGGGGGTTAATTTTTATCTCCCATAAACATGTCGATTCCAGATAGCACTGTCTGTTAGAAACATAAGTTACAAATGTGGGTCACATACGTAATGATAAGATTGGCTTTCCTGGTGTCACAGTGGTTAAAGAATCTGCCTTCCAATGCAGGAGACACTAGTTCAATCCCTGGGTCAGGAAGATCCCCTGGAGAAGGAAATGGCAACCCACTCTGGTATTCCTACCTGTAAAATCCCATGGACAGAGGAGCCTGGTGGGCTCCTGGGTTCCTGGGGCTGCAAAGATGAGGGACTGAACACAGTCCCACAAGCATGTGATTGGCAATCAGTGCTGACCATAAGCTGGGGTTTACCTGAAGTGCCTGCACTAATCCTCTGTGTACCTTGAGCATCTCACAGCGTGGTGGCTGGGCTGTGTTGAGAGCATTCTAAGAGATGGGAAGCAGAAGCTGCCAGGCCAGCATTATCTGTATCATATTCTATTTGCCAAAGCAGTTACAGGAAATTCTAAAAGGTTGCAAAATAGAAATCGCCTCTTGATGGAGGAAATGGTAAGGGCACATTCTAGAAGAGCTTGTGAGATGGGAGGTATTATTAGGCATCTTCAGAAAATACAATTCAGCATAATAGTTTTAAAGAAATGCCATATCCCTTAATGCTGGAGTTTGCACAGGACAGTTAGATCAAATCCAATCCTCTGCCTTTTTTTGTAAATAAAGTTTTATTAGAACACAGGCATGCTCATACATTTATGTGCCGTCTATGGGAGCTTTCGCACCACAACAGCTGAGTTCAATAGCTACAACAGGGACCATGTGGCTTGTAAAGCCTAAAATACTCATAGTCTGGTCCTTTACAGAAAAATGTTTGCCAGTCCCTGCCTTAATGTCTTTTCTTTTTTTTAAAGAACATTATTCATTGAAGACATTTGTTAACAATTCTATAAATTAAAATTTCTTCTGTCTCTAAATTTTTCCTATTGCTTTCTGCTCTAGTGAGAATATACCAGCTCTAATAGCTCGCATGACTCTGTTGTGGTCCACTGATACATGGTTTCTGTGACGTTAACTTGGTTTTGGTTTTCAAAATAGAAGTCCTCCCTTCTGTCTCCACCCCCACCCATAAAAGGGGGGCTTTGTCAGATCATTTATGGGGTTACTTTCTTTTCTTTTATCAGATATTTCATTGGTTGCACAGATCCTGAAGCCCAAGTCTGTCAGCACATGGCAATCACCTGGGGAGTGTTAAGAACTGCAAAAGTTAGCACCCCTTCCTCTAGATCCTGGTTTACTTGACCTGGATCAATTTGGGACACAGGTCTTTGGCACACTACTTCAAAGTTTATTTGTGGTGTGCTTGGAGAAGAACACTTAGCAACTACTGTATAATTTAAAGTCTAGTTAAAGCAGCAATTAGGCAATCTGTCTTCTATAAAATAATAGAAATATATCCACCTGTTGCAAAGAAGTGAATTCAGTTTAATCTGAGAACAGTGTTTGTGTGTTCATTAATTGCTGGGAAAAAAAAATCCTTAAAATGCAGAGTTTCTTTGATAATGGGGGTATAATGGATACTTATATGGGGGTATAATAAATACTTATGTAAAGAAGCATGACAAGAGGGAAAAAGGAGTTCAGGAAGAAATACATGTTGGGTGGGAATGTTGTTGTTTTCTTGCTATGCGTGTCTGACTCTTTTGTGACCCATGAACTGTAGCCTGCCAGGCTCCTCCATCCATGGGATTTCTGCAGAAAGAATACTAGAGTGGTTTGCTATTTCTTTCTTCAGGGGATCTTACTGACCCATGGATTGAACCCAGGTCTCCTGCGTTGGTAGGCGGATTCTTTACCATGAACCATCAAGATGGAAATGGGGGGATCTATTATACCAGTTGGTTATTGTGGCGATTGGAAATACCTAGTAAATGTGAAGTCAAGTGGGCCTTATAAAGCATCACTACAAACAAAGCTAGTGGAGGTGATGGAATTCCAGTTGAGCTATTTCAAATCCTCAAAGATGGTGCTATGAAAGTGCTGCACTCAATATGCCAGCAAATTTGGAAAACTCAGCAGTGGCCACAGGACTGGAAAAGGTCAGTTTTCATTCCAATCCCAGAGAAAGGCAATGCCAAAGAAAGCTCAAACTACCGCACAATTGCACTCATCTCACACGCTAGTAAAGTAATGCTCAGAATTCTCCAAGCCAGGCTTCAGCAATACGTGAACCATGAACTTGCAGATGTTCAATTTGTTTTTAGAAAGGCAGAGGAACCAGAGATCCAATTGCCAACATCCGCTGGATCATGGAAAAAGCAAGAGAGTTCCAGAAAAACATCTATTTCTGCTTTATTGACTATGCCAAAGCCTTTGACTGTGTGGATCACAAAAACTGTGGAAAATTCTGAAAGAGATGGGAATACCAGACCACCTGACCTGCCTCTTGGGAAACCTGTGTACAGGCCAGGAAGCAACAGTTAGAACTGGACATGGAACAACAGACTGGTTCCAAATAGGAAAAGGAGTACGTCAAGTCTGTATATTGTCACCCTGCTTATTTAACTTATATGCAGAGAACATTGTGAGAAACGCTGGGCTGGAATAAGCACAAGCTGGAATCAAGATTTCTGGGAGAAATATCAATAACCTCAGATATATAGATGAGACCACCCTTATGGCAGAAAGTGAAGAGGAACTAAAAAGCCTCTTGATGAAAGTGAAAGAGGAGAGTGAAAAAGTTGGCCTAAAGCTCAACGTTCAGAAAACGAAGATCATGGCATCTGGTCCCATCACTTCATGGGAAGTAGATGGGGAAACAGTGGAAACAGTGTCAGACTTTATTTGGGGGGGCTCCAAAATCACTGCAGATGGTGACTGCAGCCATGAAATTAAAAGATGCTTACTCCTTGGAAGGAAAGTTACAATCAACCTAGACAGCATATTTAAAAGCAGAGAAATTACTTTGCCGACTAAGGTCCATCTAGTCAAGGCTATGGTTTTTCCAGTGGTCATGCATGGATGTGAGAGTTGGTCTATGAAGAAAGCTGAGTGCTGAAGAATTGATGCTTTTGAACTGTGGTGCTGGAGAAGACTCTTGAGAGTCCTTTCGACTGCAAAGAGGTCCAACCAGTCCATTCTAAAGGAGATCAGTCCTGGGGGTTCATTGGAAGGACTGATGCTGAAGCTCAAACTCCAATACTTTGGCCACCTCATGCAAAGAGTTGACTCATTGGAAAGGACCCTGATGCTGGGAGGGATTGGGAGCAAGAGGAGAAGGGGATGACAGAGGATGAGATGGCTGGATGGCATCACTGACTGGATGGAGATGAGTTTGAGTGAACTCCGGGAGTTGGTGATGGACAGGGAGGCCTGGCGTGCTGCTATTCATGGGGTCACAAAGCGTCAGACACGACTGAGCGACTAAACTGAATGAACTGAGTATGAGAAATTTCCTTGAAATTAGTTAGGTCTGGGAAATAGTGAGGGTCTAAGCATGGAGTGTTCTGGAAAGAAAAGCCAAGTGCAAAGAAACCTCATCATTGTGACTTAACAGACTCTGTTGGGTATTGATGTGTGTTGGAGGCTTGTGGGCTAGAATGAAATGGGCGCCCTAGCTAAAGGCAATGGTCAAGCTTGAATAAAATGATTGAATTACGTTCTCTCTCTAACCAGTTCTACTTTATAGGTGAATTCCCACATGACATGGGGTATACACCTTTAAAACTGCTTCTAAAAGTTCAAATGAGATTGTTCAGTCCTGGTTCAATTCAGTCATAGTCTGTAAGAACCCTGCCTTTATCTGTGGCCAATTAGACAAAGGAAGCTTTTTTCTAAAAGGCAGATCTTGAATATTTTCTGTAACTGTAATATCAGGCATACTAATTCAATAACTTAGATGTAATTTCAGATTGTAATAGCATTTTCATTTTTAATTAGACTAAAAGCTTTAGCTGCTGGTATGATTGAAGTATATTTTCTGCCAAAGTCTTGGTGCTGTTTTGCATTATTTATAAAGTGCCACCAATTTTGCTTTTGTTTGCCACAACTGTACACAATTTGTCATTTTTTCATCCTAAAGACTTAAAAAAACTGAAAGAGATGTTAGATAAATCAACTAGTTGTAGAATGATGTGATATTTTGAGGAACTAAACTGACGAGGGTGGCTCAGGGCACATGTCTTTAATAGTTTTTAGACAAAATAGACCTGACTGAAAGTTGAAGAGAAAAGTTGGTCTTCACTGATGAAAAGAAGGAATGAGTCTTTGGCAGGATGATGGTAAGAAATGCTCAAAAATAAACTGAGGCATGTCCCTATTTTTAAGAAGTTTACTTGAGCAAACATTTGTGTTGGGCAGAATCCCATCTAGCAGATACAAAGGTGCTCCGAGGAGCTATACAAAATGAAAGATTTTTTCCACGTTGGTTATTTTTCTAATGGAAATAGCAAGGTCTATCAGGCAGATCACCTAACAGAAGCCATCAGGTGCTTCTTGACTGGCTGTGTTAAGATTCAGTGGCTTGTGAGAGCTGAACTCACAAGGCTTAGCATAAGCAACTGCCTTTTCAACCTGTTATATTGGTTTTAATAGAGCAGGAAGGATATTTCAGTGATATCCACCAGAACCTTCTGAAAGGATAGAAAGATTCTGTACTATTCAATGTGGTGGCAACATGTAGCATTTGATACATGGTTAGCAACTGAGGAAACAACACTTAAATTTTATTTAGTTTTAATTATATTAAAATTGCCAATGTGGAAAATGGCTACTGTATTGGAGAGCTCAGCACAAAGAAAACACAATGTTCTTGGAAAGGAGGAAAATGAGATTGAAAACATTTGTTGTTTATCATTATGGTGATAATCCATAAGTCAGAATGTTTAGAATGAAAACTTTGTCATAAGCATCACCATTGAAAATGGGCAGATTTTTCTTCCTAGTGATTCATTTTAATAGAGTGTTTGTGGAAATTATGGTAATAAAAAATAGCCTTTGATAACATAGCCTGTGAAGGAAACAGATAACTGTGATGATTATATGATCAGAAAAAAACAAAACAAAACATTTTTTTCCATATTGTAGTTTATAAAGCTTGGAATAATATGCTAAGTGTCACCTTTTGGTTAAACCTAACAAAAAACAGCACAGAAGATTTAGTCACCAGAGACATCTCATCAAGTAGTTAATTTGTAGAAAAATTTCATTTTTTCAATTTGAATGAACAGATGGCCTATTCATTAAAATTCAAAAGTAGATAATTACTTGATTCCAGTATTTTTAGCAAAAGGACATTTTATAGCATTATGTTTGGGGAAGACTCATAGGTCTTAAAATGTTTTGTGTGGCTGGATACACAATTGTCCACCGTCTACAACTGCCTGCCATGCTAACTGAATAAGGTAGTTAAAAATAGACTTGTAGCTCTTCATCACTAAAACATTCATTTTAGTGGAAAAAAAAATTGCTCATCTCTCTAAAGAAAAAAAATCTTCACGTTAACCCTGAAACCCTGCCCAAACATTCATTCAGCAAATGTTTATTTATCGATTTTGTGTTGGACACTTGAAACTACGATATACTTTTGAAAAGATTGTCCCCCTGCCCTTAGGTGATAAGTGTTCATTGATTTAAATGTCCTGGGTTTTCTTTCAATTGAGTAGTAGTCTGAAATGTTTTCTCATTTAAGTACTAATAGTTCAATAAAAGTGGATATTTAGTAATTCATGACAGAATATTCATATATTTAATCATTCTGCCTGGTAAATCTGCTATAGACGGTACCAGTTTGTTGTACAACGATGCCCATGCTGTCTTTTTTTCCTCTCTCACAATCCAAAGACAGGATTTTTTCTTTTCTCCGAAAGAGTTCCTCCTACTCCTGTATATATATGCAATGAGAAAAAAGTAACGTATTTGTTTAAGTTCCCTCACTATTAGGAAGCTTGGAATGAAATTGATTCTTTATTACTGTGGCTTTCCTCACGCGTTCTTGATCTCTCTGTTTCTTCGGTCTTGGCTATCTCTCTCTCTACATGGACTTTTATTATTTTCTGTTCCAATTATTTTTGGAATAATTTCATAACCTCTTTTTTCAATTTCTCAAATGTGTTAGTTTCCACAAAGCACTTTAAGGTTTCTACAAACTGTCTTAAGATTTAGGAATATAAAGTTTAAATCTTTCCCATGAATCAAATTATATAAAGGAAATCTATCACCTTGAATTTTAGAAGAAAACAACTGTCCTCATCCATTAGATTTGATCTTCATTCCAAGGTCCCCTCTTTTATTTTGTTTTGGCCTCCATGTTTTCTCCACCTCTGCCTTATGCTTTGGAAAGGATGACCCCCCCCACCATAGGCATTTTCTTAGGTCCATCTGGACAATATTATCATAAAACCCAAGAGAGTAAGAAATACTTTTCTATGTATGTGCTTTCCTAATGTACCTGCTGTCAGCAGTAGTTTTTCATTTGAGATGCAAACTTTTTCCCTACATGACTGTTACACCAGGACCCACCCATAATAAAGGGAGAAGTTTTATCCAGAGTAAAGTATTAATACTACCCATCTGCAAGGGCTTTTTCAGAACCCTTGGGGTCAGATGTTTCAGAATTCATAAGCTTTCACACTTTAGAAAAGGAATATTGTACAGGTATTGCATATTATATAATAACTCCAATTGCATGTGCAGGGCAGCACCTATAATCAAACACAATCGCATTTCTGCAGAAAAATGTATACATGTTCTTTTAGGTCAAATAAAGACTATAAATAGCCTCACGTTAGTTCAGGTTGCGTTTTGAAGTCAAATGAGGAAACAGCTTTGGGATTTAGAGAGCAGATAAGGAACTGGGCACCTGATAGTAACTATTACTCCTACCCCACTCCTCCCGCTACCCCAATCACTATGAATATTTATTTGGCCAGTACATCTAAGCTATTTGTGATCCATGCAGAAGAAATTCCATGAAGAAGTATCTGCAAGAGCTAGCATCCCAGTAGGTTCATTTCTGATCAGTTTTCAGGAGATACGTAAGAGTTCTCCTAAAGGCCGACATGAAACTCCAGGTAATCAAATACTGATCTGCTATCTTTGATGCAGTAACCTACCACACTTTCTTCTTGCTATTCTGCATCCTGTTTCCTTAACCTTCTCTCTCTCCTTTTAGTCCTCAATTCGCTGATCCATCCTCATTTCCATTTTCCTCTGTCTGCAACTTTTCTTTGATTTTCCCCTATATCTTCTCTAATAAAACGTTCATGTCCTATTTGCCCCATAGCTAGCTAATACACATGAGGCTTGAATTTTTATCTAACAAAGTTATAACTAACTCAGTCATGTCTCCAATTACTTTGGAAAACTCATCTACAGATGCCTAGCTGGAATTTTAAAAGTTACGTGATATGTCTGTTTCAAATATTCTGGTGAATATTTCATTCTCTTCTGGCACATAACCATGAAGCTTATGTTTATAATTGGTGGTGATGGTGGTTTAGTTGCTAAGCCATGTCTGACTCTTGTGACCCCATGAATTGTAGCCCTCCAGGCTTCTCTGTCTATGGGATCCCCCAGGCAAGGATACTGGAGTGGATTGCCATTTCCTTCTTCAGGGGATCTTCCCGATGTGAGGATCGAATCCACATCTCCCACGTTGCAGGCAGTCTCCTGCAAAAGAGGATTCTTTGCCACTGAGCCTAAGAGTAGAAATGGCTCCTTGTTAATTTGGATAGGTAATCTTTATTCAACTCAAGATCCAATACCTTTGAGGGTATCACATGTTTCTACTGGGCACAGAAAGGGACTAGAAAATGTTTCTTGCCTATGGAAAACATGAACTCTTTCAACAAGTTGACATTCATGTTTTCCCATCAGGTAGAGATTTTCATTTGTTCTTGGCCTGTGCCTCTAAGTGTATCTCACTACAAGTATGGATTGTCTCTGTGAATTATGCATCTGTCTCAGCTTTTAATTTGTTTTAATATTGTCATGATACCCACATAAAGGGGAGAGTATTACTTTCTTCTAAAATTCAACCAGGTTCATTCTTAGAATTGTGACTGCATTTTCTACCTGTAGAGCTGGAAGAGCTGATCTTTATTTACTTATCAAATAGATTGATTGAGTGCCAGCTTGTAATACTTTTTCACAGCAAATGAACAACAACAAAAACCACTCAGCTCTGTCTCTGTCGTTATTTTCTTTGTGTATTAAAACCATATATCTCTAGCTGATATATACCAAAGACTATTTTGGAAAATGGAAATTTTTATTAGTGGATTTTTAAGCTACCTTCTCTAATGTAAATATGTATAATACAATGATTTTATCTGGGACAATATTTCCCAAGATTTGCTTAAGCTTCTCACTCATCAAAAGTCTGCTGATGGTAGCAACTAAAATTCAGTTCTGGTCAAACTTGCATAGGGCCCAAAAAGGGTTAAGTAGTCCTATGTCTTTAGTATTTTCTCATTTCTACAGGGTGGTATTAACACAGGAAATGGCTTCTGATTTTTGCTGAGCTTTGTAATGAATAAAATATGTGGGTAATGTGAAGAACTTATGTAAGCTCTTTGTCTTGGTCTCACTACTGCTGCTCCTGCTAAGTCGCTTCAGTCGTGTCTGACTCTGTGCAAGCCCATAGACGGCAGCCCACCAGCCTCCTCCGCCCATGGGATTTTCCAGGCAAGAACACTGGAGTGGGTTGCCATTTCCTTCTCCCTTGGTCTCACTAAGGAGCTTTAATTTTATTCTTGCTCTATAATCCTGGAGATGTTGACTGGCCCCTTGCCATCTTTCATGACTTTATATTTTCCCAGTAGAGACCATGGGCTTCAAAGCCTCTTAGGTGAACATTAAAAATAAAGGCCCAGGGCTAGTGAACTTTAACATTATTTTTCCCTGCGAAGCTGCAGTGACATACAAGGCAGAGTGCTTTCTAAGAATTCAAGCATAATTTAAAATCACACTGTGCCAAATGTCTTCTGTATTGTGTTTGTATTCTGCATTCTAATATGTTAGACACCAGAGTTTTCTTCTGATATTGTTTGGGTGGATTCTTATATCCCATTTTTAAAACCCATTGGCATTCTTCACTCTATTTGATTGTTTAACATTTGGCTGTGCTGGGTCTTCATTGCCACGCGTGTGCTCCTTGTTGCTGCGCGTGGGCTTTACTCTAGTTGCAACAAACAGAGGCCCCTCGCTAGTTGTGCTCTCAGCCCTCTCATTGCAGTGGCTTCTCTCACAGCAGAGCACAGCCTCTAAGTGCATGGGGTCCAGTAGTTGAAGCCCACAGGTCCACTTGCTTCGAGGCATATGTGATCCCATTTCCCAGACCAGGAATCAAACTCTTGTTTCCTGCATTGCCAGGCAGATTCCCAACCACTGGACTACCAGGGAAGTCCTTAATATCCTGATTTTCATGTAAAACCTGTGTAATGAACAGAAGCACATTGTCAGTTAATATCTATTTTATAATCTTCACAACATAAAACACAATAATTTTTACTTTGGATCTGCTGGTAATCGTTAGCCTGTCTTTAGGCAGAGTGAAAATTCCTTTTATTTCCTTCTCTGGGTGTGCTGGGAGAGTTTATAAAAAGAAAAGAAACTAGTTGCTCAAATGAAAAGTTCTCAAGTTGGTGGATGAACTAAAATCTAGAAAAACAGAAATATGGACATTAATGTCATTTAGAGGTGCTTGAATTCAGAACATAAGTGAATCAGGACACTTTTAGATTGAGACAAATCATTCATGGATATTTTGCTATCTTTAGGAATAATATTTTATGGGAATTACTTTCTTTAGTTGCTGCTCAAGATTAGGTAGAACTTTACATCCTTTTAAATATTTAATTTATTTTTATGTTTTTATTTTATTTTATTTTTATTTATTTATTTATTTTGCTTTACATTATTGTATTGGTTTTGCCATACATTGACTTGAATCTGCCATGGGTGTACATGTGTTCCCCATCCTGAACCCCTCTTCCTCCTCCCTCCCCATCCCATCCCTCTGGGTCATCCTTTTAAGTGTTTTAAATCTATTGGGTTTCTTTGTATTAATAAAAGTTTATCTGTACTAGGGTTGTTGTTCAGTTGCTAAGTCATGTCCAATTCTTTGTGATTCTATGGACTGCAGCACACCAGGCTTCCCAATCCTTCACTGTCCCTCGGAGTTTGCTGAAACTCATGTCCATTGAGTTGGCGATACTATTCAAACATCTTATCCTCTATTGCCCCCTTCTCCTCCTGCCCTCGATCTTTTCCAGTGAGTTGGCTCTTCATATCAGGTGACCAAAGTATTGGAGCTTCAACTTTAGCATCAGTCTTTCTAATGAACATTCAGGGTGAATTTCCTTTAGGATTTATTGGTTTGATCTCCTTGCTGTCCAAGGGACTCTCAAGAGTCTACTCCAGCACCACAATTCAAAAGCATCAATTCCTTGGCACTCAAGCTTCTTTATGGTCCAACTTTCACATCCGAACATAAGCACTGGAAAAACCATACCTTTTACTCTATGGACCTTTGTTGGCAAAGTGATGTCTCTGCTTTTTAATATGCTGTCTAGGTTTGTCATAGCTTTCCTTTCAAGAAGCAAGCATCTTTTAATTTCATGGCTGCAGTCACCGTTTTCTGTGATTTTTGGAGACCAAGAAGAGAAAATATGTCATGGCTTAAACATTTTCCCCATTTATTTGCCATAAAGTGGTGAGACCAGATGCCATTATCTTGTTTTTGAGTGTTGAGTTTCAAGCCAGTTTTTTCATTCTCCTCTTTCACCTTCATCAAGAGGCTCTTAAGTTCCTGTTCACTTTCTACTGTTGGAATGCTATCATCTGCATACCTGAAGTTGTTGATATTTCTGCCATGAATCTTGATTCCAGCTGGTGATTCATCCAGCCTGACATTTCACATGGTATACTCTACATATAAGTTAAATAAGTAGGTAGATGACATATAGCCTTCTTGTATTCATTTCCCAGTTTTGAACCAGTCTGTTGTTCCATGTCCAGTTCTAACTGTTGCTTCTTGACCTCCATACAGGTTTCTCAGGAGACAGTTAAGGTGGTCTGGAGCACCCATCTGTTTAAGAATTCCACAGTTTGCTGTGATCCATAAGGTCAAAGGCTTTAGCATAGTCAATGAAGCATAAGTAGACGTTTTTCTGGAATCCCCTTGCTTTCTGTTATGATCCAGTGTTATTGTTGTTCAGTTGCTCAGTCATGTCCGACTCTTTGTGACCCCATGGACTGCAGCACACCTGGCTTCCATGTCTTTCAGCATCTCCAGGAGCTTGCTCAAACTCAGTCCATTGAGTTTGTGATGCCATCCAACCATCTCACCCTCTGTCGTCCCTTTCTCTTCCTGCCTTCAATCTTTCTCGGCATCAAGGTCTTTTCCAATGAGTCGGCTCTTCGTATCAGGTGGCCATAGTATTGGAGCTGCAGCTTCAATGTCAGTTTCTCCAAAGAATATTCAGGATTAATTTCCTTTAGGATTGACTGGTTCTGATTTCCTTGCAGTCCACAGGACTCTCAATCAAGTCTTCTCCAACAACATAGTTCAAAAGTACCAGTTATTTGGTGCTCAGCCTTCTTTATGATTCAACTCTCACATCCATACATGACTACTGGAAAAACCAAGCTTTGACTATATGGACCTTTGTCAGCAAAGTGATGTCTCTGCTTTTTAATATGTTGTCTAGGTTGGTCATAGCTTTTCTTCCAGGGAGCAAGCTTCTTTTAATTTCATCACCATCTGCAGTGACTTTTGGAGCTCAAGAAAATAGAGTCTGTTACTGTTTCCATTGATTCCCCATCTATTGGCCATGAAGTGATGGGACTGGATGCCATGATCTTTGGTTTTTGAATGTTGAGTTTTCAATTAGCTTTTTCACTCTCCTCTTTTACCTTCATCAAGAGGTTATTTAGTTCCTCTTCACTTTCTGCCATAAGGGTGGCATCATCTGCATATCTGAGGTTATTAATATTTCTCCCAGCTGTCTTGTTTCTGGCTTGAGCTTCATCCAGCCTGGCATTTCACATGATGTACTCTACATATAAGTTAAATGAGCAGGGTGACAATATGTAGGCTTGACATACTCCTTTTCCAATTTTGAACCAGTTTGTTGTTCCATGTCCAGCTCTAACTATTGCTTCTTGACCTGAATACATGTTTTGCAGGAGGCAGGTAAGTAAGGTAAGGTGTTATCGTATTCCCATCTCTTGAAGAATAGTCCAGTTTGCTGTGATCCACACAGTCAAAACTTTTGCACAATGAAGCTGAAGTAGATGTTTTTCTGGAACTCTCTTGCTTTCTATGACCTACTGGATGTTGGCAATTTGGTTTCTGGTTTCTCTGCCTTTTCTCAATCCAACTTGAACATCTGGAAGTTCTTGTTTCATGTACTCTTGAAGCCTCGCTTGGAGAACTTTGAGCATTACTTTGCTAGCATGTGAAATGAGTGAGATTGTAGATAGTTCGAACGTTCTTTGGCATTGGAATGAAAACTGATCTTTTCCAGTCCTGTGGCCACTGCTGAGTTTTCCAAATTTCCTGGCATATTGAGTGCAGCACTTTCACAACATCATCTTTCAGGATTTGAAATAGCTCAACTGGAATTCCATCACGTCCACTAGCTTTGTTTGTAGTGATGCTTTCTAAGGCCCACTTGACTTCACATTCCAGGATGTCTGGCTCTAGGTGAGTGATGACACCATCATGGTTACCTGGGTCGTGAAGATCTTTTTTGTATAGTTCTTCTGTGTATTCTTGCCATCTCGTCTTAATATCTTCTGTTCCGTTAGTTCCATACAATCTATCCTTTATTGTGCCCATCTTTGCATGAAACATGCCCTTAGTATCTCTAAAAATCTTGAAGAGATCTCTAGTCTTCCCCATCCTATCGTTTTCCTCTATTCCTTTGTATTGTTCACTTAAGAATGCTTTCTTATCTCTCCTTGCTATCCTCTGGAACTCTGCATTAAAATGAGTATATCTTTCCTCTTCTCCTTTCCTTTCACTTCTCTTCTTTTCTCCTCTATTTGTAAGGCCTCCTCAGACAACTGTTTTGCTTTAGTGCATTTGTTTATCTTGGGGATGGGTTTGATCACTGCCTCCTGTACAATGTTACAAACCTCTGTACATAATTCTTCAGATACTCTGTCTATCAGATCTAATCTCTTGAATCTATTTGTCACTTCCACTGTTTAAACACAGATTTGGTTTAGTCCTCTTGGAGGAAGTCGCCATTAATTCCACTATAGAGCTGCCAAACAGACCACCCACAAACTGGAGAACAGTTATACAAAGGAAGTTCTCACACTGTTGCAAAAGTTCTAGGGCCCACAACAGATTTTCCAATCTGGGGTTCTGGTGAAGGGACTGAGAACCCCCAGGGAATTTGGCTTGAAAGGTCAGTAGGATTTCATTGCAGAACTTCCACAGGGCTAAAGTAACAGACCCTTGGAGGGCACAAGAAAACCTTATGCACACCAGAACAGAGGAGAAAGGAGCAGTGACCCCAGAAGAGACTGAGCTTGACTTTCCTTTGAGTGTCCAGGAGGCTCTGGCAGAGGCGTGGGTTGACAGCGGCCTGCCGCAGGGTCAGGGGCATTGACTACAACAGTCCTGAGAATTGGGGCATGCTGGCATAAGTCTTTATAATCCAGTGAACAGCAGCATTTTGATCTCTGGTTCCTCTGCCTTTTCTGAATCCAGCTTGTACATCTGGAAGTTTGCTGTTCAGGTACTTTTGAAACCTAGCTTGAAGGATTTTGAGCATTACCTTGCTAGCATGTGAAATGAGTGCAATTTTGCAATAGTCTGAAAATTCTTTGGCGTTGCCCTTCTTTGGGACTGGAATGAAAACTGACCTTTTCCAGTCCTGTGTCTGGAATACAGTTAGTTGGGTGTAATAGATTAGAAGGGTGAGTAACAAAAATGTATTAAGGCAAAGTGTGTGGTTTTTTTTAACCTTCAAGATAAAGCCTCTATTTTTATAGTTTCCATATAAGCAGTATATCTAGTGTGTCTTCCTTTATCTTCCTGGATTTGTGCTAGAAGAGCTACCACTTCCTCTTTCCTTCCTGTGGCCAAAGATACATTAGTAAGTTAACAGTCTACAATGAGAGGTGAACCAGATGTCCATGGAGTCATTTGACTTCAGTTGACAAACAATGAGACAGAATCTATAATGTTATGCTTTAACAGGTATTCCAGCCAGCAAGAATAGTGTTTGTTTTGGTTTTTAATTTACATTGTCTTCTCTTTTCATGCAAATTCTGGACCGTTAGTGATAGTTATTAACACCATGCTAAGATTCTATGAGGAATCTAGATTAAGAACCTCTCGCTAATTGAATAATCTTTTTCTGCACTATGCATCTCTGCAGAATTTTGCTCTTTCGGGACCTCATTTCAGAATATTCTAAAGTACATAAGGCTGGCTGCTTTTGAATTACCAAGAAAACAAATTATATAAAAAGAACTTAATAAACATTTTTGATTCATTAATGCATGTGTATTTTTTTAACACATTAAATAATACCTAACAATGTATCTATTAACTGCCATGAGTTTGAGTGGAAAGTGTAAACAGTTTTTAAGATTTCTGAAACAGCTATTAAATAAAATATAACTTTTATTTGTGACAAAGTCACAAGAACTGTTAATGCTTGTATGGCCTATTACTATGGAAATGCTACATTTTTACAGAGGTCAGTAAAAGCAAAGATTATATACACACACACACACGTGTGTATATATATTCAGTTCAGTTCAGTTACTCATTCGTGTCCGACTCTGCTACCCCATGAACTGCAGCAGTCCAGGCCTCTCTGTACATCACCAATATTAGGTTTATATATATATGTATGTGTGTATATATATATATACATATATATATTTATGTGTGTGTATATCTATATATATAGAAATATATATAGATATATATAATTTGTGTGTGTATATTTATATATATTTATGTGTGTATATTTATATATATTTATGTGTGTGTACATCTATATATATATAGAAATATAGATATAGATATAATTTATTAGGTTAAGAACTTTTGAGCTGGACCATGAAGTTTGATTAGAGACTGACAAAGACAAAGATTCAGTGTCGGGTTTATTTAGGAAAGGTCCTAGTTTGTGGGAAGACTAGATATACAGCACCAGGAATTTGATTTTTGACTCTATAAAAACTACTGTAAATTTCATAGCAGAGGGATATTTCATGAGAAGAGTATCAAGGAAAATGATTCTAATATCTTTGCTGGTTTGTTTGGTGGCAAAGAATCCAGAAAAGGAGCTCTATGTTAGTTGTGAACAAATGCTTAGGAAAGGCTTCTAGTTATGGAATAAATATAATTGAGTAGATTAAGTATGCTGACAGTAAGAAGGATTTATAGTCATTGATCTCATGCCTGAATGATGATTTTGGTGGTGTTAATCATTCAGTGAAGTTGGGAAGGGATTGACGGAAATTTGGGAAGGAAAATGAGGTCATGCTTGATGAAAAATGTTGGTGTGAGTGTCCTAAAGGGAGTAGGAGAAAGGCTATTTGAAAAATAATGGAGGTCAAATCATCTGAATGTTCAACATTCTCAAGGGGTAATATGATCCCATATATGGCGTTAATGGTCAGTCTTAAAACTGAGCCATTACTATGTGTCTGTGGTAAGTCCTTGTTATTTTATAACTTACATTCCACATGATTTACTAATTTAAGATATTCAGTGGCTTTTATTAATAGTATTTTTATAATGTGTGCATCCATCACCAGAGCCAAATTTAGAACATTTTCATTATTGTAAAATAAATGTTGTAACCGCTACACCATCATACCACAGTCCTTCATCTCTCCCAGCCATTAGCAACTAGTCATCTACGTTCAGTTCCCCGTGAATTTGCCTATTCTGGACATTAAGTGTAAATGGAACCAGACTTGGGTCTATGCATCTACAGCGCCATAAAGCCAGGTTGTGGCAAAGGAAAGCACGATGTTTATTACCAGGCAAAAAGCAAGAAGAATGGGCAGCTAATGGTGAAAGACCCAAACTCCCTGGTGGCAACATTTGGGATGAGAGATGCAGGGTGCATGGCTTTCTTCTAGTTCCAGTCAGTCTAGGGTCTAAGTCCTTCTGATCAGCATCTTCCACCTAGGTAAGGGTCTTAGTTTCTGCAGGACAGCTCAAAGGTATACACTAGATTGTTACGTATATCCTTTGAGGGGGAACTAGGACTCTGCTTAGTGCTGAACTGTTGTTTAAGTTCTCATTACTTTTATTGTTTGACTGCTTTTCCTTTGTTTCTTCATTCCCTTGCTTTCCTAATCATTAACTGCTTGAGTTTACTCTTTTGGAAACTAGGAGAAATGGAAAACATAGAGCGGCTTTTGTACTTAGGAGGGCCCCACAGCGTCCTGCTTGGTTTCAGTTATATGTGGTCCCAATCACTTGCTTCTTTCAGTTAGCATGTTTTCGAGGTTGATCCATACTGTAGCCTGAGTCAGCACTTCATTCTTTACTGTGGCTTGACAGAATTCCACATTTTGTTTATCCATGTATCAACTGATAAAACTCGCTTACTGCAAGACTTGAATTTGCCATTTCCCCTGACTGCCATCTAGAGGGGTGTTCAGCAGTTTTATTCCACCTTCAGTTTAACTTGTTAAAATATTATCCTGGTTTCAGCTTATTTTGTTCTCAGTGATACACGAGGACAAAGTTCATTTTCTTTGTGTTGGGAATAACTTTCAAGCCAAATCTTCTCATTCCTAACCTGTTCCAGGCCATTTGAACAACTGCTTTTGAGAGAGTAAGTTCTTTTTTTTTTATTTTTTAATACCTGTGCAGAGTATTTTTCAAGCTGTGTGGTTCTCCTTTGTTTTCTGTCTGCTTTTTAAAAATGTGAAGATAGGCGAGTGCTTGCTGTATGCTCTAGAGAATCATAATTAGTTTAAAGGGGATAGATATACAAACGTCACATCAAGAGTAATCTAAGCTATGAAATAAAAATTTGCATTGTGAGAAATGTATTGTACTGCTGGGTAAAGTAAGTTACAGTACAAAAATACTTTTACCAAGTGGAGTGGGAGATTGACACTTTTTTATTACAGTTGATTCTTTAGCAAGCATAAACTAATCCAAGTAAAAGTTGTAATTGTCCCTCTCATGTCTGTGGTTTTGGGTGAAGAAGAAATGGATAGCTTTATTGCTTTGCCCAGCAAAGGGGGAGACAGCAGTTTCCTGCCCTTGAAAACTGTGTGTTCAAGCCCAGAAGGATTTCTGAAGGAGTTTATAGCAGTGGTTCAAGGGCAGAGTTGTTGATCAGATTAGGTATGTGCAGGGTTTGCACTCCTTTATTCTGGTCTCAGATAATCTCTTGACGAGCTCTCTGGTGCCTTTAGTCTGGTCTCAGGTGGTCTTGGAATGAAAAATGCTAACTCTGCTTGTTGGAGGGTTTAGTTTGTAAAGAACACAAAGATATTGTTATGTGTATCTTTGAGGTGGAACCAGGACTCTGCCCCAAGGCTACACTATTATTTCTTGACTGTTCTTGTCTCTGCATCTACTCCCTTCCCTGATTAATTCCTCACACCTGCCCTTTGGGAATCAGGGAAGGTCACGGAGGCTGGAATCCTACAAACAAGAAATGAGGTTCATGGAAAGGCTTCTATGCCCAGCAGCCCCACAGATTCCTGCTCCATGTCAATAGTACTGAAGTTTTCACCATTGAAAAATGTCCACGTCTAAGTGGACCCATGCAGTTCAAACCTGAATTGCTCAAGGGTCAGCTGTACTGTTTTTCCTTCTTCTGGACTCCGTAGGCAGTATAAAACAAAATCTTCAGGCTTCCCTCAAGCATGATCACCCCAGTGGTCATTTTCACCAACACTCCCATTTATTCACTCGTGAGAATTTTCTACTCTATTTACAGCCAGTCACTGCAGGATTAAATGACTGGCCCTTCAGTTAGTTTAGTGGATACTAATATGTGTAGAGAGCTTGATCACACACCAAACTCTGACACAATTTTCACATATTAATTCTGTGAAGCAGGTAGCTGTTCCCATTGCCCTGGTGTAGAAACTGAAGGTCTAAAAGCCTGACATGTCAAGAGCAGTGAGAACCAGAATATTAGTTTAGAACTTGTGATTTCAGAATTCTTTTTCTGCCTCCTAAGAGCCATTAAAAGGTAGTAGGTGAATTTAGATAAAGGAGACATAATCTCTGATTGAAGCAGCATCATTCTGGTCACAGTGAATTCTTTTCTAACCTTCCTAGCCTTAGGTGAAATTGGATTAAGCACCCATTTCACATCCTGTGAAAAGACTGATGTCCTCCCCTCAAATATCTGCCAGTTTCTGAGTCCTTAGTTTCTTATAACTACACAGTTTACATAGATATTGTAGGGTTTCCTGCTTTCCAGCTCCCCATTATCACTCATTCTTCATTTCCTTGCTTTTCTGTTTATTGATGTATCCAAGCAGTGGATCCTTCCTCAAGCTTTTATCTTCCTCCAAGGCCTTTACACAGGAAATTAGTGTGAAGCAGATTAATTTGGAGAGAAATGTAGGGCAGTAATTCTGGCAACAACTAACTGAATATTGTACATTAGACATCCCTCCTACTAAAAATCCTGAAGCCTCTCTCAACAGGAAGCTTTCCTGCCTGCCCCTTTCTCTGGAATCTCCAGTTTCTTACTCATGTTTTTCTTTTTATTGCCTCTGCTCATCTGTCACTCTTCTCCTTTCCATTCCTGAATCTTATGAACCAAAACCTTGAACCCTGCTTCTTTTTTCCTTAAAACAGCTTAGCAAAGTATTTTTTCTTTAAAAAGAAGTACAGTTTCCTCAAGAACTATTTTTAACCTATGTATTTTTATCTTGGCACATGCATTATCTAATTATCAAAACCTATTAAGTTCTATTATACCAAATTTTTAGTGAGATAATTGACACATAGAGAGTTAAATAACTTGTCCCAGATCTTTTAACCATTCAGCAGTAGAGTCAGAACCTGATAGTCTCAAGTATGCCTGGAAAAATGCTGATGTCATTCTATCATCAGCAGGATACTCTTGTAAGTCTTGCTTCAAAAATTTTTATAATCATTTCTATTTCAGGTGACATCTGCTGGGGAAAATAAGTCAGTAAAGTAGCTTTGCGTGTTTATTCTAATTCTATTCTAATATCGACATGGATTACTTCAATATTGCAACCTGGTGCTAGCCTTTTTTTAGCTTGCAATGTATATCTGGTAGAGATTCTTTTTTTAAGTGGAAGTCAAAATTGTCCCTTTGAAGGAAGAGCATTTTGTACACATGTGGACATAGTTCATTTCAGAGTTTCTCAGCGTTGGCACCGCTTGCATTCTTGCCCTAATAATGCTTGCGTCTAGGGGCTGACGTGTGTATTGGAGAATGTTGAGTGATGCTCGTCTCCTCTCTAGATGCCAGAAGAACCTCCTTAGTTCCAAAACTTTCATAGAACCAAACAAATATCTCCAGATGTTTCCAGATAGCCTCTAGGGTTAAGAGTGACCCCATTTGAGAACCATAGTGTTAGGTCCAAAAGTCTCCCCAACTTAATGCTATTACATAAGAAACACAGAAATCATACGATGCGTCCGCATAGGTCTGACACTGATCATAGTGTTTGTCACGTGCTAAAGGAACTACAGACATGGCCATCCATCGGTTAGACTAATGAGGTGCTCATGTATCATGGAAGTAATAGGACAAAAATACATTGTGAATGACAAGAATTGAGCTTAATAAACTTGAGACAGTCAAATTATCTATTCAACTCTTGTTATTCAGGGAATGATTAGACTACTTCCTATTTCTTCCCTATGTGTGACTATCTCTGATCTGTCCTGTCTTTGGTTTTCTTCATCACTAGAAGTTGAAGTAGGCCACTGATATTTATCTAGTGCCTTTGGAGTACTTTAAAGTGCTAGGATTTCTAAACGTAAGATGTAGAAAGAGTATAGAATCATCATGCTTGTCTTGTGAAGTCTTTCCAGAGTTCTGTTCATGTCTGGTCAATGGCTGAGTCATCTACAGTACGTTTAGTTAATTCTTACTCCTTAAATATCTCTAAGGACAGAAATGCTGTAATGTAATTTGCTCATTCCAGACTTTCATTCTGCTGGTTCAGATGATTTTCTGTATCCGGCTTGGTTAAATTTCATTCCCTTTCCTCCTGTAGGTTTCCTGTGTGGATAAGCGCATATGCCGTAAGACTTCATAAAAAGTGGAAGTGAGAAGTTGCATCCTACTCATTGTGACCACATAGACTATACAGACCATGGAATTCTCCAGGCCAGAATACTGGAGTGGGTGCCCGTTCCCTTCTCCAGGGGATCTTCCCAACCCCCATCTCCTACATTGCAGGCAGATTCCTTACCAGCTGAGCCACAGGGAAGCCCAAGACCTCAGAGTTAGAAGCCAAAACAAAAATGAGTTTCACGTTTATTAATGTGCATGTTAACCTCTCTCTCTTTTTCCTTTTAGTTCCCGTAAGTGAGATTTTTAGTTCTAAATACATCACTTATGTTTTTGATTCTCTGATTATTAAGTACACCGGTATTGATTTTATTTCATATTCAATATGTATTACAATCAGTTGTAATTTAGTGTAATGAAAAATTGGATCTAATGTATTTATAGCAGTCATGACCAGAAGGGAAATCAGATTTTTCTAATTGAAAGAGAAAACAGAGGTCTTCACTCATGTAGCTTCAACCTTGACTAGCCTCTTATACCTCAGACTAAGTTTCATTCCATTTGGATGACTAGTACTTTTGTGCTTCTAGTAAGAATCTCTATGATTATGTAAGAAAAGTGACTCCTGTGAATGGGAAGCTTGGCCCCATGTAAAGCATCATAAGGATGTGATGGTTACAGAAACTGTGAAAACACAGATAGTTTAGGGAAGAAGTCACTTCTGTTTATCTCTTTCTCTCGCTTTCTCTTATCTTTAATCTCTAATGTGTGTGCATGCTAAGTGCCTTCAGTCCTGTCCAACTCTCTGAGACCCTATGGACTGTAGCTCACCAGGCTTCTTTGTCCATGGGATTCTCCAGGCAAAATACTGGCGTTGGGCTTCCATTCCTTCTCCAGGGGATCTTCTTGACCCAGGGATGGGACCTTAGTCTCTTTTGTCTCCTGCATTGGCAGGTGGGTTCTTTACCACTAGCGCCACCTGGGAAGCCCAATCTTTAATAAGATACTGGTAAACCAAAAACAAACAAACAAAAACTAAAGTAAACTCACCTAATAGTAAATACTAAAACAGGGCAATTTTTCACAAACTTTTGTTAAATTTCCAAACAATGATTTCCAATCCAAATTAACACCTCATCAAAAGAACAGGAGCTTAGGTCCAGAGAGACCATATCCTTTTGGACTTGGAATCAAGCTTAAACAGAAAACTGATAAGGTGCTGACCCACTGCCCTTCTTTAATTTGAGAATAAATTGCCATCTAATAGTAAGACTGTCTTCTTCCTTCTTGCTGCTGCTACTGCTGCTGCTAAGTCACTTCAGTCGTGTCCGACTCTGTGTGACCCCATAGACGGCAGCCCACCAGGCTCCCCTGTCCCTGGGATTCTGCAGGCAAGAACGCTGGAGTGGGCTGCCATTGCCTTCTCCAGTGCATGAAAGGGAAAAGTGAAAGGGAAGTCGCTCAGTCCTGTCTGACTCTTCACGACCCCATGGCCTGCAGCCCACCAGGCTCCTCCGCCCATGGGATTTTCCATGGCAAGAGTATTGGAGTGGGGTGCCATTGCCTTCTCCATTTATACTGACTTAAAGAAGACATATGTAAATGACTGACAAGACGTATTCTTAAGGAAGATTATCTAAGACTATCATCTGCCCCTAGAAAGGAGAAGGCTTTTTCCCTTTAGTTGGCCCATAGTAGCCTTAATGAGTTCTACTTTCTTCCACAAGTGACCGCACTCCTAACCTAAAATGACAAGGCAAGTTCAATATAGTAGTATTCTTAATCCATCGAGGAAGCAGAGAGTAAGTTCTAAACATTCTCATCACAAGGGGCAAAAAAAACCCAACAACTGTATTTGTGAGATGACAGATGTTAACTAAACCTAATCTTCTCATAACATATGCATATCTTCTCCTAGAGAAAATATACCCATGCTGATCACAGCACCGCTCAGCCATCACAATGTTAAATGTTCCTGTTGAATATATCAGCCATAGAAACCCTCATGAGAGAATACATAATGTAAAAACTGTGTTCTCAAACCTACAACATCATAAAAGTATTAGACAATGAAGGAGATGGAAGATCTTGTCTAGATGGGACCTTTGATAGAACAACTGTCTCCCTTTAATGACCAGTCAAGCTGTCCTGCATGTTCCAACCAAGATTGTTAGAACTCAGCACAGAGTATTCATAATTAGCTTATTGCCAACCATTCTGTCTCAGCCTGCCAGTAATAAATCTCTAAACTGATCGGTCTTATTTGTGAAAGTCCTTATGGCCCCAAACTACAGATTAGTTGAAAAAAAAAGCCGATAAAGTCAGGAGACTCTGGGTCTTCTTGTAAATTCAATACCTTCTTTTATTTATAGAAACTACTGATTCTTATTTAAAAAAAAAAAAAAAGTATGGGCTTTCCAGGTGGTGCTAGTGGTAAAGAACCTGCCTGCCAATGCAGGAGACATAAGAGATGAGAGTTTGATCCTTGGGTCGGGAAGATCCCCTGGAGGAGGGCATGGCAACCCACCGCAGTATTTTTGCCTGGAGAGTTCCATGTACAGAAGAGTTTGGTGGACTACAGTCCATGGGGTCATAAAGAGTTGGACACAACTGAGCGACTTAGCAGCAGCATGGATTCTTCATTATGGATCTGTTATTACTGACCGTCTCCCTGAAGTGGTACATAAATTGTGGTGCCAAAAAGCAAGAGGTAGGTTAATTATTGTTCAATGTGGCAAAATTTAGGACTTATGACTCAGCCCATTTTACATCATAAATGGGCCTGTGGTACCTGAAGTAAAATAAAAAGTACACTCAAGTTGCTGTGATAAAGCTTTCATCTATTTGTGCTAATGGCAGGAGTGATATCAAGAGTCAAGTGAAACTATAAATAACCATCAGGCTTTCTTTAACCCAATATTCTAACACCTCTCACACAAACAACTTGAACAGTTTAGCAGAGTTCAGATAAAAATAGCTTGAATGTTTCTTTATTTTTCTTTCCTAGTAGAGATAGGGCATAGTAAAAACAATAGCAATATAGTATCACATTAAAAAAACAAAAATGAATAAAAAGAGCAGGAGTAGAAGATATAAATTAACTACATTTTGGATTATTTTTAGTACCTCAAGTAACAGTCCTAATAGCCTCTAGTCATTGTTGAGTTTAGCCAGGGAAAATAATGGAAAAAGTCTAGAAAACTATTAGGAGCTTTTTGTTTTTATTTATTTATTTATTTTTATTAGAGTATAGTTGTTTTACAATGTTGTTAGTTTCTGCTAACTATCATTAATTATCATTGTGAAGTGACTCACAGTGATGATCTGAGATAGTTTCATTAAAGTGTGTTCTTAAAGTTAATATCAAATTATAAGCATAGAAAAACCTCCGTACTGGGCCATTTATTGAGGGCTGTAAGCCTCTGCATAAGCGTGCCAAGTATTCTGCCTATTAGACTTTTTCCTTATTTGTTTCCCCACATCTGTCCCCTCATAACCAAAACAACCACATACAGGCCCACCTGCTTTCCATGCACCTGGACTCCATTTAAAACAAGTCTTGTTTTTAGACACAGAGGGAAAAAGAAAGGAATGTAAATGAAGAGGGTGGCTTCAAGATGAAGCTAAATACTTAAAGGGAAGTTGATTAGGTGGACATTGCAACCATTGCGTGTATGCAGTAAACTTTTGACTATCTTATTTTTAATTTTTTTAAAGTGACCCACTTAGTCTGTATAGGCTATACTTGGAATTCCTTTGTAAATGTATTGTTACACGTGCCTGCTCAGTCATGCCTGACTCTTTGTGACCCTGTGGACTGTAGCCTGCCAAACTCCTCTCTCCACGGAATTTTCAGGCAAGAACATTGGAGTGGATTGCCGTTTCCTATGCTATGTAAACGTATAATCTAGGTTTGCTTCATGGCTGGTGTGCGTGGCACATTGTATCAGTTGTGAATTCAGCTTTTTAAAGTTTTTAAATAAAGAAGATTTTATCTCACGTATTTGAACAATTCTGATGCTGGGAGGGATTGGGGGCAGGAGGAGAAGGGGACAACAGAGGATGAGATGGCTGGACGGCATCACCGACTCGATGGACGTGAGTCTGAGTGAACTCCGGGAGTTGGTGATGGACAGGGAGGCCTGGCGAGCTGCGATTCATGGGGTCACAAAGAGTCGGACACGACTGAGCGACTGAACTGAACTGAACTGATGACTTCATAAATACATTATTTGTAGGTAAAACTGGGTCGATTTTTAAAAAGAAAGGAGTAAGTGTAAAGCTAAAGCTCTAAAAAGTTAAATATTACAGGAAGCATATAGCTTAAAGGGGGTAATTATGGAGACGATGTATGAAGGCCTGACATTCCGACAAACTTGGTAGTGTTAATTCTTTTCAGTCACTAGCCGCTGCCAAGCATTAGGCTTCCCTTCTGCAGCCTGTGGCTAAGTAACTGGGAAGAGTAATAAAAGGGTAAGATAAAGTATAGAATAGACTGTGTCGCCTTGTTATTTCTTCCCCCATTATATTAGATGATGAAAGGTTTAGTGTACATAGCTTTGAATTAAAATATATATATATATATTTAAAATTTCCTTCATGAATAGCATTGCTTTACTTTCAGGCACCAATATATATCCAGTGTACGTGGTTTCCTTAGCTTTTCCTCCTTTAGCGCTTCATTTTCCAAATCTTTTGTGGAACACCGACAGTCCCAGTGTCTCTTTCTTTCCCCTCAACCTTGGTATTCAGTACTTTGGTTTCCTTACAGTCCATGTTGCAGGGCTGAGAAGCAGATAAAACAGTCTTGGCCAAGTTGGACAAGATGTTTAAAAATAAAAGATACTGTGAGCTGCAATTGAATAATGCCCAAGGGTCAAAGTAATTTCCCTTTGCATGCTGCCTTACTCAGATGAAAATTCCCAATATGAAGTGTGCTGTAGGAAACACACTCACTCAATTTTTCCTTGCAAATTCAAAATGACTTTAAAATTGGATTACTAGAGTTTTCTACTATCACATTTGCAATAATTTCACATTTTGACTTTTTTATTTCTATCCCTTTTTTTTGGTGTTTTCTTTTAGTCTCCTTTCCAATCGTATCAATGATGAATTTAAGAAAAGATAATTTAGGACAAGATTTACATTTCTTGCATTGCGTCTTGAGGGTGATTTTGTTTTAGTTGGTAACTGCTTTGTATTTTTGAAAATGAGCCTGGCCCTCCTCTCTCCCATCTTAGAAATGCAACAAATGAAATAAAACACGAGAGAGAATCAAAATGATATGTTTTCCTCCTTCTTTTTAGATGGTAAGGTTGAAGTTACAAAAGAAGGCGTGAAGCTGTGCACCATGGGTCCTGGAAAAGTGTTTGGAGAGTTGGCTATCCTTTACAACTGTACCCGGACGGCGACCGTCAAAAGTAAGGCTATTTAAAATGAAAAAAAAAAAGGCCTTTCAGTGTCTTCTTTCCTTTGATCTGTGAAGTGTTAGTTAATATGCCTCTTGATTTTAATCTTTATAATTTTATTAATCTAGCTTCTAATTATTGCTTAGCGATACATTTGATTTTTATCCTAAAGAGTAATTGTTAACATTGAGTTAAATTTTGTTGCTGACTTATTCAAAGAACCTTGAACTCATAAATTAGCGTTTATAAAATAGCACTCTATGAATTATAATTAAACCGGAGCAAGATGTTGCATTTTCTGCCTTAAAGTCTCAGAATCATATTTAAGTACATTTTATGTATCTGTCTATTTCGGGTTGCTTTCCCCACATAAACTTCACTTATTCATTCAGTGGTTTAGAAAAATTAAGAGGAGAAATGTCTTTCGTCTCATTCAAACCCTGAGTAAGATATCCTGAATTCTAGAATTGCGTCTGAGTATATTCTTGTCTTCAGCTGCTCATCAAGCTGTATATTATAACGTTTTTCTTTTCTACTGATTGAGCTTATTTTAAGTCAAGGCAATAAAGCAGCTTGTTTCCCTAATTTTACATGTATGTGTATATATGATTTCTCTAGCAACTTTTATTGCTTGGTAGAAGCAGCTGCAATAGTTAGAAGGAAAAGAAGTTTGTTTTAAATATTCCTTCTTCCTGAGTACAGGATGTAATGAATTTGTAACAAACAGAGCTGGAAGCCAAAGCCGACAATGGAAGGTCCAGAGCATTTTCAGGCAGAAATGTGTATTTAATGTTTGAAAAGTTCTTCTGACATAGTATCCTGTGAATGATTGCAATCACGTTACTTTGACTAGGTTGTGTCATTAAAACAATCCCGTTGGCAAGATGACAATTAAATTGCTATTGTTAATTTTATCTGAGTGTCACTGATGGTTTTGTATATTGCTCTTTTCCTCTCAGAAGTATGGCACATAACTGACAATATGACATGAAAACTTGGGTTGTAAAGAACTGAAGAATGTGTGGCCAGCTAGTCTTACAGGTCTTGTTAGTGAATCACCTTTTTAGTCACTGAAATCGCTGCCACATCAGTGGCAACTGGGACCCTTATAAAATCAGTCTTTCTTGACATTTTGATTCTTGATGTCTGAGAACACAGAACTCTTTTGATTGATAGGCACTGCCATATTTTTATTTCATGTGATCGTTTAATTATATGACTCAAAGAATAATGAAGCCCAGTGAACCATAACAGATTTTGCCAGAACTTAAACTCACTGGGAAAGTGTCTCAACTAGAGAAAAGAGCAGTGGTGACTCCATTAGGTGAACAGATTTTGCTATCATGCTTCATTTTGATGAGAAATATATTGCTTTTAGGGCAAAAATGGGCCATGATAACACCTTTGGACTAAAATAAGCTTTCTCTGAATTGTGAATACTTTTTTCAGGTTTTAAAATACCTAACTGATAAAAAATATTTTTTATATGCTTCTCATTTAATCTAACTAAAACCTTCCAAAGGCAAACAACTGATAGTAAGATGGTGCTTAATCTTGTGAAATATTAAATTGTTATTAAAGAAATACTTTAAACAGAATAGAATATTTAAATGAATTATATAGCCCAAGAGATTTTTTTCTTAAGGTGATTGCTTGGCTTCATGAAAGTCAGTTTTCTTATTAAGTTCTTATAAAATGCTGTTCATTTGTACTCGCCTCTGTTGTTCTCATGTTTGATAAATTTAAGTAGACATTATGCATCTGTTCAGCAACAAGGCACTAGGTGTTGAATGCAAATTATAATCCTCACTATTTTGGGGTAAGAATTTTATCTGTCATTAAAGGGAATGAGCAATGGATCATGTTCTTTAATTCAGACTCATATGTCTCATGTGTGTGAGTGTGTTTGTGTGTATGTGTTCATCATGCCCCCTTAAGGTGTGGAGGATGTATTGAGAAGAGTCTATGGTTAATCATGTGCAAATACATCTCTGCATTTATAGGTGCAGAGATTTTGTGCATGCCTAAGGGATGTTATCTATTAACCTCTGAATGTCGTGTGAGAATTAAAAGGTGTGAATAAAGGTCATTTGTTATTTAGGACCTTTTGTGCCATCTTCTGTACTGTCAAGGGAGGTGTCCTTACCAATTGGAGGCTTAAACACTATTTTAAATTTAAGTTATACTCTCAAGCTGATCACTTTATAACTCTAATTAGATTCCATTGTATTAGTTTTATCAAATGACCACAATCAGTGCTATCTTACTCTTTACATGTGATATATTTTTAATGTCCTTATTTGTTTTTTCAGATCCACTTGTTTATCAGAATTCAAAATTATGTTATTTCTTATCTATATTTTTTGTAACCATTGTTTTGCCAGTGGTGACCATTTGGAGTAACTTTCAAAACTGATTCATCTACTTGGGTGCAGTAGTCTTTTAAGTCTGAGGAAGTTCCCCTTCCTATTTAATCACTTGTCTAGCCACACGTTTTTCCTTCTCACTTACCTGGCTTTTCCCTCACTTACCTCTTTTCCCCTAATATCACTTTCATGATTGAAAATGTTGATGATCTCTCTTTATCTTTCTCCCTAGATCAGCCTGAGAGCTGCCTAGGATTTTAGTGCATTTTTAATTGCACAGTCATCACAAACTTTAGGTGACATTCAAGAGCTCCTCAATGTACGGGAGTCTTCTTTTTCACGAGAATAACTTTTTGAAATTATATCAGGCCTTGAATAAATTCCAGTGACTTCCTCTGCTAATGAATGTGACCCAAGCACCTGTGGGTTGGCTTTTTTTTAATTAGAATATGTTTTTTTATATTGAAATATAATGAATGTATAATGTTATATTAGTTTCAGATATACATGATTCAATATGTGAATATACTGTAAAACAATCTCCACAATACCCATCCAGTTAATATCCATCACCATATATCATTACAAAATTTCTTTTCTTGTGATTAGAACTTTTGAGTTCTGCTTTGGTACCAGCTTTTAAATATACAACATAGTATTAACTCTAGTTACTATGTGTACATTATATCCTCAGGACTTATTTTAAAATTGGAAGTTTGTACCATTTGACCTCTTTGACTCATTCTACCCACCCTTCACTGCCGGATCCTCAACCTCTGGCAACCACCAATCTGTTCTCTGTATTTGAAATTATTATTTTTTTTTTAAGATTCCACATAGAAGTGGAATCATAATGGTGCTTGTCTTTCTCTGTCTGACTTGTTTCGCTTAGCATACTGCCCTCAGTGTTCATCCATGTTGTAGCCAGTGGCAGCATTCCCTCCTTTTTTATGACAGTAGTATTGTTTATATGTACACCTCATTTTCTTTACCTATTCATCAATGGATACACAGGTTATTTCTGTCTTGGCTGCTATAAATGTTAGTAATGTGGATGTTAACATGTGGGTTCATATCTCTTTGGGTATTAGTGTTGTTTATTTCTTGAATAAATATCCAGAAGTGGAATTGCTGGACCAGAGAGTATTAAGAGTCTTCGTATTTTGAGAACTTCCATACTGTTCCCCATAATGGCTACACCACTTTATGTTCCCACCAAAAATGGATGAAGTTTTCCTTTTCTCCACACCCTTGCCGCACTTGTTTATTTCTTGTCTGTTTGAAAACAGTCATTCTAACAGGTGAGAGGTGATACGTCACTGTGATTTTGATTTTCATTTTCCTAATGATTAAGTGATGTTGCACATCTGATCATGTGCCTTCTGGCTGTCAGTATGTCTTTGGGAAATGTCTATTCAAATGCGCTGGCCACTTTCTAATCAAGTTGTTTGTTTTATTTGTTGATATTGTGTTGTATGACTTCTTTATATATTTTGGATATTCAGTTCAGTCCAGTCACTCAGCTGTTTCCGACTCTTTGTGACCCCATGGACTGCAGCATGCCTGGTTTCCCTGTCTATCACCAACTCCCGGAGTTTACTCAAACTCATGTTCATAGAGTCGGTGAAGCCATCCAACCATCTCATCCTTTCTCACCTCCTTTTCCTCCTACCCTCAATGTTTTCCAGTATCAGGTCTTTTCAAATGAGTCAGTTCTTGGCATCAGGCGGCCAAAGTATTGGAGTTTCAGCTTCAGCATCAGTCCTTCCAATGAGTATTCAGGACTGATACTTCAGGATGGACTGGTTGGATCTCCTTGCTGTCCAAGGGACTCTCAAGAGTCTTTTCCAACACCACAGTTCAAAAGCATCAATTCTTTGGCGCTCAGCTTTCTTTATAGTCCAACTTTCACATCCATACGTGACTACTGGAAAAACCATAGCTTTGACTGGACGGACCTTTGCTGGCAAAGTAATGTCTCTGCTTTTTAATATGCTGCCTAGGTTGGTCATAACATTAACTCATCAGATGCATGATTTGAAAGTAATTTCTTTCCCCATTCTGAAGGTTGTCTTTTCGTTTTGTTGGCTTTCTTTACTCTGCAGACAGTTTTTAGTTTGTTATAGCGACACTTACTGGTTTTTGCTTCTGTTGCTTTTGCCTTTGGTGTTAAATCCAAAGAATCATCTCCCAGACTGATTTCAAGGCATTTACCACTTATGTTTCCTTGTAGGAGTTTTATGGTTTGAAGTCTTACTTTCATGTTTTTAATCCAAAATATGTATTTTATTAAAGCTACCAATTGACATATGCTCTAAATTATAAGATTGTTCATAGTAATCCAGCTAAAAGAACTATGGTAGTTTGAAGTAAGCTGTTTGTTTTTCACCTGGGAAAAATCTTCTGGGATTCTTCTGAGACTAAATAAAAGTATATCATTTGTTATTATGGTCATACCAGGAGGAAGATCTGATAGCACCAAGAAGAATATTTTTTTAGAGCAAAATGAAAACCATAGTGATATGGGGGATGGGGTGGGAAATCCATATTACGTTACAGAAAATCTATACTAGTAATCTACTTTTATTTTATAAAACATTGATTCTTCCTCTGAGGAATGAAAATATACAAATATGTAAAAATAATATTGATAGCATCTAACAGATGCGTTGGATTATTCATGACTTGTGTGCATGTTAAGTCGCTTGAGTTGTGTCTCTTTGTGACGCTATGGACTGTAGCCTGCCAGGCTCCTCTGTCCAGAGTGTTCTCCAGGCAAGAATACTGGAGTGGGTTGCCATTTCCTCCTCCAGGGGATCTTCCTTACTCGTGTATCGAACCCTAACCTCTATGTCGCCTGTATTGGCAGGTGAGTTCTTTACCATTAGTGCCACCTGGGAAGCCCATTCATACCTTAAATAAGTTCAAGGGTTTTTTTTTTTTTTTTAATTGTGATATGAAAATAGTCACTTTAATTGCATATATCCAATTACAAGCATTCCAGATACCATGGGTAGGGAAAAAAATATCAGTTGTTATATTTGATTTCTATAACACCAAACAATGTTGTTTGAATTTCACATTTTTGTCTAAATATTTTAAGATTGTATAAACAAAGGAGCATTTTACCATCCATTTTCAAACGCCATGAAGGATAGGAATTTCTAATATATTCATTCAATACCCATGGCTTACTCAGTTCCCATACCTAGAAGCATATCATTATCATGTTTTTCTAAGTGTCATTCCTGGCTGTGATTTCACCTTCACTACCCTCACAGCTAAGGCAATAGCAATTTACACTCACCCTGGGCCTCTTACCCTACGTCTATGCCCAAGGTTCTCTAAAATCACAAAAATGGAGATGTTACTGGAAACATAAGATGGATGAGGCACTTATTGTACAGAGAGAGGTGAAGTAGTGCGTAGCCTATTTGTACATTTGCATAAAACATGCCTTATTTTTACCTGGATTTCTCACAGCCAGTTCTCACAACCACACAAGAATTTTTTGAGGTTTGAACCACATGCTCTTTGCTCAGACTTCAGTTGTACATGAATTTGTATTTTTGCCTGAAGGTGCTGAACTGAAGCTTGTTCCTCTTACTTTGGGTGCTCCACTGAAAGTGCCCCAAACCTTAGCCAATATATAATTCACATAATTCATTCAAAGAGACTCCAATAAAAATCCAAGACTAAAAGTTCTCTCTTTGTAGGAAAACATCTTGGTACCAGATTAGGGTGATTACCATATACAAGTTACCTGCAAAATGGCTTTGGTGGGTGTAAAAGCTCTTTTATGAATGGGCTTGAGCAAAATATCTGAATAATTCTTTCTCCTTAGATTATTTATACAAGTATTTTAAAATTCCTCAGTACTACAGTACTAACACAAAAGAACCTTAAATATCCTTACAAGAAATTTGACAAATTGGGACTTGAATAATGAATAATATCTGATTTAATGTAAATACTTTCAACTTTCCATACTTTAACCTTCCTGAGATATTTGTAAAGGGGGGAAGCTGAGCAATTAAGATATTTCACTGTGTCAAAGATGTTTTTAAGAACAAGTTGAAAGGTTTAGATTTTCTGTTTATTTTTGTTTTTAAAATAGAGTTGAGTGTGTGCAGTAAAATGGCTTGTGTTTTCCCTTGCAGGTCTGTTTCAAACACTGCATTATTCAACCTGACTTAAGAAAATCTGCCAACTGTCAAAACCCTAAAAAGATGAATTGGGAAAAAAAGTAAAAGGAATTTGACTATAATTTCTTGCTCAAATAACTCTATGCACTATAAATGTAATGCCTACACCTCTCAGGTCAACATATGGTGCTTTTTATTGGTAAAGAAATGCAAGGAATGAATGCCAGTTTTATTACTGATATAAAGGAACCTTAGATGAAGCTCTTAGAGTGGCTGTAAACCTTGACAGTTTCCTAAGATGACTATATCAAGAAGTAAGCAATTACATAGCTTTTAGGAAATGCCATTATAGTGTTCCATAAAGTGCCATTTTTATGATAACGATTTTCATGTTGTAAAAATGAACCAACATTGTCTGCCAGTACAAGCAGTTGACATGTGTGCAGTTGTTACTTGGGGTTTTAATGACTGGGAGCAACCACATACTGTCATGCTCCCCGTGGGCCAGTGCAAAGGCAGAGGAGATAACTGCATTAATGAGACAGTCTCTGTTTTATCTTCAAGAGGCAGATTAACAAGATGCATGCTTTGCTTTCTCCCAGCCCGATGAATGCTTTACACCAAGAACCCTGAAGGAGGACACAACATCAGCTTAGATGATAAAGACTAGAAATATGACCCCAATTGCAGAAAGAATAGCTCAGTAACTTCCCAGGAGTTGTCATTATTGTCACCATCCTGGACAATGAAACAAGCAGATGATTATGGCATCATCTTGAAGAAGCAGGTACACTTGTTTAGTGACTTAATTCGATAATCTTCTTCTTGGTATAATTTTCCATCACATTGGTCTATTAGAGAATACTGCAAAAATTAGTAACATAAATCCAATAATCCCTAAGAAATAAATTTCTTTAATAAGGAAAGCAACTCACAAGGTACCAATGATGATATAACAGATGAGCATAAACAAATAGGCCTGCAAAAGCTATTCTGTGCATTCATTAACAGTTATTAAACTATAATCTTTTTCTTTTAGAGGCTGAAGCTGTTTTTCTAGTTTCTTTTGGTGGAAACTTTTATGATTAGAATTGATTTATGATTTATACTTAACTATTTCCAGAAAAAAATCTAAATCTAGTATTGACTCAGCCTGTCAAGTAGGCATATGTTAGCAGTGCTTCTTGGGATAAAAACAAAACCCTCTCACAGTCTAAGGAAGGCACTAGTACTTAATTGCTTCTTGCATGGGAGCATGCTAAATTGCTTCAGTCATGTCTGACTCTTTGAGACCCCGTGGACAATAACCTGCCAGGCTCCTCTGTCCATGGGATTCTCCAGGCAAGAATACTGGAGTGGGTTGCCACACCCTCCTCCGGGGGATCTTCCCCACCCAGGGATTGAACCCGGTTCTCTTATGTCTTCTGCATTGGCAGACGGGGTCTTTACCACTAATACCACCTGGGAAGCCGCTAATTCCTTCTAAAGTTAGATAAATTACTCTTTTGTTCCATCCTCTCATTAGTCAATCATTGAATACTTTGTTTCCTATATGGAGTGAATAGTCAGGCTGTAACTGGGGTATTATTATTTTTTAAGAATCATGGGTAGTTTAATAGTAAATTCTATACAATGGGCAAGGAAGGCTGATTTTTTTTAACAAATTCTATAATCCTGCAGAATTGGTAATTTTCCCACAAAGACCTGTATCATAAAAGAGCTTCCACACAGTACAAAGTTTATGTGTTTTAGACATATAAAACCTTCCTTCATTCATTCATTCCATAATTTGATCAGAGGTGATTTTAGTATTTACTCAACTGATTGAAAGAATAAAAAGAAAAATACTAAGATCAATATTACATATTATGTAATTGTTCTTTAAATCTTTCCTACATTGAGATGGATTCCTGATGAATGCTCAGTAGTAAAGATGGATAACAAGTGCAATTAACATCATACTAGACTCAGAGATTTGGGGATGGGTGATTGTGTTAACTCCATTTTATTACTGAAGCAACTTGAGACCCAGAGCTAGTTTCAGAGGGAGGGTCAGGAGTTTGACAGAACTTTGATGTGATGTAGCTGTCACAGACTTTAAAATTTGGTCTGTAGTTCCCATTTCTTTAAAGTAAAAGTACATCCATAGGATTATTCCTATTGGCCTTAGGACTCTCTTTTCATGGAAAGTTACACAGTAATTACAACTCACAAGTCACAGTTATTTTATTTTTTAATTTTCAAATTGTAACACATGGACTCACATTAAGTACCTCTGTTATCAAAATAATGAATTGTGTGACATACTAAAGAAAGGATCATGAGCTTAAAATCTTAGAGACACATAATGAACAATCAAAACCAAGCAAAGGATTTAATTTATGCAGTTCATTGAAATACTTAATGAGTGTTTCATGGAATGAAATTTTATTCAGTATTTGAGACATCACTAAGTAGTTATATATTTTTTCTATAAACCTAATAGTCAATGAATTTCTTTAAAGTAGGAATTATGAATACAGAGCAATTAAAAAAATTGAGCATGAAAAAAAATAAATTTTAAAAAATATTTTTGTACATTACAAACATATTACAAGGAAAAATATTGAGTCATGTCAATGGTGCTTGCCTTCGTTTTTCCCTTTAATTTCCTCTGCCTAGAAGAAACATAATCTCAGCAATTCATTGGTGAATCTGAAGGATTCTATAGGATGTCCTTTGCTGCCTGGATAAATTTCTAAGTAATCACGATGTCTGTGCTTTATAATTCCCAGCCTGTCATTCAGTCATTCTTTAATGTCCTCCTCAAAATACCCTAGTGTAATAGGTGAGACAGGCTGTTTCTGATTTTTCAGGTGAGAAAATGGTGACAAGATTGTAGAGTCCATTCATGCTGGTTCATTTATAAATCCTCTGACAAATTTAGGCAGCACTCTTTGGAGAGCTTTTGCTATAGGCACCCCTCCTTTCCTCCTTCCCGGTGTGTAGACTTCTGAATCAGGCCTGCAATTTGCCTACTACTCTATGCATAAAATGGGGACCCTTGATTAGGGAACTTCAGATGTTTAGTACAATGTTTATCAAAGTGGTCCCTGCAGTTGCAACCACCAACATCATTTAGGTACTTGCAAAATCTGTGGCATTCTCCATCCACTGATGCAGAATTTTTTGAGTAGGGCACACTAATCTGTGTAAAACAAGCCCTCTGGGTGATTCTTATAGATCTAAAGTTGAGGACCCCTGATCTGGACCCTCGGAGTGCTTAATTTGTATCAACCTAAACATAGCACACTCTCCATGCATCAAATTGTTTATGTGGAAGTATTTAAAGGAAAATTTTGAACACCGTAATAAGTGGTTTTATTCTTGCTGTCGTTAAGTTTTTCCCATCTTTTGTTGCTGTCTAGTGGAGATACTTAGGAAAAGTTACTTTTCTATTTTTCAGTAAAAGCATCAGCGGAAGAGTATCAACATTGTGCAGATTATTAACATATCCTTTTGAAGAATAGTGAGAGGTACATTAAAAGAACAGGTTGAGAGGGAAGGAAAAATTTAAAAAATCATGGGCGGCTGGGCCACGTTGTTAACAAGAGTAACTTTTAGATTTTTTGGCTTTGCTGGCTAGCACATTGGTAGGAAAACAGAACAAAGAGAAAGTTTTATTTGATTTTGTTGTTTTTCATGCTCATGAGTGTGGTTTGGATTAAATGAGAAAACAAATGTGTATGGATGTATCTAAGAGAACCACTTGAGTGGGTGATGTCTGAATAAGGGGAATGTTTTTCACTGATAGTTAAATCCAGTCCATTGGACCAATCGTGGAAAAGGTCCTTTTGAGTTGGTGTAGGTGGTCATTGATTTCATTCATGAAGAGAGCCCAGGAAGTCCAAGATGGATTGCATATCTCTTAGTGTCTGATTATTAGAAGATAAAGAAACATCCATGGGTCACAGTCCTTGAGAAAGAAATGAGGAGTTCCTTGGAATTGAGACATGTACAGATCTGAGGCCTGGAGTGCTGCGGGATGTAGGTAAGGAAGTGAGCTGATTTCTTCAGGGTATTGAGAACTGAGTTTTCACTGTGAATGTGGCAGAAGTTAGGCAGTATCCACTTCTCAGAAAGGCAGGGAGGCAAGGGTCAAGAAATTCTATGGCTTAGGAAGCTGAGCATTGTCTTCTGCACGGTGTTCTTTGCTGCTTGTATTCTCCAAAGGGCAATCTGTCTTACTAATAATACACACTTCATAGCCTCATAAGTCCTCCTGTGTCTAACAGAGCAACTTTTTATTGACTTGAAAACATGGTTGTCTATAGTTTTCTGAGTGGGATCAAAAGTGTTGTTAAAACTAACTTCATAACTGAATTCTTTATTTGCAAAATAAAGTTCATGGAGTGAGTTTGCATATGAAATCTAAGAGAACAGGTTTTTGTAGATCCAGAGCAGCCTCTGGGAGCCCCATCCATGACCCTGCATCCACTTACTATTCATCCCTTCTTACTCCTCCCTTTGGGTTAAGTATAGCATTGGATGGCTATTTTTAAGTTCAACTCAGGTAACACAGTTGAAAACCACTGCTCCAGTTGAAACCAAGTTTATTTTGCGTTTCTAAGTAGTGGTAATTCTTTATTTTATGTCCCTACACTTGGCTATCAGCAATATCTGTAACCTTCACAGTGGTCCTGCCCCACAGTGTGGTGTAGCACCATTGCAGGTATAACACCATTGCACAAGTAAGGCTTAAGAAGCTTACTTACGGTCACACATCTGGATTGCTAAACTATACCTCTATCTTGACAGTCCCCACTAAGACACTGAATGAACTACATCATCTCAACCTTTGTTTCTGGCTGTCGACAGATAAAGATCCAGCTTCATCTGTAGCATCATTCATCAAGGATTTCTTGGACTCCAACCAGATCTCATGATTCACTGCTAAACACCTGGAGAGCAATTAAGATATTCATAATCTACTTAGCACAGAGAGAGATAGATTACAAACTGTTCTGGCAAACAAGAGGTTAAGAAAATGGAGGAATTTTGAGCGGTGGAGAACTCCCTATGAATGGGCATTGGCAGGCTTTGTAGAGGAGATAGACATAGACTTGTGCCAAAATTAGAGGAGAGTTCAGAGGTTAGGATCTGTAATCATACTGCCTGGATTCAGATTTTTAAAAAAAGTTTTTTTAATTGAAGGATAATTGCTTTACAGAACTTCATTATTTTCTGTCAAACCTCAACATTAATCAGCCATAGGTATAAATATATCCCTTCCCTTTTGAACCTCCCTCCCATCTCCCTCCCCATCCCACCCCTCTAGGTTGAATCAAAGCCCCTGTTTGAGTTTGCTGAGCCATACAGCAAATTCCTGTTGGCTATCTATTTTACATACTGTCTAGGTAGCATATTAAAAAGCAGAGACATTACTTTGCCAACAAAGGTCCATCTAGTCAAGGCTATGGTTTTTCCAGTGGTCATGTATGGATGTGAGAGTTGGACTGTGAAGAAAGCTGAGCACTGTAGAATTGATGCTTTTGAACTGTGGTATTGGAGAAGACTCTTGAGAGTCCCTTGGACTGCAAGGAGATCCAAGCAGTCCATTCTAAAGGAGACCAGTCCTGGGGGTTCATTGGAAGAACTGATGCTAAAGCTGAAACTCCAATACTTTGGCCACCTCATGCAAAGAGTTGACTCATTGGAAAAGACTCTGCTGCTGAGAGGGATTGAGGGCAGGAGGAAAAGGGGACAACAGAGGATGAGATGGCTGGATGGCATCACCGACTTGATGGACATGAGTCTGAGTGAACTCCGCGAGTTGGTGACGGACAGGAAGGCCTGGTGTGCTGCGATTCATGGGGTTGCAAAGAATCGGACATGACTGTGTGACTGAACTGAACTGAATTGCCCTGTAAATAAATTCTTCAGTACCATTTTTCTAGATTCCATATATGTACGTTAGAATATGATATTTATCTTTCTGTTTCTGACTCACTTCACTCTGTAATAGGGTTTAGGTTCATCTACCTCATCAGAACTGACTCAAATGTGTTCCTTTTTATGGCTGAGTAATATTCCATTGTGTTTATGTACCACGACTTCTTTATCCGTTCATCTGTCAATCGACATCTAGGTTGCTTCCGTGTTGTAAATAGTGCTGCAGTGAATAATGGGATACATGTGTCTTTTCCAACCCTGGTTTCTTTGGGGCATATGTGAAGGAGTGGAATTGCTGGTCAATATGGTGGTTTTATGTCTAGTTTTTAAGGAATCTCCATATTATCTTCCATAGTGGCTCTATCAATTTACATTCCCACCAACAGTGCAAGAATGTTCCCTTTTTTCCACACCCTCTCCAGCATTTATTGTTTGTTGACTTTTTGATGAGGGCCATTCTGACTGGTGTGAGGTAAGGTCTCATTGATTTGCATTTCTCCAATAATGAGCGATGTTGAGCATCTTTTCATGTGTTTGTTAGCCATCTGTATGTCTTCTTTGGAGAAATGTCTGTTTAGGTCTCTTTCCCGTGTTTTGATTGGGTTGTTTTTTTTCCTGGTATGAGTTGTATGAGCTGCTTGTATACTTTGGAAACTAATCCTTTGTCAGTTGTTTCATTTGCTTTTATTTTCTCCCATTCCGAGGATTGTCTTTTCACCTTCCTTATAGTTTTCTTTGCTGTGCAAAAGCTTTTAGATTTAATCATGTTCCACTTGTTTACTTTCGTTTTTATTTCCGTTACTCTAGGAGGTGGGTCATAGAGGATCTTGCTTTGATTTATGTCATCAAGCGTTCTGCCTGTTTTCCTCTGAGAGTTTTATAGTGTCTGGTCTCACATTTTAGGTCTTTGATCCATTGGATTCAGATTCTTTAGCACTTACTAGTTGTGTGTGCCTTTGGGAAAATAATTCAATGTTTCTGGGTCTCAGCTTTTTCACCTTTAAAATAGTAAGGGCCTGCCTTAAGACTAAGGCAAAGATTAAATAAAGGAATGCCTGTGAAAGGCTTAGTGTAGCATGTAATACATTTAATAAATAGTGTTATGTTACAGTTGTTATCACAGCTAAAACTATAAAAGCATAAAAGGATTCAGTAAGTAGTTGAGACCGCCATTATTTTCAGACCTGAGAAGAACTGTAGAGGAACCCGGAGCACAGCTTGAAATCCACTGGTCCAGAAGTATAAGAAAAGCAAAGGACCATGTCTCCAGAGCCTGGAGTCCCTACAAGGATCCCAGATCTTGAGATACTGCCACCTCCATTACAGCCATGACCCAACCAGTTTGGTTCAGGTGTGTACTTTGAATGAACCAATAGGAAAAACCCTAGCATCAAAACCAAACTACAAGTAGGAATGTTGGGGACATTGATTATACAAGCTGGGCATTCCAATACAGCTGCTTAGAGGCATGATTTTGGACTGTAAAGAAGTAAGGAGAATTGATATGTTGTTTGAAGTCCTACTGTTATCACTTAACTCCTGGGCAGAATTCTCTGCACTTCTATGAGAAATGTTTATGTTTGTGGGATGTTTGCACAGTCCTGAGTAGGCACCCAGTTGTTGTTCAGCCGCTAAGTCCTATCTGACTCTTTGTGACCCCATGGACTCTAATCTGCCAGGTTTCTTTGTCCATGGGGTTCTCCAAGCAAGAATACTGGAGAGAGTTGCCATTTCCTTCTCCAGGGAGGCACTGGTACATCAAGGCCTTGCACAAATTAAGAATATATGGCTATTGGCCATGCCTTCAAAATGTCAGTTATTTTCAAAACTATTATTTCATCAAACAACACCCATTGTTTTCATTTTAAGGTGCAGTCTGGAAATTTAAGCCTTCTAATGTGTAATTCCTTTGTCTCTGATTATCTTAGGAGACACTAATCTCTTGTATATTTACCACATTCTTTCTGGATAAATATGCTGGTGATGGCCACACTTCTCCTAAGAATGGTCAAAATCCTGCCACTCCTATCCCTCAACAACTAACCAAGTTTCGTATCCTCTGGGCAAAGCCCTGCTGTTTTATCTATGGATTGAATTTATCAATTTCTCGTTTACCTAAAATTACAGTCACTCCAAGAAACTGTTCGTATCCCTTGTCTTTCATTGCCATTTAATACTTTGCGGAAGAAATGTAGTCATTTAAATGGAATTTGCCACTGCTATACAACCAATTAAACTTATCCACGAAACTTGAGTAGAACAGGAAACAGCGAGGTGAAAAGAATAGGAAAAAGAACTCTCACCAATGTGAAATAAACCATATGCAGCACAAAAGTAATCCATGAAGTTTTAAGACCATCAAGATATTAGAAATAGAGCTTATGAAATGCTAAATATCTTCTGAGTCTCGACCTTGAGTTGGAAGAAACAGACATCAAGAATGAATTCTGTTTGTAATTATAGGACTAATAAAAATGGAAATGAACTTAGATGTTTGGGAGTTTTAAAAGACAGATAAGATGCTTGGAATCTTAGATATAAAAGGAGAAAATACTAAATGAAAGATGGAATCTTTATTTTACAGATTCTCTGAATCTCCTACTTGTTCTTCCTGTTTATCAGTCAGAAAAACTTGAGATTTGAACAGCAGCAATTAATTATAAAAGCAGCAGGAATAATTTTTTGGTTATGACTTTTTTCCCTAATATTTCATTGAATTAATTTAGCATGCCTTTTACATTTAAAAATATTTCTCTGATCATCAAAATGACATATTTAGAAAAAGCATTAAGATTTTTTCTACATCATTTATAATGCCACTACCCAGAAAGGATACTTAGAACATTTTCTACTTCCTTCCTTTTCTTCTTAACTGTCTTAAGAGGTTAGACCACATTGCTTGGCTTTTTAACACAGAAGCTTAATTCTGAATGTTAATCATTTCTTCATAGTTGGTACCTGTTACCACTGTTTTTAAGGTTTTATTTCAGGTCAAGGTGGCTGGATTTTGTTTTCATTTTCTTTTTAAGCTTTTCACTTGTATGGTAACATTTTGTCTTTTTTTGTATTATTATTCTTGGTCTTCCAGTTTTTTCTGTTCCATTTTTGCCATCTGCTCTTGATGTACACATTCTCCTTGGTCTATGCAACTTGATAACTTGAACTAGAATATTAATACTGTGTATTCGTGTTTCATGAATAGGTTGAATTAGAGGCTGTTATACATGCCCTTGTTAACAGGGTTGATGAAAGTAGAATAGCAAGTGGACGATAGCAGTGATATCTTTCTACAGACAATGTTCAGCAGCTTATCTAGTGGTTGGCTTGGCACAGCTTCCGAGCATTTGAGGTTTCGGTTTTTCCCAGTGTTTGTCATGATATTCTGAAATTCTCTTTTAGGACCTAGAAGTTTTACGTAGTTGAGTTCAGTTCAGTTGCTCAGTCATGCCCAACTCTTTGCAACCCCATGAACCGCAGCATGCCAGGCCTCCCTGTCTATCACCAACTCCCAAAGTCCACCCAAACCCATGTTCCCCCTGTTCATTGAGTTGGTGATGCCATCCAACCATCTCATCCTCTGTCATCCCCTTCTCCTGCCCTCAATCTTTCCCAGCATCAGGGTCTTTTCAGATGAGTCACCTCTTCACATGAGGTGTCCAAAGTATTGGAGTTTCAGCTTCAACATCAGTCCTTCCAATGAACACCCAGGACTGGTCTCCTTTAAGATGGACTGGTTGGATCTCCTTGCAGTCCAAGGGACTCTCAAGAGTCTTCTCCAGCACCACAGTTCAAAAGCATCAATTCTTTGGCGCTCAGCTTTCTTCACAGTCCAACTCTCACATCCATACATGACTACTGGAAAAACCATAACCTTGCCTAGACAGACCTTTGTTAGCAAAGTGATGTCTCTGTTTTTTAATATGCTGTCTAGGTTGGTCATAACTTTCCTTCCAAGGAGTAAGTGTCTTTTAATTTCATGGCTTCAGTCACCATCTGCAGTGATTTTGGAGCCCAGAAAAATAAAGTCAGCTGCTGTTTCCACTGTTTCCTGATATATTTCCCATGAAGTGATGGGAATGGATGCCATGATCTTCATTTTCTGAATGTTGAGCTTTAAGCCAACTTTTTCACTCTCCTGTCACTTTTACCAAGAGGCTCTTTAGTTCCTCTTCACTTTCTGCCAAAAGAGTGGTGTCATCTGCATATCTGAGGTTGTTGATATTTCTCCCGGCAATCTTGATTCCAGCTTGTGCTTCCTCCAGCCCAGCATTTCTCATGATGTACTCTGCATAGAAGTTAAATAAGCAGGGTGACAATATACAGCCTTGATGTACTCCTTTTCCTATTTGGAACCAGTCTGTTGTTCCATGTCCAGTTCTAACTGTTGCTTCCTGACCTGCATACAGATTTCTCAAGAGGCAGGTCAGGTGGTCTGGTATTCCCATCTCTTTCAGAATTTTCCACAGTTTATTGTGATCCACACAGTGAGTTACTGGTGGCTTAAAATTCATGGAAAAAAATCTGTTGATTGCATTTAATTTCTTAGCAGAATCATTTCCAGAAAAGTTAAATGTTGGCAAGCTTAATTTATTTATAACCTTGACATTAATATTTCAAAACATTAGTTCTGATTTTTTTCTGGATAAACTGTTATGGTATATAAATTTAGGAAATTTGGGTGAACAAAGTTGCACTCCTTCCCTTCTCCTATAAACTGATTTTCAATTGTTATTAATGTTTGGGAAAATGTATTAGTCCATGTGGTAATTTGTCTTCCCTGTTGGGTCAGATTGTAGAGAAGCTCCCTGCAAAGTGTGAGACCTGGGTTAGATACCTGGTTTGGGAAGATCTCTGGGAAAAGGGCATGGCAGCTCACTCCAGGATTCTTGCCTGGAGAATTCCTGGCAGGCTACTACCCATAGAGTTGCAAAGAGTCAGACAGGACTGAACAACTAACACTTTCACTTTCATGTGGTAAATTACGCAGGTTAGTGTTTACACTTTAAGGTGAACTCTATAAATTGATACCCAGAGTACAATTAAGCTGCTTTCTGATATAATCTTTCTTTTCCGAATGATATTATTAGGCAAATCATCCCATAACCATTTAGAGTACTATTCCACCTTCTTTACTGATAAGAAATGTCCGCTCACAGTGGCCTCTCGAAAGTATAATTTATTAGATTTATAATTAAGACATTAAAATTTCTTTCTTTGTGTATTCTCTATGGTGTTTTCACAGTTCTTCAAACATTGTCTTTGGAGGTAGAATGATGTTATTAGAGCGAAAATCACCTCCTTAAGATTTAAAAGAAAATGATGCTCAGGAGGCCAGTGGCTAAGAGTCTTTTAAATTTGGCCATGGTGACTTAATTAGCTGCAACATTTGACTTTGGACCTATGGTGTTTAGAAGGCCATAAAATACACTGTTTCCCCCAGAGACCATTGACAGAAATGCATCGCTGATGTTATTGGTCATATGGGAAGTTTTGTAAATGGTGTTTTGGTTCCTTAAAATTTCCTAATTAAATAGATAGTTTGGCTCTGGATTTTGAGCTCTGGTGGAGAGTCAAAGGATATAGAAAAGATGAGTGGACATGTACACACTGCTGTTTTTAAAAAACGTTTTTTAAAAAAACCAACAAGGACCTACTGTATAGCACAGGGAAATCTGCTCAATGTTATATGGCAGCCTGGATGGGAAGGGAGTTTGAGGGCGAATGGAAAAATGTGTATGTATGGCTGAGTCTATTCACTGTTTACCTGAAACTATCAAAACACTGTTAATTGGCTATACTTCAAAACCACATAAAAAGTAAAAAAATGAAAAGATGAATTTCAGAAGACATTAAGGAACCAAAGCACTGAAGCTGACTTCTATTGAGACAGAGCATAGTATTTACAAAAATTTTTGATTTGGCTGTTTTACATGGAGGCCAAAATCTAGGTGTATCAAAATGTTAAAAAGAGATTTTTAAAAAATGGGGAAAATATTTTGAACACTTTCTCTCCAGTACTTGGGTAGGTACATGAGGAACTGAAGAAAAGAGGGGAAGGCCCACCTAGTATCAAAGTATGTGGATACATACAAATAAAGAAAACCAATCAAACTGAGAAACTTCCAATAACATTAAATTAGTGTGTCTAGTGTATATGGCATTTAGTAAAATTCAAACAGAATATAATTAATCTCCTTTTTGAAAAAAAATCAGTTATAAAAGGTTGGTATGAAAAAAAGACAGATGGAGGAAACTTCAATATTTGTATAGCACAAGGCTGCTCTATTATTCAGTTTTTGTGGTTCAGTAGAATACATTATTTTAAATGTATGTTGATTAGAAAATTCCTTGTTAATTATGGTTTTACTTGAAATTTTAAACACCAAATTACTCATTATTGGTATAATTTCATCAGAGCCTATTTTTAGTCCTCATAAGAGAAATCACAGTAACTTTGGAACTCACTAATAATAAATAAAGGGTCTTCTCTTCTGTTAATGCTAATATTTTCTGCTTAGTATTTTAAATGAAACGTTCAAATGATTTTCAAGTATCTTAGTTGTGAATATAACTTTTATGCTCATTTGAATCACAGAAGCCCGCCAGTATTTAAGGACTTTTTTAAAAGCAAAAAGGTTACATATCATGGAAAGGAAACATTTTTAGTTCATCTACAATAATCCTGTTGCATAACTTGGAAAGGGAAATTAGCTTTTCCTATTATGACTGTACTTGACAAATACTACTTTAAAGAGATCTTGGAAATATCTTGAAAACCTTCAAGTCAGGCATGATATATAAACTGACATAAGGAATTCAAATGATTTCCCACTGTTGAAGTGCAGAAATTTTCTTCTAGTTTTTTCCTCTGGCTGATCTAATAATTACATTGACATGAGAGATTAATAGAAAATAAAATTTAACCCTGTGTGTGCATGGGAGAGACCCAGGAAAAGTGAGTAACAGACTACATGAGAATGCTGGAAGCCTTTTTGTTAAATACCACCCTCAACTAAAGACTAGAGAGGATGTTGAGGGTAGTGGTTTAGGACTTCAAAGAAGAGGAAGGCAATCGATAAGGAGATGGTAAAGCAAATGTTTGATAAGCAAATATTGCTGGGTCTGTGAAAACAGTGGGGCGAGGAGGAGTTTAACAGACTTTGCCAGGTTACCCTCTGTCACTGGGCTTCCCTGGCGGCCCAGAGGTTAAAGCATCTGCCTGAAAGGTGGGAGACCTGGGTTTGATCCCTGGGTCGGGAAGATCCCCTGGAGAAGGAAAATGGCAACCCACTCTAGTATTCTCGCCTGGAGAGTCCCATGGACAGGGGAGCTTGGTGTGTGTCCACGGGGTCACAAAGAGTCGGATACGACTCAGCGACTTCACTTTCACTTTCCTCTGTCACTAAGTGCCCACACCTACTTCATATTATTGTTGTATCTCCTGATGACTCCCTTCCTGAAACAGATCCTCTATCTATATTCTATAGGCAGTTAGAGGGAAGCTCAGTGTTTCTGCCTGAGTCTTTGGGCCTTGATTATTTTCAGCTCAAAATAACCCACATGCCAAAGAGACATTTTGGGGTGACACATTTTGTTCCCCTATATCACCTTGCCTTTCAACCTTCCTCCTCCCCCTAATTCTAGCACAGACTCCATTCATCGTGGCAGACCAGCATAGGGACAAGGGGTATGAATCTTAGAGCCAAGTTTGAAAGACAGCTCTGTTGCTTGGGTATTTACCCTGAGCAAGTTACTAAACTCAGGTGAATCTAAACTTCTAAAATGAAACACTGTGGAATTAAATAAATAATATGTAGTATTGGATAGATATTCAATAAATGTTTGCACTTGCCTTTGTAAAGGGAACTAGCTGACAGAAGAGGGATACAGACTTTGAAAGAGGAAAATCAAAAGCACCTGGTGACCGCCAGCCTGGCTTATCTGCTTTATGTCTTCTCTCTCCTTATGGGTAACAGTGACCTCTAGTCTCTATCCTGTTACATCTACCCTTGACATGGATATACTGATGCTGAAAGACAGGCCTCCCTGCACTGATGCTGAGCTGAATCTCAGAGACAGAGTTTGTGTGAAGTAGGAAAGAATGGCTTTATTGCTTTGCCAAGTAAAGGGGAAGCAGTAGGTTCCTGCCCTCAAAAACTGTGTGTCCCAACTGGGAGGATTTGATGAGGAGTTTCACAGCAATAGTTTAAGGCTGTGGTCTCTGACAAGTTAGTTCTTTAATCTTGTCTCAGGTGGTTAGTCTCCTAATGATTTCCTCTGGTCTGTTTAATCTTGCTTCCAGTAGGGTCTGTTTTTTTTTTTTGAGGCGGGGGGAGTGCGGGGTGGGGAGATTCTCTTCCTTTGAGTAGCAACTGTTTGAATCTACCCTGTGGAACTTGAGGAAGGTGATGGAGACTGGAGTTGAGCCTATAAGAAATGGGGGACAAAAAGGAGCCCAGGAGCCCCACAGGGTCCTTCTAGGTTTCTATACCAAATTAATTTCATTACTTTTTATCCTTTCTAAAAGAGGCATCTGGTTATACATATGACTCACTTTGACTCCCCAGTATAACCTACCAAGATCTCAACTAGTGACTTCCACCTCCCGCATCTCACCTAGGCAAGGCAACATGGTGTGGGAATAAGACATCAGCTAGCTCAGGTGGGTTGAGTGCTAACTTTACTTTGTCAACAACACCACCAAAAAAGAACATTGTTCATCAACCAGTTATACAAGGGTTAAGTTGCAACTCACTGCAGTCACCTACTAGAAAATGCATTCTTAAAGGAATTTAGAATTAAAAAAAAAATAGGAGACGTACTCTGTGCTTTGGATAAACTGACCTTGGATAGTTAGATGCATATCTCAGGAAGAATTGTAATGACCCCGTGTTCTTGCATCTTCCCACACACTGAAATCGTTAACTTGAGGTATCTGTTCTCTGTGATTAGGAGTAATATTTTACCAGGATATATGCTTGACTTTCTTAGTCAAAAAATTTGTATGTATACTGGCTCCTGTTCAGAAAAGTTCCTCAGAACCTTTCCCCAAACTATACTCCTCAGTAAAACCCTGGCTAAAAACTGACGCAGCTTTCGTACTGTACATTTTTAAGTCAACAGGGCTTACTGGTATATTCATTCATAAAACAGACATTAAGGCACATCTCTTGTGTTGCGGTGAGGCTTAAAAAAGATAATATGTCAAGTGCACAGTGTTTTGACGAATAAAAATATGAAATCAATAAATGGTGATTATTATGGCTTCCTGTGTTCAGACAACCATCTCAATTATCCCAGGACTTGAGAAACAGAGATTTCTAAGGTTAACTGAACACTTTCAGTTTTGGTTCCTTTGTGCTGGATATTATTTCCATTTAGAATGACTTCCATGTAAGAATGCCTTTTGATCAAATGTATGCAGGTTAAACTCATACTTGTTTTTACAGATTACAATGAATTTTTTCCTCCTTTGTTCTAATCCCTTCATTGTTTGTATCCCATTCTGAATGGGGATAATGTCTCCTTTACTCAATTGTCAGGTCTTTATAGGTGTAAGCTATATCTTAATTTACTTTTTCCACATTTCCACTTTTTATTTTTGTATGTTTCTCTGGGAAACTTCCACTGAATTACCTAGAGGTTGGAGACTGGAATGAAGAATTCAATTTGTGACAGCCTTCAAGGATGTTGGCTTCTTAGAAGCTAAAATAGTGTTGTAGAGGTATTCCTTCAACTCCACCATGAAGATTTATTAAGAATGGTGTTTTTGGAATACCTGCTACTCCTTCTTAAGGCTCCATAAGACTCCTTTGCAGTCTTAAACAATCTGAAGGAAATATCTGCAGATATCATGACAACGTTTGCCTTTGTACACTCTGGATTTTACAATACTTTTGAAGGTTTCCCTCCCTCTTGATATATGGCTAATTTGGAAAACTAATAATCTAAGCAAATTAAGAAGCAAGACTTCTCTTTGACCCATGGAAATAGAGGAGGAGTAGCTGTAACATAATTATTCTTCTAAGCTTTGTTTTCATCTTATTGCACTTGTGACTCAGAAAATATTGTTGATGCATGAAATGATAAGGTCAGAGTAATTCTGATAGATGAGCTGAGTGAACTTGCTAAAGATGTAAAACCTTTATTTCAAGTGGGCCATGGCATGAAAGAGAGTCAGTAATATGGTTTCAACCTGGACTTACCTTGCTGATGCTTTTACAAGGACAAGCACATTGCCAAACTGCTAACCTTTCAGTCCTATTTGCAGTCTCTGCCTACAAAATTAATTATTGTATTTAACTAAAGGTCATCTACTTCTTTGGACTCTTAAAGAGAAATGACTTATTTCTTTCAATTTATTTTTTAATGTATACTTTGTGTCAATCAAATTTTTACTGAGCACCTACTATTTTTAAATCCGTGTGAGACTCACTGCTTAATACAGAGTTCCTCTATGAATTAACCCTGAGTAGTTAGGAATATGCTCTCTAAATTATATCACTTAAGTTGACTGAACAAAGAATGCTTTCCAAATCTAAATTGTGATGTCTTTTTTTCTTTGCTTTGTACAGAAACTCTGAGTTTTTTCTGTATTGGAAACATTTTTTGCCGTTGCCATTGTTATTCTTTTATTTGTAAGTTGCCCAGCTTGATCAAGCATATGGCTTTTTTTGTTTTAAAGACAGAGATAATTGCAATTGATTAGCAAAGAGGAATATATACCAATAATCTTCAGTGCATGGATGCAAAATTAAAACTGGATTATTACGCAAGCTAAACTTAATGCTGCCTCATGTTATTAAGGAATACAGCTAACATTTCTCTTAGACAAATGGAAAATCTAATACCTGCTTTCACTCAAGGTTTATAGTGAAATTGACTTTCCTAATACTGAGGTGCCTTTTCAGCCATGTTATTAGACGCAAAAATATCTTTTTTAATAAAGGGAAAATAGTGTCCTGGTTATCCTCTTTACGTTTTTGGTTGACTATCGTTCCATTGATAAACACCTGGAACATTTCAGCTGGGGTTCCAATGATTGGAAAGAAACCAGTTGAAATTATTCCCAGGGTTAGTGGACAACATGGTTCCTGCCTTGAGAATTTTCTTGTTTTGAATAACGAATCTCTCTCTTAAGATAGTTAGACATTTCTCATTTGCAGTAAGCGCCTGTGTACCAGATCTTGGAAGTAATTAGATTGCTTCATAGCTTATTTTCACAAGCCTCACTCAGTATATGGATTCTTAAATAAACAATAAGGAAATTATATTACAAAGAATGACAGCCCACATACAAATCGCCTAGTATAATAAAAAGTGATTAAAAGTGTTGTTCAAGTGAGGGAAGATTCCTGAGCAGCTGAAATGGCTGTCACTAAACAAATATCGGAACATGTTAAATTACATGGTTTGCTTTCATTTTTATTATTTTTTTTTGTACATTGTGAGCTGGAAAGGGGTTTCTTAGTAAACGAAGAGGGCATGGGGGATACTTTTTATTTTCCCCTTTCAGGATTGATTTGAGCTATGTTCATACACTTTTATGCCTGGAAGAATAGGTCCTAGTGGTGTCCTGTTCCATCTGAAGTGTGCCAGAGTGTGACAGTCTATGATGTTAGCAGCTATTCACAACTGGTAACAATACACTGCAAGACAGGGGCTCTCTCCAGCTAGGCTTCCCTACAGGCAGCAATTTTCTTGAGATCAAGAAGGGTTTTTTCCCCCTTCTTTTTGCATCACAAATAGGCCAGTTATCTTCATTATCAGCCTCTCCCTCCAGTTTCTTGAAACCCCTCTCCAAGTCACTGCGATTGATTTTTAATGCTTAAGTACATATTTAAAATACACTAAATTTTGCCAAAGATTTGATTGGAGGTGGACATTTCCATTCTTTTTGGCCTTTGAATGGCTACCTACCACTAGCCTGATGTTTTTTGAGTAATTTCAAAAATTGAAGTTATCTTTTTGGTGAAAAATGACCCACTCTGTATTAGGTGAACCTTTCCTTTAAGGACTAGTGAAGCCTTAAATTTCAAGTCAATGTTGATTAAGGAATTATTGAGATTAATTAGTATTCCATGACATCCCCACAATTAAAGGTACACTGGCTTGAAACAATTTCATGCTCATTTACCAAAAGGCTTTTACTTCCTAAATCCTTTAACTTAATTCACTGTTTTCACTATTTTGCCACTCTGTAATTCTTAAATTCTATCCTGTGGTGGCTATTTTTTTCTTTAGAACATTGTTCTTCAAGAGTTGAATTGTTCTCAAATTCCAATTAGTATTCTGATTATCATAAGGCTTTTCACTTTTTTTCCACATTTGTTAAAAAGCATCATTAGATCTTGGGAGGATATTAAAGAGCATTTGTTAGATACAAGGAGTATGTGCATTGGTAATTTGATTTCATTGGTTGAAAAGGAAAAGGTAAAATGTAAAGTTTAAAAGTGGACAAACTCTATACTGTCAAGTCAGGAACACCTATTCAAATCATTAAAAGCAAAAACCTTAGAATATTTGAAATTTGACCTAAAACTTGAAAGTTCTGAATTCCTATACTCATAATTTTTTAAAAAAGATGAGGACACATTGAAAAATTAGGGATTTCAACCTGACATTTTTCTTTACTATATTTTTAAAATAAATAACTAAAATGGACTGGAATGGGTGAATTTAACTCAGCTGACCATTATATCTACTACTGTGGGCAGGAATCTCTCAAAAGAAAGGGAGTACCCATCATGGTCAACAAAAGAGTCCAAAATGCAGTACTTGGATGCAGTCTCAAAAACGACAGAATGATCTCTGTTTGTCTCCAAGGCAAACCATTCAATATCACAGTTATCCAAGTCTATGCCCCAACCAGTAATGCTGAAGAAGCTGAAGTTGAACGGTTCTATGAAGACCTACAGGACCTTTTAGAACTAACACCCAAAAAAGATGTCCTTTTCATTCTAGGGGACTGGAATGCAAAAGTAGGAAGTCAAGAAACACCTGGAGTAACAGGCAAATTTGGCCTTGGAATGCAGAATGAAGCAGGGCAAAGGCTAATAGAGTTTTGCCAAGAAAACGCACTGGTCATAGCAAGCACCCTCTTCCAACAACACAAGAGAAGACTCTACACATGGACATCACCAGATGGTCAACACTGAAATCAGATGGATTATATTCTCTGCAGCCAAAGATGGAGAAGCTGTATACAGTCAACCAAAACAAGACCAGGAGCTGACTGTGGCTCAGATCATGAACTCCTTATTGCCAAAATCAGACTCAAATTGAAGAAAGTAGGGAAAACTGCTAGACCATTCAGGTATGACCTCAATCAAATCCCTTATGATTATACAGTGGAAGTGAGAAATAGATTTAAGGGCCTAGATCTGATGGATAGAGTGCCTGATGAACAATGGAATGAGGTTCGTGACATTGTACAGGAGACCGGGATCAAGACCATCCCCATGGAAAAGAAATGCAAAAAAGCAAAATGGCTGTCTGGGGAGGCCTTACAAATAGCTGTGAAAAGGAGAGAGGCAAGAAGCAAAGGAGAAAAGGAAACATAAAGCATCTGAGTGAGTTCCAAAGAATAGCAAGAAGAGATAAGAAAGCCTTCCTCAGCGATCAATGCAAAGAAATCGAGGAAAACAACAGAATGGGAAAGACTAGAGATCTCTTCAAGAAAATTAGAGATACCAAGGGAACATTTCATGCAAAAATGGGCTCGACAAAGGACAGAAATGGTCTGGACCTAACAGAAGCAGAAGATATTAAGAAGAGGTGGCAAGAATACATGGAAGAACTGTACAAAAAAGTTCTTCACGACCCAGATAATCATCATGATGTGATCACTCATCTAGAGCCAGACATCCTAGAATGTGAAGTCAAGGCCTTAGAAAGCATCACTATGAACAAAGCTAGTGGAGGTGATGGAATTCCAGTTGAGCTGTTTCAAATCCTGAAAGATGATGCTGTGAAAGTGCTGCCCTCAATATGCCAACAAATTTGGAAAACTCAGCAGTGGCCACAGGACTGGAAAGGTCCGTTTTCATTCCAATCCCGAAGAAAGGGAATGCTAAAGAATGCTCAAACTACTGCACAATTGCACTCATCTCACATGCTAGTAAAGTAATGCTCAAAATTCTCCAAGCCAGACTTCAGCAATACGTGAACCGTGAACTCCCTGATGTTCAAGCTGGTTTTAGAAAAGGCAGAGGATCCAGAGATCAAATTGCCAGCAGCCACTGGATCATGGAAAAAGCAAGAGAATTCCAGAAAAACATCTATTTCTGCTTTATTGACTATGCCAAAGCCTTTGTGTTGATCACAATAAACTGTGGAAAATTCTAAAAGAGATGGGCATACCAGACCACCTAACCTGCCTCTTGAGAAATCTGTATGCAGGTCAGGAAGCAATAGTTCGAACTGGACATGGAACAACAGACTGGTTCCAAATAGGAAAAGGAGTACGTCAAGGTTGTATATTGTCACCCTGCTTATTTAACTTATATGCAGAGTACATCATGAGAAACTCTGGACTGGAAGAAACACAAGCTGGGATCAACATTGCCAGGAGAAATCAGTAACCTCAGATATGCAGATGACATCACCCTTATGGCAGAAAGTGAAGAGGAACTGAAAAGCCTCTTGATGAAAGTGAAAGAGGAGAGTGAAAAAGTTGGCTTAAAGCTCAACATTCAGAAAATAAAGATCATGGCATCCGGTCCCATCACTTCATGGGAATTAGATGGGAAAACAGTGGAAACAGTGTCAAACTTTATTTTTTGGGGCTCCAAAATCACTGCAGATGGTGACTGCAGCCATGAAATTAAAAGACACTTACTCCTTGGAAGAAAAGTTATGACCAACCTAGATAGCATATTCAAAAGCAGGGACATTACTTTGCTGACTAAGGTCCGTCTAGTCAAGGCTATGGTTTTTCCCGTGGTCATGTATGGATGTGAGAGTTGGACTGTGAAGAAGGCTGAGCGCCAAAGAATTGATGCATTTGAACTGTCGTGTTGGTAAAAACTCTTGAGAGTCGCTTGGACTGCAAGGAGATCCAACCAGTCCATTCTGAAGGAGATCAGCCCTGTGATTTGTTTGGAGGGAATGATGCTGAAGCTGAAACTCCAGTACTTTGGCCACCTCATGCGAAGAGTTGACTCATTGGAAAAGACTCTGATGTTGGGAGGGATTGGGGGCAGTAGGAGAAGGGGACGACCGAGGTTGAGATGGCTGAATGGCATCACGGACTCAATGGAGATGAGTTTGAGTGAACTCTGGGAGTTGGTGATGTACAGGGAGGCCTGGCGTGCTGCGATTCATGGGGTCGCAAAGAGTCGGATATGACTGAGCAACTGAACTGAACTGAAATGCTTTTCAGCCACGCTGGATCCTCACTGCCATGTGTGGGCTTCTCCTTGCAGTGCCTTCTCTTGCTGTGGAGCACAGGCTCTCGTGTGGGCTCAGGATTTGTGGCGCATGGGCTTAGTTGCTCCATAGCATGTGGAATCTTCCTGGACCAGGGATCGAACCTGTGTCCCCTCATTGACAAGCAGATTCTTATGCATTGCACCACTAGGGAAGTCTGTGACATCTTTCTACCAGGTTAAATCTTAATTTACCAGGAGATTTTGAGTGTGGGAGTTTTTTTTTTTTTGAGAGGAAAGTAATATTTTTTAGACTTTACATTTATTAATGCATAAGAATCTTGAAGCATAAAATTGTACTTTGCAAGTATGAACTCCAGTATCAAATAAAATAAATATTAGCACAAAGTAGAAGCTAGTAGGAATCAGAGACAAGACATGAAAAATCAATAGGAAGCTGTGGCAGTTGAAGTTAGCACGGCTCCCAGTGATTCCTGACTCCCCAGGTTTACACTCTTGTATCATCCTCTCCTTGTGAGTTATAGGCTGGATCCAGTGACTATTTTCTAATAAATAGAATACAGAGAAAGTAAAGGCAGATCGAGACCTATCTGAAAATGGCTCAAGCTAATGTTAGGGTGAGGAACTCATCTAAGCAATGGGGAAAAGCTAAGTCAAAAACTATCTGGGCAATAGAATTCATGACTAATTGGCATACAATATCTGGGAGCATATCCTTGCCCAAAAAAAGCAGTGTAATGGGAACTAAATTAGAGATCACATTATGACCATTATCATGAATTTATAATAAAAAAGTATTTGAGTTATTCTTTGATTTGTTTCCATTGCTAATATTTGGGGACCACAGATTAATCAGAAACAGCTGAATGTCTCTACCATATTAATAGAATGTAAAAAATAGACAAACATGTTTACGTTTCATTCAACTACCATTTATTCAGCACACATTTCCTATCAGCTATTAATAGTAGTGATATATTGTTCTAGGATTAATACTAGGTAGGAAATGGGAAAATTCTCACCCTCTTATATGAATTATTCACAACACTTATAGTAAGTGCCAAATCAGCTCTGGTTGACCTAGTGCCTTGTAGATACAGTCTGGCTTAAACACATGAAATATTGATAGCAGTATGAATGGTTTTGTAAAAAGTTGATTCTTGTAGTAGTGAACCTTATTTAATAGTATATGGAGCTTGAGCTTTGCACACACCATTTTAACATGATAGTTCTCAAGATGTACTCTCTTTGATCATCATAGATTTCCAAGTGGACTATAAGATTTAATTCCTTGTTATTGCCCTTTAAGAGCTTTTAGGTAAAAGCTAAATTGATATAACAGTCGAAAGACATTTTAATAAAAACATTCTTAGCATCAGAAGTGTGGAAAACTCACTACGTTTCAGGAGGTGGATTTTCTTTCTGAATATAATTAGAGCACGCACGTTTCCTTTGCTGACAGCAGCATTATAAGCCAAAGCTACAGTAGCCTTCGGCCTCTATATTTAGTGTTAGGTCCTGTTTGTGCAAACCTTGACTCAAAATTGAAATATAATGTTTAACAAGGATTATAATCTTTGAATCTCCTACCCAAACCAAGCACAACATGGTTAGTAAAAGCTAGGGTGACATTAAAAATTTAAACACAGACATAGCATCTGGATAAAGTAGACTAGAGACTAAAAATATTTGCCTGGAGTCCCCACACAAGGCTCTCTATAGCTTAGACTGAGATCGTTATGGGCTCCCTGTGTTCACCCTTTCTCTGGTTATCCCAGAGCTTCAGGCTGTTTTCTTCACCCACTTATCCTCTTGAGGTTCTCTAATATGTTTAGAATGAGATGTGGTCTTTTCACTCTTTCGTTTCCATTTCAGACAAGAAATGGGTCCATTTCTCTTAAGGTGTTCCCACTCATCCTCATCACTGAGGGAAAATGGAAGGGAAAAAGTGAATCTGCCATTTCCAAATGGTCAAGGTATTCTGAGTCACTGTGCTTGACAGAGTTACCTACGTTCACTGAAAAAAAATCATTTGAATGGCCTTCCTGCCATGTGTCAGGCATTCTGCTAGGCACTGAGTATACGAAGATAAGAGTCAACTAGCCTTCAAGGACTTCAGCACGGAGTGTAAATAACACAGCAGTTACTGTACAACATGATAAGAACACAGGAAGAGAGAAAGGAGCACAGAAGGGGGAGTGGTTGGTGATTAACCTTTGGACACAAGGGATAGGCACACCAGGTAGAAGAAATTGTGTGGACAGAGACACACAGACCAGAATGAACATGCTGAGGTTTAGGAACTATAATAGTTGAGGATGTGAAGGGCACCATGTTGAGCAATGAGGCACGGTGGGTAGGCATGACTTTCTAAATCACTGGTTATCAAAGTGTTTCCACAGCCAGCAGGATCACTTGGAAGTTTATAGAAAAGCACATTCTCAGTCCGCACTCCAGATCTCCTGATAGGAACTGATCTAATCAGCCTTCCAGGTTCTTGATCCCACTAAACTTAAAGAAAAAAAAAAAAAAACTAACATGCTAGTAGAGTTAAAGATTTCTTTTTCTCTTAAAGCCAATGGAGTTTTAAACAGGGAAATGCCATTTATCGAACTTGACTTTTATCGAAAGGGCTATCTGGAAGCACTGTGGAGAATAAATTAGTGCACATTTGATGATGGCTGCAGGAATAAGATGGATGGAGGGTCAGGAATAAAATTGGATAATGCTTAAAAGGCTGTTGCAATAAGTCAGGTGAAAAGTAACAAGGCAGTTACAAGCTGAAGAGTTGTAATGATTAAGGATTTGAAAAATACTCAATAGCAACTTAAGTCATTTTCACCTGATTAAGGGAAATTCTAATGCCGCTTACTATCATTCAGTTGAATATGGGCTCATTAATCATCACTACCCCTCTGAAGACTGACCCTGCTTTTAGTGATGGCCACTGGAACTTTTCCTTCCAAGAGTAATCAAAGTGTCAGAGTTCCTCCTGCACAAGTGGTCAGTGTCATTTCTGCATAAGATGAAACAATTGGTTAGGCTGCTGCCATGGTTTCTAGACAAGATTACGTCAGAGTATTTCCTCTGACCTTGAGCCAAAATTCACTTTACCATCTGACTCATTTGAACAAAGTTAACATTTATAATAGAGGATTGTCTTTAAGATATAAACAATAATTTTATTATTTCTTTGATTCAAAAATAAAAACAAATAGGACTTATTTAGCAACTCTTCCAGTGGTTCTACATTTGTGGTCCTTGCACAATAGGTGAGTGATTTACTACGTGTACTGATATTTATTTGGTGTGTACTCTAATGAACTAACCTAAGTAAAAGTTACCTGTTTTGCAGCTTATGTGAAAGGGTAAGTCACTCAGTCATGCCCAACTCTTTGCAACCCCGTGAATAGTCCATGGAATTCTCCAGGCCAGAATACTGGAGTGGGTTCCCTTCTCCAGGGGATCTTCCCAACTCAGGGATCAAACCCAGGTCTCCCGCTTTGCCAGTGGATTCTTTACCAACTGAGCCATTAAGGAATATACTACCAAATTAAGATAAGGTTTAAGACAGGATTCAATAATCATTCAGTGTCCCCGGGATATACCAAGTACTCCTCTGTGTCAGGTACTGTGCTTAGTACTTTATTATTCAATCCTCAAAGCACCTTTATGAAATATTACAGTTTTTTATTCTAGTGTATTTTTCATACAAATGAAGAATTTGAAGAATGAAAAAGCTAACTAACCTGTCACTTCTAATAAGCTGAGACTGTTCAAGCTTCAGAACAGTCCAAAAGAAGTCAAGGAAAGCACTGCCCATTTTTTATAGATCATTCTAAGAATGATCTATAAAGTTTTCATGACACTATCGTGCAAGGTCCAAAAAACACCTTACACAATATATTATTGGTGGAAATATAAACTAATATGCTCTTCTTTTCAGGAAGGCAGTTGAGCTGTGTGTAACTAAGTAGAAGCATAAAAGTGTACCATCTGAAACAGGGACTCAACTTTTAGGAACGCAGTCTGGAAGTAATCTGAGATGCAACAAATAAATATGTATAGATGATACATTATATGAATAAATATATATAGATGATTTTCAGAAATATTTAAAGTGGAAAACCAATATGAAACAAAGACAGTGTCTGGCAGTTATTCAAATATTTTATATATTAAATATAGGCATGTCATATATATAAAATATATTGAAACAAACTTTAAAGATTTATTTTTGTATAGTAAATATACGTATTTAATAACCTACAAAATGTTTGGCATTGAGAAAAAAGCTGAATACTAAAACATATACAAAAAAAAATAAAACATATAAAAGTAGAGAAAAATGGAAAAAAACATGCATGTGGCATAACTTAACGGAAACTCACCAAAATATTAACTATGGATGAAATTGCTGGTAATTATTTGCCTTTACATTATTTCCCTATTTTTAGAGTTTTCTGTAATAAAAAATAAAAACAGAAAGCAACAACAACAACCAAAAATATGCTCCCCATGCCATGAAGCAACTCGGCCTGTGGGCCACAACTACTGAAGCCCCCACACAAAAACAAAAGATAAAAATCAAAAGTATCTTAAAATCAGAAATAATGCCCTATTTGATAACTAGTCCATGATACATATTATTATTTCATGGAAGAAAAAATAGCTGATTGTATATATGAGATAGTATGTGGGAAATTTCTTATAATTTTCTATTTCCAACATAAAATTAATAAAGTGATCATCTTGGAAGCAGAAAGTAGCTAGTTCATATTTGAGCAAATCAGGATGAGGAACTGAATAGAAATTAATATTGAATGATTTCTGATATGGTTTAGAAACCAAATTGAGACATTCTAAGCATCTTAGGTCTAGTAAGTTCAAATTAAAAAAAAACAAACAATTCTGAAAACAACAGTGGCACCGTGGATAGGACTTCCCTGGTGGCACAGTGGCTAAGAGTCTGCCTGCCGATGCAGGGGACATGGGTTCAATCCCTGGTCTGGGAGGATTCCACGTGCCAGGGAGCAGCTAAGCTGTGGGCTACAACTCCCGAAGCCCCCACATTCTCGGGACTAGGGATCAAACTGCTGAGCCCGCGTGCTGCAACGAGAGATGCCGCCTCAGTGAGAAGCTCATGCACCACCACAAAGAGCAGCCTCCACTCTCTACAACTAGAGAAAGCCTATGCCAAGTAAGGAAGACCCAGCACAGCCAAAAATAAACAAACTATAAAAAGATAACAATGGCTTATGGATATATACTGTTCTCTATGTTCCAGGAACTGTTGTAAGAAATATCCCAAGTATTAACTCATGAAGTATAACAATCTAAGAGATAAGGAAAAGATGAAGAAACTGAAACACAGAGATATTAAGTCACTTCACTCACCATCAGTGTTGGACCCAGAATTTGAACTCAAATACTCTGACTCTGACACATATGCCCTGTTCATTAAAATATACAACTTCTCAACTACAGTCAGCTCTGAGGCAGGTATTAAACTGATCCTCAGAAAACAGAGCCTGATGATGTGGCACCTTGGGAATCTTTCTGACATGACATAATAGAAGTCGCTCAGTCGTGTCCAACTCTTTGCAACCCCATGGACTGTAGCCTATCAAGCTCCTCCGTCCTTGGAATTTTCCAGGCAAGAGTACTGGAGTGGGTTGCCACTTCCTTCTCCAGGAGATCTTCCCTACCCAGGGATCGAACCTGGATCTCCCACGTTGTAGGCAGACACTTTACCATCTGAGCCACCGGGGAAGTCCTTGGGAATCCTTCTAAGCAATTTCAAAGATGAGAATGTGTAAGACAGTTGTGAAGTTACAGGATAAGTCTGGTTAATTCCTTGCATCATTGATTTAGTTGATGATTTAGGAGAGATTATTTTTATATTGCATGTAGATATTGTGTTAGTAGAATATAAACATACAAATTTTAAAATAAAGTGATGAACTTCAGAAAATGGCCTAGTCACTTTGATATATGCTGCGAACTCAGTACTCCCAGGGATAGAATTCCTTCTCCTTTGCTATTAAATACTTTGGTGGGAAAGATGCTAAAGTGGGAAAATTTGAGAAGTATGGGTTAAAATGAATGAATGATGACAAAACTGTAATATTTCCCAGGATTAAAAAAGTGGAATTATAAAAATTAAAGAAACTCAAAAGGTCATCAATCTTATTCACTGATGAGGAAACAGCTAGAGAAAGTCAATGACTTATTCCAACCTTTTTAAATGATTCTGAACATTACTGTAACTACTACCTGGATCTTCATATTCTTAGTGCTATGTCCAGCTGCCTCTAAGTTATTGAAAAAGATGAAGTATAGCTCAGGCTATATTACATTTTTTTTTATAAGCAATATTTTTTATGTCATGAATGAACAAGTAATTCAGCTGGAATTAGGTAAAAGGCATAATAGCTTGACTATAGTCCTATAAAATCACACTGAATGGACTGCAACTAATGTTTTGTAACTTTTAGGTTGTGCGATCTCAACTTCAGAGAGAAATCATCCTATTTTATTTCCTTCCTCATGAACATGGAGTGAAAGCAAAAATTTTCCTGGGGAAAGAACCACCATTTCATGATACTAAACACTGTACAGGTCCTTAACAAAATTTCAGTTTCACACATACTTATGCTCTTCTCTGGTCTAAAAGAGGTCAATTTAATCTCTTAGCCTCATTTTGCTCAGCCATGATGTGAGCATGCTTAAAAATGGAAGCAGGGAAACTTATTCATTTTAATATTTCTATCATATGGTAAAGCGTCTGTCTACAATGCGGGAGACCTAAGTTCGATCCCTGGGTCGGGAAGATCCCCTGGAGAAGGAAATGGCAATCCACTCTAGTACTATTGCCTGGAAAATCCCATAGACAGAGGAGCCTGGTAAGCTACAGTCCATGGGGTCGCCAAGAGTCGGACACAACTGAGCAACTTCACTATCATATGAATATTAGTTCCAAGAAATCTTGAGTATGGATTGATGAAATCATTGGAACAAGTTGAATAAAATTCTTCATCTAGAAGTCTTTATGTTCAGAGAAATAGATGTTAACTTTTAGAATATCTTTAGAGTTTTAATTTTTCTTTTTTCTTAGAATAAATACTAATCATATCAATACAGCAAAATATTCCAGTTTGAAAAACCAGTGTCGATGCTCTACTTCAACACATAACTTTGAATGATCATTTGCAATTGATCTAGAAAACCATCAGTGGAAAATCAGATAATTAAGAGTCCAAATTAACTTTTCTAATATTTTGAGCTGATCAAGTAAACCATTAAGGGGCTGCTTTTAAATTTCCCCTTGTGCTATGTAAGTATAGTCTTTTTTTGATACTAATTTAATTTCATATTTTTGTATTTCCCATTTGATTTTAACTGGCTAAATAAAAGAGAAAAAAAAATAATGGGTTAAAGAGCCTGAAGCCTTAATATACTTAAAACACTATTGATATAATAAATGTTTTCCTCAAGAGATACTTGAACTTATAAGAAGTTAAATAAAAGCTATTTGATCAGATGTGCTCTTTACAGCAATTTAGTGTAGCATAAAATTTAAATGAATGTTGAATGAAAATGAATGAATGTGCTATGATTATTTTGTGAATGACAAGTGTTAGATTTCATACCAAGTGGATAAATGCTTATTAGAGTTTTAATTGCCTTGGAATACAGGGAATGTGTTAAATCGATTATTATGTACATTTCTTTGGACGAGTAATTAAAAAAGAGTCTTTTAAGTCACCTGTTATCTCTTTATTTTTTCCCAGAAAATATCTACATTTAGTCTGTCGGATTTTCTGGCTATAGCATCACTTTGGGATAATGTTCTCCATGTTAAATTTTGCCTAGTAAAAGAAGACATCATTCTAGCCTTTTGTCTACCTTAAATCTGCTCCTTTGAATTTAGATACATGATACATAACATGGATAAATCTTGAAAACATTCTGCATTATATGAGGTACCTAGAATAGGCACATTCATTAAGATGGAAAATAGAATAGTGTTGACCAGGGGAGGGGAACTTAATTGTTTAATGGGGAGTTTAATTGTTTAATCGATAAAAAGTTTCTGTTTGAGATGATGAAGACATTCTGGAAATAGATAGTGGTGGTGATGTAAAACATCATGAATGTACTTAAGGCCATTGAATTGTACATTTAAAAGTGATTGACTAGGTTTTTTAGTGAAGAAGAATTAAAGAGCCTCTTGATGAAAGTGAAGGAAAGTTATGACCAACCTAGATAGCATATTCAGAAGCAGGGACATTACTTTGCCAACAAAGGTCCATCTAGTCAAGGCTATGGTTTTTCCTGTAGTCATGTATGGATATAAAAGTTGGACTGTGAAGAAAGCTGAGTGCCAAAGAATTGATGCTTTTGAACTGTGGTGTTGGAGAAAACTCTTGAGAGTCCCTTGGACTGCAAGGAGATCCAACCAGTGCATTCTAAAGGAGATCAGTCCTGGATATTCTTTGGAAGGACTAATGCTAAAGCTGAAACTCCAGTACTTTGGCCACCTCATGCGAAGAGTTGATTCATTGGAAATGACTCTGATGCTGGGAGGGATTGGGGGCAGGAGGAGAAGGGGACAGAGGATGAGGTGGCTGGGTGGTATCACCAACTTGATGGACGTGAGTTTGAGTGAGCTCCGGGAGTTGGTGATGGACAGGGAGGCCTGGCGTGCTGCAATTCGTGGGGTCACAAAGAGTCGGACACAACTGAGCGACTGAACTGAACTGAACGGAACTGATCAAAGTGAAAGAGGAGAGTGAAAAAGTTGGCTTAAAAGTCAACATTCAGAAAACTAAGATCATGGCATCTGGTCCCATCACTTCATGGGAAATAGATGGGGAATCAAAGAAAACAGTGAGAGACTTTATTTTTCTGGGCTCCAAAATCACTGCAGATGGTGACTGCAGCCATGAAATTAGAAGACGCTTGCTCTTTGGAAGAAAAGCTACGACCAAGCTAGACAGCATATCGAAAAGCAGAGACATTACTTTGCCAAAAAAGGTCCATCTAGTCAAAACTGTGGTTTATCCAGTAGCCATGTATGAATGTGAGAGATGGACTATAAAGAAAGCTGAGCACCAAAAAACTGATGCTTTTGAACTGTGGTGTTGGAGAAGATTCTTGAGAGTCCCTTGTACTGCAAGGATATGCAACCAGTCCATCCTAAAGGAAATCAGTCCTGAATATTCATTGGAAGGACTGATGCTGAAGCTGAAACTTCAATACTGTGTCTACCTGATGTGAAGAACTGACTCATTTGAAAAGACCCTGGTGCTGGGAAAGATTGAAAGCAGGAGGAGAAGGGGATGACAGAGGATGAGATGGTTGGATGCATCACTGACACAATGGACATGAGTGGAGTAGGCTCTGGGAGTTGGTAATGGACAGGGAAACCTGGTGTGTTGCAGTCCATGGGGTCACAAAGAGTCAGACCTGATTGAGCAACTGAACTGAAACTGAGGTTTTTAGAAAAGGCTATTTACCTTAGGCCAGCTAATATCTCTTCATTTTCCCTCTAAAAATATTACCCAGTTCCATTTATCTCCCAGTAGATGACTGAAGTCATGTTGATCTATAAGAACACAACTTGATCCTTGATTACAGTCCTATGCTGTAATTTTATTCCTATTATCACTATCTTGAATATTTAGACAAGTCATCTGATTGCTGTTTTTAAATTTTATTCCAAATAGGATTAGCAATTTTTTCTTATTTTTCAGACACACATGCACACACACAAAGGGGAAAAAAAATGACTTTATCAAACCTGGGATTCCACCAATTTTAGAATTAAAGATATTGTCCATGTTTAAAATGACAATTTTTAGATATAACTGGTGGATTAATCATTTGTAATTACATTTTTACGGTTTCATAGAATAAGTGATCACCATTACTGTAATAATATGTGACAAAACAGTGTATTGTGTACAATGACCTGTTTTTCCATTTCTTTCACTTCAGAATAAAGTTTAGCTATTAGCTGAATATTTCTCGCTATTGATGGAATAAACACAAACATAATATTACTCAATTTGTTCTGCTCTAAGGAAATTAAGATTTTTCATTTGAAATGGTGGTAGTTCCACTGAAAATTCTAGGAAATTTAGTGAAATTTGGTAAAGGAAAACTGAGTTTTGTTCTTAGCGTGTCAAGTTTCAGCTGCTCCTGGCTTTTATTGGTGATCACCGTTTGTTCAGTGGTGTTGCACAGACTTTCTGTAAGTTTATGGGCTGTTGTCTGATTGTTTTGATGCTCTCATATTAACCCAATGGATAAAGTTTACAGTATAATTGTTCTTGAGCAGTACTGAACTGTATTTTTAATTGACTTTAAAATTACTTCATTGAACACTTATTATGCAAAAAAGTAAGCCATAAGAGTTGGCTGGTCAAAAATACTTATAATTGATAAATAATGGCATTATTAAACCACTTCTTTGCCTGCAGGTCCCTGGATGTGCCTTCTGTTAAATTAGATTGTGTGACTCCCCATAAACCAAACCTTGTTGGAATTATAAATATTCAATAGTTATTTTATATTTTCTAACATTAACATTTATAACATTGTAACTAACATTACTATTTCCACTTCGTAACATGCTGGCATTAGCAATCTATCAGGTACCCTAACTTTGAAATGTTCCCCCTGACTTGATATGCACTCTTCCTCACCCACTCAATCCCTCTTTGTCCTCAGACTTTTAATCATTCTTAACTACTCATACCCTTCACTCCAAAACTTTGCCCTCTAATTTTCATTCTGGGCCCTGGGCCCATTTCTTCCAATCCAAAGCTGCTTTTAAAGAATAGAATTTTTCTTATACAAAAGAACTCAATTGATGCTGATGTCAAAAGAACCCAGGGGAATTCAGTAGGATGAGATTAGTTAAAATCCTATTTCTTTTTATTGTTGCTACTCCATTCTATAAAGATGAAATGATGATAACAAGGCAGGCAAAATAACTTTGATCAGGCAACAGCTAATGTTTCCAAGATTAAAAAAGAGAAGTTACTGCTTTCAACTGCTGTAGGCAATAGGCACAGAAAGTAAAGAGACCCTCTAGATATTAAAGTAAATGGTCCCCCATCCCCCTCAAATAACTTTGTTTTCATTTGCATGGTATATAATTTTTGATTCTGGAGAAGATTTAAAGTTGATTAAAAAACAACAACAACAACAAAATTCTCCTTGTTTTCTTGCTTTTGACTCTGGCATGTTTCACTATTATAAGCTAAGCTGCCTGAGCAAGATTTAAGAGGCATCTATCAAAGCCACAAAATTCAAACTTGGAATTTTAACTCTGCCTTAAGACCATGGCGGGCAGTCATTTGTTATTCATGCCCTATCTGTCTTACCCACCAGACTTCAAAATCTGTTGGAAAACATGTCATCATTTGCTCAATAAACAGGTAAATGAATGGCTCATTGCTAGAAACCTATGGACTGTTTCCAGGTATTTTGAAATAAACCTCTAGAAAGCCAACCCATAAGTACAAGGCCTGATTCTTAGACATGTGCAACCAACTTTGAAGTAACCCTGATGAAATGAACACCGGTCCATATTGTAGATTTCTTCAGAGTTTAAAATGGCCTTTCGTTTACTGTTGCTTTGACTTAGTCTTGGAAAAGTAGAGAAAATTAGAGTTACTTCAAACCCATTGCTTTGTTTCCCCTTGATATGTTTTTCCTCACAGCGTCTTTTAAAAACGTTGATTATGCAAAGGGAAAATAACACAAGCTCATATTTTAATAATCAAGTGAATGTAGTCAGAATCTGTTCACTATTGATAAAATTGCCTTTTAGCACAGAAACCCAAAAGTAGTACCAATGACAATAGAGGAATTTTAGGAAAAAACTTACTGTAGTTAGGAAGTAAGACTGCCTCTCACTGCTCTGGAGAAAATGGGAGTGGAGAGAACTATAATTAACAGCCCAGAACAAAAGGAGGAGGTTACATATTGCTAGGCCATGAGAGAAAAAAAAAGGGAGGTTATAGACTATAGCTTACAAATTAACTGGACTAAGAACTTGCATTTATTTGAACCATGTACCTTGATTCAGTCCTTATCGAATGTGTTTGCTTTTTTAAAGTCTAAAATCAGGGCATTTTCGGTAGATTTCAAAACAATGTATGCTTTCAATATTTTTCTATTAAGGATGTTTGTAACTTAGCAAAAGTACTGGTTTCAGCTTTGTAGTTTTTCTTCTGTTATGCTATTTGTAATTAACCATTTATATGAAAGAATCGAGGGATGATGGTTTCCCATTAGTTTTGAAACATTGAGCAATATGACACATGTTAACCCTAAGCCACTTGGTAAAAATGTATTGCCTATTTTGGCTGAAAATAAGGCTATTTCATGAGTGTAGGTTAAGATTCTGATGTAGCAAATTGTTTTCTTTAGGTTATTTTACCAAATGGAAATCAACTGTTCAAGTCCATGAGATGTAAACATGTTGTATCTAACTCTTTTATAGTGGCTTTGAACTTGAACACTGCTTCTAGGATGATTTTTCTTTTACAGCCTTATTTGAGATTTGGATTAATTCATGAGGAAAGATATCTTTCTATATAGGGCAATAAATCCAAAGAACGGTGTTTTGCCAGGTTTATAAAAGTAGTGAGGGAATGGAATCCAAATGCTATTTCAAAATTGAAAAAAGACTAATTAATGCATTGATATTATCTCCATTCCCAATAGGGTTATCACATGGACTAAGATATAAAGTGCCAAATACTGATTCTCTCAATTTAGTCTTATAATAGAAAAACATTTAAAACACTAATCAAGGCTTTGGCAATGAGGTAAACTTTTCCTCAGTAAGATAATATATATTTAGTTGGCTTAAGACAGCATACTTTAGCCAACATGAAATATGGAAGGAAAGTTATAGTTTTATCTGAAAAGTGATACAGGTATGATTCAGGATAGTTGTTTTATCTACCCAATTTAGATTTTATATGGCCAATTTGATTGTATTTAAAAAATAAATTAATAGAGCACCAGGTTTTAAGCTATCATGTATAAATTAAGGCTTGATTTGCTACATTTCCAAATTAGGTATGAAGTTCTTTAGGTTTATTATTTTCAGCAGCATTTATAAATGTCTACTATGAGAGTATCCTAGGTTGCTCAAAGGTAAAGAATCCGCCTGCCAATGCAGGAGATGGGGGTTCAACCCCTGGGTTGAGAATATCCCCTGGAGTAGGGAATGGCAGCCCATTCCAGTATTCTCACCTGGGAAATCCCACGGACAGGGGAGCCTGGTGGGCTACAGTCCATGGGTTGCCAAGACTCAGAGAACACACACATGAGAGTATCCAGAAAGTTCAGGGACATTAGTTTTTGTTTGTTCATTTATTTGCTTGATACATGAGGTACAATGATAGAACGTTTAAGAATGAAGAAAGTGACGTTCTTTATTTAGGACTGATAATGTCATTTTATGCGAATGCATTCTGCCCTGTTAGAATTTCGTATCATGATTCTCTAAATCAAGGTGTCTAATCTGTGGCAGGGGAGAGGTTCATTTTATTTTCTAGGGGTTTTATTTGCACAATAAGAGGCAAATCTTAAAAACTAAGTCAGAGCCACTTTGGGATTGTGTGTAATTGAGTTGCAGACACTAGGCTTCCCTGTCTTTAACCATCTCCCGGAGCTTGCTCAAACTCATGTGTATTGAGCCGATGATGTCATCCAACCATCTCATCCTCTGTTGCCCCCTTCTCCTCCTGCCCTCAGTCTTCCCCAACATCTGAGCTTTAGTTTCATCACTGGTAAAATAAAGAGTTTTACTTTCATCATCAGACTTTTCTTAGATATATAACTAATTCTTACTTTACATCTTTAGTTGACTATAAAAATTAATTTTAGATTTTCTGTCTTAATGGTTAAGCAAAACCTTTTGGTTTCCCAATGCTTTCCCAATAAGTCACCCATTCAATCATTTAATAAATATTGAGTACCTATTTTCTTTCAGGTACTGCTTGAGATGTCGATGTCACAGTGGTGAAAAAAAAAATTGCCCTTTTGCAGTTTTTAGACAAGTGAGAGAGAGGGTAATGAAAAAAATCAGTCTATTTAATGTAAAATGACAACTAAGATGTATGATGCTGTTGGAATAGCATGGTGCCATGATAATTAATAATGAGAGACTTCCCAAAGAATGATAATTATTGATACAAAGTGGGTGTTAATCAGGATGTGCTTCCTGGGGTTGATGATTCTGGTAGAGAAGAGCAGTGGTAACAGGATGTGCTAGAGGCCAGGAGGGGGTCTTGTAAAGTTTCTGCTCTCTGGTGATGCGCATTCTCTGCAGAAATACTGATTTTGTGTGGGATAGAATCCAGCTCTTCTGGGGCTTTCAGTTTAGAGAAGCGATCTAATCAACTTGGATGTGGCAATCCATGGCTTCATGTGAGCTCTTTCAATAACATTTAGAAGAATATTATAGGAAAAAATGATGATCCACAGACGGTAGGCCTGGTTGTATCTGGATACTTTGAACAGAGGAGTCTTTCTGAGAAGCTTCTTGCAGATTGATAGATAGCTGCTTGTTCTTCTTACCTCTTGAATCTGGTTCTGGACTGCATTGGCTAAGTCACTTTGGGACTTAAAGGACTTGTTTTAATCAATGGGAAGCTGAGAGGTTTTTGTCTTTGAGACAGTTCTAGTCAGTCTAACGAATACTAATAGCAGTATATTAGGTGCTAAACAGTGTACGGGAAACAAAGGATATGTAGATGATTAAGACAGTTCCTGATTTTAATGAACTCAAAGTCCTAGTTGCCTAGTAACTTCAATCATGCCCTAGTTTGTAGAATTTGAGAAAATAACAAATACTTAGTTTTGACTTCTAGAAATAACTACAGGAGCACAGCATGGAGTAGTTATTTTAAAAATAAGATTTAATTTTGAGTGGACTAATCTAGCTGTGCTTATGTTTAGCAAACGAATAGGTTTATTCCTCTGGAAGTTTTACAAGATGGCACTATCTGCCAAAATTTTACCATAGCTGTATCGTCTATATTGTACTTTAAGGCTTCCCTGGTGGCTCAGATGGTTAAGAATCTGCCTGCAATGCAGAGAGCCTGGGTTTGATCCCTAGGTCGGGAAGATCCCCTGGAGAAGGGAATGGTGGCCCTCTCCAGGATTCTTGCTTAGAGAATCCCATAGACAGAGGAGCCTGGTGGGCTACCTACAGTCCATGGGGTTGCAGAGAATCTGACATAACTAAGCAACTAACACTTTCACTCTCCTGATAGTTACTAATGTCTTGTAGGCCCTTGTTAAACAACATATATATTATGTAGGTAAAGTGATAGCTAGTAGGTTGCATCCCTAGAAGTTCTTTGTTCAATTATCATGGCTCAGACGGTAATCTGCCTGCAGTGAGGGAGTTCTGGGGTCTTTCCCTGGGTCTGGAAGATCCTCTGGAGAAGGGTGTGGCAAACCACTCCAGTATTCTTGCTAGAGAATTCCATGGACAAGAGCCTGGCGGGCTGCACGCAGTCCATGGAGTCTCAAAGAGTCTTACATGACTGAGTGACTTTCACTTTCACTTTCATTAAGGAAACGGCAACACCGAATACAAATGTACTGAGGTTGAATCAGGGCTTTATTTTCCTAGAGCTGTTTGTCTGGGTTCTTCTACCTTGTAATCTTTCTCCATGTTGTCCTCCTGTGCTTCTTTAGCTATCATTCCTTAAATCTGTTTATCTTGCTTATATTAATAATAATAATAATAATTATCAGCACATATACAGGAGAAACTAGGCTTCTTGCCTCTAAAGGATTTGCCTGACCTGTAAGAGAAAGCCAGCCACCACTCTATTCCACTGAGCTCTGACTTTTCAAAGGTAAAATGATCAGCAAGTTAGCTTACAATATTGAAACAACAGTTTTAATTTTTTCTTCAGGTCAGGCAGCTTTATTTCATGTATAACAAACTAAAGAGGCGTAAGTTCGGGGTACTTTCCTGTGTTACTTTGGGAATAGGGGCAGAAGCTCTGAGCAGGGAACCGATCAGTGCAGTGCTCAGAGGCACTTGGCCACCCTCTAAATAGAAGAGCCCGGCAGCTGCCAGTGGCATGGAGTTGTCTCAGGGTGGGTGGGACAGAAGGCATCTTCTGGGCGTGACAACCAGTGAATATTTGTGAAAAGAAAAAGCTCCACTCTTTCAGGCTAATGCAGCCCTGTTTCAGGGCGTGTGGTTTGAAGAGCAGTGGGTTTCACGCCTCTGTGCTCCCTTGATTAGATCCTTTCCTGTGATTCCCAGGCGGCACCTCCATCCTGTGATACCCAGGCCACACCTCCATATGCTGATGCTCTGAAGGTGATGGTGCATGCCCGGTCGCTCAGTCGTGTCCGACTCTTTGCAACACTTGGACCCACCAGACTTCTCTGTCCATGGAATTCTCCAGGCAAGAATACTGGAGCAAGTTATTTTCTCCTCCAGAGGCTCTTCCTGACTCAGGGATCAAGCCTATGGCTCCTACATTGACCAACAATTTTTTTTTTACCACTGTGCCACCTGGAAGCTGAAGGTAATAGAGCCTGTCCCTGAAATACAGCCTTGACTCTGGCATAGGACAGCTTGAATTTCAATTCTTGCTGTGCAGTTATAAGGTATGATAGCCTAGACAAGATGCTTGACCTCTATGGGCCTCAGTTTCCTCATCCATAAAATGGAGACACTTTTACTACATCATAGTATACTCTAAGGATTAAACAAAATAATAAATAACAAATCTCAAGTGTGGTCCATGACATCAAATAAGTAGCAAATTTTAACTGTTTTTATCACAGGACAAAGTCTACGCCTGTGAAACTTTAACATTTTAGGTCTGGCAACTTTGGAAAAGATATCTCTGTTTTCAAATGATAGAAAGTGGAAAAATGAAAGCCTAAATATATATGCAGGAAACAAAGTTTTCTGAACTACCATCTCAGCCTTTTGTTGCTGTAATACTTCCCACTTTTCTTAATAGAGCTCATAATTTTTTGTTTCTTGCGGTTTTACCATTTTGTATAGAAACAGTGCATCATTGGATATATACTATCAGAATTGTTTACCATATTCAATATATCCTAGAGCCTAAATTTCTCTTTTTCCCAGATATAATGCATTTTTGTATTAATTTCCCTTTGATAAAGAGCCTGGACTTCACTATCCATCAAAGTTCTGAGAAAGATATGTCATATATTGAGTACAACAACATCTTTTTAAATCTCATCTCAAGATATTAGGAAACACGACTGAGTAAAACTCTTTAGTCTTATACTTGTGTACTTTAACTGAAATTAAGTGTTCAGGAACGGTTGCTCTTCGCAATAATTTGTACTCATTTTCCTTTCTCCTCTGTGTTTGCCTGTTGCTCGGTGTTGCCGTGTAGTTTACGTCTCCCCAACATGCCCCTTATACTGTTTGCAGAGATTTCTTTGTGTTATAATATGCTTGATCACTAAGGAAGAACTTCAGAAGGGATGTTACATGATGAAGTCAGCAAGGTAGGAAATGGTCCTATTTTCCATTTCAAAATTGAAATACTGTTTAGAATTGTAGCCATAACCAGTTAGCCCGACTCCTGAAGAGCTAGAATGAATGCCTCAAAGAAAATATTCATGGTCTACCAATCCATTGGTCACATTAACCCTCTCAAAAGCAGACCCTCACTGTTTTCACCGTCACCTTATTAACCTTTTGGGTTTTTTTTATCCATTGTTAACACCTTCCTTGTCTCTGTCCCATAGCTTTTATTACATCTTGATACCTACTGCCACGTGTATGTGTGAGTGTGTACACACAAGTGTGCTCATAAACCCTTCAGTGCCACTTTGCCATCTGTTGATTTTGTCTCTCACTCAAAGTCCAAGAACATTTGATTGGTTTGGCAAATGCTCTTGAGGTCAACCTGCATTATAAACTAACAGCCAGACCACAGACAGGTCTTAGTCAGGTACCTATTCTCTGTCCAGTCCGTTTCCTGGATGGCAGAGTCAGCTGGAACAAAGCCTATGGATAAAGAAGAGTTTTATGATATAAAAGAGAACTGCGAGTATGGCCAGGATTTGGCTTTCTCTTAGGATCTGTGAGAATTAACTGGAAGGCACTTTCAATGCCTTCTAGTACTGTAATCAAAACTTAAGATAGAAAATAAGCATAAGAAGGATTTAGATGAAAGGCACCCAGAAATGGAAAGATACGTGTATATTATAGTTGAGCTTTAAATTATCTAGTTGAATAATAACTATGCAGTTTCACCTAATTTTCTCACTTAACCATAGCAGCCAAAGTCACTGGTCCACAATCTTCCAATGTTCAAGTGTGAAAATGGGCCGGAAAAGTGAGCGCACTAATACAAACTAAGTAATTTCTCCCAAAGTTTTAGGTAGTATGAATCATTAAGAACACAAGAAGTATCTCTCTCACCTTCTAATTATATCCCCCCTTAAATATTGTGCAAATGATTATTTAGTAGCATTCATCTCATTTAGCATTTATTACTTTTGTTGTTAAATGCCAGATTTTATATTGTTGTATTGCCACTTAGAGACTATATGTATTCAAGTTTTATGTCTTTTTTTCCAGTATTAATTGTTTTTCCAATTTCATGTCAAAAGTTAAACATGTCTGCATTTCTAGTAACAGAATTTGAATGAAGGTTCATATTTCTGGCTATCCTTCCTGAATAATAGTTCTGCTTGACCTTGGCAGTTCAACGATAGTTCCAGGAAAAGGAACCACAGAACAATTAACTTACTGTTTAAAAATCTTCTATAACCAACCTTCTGCCCATGGTCTTTTCCTGATCATATGCTGTATTTGTGAATCACATGAATTGAGATTCATGTAGAGTCTTGACCTGTTCAATAAATACAGCTGATGCATCCATAAATTAGGTTCAGATAGCAAAAACTAAATTCTAGTGCCAGATGTTCCTAACATCCTCTGTCATCCCCTTTTCCTCCCACCTTGAATCTTTCCCAGCATCAGGGTCTTTTCTAATGAGTCTGTTCTTCGCATCAGATGGCCAAAGTATTAGTTTCAGCTTTAGCATCAGTTCTTCCAATGAATATTCAGGACGGTTTTGCCTTAGGATGGACTCGTTGGATCTCCTTGCAGTTCAAGGGACTCTCAAGAGTCTTCTCCAACACCACAGTTCAAAAGCATCAGTTCTTTAGTGCTCAGCTTTCTTTGTAGTCCAACTTTCACATCCATACATGACCACTGGAAAAACCATAGCCCTGAGTAGACGGAGCTTTGTTGGCAAAGTAATGTCTCTGCTTTTTAATATGCTGTCTAGGTTGGTCATAACTTTTCCTCCAAGGAGCAAATGTCTTTTAATTTCATGGCTGCAGTCACCATCTGCAGTGATTTTGGAACTCAAAAAAATAAAGTCTCTCACTATTTCCTTTGATTCCCCATCTATTTGCCATGAAGTGATGGGACTGGATGCCATGATCTTAAGTTTTCTGAATGTTGAGCTTTAAGCCAACTTTTTCACTCTTCTTTCACTTTCATCAAGAGGCTCTTTATTTCTTCTTCACTTTCTGCCCTAAGGGTGGTGTCATCTGCATATCTGAGGTTATTCATATTTCTCCCAGCAATCTTGACTCCAGCTTGTGCTTCTTCCAGTCCAGTGTTTCTCATGATGGACTCTGCATATAAGTTAAATAAGCAGGGTGACAATATACAGCCTTGATGGTATCCTTTTCCTATTTGGAACCAGTGTGTTGTTCCGTGTCCAGTTCTAACTGTTGCTTCCTGACCTGCATACAGGTTTCTCAGGAGGCAGGTCAGGTGGTCTGGTATCCCATTCTCTTTCAGAATTTTCCACAGTTTGCTGTGATTCTCATACTCCTCAACTTGAATCTTTTATAATGAGACACAAAGACAGAAAACAATTGGAGCTGCATTTTTCCTTCAACTTACTATCCACTGATTTATGTGACAGTACTGGGGCTTCCCTGATTCCTACCTGTACATGGTCATGCTGCTGCTCCCTGTGATTCTCAGTCATGCACTGTCCCTCCAAAAAGGAAAAAAAATCCTTTATCTTTCTGTTTAAGATGAAATTTTGTTCAAGTTTGCTAAAATTTCTATTGCTCATAACCAAAGGATTATAACACTCTCAGGGAGCCAAAGAATGCTCAAACTACCACACAATTACACTCATCTCACATGCTAGTAAAGTAATGCTCAAAATTCTCCAAGCCAGACTTCAGCAATACGTGAACCGTGAACTCCCTGATGTTCAACCTGGTTTTAGAAAAGGCAGAGGAACCAGAGATCAATTGCCAACATCTGCTGGATCATGGAAAAAGCAAGAGAGTTCCAGAAAAAGATCTATTTCTGCTTTATTGACTATGCCAAAGCCTTTGACTGTGTGGATCACAATCAACTGTGGAAAATTCTGAAAGAGAATGGGATACCAGACCACCTGACCTGCCTCCTGAGAAATCTATATGCAGGTCAGGAAGCAACAGTTAGAACTGGACATGGAACAGCAGACTGGTTCCAAATAGGAAAAGGAGTACGTCAAGGCTGTATATTGTCACCCTGCTTATTTAACTTACATGCAGAGTACATCATGAGAAACGCTGGACTGGAAGAAGCACAAGCTGGAATCAAGATTGCCAGGACCAAATATCAATAACCTCAGATATGCAGATGACATCACCCTTATGGCAGAAAGTGAAGAGGAGCTAAAAAGCCTCTTGATGAAAGTGAAAGAGGAGAGTGAAAAAGTTGGCTTAAAGCTCAACATTCAGAAAACGAAGATCATGGCATCTGGTCCCATCACTTCATGGGAAATAGATGGGGCAACAGTAGAAACAGTGTCAGACTTTATGTTGGGGGGCTCCAAAATCACTGCAGATGGTGACTGCAGCCATGAAATTAAAAGACACTTACTCCTTGGAGGAAAAGTTATGACCAACCTAGATAGCATATTCAAAAGCAGGGACATTACTTTGCCGACTAAGGTCCATCTAGTCAAGGCTATGGTTTTTCCTGTGGTCATGTATGGATGTGAGAGTTGGACTGTGAAGAAGGCTGAGTGCCTAAGAATTGATGCGTTTCAACTGTGGTGTTGGAGAAGACTCTTGAGAGTCCCTTGTACTGCAAGGAGATCTAACTGGTCCATTCTGAAGGAAATCAGCCCTGGGATTTCTTTGGAAGGAATGATGCTGAAGCTGAAACTCCAGTAGTTTGGCCACCTCATGCGAAGAGTTGACTCATTGGAAAAGACTCTGATGCTGGGAGGGATGGGGGGCAGGAGGAGAAGGGGACGACCCAGGATGAGATGGCTGGATGGCATCACGGACTCGATGGACGTGAGTTTGAGTGAGCTCCGGGAGTTGGTGATGGACAGGGAGGCCTGGCGTGCTGCAATTCATGGGGTCGCAGAGTCGGACACGACTGAGCAACTGAACTGAGCTGAACAGAGAGCCGAGTAGACTGGAATGATTTCTCTTTCCTTCAGGTAGATTGTTTTGTCGGGTGAAGAAGACCATCATATAAATTATATATATATATATTTTTTTAATATAAATTTATTTATTTTAATTGGAGGCTAATTACTTTACACTATTGTATTGGTTTTGCCATACATCAACATGAATCTGCCACGGGTGTACACGTGTTCCCCATCCTGAGCTCCCCTCCCTCCTCCCTCCCCGTACCATCCCTCTGGGTCATCCCAGTGCACCAGCCTCAAGCATCGTGTATCCAGCATTGAACCTGGACTGGCGATTCATTTCTTATATGATATTATACATGTTTCAATGCCATTCTCCCAAATCATCCTACCCTGTCCCTCTCCCACAGAATCCAGAAGACTGTTCTATACATCTGTGTCTCTTCTGCTGTCTTGCATACAGGGTCATCATTGCCATCTTTCTAAATTCCATATATATGTGTTAGTATACTGTATTGGTGTTTTTCTTTCTGGCTTACTTCACTCTGTATACGGTTCCAGTTTCATCCACCTCATTAGAATGGATTCAAATGTATTCTTTTTAACGGCTGAGTAATACTCCATTGTGTATATGTACCACAGCTTTCTTATCCACTCATCTGCTGATGGACATCTAGGTTGTTTCCATGTCCTGGCTATTATAAACAGTGGTGCGATGAACATTGGGATACATGTGTCTCTTTCAATTCTGGTTTCCTCAGTGTGTATGCCCAGCAGTGGGATTGCTGGGTCATAAGGCAGTTCTATTTGCAGTTTTTTAAGGAATCTCCACACTGTTCTCCATAGTGGCTGTACTAGTTTGCATTCCCACCAACAGTGTAGGAGGGTTCCCTTTTCTCCACACCCTCTCCAGCATTTATTGCTTGCAGATTTTTGGATCGCAGCCATTCTGACTGGTGTGAAGTGGTACCTCATTGTGGTCTTGATTTGCATTCCTCTGATAATGAGTGATGTTGAGCATCTTTTCCTGTGTTTGTTAGCCATCTGTATGTCTTCTTTGGAGAAATGTCTATTTAGTTCTTTGGCCCATTTTTTGATTGGGTCGTTTATTTTTCTGGAGTTGAGCTGCAGGAGTTGCTTGTATATTTTTGAGATTAGTTGTTTGTCAGTTGCTTCATTTGCTATTTTCTCCCATTCTGAAGGCTGTCTTTTCACCTTGCTTATAGTTTCCTTTGTTGTGCAGAAGCTTTTAATTTTAATTAGGTCCCATTTGTTTATTTTTGCTTTTATTTCCAATATTCTGTGCGGTGGGTCATAGAGGATCCTGCTGTGATTTATGTCGGAGAGTGTTTTGCCTATGTTCTCCTCTAGGAGTTTTATAGTTTCTGGTTGTACGTTTAGATCTTTAATCCATTTTGAGTTTATTTTTGTGTATGGTGTTAGAAAGTGTTGTAATTTCATTCTTTTACAAGTGGTTGACCAGTTTCCAAGCACCACTTGTTAAAGAGATTGTCTTTTCTCCATTGTATATTCTTGCCTCCTTTGGCAAAGATAAGGTGTCCATAGGTGTGTGGATTTATTTCTGGTCTTTCTATTTTGTTCCATTGATCTATATTTCTGTCTTTGTGCCAGTACCATACCGTCTTGATGAGTGTAGCTATGTAGTAGAGCCTGAAGTCAGGCAGGTTGATTCCTCCAGTTCCATTCTTCTTTCTCAAGATTACTTTGGCTAGTCGAGGGTTTTTGTAAATTATATTTTTTATATCTCTGAATGTGATTTTATAGCTGAATTGCTCTTGGTGAACACGGATCACAATCAAGAAGTTCAGGGTGGGGGGTGGGGTGAGGTTTCTGTGGGTGTCTGTTGGGTCCTTCCCATCTTAGGGATTTTCCACAGCCCATTGGATGGATTCCTGCAGAACCTCTTCCTGTGAGGCTGGTGTGTGTCCTGGCTGATGGAAGCCCTCCGCTGATATCCACTCCTTCCACCTGAGCTTCTCCAAAGCTTCTGCTTTGTTTGTTTCTGTTGTTGCCATGTTTGTGTTGATTTCTTGTCCCTTTCCTGATTCAGTGAAATTCTCAAAGTACTTTACACAGTACTTGCTATTTGACAAAAAGGACATGGCATCCCTCTAGAACTTACTTGCTACTAGCTCTCTGATGAAACTCCTTTTCTTAAAGCTGTAGAGCAGGGGATTCTTTATGTAGAAGTGACACACCCAATTTTAGATTCATTTGTTTGGTTAGTTTGGCTCTGCTTAAGCATCTGAACAGAGTTATTGTAGCTTGATTAAATATGGGCACACATGTGTTTTTTTTTTTTTCCCCTCCACAACAGAAGTCCTTATTCCGAATAATGAGGTGTCTGTGGGTAGGCTTTCTAGGTCTAGACAGTCTTAGAACTTTTCTGCAGCGTTTGGTGTGACGTATACTTTTAGAAGAAGAGTCCTCTATATGATCAGATTCTCAGTGTTCCATGACTCTTAAACAAAAAACAAAACAAAAGCTATTTACAAGCTTCTCTCCTATATGGTAGGGTATTTATTTTCTGAGTCCGTTTGGGGAATGAATGAATCTGTACCCACACCTGAAGTCACTCCAAATTCATTAGCTTAGAGTGAAGCAGCTGTATTCTAAGGGATCACATGCTGCCTCTGCTGAGAACTCAAATCAAGAACCAGGAAAGTGTAGACAGGTTATCTGGGGCAATTAGAATCATTCTATCCCTGGTGCCAGGCAAACACATTCAGAGGCATGCACACATTAGGATATTGTGCTCTTTTGCCACGTTTAAGCTCTGAGAACGGTAGAATTGCTATTTAAACTCACCCGGTTATGTATGAAAACATAATTTTTTTCGGTCATTATCTCACGTGCATTTGTTGACTGATACAAAGGAGTACATTTGTGTTTGTATGCCTACACCTTTCACACCAATTCCGTGGGGTTTAGAAGTTGCACAGGATGGGTGGGGGTTATTGGAATAACTGAAATCAATTTCATTTTTACTAATTTAATGGTGGTATGACCTGGACGAATCATGTAAGCTCTCTGAGATTTTATTCCGATAATACGGGAGTAACAACACTCTGTAAACTTCACAGTTACTTGGATCACCAATGAAATCATGCCTACAATCTATAAAACGTTTACTGAGTTATTAGCAGCAGATGTATTGCACAATTTGAAATGATTAGTCAAGTCTGGAAGATGGTACTGTATTGAATTGTGAATCTAAGTCCTTCTACTTCTCAAACTAACAGTGTATAAACTACTTTGCTAGGTTTGCTGATTATCAGCTCCTACTGCTTGGCTCCGTCAGTCTTAAGCTGTGATATATCTTTGTTTTTCCAAGATGAGTGTATTTGAAATCCAAGAGACAGAAATTCTCCTCCTAGACTTCCCTAGTGGTCCAATAATTAATTAAGAGTCCGTTTGCCAATGCAGGGGCTGTCCTGGTGGCTCAGAGGTTAAAGCGTCTGCCTCTAACGCGGGAGACCTGGGTTTGATCCCTGGGTTGGGAAGATCCCCTGGAGAAGGAAATGGCAACCCACTCCAGTATGGAGGAGAGTCCCATGGATGGAGGAGTCCCATGGATGGAGGAGCCTGGTGGGCTACAGACCATGTGGTCGCAAAGAGTCGGACATGACTGAGCGACTTAACTAACAAACTTGCCAATGCAGGGAGTATGAGTCCCATCCCTAGTCTGGGAAGATTCCATAAGCCAGAAGTAGCAACTAAGCCCATGTGCCACAGCTGCTGAATGCTGCATGTTCTGGAGCCCAGGCTGCACAACAGGGTGGGGGTGGTGGGAGTGACCGCAATGACAAGCCCATCTACTGCAACTAGAGATTAGTCCCCAGTCGCCACAACTAGGGAAGGCCCATGCACAGCAACGAAGACCCGAGGCAGTGGAAAATAAATTTAAAAAAAGAGAGAGGGAAACTCCCCTCTGAAATAGAAAGGGATTTTTAGGGAGCACCACATTTCAGCTTCTTTCATTTCAAACTCCATTTCTAAAGTCCTTAACTTCTAGAAAATCACATGTAGGTCTTACTGTATTCTCTTATGAAGGAGGAAGGGAAGTGAGAATTATTAGGCATCGAGTGTACTGGGCCCTATTCTGTGCCGTGAGCTTTTTCCAAATATTTTCTTTCATCCATACTCGGCCATCACCCTCTCTGCCCTGCTCTGCTGCCATAGAACCCTGAATTTTTTTCTTCTTTTTGGTCCCTGCCCTTTAGGTGTAAGATACAGAAGAAAACAAACAGGACGCCTGCCCTGTAGCCCATGCACGTTGCAAAAGCTCAGTGAGATAACTTTGTTGACGTTGCCTCAAAAACGTGATTGAAAAGCATTTTTGCATGTTTTGTATAAACCAGAGTCTGCTCATAGAATGTGCTCAGGACAGCTCTACTGTCATGCTGTCCTATTACTCCACAGCTGTGGGAGCTTTGGTGAGTCTTCCAACCTCTCCAAGTTCAAACGTCTTAATCATTCATGTCAATATATGGCAAAAACCACTACAATATTGTAGTTACCCTCCAATTAAAATTAATTAATTAATTTTAAAAAAAGTCTTAATCAAAGTAGTGCGCGTGTGCATGCTAAGTCGCTTCAGTCACGCCGAACTCCTTGTGACCCTGTGGATTGATTGCACCCACCAGGCTCTCCTCTGTCCATGGGATTCTTCAGGCAAGAATACTAGAGTGGGTTGACATGCCCTTCTCCAGGGCATCTTCTCGACCTAGGGATTAAATTCGCATCCCTTAGGTCTCATGTATTTGCAGGCAGATTCTTTACCACTTAGCGCCACTGGGGAAGCCCTAATAAAAATAGACCATTGATTAAATCCCTGGCCAACCTTTGCGTCACCAGATTCTAGACCTTTGCCTACATGTGACTGTTGTGGGAAAAAAAAAAATACCCATGGATTTAGTTTATCACCCAGGAACTCAGTCAATCTGCTAATACCTGGCCTCATCTCTTTCACTTGCATATAAACACATTATCAAGGAAGGAATGTTTGCAAAACACTTGAAAAAGGGCTTTGCAACACTAAAAGTGTTGATTGTAAAATGTGGTTAAGCCATAGAAAAGCGGTGATTTTTAAATACTTGGAGATTTGAAACAAATACTTCAGAATTTACAACTGCGATCCTACAGTCCATTTAGTGAAAATACTGCCAGGTGCATTGTTGTTTGACTATCAAAAGAGAGTAAACAAAGAGAAATTACAAATTCTTACTTTTTAGCAAGACTTAATTCTTTGGATAATGACTGCTTTATTAAAAAATGGAGCCCAGCCAGGATAAGGAAGATATGCCTCCAATTATTCCCATATATGAACCCTTAACCACAAGCCACGGGAATTTCCTTAGGTACACCACATTTATTTTACTCCCTGGATTATAAAGGTGCAAAAACTGACTATCTGGCACAGACCTCTTGATGTGCTGAGGATGCTGAAAGGATTTAGAAAAGGATAAAGGAGGTTTTACCTTCCTGAAAGATTTCAGGTCTTTTCCCATTCACAAAGTAGATACACTTGGCTAAATGAACTAATTATCTAAATAAAACATATGCATGTTAATTCTTGCTTGTTTGCTTGCTTGTAATTTCTTTCTTCTAGTCTGCACCTCAACACTGTCTTAGCTTTCTGTAAAATTCTTTCATATTTGATTGGTTTGCTTTGTACCATGAATATAGTGTTTCAGAGATAGACGGCTATCTGTTACAGTTAAACTTGTCAATAAGTGTTGATATCACTCCCTGGGAGTCTGGTTGGACTTTTATCTTAAGTCGTTAAGGACTCATTTCTTCAATAGTCATGAGTGATCTGCTTGAGAGGAAACAGTTGACTCCGTACAAGCTCACTACACCACCCCACCCCCGACTGGGAAGACTGAAGTAGCCAGACTGATGTCAGAGAGAACAGTTGAAAGAGGAAGCACCGAGCCCCTTCAGTTAGGCCACGTGAGCTCTTCTCCTTGATCGTAACTCCTTTTGAAAGTTCTCAGATCCTTATCCTGCATCCAATCCTTCTTGGCCAATTATGCCCTCCTTTCTGTTTTAGGAAATAAAGAGATTAACAGTTAAAAACATACCAGTTAAACCTAAATACTTATATCTGTAAAACAAGGAATGGTGAAGATACTATTGATATACTATAGTCAATAGTTTAGTGGTTAAGTGTGTGGGTTGTGAAGTCTGACAGCCGAGATTCATATCCTAGCTTGTTTGTTTGCTAGGTGACCCTGTGTTTCCTCATCTATAAAATGGAGATTATGATAATAACTATCCCATAGAGCTAGACTGAAGATTAAAGGAGAGTGCATGTGATGCCTTTTAAAATGACTTGGCAAAGAATTAATTAATACTCAAGAAAGTTGGTTACTGATATTATTAGTATAGGGCTTCCCTGGTAGCTCAGATGGTAAAGAATCTGCCTGCAATGCAGGAGACTGGGACTCAATCCCTGGGTTGGGAAGATCCCCTAGAGAAGGCAGTGGCAACCCATTCCAGTATTCTTGCCTGGAGACTGCCTTGGACAGAGGAGCCTGCGGGGGGTGCAATCTACAATCCATGGCTGGGTCGCAAGGAGTCAGACACAACTGAACAGCTAACAAAAACACATTATTATACACAAGAGGGGTCATTACCACACAGAATACCTATTTATCAGCACGTTTTACGTCTCTGTGTATAAGAATATTCACATTGTCTGCCTTAGTAAATGGAGACTTTCATGTTGATATTTTTTTAGAGTAATTTCAGTTGCATAAACTTAGGAAGAACCCTGAGCAGGAACGTGACTAACCCATGCATTAATGGTGAGTTATGGAAGGATGTGTGCAGCATCCTATTAATTTTGATGTCATCAACATGTAAAACTAACAATTTGCTTTGAAATATTTCTAAAGCAGTTCCATTTTGTCTTGTGAGGGTGACTTTTTTCTTAAATATATTGTCACATCTGAAGGATCAGATCACTCTTGTGGATCTAGCCAACAGCCATAAATTCTTCTTACAATAGATTTTTTTCTCAAAAGGCAGCAAACTGCCTCACTGCTCACATACTGCTGTTGTTTCAGCTCTCTTCATTCCTGTCCAATTCTATTCTTTTCATTCAATGTGATTGAAAAGCAATAAAAGTTGTTCTTCTACAACTCTTTATCCAAACTGAGCAAATTAGAAGGTATTTAATCTACCTTGTATAAAAATGGAAGTAGTAGAAGGGGGAAATGAGTCGTTTTTAAATCCCATTTTATCATGATGTTATTCCAATGGTATTGCTGTTAGCTATATTGGTCACAGCTGACTTCCTGACTGTGTGTTGACCACAAAATGTAATCTGGAGGGCATTTCAGATTTTAAATGACTTTCTAGAGGACCCTAGTTAAAATTGTTGATGCTACATGACAACTGCTGTTATTTCAGTGCCAGCCAAATAAAAAAGAGCATTAATATTCACTAGTAATGTTACAGCTGGTGACTCCTTCACAACATTGTAATGGTTTGAATAGTTATTTCAAACAGTGTATTGAACTATTCACATAATAAGCTCTGATTGACACAATCATTAAAGAAGCCCAGAAATACCAAGGACAAAAGAAATATGTGTGCACATATATTAAGCTAAGTAAATATTTTAGGAATAGACTTCAATTGACAGACTCTGACACTGTGCAAGAAGTGATTAATTTTTGAGTGAGATATGTGGGAAAATCATTGTAGAAACTGGAACACAGATTCGAGTCTTAATTTCATCACAAGTTCACCAATGGTTTACATTTCTACAGATTAGGATTTATGCCATAAATGTGTCTATAGAGGCAATTGTAAGGATAAAATGAGACAAACGACATGAAAGGGGGAGTGGTAGAGGGGATGATGGGTGCACTGATATCTCCGAGCCCCTGATGTGAACAGCACCGTGTAGGGCTTTCATTTGTGCTGTCTCGTCTCATCTTAGTGAGATGATGGTTTCGTCTCTATTCCATCAATGAGGAAACCAAAGACGAGAGAGGGATTAAGCTTTCTGCACGCAGCTGGATGGTGCGAAACCCTGGCGTTAGGATTTAAATCCAAGTGTGTGTATTGTCTGTACTATATCAAAATGTTTCTGGAGTTTAACATGGAGCACTATGGTGGATATGACTGGCGTTGAAACAGGGTAGAAGACCTGGAATCTGCTTTCAAGGAGTTTACGAGTTCCTGTGATGGTGACCATAAGACTAAGATGGAGAATGTGGAAGTTCATGGGGTGTTCTGCAGTATATCTTGTTTTTGTGATAGTTCATTTTGCATAATTTTTTTAGAGGCAACAAATAAGTGATATAATATGACAACAGTTTTTTCTCTCAAACAAAAGAATTAATTTGCAAAATATAAATAGACTCACAGACATAGAAAATAAAGTTGCAGTTACCTAAGGGGAAAGAGGGGAGGGAACTTGTGATTAACATATATAGTTATTATGTAGGAAATAATACATAGAGAAGGAAATGGCAATCCACTCCAGTACTATTGTCTGGAAAATCCCATGGACAGAGGAGCCTGGTAGGCTACAGTCCATGGGGTCCTAAAGAGACGGACACGACTGAGCGACTTCACTTCACATGTATAAAACAGACAAACAACAAGCGTTTACTGTAAAGTACAGAGAACTATATTCAATATCCTGTAATAATCTGTAATGGAAAATAATCTAAAAAGAATATATATATACTCACTGTTATATATACAACAGACAAACAATAAAGGTTTACTGTATAGTGCAGAGAACTGTACTCAGCATCTTATAATAATGTATAATGGAAAATAACCTGAAAAGAATATGTGTGTGTGTGTGTGTGTGTGTGTGTGTGTGTATATAAATGAATCATTTTTCTGTACCCTTGAAACTAACACAACACTGTAAATTAACTATGTATCCCGCCCTGGTGGCTCAGATGGTAAAGAGTCTTCCTGCAACATGGAAGACCTGAGTTCAATCCCTGGGTCCAGAAGATCCCCTGCAGAAGAAAATGGCAACCCACTCCAGTATTTAACTATACTTCAATTTAAAACAAAAACACAAACACATCTGCTTTGTGTTCTCAAGAGTTAGGTTACACATCCCTCCCTCTCGTCCTTTTGCCAACATAACGTACAGAGGGGAAAAGCTGCCCTTTGCTCATGCGTCCTGAACAAACCCACAAAGAGATTTACTGACATGCTTCATAGTTCCAGTCATGTCAGTTCAGTTCAGTTGCTCAGATGCGTCCGACTCTTCGTGACCCCATGGACTGCAACACGCCAGGCCTCCTGTCCATCACCAACTCCTGGAGCTTGCTCAAACTATTGTCCATCGAGTCTGTCATGCCATCCAACCATCTCATCCTCTGTTGTCCCCTTCTCCTCCTGCCTTCAATCTTTCCCAGCATCAGGGTCTTTTCAAATGAGTCAGCTCTTTGCATCAGGTGGCCAAAGTATTGGAGTTTTAGCTTCAGCATCAGTCCTTCCAATGAGTATTCAGGACTGATTTCCTTCAGGATTGACTGGTTTGATCTCCTTGCAGTCCAAGGGACTCAAGAGTCTTCTCCAATGCCACAGTTCAAAAGCATCAATTCTTCAGCACTCAGCTTTCTTTATAGTCCAACTCTCACATCCATACATGACTACTGGAAAAATATAGCTTAGTTGTGTATCTCTAGACTATTATTGGGAGAAATTAATTTTAAAACTTATATTGAAGATATTACTTGTGATGACGTTTCTTCCTACTATTTGTTTTGCTATGGTTTCCTGAACTTCCTAATGCATTTGTTGCAGAGTGATGCTAATGCCAAAGACTGCAGCCCTTATCTTTCATTCAAGATAATATTTCATTGAATCAGGCAATTATTATTGAGGTTGTACACAAAGTACAATTCCTGTGTCTAAAGAATTATTAAACCCAGTTAGAACTGTGCAAGTATTCCAGATTTTTTAAAAAAATAAACAGTAAGAAGCATGTCTCTTAAAATACTCAGGAGTCTGTATTGCCTTTAACTTAACCCAAATTTAAAAGTCTGTTGGTAGTATAACTAGTGATACAATCAGTGAGAGACCAGGGTGTGTGTTTGCTTATCAGCAGTTTTATTATTGTTTCATAATTGACAAATGTGTTGACTCAAAAGCCCTAGAATTTTATTTCCCCGCTAACTCATATGCTTTTCTTCTATGAACTTATTGTGTTGTCTTTAGGAAGTGGAGAGGATTCCAGAGCTCTTCCCATTAAGCACTCATACTCCTTGAGTTTTTCCAGGAGTGGACTTGGCCCAAGCCTGTGAAGTTAGAGTAGTAACACTTCCTACTTGTAACCACTTTATTCTTTACAGACATGTGTGCATTGATAATCTGATTTGACCCTCACAACCAACACTGAAGTGTACACACATTGCCATTCCCAATTTACAGATGCAGAAATCAAAACCACAGGAAGCCTGTGTGGACCCTGCCACTTACTAAACTCTGAGACGTTTGGTGAGATTTATTTCAGTCTCTTTAAACTTAAATTGCCTCATTTGGGGGAAAGAAAATCTACTTTATGGTATAATTCCAAGAATTAAGTGCAAACACCTAGTTCAAGGGGATGGCACAGTACCTGAATCAAAGAAGACAATAAAAATCCTTCTTGTTTATTCATTAATGAAATGGCTGTTGAACAGTTACTTGTAAATTCTTCCAGATGGAAAGGACAAAAGAGTGACCTTGGTGGATGGAATTCTTGTCCCAGTGGAAATTATAGTCTCAGTTCAGTTCAGTTCACTCACTCAGTCGTGTCCGACTCCTTGCGACCCCATGAATCGCAGCATGCCAGGCCTCCCTGTCCATCACCAACTCCCGGAGTTTATTCAAATTCATGTCCATTGAGTCGGTGATGCCATCCAACCATCTCATCCTCTGTCGTCCCCTTCTCCTCCTGCCCCCAATCCCTCCCAGCATCAAAGTCTTTTCCAGTGAGTCAACTCTTCACATGAGGTGGCCAAAGTACCGGAGTTTCAGCTTCAGCGTCATTCCTTCCAAAGAAATCCCAGGGCTGATCTCCTTCAGAATGGACTGGTTGGATCTCCTTGAAGTCCAAGGGACTCTCAAGAGTCTTCTCCAACACCACACTTCAAAAGCATCAATTCTTAGGCGCTCAGCCTTCTTCACAGTCCAACTCTCACATCCATACATGACCACAGGAAAAACCAGAGCCTTGACTAGACGGACCTTAATCGGCAAAGTAATGTCTCTGCTTTTCAATATACTATCTAGGTTGGTCATAACTTTTCTTCCAAGGAGTAAGCATCTTTTAATTTCATGGCTACAGTCACCATCTCAGATCAGACAAAAAGTGGAGCTTGTTTCACCTTTCTGGCCAAGATCATACTTATTACAGCTTTATTTTATAAATCATAAAGATACAAATTATATATCAAGAAAACAGCTACAAGAGTGTCTCGTTTCCTTTATTCCCTACCAAATGTAGAGTTACATAATGTCTTGTCACACTTGGATTCTGCATCTACTTGAAGGTGGGACTCTAATTTTCTGAGTACTTCAGCACTTGGAATAGGTGTGTATCACTACTGAGTGAGGAAATTTATGACAGAGAGGTTGCCTGTTACCCACACCTTGGCTTCTGTGAGTTTGAACGAGTGAACTTACCAAGTCAGGGCAGGTGTTGATACCCTTTGTCATTGCTTTAAGGACAGAAATGCTGATTGTGGTTTTGTTGCATTTTATTTGAAAAATGCTCAAAATGCTCTTTTTGCTTTTATGGGAAAAAGTAAAAGCAATCACAAGTCTTAAACAAAGGAACTTTACAATAAATGTTTCTCTCCCCTCTTGCAGATATGTACCCTCACGGTCGGAAAGGACTTGAGTGTATCTTGTCTTAATAACAAAAAGACGCATTGTTTTCTGTGCTGCTGCTGCTGCTAAGTCGCTTCAGTCGTGTCCGACTCTGTGCGACCCCATAGACGGCAGCCCACCAGGCTCCCCCATCCCTGGGATTCTCCAGGCAAGAACACTGGAGTGGGTTGCCGTTTCCTTCTCCAGTGCATGAAAGTGAAAAGTGAAAGGGAAGTTTCTCAGTCATGTCCGACTCTTCGCACTAGGTGGACTTTATAGAAAGGAAAACTCTTTACCCATCCAGTTCAGAAGTTCTCATATCCCATTTCAAGTCCTTATGAGGTCCTTTAACATATCCATACTAAGGTCAAATGTGCTTTTTCTTTTCCAATTTGATTTGACAAATATATGATGAACTTTAATGTAGAAATATCTAATCTTCCCTCTGCTGAGGCTGTTCAATTTGAAAAACGAGAAAAGAACTTCCAGCTTGCTCTTCAGTGTAATTGAATAGCACTCTCGAGTTTTATGATTTCATTATATGGGGGAAATTCTAATTCATTCATGTGTGCTGATTGCACTGTGTAACATGCAATGTGTAATAAATGATAATTAAAACTTAACTTGTAATGAAGATATATATAGTTACGAACTAATAGCATTATTGAAGGAACTTGGTTAAAGACTCTATTTCCATAACTTAATTAAAGCCAAACTTAAGTAAACTTGTAGTCCGCTGCAGATGTCGCAAGTGTGTGGGTGTATGTGTGTGTGTGTGTGCACGTGCATATATGCAATTATACTTAGATGAAAGATGGTGGAGGAAAAATGAAATTATGTAGATACCAGATAATGTCAAATCTAGATCAACCCAAGGAAGATAGCATCAACTCTGAAAGCATCATAGAACGTGCACCAAGATTCAGGAAAGTTTTATAACATCCAGCTGTTTTCACTTGACATTACTGAATAAAAACAATTTTTAGGAAAGACCTGTAAATTGGACTATTTAAACTGAGAGTAGAAATTTAACCTAAGAATACAAATTTCTATTCTTAGTGTAAATTTAGTCCAGTTCTTGCCCCTGGGAGTGATTGGAAAAAGTGGATTTATATACAAATAAGGAAGTTAAGAAATGACTTTTTGTATGCCTAATTGTGTACTTTTTATGTAAAGTATTTATAACATATTTTGATTACATTGATCACCCGAGGATAAATAGGAAATAAGCAATTTTATCCTGTTCATAAGACATTCAGAGACATTATTTGTCTTATGAATAATGTAACATTTCATTTTTAATAGTTCTAAGTTTTCCTTAACTTTTAAGTAGACCTTTTTTTTGTTGTTGTTGATATAGAAGGAGAATAACCAGTATAAATGTACAAAATCCTCAAGCAGGCTATAGAATGAGTAAATCATGGTGTATTTATAGAGTATCATTCAAAGATGTTCTTGATAGGAAAATTATACTGAGACTCTGGTGAAATCTCAGTCCCATTCAGTCTAAACACAATGTTTTGTCATTTGTATGAAATGAACAGCTAGGTGAAACTCTTACTTATCTGTCTGTTTCAAAATGACTTGCTCTATTATTTCAGGAATGTTACTAAACTGTCCTCTCTCTCTCCTCCTCTGCTGACTTGGAATGTGCCATCTATGTGACAGTGTCATGCTTAGCACGATTCTTTGCATGTAATGAATACTCAACAAATACATGGTAGAGGACACAATCAAGTTCTAGTGACACTGAATTCTGACAGGAAGGAAAAGAGGGAGAAAAACCCAGAGGAATGAATACCCATGGGATACAGACTGAGTCTCAGCAACGAAACGCAGTCTCACTGCAAGCCTTGTCAAGTGAGTGAAGGCCTGTGCTATGTCGATCTGGTACTTTTTGTAACAAATGACTTTTGACTGTTTATGGTCGATCTGGTTCCCTTCAAAGCGTGGGAAATAGAGGAATGAATGAAATGGCGGCGGTTTCTGCCTTCATTGCGTTTGCATATTCGTGGGGGAGGTAGACAGTAAGGTGTACAAGTATAAGTTCTGGATTAAGAAAAGAGCTAGTTGAGGGACTGTCGGGAACAATAGAAGAAGCCTTTGGAAGGAACAGTCCTGGAAGGCCTCTCGGAGGAGAGGTCGTATGAATCGAGACCTAAATGATGCCAGAAGCCAGCCTTGGGAAAATCAGAGGGAGGAGCGTTGCAGGTAGAGAGAGCAGCAAGTTCAGAAGACCTACAGATGAGGTAGGTCGGGCTTGTTCTAAGAAGGGAAAGAAAGCGGATCACCTAGAATGAAATAACCACCGATAGACTGTCATACGAGTTGGAATTCCATCAACCTTGGCACTGTTGATACTTTGGGTTGGATAATTCATTGCTGTGAGGAACTGTGTTCTGAATTGTAGTGTGTTGAGAAGCATGCCTGGCCTGTACCCATTAGATGCTTGTAGCCACCCCTACCCCTAACATCCAATTGTAACAGCTGAAATGTTTCCAGTATTCCCAATCAACCCTGGCTAAGAACAATTAAAATACAAGAATGAGGACAGGGCCAAATCAAATAGGACCTTCTAGGCCAGAACAAACAGTTTCAGTTTATTCTTAATGAAAAATGATGCTATTGGAGTGTCTTTAAGTAGCAGAGTGGCTTGTGCTAACTGACTTAAGAAACAATTCAGTCTGATTGATACATGCCAAATAGATTGCGAGGCAATGAGAATGGATTCACAAAGACCAGCAGAAGACTATTGCCAGGAACCCAAGAGAGAGAGGATGGCAGCTCATGACCTGAGTAGAAGCTGTGGAGGTGAAGAGTAGACGCTGAAAAAAAAGATGCATGCTTAAGGAAAGGGCAGCCAGTCTTACTGATGCATTGGATTTGGAGATTGAAGAAAACGTAGGAATCAAAGAGGACTTCTTTTCACTGAAATTAACAGAACCGAGGCAGGAGCAGGTAGAATGACACCGACCTTTTTGCCTTGTTCTCTGTTCTGAGTATACTTATCACAGTTCAAGTTTATGTCTGGTAACTCTCCTGTCCGGCTACCATAGGTCTATTTCTGCAATTTTTTTAAAGATTTCTTCCTCCAGAGAGGATTTTCATTTTTAACTGGAAGGCTGCTACAGAAAGGTCAAGTCAATCTAATCCAGTCAGGGATTAAACTGACTCAGGTCTGGGTTTCCATTTTTGTAAGATTCAAGTTTCCATTTTGTAAGATCTTTCCTTTCTCCTAGGATGCAGCCACTCAGGAGTCTCAGGAGAAAGTCTGGCATGTTCGCCGGGGTACCTCGTACTTGGCAAGCCTTAACCTCCAATTTCTGTCTTTCCAAATTGTGAAACTGTTTAAAGCTCTGTTAATTTCTTAACCTTTAGTGACCATTTTCTGTTGGGTGCTCTACTTAGGAATTACCACATGACTCAAAGCATACAATGGCTTACTTCTTCAGGCTTTCTTCTCTCTGTTTCTCTTCTCTCTGGGTCTCAGATCCTCAAGTTTTGGCTCTCTTGTAACACTGACCTCCAGTTATGAAGTAACTGAAGAAAACAACTGAAGAATTCTGGATATTCACACAATATCTGGCGTGGTCTTATTTGTCTTTTAGAAAGTTTGCTCTTCTGTCAGCAATTAAAAAAAAATGGATTGAAGAAATTGAGGAGATTGAGTATAAGTGCTGAGAAGCCAGGAGAAGAAGGTTCTTCAAATTGGCACATGCAGGCTGAACATAATGAGCACCTAAAGTCGGGCAGTGAGCATAAAATGTAGGAAAAAGAAGCAAGAAATACTTAGGAGGTAGATTTGAAATGATGACAAATGGAAAATTTAGCTGTCAGCATTTCTTAAATTTTATTTGTGTATCAAAATAAGAATGACATATTGGCTCATTATTTCTCCATCCCTCATAATATTAAAGGCTGGTCAAGGATGACTGGTTGCCAAACAAAATCTACTCTTTGAAATTTCTCATGGTTCTGCTATTATTCTTGGTTATAAGGATTGAAAGGAAAATGTATTTTAATCTGCCTTCATTGTTCAAAAGAACTTAAGTTAGAGCCTTGATGTGAGCGATCTCTTTGAAGGAAGCCATGTGCTCCATAATTCAGAAAGCATGGAAAATATTTAAAACCAAACCTTCATTATTATTCTGATAGCAATATCCTATGGAAGAAGCCATTCAACTTGAAGAAACACTGAACTAGGTTGGTTATATGCACCATTTAGCAATGCATTTGAGATGTTGCACTTCTAAACAAATGTTTAGTATTAAGGGAGGTAGAAAATGACATGTTTGTGCCTACTTTAGGCTGGCGATGCAGTCTTGGGTGCTTTATGTACACTCTCATTTAGCCTCTTCAATAACCTTCTAAGTAAGGTATATGTTTTCCATATTTTATAGAGACAAGTCTCAAAGAGCTGGGATAACCTGCCTGATATCACACAGTTAGTAAATGGTGGAGCCAGGACTGAAAACTGATTGGGTTCTGTTCTCCTTAGTTCTTCTTTACGGTGTGTGTGCATGGTAAGTCACTTCGGTTGTGGCTGACTCTGTGACCCTTTGGACTGTAGCCCACTAGGCGCCTCTGTCCATGGGATTCTCCAGCAAGATTACTGAAGCGAGTTGCCATGCCCTCCTCCAGGGAATCTTCCCAACCCAAGGGTCAAACCCACATCTCTCATTTCTCCTGCACTGGCAGTTGAGTTCTTTACCACTGTTGCCACCTGAGAAGTGAAGTGTACCACACATCTAAGAACTTTTTGTGTTTGGAGAAAAGCTGAGAAAAATATAGTGGGAGGGACAGAGAACTTTGGGTCAGATTATTTAGAATATTTAAACAAAACTTTGCATTGTTCAATGTTATTTCTAGAAAATGAAAACTGATTTAACCTAATTCTTTCCGAGTCAAGTAACACTTCCAATCATGAGAATACAAGGATGTTTCTTCTCTTATTAACTTGAATCCTGAGGCATCTCATTATATACTTGCTAAATTCTAAATATGATCTCATCTCCAAAGAGTTTCATGTACCTGTTGTCATCAATATAGAAACAGCAAAACCAGCAGTTTTAAAATAACTCCATCACCTTTCTTTTATTCATTCCCTGAGCCTGGGAAGTTCTACTGTATGCCTCAGCAAAACTGGCAAAAATATGACCCAGAAGACAAAATGACTGGATGAGTTCACAGCCAACTATAATCTTATCTCCAGAGAGAAAATAACATTTACTGTATCTCTAACCTGTTCTAGACACTTATGCTTGAGTGTTCAGTCATGTCCGACTCTTTGAGACCTCATAGACTGTAGCCCTCCAGGCTCCTCTGTCCATGGGATTATCCCATCAAGAATACTGGAGTGGGATGCCATTTCCCCCTCCTGGGGATCTTCCTGACCTATGAGGTGCATGCTACTTTTTTCATGAGATTTATTTGCAATCCAAAGAAGTCAAATGATACCTAATATCATAAATCCTGGTAAGCAACAGTTCGTTCTAAGCCCGATGATAAAATCTTTGTATCTAAGAGCACCAACATCCTGGTTGTGTGAGTGAGTGTGCGCGCATGTGTGCACTCAGTCACTCAGTCTTGTCCAACTCTCTGCAGCCCCATGGACAGTTGCCTGCCAGGTACTTGTCTATGGCATTTTCCAGGCAAGAATACTGGAGTGGATTGCCATTTCCTATTCCAGCAGTTCTTCCTCACCCAGGGATCTAAGTCATGCCTCTTGCGTCTCCTGCATGGGCAGATGGATTCTTTACTATTGCACCACCTGGGAAACCCAATATTTTGGTTAACATAGTTTAATTAAGTATAAGTCACCAATGATATATTGTACTAAATTTAAAATAATATGCTGCTATATATCTCTATCTAATCAATCTATGTAATTATAGAGATGCTTTTATATGTAAGATATGTTGAGTACATATTTCTTGCAATTTAATACATATTTAAAATTTTTCATCAGTTTATTTTTGGCTGTGCTGGGTCTTCATTGCTGCATGTGAGCTTTCTCTAGTTGTGGTAAACGGGCTTCTTATTGTGGTGGTGTTTCTTGTTGAAGAGCACGGGCTTTAGGGTGCTCCGGCTTCGGTAGTTGTGGTGCACAGGCTTAGTTGCCCTGTGGCGTGTGGGATCTTCACAGACCAGGGATTGAACACATGCCCCCTGCTTGGCAGGTGAATTCTTAACCACTAGACCACCAGGGGAAGTCCCTGGAAAAATATATTGAAACAGAATACATAGGAGAAACAGTGAATAGGGGAGTTTAGATTTTTAAAAAGTGTAAGTTAATCCCTGTGTGTTATTAACAAGGGAGAAAAATGATTAGTCAGTTCAGTTCAGTCGCTCAGTTGTGTCTGACTCTGCGACCGCATGAACTGCAGCACGCCAGGCCTCCCTGTCCATCACCAACTCCCAGAGTTCACTCAAACTCATGTCCATCGAGTTGGTGATGCCATCCAGCCATCTCATCTTCTGTCGTCCCCTTCTCCTCCTGCCCCCAATCCCTCCCAGTGTCAGGGTCTTTACCAATGAGTCAGCTCTTCGCATGAGGTGGCCAAAGAACTGGAGTTTCAGCTTTAGCATCAGTCCTTCCGAAGAACATCCAGGGCTGATCTCCTTTAGAATGGACTGGTTGGATCTCCTTGCAGTCCAAGCGACTCTCAAGAGTCTTCTCCAACACCACAGTTCAAAAGCATCAATTCTATGGCGCTCAGCTTTCTTCACAGTCCAACTCTCACATCCATACATGACTACTGGAAAAACCATAGCCTTGACTAGATGGACCTTTGTTGGCAAAGTAATGTCTCTGCTTTTGAACATGCTATCTAAGTTGGTTATAACTTTCCTTCTAAGGAGTAAGCGTCTTTTAATTTCATGGCTGCAGTCACCATCTGCAGTGATTTTGGAGCCCCCAAAAATAAAGTCTGACACTGTTTCCACTGTTTCCCCATCTATTTGCTATGAAGTGATGGGACCAGATGCCATGATCTTCGTTTTCTGAATGTTGAGCTTTAATCCAACTTTTCACTCTCCTCTTTCACTTTCATCAAGAGGCTTTTCAGTTCCTCTTCACTTTCTGCCATAAGGGTGGTGTCATCTGCATATCTGAGGTTATTGATACTACACCAGTCTAAACATCAGATGAAGAGACCAGGCCAGATTCCTGCATGTATAATAAATATTTTTTAGGTAGGTTGCTATGTTATGGTAAAACTCCAGGTTCTCTATAAATTCATGATGGTAATGGTATCTAGAGGAGAAGAGACTGAGGAGGTTAAATACTCTGAAATTCTATGAATAATCTTTGCATATTGCCCTAATTTTTATGTCCATGGAATATCCAGCATGAAGAATTTGATATAATTATTGAAGGAAAGATTTATTCCAGATGTGGAAGAATTTTCTGTCTACTCAAAGCTTTTAACATTTGGATGAAATACTCATGAAATTGTGGTATCTTCTTTAGATGTATATAAACTTATGAGAGGTCATTTTAATTTATGATACTCTTGATGAGATTGCAATTAGGAACTCAGTTTGGATAAAGACCATGTCTGTTTTGCTGATTATTGAAACTACCATGCCTAACAAATTGCCTGGCACATAATAGGTACTTGATCTATAGTAAATAAATGAATGAAAATAAGCTAAGAGGAAACCTGATCCCTCAAAATTTCTTTCATTCCTATGATTGATATGAAAAGTAAAGGTAGTTTTTAATTTTTTTCCCCATATTGGATTTTGACTAAACTATTGGGCCACATGACATGAGCTGTATTTAAAATTAGTTGTTGGAAATAGTTGTGTCCAAACTCATGAAACTGCCAGCATTACTAAAGATGTGCTTTTGTGTGTGTGTGTGTGCATATCACTTATACTTCAAAGCTGTTGTTGGAAGAAGGAAGGAAATGCTTAGGATTGAATGTTGTGAGTTTGCTTCCTACTGGTCCAACCTATATTTTAAAAACAATATAGACTGGGTTTTTTTTTGTTTAAATTGTTTAAAAAATATTGTTTAAAATATTGTTTTAAATTATATAAAAATATTGTTTATAAACAATATATATTTTAAAAGCATTATAGGCTGAGGAGACAGAACACAACTGAATTCTCTTCGGAGCTTTACCCTTTACCCAGCTGATTTCCTTAAATTCCCTTTGCCTTTAATTTTTGTTCCAAGGGAATTTTAATTTTACAAATAACTTTAACATCTGTAAAATGGCAAAGATCAATTAGAGAGATCTATAAAATACACTGAGTGTCTTGAAGAGATTTCTCTATAAACAGAGCTTGGCAAGCAATTAGTCATTTCAGTACTATAAATGGAAGTGGTGTGAGTAATTTTTTTTAAGTTGCTCTTTTTATACTCCTCCGCATTTACCATAAGTCTGTGAAATGCTTTAGGGCCCTTTGGTATGCAAAATACCATAACTGCTTTTTTCTTTGCAATTATTTAATTAATACACTTCTTTTTTTTTTTTTTTTTTCTGAAACAGCATGAGAGGCAGAAACATTAGCATATGGGCACCAAATTGGGTCTTAATAGAAAAGAGTTTCTGATTCCATTTTGGATTACTTATAGTACTTCCTAGTTGAATCCACTGCTTAAAAAAAAAAGATTTAGAAGAATTAATGTTATATTTGTTAATTCTGTAGATGTGAATAGATAATTTCAGATTTTTTTTTCTAATTCTTAATTAGTATGTAATTATGGAGCTTTGGTAAATCTTTGCATTTGACACTGAACACTGTGTAGAATCAATTTGGGTTTTTACGGTTGATGCATTTTCCCAATGTGAGAGTATTTACTTTTCCTTTTTTCCAAACAGAGTTTTCAAACCATCAGATAAATATTGAGGTAGACCAGTGATAAAACACCTGGGAAAATTTAGCTCTGATGTGGAATAGCTTGAGAGGTGTGATTGAAAAAGGTGCTTGGTAATGAAACTGATTTTCCTCCTTCACTGTGGAACTGAGTGATGAGAAAGCAGTCCAGTGAGAGAGGATTAATTCAGGTTGATTCTTCCAAGTAGATAATTTTGTACAACTTTTGCTATTGTCCTCAACACTTACTTCATGTTCAGATACTTTCTTCTTGAATGAAGTTTTCGCTGATAATGAGGAGGGGTGTTCATGATGGACTATAGGTGGAAATGAGGTTAATATGCTACAATGTCTTTATTATGACTCAGGTCAAGTCTGAGATTTCACTTCTGTTAATCTCCTGATAATCATTTCCCTCTGCCCCATCCTTAACCAAAGTACTGAAGCAGTGAATAAAACTAGCTGATTTTATTAGGATATTATACCAACGTCAATCACAGACAATTGTAGAATGTGTTGTTGCTAAGGTGATGCTTTCTTACCCAGATTGCTTACTTAGAAGGAAACTTCCATTCTTCCTAAGTGCTGACTGCTCTTGTGTTATTATTTTATGCATTAAAAATCGAGGGGAAAAAAAAAACAAATTATTTGGGACTTGACAGTCTTATTTTAAGTAGTGCTGTTACTTACTGATGCATACTCATGTTCAAAATAGTGTCTTTGTTGTGGAATAGTTGGTCTGGACAGTTCTGCTTGGTAGCTGGCTGTGGTTTCAGAGTTCTGGTGGGGGATACAGGACAGCAGCTAGTGAGAGACTGGAGGTCACTTTATTCCCTTTTACGTGGCAGTTGCTTTGGGGTAAAAAAATAATAATGATAATGTTAAGGATAGGCTTCCCAGGTGGCTTAGTGGTAAAGAACCACCTGCAATGCAGGAGATGCATGTTCAATCCCTGGGTCAGGAAGATCCCCTGGAGAAAGAAATGGTACCCAACTTCAGGATTCTCGCCTGAGAAATCCCATAGACAGAGGAGTCTGGCAGGGGCTATGGTCCACGGGGTCGCAAAAGAGTTGGACATGGCTTAGTGGCTGAACAACGACAACGTTAAGAATCAGAGGCTGAAATTCAGTCTTTCTGTGCAGATAGCAGCAAGGAGTCAGTCATACCACAGCCATTCTCTCGAGAGACCCTGTGCTTGGGTGGGGACCATTTCCACTTGCTGCCAAGGCAGTGGCTTGTCAGCCTCACCCCCCGTAAGACCGTGACAGGAGTAATGGAGATCACGGAGTCAGTGACTTTTGCAATTCAGCTCCGCGCTTAGCCGATGCATTTTATATTTAAGTGCTTACCCTGTACTAAGCAGATCTCCAATATACTGTCTCACTGGATGTGCAAATGTTGTAGGAAAAATGAGGCACAGGAGGATGGTCAGGTCCCAGGTCTTGATGACGTCCCTGGGACAGGCCACCAAATGAGGGTCCTTGGCTTCACACAGGAGAAGAATTCCAGAATGAGCCTTAGTAGAGTGAAAGAAGATTTATTTAGAGAGATACACAGTCCATAGACAGAGAGCGGCTGTCTCAGAAGGCAAAAGGCAACCCCAGGGCATAGAGGCCTCTTGAAAAGTGAGAGAGGCCCCAAAGTGCTGAAGTGGTTAGTTATTATGGGCTGGGTAATTCCATAGAAATTTTCTTTCTGGAAAAAGGGGCAGGGACTTCCAGGAATTGAAACACTGAGTGTAGTGGTTGGCCTTGGAACTGTCATGTCACGTGTGGGTGTGTCATTTAGCATGCTGATGCGTAACAATGAGTGTGTAGTGAGGCTCAAAATCTACTAGAAGGGAAATCTTCCACCATCTTGGGCCTAGTAGGTTCTAACCAGTTTTTGTCGTATCCTGTTCTTCTTAACAGTTGTGTCATCCTTTAATACTTGTGCGCTGCCCCCTTCCTCCTTGTCTCATGCAGGCTTAGGTTCTTTTCAACTCTAAATAGGGCCCAGTGCTTTATACTGATCTAGTTGACATCAGTGTTGGTAACCTTACCATTATTTTCAACTGCTTTGGCTTAACTAATTCCTTCTGTTGTTGTCCAGTAGCTAAGGTGTGTCCAACTCTTTGCAACCGCATGGACTGTAGTATGGTAGGCTCCTCCGTCCTCCACTATCTCGTGGAGTTTGCACAGATTCATGTGTATTGAGTTGCTGATGCTATCTGATCATCTCATTCCCTACCATCCACTTCTCCTTTTGCCTTCAATCCTTCCCAGCATTAAAGTCTTTTTCAATGAGTCAATCTTCACATCAGGTGGCCAAAGTATTTGAGCTTCAATTTTTGCATTGGTCCTTCCAATGACTATTCAGGGTTGTTTTCCTTTGGAATTGACTGGTTTGATCTCCCTGCAGTCCAAAGGATTCTCAAGAGTCTTTTCCAACACCACAGTTTGAAAGTATCCGTTCTTCAGCACTCAGGCTTCTTTATGGTCTAATTCTCACATACATGACGACTGGAAGACAATGCTTTGGCTATACGGACCTTTGTCAGCAAAGTGATATGTCTGCTTTTTAATACACTCTCTAGGTTTGTCATAGCTTTCCTTCCAAGAAGCAAGCATCTTTTAATTTTGTGGCTGCATTCACCGTCCACAGCGATTTTGAGCCTAAGAAAATAAAATCTACCACTGCTTGCACTTTTCCCCCTTTCTTTTGCTATGAAGTGTTGGGACTGGATGTCATGATTTTAGCTTATTGAATGCTGAGTTTCAAGCCAACTTTTTCATTCTTCTCTTTCACTCTCATCAAGAGGCTCTTTAGTTCCTCTTCGCTTTCTGCCATTAAAATGGTATCATCTGCATATCTGAGATTATTGATATTTCTCTCGGCAAACTTGATTCTAGCCTATGATCCATCCAGCCCAGCATTTTCCATGATGTACTGTAAATATGAGTTAAATAAACAGGGTGACAATATACAGCCTTGTCGTACTCCTTTCCCAGTTTTGAACCAGTCTGTTGTTCCATGTCCGGTTATAACTGTTACTTCTTAACCTACATACTTCAGAAGGCAGGTAAGGTAAGGTTGAGTATTCCAGTTTCTTTAAGAATATTCCACAGTTTGTTGTGATCCACACAGTCAAAGGCTTTATCATAGTCAGTTAAACAGAAGTAGATGTTTTTTCTGGAACTCCTTTCCTTTCTCCATTATCCAAAGAATGTTGACAATTTGATCTTTAGTTCCTCTGCTTCTAAATATATCTTACACATTTGGAAGTTCTCGGTTTAGTTACTGTTGAAGCCTAGTTTGAAGGATTTTGAGCATTACCTTGCTAGCGATTGCATGTACATGCATGCTTAGTCACTCAGTTGAGCCCAACTCTTTGTGACCCATGGACTGTGACCCACCAAGCTCCTCTGTCTCCAGGCTAGAATGCTTGAATGGGGTGTCATTCCCTTCTCCAGAGGATCTTCCCAAGCCAGAGATGGAACCAGTGTCTTCTGTGTCTCCTGAATTGGTAGGCAGATTCTTTGCCACTAGTGCCACCTGGAAAGTCCTGTTAGCATGTGAAATGAGTGCAATTGTATAGTTTGAACACTCTTTGGAATTGCCCTTCTTTGGGATTGGGATGAAAACTAACCTTTTCCTGTCCTGTGGATAAACTAAATCAAATCCCTTATGATTGTACAGTGATGGTGACAAATATGTTCAAGGGATTAGATCTTGTAGACAGAGTGCCTAAAGAACTATGGATGGAAATTCATAACACTGTACAGGAGGCAGTGGCCAAAACAATCCCCAAGAAAAAGAAATGCAAGAAGGCAAAGTGCTTATCTGAGGAGGCTTTACAAATAGCTAAGCAATGAAGAGAAGTGAAGTGCCAGGGAAACATATACTCAACTGAATGCAGAGTTCTAGAGAATAGCAAGGAGAGCTAAATGACCAAATGCAAATGAAAGAAAACAATAGAATGGGAAAGACTAGAGAGCTCTTCATTGGAGATATTGGAGACATCTATGGAACATTTCATGCCAGAATGGACACAATAAGGTACAGAAATGATGAGGACCTAACAAAAGTAGAAGAGATTAAGAGGTAGCAAGAAAACACAGAACTAGTTCCCTCTATAATTAGTTAAAAAAAAAAAAGAAGAAGAAGAAGAACTAGGAGGGGCCATGACAGTAACCTAACTTCATCCTTTTGCTTTGTGGACCAACAGAGGCTCCTAAAGTCTTTGACACTCACAAGGTCATTGATATATCTAAGTGATGGCAGAACCATGACCAGATCTGATCTCTTCATTTCCTGAATTAGGCAATTTCATGATGACTGTCATTAGCTCAAATCGTGAACCTGGAAGATGAACTCACATAGCAATGAATTATCACTTTACCATTATTTCTAATACAGGGTTTTCATAGTTCAGATGCTTATGTTATTTTGCTTTTTAGGTCACTGTATGTAAAATTGATTATCATCTGGGCAAAAAGCTTGTTTAAATCCTGACTGGGCAAACTTTGCTTTAAAGGGCCGAGCACCAAGCATTTTAGGCTTTGTAGACCATATAGTCCCTGTTGCAGCTGATCGTACTGCCATTGTGGGCCAAAACCAGCAATAGACAGTACATAAGTGAAGGCACATAGATGTCTATCAATAAAACTTTATAGACACTGGAATTTGAATTTTACATAGTTTTCGTGTGTCACAGGACATAATTTTTCTTTTAATTCTTTCCAGCTATATAACAAATGTGAAAATTATCCTTAGCTTGTATGCCAAGCAAAAACAGACACCTTACTGCATTTGTCTCACAAACTATGGTTTGCTGACCTCTGATCCAAGCCCAAAGGTCTTTGCCAACCTCAGTTCTGTTCTGCCATTTTTGCTTCTACATGCTTGCTTCTGCAGAAGTATCTTCACATGCCCAGATTGTTCATAAGCATTTGCAGGGACTTAGTCTAAAATGGATAATATTATATTCAATATAAAAACATGGTGTTTCTTTGCTTAACATTTTCCTCTTTAAAATACTCTTTACCATCATTGTTACACATACACAGAAGATGCTTGCTTTTCAGTTTTTACTGTGATAATTTAATCAACAAATTAAAAAATAAATATTTTCAAGAATGCCTATTTGGATACATGTCAATGGATCCATGTTAAATTGGAGAATATGAGCCCATATTTAGTAGATGATGATGTTTTGTGCCAAGTAAAGCATTGTCCTGAAAAGCTTTAGTATAGCAGAGCCAAGAAATGTGTCAGAATCATCAATAATCAAAAATGTAATGCAGTCTCACAAAAAATGTGGGGACTATGATAAGAGGGGAGGAAAAGGGTGAAGGAAGAGACAGAGAAATGAGAGATGCAAGAAGAGAGGAAGAGAAAGAGGGAGGAAGGAATGAAAGAAGGAAGGAAAAGAGGGAGAGAAAGGGAGGGAATGGAGAGAGAGAAAAGCAGGAAGGCAGGGAAGAAGGAAAGTAGAATAATATTTATATATCTAGAGTTTAGCAAAAAGGAATATTTTCATTCATGAATAGATTTTAGATGTTAAGGTGTTGCCTTTGTACTTAAAATTTGTGATGTATATGTGCTAGATAAGGTATATACAGCTTAAGAAACAATAATATATACCTATTTCCATATACCTACTACCAATCTTAAGGTATAAACCTTTGCTGTCCAATACAGAGGCCATCAAACATGCCTATTTAACAATTAAAATGTGACCAATCTAAATTGATATGTGCTGAAAGTAAAATATAGAAAGGTACTTTAAAAGGCAATGTCAATAAAAGAAAATGTATCCCATTAGTAATTTTTACATTGGTTGCACATTGAATGTAATATTTTAGATTTATTGGGTTTATATGTTATTCAAGAAACTTATAAATTTTGGTAAATTAGAAAATTACGTATGTTCAGATTTGTGGTTTATGTTTTATTTGCATTGAACAGAGTTGATATAGAGAATAACTAGATTTTTGAGTCTTCTTATGTGCCTCTGATGTCCTACCCTAAGGTAATCTTTTTTTAAAAATTATTTTATTAAGTTCTTTGATTTTTTTTACTTGTATTAATATATGTATGTCCCTTGATTATATAGTTATTTTAAAATCCATTGTATTTAGTGAATATTCCTAGTAACAGCACCAGCTTCTGAGTTTGCTTTTGTCTGCTCCCTGTTTATGGTCTTCTAGTATTTTTCTTCCTTTCCTACCAGCCCAGCAATGCCTTCTAAAAATATTTTAATCTGGCATTTTTAGGTTTTCCACACTAGGAGCGATTTCACTGCGTGTTTAGTCTATCATGTGGCCAGCACATTGCCCTTGGTATCCAGTGGGATATAATTTGTCGACTTAAAAAATATTCACAACCTAAAAGTTGAGAGTTATGTTTTATTTGGTGGGGATTCTTAGGACTTTTGGAGAAGGCCATGGCAACCCACTCCAGTACTCTTGCCTGGAAAATCCCATGGACGTAGGAGCCTGGTAGGCTGCAGTCCATGGGATCGCTAAGAGTCGGGCACAACTGAGTGACTTCACTCTCACTTTTCACTTTCATGCATTGGAGATGGAAATGGCAACCCACTCCAGTGTTCTTGCCTGGAGAATCCCAGGGATGGCAGAGCCTGGTGGGCTGCCGTCTATGGGGTCGCACAGAGTCGAACACGACTGAAGCGATTTAGCAGCAGCAGCAGCTTAGGACTTTAAGCCGAGGAGACAGCATCTCATGTGACCCTGAGAGAACTGCTCCAAGGAGGCGAGGGGAGGAGCCAGGTTATACAGGAGTTTTGCAACAAAGGACAGATAGTCTGAACATCAAAAGACTGTCATTAATTAAAGAAAACTAGATATCCCAAGTTAAGGAATTTTGCACTTTTCTGTGTATGGGAAGATGCAAGAATCAGAAATGATTCCTTTCATATGCATTTTAGCTATTCTGTGCCAGTATTTTGTGTTCTCATATCCTGTACTCCCTTGGGGCTCATGGTAGGGAGTGGCTGCGGTCTGATGGCTGCTAGATTGCAGGTATTCTACTCTTTCCACTCTAGACAGCATATTCAAAAGCAGAGACATTACTTTGCCGACTAAGGTCCGTCTAGTCAAGGCTATGGTTTTTCCTGTGGTCATGTATGGATGTGAGAGTTGGACTGTGAAGAAGGCTGAGCACCGAAGAGTTGATGCTTTTGAGCTGTGGTGTTGGAGAGGACTCCTGAGAGTCCCTTGGACTGCAAGGAGATCCAACCAGTCCATTCTGAAGGAGATCAGCCCTGGGATTTCTTTGGAAGGAATGATGCTGAAGCTGAAGCTCCAGTACTTTGGCCACCTCATGCGAAGAGTTGACTCATTGAAAAAGACTTTGAGGCTGGGAGGGATTGGGGGCAGGAGGAGAAGGGGACGACCCAGGACGAGATGGCTGGATGGCATCACAGACTCGATGGACGTGAGTCTGAGTGAACTCCGGGAGTTGGTGATGGACAGGGAGGCCTGGCGTGCTGTGATTCATGGGGTCACAAAGAGTCGGACACGACTGAGTGACTGAACTGAACTGAGCTGAACTCTTTCCTGAGTGCCCTTAGGGCTCAGGAGCTCACATTGGAGGGCTGCAATCACTGATGACTGTGACAACCTTATTTAACAATATGGCAGGAAATACTCTATTTCTCCAGTTACTTGTCTCACCATCCCCATGGAGATTTTATGAAGTCATAGCTAAGGAATGATTGTATGCAACAATCTAAATATATAATAAGAATTTTTTGGTGAATAAATTAAGATGTTGATATAATAAACACTATATGGCCATGATATTCAAGTTGAGGTGGTAAGATGTAAACTTGTAAAAGATAATCCGACCAGATAACATTGGCAAATAATCTGCCCAGAGGTCAGGAGTAGCAAGCATTTGAAGAAGTCGAGGAGCCTGCATAGAGGGAGAGAGCCAGGTGGATTTTGAAGACTGAATGGGAATCAACAAAGTGTTAGCAGCGGCTGAAGCCTATTTCGAGTTTTAAAATGTACACAAGCCAAACTTGCTAAATATGCATTTGTTGAAACATATACAGTAAAATGTAAACCTTTACCTCATTCAGCAAGATGTCGTAAATACAAAAGTGCTCTAAGCATTGTGTGTGCTTACTGTGTGCCTAGTCTCTCAGTCATGTCTGACTCTGTAAACATACGAACTATATAGCCTGCCAGGCTCCTCTGTCCATGGAATTTTCCAGGCAAGGGCACTGCAGTGGGTTACCATTTCCTGCTCCAGGGTATCTTCCTGACCTTTGGATTGAACCCGCGTCTTTTGTGTTTCCAGCATTGCAGGCAGATTCCTTACCCACTGAGCCATCAGGAAGCCCTATAAGCAACATGGAGGGATTCACATTTCTCGAGATTTCCAGGTCTCTGAACTATAGTGCCACAGTTCTAAGGAGCTGTTACTGTACATACTGAGAAGATACCGGGAGACTTATACGAGACCTTTTTTTCCTTTTGTCCTAACAGGAGGTATTTCTGTTTGAAAAAGATCTCCTGGCATGCATTTTCAAATAACTCCAGGCAAATACCCATCTAGTTAAGTAACTGCAAGGATAGCCAGTACTAAAATTCATCTTTAAAGTGATCATACTATGAACATTAGCTCACTAGATGAAAGAAAAAAAAAATCTTTTTTTCAAAGACTTAGCTTATAGAGTATTTGCCCACTGTGATATGCTGACCATTATGGTTTGAAAGTTGATAGTAAACCCACACCATGTATACTATCAATGCTTATAGCCGTAGTAATTAAGCCCATGTGAGTCAGTGCATATATTACTAATAGAGGATGCCTAGCTTCATAATATTTCCTGTAGTTTAATTTTAAATGATGCTTCTAAGCTCATGGGAATCAGTTTTAATAGCAGAAGCTTTCAAAATCAACTAGCAACAAAAGAGTAGACCCTTTTTAGAACCTCTGGGCAAACAGGGAGAGACCACCACAGCAGGGAACCAAAGTCAACAGTACAATTGTATTTATTTAAGTTACTACTTCCTGTCATAACAAGTGATTTTCTTATTTGCCTGAGATGTAAAAGGTCTATTTAAAATATTCATTCACATATTAAAAAGGGACTTTGTTGTAAGAAGACATTAAATATAAATAATGTGCAGATATGGCACAATGTGAAGGGTAGTTTGCTGATGACTGGCACTTGGGACAATTTGGTCTAAGCATTTTTTCCTATAAAGAAGAATTATTTTAAGGAAAAGTTGGTAGGGCATATTTTAAAACCTGTTTCTTCCCTCCTTTTGAAGGCAAATCACTTGCTTTAAGTGGAACGTTAGATTTCCCTTCATAGTTTTTCTAACTTATATTCAGTAAGGTGAAAAATCAAATTCAGAGGTGAATCTGAGTTCCTCCGTGCAAATGAGGGGCTTGAAATTTTAAACAACACAGCTATCCTTCTTTCCTGGGAGTACATAACTGACAGAGGGCTAATTAAGCCCATGAGAGTTGCTGTATTAAATGTGCTTAGGACAGCCACAGCCCAAGGATTCTTAACCCTTAGGAAGTAAACCTAAGTCAGTAACTTAAACCACAGTCGGTAACTCAGCAAAGGAACATGCGTGTTAGTTGCTCAGTCATGTCCGACTCTTTGCGACCCCCATGGGCTGTAGCCCGCCAGGCTCCTCTATCCATGGAATTCTCCAGGCAAGAATACCAGAGTGGATTGCTGTTTTCTTCTCCAGGGTTTCTTCCTGACCCAGGGTTGAACCTGGGTCTCCTGCATTGCAGGCAGATTCTTTACCATCTGAGACACCAGGGAAGATAACAGCTCCACATATCTGGTCACCAAAGTAAATGGATATGAGATGTTCTCTAGACAGGTCATATTTTATTAAAATCAATAAAATCCCTGGGAGTGTTTCTCCTAAAAGGACTGAAATTGATATACAGAGGGCAGGATTCTTAGTTTGTCCCTTAACCTTTGAATCTCTTCTATTTCAAGTCATGGCACTATCTTTTCCTCTGTTGTTCAGGCACCAAATAGTCCTTGATTCTACTCATTTTTTCATCTCTGCACCCCGTTCAGGCCCTGCATCCAATACAAATTCTGTTGACTCTACCTTCGGACTATATTCCAGATCTGACCCAGTTCGTCAGCTCCGCTGCTGTCCCCCTATTCACACCATCGTTACTCTCATCTGCACTGCAGTCGTCGTCTTGCTCCACTCTGGCTCTGCTACAGTCCCTTACCAATACAACAGCCCCCCTCGTATTTTTAAGGAATTAGTTAGAATCTTGTGCCCTGTTTGAAGCTTTCCCATGGTTCATTATTGCATTCAAGTTGAAATATGACTCCTTAATTTGAACTAAAATGGCCTTCCTGATTGCCCTTCTGAGCACATGGCCCGTCACGTGTTACTTGTTCACTTCTTTATAGCCAGACTCACCGTCTTCAGGAACCCCCGTTCACATGATTGCTGTTCCCTTTCTGAAACACCCTTCCACTGAATCTTTGCATGGTGCACCTCTCATTCCACTCAGGTCTCTGCACAAATGTCACTTCTTTTTTCCTGACCCTTAAAATAGCAGCATACACAAGATCCCCTCATCCTCTGCTGTTTTTCTTCACAATATTTATCACTACTGAAATAATGTAATTTATTTTTTTTATGTAGCTCTCTTATATGTCATCAAGTTATGAAGATTTAAACAGATTTTACATGTATAAGCACTTTATAAAGCTCTATTTAAATGTGGGGGATGGTTATTATGGTGGAGTTTGCAACTTTATGACTCTAGTCTAGTGATATTATGAATCAGAGTCTTTATTGATTTAATTAATTATAATCATCTTGTCTCTCCCTTGCCCTTGCTTGCTTTCTTTTTTAACTAACCTAGAGATAATTGACTACTGGCTATTTAGATAACACGACTTAATTTTTAGTACTTCCTTCTTCCTATAATTGATGTTACTTTTTCATGCATCCTGAGCATCATAAGACTATGATGTAAGAAAGAAGAATGTAAGAAAATGTTTAATCTTTATATGCCTCTCATACATATATTCAAGTAGTTTATCTAGTTTATCAAGTTTATCAAGTGTATTGATCTTTCAAATCATATATATCTCCAAGAAGATGGCAGTTGATCAGGGCTCCCAGAAGTTTTTAATACCCATCGTGTCTAAGCAGTGTTACAGTTTTCTGAGCATGTTGCAATTTTGTGAGCATGTTGTTTTGTTATTTCTAAATTTTTAAAGGAAGAAGTCCTTTTGGGTTCCCCTCACAGAGTAGATATGCATGTATTATAAAGGAGATATAAATTGTGACCAACCATCTTGGGTGGACAAATAATGGTACTTCCTGAATTTTCTGTAACTGAACTTAGCTTTTGTTTTGAGAACTGACCTGGCCAGACTTTTCAGATTCCAATCTCAGTCTTAAATCTTCCCCATCATCTTCATTTTGTATTTGAGCCATCTACCCACATTGGTTACAACTAAATGACCATCATCATGGTTACCAGTAGCTCTTCACTGTCTGTTTTTCATACTGAAGACACAAAACCTTTCTTTGATATTTTGCCTAGACACACCAAACAGTCATTTCCTGTCCCTGCCAGCAAGCCCCCACAGCCTACTATCAAGCCCCCATCGCCTGCCAGACACTCTTATCCTCTCCATCTACACACACCCTGCCTCCCATCCCAGAAATATTCTTTTGATCTGATTGGAAATCCTTTTCCTGTGTTTTTGTCTAAGATACTTGTTCTCCATCCTGATACTATTTCTGTTACCAGCGCCATGAGTGCTCTAAATTGTCTTAGGAGCCTAGGGTTTTGGAAACATGTATTCAGAGAGAAGTACAGGGAATTTCTGTATCTTGCCCAACTAGATCTCTCTGTCAAGACAGTGAGCACAGGGCCAATTCTCTGATAGAACTGGACTGAGAAGAGATTGTAAATATTGAGAGGAGAAAATCATAGGTTAATAACACAGAATATTATCCCTCTTTAAGGGTTTTCAATTTGACATCTCAGTATAAAACTCAAACTACTGTTGCACACCTGCCTTGTAAATGGTCCTTAGCTATTTCACAGCACTTCCCATTTCTTTCCCTTCCAAATGAAATATGCAGTAAACTTCTAAAACTCAGCAGTTTCAAGGAACCATGGTAACTCTCTGACATAATCTTAGCTATAATCAAATTTTTCATGGTAATATGTAACTGTGTTCAATAAATAATGGAATAAAATACAATATAATAGTTAGAACTAAAACTGTTTGTAGGATGGCCTGCTTCATTGAATCTCATATGGAGTTTGACTATTAGAAAATAATACTTTCAATTAAAAATAATGTTGTTCAGCCACCTCAAACAGACCTATCATTTTTAACTCTGTGTCCAGGACAATTTATTTAAACATTTTCAGTTCATTTCAGTTCAGTCGCTCAGTCGTGTCCGACTCTTTGTGACCCCATGAATCACAGCACGCCAGGCCTCCCTGTCCATCACCAACTCCCGGAGTTCACTCAGACTCACGTCCATCGAGTCCGTGATGCCATCCAGCCATCTCATCCTCAGTCGTCCCCTTCTCCTCCTGCCCCCAACCCCTCCCAGCTTCAGAGTCTTTTCCAGTGAGTCAACTCTTCGCATGAGGTGGCCAAAGTACTGGAGTTTCAGCTTCAGCATCGTTCCTTCCAAAGAAATCCCAGGGCTGATCTCCTTCAGAATGGACTGGTTGGATCTCCTTGCAGTCCAAGGGACTCTCAGGAGTCTTCTCCAACACCACAGTTCAAAAGCATCAATTCTTCGGCGCTCAGCCTTCTTCACAGTCCAACTCTCACATCCATACATGACCACAGGAAAAACCATAAACATTTTCACACCAGTGCAAATGTACCACTTGTCAAAGTTCTTCATGTTTGTCCCTGAGATTTGTGACATTGTTTTGGACCAAAGGAAGGAATTCTTAAAAAGTGACCAACAGGCCATGTGATTTGGCTAGTCCCAGCCTGCTAGATAGAATGCTCTTTTCTGGAAACCAGCTGATCTCAGTTTTGTTCAGCATGTTAGCAGGGCATGACGCTCTTATCTGCTTGCTTCCTAGCTTGTTTCTTGTCCATCCTTCTTTCCTCTCAGTGGGAGCTGCTAACACAGCAGCAGGAACTGGGAGAGCTCTTCCAGTTGTGCGACAGCTCTTGTTGTCCCTCTGTAATCGTAACTTTGTCTAGAGGTGGCTGGAGTTTATAAAGTGCTGACTGATAAAGCTTGGGATGTAAAGGCCTGGTTATTTCAAGTCAGATTTCTCCATGTCATCAGTCTGTGGCTTCACACATCCTTGGCTTTTGCAGGAAAAAAACTGCCTATACAATTTTTCAATGTCAGTTCTATAATTTGACTTCACTACAGCATGAGTCTTTCGTTGGTTCTCTGTCAGTCATGCTAAGGATGTAATTTCCAAGTGAATTTACACAATTTGATTAATATTTTAATATTAAGATTTTAAGAGCAGTCATGCCTCAGCTAAATCTCATGGGCCATAACATGGCCACCAGACAAAGCTGGTGCTGACTAGGTGTTCCTCTAGATTTTCCCTGATTGACAAACAGCTCTTGGCCTCAAGAAAACATCAGTGACTTCAGAGAGTAAACATCTGATACTTGATCAAGAGTGGTGTGTTGTTTTTTAATGTTTCCACTGAAAGGATCTATTATGAGACTTATGTGGTTGCTGTACCTACTTGAGGCAGCTCTTTGACACATGTGAATCTTGTCCTTGGGCACACTTGTTTGAGACAAGTGTATATCCCTTTCTCAAATTCAGTGAATTTATTCAAGTAGACAGATGTCTACATAAATCAGTCTTCCCCTCTCCGTTCCAGTTTCCCCCTCTTCCCTTCTCTCTGTTTCTCACATCCCCACCCTTCACTCATCCCTCTTTCTCCAGTTGGACCTGAGAGCCAGGGTCCATGACCACGTGGTGGTGGGCAGAGGCGCTTGGGAGGAAGGAAACTATTCAGTGGCAATGGTGTAACTTATAAACATAGAAAGAGAGGAGTGGAGAGAGCCAAAGAGGGAGTCTGAAAGTTCTGTAGAAATAACTGCTGCTCCATCCTGCTGCTTTCAGGTTCTCAAGTGACACAAAAAATGGCTAACTTGCTTAAGTTAGCTTACGTAGATTTCTATTTCTTATAACTAAAAGAATCATAATCATAACTTTTATTTTGCCAAAAGTTATTTTAGAAGGCATTTATTGATTTCTTTAGCAAAAGTAATAGTAGTTGTAATTTGCATTTGGCAAGGAGTTAAACTTTTTTCAAAATGCTTTTCTAGCTGACATGTTATGGTAGCTACAGAAAAGAGAATGAGTGCTGTCCCCTTATTTGATAATTAAGAAATTATTTTTAAATTTGGTAAGACATTTGCTAGGTAAGAAATTGTCTTATTTTGGATGAGTCAAAAAGGTCAATCAGGTTGCTTAAAATCACAAAGTTGGGAGGAATGCTGGAGCTAGGTCCTTGACCCCAAGTGTTAATGGTTTTCGTGTCCTAGAGCTGACTCATGCTGCTGCTGCTCCCAAGTCGCTTCAGTCGTGTCCGACTCTGTGCAGCCCCATTGACGGCAGCCCACCAGGCTCCCCCATCCCTGGGATTTTCCAGGCAAGAACACTGGAGTGGGTTGCCAGTTCCTTCTACAGTTCATGAAAGTGAAAAGTGAAAGTGAAGTCACTAGCAACCCCACCTCACTAATTCTTCACATGACCTCAATTCACTGTACTCACTGTTCAGTGACATTGCATTGGTAACTTGAAATCAGTCATCATGGGAATATTTATGCTATAGACATCAGAAAACATGACAATTCATATGACCCTTTAAAAAGCCAGTTCAACTTGTACCAGCATTTCTCTGCTTCTAAGGAACAGTAAAGTATCTATTCTGGAGCCAAGTGTATTCATACATCTTTAAAGGAGAGCTGAAAACGCTTAACTTATTCTTAAGTAGGACTTTTCAATTCTTTACCAAGATAGCGTCCATCTCTGAGCAGAGACCTCAGCAATGTTCTGAGAAGTGTTAGAATATTCGTTCTTAGGATTAAAAGTATAAAAGATCTACCAGTATTATCTAGCTCGGCTCTGTTCTTTCATAGATGAGGGAACTGAGGGCAAGAAATGTGAAATGATTTGTTCAAGGTCTTAAAACTATAGGAAAGAAAAATTATGATTTGAACTCAGAGCATCTTTTGTATGCTCTGGCTAAAATCCATGCTTGGAAGATCAGGGAGATCATATTTAGGACAAAGAAAGGAGGCCACAGGCAGAAGGCTAGCATCCCAGTACACTTGTAAAATCCTCTCCTGTACTAGACTGAAAAAGAGATCATTGTAATTAATTACCGATACCTAATTAAAGTTGTAATTGTGCTCATCTATTTGTTCATTAGGTATGTGAGCAAAGTGATGTCTCTAATAATTTAAATAATCAATACACTTACAAACTCAATTTCAGGACTAATTGTTTGTCTATTAAATACAAAGTCTTTTGCATAATAATAAACTGTTAATATTCATGGAGGAAAAAAATGTGAAAATGAAAGACAGCTCTGCCCTTTCCAATAAGATGAGGTCATTATTATATGATTAAATAGACAGGGATACGAAAGAAATTTCATTTTTTTTAAATAGTGAAGAAACGAATGTCTAACTTGATCTAAGAAGCACTGCTGAAATATGTTACAGGTTTATGCTTGATTTAAAATACAAACCACTTAGGAATAAAATTGGCTTGAACAATCTGTTGCTGACGTTATTACACATACGTCTCTTATAAATCAATATAATGCAACCAATAAGCAAGACAACAGTTAACTGCTTTTTGTCAGTGTTTACTAAAATGATTGATGCGCCGTTATCACAGAAAATATCTAAACTTTCTTTGTTGGTGTTGGGGTGGGGGTGTTTTGGAAATAGGCCTTCATCACTTGAGTATGATATGCTTAGTCAATCTACTTTATTTAGACAAAATCTAAACACATCTATAAATGGTAATTCAATACACTCATGCGATTAGCGTTCGTCTTTGGATGGGTAATTATGTGGTGTGCTCTCCTAATAAAACAAAAATTAAGCACACTAATCACAGTTAAACACCTGTTTCCCTCTCCTTCTTCCTTATGCAGTATTATCTGTTTTATATTAATACAGATTGCCAAGTTACAACTAGCTGACTTTTAGCTGCTTTTGTCAAACTCAAATAGTTTGATAAAGTTTCGGCAGCATATTGAGAAACTCCTTATAACCTAACTTCTCTTGATTCTACCCTTTTAATGGTAAATTCTGTGAAAATTGCAAAGGTTAAATAAATAAAATTAGCAAAGAACCTTCTTTATCCAGCACGCCATCCCTTGCTTTATCTACCTTTCTTTCTAGGCAGAATTAAAAGACTCGTCAGTGGCACACCCTAGGACACTGATTCTCAAAGTGTGGTCCTGACCTGCAGATTCAGCATCTCCTGGTTAGAACTGCAAATTCTTGAGCTCAACCCCAAACCTACTAAATCTGAAACTCTGGGGGCAGGGCAAGCAAGTTCTTATAAAAACCCTCATGTGTGATTCTAATGCTAACTGAAGTTTGAGAGCTACTTCCCTAAGGGAAAACATATTAAAGAGGACTTTGTTCAGAATATGAGGGTTATTTTCTGCTCTTTTCACTCTCCACGTGGTGTTGGAATTATTCAGACAGCACATAATGGGCACATCTTGGCTTCTCTTTGGAGTGTTTCTTCTTGTGAGATTGATAATTCTGCATTTTATGTCTTTTTTTTTTTCTTTTCATTTCAAAACCTTGTTGATAAACTAGGTGTAAGTTCGTATGGAAGGGGAAGAATACGCCGAGGTAAGAAGAGACAGGTATCCCATCTGATAGATATGGAGGAACAGAGAAAATGTGGGGAGAGTAAAAACCTGGGAGCAAAAAGTAGATAAGAAAGTTCAAAAGTAACGGCTGCCTCCTCATTTCCTGGCCCCAGCCCGGTGGCCGCACCCTCAGTCCCGTCACCATCTCTGCAGCGGTCCACCCCCCAGCAGTGGTACCATCCTTCTCTTGTCATCTACTCTTGAAACATTATAGTCTTATTTAAATTAACCCTCTTATGGGCTCCAATTGCAGTCACCCATCAAATCATCAAATCTGGCCATTTCCTCTCTGAAAGGCCTCTTGCATTCCCGCCTTCTACCCTCAGGGCTCTGCCATTTACATCCACAGGTGTTTTTGTCCATCATGTATAAGCTCTACACAAGCCCTACTTCCTCCCTGGAGTGAGTGTCCCCCACTAACCCCCTTCTAACTCGTCGTGCAAACTGTTAGAAGCCCATGTGATTGATGGGGACCTGGGTGGAGCGTATACAGGGAATCTTTGTGCAAACTTTGCAACTTTTTCCTCTAAATGATAAGTTAGAAGTTCCTGGTTTCCTTCATTTCACTGACTGATTATTTCTCTGTCCTCCTTGCTGCTCCTTTTCTCATAAACTTGATGTTCCCTTCTCAGTTCTCTGTTAAACATCACCCAGTGCATATTGGATTTCCTAGCATGGGCTGTAGGGTGATAGACTCTTGTCAATTATTCTTGGTGCATCTTCTGTGTAGCAGTTATGGGGGAGAATACAGGTGTCAAAACGTGTTCTCTGCCTTTAATTAGAAACTTCTTGGTTAGACGTTTGAGACCTCAATATATCCTTCCTACCTAACCAACCTATTTCCCAGTACCTAGCTGACATTCCCAGTTCATTTCTTTACTGGCCCACATTCATGCCATTCTCATTTCTGCCCATGCACTTTCCCCTGGATTGCCCTCCGCTTGTTCAGGTGTCAGATATCCTCCAACGCCAAGAATGAGACTCTTTTCTGGTTAGGTCCTGAGGACCACTTCATCCTCACTAATTCTCCATCTTCACCACACCTATTAGAGTACCCAGAGTCTGTATCACACAACAGCAAGTTTCTATTTTCTACTCTCCCATCTCATCTCCATAAGGAGTTAGCAGGTCTTTGAAGTCGGGCTTCCCTGGTGGCTCAGATGGTTAAGAATCTGCCTGCAATGCAGGAAACCCAGGTTTGATCCCTGGGTCAGGAAGATGCCCTGGAGAAAAGGAACGGCTACCCACTCCAGTATACTTGCCTGGAGAATCCCATGGACAGAGGAGCCTGGCTGTCGATGGGGTCACAAAGAGTCAGACACGACTGAAGTGACTGACACTTTCCCTTTCACTTTGAAGTCAGGAACTGTTTCTCATGCGTTTGATCTTTTAAAGACTGGCACATGACTGACTCTGTAGTGTGTATTAGCAAGGGCCTGCTTTCTGATTGATATTTCAGTGCACTGTACAACACAAGGTTTGACTTGGTTATCATTTATTGTGTATTCTGTATTCAGGAAAAGATTAATAAACATGATTACACATTTTCCCTTAACTTTTTCTCTTTAGGTACCTAATCTATTTGGAATCTCAATGATTTTTTAAAAATAGAATATCTTATTAAAATATCTGAAAGCTATATACAGGTGCTATAAAATCCTTAAAAGGTGCAGAAAAATGAGCAGTATTGACCAAAGAAAACATCAGTGATATTTCTTATATTATTTTTCTATGATTAACTGTTTGTAAGTTTTGTCATGCCTTTTTTGCACAAAATTATCTTGATAATTTTCTCTTTAAAAAGAATCATTATTAAGTGGAAATTAAATGCTAGGTAGGTAAAATTATTTTTTTTTAAATATGTCAGGATATAGCAAAAAGGACATTAAATAATCACATGCTTAATGTGATTGAACTTTTATATTTTTTAGAACTATATTTAGCCTAGGAAATGATACAAATTAGGGTGTAATTGAGTCATTTTTTAAAAGGAGGGCAGGAAATAAATAATATATCCAATGTGAAGTGTTTTGTGTTTCACGCTCTAGTTCACATCAAACAAAGAACTTTAAAGCATCTGACTATGTCAGTTTTTGTTATGAGAGAGCACTTTTCTGTTGGTTATCAGCCATTAGGTAATCTTTCATATGTAGTAGCTTAATTGAAAAGGCAACAATCAAGAAAATGAAAAAGAGAGGGGAGAAAAAAAATGTTAAAAAAAAGAGAGAGAGAGATTGTGTATAACTCAAAAAGAAAAAAAAAAGATTTGAAATCAAATATACTGAAATAGAGAAGCGAGATTAAAAATATGCTCCTGATGGATTCAGTTTACAGAGGGCACAATACTGTTGCCAAGGTGGAACCTGTGATTTGTTTGTGGGAAAGTTAAGAATCATAAAACAGGTAGAAAACAGAAGTTTGTGAAGTTAAGTGATACATCCAAGGTCACACATCAGTGTGAGGCAGTACCAGGAATGGAACTTCTGAACCCAGCACTCTTCTCATTGATCCTATCTGGTGGCTCAGCTATAAACAATCCAGCTGCCAGTGCAGGAGACCCATGTTTGATGCTGGGTCTAGAAGATCCCCCTGGGGAAGAAAATGACAACCCAGTATTCTTGCCTGGGAAATCCCACGGACAGAGGGAGACTGGTGGGCTACAGTCCATGGGGTTGCAAAGAGTTGGACACAACTGAGCTACTAAACAACAATTAGTCCTGTTAGATGCTTCTGCTAAACATTGCTTTACTGCTGTCTTTACCCTTAACTTCCTCTGAGAGTCTTACCAATGTATATATTTGTCAGAAGAACTATGAATTAGAGAGTGTCCCATCACTTTTTCTCTAAAACACCCTCAGCAGTAAATGCATTGTCTAGACTTGAAACATCGCTTGTGCCATTTAATAATCAGAGACAAAATTGGTTTGATTTTTTTTTGGTGAACAATTAACTTCAGTACCTCTTCTTGTCCCAAGTCAAGTCAAAGTTCTCATTTCCTGTCAAAAGCATATAAGCCTCTGCAACTCTGAACCCTAGAATATCCATATCAAAACGAATCAACAGTAGAAGTCATATGGACTGTGCCTTGTTGTATTGATTAATAAATGAGGCTGAATACTTTAACAGCATAAACAAAAATCAATAGCAGAGCTGTTCCTGGAACTCAATCCCCTTATTCTTTCCCTGACACCATGTAATTCTCATTCCATTCAGAAAACATTGCTTCAGAGAAGTCTCAAGTAATACAAAAGGCAAATCGCTCATTTATAGGAAGTAAACAAAATGGTATGTTTTGAAACACTTAAGAAGTGATGACATCTTTTCAATGTCTTTTGACTCATAGTATGAATTTTAAACCACAAATAGTTTGAAGGACAATAAAATTATACATTTTGTGTGCTAAGTCACTTCAGGCGTGTCTGACTCTTTGCAGTCCTACGGACTGTAACCCACCAGGTTCCCCTATCCATGGGAATTCTCCAGGCAAGAATACTGAAGGGGGTTGCCGTGCCCTCCTGCTTGGGTTCTACCTGACCCCGGGATAGAATCTGCGCCTCCTGTGTCTCCTGCATTGGCAGGCAGGGGGTGGTGGTGTTTTTTTTACCACTAGTGCCACCTGGGAAATCCCTACATTGTCTATGAGAAAGCAATAAGTAGCTCCAGTAACGTTATAAAACTTCAACTTGTTATGTTGCTTTATTTTTCAAATATTGGGAAAGTGATAGTTATAAGGGATTGCATTTTTTCATAGCTGTGAGTCTTAGCGTACATAACTAATTAAATTAAAATTGTCCAAAATGATAATGGCAGGAAAAATTATGGCACCAAATGCAAAAGCTGAAAAGATAAACAAAAACCAAATTCACCATTAAGGTCATATATATATATACTTTTTTGTATCTACTTACGAATACATACCTTTAAAAATAGCTGTTATTTACTTTTTTAAATACCATTGTTTGGATTTTATGATAAAAGGCTAGATTTTCAAAATTCCAGTTTTCAACCCCGTTTAGAGCTTTGTTCTTCCAGTGTGTCCAGTCTTAAAACTTAAATAGTAAGCCTTTGCCTGATTGAATTCTATTTTGTATTTTGTTGAAATGCTTTATGCTAATCCCACATATTAAAGTGTATTTGGAGGGAGAAAAGAAAAAGAACAACAACTCTGATTTAAGAAAACATACCTGACGTGAGAAGAGCTGAGGAACTATGTTTGCTATTGTCTTTGTGTCTATTACGTTTCCTAGGAATTTTTAAAGCCAATAGTAGCTAGATTTATATGCTGAGTTCTGACAAAACTGCTATCAATGTGATAGTTACAAGAATTTTTTAACATATACTGAAAAGTTTCTTATTGCAAGGGTACTGATTTAGTTTTTAATCTTTTTAGTTTACTTTTGAATTATTTGTACCCATCATATTGGATGCATCTAAGAGACCTATAATAAATGTTTAGCTAATGACTTAGAAAATGACTGCCCAGAAATGAGAGAGTAAACCTCTTAACTTAGACCTATATCACACTAGCCTCTGCTAGCGGTTAGAATGGACTGAGGGCAAACCACTTATTAGAATTAGAATTGCCAGAGCCTGAGCCCCATCCACAGGGAATTGTCTTCAGTGTTCTGGGCTGAATTCTAAGTAGTAGTAACGTTAGTATGTAAATCTCAGGTGATGGATAAGGGGAGCAGCTCGGATCTGGGAACCACTGAGGTATTTGCAAGTTTCACATATGTTTCTCACATCCAAAGGTAAATTAATCTTAGTTCTAAGCTAGTCAGTTGTATAAAAATATTCTGCTTCAATGTCTTCATTTTCTAAATGAGGAAATTGAATAACAGACAGCTTAAATTGCTTGTCTAATAGCAAACATCTACTAAGTGTCAAAGTTGAGACTGAGATTCAGGACTGATCTTAATCCAGTGCTCATTTCCCCATCTGACCCTGTACCATTTCTCTCACGACCTTGGTAATGGTTTATGTGAAAAGAATGAAAGCTGCTTCACATAGTTAAGTACCTGTCCAGATAGCTTAAATTTAAGTATGACTTTAACAGTTGAGGACAGAGATGTAGCATTTTATTATTTTCTATGTCTAGTGCAAAACATAGTCCTCCCAAGTATTTGCAGCTTGTATAATGCAATTAGATGACTGGGATGGAAAATAAAATTATTAATATATGTGATGTACAGCTCTGGACAGTCACATAAAACTAATAGAGAGCTAGTTTGATTTTTTAATTAACTGGTTGTCATGGAGGACAAGCAAGATGACAGATGTCTGAATATTTGGCCTTACTTAACTGTGACATAATGTTAAAATGTTCTAGAGATAATTGTTGTTTGGCATCCCTAACATTGAAAAGGACAGCCAATCTCTGTAATAGTTTTCTACAATGACTAAGTTTCAGTTAATGATGAGACAAAAGAAGAAAAATTACTGGTCAAACCAATCATCTTCAGCCATTAAATAACTTTCAAGTTAAAAAAAAGAAAAAAAAGCAGTTTAATATTTATCTCTTCTTCATTCAGGCTGCTGGTATCATAGAAATGTCTGCACAGATCAGACTTTCTGACTTAGGCCACTGCTTTATAATAACATATATCTATTCAAGTAATTGTTGATAGCCACTTTACCAAATAGATGTTATAGGTATATATGTATATAAATGGAAGCAAAAGTACTTTTAGTTCATTAGAATTGAGAGGCTAGATATTGTAAATTGATTTGTTGTGACACTATAGAGAAAATTTTAGTTTTAGCCATTTTGGTTGCCTTTATTTGTATAGTATAATTGAATCTGAAAAATAATTGTTCACTGAGTGTTAACTTTAAATCATATCTTTCTGTTTGTGTTCTTTAAAAATATATTCACTGTGTAGCAATTGTTAGGATTTAATTTAATCTATTTCTTGCAGCATGAAAAAGTGCTGGGTCTGCAATCACATCCCTCACTGTAAATGAAGCTAGAGTGGTACCTGAATCTAGAGGATTGGTGAAAGAGTTTAGTGGAAATAAACATAGTTTCCATCTCAATGTGAAGTTATTTCAGAGAATAAGATGCATAAGATGGAGTCCTTTAAGAAGTTTGGACATGAGGCATAATGGTCCTACAGGAAAGAGACTTCATCTTTTCTAGATCAATGTTAGAAGTTGGTACAACTCTGTGAACCATTTGGAGCTGTAGATTAACTTATTTTCTCAAGACTTGTCCTACTTCTAAAACACTGACATAGCCATGGTATCAAACCAGTTTAAGTATTCTAATGCACTTCTCTTAAATTTTTATATATTTCTCTATGTCACTGGTTATCATGATAATATTTTAATGGTGAGAAAAAGACAGAAGCTATAAACTTCCACCAGACAGGATAGAGTCAAGATGATACAGTTTAAAAGAATGAAAGGATTGTTTAGCCTACTTCACATTTATCCAACCAAGTAAGTAATTTTTGACTGGTTTGCTATCTAAAATATTTCTCTAACTGTAATGCTTATATAGTTCCATAAAATAAGTGCTAATTATTTCAGGCATGTAAAAAAAAAAGATTTTTAAATATTGCTCAGTTATTCCTAAAAATTTCTTCTTTGGCCCTCAGCAAGATTGCTTTATTTTTTTAAAGCATGAGTCAGTTTGGTTGGAAATCTGTTCCTTAACAGCCTAAGAGTGAAGTATGTGTTTTCTTAGTTATAGATCCAAATGATCTTTTTGCTATCTGGTTCAAAGGTAGGAACCAAGAGTTTTCCCTGCTGTAACTCTAGGTTTTCTTTAAAAGTGTTAGGGTTAGGGTTACATAGCCATGATGACTGCAAACTGTACTGAAGCAATCTGGTTAGAAACTATTTCATGTTCTAATTTTTCTGATTTACTGTGATGTAAAATGGAAAAGAGAGCACTATCTTCTCTTTCTATGTGAAAAAAAAGTTACATAGCCATTTTAGGCCTATTCTTGGGTCTATTTCCACATCTATATTAAGAAGATATTAGATTATGTAATTGCCTATGATCCTGCAAACACTAATAGTTCTATGATTCTTTCATACATGACAAAATAAGGATATAGAAGAATGAGTGTCTCAGTTGATATCACAACCTCCCCCTACCTATACACACAATAGTGGCACAATTAATATTAAAACTGTTTTTCTTAATACCTGAATCAAGTACATATTACCATACTGTGTGGCCTCTTCTTGACTCACTGTCAACCCAGTGAGGTTGGAGAGTTGTCCTGTGGGGTTAAGTAACAAGGTTTTGTACTTGGCCTTGCTCTGACAGCTTTACCAACATTATAACTAAAGATATAGCATTCATGTCAAGTTGATGGATGTCTAAACAGTGCAGCCATTCCTAATAGCATGTATGAAAAAACAGAGTTTAAAAGTCTTGAAATTAAAGGCTGATGAGGTGAGTTCAGTAAATGAAGTTTCTGTTTTGGTCAGTGGTTAGTATAATTTGCATATACACAATGGAAAAGATTGGTTCAATTCAGTCGCTCAGTCATGTCAGACTCTGCGACCCCATGGACTGCAGCATGCCAGGCTTCCCTGTCCATCACCAATTCCCAGAGCTCACTCAGACTCATCTCCATTGATTTGGTGTTACCATCCAACCATCTCATCCTCCGTCATCCCCTTCTTCTCCCACCCTCAATCTTTTCTGGCATCAGGGTCTTTTCCAATGAGTCAGTTCTTCACATCTGGTGGCCAAGGTATTGGAGTTTCAGCTTCAGCATCAGTCCTTCCAGTGAATATGTAGGACTGATTTCCTTTAAAATGGGCTGGTTGGATCTCCTTGCAATCCAAGAGACTCTCAAGAGTCTTCTCCAACACCACAGTTCAAAAGCATCAATTCTTTGGTGCTCAGCTTTCTTTATAGTCCAACTCTCACATCCATACATGACTACTGGAAACACATAGCTTTGACTAGACAGACCTTTGTTGGCAAAGTAATATCTCTCTTTTTTAATATGCTGTCTAGGTTGGTCATGGCTTTTCTTCCAAGGAGCAGGCATCTTTTAATTTCTTGGCTGACGTCACCATCTACAGTGATTTCAGAGCCCAAGAAAGTAAAGTCTCTCATTGTTTCTATTGTTTCCCATCTATTTGCCATGAAATGATGGGACCAGAGGCCATGATCTTAGCTTTCTGAATGTTGAGTTTTAAGCCAACTTTTTCCCTCTCCTCTTTCACTTTCATCAAGAAGCTCTTTAGTTCTTCTTCACTTTCTGCCAGAAGGGTGGTGGTATCTACATTTCTGAGGTTATTGATATTTTGATATCAATCTTGATTCCAGCTTGTGCTTCATCCAGCCTGGCATTTCACATGATGTAGTCTGCATATAAGTTAAAAAAGCAGGGTAACAATATACAGCATTGACGTACTCCTTTTCCTATTTGGAACCAGTCTGTTGTTCCATGTCAAGTTCTAACTGTTTCTTCTTGACCTGAATACAGACTTCTTAGGAGGCAGGTCGGGTGTTCTGGTACTCCCATCTCTTTAAGAATTTTCCATAATTTGTTGTGATTCACACAGTCATAGGCTTTGGTTGTAGTCAATAAAGCAAAAGTAGATGTTTTTCTGGAACTCTCTTGCTTTTTTGATGATCCAAGGGATATTGGCCATTTGATCTGTGTTTCCTCTGCCTTCTCTAAATCCAGCTTGATCATCTGGAAGTTCACAGTTCATGTACTGTTGAAGCTTGGCTTGCAGAATTTTGAGCATTACTTTGCTAGCGTGTGAGATGAGTGCAATTGTGCGGTAGTTTGAACATTCTTTGGCATTGCCTTTCTTTGGGATTAGAAAGAAAACTGACCTTTTCCAGTCCTGTGGCCACTGCTGAGTTTTCCAAATTTGCCAGCATATTTAGTACAGCACTTTCACAGCATCATCTTTTAGGATTTGAAATAGCTCAACTGGAATTCTATTACCTCCACTAGCTTTGTTCATAGTGATGCTTCCTAAGGCCCACTTGACTTTGCATTCCAGGATGTCTGGCTCTAGGTTAGTGATCACACAGCTCTGGTTGTCTGGGTCATGATCTTTTTTGTACAGTTCTTCTGTGTACCCTTGTCACCTCTTCTTAATATCTTGTGCTTCTGTTATATCCATTCTATTTCTATCTTTTATTGTGCCCATCTTTGCATGAAATGTTCCCTTGGCATCTCTAATTTTCTTGAAGAGATCTCTAGTCTTTCACATTCTATTGTTTTCCTCTGTTTCTTTGCACTGATCACTGAGGAAGGCTTTCTTATCTCTCCTTGCTATTCTTTGAAACTGCATTCAAATGGGTATTTTCTCCTTTGCTTTTCACTTCTCTTCTTTTCTCAGCTATTTGTAAGGACTTTTGCCTTTTTGCATTTCCTTTTCTTGGGGATGGTCTTGATCACTGCCTCCTATACAATGTCACGAACCTCCATCCATATTTCTTCAGGCACTCTGTCTATCAGATCTAATCCCTTGAATCTATTTGTCACTTCCACTTGATTAGGTCATACCTGAACGGTCTAGTAGTTTTCCCTACTTTCTTCAATTTAAGTCTGAATTTGGCAATAAGAAGTTCATGATCTGAGCCATAGTCAGCTCCCAGTCTTGTGTGTGTGTGTGTGTGTGTGTGTGTGTGTGTGTTTTTCTGACTGTATAGTGCTTCTCCATCTTTGGCTGCAAAGAATATAAACAGTATCCAGTGTATAGAGTTGTCTCCTATGTTGTTGGAACAGGGTGTTAGCTATGACCAGTGCATTCTCTCAGCAAAATTCTATTAGCCTTTGACTTGCTTCATTTTGTACTCCAAGGCCAAATTTGCCTGTTGCTCCAGGTTTCTCTTGGCTTCCTACTTTTGCATTCGAGTCCCCTATAATGAAAAGGACATCTGTTTTCAGTGTTATTTCTAGACAGTCTTGTAGGTCTTCATAGAACCGTTTGACTTTGGCTTCTTCAGCATTACTGGTTGGGGTATAGGCTTGGATCACCGTGATATTGAATGGCTTGCCTTGGAAATAACAGAGATCATTCTGTTGTTTTTGAGATTGCATCCAAGTACTGCATTTTGGACTTTCGTTGACTATGATGGCTACTCCATTTCTTCTAAGGTATTCTTGCCAACAGTACTAGATATAATGGTCATCTGAGTTAAATTCACCCATTCCAGTCCTTTTTAGTTCACTGATTTCTAAAATGTCGATGTTCATATCTCCTGTTTGACCACTTCCAATTTTCCTTGATTCATGGACCTAACATTCTAGGCTTCTATGCAATGTTGCTCTTTACAGCATAGGACTTTACTTCCATCACCAGTCACATCAACAACTGGGCATTGTTTTTGCTTTGGCTCCATCTCTTCATTCTTTCTGGAATTAGTTCTCCACTGGTCTCCTTAGCACAGTAGGCACCTACTGACCTGGGGATTTCATCTTTCAGTGTCCTATGTTTTTGCCTTTTCATGCTATTCATGGGGTTCCCAAGGCAAGAATACTGAAGTGGTTTGCCATCCCCTTCTCCAGTGGGCCACATTTTGTCAGAACTCTCCACCATGACCCGTGCTTTTTGGGTGGCCCTACATGGCATGGCTCATAGTTTCATTGTTAGACAAGGCTGTGGTCCATATGATCAGTTTGGTTAGTTTTCTGTGATTGTGGGTTTCATTCTGTCTGCCCTCTGATGGATAAGGATAAGAGGGTTATGGAAGCTTCCTGATGGGAGAGACTGACGGAGGGGGAAACTGGGTCTTCTTCTGATGGGCTGGACCATGCTCAGTAAATCTTTAATCCAGTTTTCTGTCGATGTTCCCTCCTTCTTATTTAACCTGGGGCCAAACTATGATGGAGGTAATGAAGATAATATTGACCTCCTTCTAAAGGTCCCATCCTGCATTCAGTGCTCCAGCCCTGCAGCAGGCCATCTTCAACCCAGGCGTCTGTCAGACTCCTGTACACTTATGGGCAAGTCTGAGTCAGTCTCTTTTGGGGGTCACAGCTCCTTTCTCCTGGGTCCTGTTGCACACAAGGTTCTGTGTGTGCCCTCCAAGAGTCTGTTCCCCCAGTTCTATGTAAGTTCTGGAGGCTCTATGATTGGGTTAATGGCAACTTCCCCCAAGAGAGCTGATGGCGTACCCAGGTCTGCTGCGTCCAGAGCCCCTGCCCCTGTGGCAGGCCACTGCTGACCCGTATCTTCGCAGGAGACAGTCACAGTGCTGGCTCAGTCTCTGTGGGATCTCTGGGTCCTGTGAGCACAAGGTTTGTTTGAGCCCTGTGAGCATCTCTGACAGTTAAGAGTTTGATTCTAAATGTGATTTCACCCCTCCTAACTGTCTTTCTGCAGAGAAGACAATGGCACCCCACTCCAGTACTCTTGCCTGGAAAATCCCATGGACGGAGGAGCCTGGTAGCCTGCAGTCCATGGGGTCGCTAGGAGTTGGATGCAACTGAGCGACTTCACTTTGACTTTTCACTTTGATGCATTGGAGAAGGAAACGGCAACCCACTCCAGTCAGTATTCTTGCCTGGAGAATCCCAGGGACAGGGGAGCCTGGTGGGCTGCCGTCTGTGGGGTCTCACAGAGTTGGACACGACTGAAGTGACTTAGCAGCAGCAGCAACTGTCTTTCTGGGCTTCTCTTTTGCCCTTGGACATGGGGTATCTTTTTTTGGTTAACAGCATTTTCATTGGTACAGGTTTACTATTCATCAACAGGTTAGGGAGGATATTTGAAAACTATAATCTTAGGCTACAAAGTAAATATAACATCTGTGTGCAGATTAGTGGCTTTATAAAAGAAGTTGTTAGTCACTCAGTCATGTCCGACTGTTTGTGACCCCATGGACTGTAGCCTGCCAGGACCCTCTGTCCATGGGATTCTCCAGGCAAGAATACTGGAGTGGGTTGCCATTTTCTTCTCCAATAAAAGAAGTAATGACTCTCAAATGTTTGTTCCCTCACTACCCACTTGACAGATACTGCTTATATGCATGTTACTAATTTTTTTTTTTATATGACACCAGAGCTAAAAGAAACTGCCACCAAGTTAGTGATATTTCTTTACTTCTGGCTCAGTCAAATCTTTACCATTCAAGGTCTCAGTGATAATGAATACACTGCCTGTTGTGAAGAGTGGATGCAAACCACACAGAAAGACCTGTTGACTTAAAAAATATTCACAACTTGCAGTTGAGAGTTATGTTTTATTCAGTGGGAATTTTTAGGACTTTAGGCATGGGAGACATCAATCTCAAGTGACCCTGAGAGAACTGTTCCTAGGAGGCAAGAGGAGGAGCCAGGTTATATAGATTTTACAACAAAGGACAGGTAGTCTGTACATTAAAAGATTATTGTTAACTAAAGAAAAGCAGATAACCCACATTAAAGAAGTTAGTACTTTTCTATGTACAGGAAGATTCAAGAGTCTGGGCTCACTGAAATAATTCCTTTCATATGTACCTCAACCATCTGGGGCCAGTTTCCTGCGTCACGTCCTGAGCTTCCTTTTCTCAAGGCTCACCATGGGGAGTGGCTACAGTCTAGATGGCAGGTATTCTTCTCACTGAGTCCCTACAGAGTTCACTCCAATTCCTGATGGCTGTGCAGTCCTTGTTTACTGTTATGACAGGAAATATTCCATTTCTCAGACCATACCTACGCTCCAGACCCACTTCTTATTTCATCCATGAGCAGGGACCAGAGCAAAGCAGAAGTGTTGTGGAGAGGGCAACTGACACAGAGACAGGCTGGAAATTGTCCTTCAAAGCACAGTTGAAAGAATGAGGATGCTTTATCCCAGAGAAGAGGTTTACAGGGACTTGAAATATCTTCACATAAATTATGTGTTATAAGAATGGGTGTCCTTTCCAAATCATGTGACAATTTATGTTAGCAGTTATTCTGGATTATGAATGGTGAGCATCTCATTATATGTGTTCCTCATGCCACACAACTAAACAGTCCTAACAATGTAGGAAAATAATATTTTGCAAACAGATTTCTTTTTCTTTCTTTAGTTCATATTACCACTTCAATTATTATCTTTAGTGGGCAGATACTCCTCAAATTTAGTTGATACTTTTCCCATTGATATGTCTGTGATGGGTCATAATATAGTTAAATGGAGCATAAAAACTTAATTGAAAAATATTATAGATAATCTACTTGAAATACAGATGGTCTCCTCCTTTCCTTCTGAAATAATCTGCTGTGATAGAGAACAAGTAAACAACTTTCTCGAAACTAAACTCCACCCGTATTTGAACTGAGTTTCTTTTGTTTTCATTATTATGATTATGCAGTGTGTCACAGCATCTTGGTCTACTGTTATTAATGAATATGTCCTCATGGGAATCTGTTAACTATTGGTGATTACATAAGAGGTTTCTCATTGCTCTGTTAATAGCTTGCCCTTTTCCTGTGTAACTGGTCCTCCTTGGTGTCTGTCCCTTCCTAGGGTATACACTTGATCAGAGTGTAGAGGGGAATTCTGCTTCTTAGAGAGGTTGCAACGAGAAAAGAAATTTAGACAGAAGCAATAAAGCAAAATGATTCATCTGAATCTTTTTATTATGTCGCTACAATGAATATCTGTGTAACAAGTTTTGTCATAGGAAATTATATTAAAGAAATTATGGTTAGGCTTATGCTTTTCCAAGTTAAGTTCAAATTATTTTCTTTTTCCTAACTTTTACAATATTCTTATAATTTCACAAATATAAACAAGCTTGGGATCAGTAATAAATCAATGAATGGTTGCAGGAAAAAGTGACCTTATGATTTTTAACCTCCCGAATCCACATACAGTTTCAATTTTGGTTTCTTCTATATCAAAGAGAGGTTGTTTTATTTTGTTTTTGTTTCTTAATTAGCAGAACAGAAGGGGTTTAGCTGCTGCTTTTATTAAGGTGAATGGCTTGCATTTACTCTTGTTAAACTATTCTGTGCTGTCTGATTTACAGGTTTTTTTTTTTTTTTAGTTTTGTGTATACCTGTATTTGCTCTTTTCCAAATTGCTTTCCCATTTACGTTATTACAGAATGTTGAGCAGAGTCCCCTGTGCTAATAGTAGGCCCCTGTCAGTTACCTGTTTTAAATGTAGCAGTATGTACATGTCCGTCTCAAACTCTCAGTCTATCCCTCCTCCTCATATCCCCTCAGCAACAAAAAATTCATTCTCCAAGTCTGTGAGTTTGTTTCTTACGGATATTTTTTCCTTCATTCACCAAGTATATTTTACGAGTGCTGTCTGTAAAACAATCTAGCCAAATTATTCATGTTTATTTTAAAATATGTTTATGCATATGCTATCTCTAGTAAGACACAATAATTGACAACAGTGGCATAAGTTCCATTCAAAGGTGGAAGTGGATATAAACATTTGTATCTGTGTGTATGCTGTGCATATGAGCCCACAGGGTAGTATTTCTTTGTTTTCTGAATGACCAAGCAGTCTTCACCAAAGGCAGTTAAAAAAAAAAAAAAAAAGGACTAACAGCTATTAAAGTCTTCTTTTAAGCTCAAATTATTTTAAACAACTAATTCATTTTAACTATATCTATAGTTTGTCCTCTTTTGTACATAATCCTAAATATTTTGTGCTTGCTCTAAGTTTGTTTAAAATGCAGGTATAAAAATGTAATTGGCTGTCATTTAAATTAAGACAAGATAAATGGTTTATCTTGGAAAGTGTAGTCTTTTAGTAATTTAAACTAATCTTCTTTAAACTCAGTTTATCTCCTATTTTAAAACCTCCAGTGGTTTTATATGTGCTGTTTACTGTAAACCTCTGATGTCTTCCACACAAGAAGAATGAATTTGATGTTCTAAACCTAGACTTGGGGCCCTTCCACAGAAATCTCATCTTATTTTTCTAAAATTTTCTCTTTTCTCCAATACCAAACACCTGTGGCCAGAATGGCTTCCTGGGTATTCCTCACACATGCATTCTTTCATCAGTCTTACGTCTAAAAATACCTTTTCCTTATACCTTGCATACAAATTCGACTCATAGGTCAAGACAAATTGAAGTCCTATCTTTCCCATGAACATTGAGTCTAGTTAAGCCACACCCATCAATTCCCAGTCCAACCTCCTAGGGCTCTGTCACTGTGGCTAGTCATGAGGTCATTGAGATGCGCAGATCTTATCTTCCCAGCAGGGCACCCTGAGAACACTGTTGATCATCACAGACAAGTTTTATATTCATTCTAGGATATTTGCATAGGCATGGAACAAATGCTGCATTTATGTTTGGAAGGCTTTACACCTGAAAGTGTCGAACTGATAAAGCAGGGCATCTGAGCATATGACAGTGTTCCTGTCTACAAGGGTATTTTCCTATCAATCAGAATTTTTAGTATCGTATAAAAAGCATCAGTCAAAACAAGTAGGATAATTCATTTACTTATTCAAGATATTTTAAATAGTAGGAGCTTACACTCATTCTTAGCTTGAACTGTACAAAATTGCAAATTTTATAATTCGAATATGGTTGAACATCAGCAAATTCATATGGTTCAACTGAATATTTGCCAGGACCTATGGATGTAGTAGTAAGTACTGTGTGTGTGTGTGTGTGTGTGTGTGTGTGTGTGTGTGTGTGTGTGAGTGTGAGTGCTTAGCCACTCAATTGTGTTCAACTCTTTGTGACCGTATAGATTGTAGTCTGACAGGCTCCTCTGTCCATGGGTATTGTGCAAGGAAGGATACTGGTGTGGGTCGCCATGCCCTCCTCCAGGGGATCTTTCTCTCCCAGGGATTGAACCTGCATTTAGGTCCGTGGAGTCTCATGCATTGCAGGCCAATTCTTTACTGTCTGAGCCACCAGGGAAGCCCCAGTAGTAAGAAATCGAAGCTGTCTTCATGCAGTTTATAGTCTCATCAACTAAAAGAATTACCCTTGCTATTTCTAAGCCACTGAGAACGTCAGTTCTTGTCTAGATCATATTATGACTGGCTTTATTTGCACATAGGTCCTTGCAACAGTTTCTTAGTGTAGTTCCCAGTGATGTTTGATGAGTGAATAATAGTCTTATTAATCCACCTGAAAAGACTGAGATGTACCCTAGCTACTCTTATGTCCATTTAAACTTTGTCATATGTCCATTTCCATCATTCCCATAAGCCTGTTAACGCATCTTATGTTGCCTCCTAAATTAATAAGCTTAACTTTAAAAAATTTTCTGCATGCAGTTATTCAACTTCCTTTTGTTGACCCCTTTCTAGTTCTCCCTAATGAGACCAAGTGCTGTCATCTCATAGCTAGTAAGAATAATTGCTTCTCATATTCATCCACTTTTTGATTATTAAGACTTAATTCAGTTTTATCCTTAGCCTTTTAATTTTTCAGACTCTAAGAGGTTGACCTCTTAATGTTTATCCCTACAAAAAAACCATTCTGCCTTCCCCAGTGACTTGCTTTGCCTAAATAGTTTCCAATTCCTCCCTGCTTTTCTGGAAGGAGAGTGGCATAATGAGTGGAATAAGACAAAGTGTTCCCCATGCCTTGATGGTAACGGATGCCTCACAGGTCTCTTCAGAGTTAGGGAGGTGTTTTCTCTATTGCCCTCCTGATGATAACCAGCATATTTGTGGCCTTTTTGACTCAGAACAACACAAAGGACTTCTGGCACCAGAAAGCAGAACACAGTGACCCTACGTCCTAACTGTGAAATCAGAGCCCATAGCTTAAAAACTAGAGATGGAGTTTGTTTATTTCTGAGTGCTTATCTTGAATAGGCTTATATTAAAAATAATCTTCTGTATTAGTGGATTTTCACAAAACTTGGCAAGTCTCTATCACATTTTTAATTTTTTCCTTTTAACAGCCCTATGGGTAAATTGAGGTGATTTTCTTATGATCAAACTTGTAGAAAAGAAAATAAGGATTTCAGGAGGTTTTACTCATAATTCATTAAGAAATCCATCAGAAACTAAGGATAGAATCTAAGCCCTGGCCCATGGTTCATTTGACTATGCTTAAGTAGTGTTTTGGCATGTCACAAACTAGGAAAGTTGGATGCTATCAAGACCTACCTTAGGAAAAAAAAAAAAGTCTTAAATCCTGGCTAATAAGACATTGTTATTGAATCAATTGTGACTGTTTTTCCTATTATCTTTCATACTCTCTTCTGGTTCAGCAGTTTCTTGGTGTTTTTAAGCTTCTGCCACCTCCTATTTAACTGAGATTATCAGCTGATTCCTTTAGATTGTGTTACTACTCATAATAAACTATCTCAAAAGCATTTGGCATTCCACTTTCTGTTTATTGGTGTTTGAAGTATCTGCTCTGGTTTCCCTTCAGGTATACTGGCCTTAGATTGATTTTTAACACTGTTTTGAAACTCAGTGTACAATTTTAGACAAACCTTTAAAGACTAGTCCTTTGATTCATGTAATACTACAAGAGTTTGTTGGCTTACCCGAATCTTGTATAATTCTCAGGTGTTTGAATGTGAAAAGCCCAAATAACACCTTCCCAAAGTATTTGCTTCTTACATTAATCTTACCCAATAGAAAATCTTCTTGTAGAATTCTATCTCAAGAAGCAAGTACAGTTTCATCCCAAGAATATGTTAAGATGTACTATAGACCCTCATTGACTGGCTTCAGTCAAGAATGATATGTATGTGGCTCTTTGCATTCCTCAGGACTTGGGACACCAAGTTTTTGTTTTTTTTAAAGCACAGCATCGTTTTGGACTTCCCTGCCACCCTGCCTAAGCTAAACTTATGTTTACTCTGGTACCTCTTGGTTTACAGTGTTAAATACTTTCTATGGCTTTATTATTTAATCTGTATTTTGTGATTTTGTTGCACTTCAAAAATAAAAACACTGCATTACAGTATCCTCACATAAGACAACTATTTTTAAAATCAGGTTATCTTCTTAAAGAGGCTGCATTTCTCCTTGTAATACTTTCTTGTGACCTAATTAAGCTGACATTGTTTGCCTGAAAGAGTGCCATTAACTTGTAGCTTTTTCCATTTGAATGATGAGGTGTCGTGATATCTTAAGTTTAAGGTAATGACACTAAAGTTGTGCCAGTTTATGTCAGGCGGCCTTCTTGACCTCTTCAGAGCAGGTGCCAAGCTTTTAGCCTTTTGATGAGCAAATAGCAGCCTGTCCAGCACTATCTAAGAGATTTCATAAACTATGGAGAAAATGTTCTTACAAAGGAGGTTTTAGTCTTGTTCTTATTTTATTCAGTTTCATCACTCACGTATTTCAGAGTCATGGTATCAAGTTGCTAGACTTTATCTGAATTGTTTGAAACCAAGACTGTTTACTGACCAGGACTGAATTGTGTCTCCTTCAGTAGCATTCCTTTCCTTCCCTAAGTGTCATCGAATGAACACAAATCTCTCAAGACGAGAGCTCTGCTAGGAACTGTGGGAGCACAGAATGGACCAGATTCAATTGTTATCTTATTGACTTTGGACATGTGAAAGTATGAAATTTCCTTAATCTCTCACTGCTTCAATATTCCTGTCATGTCCCACTTGTGGTTAGAAAGAAATTTTCCTGTATATAGAAAATAGCCATCTTATTAGAGAAATCATTGTCAAAACAAGGTTTGAGATAATGCTATGCTTTATCTTTTCTTTTGCCATTTCCTTTCATTTAAGCTATTTTTCATGTGAAAGCACTATTAAACTTCTTTATAATGAATACAGATACCAAAATTAAAGATTATTCTAGGAAAGGTATTTACTCTCTGGGATGACCCCAGTGCACATGATTCTTACTCCTCTTTTTTATTTGCCCAAATGCCTAGACATAAGCCTCTTGTAAATGCAGAATCTCAGTTAGTTTCCAGGGTTACCATTATTCAAGACTGCTTCTCTTTTAGTATGAGTTAGTTCAGTTACCCAGTCGTGTCTGACTCTTTGCGACCTCATGGACTGCAGCATGCTCTTTCAATATAACAACATTAGTTTTGAATGATAGATGGATTTTCACCACATTTCTAGGGTATGTTTGTAATGGTCCTACTTAAGAGAAAAGTTTTATGGCTTAAACAAATCCACTCTCTAGGCTCTTAGGTAGAATCTCAGAAAAAGTCATTTAACATCGAAATTAAATTCAGTATGAAGACAGTGGAGTAGTGAAATGACCAGCTGGAAAAGATGGACTCTTTCAAATGCAACCAAGTAAGATTCTCAGTGTGAACATCTGAGCCTCCACAGACATAGACCATTCTCTTCCAAAGTATGGAAGTCTTTGTAAACACTGATAGAGGTATGTCACATATCAAGACTCTATGGGCAAACTGTGATTTCAACATGAACCCTAAATTCATCATAATAATGAATCTGACATTGAAAATATGTCAGATAAATAAATCAGATAAATAAAGTAAATGCATATTTTATGTTGGAAAGTAAATGTTGAAGTCAACTAGTGAGTCTCTAGGAGGGTTCTTAAAACATTTATTAACAAAGAAATGTCCAGATTCAGATATATGAAAAATAGTAATGCAATTTACAATTGTGCCTTTTAATAGGTGCTCCTTAGATATCCACAAATCCCCCCTACTACCCCTCCATTTAAAAAACTTTCCATTTCCCAGTGAATACAACTTTTACCCTTGCTATTAATAACTCATCACAATGACAGACACCTATATTATAGTACTTAAGTTACAAATAATATACATTTTTACATTGACAAATCTGCATATCTTGTTCAAAGGATTGTTTGTGTGGAACAAAGATATATGGACCACACTGATCAATGTACAAAGATCCTTTGTCAAAGAAGTTAAATTTATTTTAGCAATGTGCCTTATTAAAATCATTTTTATATCCTTATTGGAACTCTAAAATTGATTTTTGTTTTCTACTACATTTGTTTAATCATTAATGATTATCCTGAGCTAGCAATTGCAATATAGCTATTTATATATAAGGTTAACATATAATTTTATGCATTTGTTTGTGAACAATTTGTAAGAAAGAAGATGAATCTGTTAATCCAATTGAATAGACCATACATGTTTGTATGGCTCAGTTACTGGATAGGGAGGAGTATTTTTCATTTTCTGTAGCAGATAAATATTCACCGTATGCTTTATGATTGAGGATTCAAAGTTGAACTGGTTTTGAGACTGGGAGAGGGTGCTATTGATACATGTGAGCTATTGATATCTTTATTTTGAACTTCCTCTATCACTGAAAAAGTGATGCGTGAGACTCTCAACTATATCATAGATAATTATTTTTCACATTAAACAGTGAAAGGTTCTAATGTGCGATTTGACGCGCTTTTCTTTTTCTTCTGTGGGGACTAAATATAGTCAAAACTGTAGTTCACTTTTCAAGACTATGTCATGGCTTCAGCCTTTAGTTTTGTCATTGTGTACTTTATTCTTCCCTTGACAATGACGTGAGGACCAATTTTCTCTTTATTAATAATAGAAAAATACTAAATTTGTGAATGAGCTAGTCGTTCTTTGTATTTGACCGGACTTCATGTTTCCTATCTTAAACTGACTTTAGAAATGGTTTATTCTATATCTTGGTAAATATATACCCTATAAACCTAGTGATTTTTACATTAAAACTAAGACAATAGTGCCAGTTTTACCTTAGATGATGGTTATGCTAAGAATCTATTATTAAAAAAACTATAGGGGATCTATAAATAAATTCTGAATGGCCTCCCTTCAGCCCAACAATTATTTTCTTAAATTAAAAAATAAAAAAGTTACTTATCTGTAAAATTTTGTTTTCATTTTGTGCACAGTAACAAAAATATCCAAAACTTTTAATAATGGGGCAGGGGTGGGTGTCGGGGTGGGGGGCTCTATGTGTTTTCTTACTGTAAGAGAGAAGAGCCATAATTCTTAATGTCATTCAATCTAGATCACCATAGTTGCAAATATTCTGTTCACAAAAACAAATAAGTTTCTAATTTAAGAAAATTGCGGGGAAATTGCTTTAGCTAATCAAATCAACTATCCTCCATTTATCATGACCACACTTTCTTAGCTCATAAAAAATATATATAAAATGCCAATTAATTTTCACTCAATTAGAAACTAGTATGAAATGTTTCATGTGATTTGAGCTCTTCTGAAATCAAATCTCTTTTCTCTGCTAAGAAAATCTTTGAGATTGTGGACATTTCCTCAATTATTCACGGTGAAGTTTCTTCCGCAGTATTTCTCGCAGTACAAATCTAAGTATTATCAGTGTGGCTCCTGCCAGCAGACAGACTTTAGGCACTGAAAAATACAGTTTAGCTCTAATCCAAAATTATTTCAAGTTTCATTAGTCTAAATCTACTAAAGAGGATTGTATCATTAAAAGCAACAAATTATGAATATAACATATATAATGTAATGAGGACAGTACAGATTAACATGATTAAACATTTATTCATTTTTAAATTTCTCCTCACTTTTCTTTGGCACATTTAACAAAGCAGAGCCAAAGTATCTCCTGCCTAATTGCATCTGGACTTTGCTTAAAGTAGATCATTTTGTTGAACCATTTTTGGCATTTGAAATCTTTATGCTGAACTCTTATTTGTTCTGTCTTGGAATTTCACTTAATTATTCAAGAGTTACAGGAAAGAGAAGGATAACGGGTGATAAAAGCTGTAACTTGAAAAATAAAACCTCATATTCATTCTTCTGCTGTGACAGAAAACAGATCAGCATAAACTTCTGGGTCAGTTATTTGAGCATGAAAAAATAATCAGGATGGTTTCCATATCTCCATGTGCCAGCTGTTAAAATCAAGGAGCTGGATTGGAAAATAATTGGTTAAAAAAATAGAATGTCTTAAATAATAAACTGTACCCTAAAAAGATAGTGTACTAATCAGTATCATTGATTCAACTGTATCTTCATTTTAGCCTCATATATAAATGGAAACAGTGGCAGACTTTATTTTTGGGGGTTCCAAAATCAGTGCAAATGGTGACTGCAGCCATGAAATTAAAAGACGCTTCCTCCTTGGAAGGAAAGTTATGACCAATCTAGACAGCATATTAAAAAGCAGAGACATTACTTTTCCAATAAAGGTCTATCTAGTCAAAGCTGTGATTTTTCCAGTAGTCAGGTACAGATGTGAGAGTTGGACTACAAAGAAAGCTGAGCACCGAAGAACTGGTGTTTTTGAACTGTGGTGTTGGAGAAGACTCTTGAGAGTCCCTTGGACTGCAAGGAGATCCAACCAATCCATCCTGAAGGAAATCAGTCCTGAATATTCATTGGAAGGACTGATGCTGAAGCTGAAACTCCAATATTTTGGCCACCTGATGCGAAGAACTAACTCATTGGAAAAGACCCTGATGCTGGGAAAGACTGAAGGCAGGAGGAGAAGGGGCAACAGAGGATGAGATGGTTGGATGGCATCACTGACTCAAGGGACATGAATGTGAATAAACTCTGGGAGTTGGTGATGGACAGGGAGGCGTGGCGTACTGCGGTTCATGGGGTCGCAAAGAGTTGGATGCGACTGAGCGACTGAACTGAACTGAAATGGATTCCTTGCTTCAAATACTGCCTCATATCATTTACTCTTCAAAAATTAGTTCAACTGATCTTTGGAAAATGTAAATCTAACCATGTTCAGTTCAGTTCAGTTGCTCAGTCGTGTCTGACTCTTTGCGACCCCATGAATCGCAGCACACCAGGCCTCCCTGTCCATCACCTACTTCCGGAGTTCACTCAGACTCACGTCCATTGAGTCAGTGATGCCATACAGCCATCTCATCCTCTGTCGTCCCCTTCTCCTCCTGCCCCCAATCCCTCCCACCATCAGAGTCTTTTCCAATGAGTCAACTCTTCTCATGAGGTGGCCAGAGTACTGGAGTTTCAGCTTCAGCATCATTGCTTCCAAAGAAATCCCAGGGCTGATCTCCTTCACAATGGACTGGTTGGCTCTCCTTGCAGTCCAAGGGACTCTCAAGAGTCTTCTCCAACACCACAGTTCAAAAGCATCCATTCTTCGGCGCTCAGGCTTCTACACAGTGCAACTCTCACATCCATACGTGACCACTGGAAAAACCATAGCCTTGACTAGATGGACCTTAGTCGGCAAAGTAATGTCTCTGCTTTTGAATATGCTATCTAGGTTGGTCATAACTTTTCTTCCAAGGAGTAAGCGTCTTTTAATTTCATGGCTGCAGTCACCATCTGCAGTGATTTTGGAGCCCCAAAAAATAAAGTCTGACACTGTTTCCACTGTTTCCCCATCTGTTTCCCATGAAGTGATGGGACCGGATGCCATGATCTTTGTTTTCTGAATGTTGAGCTTTAAGCCAACTTTTTCACTCTCCTATTTCACTTTCATCAAGAGGCTTTTTAGTTCCCCTTCACTTTCTGCCATAAGGGTGGTGTCATCTACATATCTGAGGTTATTGAGATTTCTCCTGGCAATCTTGATTCCAGCTTGTGTTTCTTCCAGTCCAGTGTTTCTCATGATGTACTCTGCATAGAAGTTAAATAAGCAGGGTGACCTTAAACCCCTTATTTGATTCCCTATGTTTTTTAGGGAAAACTCCTTAAGGCACAACAGAGTCCTTCATAATGTTTTCCCTACTGATAGCTGTAAACTCATCCTCTACCCCAGCTCACAATCTCAGCTACAGCCTTAAAGGACTTACTATCCCTAGGTGTGTTCCTTCTTGCTTTCATACCTGTGTGCACTTTTTTTTTTTTGCTGTTTCCCAAATCTCTTTCTCCGTGCTCTCTGCCTCATTAAATCCTGATCATTTATTTATTCAATAGTTTTTCAAGATCTGCTCATGAATCATGTCATCTAGTAAGTCTTCCAAGAAATACCACCTTGATCCTTGCTCTGTGATGCAATAGCACCAGCTACATTTTTCATGTATGTGTGGGTTTGCTCAGTTATGTTCAAAACTTTGCAACCCCATAAGCTGTAGCCCACCAGCCTCCTCTGTCCATGGAATTCTCCAGGCAAGTATATTGGAGTGGGTAGCCATTCCCTTCTCCAGGAGATCTTCCCAACCCAGGGATCAAACCAGTGTCTCCTACATTGGCAGGTGGATTCTTTACCAGTGTGCCACTTGGAAAAGCCCAGAGTAATCATTGCTTTACATCAATTTCTGCCTTCATTAGACTATGTATGTTTTTTTGAAAAAGGAAAAAAAAAAAAAGAATATCCATCACTGCATTCCAGATGCCCAGCACTATCTCTGGATTGAATATAGTAGATTCGTAGTGAACAAACTTTTGTTGGATCCATGAATGGAAAGGAGTTCTGTATTCAAACAAGGTTTTGGCAGTAGCTGGCTATTTGACTTTTACGACCTTCCTTAAGTACCTCAAAGCCTCAGTTGTTTCTTCAAACAAGAGAATTTTTTTGCCTTATGTGGGTTATTACAACTGTTAAGGAAATATAAAAGTACTTTAAACTGTTAAAAAGGTACAAAGATAATATGATAGCATTATTACATTAAACATATCCTTACTCTTTCTGCAACAAAGAACAAAGATGTTTGTGAAGATTAGTGATTATGTAAGAATAGTAAGAGGAGAATAAACTGAAGTTGCTACATAATCTTTTTTACTTTCTCTGCATTCCCTGGGAGTACTTTGCTGCTATAGAAACACAAGAGAGTTGTCATATTTTTCTTTGTAGGCTTTACCGCTCTGTAGTGCCAAGTGCTCAGTGGGAAAGATTGCTCTCTTACTATAAGAACAGTGACATTTTCAAATAAAAACTCACTAATCAAGTTGATTAGCTGCCAAAAAAATAACATCCTGAAACAGAACACATTCTTATGTTTGAAACATTTTTGGCATTATCTATTTTTCATTATTTGGTAGGGCGAGACTTTATTGTTTGGGGATGTTTAATTCACTTGGGAAACCAAATTGGAGAAAAAGATAACTAGAGACTGTTTTCACTGAATAATAATAATAATCATAATAAAAGGAAAGATACAAGCAAAAAGAAAAACAGCTTTAACTGTTATAAAGCAGAAAGTCAAGTTACTTATTGACCTAGTTGCCTTGCCAGGGATCCAACCCAGGCCCCCTACACTGGAAACCTGATTCTTAGCCACTGGGCTACCAGGAAGTCCAGGAATTGTCTTATTTTGGTCCCTCTCATTCTCCAGGATCAGATGTCACACTCTCCCATATTGGAAGGTGGGTTCTTTAGCACTAACGCTAAAGGACTTTCCCACTGAAGGAAAGTCCTGAAGGCCCACAGAGAGGTTTGTTCTAGTCACAGCCTAGGAAAACTGGAGATCTGGTAGCCAGATGGGGACATATGAGGGGAAGGGCAGCTGAACTGATACAACCTCTCCATCCTACAACAAATAAAATACACACACACACACACACACACACACACACACACACACACACACACACGAAACAAAGAGCTTTTCTGGCCAAAAGAGCCTGGTTGCAAGAAATCTAAGTCTGGATGAACAGAAAATTTTAACAAGTAACCACAACTAAATAAAATCTCTAGGCCCACTATGATGCTTATTTTTATGTGTTAACTTGATTGGTCATGGGATGCCCGGAGATTTGGTTAAACATATAAATGCCTGTGAACATATGTTCACATTCTCTTTAAAGATGGCATCATCGACTCAATGGATGTGAGTTTGAGAAAGCTTCAGGAGATGGTGAAGGCCGGGGAAGCCCAGCATGCTGCAGTCCATGAGGCTGCAGAGAATTAGACATGACTGAGTGACCGAACAACGAAACAAAAAGGCAGATAATTTTATTTTTCTTTAGACATGTGAAAACTGTGTCAATGGCCCCTTAGGACCATGCTTCTCAGAGTGTGGTCCTCAACTACTTTCATCTACCTCACCTAATGCATTAGATCTTCTGTGAATGATGTTACATAGATGTACCTTTAGCAGAGACCCTGGGTAATGTTTAGGCACCAAGGATTTTTAGTAGCACTGCCTCAGGATTTTTAGAAGCACTGCCTCAGGGTACATGTATCTGTGCTAAGTTGCTTGTCATGTCCCACTCTTTGTGACCTTATGGACCGTAGCCTGCCAGGCTCCTTTGTCCAAGGGATTCTCCAGGCAAGAATGCTGGAGTGGGTTGCCATTTCCTCCTCCAGGGGATCTTCCTGACCCAGGGGTCAAACCTCCTCTCTGTGTTTTCTGCATTGGCAGGCGGATTCTTTACCACTAGTGCCACCCAGGAAGCCCTTGCCTCACGGACTTCCTTCCAATCATGTTGACATATGGCGAAACCAATACAATATTGTAAAGTAATTAACCTCCAATCAAAATAAATAAATTTATATTAAAAAAACCAAAAATCAATAGAAAAATTGGATTCAATCTGCAGTGTTCAGTTTCTTACCAAAGTTTCTATTTTGCTTCAGAAATATCTTTCGTACTGTACTTACTGAACTTAATATATTTGGGTGTAAGCACATTTGGAAGAAGTATTGTTTCTTAATATACCTAACTTTTAATTAAAATTACCAGGAGACCAAACATTTGCATTTCTAAATATAGTCACACTGGCTGCTTATTCACCAATATTAAATTTCAGTGTGACATTGCTTTAATTGTCTCCAATTGTATGGGATGTTTTCAAGTTGAGAGATTAAAGGAAATGAAAGACATTTTATGTCACAATCATATAACTATTTGAAGCAATCTTTTACCAAAATATAGTGTGTCTGAGCTAATTTGTGGTTAAAATAAAGAGCTAATCTAGACCAAGAAACAAGACAAAAAAAAAAGTTAAAAAAAAATTAAGTCACAGTGTTCTACTCAAATAGAAAAGCTTTGTTGTCAGATGAAGATCATACTTAGTATTAAAAAAGATCATTTACTTATGCCTATTTCCATAAATCACAACGCATCTGCACCATTCCTGGGATGATTGCCATGGAAACATCAGTATCAGGCAGTGTTGTGTGTTTTATTCTGTGCCAGTGGATGTTCATGAGGTGAGGTCAGCTGTAAATTGAGTCAGCCTAACACTAAACCCCCAGTGGAAAAAGAACAAATGTTAGCTTAGCTGAATTAGAGTTATTAAAAAAAAAAAAAAATGGGGTTAATATAAATGGTTTAAAGATAAAATTGTGTAGCTCAGTTGAATTAGAGTTATTAAAAAAAGTCAGTGGCTCATGCAAATGGTTTAATGATAAAATTGTATTTGGTTTTAAAAAAACAAGAATTTGTGTCATTTGAAATATATTCAGTGAGATGAAAAATAATTGATTAAAAAAAAATCTTTGTAACGGAGTGATAGTTTTTAAACTGACCTCTGGACAAGGAGGCAGATCAGAACCTCTGTCTTGTCTTGAGCACCACATTTTGGACAGATCAATGAACTGGAGATGTGGAGAAAGTGGAATGAAGGCGTTCATTGAGAATCTGCAAGCACAGCGTGTATAACCATATCAGGGAAAATTCTTTATGTATGCTCTAACATGTATCAATGGCACTGACAGGATAGAAAAGCAAGCAGGCACCACTGATTTTCCCTGGATCCTTATATTCCTAGCTAATGCACCGGAGGGTGTAAATAATGCATACAACAGATTGCATTAGAGGTGATTGTCTCTTTATTGCATACGTAAGTCAAAAGGCGTTATCGGTGCATTAGAGACTGAGCTCCAGATTGCATATGGTCTCTTTGCCTAATGACTGTCATGAGTGGGAAATCTGAGAACCAGAGACCACACAAAACCGTCCTGATAGTTTGTCTTGTAAATTCTCTTCCTCTGCATCATAAATGTAAAAAAAGGTAGTTTATGTAGCAAATAAAAAGTTTTTTTTTAATTCATGAAGCGTTTATTAATTAGGGGAAGACGTGGGTCTTCATGAAGGAATATAAAATTACCCCTGTTATTCTTCTAAAATCTGCGTTTGCTATTTCTTTTTTAACTTAGGCAAGATAATTGTAAACAAACTGGTGTTACAAGCTGTATAGGATTGTCTCAACAACTGGTGTAGTCTAGAGAAGGGTTGTATATTTTCATCCTTTATTTTATATTCCATTGCTTAACCAGGATAGACGTTGCATAAAGCAAAATGGTCCTTCCATATGATTCCATCTTACTGATAAATAATCAAAAGTGCCTTTCCCTTAATCACACATCTGTGGGTAATCTACCAAATGTTAGTTGAATTGTTTTTCCCCCAGATTGTTTACTAGAAACACATTGACTTTGTCACAAGGAAAGAGTAGTTAATTTTAGCACCACTGGTCCTTATATGATCTACTTCTGCAATCTTTTTTCTCCTATGATCTTACAAATTATGTTTCATATCTGGCTTTAGTGAGCATTTTCAATGATGGAACAACGCAGTCTCCTTGGTGGGTAACATAGGTTCTTTCCCTGCCTTTTGAGGGAGATCAATATGAAGCACTGACTGAGTTTGCAGTTAAGATGATGAATGTCGGACCTTCATAAATGCAGAGTTGATGACCTAGAAATCTGTGGCCTCTGTCCAAACTAATTCCTATAATTTTTAATAAAAGATAAACTTTTTGACTTAATAGGAACAAGTTACTTCTAAACCTATTCTAAATTCTGACACTTTAATGGACTTTGCCTTTTGTAACTTAATAGGGTCACAGTTCTGATTTTAGAAAGTAAATTTTTAATTTTAGGGTGAAAGTGAAAGTTTAGTTGCTCAGTCATGTCCGACTCTGCGACCCCATGGACTGTAGCCTATCAGGCTCCTCTGTCCACAGGATTTTCCAGGCAAGAATACTAGAGTGGGTTGCCATTTCCTTCTCCAGAGGATCTTCCTGACCCAGGGATTGAACCCAGGTCTCCCACATTGTAGGCAGACTCTTTACTATCGGAGCCACCAGGAAATTTTAGGGTAGTTTTAGGATTAGAGACAAGTTGCAAAGAACCTAAAGAGTTCCCATATGCTTCATACTGTTTCCCAAGTTGTTAACATCTTATGTTACTATGTATATTTGTCAAAACTAATAAATCATATTAACAATTATTTAGCTAAAATCTAGTTCTGAAGTTTTAAAAAATGTTATAGAGTGATAAGAAAATAATTTATATATAGCCAATTAATTGTTTTTCACTTTTAAAATAAAGACCAACTAGAAAACTTTTGCAGTAAGAAAATCATTCATGTCAATTCATTAGAAATGACTTTGTGATTCCATTTAGTTGTTGATGTTTGGTCACTGAGTCATGTCCAACTATTTTGGAAACCCGCCTACCTCTTCTGTTCATGCGATTTTCCAGGCAATACTGGATACTACAGTGTCGGACTTTATTTATTTGGGCTCCAAAATCACTGCAGATGCTGACTGCAGCCATGAAATTAAAAGACGGTTAGTCCTTGGAAGAAAAGTTATGACCAGCCTAGATAGTATATTCAAAAGCAGGGACGTTACTTTGCCGACTAAGGTCCATCTAGTCAAGGCTATGGTTTTTCCTGTGGTCATGTATGGATGTGAGAGTTGGACTGTGAAGAAGGCTGAGCGCCGAAGAATTGATCCTTTTGAAGCGTGGTGTTGGAGAAGACTCTTGAGAATCCCTTGGACTGCAAGGAGATCCAACCAGTCCATTCTGAAGGAGATCAGCCCTGGGATTTCTTTGGAGGGAATGATGCTGAACTGAAGCTCCAATACTTTGGCCACCTCATGCGAAGAGTTGACTCATTGGAAAAGACTCTGATGCTGGGAGGGATTGGGGGCAGGAGGAAAAGGGGATGACAGAGGATGAGATGGCTGGAAGGCATCACTGACTCAATGGACGTGAGTCTGAGTGAATTCTGGGAGATGGTGATGGACAGGGAGGCCTGGCGTGCTGCGATTCATGGGTTCGCAAAGAGTCGGAGACGACTGAGCAACTGAGTTGAACTAACAATACAAGAATACTGGAGTGGGTTACCATTTCCTTCTTCAGAGGATCTTCCCCACCCAGGAATCAAACCAGCATCTACTACATTGGCAAGCAGATTCTTTACCACTGAGCCACCTGGGATAGGCAACTAAATGGTAGCAAATAACAGATAAAACCAAATTTGTAGATGGTCTTGTATTGCGATTCATTTCAATTTAACCTTGATCATTTCTAAACTAAATTTCCAAAAAATGTTGTGTGTTTAGAAGATCTTGAGCAGACAGTTTCCTTTTGACTTTGAAAAAGTTAAGCTTTATGTTGCAAGATTAATTGTCCAATAACAACACAGAGGACCTACTATGAGCCAGATGTTTTGCAAAGTGCATGACACAAATTATCTTTGATCCTGTCAACAACTCTGCAAAGTTGTTGGCATTGTCTCTGTCTTAGAGGTGTGGAACTTGAACTTAGAAAGACAAAGCGATTAGCTTACAGTTACAGAACAACTAAGTGAGACTTAAAGGGTTTCGTTTGTTTGCTTTTTTAAAGAAGAATTCTGGGTAAAATGATCTCCCAACAAATAAAGTACTGTCTCAAGTTTATAACAGGAGAGGTAGTATTTAAACCCTAATCCTGATTAGTAGAATGAAGTGTTTCTCTTTTTTTTTTTTTTTCACACCTTGTAAATGAAGATTGGTCAAAATTGCCATTTTTAAAGCTCAAATAGTGAATCCAGCAAGTTTTTTTTCTTTTTTTTTAAAATTAGGGAAGTGGTATAGATCTGGCTTAGTAGCAAATGCTGTTATAAAATTTGAGAAATAATGTAACTGGAAAGTTAATTTTGACTCCATACTGAATCTTTTTACTGTTATTATATGATACTTAATGGCCTGCCTCTGGAAACCCTGTCCCTTCTCTGCCCTACCCTTAAGCTAAAGTGATTTTGTTTAGCTCACAGGGAGATAAGCTAATCCTGCCCACCTTTGAAGGACTGTGACATTCTTAAGTTCCTTGTGTAGGGAATAGTGCCACTTGTCTGCTGCTTGTTGGCATGGCTCAGAAATTCACATTTGTGGTGGGATTGAGGGCAGAATTACAAATAGCTGTGGTATCCTTGCTTTTTGATATGTCAGATATTTCATTTCACACCTGTGAAATGGCTATAAGGAAGTGAAACTAGCACATCCTCCTACCTGAAGCTTGACATTCTAGGAGATATTTGCAACAATTGAATAGTCTTTTTGTTTCCTCACCTCCCCCCTATCTCTGATCCATAAAAGAACCTACCATCCAGGCCCCAACAAGATAGTTATTTTGAGCCCTCTGCCATCATCTGTCATTGGGCTCTCCAAATAATGTTGAATTCCTTGTCTCAACAACTCATCTCCAGGATTTATTGGCCTACCATGTTGTGAACAGAGGGAGCTTGGCCTCAGTAACAATAAAAGTGAAGTTTATAACACAGACAGACTTTCCATCTTTTACAAGAAAATGTTTTGGTGGTTATTTATAATGAGACTGAGAGATAAAAATTACATCAAACTGAATGATCATTTAAGACATCTGAAATTAAATTTTATTATTACACAAACATAATTATGAATTGCCATCCTTATCCATCAGGGGGCAGAGAGAATGAAAACAACAACCACAGAAAACTAACGAAACTGATCACATGGACCACAGCCTTGTCTAACTCATTGAAACTATGAGCCATGCCATGTAGGGCCACCCAAGAAGGATGGGTCGTGGTGGAGAGTTCTGACAAAACATGATCCATTGGAGAAGGGAATGGCAAACCAGTTCAGTATTCTTGCCTTGAGAACCCCATGAATAGCATGAAAAGGCAAAAAGACAGGACACTGAAGGATGAAATCCCCAGGTCGGTAGGTGCCCAATAAGCTACGGGAGATCAGTGGAGAACTAACTCCAGAAAGAATGACGAGACAGAACCAAAGAAAAAGCAACACCCAGTTGTGGATGTGATTGGTGATGGAAGTAAAGTCTGATGCTGTAAAGAGCAAGATTGCACAGGAACCTGGAATGTTAGGTCCATGAATCAAGGCAAATTGGAAGTGGTCAACAGGAGATGGCAAGAGTGAACGAACTGAAATGGACCGGAATGGGTGAATTTAACTCAGATGACCATTATATCTATACTGTTGGCAAGAATCCCATAGAAGGAATGGAGTAGCCATCATAGTCAACAAACGAGTCTGAAATGCAGTACTTGAGTGCAATCTCAAAAATGACAGAATGATCTTTGTTCGTTTCTAAGACAAACCATTCAATATCACAGTAATCCAAGTATTTACCCTGACCAGTAATGCTGAAGAAGCTGAAGCTGAATGCTTCTATGAAGACCATCTAGAACTAATACCCAAAGATGTCCTTTTCATTATAGGGGACTGGAATGCACAAGTAGGAACTTAAGACATACCTGGAATACCTGGCAAATTTGCCCTTGGAGTACAAAATGAAGCAGGTCAAAGGCGAAGAGAGTTTTACCAAGAGAATGCACTGGTCATAGCAAACACCCTCTTCCAACCACACAAGAGAGGACTCTACACAGGGACATCACCAGATGTCAATACCAAATCCAATACCAATTTTGGTCAATACCAAAATCAGATTGATTATATTCTTTGCAGCCAAAGGTGGAGAAGCTCTATACAGTCAGTAAAACAAGGCCAGGAGCTGACTGTGGCTCAGATCATGAACTCCTTATTGCCAAATTCAGACTTAAATTGAAGGAAGGAGGGAAAACCACTAGACTGTTCAGGTATGACCTAAATCAAGTGGAAGTGACAAATAGATTCAAGGCATCAGATCTGACAGAGTGCCTGAAGAACTATAGACGGAGGTTCATGAAATCGTACAGGAGGCAGTGATCAACACCATCCCCAACAAAAAGAAATGCAAAAAGGCAAAAGTCCTTACAAATAGCTGAGAAAAGAAGAGAAGTGAAAAGCAAAGAGAAAATACCCATTTGAATGCAGTTGCAAAGAATAGCAAGGAGAGATAAGAAAGGCTTCCTCAGTGATCAGTGCAAAGAAATAGAGGAAAACAATCGAATGGGAAAGACTAGAGATTTCTTCAAGAAAATTAGAGCTGCCAAGGGAACACTTCATGCAAAGATGGGCACAACAAAGGACAGAAATGGAATGGACCTAACAGAAGCAGAAGATATTAAAAGGTCGCAAGAATATACAGAAGAATGATACGAAAAGATCTTCATGACCCAGATAACCTTGATTGTGTGATCACTAACCTAGAGCCAGACATCCTGGAATGCGAAATCAAGTGGTCCTTATGAAGTATCACTATGAACAAAGCTGCTGCTGCTAAGTCGCTTCAGTCGTGTCTGACTCTGTGCGACCCCATAGACGGGAGCCCACCAGGCTCCCCCATCCCTGGGATTCTCCAGACAAGAACACTGGAGTGGGTTGCCATTTCCTTCTCCAACGCATGAAAGTGAAAAGTGAAAGAGAAGTCACTCAGTCGTGTCTGACTCCTAGCAACCCCATGGACTGCAGTCTACCAGGCTCTTCCGCCCATGGGATTCCCCAGGCAAGAGTACTGGAGTGGGGTGTCATTGCCTTCTCCAATGAACAAAGCTATTGGAGGTAATAGAATTCCAGTTGAGCTATTTCAAATCCTAAAAGATGTTGCTGTGAAAGTGCTGCACTCAATATGCCAGCAAATTTGGAAAACTCAGCAGTGGCCACAGGACTGGAAAAGGTCAGTTTTCATTCCAATCCCAAAGAAAAGCAATGCCAAAGAATGCTCAAACTACTGCACAATTGCACTCATCTCATGCTAGCAAAGTAATGCTCAGAATTCTCCAAGCCAGGCTTCAACAGTACATGAACCGTGAACTTCCAGATGATGAAGCTGGATTTAGAAAAGGCAGAGGAAGCAGAGATCAAATTGCCAACATTCCTTGGATCACTGAAAAAGCAAGAGAGTTCCAGAAAAACATCTAGTTCTGCTTTATCGACTATACCAAAGCTTTGACTGTGTGGGTCAGAACAAACTCTGTAAAATTCTTAAAGAGATGGAAATACCAGACCACATGATGTGCCTCCTGAGAAATCTGTATGGAGGTTAAGAAACAGAAGTTAGGATTGGAAATGGAACAAAACACTGGTTCCAAATTGGGAAAGGAGTATGTCATGGCTGTGTATTGTCACCTTGCTTATTTATCTTATATGCAGAGTACATCATGAAATGCCGGACTGGAATCAAGATTGCCGGGAGAAATATCAATAACCTCAGAAATGCGGATGACACCACTCTTCTGGCAAAAGGCGAAGAAGAACTAAAGAGCTTCTTAATGAAAGTGAAAGATGAGAATGAAAAAGGTGGCTTAAAACTCAGCATTCAGAAAACTAAGATCATGGCATCTGGTCCCATCACTTTATGGCAAATAGATGGGGAAACAAAGGAACAGTGAGAGACTTTATTTTCTTGGGCTCCATAATCACTGCAGATGGTAATTGCAGCCATGAAATTAAAAGACACTTGCTCCTTGGGAAAAAAGCCATGACTGACCTAGACAGCTTATTAAAAAGCAGAGGCATTATTTTGCCAACAAAGGTCTGTCTAGTCAAAGCTATGGTTCTTCCAGTGGTCATGTATGGATGTGTGAGTTGGACTGAGTTGCTGAGCACCGCAGAATTGATGCTTTTGAACTGTGGTGTTGGAGAAGACTCTTGAGAGTCCCTTGGACTGCAAGGAGATCCAACCAGTCCATTCTAAAGGAAATAAGTCCTGAATATTCATTGGAAGGACTGATTCTGAAGCTGACAGTCCAGTACTTTGGCCACCTGAGGCAAAGAGCTGACTCACTGGAAAAGACCCTGATGCTGGGAGGGATTGGGGGCAGGAGGAGAAGGGCACGACAGAGGAAGAGATGGTTGGATGGTATCACCAACTCGATGGGCATGAGTTTGAGTAAACTCTGGGTTGGTAATGGACAGGGAGGCTTGTGTGCTGCAGTCCATGGGGTGGCAAAGAGTCGAACATGACTGAGTGACTGAACTGAACTGTGTGGAAAGTTCTGTTGATTTAGTAATGCAGGGTGTGTGTGTGTGATACTGTGTGTTTGTGTATCTTTGCTGTAAGAGATAGGGGATTAGGATGTTTGGGGCTCTGCTAGACTCCTGACCCTGAATTTCTTTTTGATTAGGTATTAACAAGGCAAATACTTCTGAAGGCATTGCTCTGCTCTGCTAAGTCACTTCAGTCCTGTCTGACTCTTTGCGACCCCATGGACCATAGCCTACAAGGCTTCTCTGTCCATGGGGATTTTCCAGGCAAGAATATTGGAATGGATCATCATGCCCTCTTTTAGGGGAGTCTAGAAGACCCAGGAATAGAACCCAGGTCTCCTGTGTCTCTTCCACTGGCAGGCAGGTTCTTTGCCACTAGCACCATCTGGGAATTCCCTCTGGAGGCTTTACTTAAGATGTATCCTCCCTCTTTGATTGCTGTAATTTCTGTCTGGTTGTTCTTGCTAGAGTCCCTTGAATCTGGGGGCTCCAATGGGGTGCTGTTGGCTATTTTGAAGTATAGAGAATAGCCCAGATTTATCAAGACTATTTTTATAGTATCCTACTTTGAATTAAATATTAAGAGTCTGTTTTTGTTCCTTCACCATTTATTAAGTAATAAATACATTTTCAAAACAAAGAATAACCCAGGGTTAATTCCCCATGAATTTATCAGGTGTCTAATTCGTTTTGAATTTAGAAGTTTTTTTCTTCTTAATCACCATATATATAGCTTGAAATTTCACATTCCTGCCTAAAGAAACATGTTGTCATTACGGTTTGCTATATGGCAGATAAAACATGACCAAGAGCAAATTTATTTGTTTTCTGGTATTACTCCATTCCCAGCATTGGCAAAGTACACATATAATTAACATTATATGTGTATACACATTATATGTGTATACACATTATATGTGTATAGAATATTTTTAGTGACAGAAGTCATACTTTTATAAAGATCTTTATTTTCTTCCTAATGATACTTGAAGCATGTGGATAACTCTTAAAAGAATCCAAATAAAAACTAATATCAAACATTGGGTTGACTTCTGCAAAGGTAATATAAACAAGGGGCACCCCCAGGAACAGCTTTATCTGCTAAGGATACAGCAATGAAAACTAGACAAAAGAACCTTGTCCCACTTGTAAACTAGCTGAGAAAGTGAGACAGCAGGCAGTATAAATAAGGAGATTCTATTCTATGTTAGATTATGGCGAGTGCTATGGAGAGAAAGGGGCTAGAGTTTGGGGGCAGAGCTTAACATTACAGCTCTTGATGAAGACAGGGACCCCTCACGGAAAAGGATCAGTGCACAGAGCGTTCAAGGAGGTGATAGAGTGGGCCATGTAGGTACAGTGGTCAGGAACGTCCAGATGGAAGTAGGCATGTGCAGAGGCCCTGAGACATTTGATACAAAGTCTATGAAACAACAACTTCAAAGGCCCTGAGAATGGAACATGTTTGGGTGGTTAAAATGTGGGACATGACCTTGAACATAAGGATATACACCACGTCTGATTAAATATTTTGCAACCTAATATTATTGCTTTAAAGTGTTTTCATACATTTGGTCTAATTCAATTATTTTATCCATTCTTTTCTCACAGGAAAAATGCTTGAATTTGACATGACTATTAAAAAATGGTTCACTTACTGAAAACTGTACCTAGTGTATAGGGATCCATATAATTTCAAGCCTATAGTTTCTTTAGCTCTTCACACTAATATTTTAAAAGGTTGTAACTTTCTTTCATAATTAGTTGTAAATTACTTTTGTTAGGAGTGTAATTGGTTGTGAAATTGCACTCTTAAAATTCTCTTCATGCTTTGTGAAGAAAAGCATTCACCAATTCCTCTTTTCTCCTTTATTTTTGCTGTGTTGAATAATTTCACGCAAAAGAGGAAAAGAAAATCTCTGAAAACATGGCACAGGAAAGGACATTTGTTCTATTGCCAGCTCACTGATAAAAACTCAGTGAGTAAATAGTACTTGAAGGCCAGATCTCCTCTGCAAAATAATCACTGATAATTGAAACACCAAACAAGTAAAATAAGTAGATGCCAAATCCTTTCAAAGAGTAATCTAATACTGCCCTTTTCAGTTAGGACACATCCTTTTTCTTGAGTCTAAAACCCTGAGGGTTCATTCTCCAAAGGACTTTGTGTTGAGCCTTGCTCTGCTGTGTAGGTAAGCTCCTTGTTTTTCTATAGTTCTCTCTCTGGAGAATGCAGACTTCCTTTCCAAGCAGGTATGAAGACGGAGCACACTCTGGTCCCTGCTTCTCAGTTTGCTGTATGGGAGAGCTGGTGACAGAGTTCTTTGTCCCTATCACAGAAACAATATGGCACATACCACACAGCACGGTTCTGGAAGCCCCCCAGTGCCACCCTGCTCATTTCAGTCTCTGTAATGATTGGCCTTGGGTTTAGAAGCCTGTGAAGGTGAATTATCCTGTTGGGTTCAGATGAGTGCAATTAGCTGGCAATTTAAACATTTAAGTGGATATGAACTTGGACTGTTTTCCAGTGTGCAAACTAATTGTAGCCATTTTATCTAGCAGGTTCTAAAATTGCCCTTGAAAATGGAAACACGTGTTCCTATAAATTTTTATAAAATAGCCAGTGCCCAGACTAGAAGGGGCTAGACCTCATTGAACTTCTAGTTAAGTACGAAAATATTTGCTTTTGTTTAATACAAAATTCACCAGCTATAAAAGCAGAATAATGAATTAGGGCACCAGTTTTAACTTTTAGTAAATAAATCACTTAGAAAATTGGGAGATACTGTCTTCACCTATCTGACAAGGTGAAGTTAATGGGAGAGATTTGGCGGTGTTTTTGCTAATCTTTCAAACTGGATACTTATTTGTAAGTATAATGTTCCGGAAAGAACATTAAAGCAAACAAAGAGCAACAAGAACGACCACAACAGCAAAAAAATGTAGAAGGTATCACAGACTTCTTCCTGAGACAGCACTTTGAAAGCTAAGACCTATTTTGAGAGAATTTAGGCAATAGTTACCACTATAAACCAGGAATAGTACTTAAGTGCCACAGATAGAAAATAACACAAATAAAACTTTGAGTCCTGAGGAGGGACAGATAGATTATGGCAGATTGGCAATTCCTAGAAATTTGTCTCTCCAGAGATGAGGCTTAACTTGTGGTATGTCAAAGATAAAACCGAACACAGACATCATAGTGTTCAACTTCTAATTTCACAGAATTACACAGATCCCTGGGCTTCCCAGCTGGCACCAGTGGTAAAAACCCACCTGCCAATGCAGGAGACATAAGAGACACAGGTTCCACCCCTGGATCAGGAAGATCCCCTGGAGGAGGGCATGGCAACCCACTCCAGTATTCTTGCCTGGAGAATCCCATGATCGGGGGAGTCTGGCCAGCTACGGTCCATAGGGTCTCAAAGAGTTCGACACAACTGAAGCAACCTAGCATGCATGAACATAAAGCCACAAGTTATTGGGCCTAACTGCAGCTAAGATCTCCTAAGCTTTAGACACGGTAACTCCTTCCTCTTCTCATTTGCTCGATCTTGGATTCATTGGGCAAGCATTTTCAGTGTGCGTGTGTATGTTCTAGGCACCACTCTGGTGGTCAGGAACTAAAGTGAAAGCGAAGTCGCTCAGTCGTGTCCAGCTGTTTGTGACTCCGTGGACTGTCGCCCACCAGGCTCCTCCATCCATGGGATTCTCCAGGCAAGAATACTGGAGTGGGCTGCCATTTCCTTCCCCAGTCAAGAACTAAAGCCATAGGCAAAATTTGCACTGTTCCTTGACATCATGGAACTCATTCTGGTAGATGATATACACAGTGACTTTAGATTTTTAAAAATAATTTTTCCTAGTGGCAACAAGAGTGATGGGGTTGGCTGAGCAGGTAGGGATAATCAAGAGATTCTCAAGGGTTGTCATGTGCACTGATAACTCAATGATAGAGAGCTAGCTGTGGGTGAAAAACATTGCCAGCAGAGGGAACACAGAGATCAAAAGCTCTGACCAAGAAAAGCTTGAGCGAATGGAGAAAAGAGCAAAGAGGGCAGATAAACTGTGGCAGAGAAAAAAATGGGGAAGGTGATAAGAGGTGTCAACAGGTGATCCTCATCAACGTTCTAAGGATGACTAAGGTTTGGAGACAGGTATGTGAGGGAGATGATGTTCAGAGAACAATTCTTTAAACAAAGGCATGGAGTTAAGAACTGAATATTGCTCTGTGACTCCTCATTGTCTTTCTCTTGATATAAGTTGATACTTCAATATGGGAAAGAGTGTCCCTTTGAGGGGTGAAAAAAAAACAAAACAGAAACAACAAAAAAGGAATTAGTGAATACTATAGGCAACTTGAAGAAAGGATTCACTCAGTCATGTCCAACTCTTTGCAACGCCATGGACTGTAGCCTACCAGGCTCCTCTGTCCGTGGGATTTTCCAGGCAAGAGTACTGGAGTGGGTTGCCATTTTCTTCTCCAGGAGATCTTCCCAACCCAGGGATCGAACCCAGGTCTCCCACATTTGCAGGCAGACGCTTTACCATCTGAGCCACCAGGGAAGACTCATAGATCAGATTCACCCCAGCTTAATTTTTAAAGGCTTGTCTATATGTCAGTCTGTCCATTTTTTGAACATACATGTCCCTCCCTCCTTACTTTAGCCATCAAGACTTTTAGCAGGCTGAGGGTTAGGATTACAGAGTTTAGCAACTTCTTCATGCTCACACCTGAAGCACCAAAAGTAAAAGGAAGCCGCTCGGGACCACTGTGTCAGGCTGCTGATCCTCACAGCTTGGGCAAGCCTGCCTTTCCCATCCAAGCCCATCTGCCTCCTGGGCACTTTTCTGAGTAAGCAAGAGCTGATTTCCAGGCAGAGTTCACTTCATCAGATTAAATTTTGTACATCAGAGCATTCAGGGGAGATCACATTGCCCAGGGGGACTTTACTTGGCAAGGTACATCTCTTAAAGGAGGAACTAAGCTTTGTGTTACAAATTTAGCCTAATATGATGCAAAATGCCATTAACTGATTCTGTTCAAAAATACCAAACTGGTGTCTTGAAGCTTTTCCAGGACTGGCAAATATTAGACCCTATGTTAGGTGGAGGAAAGACTTTCTGGGCTACTTTCTTGCCTTTTAGCTTGGTGGCATCATTGTTGGAGAATATTCCTCTCTCTTCATGGAAAAATGACAAGGGGTGCTCATCTGGAAAGAGGATGTGTGATTCACTTGAGAAGCAGGGTTGTGTTTTATCCTCCCAAGGGGGGGAAGAAAAATGACTTCATACAGTTGGAAAATAGAACTTCAGTTTTTTCATTTCTTGCCTTTGATGAACAATCTTCACCCTCCTCTTGTGGGTAATCAGAGTATTATCCTAATGAGTAGAACAAGGTCACAGTTTGTCTTCAGCTTTTTCTGATTCACATATACCAAAACACCTTCCTTAATGTCATGCAGGAGGATCCCATGACTCACTGTACCCTCTGAGGAATAACTTGTTGCATGTAGGGCATAATAGAAACTATTTTAATCTTATTTTCTCTTATTTCTTCAACTGTACACTTAGCTTGTACAATTGTTGAGTTTTCTGTTAGAGAGTAGAGTGTTTTTATGTTTCAGTAACTTTAAAACAAGTATTGAATGACAAAAGTTCACTTTAGAATGTCTAGCAAATGATTTTTACATTAGTGCCTGCCTTCCCCCAATACGTAGCAAATAATGTCCAGAGTAGTGTACGAATTCTTAGGGCTGCCCCAGAGGCTCAGTGGAAAAGAATCTGCCTGTAATACATGAGACGCAGCTTCAATCCTTGCATCAGGAAGATCCCTTGGAGGAGGAACCCACTCCAGTATTCTTGCCTGGAAAATCCCATGGAAAGAGGAGCCGGGCAGGCTACAGTCTGTGGGGTCGTGAAGAGTCAGACATGATTGACTAAACAGAGCGTAAGGATTCTTAGCATCCATGCTCCTTGACTGTCTTCTCCTGTGTTCCATAGGCTGCAAGGAAAATGAAGATTGCAGGAAGCTAGTATATCTGATAGTTAGGAAACTTTTGGTCACCTTATAATAATCAGAGATGATTTGGAGTTGGACATAGTGCCAGTGTTGTTTTAAAGAGTGAAATTAACAAAGGTGTGGTAAGGAGATCATGGCTTCAGGATAGGGAGGTGCTACTGCTGGGCATGAGCTGGGCAGACTAGACTATGCCAGGTGAAGATCTGCAAGGAAGGAGATAAAATTGTGTAATTCGGAAGCCATTTGCAATATAGCAATGCCTTCCAGTGTTTAACAAGTGCTAGTCTTGTACCTAATTCCTGTATACTTAGAAGAGTTGATTTTATATTGAATTTTCTTCTTGTTCAAACCCCTACATTATTTATGTTAAGAGTTAACCAAATATTTGGGAAGCACAACCACTTGCTGCTGGCTAAGACTGGATGGCAGTAGGGGCTGAAAGCCAAACTGAAGTGGTATTTTCTCAGGAAAAATTAAGAAAATTTGCTTCCCTAGGATGGCTTCTTACAAATCACTGTGTTTAAGATACTTTTTTCTTACCTTTCTAAGGCAGCAAAATATAGAGGAAGGGTGGTCCACTTGAGAGTATTTGTTGAATACTTATATGACAAAGGTAATTTGCTTTCTATGCCAGGATAATTCTGGACCATGACATTATAGTAATAACATCTGCCCTTTGTAGAATACTTTTCTCCACTGGATACTGGATTGAGTGCTTTTTACATACTTAATCTATTCTAAACTCATTTAATTTGGATCACAATGCATGGGACAGATATTTTTAAAGAGAAAACCAACATCAAAAAGTACGACCACTTGCTGGTCACTCACTGGTAAATGGAGAGTGCAAGTTCTGACCAAAGCATTTGAGAAATGCTTTGAAATTAATAAATAATTGATAAAATTAATAAAATTAGAAATTAATGAAAATTAATTCAGAAATTAATTTAAAAAATTACAGTCACACAGCCTCAGGCAAACCATATAATTTCTCTGCATTTGTTTCTTTAGTTATTATTAAAAGCAAAAATACAGTCTCTGATGGGCTGTTGTATTAAAGTGATACATATAAATGCTGACAGCTCTGTATACCACATAGTAACTATGACTACTAATTAGTAAGGTATATGTACACTGCAGCTTCTTTATTTGATCACTACTTGACTGAAGCTCTGATTTTTCTAGAGCATTTTGATGTTCCCTTGAATGGATGAATTTGAGTCTGATGAGATGACGTGATAACTATGACTCCAATCCTGATACAATGGCCCAAGCTGGAATTTATATGCTATAAGAGTATGTGATGTACAGGGGGTACAATGGTATATGTGTATACATACATATATATGTATATGTGTCTGTATATTTTCTTGTGAGCACCAAACTGTATACCTAACCCATTGTTACTTTGACTTGTTTGAATTTTAAGCTTCTATTTTAGGAGACTTTTTGGAAAAAAAAATCCTTGATTATTCTGAAAATAGACTGTGATATGATGACCCTTTCAAAATTGATATATTGGTATGTAAAAATTGTTGTTCAGTTGCTAAGTTGTGTCCGACTCTTTGCGACCTCAGGACTGCAGCACACCAAGCTTCACAGTCCTTCGCTATCTCCTGGAGTTTGCTCAAACTCATGTACGTTGAATCAGTGATGGCATTCAACCACCTTATCCTCTGTAGCCCCCTTCTCCTCTTGCCCTCCATCTTTCCCAGCATCTGGGTCTTTTCCAATGAGTCAGTCAGCTTTTCGCATTAGGTGGACAAAATATTGGAGCTTCAGCTTTAGTACCAGTCCTTCCAATCAATATTCAGGGTTGGTTTCCTTTAGGACTGACTGGATTGATCTCCTTGCTGTCCAAGGGGCTTTCAAGAGTTTTCTCCAGTGCCACAGTTCAAAAGGGTCAATTCTTTGAATGATGTCAAAATGAAGCCACAGAAAAGAAATGAGGTCACTTCCTTCTAAAATCATTCTACTTTGTCATCTTTTACACTAACTATTCCACAGTCCCTATACCATCTTGAGGTTAGGTGGCTTGAAGCCAAAAGGAGAGATGAGATGGTTCAGTGGCATCACTGACTCAATGGACATGAATTTGAGCAAACTCTAGGAGATCATGAAGGACAGGGAATCCTGGTGTGCTGCAGTTCGTGGGGTTGCAAAGAGTTGCTGGTGCTGCTGCTGCTAAGTCGCTTCAGTCATGTCCAACTCTGTGTGACCCCATAGACGGGGCCCACTGTCTCTGGGATTCTCCAGGCAAGAACACTGGAGTGGGTTGCCATTTCCTTCTCCAGTGCATGAAAATGAAAAGTGAAAGTGAAGTTGCTCAGTCGTGCCCGACTCTTCGCGACCCAATGGACTGCAGCCTACCAGGCTCCTCTATCCATGGGATTTTCCAGGCAAGAGGACTGGAGTGGGGTGCCATTGCCTTCTCCGTGCAAAGAGTTAGACATGACTTAATGACTGAATACATACACACAGATTCTTCATAGACGTTAACCCCATCAAACTTGGATCCCTCAGTTTCGCAAATTTGCATGCACATTGTGAAATAATCAATGTATAAATGTATTTATATATTTATATCTTAGATTATGTCATTAATACTTCCTAGTGCAAGTTCTGAGGTGACACTTGCCTGAGTTTGAATCTGGCTGTACCACTTACTAGCGTGTACTCTTAGGCAAGTTATTTAGATTCTCTGCCCTTGATTTGCCCAACAGCAGGAGAAGGCAATGGCACCCCACTCCAGTACTCTTGCCTGGAAAATCCCATGGATGGAGGAGCCTGGTGGGCTGCAGTCCATGGGGTCGCGAAGAGTCAGACACGACTGAGTGACTTCACTTTCACTTTTCACTTTCAAGCATTGGAGAAGGAAATGGCAACCCACTCCAGTGGCAACACTCCAGTGTTTTTGCCTGGAAAATCCCAGGGACGGGGGAGCCTGGTGGGCTGCCGTCTATGGGGTCGCACAGAGTCGGACATGACTGAAGCGACTTAGCAGCAGCAGCAGCAGCAATATGAAGATAATTAATCTCCTAAGTAACGGTTATTATGAAGATTAAAATTTATGTAACAATCTTGTTAGTATTAAGTGACATTTATAATTAATATACAAATATTTCTTTTCCTTATTCTCATTTTTATTTGAAAAGTTTTATAACAAGTTTATTGAAAATACACTTCATAGACAAATAAATCTTATATTTAATCTCTGAAGTGTGTTCATATTTCAAAATTATGATTTTTATCTTCAGTAAAATAGGAATAATTATACTTGACTACTCATAGGATTGTTTTAAGAATCTAATGAGATGCTGTTGGTGAGGATGGTGTGAAAATTTCCAAGTGTTAGTATACATAGTCATATAAATGTTATATCAAAGAATAAGCCTGAGAGAAAGAGAGGAGGAATATTTTACAAGAAGAAGCAACAGTCTACTTTAAGAGAAATAGAAGGATATTTTCATGAAGCCTTCATGAAGGCAGGTAGAAATTTGGAAATCATGTTGAAAATGAGATAATATCGAAAGAAAAGATGGCCAATGAAATCATGGTATAGTGGTTAACAGCATAATCTTTGTAGAAGGACTTCAGGAATCAAAAAGGATGACCATATTGAGATGAGAGATTTCCATTTACACCTACTTAGGGAATATAAGTCACTGCAGAGGGTGATTGTAGCCATGAAATTAAAAGAGGCTTGCTCCTTGGAAAAAAAAGCTATGGCCAACCTAGACAGCATGTTACAAAGCAAAGACATCACTTTGCCAACAAAGGTCTGTATAGTCAAAACTATGGTTTTTTCCAGTAGTCATGTATGAATTGGACCATAATGAGTTGGACCATGTATGAGTTGGACCATAAAGAAGACTGAGTGCCAAGTAACTGATATTTTGAATTGTGGTGCTGGACAGTCCTTTGGACTGCGTGGAGGTCAAATCAGCCAATCCTAAGGAAATAAGCCCTGAATATTCAAAAGAGGAACTGATACTGAAGCTCCAAAACTTTGACCACCTGAAGTGAAGAGCCAACTCACTGGAAAAGACCCTGATGCTGGGAAAGATTGAAGGCAACAGGAAAAGGGGGAGGAGACAGAAGATGGAATGGTTAAATAGCATCACTAGCTCAATGGAGGTGACTGGGAGATAGTGGAGGACAGAGGAGCCTAGCATGCTGGAGTCTTTGGGGTCACAGAATCAGTAATGATACCCACTGGACAACAGCAAAGGGAATATAAAATGTACTTTACAAATAAGCTTGATTAAGATAATAAAGATGATACTTTTAGTGGGAGAAGTTTCTTATTATTATTGTTTTCTGTACAGCAGATCTGGAATTTGGTACTTTAATCAGATGAAGTATGACATGTATATTATTATGGAGCTTTCAACTTTCAGAGAGATGTGCAAATCAGCTTGGCGTATACTGAAAGCCTTGAGGAAACTGCAGGCATTGAACTTCATATCTATTTACTGAAAGGCAGGAGAAATACCTAAGGGACTGGCAGGGAATGGGATAATGGGGAGGGTAGAGAGGAAGAGAGAGAGAAAAAAAAACACATCAAAATTGAATACTTGTTGTTTTCTAGCAAAAGAGAGAAAGCAGTATAAGGCAATTTGGGAGTGTCACAATTGAACACACAAAATTAAATTTTTTTCAGAAAGCAATTTACTATATTGACAGTTTCCATTTTTACTTTTGAAAATTTCTGAGTAAAGCCTGTTCCTTTTAATAATTGCTGACAATCCTTCCAAAGTTAAAATCTGAGCTATCTGTCAGAAACCATTAATTGCAGCCATATTCTGTGCTATGCAATATTTTGCATTTATATTGAGTCTTTCAATCAATAACAGAAATCTAAAGTTATGACCAACCTAGATAGTATATTCAAAAGCAAAGACATTACTTTGCCAACTAAGGTCCGTCTAGTCAAGGCTATGGTTTTTCCTGTGGTCATGTATGGATGTGAGAGTTGGACTGTGAAGAAGGCTGAGCGCCGAAGAATTGATGCTTTTGAAGTGTGGTGTTGGAGAAGACTCTTGAGAGTCCCTTGGACTGCAAGGAGATCCAACCAGTCCATTCTGAAGGAGATCAGCCCTGGGATTTCTTTGGAAGGAACGATGCTAAAGCTGAAACTCCAATACTTTGGCCACCTCATGCGAAGAGTTGACTCCTTGGAAAAGACTCTGATGCTGGGAGGGATTGGGGGCAGGAGGAGAAGGGGACGACAGAGGATGAGATGGCTGGATGGCATCACTGACTCGATGGACGTGAGTCTGAGTGAACTCCGGGAGTTGGTGATGGACAGGGAGGCCTGGCGTGCTGCGATTCATGGGGTCGCAAAGAGTCGGACATGACTGAGCGACTGAACTGAACTGATGAGTAGCTTTAAGGATCATTCTTATAGAATAACAAAAGTAAATTATAGTTTAAAACTAAGTTTCCGTATTTACAGATTTCCCTGGGGAAAATTAATAAACACAAAAGAATGAGATTCTTGGGTATAGGTCTAGGCAGTGTGTTGGAATCAGGGAGTTATAAAATGTGATGCTGAAAGGTACCTTCAGCATTATCCAGGACAACACCCCCATTTACAAATGAGAAAATAGGGACACAGTGGACTTAGCCAGTGGTTCTCAAACTGGTTTCTGTAGCATCAGTATCACCTAGAAACACATTAGAAATGCTTGTTCTTGGATCCTACACTCAAGACCTGCTGAAACTCTGGAGATGGAGTGTAGCAATTTGCATTTTAAGAAGCAGTTTCAGGAAGACTCTGATGTGCACTGGACCAGATTTTAACTAATCTAGGAGAGTCTAGATTTTAACTAGTCTAGAATAGATTAGATTTTAACTAGTCTAGACCAGATTAGTCTAGATTTTAACTATTCTGAACTAGATTTTAGCTTGAGAACCCTTGGACTAGATTTAATTATTCTAGCACCTATATCCCGGTGTGTTTCCCACTGCAAAATGCTGTGTTTCTTCTTTTCTGTCAGTCCTTCTTGAAATTAACAGGAATAAGACCTTCAAAACCTGACTGTGTACACAAGCATTAAGCACGGTGGAAAAACAGAGGATACTGTTTTGCAATATACATCTTAAGATATCTTTGTGTGACTTGAAAATTTTAGACAGAAGTGGTACTTTTAAGACTTTAACAATGCAGATAATTATCTAATTTCCTAATTCAAAGAACTCTGATTCTCCTAGAATCTATAGGAGATATTTAAGGATAGTACTCTAGCCTCATACTACCAGTATTTAGAAAGAGACCTAATATCTTGCTTAAATGGAGTCAGTCCTACATCGTTTCCCCTGTCTTGCATCCAGATTTATAAACGATGACAAAGAATAATAACTGAGCCTTTAAATTTTTTCACCTCCTTGCAATATACACTGTAAGCTGATGTATATTGCTGTGAATTCCTAATGCATGTTTTAGAATGCTGAATATGGAATAAGAATTAATACATATTGCATTTAATCACTAAAAGGAAATTGCCATTATTGAACTCTGAATAACATGTAAATTGCCCTCTTGATTGGCTTAAATTGGTTTACCTAGATTCACGATAATTCTCCTATAAAATAATCGCAATGGTTCTTTTGCAAACAAATCAGGTGTATGTTTTTCATCAGTGACTATGAGAAGATTCAACTGAGAATCTTCTATTGGAGACAAAATTCAAATTTTCTTTTTTCTTTTATTTTTTTTTATTGAAGGATAATTGCTTTACAGAATTTTGTTGTTTTCTGTCAAACCTCAACATTAATCAGCCATAGGTATAGATATATCCCTTCCCTTTTCAACCTCCCATCTCCCTCCCCATCCTGACCCTCTCCATTGATATAGAGCTCCTGTGTGAGTTTCCTGAGCCATAGGCAAATTCCCGTTGGCTATCTATTTTATGTACTGTTTTGTTCAGTTTCCATGTTACTCTTTCAGTACATCTCACCCTCTCCTCCCCTCTCCCCATGTCCATAAGTCTATTCTCAACGTCTGTTTCTCCATTGCTGCCCTGTAAATAAATTCTAGATTTCATATATGTGCGTTAGAATATTATATTTATTTTTCTCTTTCAGACTCACTTCACTCTGTATGATAGGTTCTAAGTTCATCCACCTCATCAGAACTGACTCAAATGTGTTCCTTTTTGTGGCTGAGTATATTCCATTATGTATATGTACAAGTTCTTTATCCATTCATCTGTCGATGGACCTCTAGGTTGCTTCCATGTTCTAGCTATTGTAAATAATGCTTCAGTGAACAATGGGATACATGTGTCTTTTTCAATTTTGGTTTCCTCAGGGTATGGGCCTAGGAGTGGGGTTGCTGGGTCATGTGGTGGTTTTATTCCTAGTTTCTTAAGGAATCTCCATACCGTCTTCCATAGTGGTTGTATCAATTTACATTCCCACCAACAGTGCAAGAGTGTTCCCTTTTCTCCACACCCCCTCCAGGATTTATTGTTTGTAGACTTTTTGATGATGGCCATTCTGACTGGTGTGAGGTGATATTTCATTGTGATTTTGATTTGCATTTCTCTAATAATAAGTCATGTTGAGCATCTTTTCGTGTGTTTGTTAGCCATCTGTATGTCTTCTTTGGAGAAATTGTTTCCTTTGTGTGAGCTCTCACTATTTGATTCTCCCTAGGATTAGTTCTCTTGTAATCTGGGGATTTTAAGTCAGTGCTCCCACTCCAAAGGCTCAGGACTTGATCTCGAGTGTGTGTGGTCTTTTCCAGCGGTCAGGTACTTCTCTCCGCCCTCAGCTGTGGTCTTTTCCAGCCGTCAGGTACTCCTCTCCGTCCTAGCTGTGGTCTTTTCCAGCGGTCAGGTACTCTTCTCTGCCCTCAGCTGGTGTTCTTTTCCAGCGGTCAGGTACTCCTCTCCGTCCTCAGCTGTGGTCTTTTCCAGCGGTCAGGTACTCCTCTCCGCCCTCAGCTGGTGCTCTGCGTGCACTTCTGTTTCTGAATGTGTATTCCGATGTATCTGTGGAGAGATGTCCTCCACATCCACCTGCTCCTCTGCTGTCTTGTTCTCCTGTGTGCATTCAGGAACTGAGATCCACTCTTATCCTCAGGCTGGGTGGGCTTGTGTTCTTGCATCAGCTTGCAGGGCCTGACTGGTGCTGAAGGGACAGCTCTGGCTATGGCCAGATCAGGCTTTAGGACCCATGGGTAGCTTCAAAGGGGCTTCTCCATGTTCTCTCTTTCGCCTGTGCCTGTATTGTTGCCATGGCTTCTGCCTCCAGTGTGGCCACCGGGCTGCCAAACGAGCCATCTCCCCTAACAAGACCCCTGGCTGCTGGCCCAGTCAAAATCCAATGTTCCCATGAAGCTATTATAATAAAACATAAACACAGAGCTCCTGACTTACATAGGTACTTCCAAAACCCAGTATCTAATTTGGGACTCGTAATTTTATTTTACTATGAGACTGTCCCCCACATTGTGTGAGCTTCAGGCCCCACAAAATCTGGATCCTTTGTTTGATCTAGGGAGCATTAGGTACTCTGCCAATAGGCAAAAGTATTTTACGTGTTAAACTGGGTAAAAGCTTTTCCATTTATGCTGAATGAACATTGAATCAAAATGAGGACCCCAGTCAGTCTGAAAGCAGATAGAAATTGTTTCTGTATGAGCGCCTTGACAGTTGCCGCTGGTTTTGGATTAACATTAGGCTGGGTTGTCAATCACTTCTTTGGCATTTTAGATTCCCTTTTCTTGAATAGCAATAGACGGGACGCACTTAGTAGCTCCCTGTGATATTGGCCAATGGAGTGTGCACTCATACACTCATAAATTTAAGTCTCTAGATGCTTTCAGAGGAAGGACAGCTGTGCTTTGGGTCGATTCTGGCCCCAGGAATTCAAAACCACTTTTTAGTTTAAAGCCTTTAAAAGAAAGCATCTTGATTCATCCCTGAAGTCAGTGCCAAATGCTTATTGAACGGATATGTCTTTGATTTGTTTGTGTGGCTTACATCTCTGATGTCTTGGAATGACAGCATGATTTACATCTTCATTTCAGTGAAAGGATAGCTTTTTCCTTCATTCAAAGAGACGAAAAAATGACCCAGTTGTAAATATCCTTCAGTTTAAGTAGGGTTGGACGATATAACTTATTTCAAAATTCCCTGTGGGAGGGCAGAGGATTACTGTAGTCTTCTTTTGGTTGGCATTTTAAAAGTTGAAATGTTGCCTGCAATGCTTTTAAATCACTGACTGCTATAGAAGGGGAGTTATAAGGAAAAACAAACCAAGTAGTATCTCTAAATAATAGCAGCTGCCAATGGTAACAGTAAGCATTCTAATGGACTCCGTGTGTGTCAGCATGAGGCCCTTCAGGCTCATTTGGTTTATGGCTTTAGACTCATCACCTCTTTGCTCAGCTTTATTCTTAATGTGCTCAGTCATATCTGACTCTTTGTAACCCTTTAGACTGTAGTCTGCCAGGCTCCTCTGTCAATGGGATTTTTCAGGCAAGAATACGGAAGTGGATTTCCTCCAGGGGATCTTCCTGACCCAGGGATCGAACCCACATCTTGTGTGTCTCCTGTATTGCAGCCAGATTCTTTACCACTGAACCATCAGGGAAGCCCCTTATTGTTAATGAGTTACCATCTTATCCAAGTAAATTTCTCTCTCCAGACCTCAGTTTCTTTGTATGTCTAACTTGTAGGATGGTGCCTGCTACATAGCTGATGATAAATATTTAAAGTATAACAACCAGAGTTTATAGCTGTTTCTGTGAAGAAATCGGAGGTGCATTCTGTATGCATGAGATCACTTGGTGGGCAATGGGGGTGGTGGTCAGGCAGTGATCTAGGTTGGAAATGAAAGTGCCTCTCTTGCCTGTACTTGTCCACATTTGGGCAACAAAAGAATAAAAATTAGTGTAATGTTAGTGACATTATTAGGAGAGTAAATGGTGATGTCACGAGGGACAATTAACTGCCGTACTTTTTCTCTGATCTCTTGGTAACATTACGAAGACAAAATCACTGCCAGGGACTAGGTTGTATTCTGTTTGGATGCTTTAGTTTAAAAGCTGGTGACTCCTTAACTTTCCTGATATTCATGGTTAAGAGTGACAGCAGTGGGTCCCCAAAGGGGCACTGAATACAGTGATACAAATAATCCTGAGAAGGGCTTCCCAGGTGGGGCTAGTGGTAAAGATGCTGACTGCCAGTGCAGAAGACAGGAGGTGGGGGTTCAGTCCCTGGGTTGGGAAGATCCCCTGAAGAAGGAAATGGCAACCCACTCCAGTATTCTTGCCTGGAGAGTCCCATGGACAGAGGAATCTGGTGGGCTACAGTCCATGGCGTCACACAGAGTCAGACTCATCTGGAGTGACTAAGCACATATAATACTGAGAACCTAAACTGACTTTATTAAAAGGTTAAAAAAAATATTGCAGATGGTTCAATGACTGTGGAACCAACATGTTTGCCTTTTTTTTCGGATTGACAAGATGATCACTATTTTAAAATACTTCTCCTAGCCTTCTCTCTGCGTTTTTATTTACTCTCATTCACTTTGCAGACAGCCTTTTGGTTGGATCTCTTCAGAAAGTAACATTCTAGCATAAGAACCAAATAAGACCAACACTATGCAAGGGCAGAGTATCCAGTCTGTGGTGTGGTCTATGGCTCTGTAATACAGTTTTTTAATTACCCAACAGCTTGCTACAATAAATTAAATCTTTACTACAGGAATCACTTTTTGGATATGCTGGGTGGTCTAACTTTAACTTGGTCAACGGGAAGATTTGAATTATTTGATTTTTAATGCACATAACTCATTAAGATTAGTTTCATTTATCTTTGACTACCAGGAAAACTCCAGTAAAATGAATATATCAAAACTATGTTGGATTATAGTCAGCAAGCACATTTACATGTGTATAATTCTGCACTTTTCCTATGTGAAGGAACCCTTGGCCTCATAATTCTCAACCCAGGACTGTTCAACTCCTAAGGAACTGTATGACTTTGAGAGTGGAGGGACTTCAAAGAGCAATAATATATTCGTCCTAATATATTCTATATAAATTTTGAAACAAATATGTTGGTATTTTAGAAGGTTAATAATGCAAATAATTAATTTTCATTAAAATTATGAGTAAAACATTTTAAAGGTAGATTATATTAAAGTAATATAAAATTAAAGAAAGTAATGTAAAATTAAAGTAATATTAAAGTAATAGATCCCATTTCATGGAAATAACAAAAATAAGATAAACATAAAACCAATTACTTAGGTATTGCTATGTGCCTAGTATTCAGCTAAAATTTTACATCACGAAGTAGGTGTTATTTTCATAGTACTGATAAGAGATGGTGGCTTCAGGAGGCCAACTAACTTGCTTTCAGTCAAAGCTTTTTTAAGTAGGGAAGTTGAAATTTGAATTTAGGCACTCTACCTTTAGAACTGTATTTCTCAACCATTGTATTTTATAATATCAGCCCAAGTTTGTAACTCCCTGTAAACATCCTTCAAGACAGTATGGATATCTGTGTGGCTGTACATATATATTGGTACAAGATTTTATATAAGTGAGATAAGTATAGGCTGTTCTGTAAGCTACTTCTTGATCTACAATGTGTCATGGGTCTCTTTCTATATATAAAAAAAAAGGATAGAGGATAGAGGTGATCTCAGGTGGCCTTGGCCTGCAGCAGCTGGAAGCAGGATTTCAGTTCCTGGCCAGAGATTGAAGTCAGGCCTCAGAAGTGAGAGCACTGAATCCTAACTACTAGACCAGTGGTCAGTGACAAGACTATGGCCCTTCGGTTTTGCAGAAAAGGATTCCCACAAAGATGGAAAGTAGTGAAACATGTTAAGTGTTTATTAGAGGAAAAAGAGTCGCTGTGGATGGACACATGAGTAGGCTCAGAGAGAGAGTCACACCTTCATGGTGGTCTGCCTCACTTACAGGAAGCATTTTATTCTGGGCTTTCTTTCACCAGTCATTTTGCTTTGCCTGGTTCTGAGTCCATAGTTGGCGTATCTCACGATCCCCACATGTGTGCACACACATCCTACTCAAGATGGATTACAGGCAAGAGGCTGATGGGTAGGTTCTTGTCATTCCCCTTTTTGACATCCAACGACCTTTATAGTCCAGAAGGTCTCCTTGACTTTGAGAATGAGAAAGACCTGGTCTCTATCTTTTATTTATGCAGGGCTCAGCTCCTCCTGCTCTTCATCTTGGAGTATCTGTCCACAGGTGACAGACTCCAGATGTTCAGGCTGGGGCCCATCTATCTCCTGCCTCAGAGGTACATAATTTTAAGGGATGAATGCAATTCTATAATGATTAAAAAGAATAGAAAGGTCATATGCATATGGGTCATATCCTCTTTTATAGGCAGATATAAATTCTCTAGAATATTAATTTATATAATGATGAGCTGTTTTTTCTTTTTTTTAGGGTCAGTCCCACTAGGAGGAATTTTGGGACAAAAGCTATAGCTATTATATATTTGGTGCATCTTTCTAGCAATCAAATGGGAAACTAGAGTAAATGAATGCTATGTTAGCTATGTTCTTTCAAAATTAAGTTATATCAGTGTTTGCTTTTCTTTTTTAACATAGCCAGAATAACTGTGATTGTTGAAGTGGGAGTTATTTTCATGTTTATAATCATTTGTATCTGCTTGCAATATCAGTTCTGTTCAGTTGCTCAGTCGTGTCTGACTCTTTGCAACTGCATGGACTGCAGCATGACAGGCTTCCCTGTCCATCACCAGCTATTGGAGCTTGCTCAAACTCACGTCCATCGGGTTGGTGATGCCATCCAACCATCTCATCCTCTGTTGTCCCCCTCCCATCCGGCTTTCAATCTTTCCAAGCATCAGGGTCTTTTCCAGTGAGTGAGTTCTTCGCATCAGGTGGCCAAAGTACTGGAGCTTCAGCTTCAGCATCAGTTCTTCCAAAGAATATTCAGGACTGATTTCCTTTAGGATTGACTGGTTTGATCTCCTTGCAGTCTAAGGGATTGTTAAGAGTCTTCTCCAACACCACAGTTCAAAAGCATCCATTCTACAGTGCTTGGCTTTCTTTATACTCCAACTCTCACATCCATACATACATGACTACTGGAAAAACTATAGCTTTGACTATATGGAACTTTGTTGGCAAAGTAATGTCACTGCTTTTTAATATTCTGTCTAGGTTGGTCATAGCTTTTCTTCCAAGGAGCAAGTGTCTTTTAATTTCATGGCTGCTGTCACAATCTGCAATGATTTTGGAGCCCACGAAAATAAAGTCTGTCACTGTTACCACTGTTTCCCCATCTATTTGCCATGAAGTGATGTGACTGAATGACATGATCTTAGTTTTTTCAATGTTGAGTTTTAAGTGAGCTTTTTCATTCTCTTCTTTCATTTTTATCAAGAGGCTCTTTAGTTCCCCTTCGCTTTCTGCCAGAAAGGTGGTGTCATCTGCATACCTGAGGTATGGATATTTCTCCGTGCAAACTTGATTCTAGCTTGTGCTTCATCCAGTCTGGCATTTTGCATGATGTACTCTGCATATAAGTTAAATAAACAAGGTGACAATATACAGCTTTGATGTAGTCCTTTCCCAGTTTGGAACCAGTCTGTTGTTCCATGTCCAGTTCTTACTGTTGCTCCTTGATCTGCATACAGATCTCTCAGGAGGCAGGTAAGGTGGTCTGGTATTCCCACCTCTAAGAATTTTCCACAGTTTGTTGTGGTTCACACGGTCAAAGGCTTTAGCATAGTCAATGAAACAGAAGTACATATTTTTTCTGGAATTATCTTGCTTTTTCTATGATCCAACGGATGTTGGCCATTTGATCTCTGGTTCCTCTACCATTTCTAAATCTAGCTTGTACATCTGGAAGTTCTCAGTTCACATACTGATGAAGCCAAGCTTGAAGGATTTTGAGCATTACTTTGCTAGCATGTGAGATGAGTGCAGTTGTATGGCAGTTTGAACATTTTTTTGGCATTGCCTTTCTTTGGAATTGGAATGAAAACTGACCTTTTCCAGTGCTGTGGCACTGCTAAGTTTTCCAAATTTGCTGGCATATTGAATGTACCACTTTCACAGCATCATCTTTTAAGATTGGTGTGAAATAGTGAGTGAAGTCACTCAGTCGTGTCCAACTCTTCGCGACCCTGTGGACTGTAGCCCACCAGGCTCCTCCGTCCATGGGATTCTCCAGGCAAGAATACTGGAGTGGGTTGCTATTTCCTTCTCCAGGGAATCTTCCTGACCCAGGGATCGAACCAAGGTCTCCCACATTGCAGGCAGACGCTTTAACCTTTGAGCCACCAGGTGTGAAATAGCTCAGCTGGAATTCCATCACCTCCACTAGCTTTGTTCATAGTGATGCTTCCTATGATGAAGTGATGCCCATGTGACTTCACATTCCAGAATGTCTGGCTCTAGGTGAGTGATCACACCATTGTGGTTATCTGGGTCATGAAGATCTTTTTGTGTAGTTCTTCTGTGTATTTTTGTCACCTCTTAATATATTCTGCTTCTGTTAAGTCCATACTGTTTCTGTTGTTTATTGTGACCATCTTTGCATGAAATGTTCCCTTGGTATCCAAATTTTCTTGAAGAGATCTCTAGATCTTGAGTAGATTAGATCTTGAATTCTCGAATAGATTTCCCATTCTATTGTTTTTCTCCTTCCTCAGCCTTATCCTTGTGCATGCCAGGACCCAGGGACCCCTCAAAAGACTGAGCCAGACCTCCCTTTGAGTGTTTGAGTGTCTCCTGTGGAGTCACGGGTCAGCAGTGGGCTGCTGTGGGGCCCACTCTGGCTGCAGCAGACAAGGGGAGGCTCAGCATGTGAGCCCCACCATAGAGCCACTGAGCAGACAACCCACAGACCGGAGAACAACTGCACCAAAGAAGTTCTCGCACTGTTGCAAAAGTTTTAAGACCACAATAGATTTCCCAACCTGGGGCTGGCAAAGGGACAGAGAATCCCCTGGGAATTTGACTTTGGAGACCAGTGGCATTTGATTACAAAACTCCCGCAGGACTTGGGAAACAGACTCTTGGAGGGCACAAACAAAACCTTGTTCACACCAGGACCCAGGAGAGAGGATCAGTGACCCCACAGGAAACAGAGCCAGGCTTGCCTGTGAGTGTCCAGGAGTCTCTGGTGGAGCTGTGGATCAACAGTGCAGTCAGGGGCACTGAATACAACACTCCTGGCATAAATCCTCTTGAAGGAGGTTGCCATTACCTCTGCCAAAATTTCGCCTCAGGCCAAACTACAGGGAAGGAACACAGCCACACCGATTAACAGACAATTGGATCATAGATTTACTGAGCATGGTCCCACCCATCAGAACAAGACCCAGATTCCCCCATAGCCAGTTCCTCCCATCAGGAAGAATAGGGAATAGATATGTTTATATTTTTAAACAGATTTATGATCAGAATGGATATTTTTACAAACTAGAGCTTTTGGAATCATATGATACAAAAAATTTTTATAATATCATTGTGTTTCACTCCATTTCTCACTTTAAAGTCCAATGCTTAAAAAACAAAGTATCATACTTGAATCCTTTAAAGTTTGTTAGCAAAACCAAATTTCAGATAATCTCTTAAAGTTTCTGAGATGACATCAAATTATTATAGGAATATGTGGTTTTACACTACTGTAAAATTCACTTTATCAAAAAATTCACTTTATCTTTTCCTGGAAGATTAAAAAAAATATAATTTGTTTCCTGTATTTTGAAGACTGTTTCCCATAAAATAACAAATTCCAAATGTGCTAGTGTTGTATTCTTTCTTTCATTATATGAGTCAATTTGCAGTCAGTTTGTTTCTAGTTAAAACATAAATGTGAAGACAAAAAACTTTCAAATCAACTACAGTATTTTACCATTCTTAAGGTCTACTAATTTTTTTGGTCTTTTTGTAGTTATGTGTTTGTATATGTGTGTGTGTGTGTTAATGAAAGCCATTAAATTTGATATCTACTGAAATACAGGTAAAAGGAAAGAAGCACTTTATTGAAATTTCATCATGATGCAGGATATAGTTTTAAATTTCTCCATTTCTGTCTCTCTTACCACTTATGAATTGATTCTATGAGGCAGTCACTTTTTATGAAACAAGATGTTTAGCACATTAAACCTAAAAGATCCTATGAAAAAAATCCTATAAACACACCATCTTATAAACAAAATATCCAAAACCTTACATAATGGAGTTTGTTTCTTTCAGTTTTGATTACCTGTGTTTCTTCTTGATTCATATGTTGTTTGATTTATCTAACCTATGTTTTATTTTTGGTTTCTTGCCTTGTTCCGTTCCTGTGTATTTCCAAGCTTCCTGGGATATCTTTCAGTATATTCAATTGACATCCAGATTTTTCAACTTTGATTTATTTTTGAAGATGCTCAATCACGTGGAAATATTTTCTATTACAGGCCACAATGAAACGGGGAGATTTGGTGTACTTTTTGGGATTCTTCTATCAGTTTTATCTTCAAGATATAAAACAGTCTGGAGGCTTATAAATTATAATCTATTAAATACCTCCTTCTGAAAACTTGTTAAAACAGTGGTACTGTATTCTTCATCCGTATTCTCATCTCTAGATGTTTCTATCAAATTTCATGATAGATGCTAATGGATAAATTCAAGCATAATCCAGTTAGATTATTCATGTGCTTTTTCTGCTTCTTTTCTCTGCCGTCTTAACTGGGTAGGTTAATAACCTGGATTTTTAAATGTGATCATTGATTTCAAAAACTCTGTTTTTAAGTTTTAAATCACACTTAAAATTCTTTCTGGAGATCAGAATAATTGTTTGTCGTTGCCATTTTCTGTTTTTAAAGATATTCTCTCCAACTCTGATCTTTTTACAACTTAAAATTTTTGCAGGTAATTTCCTGGCCACCCAGTGGTTAAGACCCCATGCTTCCACTGCAGGGGGAACAAGTTTGACCCCTGGTCAGGGAACTAAGATTTTGCATGTCACATGAGGGGGTCAAAAAGAAAATCTCAAACATTATTGAATTTTCATACTAAATGCCTAAATGTAGAGCAGCAGCCTAGAGTGGATTAATCCCGCCTACTGAGCAGAGGTGAGAGAGTAACATTCAAGTCTGGCTTCTCACAGAGCCAAGAACTTCAAGCTTAGAGCAACAGATAGAAGGCTGATTCTTTTTAACAGATAGAGCCTTTTATTAAAGCCTACTGTTAACAATAATTGTTCTATTTACTTATATATCCTTGAATGTCTCTTAATGACTGCTTTGGAATGAACTATTAATGTCAAAGTCTTCAGTGGATACTGTTAGAAGACAGTGTTAAAGTTGTTCCTATTCGTTCTATGTGCAAGCTGATGTTCATTATATTGATATTTATTCTACTTTTTATTTGGAATCTTTGAAATTATGCTTTAATTAAGTTGTCACTAACCATAGACCATTTAGCATATTTAATTCAGTTTTGTATTGAGAAACTTGGTATTTATTTTTCCCCCATGTTACCATTCAGCTGTTTTTCCAGAAGAGTTTGGGATGAATGCAATGGGTTTTTTTCCATGCTTGATCTCTTAAGGGTAGTTTTGTAGACTGCACATAAAATTAATGCACGTAGAAAAGGTAAATTGGGATGTCTTTCTCAGCATATGTATAAGCTCTTATTTCTGTTTTTATAAATATTAACATAAATATTTTCCTTTACCATTCATTATTGTGATACTGTATAGGGAGAAAAATAAAATTTCAGAAAGAATAACATACTTCACAATACCTAAAAAGTAGACTCATCTAGTAACAAAATGTTTAGTCTTATTTATGTCATATTCATTGATTTTTATTTAATGCAACTATATCTGGAATACAGAGTCATAAGTGGTAGAGAACGTCACCATATAATTTTGATTATATTCCATTAATATGAAATTATGACAACATTGTCATCCACTAGTCATCCCAGGAAACTTGCCTGTTAAGTAAATCAAGGGTGGAAACTTGTTAGCACATGATACTATTTGACTTTCTTAACAATATGAGTTTGAAATGGTATCACCTTATGCTTTTAATTTGCATGCTTCTGAATTTGAAATACAAATTTTGTATCAAATATTTTTTTAAAGACATTGTTTCTATACTATTCCTTTTCCCTGAAAATGCCATTTTTATGGAAGAAACTTGAGCTTTTTTGTCCAATACTTAATTACGTGAGTTAAAATATATAAACAGCATTTTTTCTTCCATTAGAAAAAAGAAAATATTAATTTTAGGGGCCTGGTATTTCCCTTTAAGCACAGGCAGTTATTTTATGTATTTTATGACTATGCTTTATTCTGTTAGCTCACTATGAACAGAGAAATTCACGCCTTTGACTTTTTAACATTTTTGCATTTAAAGAGATGCACCAAGAAGGATGAAATGATTAAACCATCACCTGCTTGGCACAAAAAGTAGAGTATCCTACTGCTTCAGTTTTTCTTCCTGTACCTCTCTCATTTTAACCATTCCTCCCCCACCATGATGGAACACATGCATCTTTCAGAAGAATACATTGGTCTCACCTTTGAAATGGCTCACAAAAAATCACTGTGTTTATAATTTGGAAAATGTGTTTTCCAAGAAGCAATACTCTAAAATTTAGTGATTAAGTAGTGACTGTTCAGTTAAATTCTTACATTAATGCAACTGAAAAATTAATTGGATTGGCAGAAAAAATATATCGTACATCCCATCCTTGCTCTAAGGGCTCTCCAGAGAGCTCACATGTGGCCTCTACAGTGGACACCAGCTACTTATAAATATGAGTGAACCATAGACAATGAAGGCCTAATGGGTAATATACTGAGAATTCCCTTGGATCTTACCATTTTTATTTCATAATATTAGAATATTAGAAATATGATTACTTTCCCATTTAGCTTTGACATTATTTGCACAAAGTTAATAGGACCACACCTATTATTTTACCTTTTGCATATTTTGAATCCATTTCAACCTGTAATGATGTAGCTGACAAGAATTAGGTTCAGTTGAAGATACATTTGCTTTTCAGTTTACACAGTGGTATGTCTATTTGCCACATACAAAATATTTTTTAGATAAAAGTATTTCTACATAAGAAATATATAGATAATATCTCAGCTGTGACATTTTATAATTCGAACATGTGTAAAGTCATTTTCATTCTGTCAAAAATGAGTGCAAAGAGCACCAGAAGACTAGAGTGAAAAAAAAGGCATGGACTTTAAAATCAGCAAAAATTTATTCAAATCCAAACTCAAAAGTATGAATGTAGGCAAGTATACTAACTTTTTGGAGTCTTGATTCTTTATCTATGAAATACCAATAATACTTCAAAGAAGTATGTACCATGCCAATCTTGAATTCTGTTTAATCTTATCTTTCTTCATCTGTTCCCGTCTCACTAAATGGAAGTTTCATTTGCTCTGTTGATCATTCTAAAACCAGAGAATCATCCTTGATTCCTGTTTGTTTTCTCTCTCAACACATAAAACTTGTTCTACCAAATAAGCCTTCAGTGTGCTCGCTTTTCTCTGTCTGTACTTGGATGTTCTATCCAAACCACCATCTCTGTCCCTCTGCTAAAGAAAGAAAGTGAAGTCGCTCAGTCGTATCCAGCCCTTTGCGACCCCATGGACTGTAGTGTGCCAGGAACCTCTGTCCATGGAATTTTCCACTCTAGAATACTGTCGAGGGTTGCCAGTTCTTTTCCAGTCCCTATACTATGACTCCCTCAATTCTGTCTTCACATAGTAGTTGGAGAAATCTTTCAAAAGAATATTAATCAGGTACTGAAGTCCTTGATCTCCAGATAAAACCCTTTCAGTTGTTGCATTCAGACTAAAATCCATGCAGTGACCCGTTAGTTTCAATGTTAACAGTCTCTCCCCTTATGAACGGATAATGCTCCCTTATGAACGGATGCTACTCCTCTCCTTCCTTATTCTCGTTTTTGTGCAAATATTTCCACCACTTGGAATGGTCTTTCTTAGGACTATCTCATAGTTAGCTTCTCTGTATTTATTTCTGAGTTTAGGTATTTTGGCTTCAAAGAGGTCTTCCTTAACCACCCAGTGTAAAGTACACTTGACCCCAACAAAGTCACTCTGCAACATATCCTGTCTCACTTTTCTGATAGTGCTTATAACTAAAGTTTTCTGTATTATTGTTAATATATTGTCAACTTCAACCAGCATCACCAGTTACCAGGCGAATCATGCTCTGCTGCTCACCACTTACAAAATCAATTACATACTCACAAATGGTAACAGAAAAAGGTGCTTACGTTATAATGCTGGCAATCTAGGGAGATGGTGGATTCAGTGTCCCTTGAAACCACCTCCCAAGATTCTGGTTGACATTGCAAGTTTTAAAGGGCAACGAGTAATTTCAGTTAATCACTGAGATAGAGGGTCGGAGCCATTGTCACCCCCTCCTGTCTGCAGGCTCCTTGACTCCTTGTGATCTTCCTCTAGATGTTACCATGTTCCCACAGTTTGGGAGATTACTGAAGGGGAATCTAGGTAAGAGATCTGGTCATCTGGTAATTATTTACTCTTCATTTCCACTTCTTTGATCTATGGAAGGAACTGACAAGTTAGGCATGGTATTGTGTGATCAAAATATTTGAAAGGAATGCTTGAATCAGAGATGAGTAAAGTATTGATGCCTGGTTTAAAAATTAGTTTCAATGTAGCTTTGCTAAAGTGACACGAAAAGGGGCTTCCTGGTGAGGGTGGTTTCCTACAAGGAGCTGCTTTACACATCTTCCCAGTAAAAAGGAGAAAATCAGTACCATGAAGGCAGGGATTTAGTTAGTCTTTTTGATGCTATACCTGCAACACCTGGAACAGTCTCAATACATAATTGTGAAAATCACTGATGGCTGCTAGTATTTTCCATAAATGTGTGTGTGTGTTTGAGTAGCTGTGCTAATTGTTATGGAGAATACAAAATTGATCGGACAGTGATAATCTTCTGGCACAAAGATGGGCTAAAGTGTGTATACCAAATAAACTTATAAATAGAAGATAAAACAGGGTAGAGGGTAATAAAACTGTTTTTTTTTTTTCTGTAAGTGAAATATATTGCACAGAGTATGGCATTTACCCTAGTCTTCAATGGCGTACAATTTCATGAGCAAATATCAAGTTAATTTTGGAACAATTATTGGAACAGTGCTAACTGAGGCAGAGAATAGTTTTACTGTGAACAGACTAAATAATTCCAGGTGCCCTTAAGGTCTTCATAGAATACTGTAATGGAGTATAGGCAAACTCCATTTTGCAGTGCACCTTTCGCATTTGATAGAAATAATTCACAATATGTAAAAGTGTGATGGACAGGGAGGCCTGGCGTGCTGCGATCACGGTGTCGCAAAGAGTCGGACACAACTGAGCAACTGAACTGAACTGAACTGTAAAGTGTGACATATTGTACAACATTTACCGAAGCTTTTCCTCACTCTCTTGTGTGCAATAAGAATTCTGTTTAAAGTTTGCAAATCTTTTGATGGGATATAAATGAAGCTTGGAGTAAGAACTGTGATTTCATGGATCACATTGTGTCCCTTACTCTAGCACTTAATCAGACATTTGTAGTCACATTAATTTCCTTTCTCTTTTCACTCTGAAGTAACATTTTCCAGGTATTTTAGAGAATTAATTAGTTTCCATTAATTAATTTGTTTTCATTATGGCTTTAATAACTCTACTGAATCTCTGAGTAACTCATTGGAATGGCGTAACTCATGGCCAACTGCAATACAATAAGCTTTATGTGAATGGAGTTCTTTTGATGTCAGTCAGTTAACTAAAGCACTTTTAAAATGCCTACCTTATAAGCTACTCTGTGCCCAGGACACTGTAGAGACTCCAGGAGTAGACTGTTAGGTTGCTACAACTTTACAGTCTAGTTGGGAAGAAAATATTAACTTATAAGACCATTCAAAATGAATGAAACATATAATTAATCTTCCACAATATAATACTATGAGTAATAAGTAATAAGAAATGTCTTAGGACGATTGATGAAGTTCAACAGAGCTCCATTTTCATTGTCCCAAGTCTCCAGCCTCATAGAATGTACTTACGTGCGTATAATCATACCAGAAAGTCTACTCTTAGTTATTTTGTCCAAGAGTAGTATATTTGTAGTATTCAAGTCTGGGTATGCCTTAGTCTTAACAAGATACTATTAAATCATAGTAGGCAAGAGTCTACAAAGTCAATATCTATGAAGTGTGTAGGGGGAAAGGGAACGGGACAGACTGAGAAATAAGTGAGTGAATAACTGATGAGTACTTAATGAATTTAAATTACATATGTCCATATATTTTCTCACTTAATCCTCATAATTATCTTGCAAAATATTGATAGATACCCTTGTGCACATTTCACAGTTGAGGAAGCAGGCTCAGGGAGAGGAAAGAACTTGTGCCAGATACTCAGCTAATAAATAGCACAGACAGAATGCAGGCCTCTCTTTCCAAAGCTACTGTTTTCTGCAACATCATATAACCTACTGAATTTTAAAAAAAAGTCTATAATAGAAGTATAATACAAAGGAAAGTTATTCTAGGTGTTTTGGGAGAATTGGATTCGTTTGAATTAATTAGTTTTCTTTATTATGTGATTTTTACCCCAGTGAGCCTAAGAATAACACACAATAAAATGAGTCTTTATAATTAAGTACATTATAAAATGAAATAATCAAATCTCCATTTGACAAGACTCATGTTTTTGTCTTTAGTAAGTTCTCAAACTAAGATGATATAGATAGATATCAACAATTACAAAACAATAAGTGTTAACAGTGAAATTCAAGAAATGAACCTTTTCCCATGACTATTCTGTCTTTCATTATTACTTAAATTCTTTCAACAAAGATTGGTTTGTTAAGGGAAATACAGTTGGAAGGATTCAAATATGATCATTCTCTTTTACAGTTTATAAAAGAATAATATTTAAAAGGCTAATTCAGGCTGTTAAAATATTTTGGCGAAGTTATAAATACTCCACCTGGAATCTGTTTCTTATGTGGGTCTAATTTTCATGTTGCCTTTACTGAAGGACTACCAATTTGATGATTTGCTTTATTCTTTCAAAACTAAACTAATAGTTTTAGTTTTAATATTTTCTGCAAATGGTTTAAGGTTATTTAAGGAAGCTTCATAATGCCTGTATAATGTGCATACTTACCCACTTTCTGAGAATTCCTCTGTAGTCATTTACTTGCATATGCCAGGAAATGCATAAGAAAATTCGACACCCTATGTGTATCTAAAGAGGAATCTGGGGAGAGGAAAAAGAGGAGAATGTAATTTTTGTAAGTGAGAAATTGATCAATGCTGCTAGCATCTGTGATCTACTTTTGCACTATCCAATATGGTAACCACCAGCCACCTGTAGCTACTGAGCAATTACAGCATGGCTGGTCCCAACTGAGATACGCTGTAAGTGTAAAATATACATAGACTTTAATAACTTAAAACAGATGTATATGTTTGTATATATAACACACAAACACACACATACACACATATATATATACACACACACATACAGAGTGTGTATGCATATGAGTATCTCATGAATACTTTTATATTGATTACATTTAAATGATATTTTAGACAAATTGGATTAAAATATATATTGAAGTTAATTTTATCTATTTCATTTAACTTTCCTATGACTGCTAGAAAATTTAAAATTACATATATAACTCAAGTTACATTTCTGCTGAACAATAATTATCTAAGTAATGAGGGAAATCATCATAGATATCCTTTCCATTACTTGATACTGATTCTTATTGCCTGCAACTTTGGAATTCAAGCCCGTGACATGGGAAGCATACCAAGTGAGGTTGTACCAGTGGTCAAATCATCTCGACTCATGTATCATATTTACTATCTACCTGTCATCCATCAGAAAGTACAGAGGTGAAGAAGACGGAGCTTCTGCTATTCATCTGGATGTCTGGATAAGACAAGAAGCATTCATTCAACAGTAATTCAAGGCATGATAGGAGCCCCCAAAGGCTGGTAAAGTGCCCATGGCTTCTAGAAAGCAAAAAAGCAAAAGCAAAAAAGCAAAAACAAATGGCACTCATTTATGTTTAAGGAGAAAGAATTTGGTTAAGAGATTGTGGATTGAAACAATGCACAACCTAAAAGTTTAGAATTATATTTTATTGAGCAGATATGATGAAAGTTTAAGCCTGGGAAACAGCCTGTCATATAGCTCTGAGGGACAATACAAAGAGATGAGAGAGGATCCAGGAAATAGTTTTTGCCAAAAAAAAAAAGTCAAAAAAATCGAAAGATACTGTTAAAGAAAAAACGGACACTTCAGGTTAATGTGTTTATCACTTTTCTTATATGAGAAGATGCAAGAGATTGGACTCTTTGAAATGCGCCTTAATTATCTAGGGCCCTTCTTCCCCCTCCATCCTGAATCCCTCAGAGTGTACAGTTGGAGACAGCTGCAGTAACTGGTGGCTGATGGCCACAACATCCTTTTTACTGATATGGCAAGAGACGTCTTCCACAGGATAGAGGACTGGTCTACCCAGAAGAACTAGCGTAAGCAAACCTGAACAGTGAAAAAGGAGAAGACACGCTAAGAAGAGTGAGGAATCCCGGCGACCCGGAACACAGAAAGAGAACCAGATCGAAAGCAAGCTAACAACAACAGCAGCAGGAGACAAGACAGTGCTTCAGGTGTGGAATCTTTGATTGCTAAGGTGGCGAAGCGTTTATTGTTCATGTGTTACACCCCCGGAACCCACCAAAAGCTTATAGACACCACAGAACTATAGTTCTAAAGAGTTTGTATAAAGCAATGACATCTGGATTCAAACTGCAAGAATTTAATTGTGCATGCTAAGTGGCCTCTTCTTGTTTTCTGCTAATGGTAGGTCCATACCATTGTTGTTCTTTATCGAGCCCATCTTTGCATGAAATGTTCCCTTGATATCTCTAATTTTCTTGAAGAGATCTCTAGTCTTTCCCATTCTGTTGTTTTCCTCTATTTCTTTGCATTGACCGCTGAAGAAGGCTTTCTTATCTCTTCTTGCTATTCTTTGGAACTCTGCATTCAGATGCTTATATCTTTCCTTTTCTCCTTTGCTTTTCGCCTCTCTTCTTTTCACAGCTGTTTATAAGGCCTCTTCAGACAGCCATTTTGCATTTCTTTTCCATGGGGGTTGTCTTGATCCCTGTCTGCTGTACAATGTCACGAACCTCAGTCCATAGTTCATCAGGCACTCTATCTATCAGATCTAGGCCCTTAAATCTATTTCTCACTTCCACTGCATAATCATAAGGGATTTGATTTAGGTCATACCCGAACAGTCTAGCGATTTTCCCTACTTTCTTCAATTTGAGTATGATTTTGGTAATAAAGAGTTCATGATCTGAGCCACAGTCAGCTCCCGGTCTTGTTTTGGTTGACTGTATAGAGCTTCTCCATCTTTGGCTGCAAAGAATAGAATCAATCTGATTTCAGTGTTGACCATCTGGTGATGTCCATGTGTAGAGTCTTCTCTTGTGTTTTTGGAAGAGGGTGTTTGCTATGACCAGTGCATTTTCTTGGCAAAACTCTATTAGCCTTTGCCCTGCTTCATTCCACATTCCAAGGCCAAGTTTGCCTGTTACACCAGGTGTTTCTTGACTTCCTACTTTTGCATTCCAGTCCCCTATAATGAAAGTGACATCTTTTTTGAGTGTTAGTTCTAAAAGGTCTTGTAGGTCTTCATAGAACTGTTCAACTTCAGCTTCTTCAGCATTACTGGTTGGGGCATAGACTTGGATTATTATGATATTGAATGGTTTGCCTTGGAGATGAACAGAGATCATTCTGTCGTTTTTGAGATTGCATCCAAGTACTGCATTTCGGACTCTTTTGTTGACCATGATGGCTACTCCATTTCTTCTGAGGGATTCCTGCCCACAGTAGTAGATATAATGGTCATCTGAGTTAAATTCACCCATTCCCACTTCATGGGAAATAGATGGGGAAACAGTGGAAACAGTGTCAGACTATTTTTGGGGGCTCGAAAATCACTGCAGATGGTGACTGCAGCCATGAAATTAAAAGACGCTTACTCCTTGGAAGGAAAGTTATGACCAACCTAGATAACATATTCAAAAGCAGAGACATTACTTTGCTGACTATTGTCCGTCTAGTCAAGGCTATGATTTTTCCTGTGGTCATGTATGGATGTGAGAGTTGGACTGTGAAGAAGGCTGAGCACCGAAGAATTGATGCTTTTGAACTGTGGTGTTGGAGAAGACTCTTGAGAGTCCCTTGGACTGCAAGGAGATCCAACCAGTCCATTCTGAAGGAGATCAGCCCTGGGATTTCTTTGGAAGGAATGATGCTAAAGCTGAAGCTCCAGTACTTTGGGCACCTCATGTGAAGAGTTGACTCATTGGAAAAGACTCTGATGCTGGGAGGGATTGGGGGCAAGAGGAGAAGGGGACGACAGAGGATGAGATGGCTGGATGGCATCACGGACTCGATGGACGTGAGTCTGAGTGAACTCTGGGAGTTGGTGATGGACAGGGAGGCCTTGTGTGCTGTGATTCCTGGGGTCGCAAAGAGTCAGACACGACTGAGCGACTGAACTGAACTGAAGTGGCCTCAGTCATGTCTCACTCTTTGTGACCCCATGGACTGTAGCCTACCAGGCTCCTCTGCCCATGGGATTCTCCTGGCAAGAATACTGGAGTGGGTTGCTGTGCCCTCCTCCAGGGCACCTTCTCAACTCAGGGACTGAACCACATCTCTTGTCTCCTGTATTGGCAGGCAGGTTTTTACCACTAGCGCCACCTGGGAAGCCCAAACTGTAGCCTTTCAGGCAAAAGGTAATGAGGACCCATATTAAGATGATGAAATGAGGATAGAAGGAAGAAATGGACATCAAAGGTATTCCTAAGGCGTTTCATTATCTTGAGGCCTAAAATGGATGCATCACGTAGTAGCGCTTTATCCTGTGTTTGTGTGTGGACACATGTGCGTGTGTGTGTGTATGTGTACTGGGGAAAAGAATAAGACAAGTGTGCACGAAGAGTCTACAAAGTCTAGATCGCAGTTGTAAATGTTAAAATAGCTCTGTTTAAACGTTTCTGAGTACAGGTTCACAAAGAGAGTAATTTTCCTACTGGTAACAGTGAGCCTTTGTGTCATTTTTTTTTGTCTGATACCCAGTTATGTTCATATTCTCTAGCCAATTTATAAGTAGCAAAGTAGAGATAGTTAATGATATATATTTCTAATCTTAAGCAAATTCAATGAATGCACTTAAGTTTCTAGCAGTTGCTTCAGGCATGAAAAAAGTATGCACCTGTATCCCCTTCTTCTTGACCTATGTCAATACTCCTGTTTCAAGATAGACTAAGTATTTCTCAAAAGAAATATGGTTATATAGGTGTGGCATGTGAGAGTAAATTCTTTGATTCAGTCATAAACAGTACAGTGAAACATCACTAAAAGCCTCTCATTTTGTTCTTCAGTACTGGCTTATTGAACCTTTGTCTGTGAACAATCTGTGAACAATGTGCTTGAGCTTGCACAGACCTCATTTTTGTCATCTCAGAAATGTAAGATCTGTCTCCTTCTAGTCAGAAAATTTCTGTAATTTAACTCCATTTCTCCCAGATATAAAGACCCTGAGCTTTATTTCCAGAAGGAAAAAAATAAAGAATCAAACTGCAGAAAGGGAACTTTCCTCAAGCAAGGCTATAATAATAGCAGCAGTTTAAGTCTTCCTTAAGATGTATTTACCTAGTTTGCAAAGAATAAATGAAACCCATTTCAGACACGAATCCTCCTTCTATGTCAGTTTTTAGCTTTTTACCCAAAGCCAAGTATATATAATGAGTCCATAGACAGTCTTTATTTCTAAGTAATTCTTGCCTTATACTGAAAGATAAGGTAGAAAAGATTTGGAACAGCTTCTCTGACATTGAATTCACATATATTAATATTCAAAAAATGTGTATTATTTATATATTGCTTTACATATATATTAGCATATAATATATTATGTATATAATGGTATAAATAATATATAATTTAGGGTAGTAATATTACTCCCACATAATAGATTTATAGGGCTTGCTTATTTATTCATTTAATTGGAGGATAATTACTTCACAACATTATGATGGTTTTTGCCATACATCAACCTGAATCACCATTAGGTACACACATGTCCACTCCTTCTTGAACCTCCCTCCCAACGGTTGGCAGCATAGTATGAGACAAGTGGCTTTAAAGTACATTGGATTTACTAATCCTGACTACAAAAACGTTGGTTTTCATCTGGACAAATTTCAGTATATCTGTGAGCCCCAATCTCCTCATTTGAAGGAAGTGATGATATATTCTACTTTAGAGAATTATTTTTGAGGATTGCTTGTGAGACTAGGGACTTTAGAAACGAAGGGAGCAACTCATAAACGGTTAGTTCCTTCAGTGCGTTATCCTAACTGTATTATCCTAACTGTATTATATATCAGAACATTGGCTTTAATTATCCCCTTGTATATGATTGTTGTGCTGTTGTGATCGTCTCAGGTACATATCACTAGAAAATCAAGACAGGATGATTTAGAGGTGCTGACTGGATTAAGTATAAAGTACGTTGACCTTTACTGGATAGACTATTTCCTGACAAACTTGTCAGTGACTAGAACGTGTTCCTTCTTTCGACTAGGAAGGATATTTTGAGTCCTAAGCGTATCAGCCATTAGACTAGGCATTTTGTGTACAGTATGCATTTTTCTTAGCATTGTACTTTCTTTTTGATGCATCTTGGAAGACACTCTTATCCACGTCTTTGACCTAAGCTTCTCAATTTCATCTCTCTTGAACCATTAAGAACAAAGATTTGAAAATTTAAATATAATCACCTGCAATTAAAAACTATTTCCTGAGCATAGCCCTAGAGATAGTTTAGGTTCTGTGTAGGAATAGGCCTCGGAGAAGGCAATGGCACCCCATTCCAGTACTCTTGCCTGGAAAATCCCATGGACGGAGGCGGCTGGTAGGCTGCAGTCCATGGGGTCACGAAGAGTCGGACACGACTGAGCAACTTCACTTTCGCTTTTCACTTTCATGCATTGGAGAAGGAAATGGCAACCCACTCCAGTGTTCCTACCTGGAGAATCCCAGGGATGGGGGAGCCTGGTGGGCTGCTGTCTATGAGGTCGCACAGAGTCGGACACGACTGAGTGACTTAGCAGCAGCAGGAATAGGCCTGATAAGCATGTGCTCAGGGATGCCTGGTGTGATGTAGTCCATGGGGCCTCAAAGAGTCGGACACAACTCTGTGACTGAACAACAACGACAGAAGATTCTGATCAAAAATCTGCTCCACATCTGTGTGCCTTGGTTTTACTCAAAGTGTTCGTAACCTAAGTATTCTCATCTCAGTGGGTTTTACTGTGTTTTAATGAATAGCAACTGCTTGGACTGCAAGGAGATCCAACCAGTCCATTCTGAAGGAGATCAGCCCTGGGATTTCTTTGGAAGGATGATGCTGAAGCTGAAACTCCAGTACTTTGGCCACCTCATGCGAAGAGTTGACTCATTGGAAAAGACTCTGATCCTGGGAGGGATTGGGGGCAGGAGGAGAAGGGGACGACAGAGGATGAAATGGCTGGATGGATGGCATCACTGACTCGATGGACATGAGTCTGAGTGAACTCTGGGAGTTGATGGACAGGGAGGCCTGGTGTGTTGTGATTTCTGGGGTCACAAAAAGTCGGACACGACTGAGTGACTGAACTGAACTGATCAGATTTATAGGTAATTTCTTCTGGGGAAAAAACAGAAATTCTGGTTATAATGAGAACCTGGTTATAATGTTCTTTTTTTAAAGAACATATGTTCCACTATTTGGCTGCACTAAGCCAATGTTTTATTTGAAAAATAAAGATTGAGATTCAAGTGATAGTGTTGATTAGTAAGAAGGTAGTAAGAAAAGATTTTTTTTTTTCATTTTTTCTGTGCCATGTAAACAACAATTAAGTTAAACTAAAACAGGACTTGAACTTTTAGTCTAGGGGTTAAAAAATCTGTAACACTGATAACAGTCATCTTTTTAATAATAGCCCAAGACTATACGGTGGCGGCTGTTTAGTCGCCAAGTTGTATTTGACTCTTTTGTGACCCCATGGACTGTAGCCCGCCAGGCTCCTGTCCATGGGATTCTCCAGGCAAGGATACTGCAGTGGGTTGTCATGCCCTCCTCCAGGGGATTGTCCTGACTCAGGAATGGAACCTGTGTCTCCTGCATTAACGGGTGGATTCTTTACCACCAAGCCACAGGGGAATTCCTGAATGTATGGTTACTTCCCTTAGTTTTTGATGATACTGTGAATATTTTAAAGGTACAAAATCTTCTGAATAAATTCTAAATCAGATTTTTATATAAGTGGCTTTTGGTTTTGGCTGGGTATATAAGGTGGGAACAATACGAGTTCCTCTAGATGAACTGACGTTTTGTCTCACAGCCAGTCCTGTCGTTCGACAGTCTAGAGAGGAATGGTTTTCTTATTTGGTGAATTGCTAACTGGGTATTCATGAACTGGTGTGCCCTAGCAATTGGTCAGTTGTCAGTTGTGTTAAGCAGCTGCTATGAACTTACCACATTGCTCACTACTGCAGGTGAAGGCGACAAGACAAACAAGACCGAAAAAGGGTCTCATTTGAGTCAGCTTTCATAGCGAAAGGTTTGAGTAACCTGGAGTGAGAGAAATTGTGTTGCAGTACCTAACAAAAGAGAATAATACAACCCTTTATTCTGTGTGATTTACAGTATAAAGCAGGCATTTACCAGGCCAGGCGCCCTGCCTTTTCTTTTCCCTTCACAAATACTGTTGTACAGTCAAGTGCAAAAGTTGTGAGGGAGTCAAAAAATCAAAATGAAGTTTAAATGGTAAAAGGCACAAAATGGTATTATGCATCATCAGAAAAGAACATTGTAAAACTTAAGAACTGCTACTTTTTGATTCAAGAAAGAAATTTTCTAAGTATGAATGTTGTAGAGTGGTGAGGTGTACTTGGAGTTACTTAGAAACAGGATGGGATGAAGGTCAGTGAGGAATGACTTGAGGGCCGCCCTTCTCACTGGTGGGAGAGGGTGTGTGTTATATTAGCCGCTCAGTCCTGTCCCAACTCTTTGCGACCCCATGGACTGTAGCCCACCAGGCTCCTCTGTGGAGCCTTGAGATAAATTCTCAAGGCCCTTAAGAACTCTGTGTTTACAGAGTTTTATACATACACACATATAAAAATTGTTTTTCCTGCTCAATAGTGATCAGACCAAAATAGGTGTGACTGTTGCTGAGAATTTTTTTTGGTTTCAACATCAGGCACAGATACATCTAGGAGGTCAAACTTGTAAATCCAGGTTTTAGGAGAGGAACAGAAAAACATCAGTTATCAGTGAGCTTTCCGTTTCACAAGAGAGGAAATTGAGGCTTGGGGAGGTTTTCCTCCATCACCATGTTCACTTGGAGAGCAGGTGGAATTGTGTGAAATTAGGATCAAAGTCTTAGGGAACCTCTGACTCATTTTCATTGCCCTGCACATGCCATCTGTTGTGGGTCACAAGTCACATAAGGAGGATATTATTGTTCTCTTTACTTTCATACATTCTCTGAACATTTTGATTGTGAAAACAGTATTTTACCCCAGTGAAGAAAAGGCTTCTGTCAAAAAATATATATATATGTTCCTTTTCAACACAGAGATTTCCTTGCCAAAACCTAATTGCTTAGTATAAAATGCTACACTTGTGCCATGCATTAGTAAAAATCAATTCTCCTCTCTATAATACTGCTCAGCTGCTGTATCTGTCAGTACTCTGGGTGTGAAGCTGAAATCTAAAACTGTGTCACCAGACACAAAGGTTTATAAAGCTTGCCCACGTAGATTAATTTTTGGTCTGATTTTATGAGCTCTGTAGGCATTGTGCTTTCTTCTGTTTTCCTCTGTAACCCAGCATTTAGACCTGAGGTACTGGGGTGGTATTAGCTCCCCAATAATAATTATAGAAAGGGAAAGGAAATGAGGTACCTTTTTTTAATACTTCAAAATTTTCTGGAACACGTACTCTCTGTCGAGTACCAGGAATGTTGACACGTGATTGTCAGACCTGAAACAACTGATAGTCAGGGTATATACTGAAGATGGTTTTTTAAAAATTCAGAATGATATAAAAAGGCGTGCATTTGAGTCAGTTATCTAATGAAATACATGACTGTAAAGCCCATTGCACAGAGTGAAGTAAGTCGGAAAGAGAAAAACAAATATCACATGTTAACATATGTATATGGAATCTAGAAAGATGTACTAATGAACCTATTTGCAGGGCAGCAGTTGAGACGCAGACAGAGAACAGACTTATGGGAACAGCGTGGGGGAAAGAGGACATATGACAAATGGAAAGAGTAGCATGGAAACATGCAGCTTCCATATGTACAGTAGACAGCCCGCTGTATGACTCAGGGAACTCAGACTGGCGATCTCTGACAACCTAGAGGGTGGGAGGTGGGAGGAGGTTCAAGTAGAAGGGGATATATGTATACTTGTGACTGAATCATGTTGATGTATGGCAGAAACAAGTGCAATATTGTAAAGCAATTATCCTGCAATTAAAAATAAATAAATTTTAAAAAATCAGAATGGTTTCGCAGAGGTGATCACAGATGGGATGTTGTCAAACTACGTAGAAATTATGGTAGAGAATAATTGCATGAACTGGTTTAACAAATAGGTAGCTGTCAGTAGGCCAGGCTTCTCAGTCTGTGAAATTCTCCAGGCAAGAATACTGGAGTGGGTGGCCATTCCTTTCTCCAAGGGATCTTCCTGACCCGGGGACTGAACCCAGGTCTCCTGCATTGCAGGCAAATCCTTTACCATCTGAACCACCAGGGAAGCCCGATTCCCCTGGAGAAGGGAATGGCTACCCACTCCAGCATTCTTGCCTGGAGAATTCCATGAACAGAGGAGCCTGGTGGGCTACAGTCCATGGGGTCACAAAGAGTTGGACATTATGGTGCAATTAACACTTTCCCTTTCTTCAGCAGTCGGTAAAGAAAAGTGTGTGTGTGTGTGCGTGCACACATGCATGTGTGTGTTACAATTCTGTCATATTTGAGTTCGAAGAAAAGAATTTTAGAGAGAAGTTTGCTAATTAGTCTGTGTTTACTCATGGAATGCTTGTACATTCCCATTGATTAAACTGCCTCATCTAATAAAATCTGTCAAGAAATTCAAGATCAATTCTGTCATTGGACAAAATAAAAATTATTCAAGTGACTAGTACATTTGAAAGATGAAACCTTTGATTTTTGAGGATTTTCTCATGGATAGCCACTTCATCAATAAACAATAAACATCCAGTAAGCAGTGACTGATTTTTGAATGTTTTCAGAACTGAAGAAAACAGAGAAGAGTAAATGATCAACCCTCAGAAAGTGTTCAGACTAGTTAAGGATTTAATGCTGCATCTAAAAAAAAAAAAACTAAGAATATACAACAGTATCACGTCTAACCTGGAATGTAGGCTGTGAAAAGTGGTTACCAAGACTGCCTCAGTAAAAATTCATCTGAGACCACCTTTTGTTCCTATTTGAATATTTATTTAGATGCACAGTTGCATGGGTAGCCTTATTTTCAACTGGAAAAAAAAAATCCAGAGATTTCCACTCATGAAAAACATTTCTGATTGTGTAATTAGGGAGCCCAGTAATTAAATATGTTAGGAAAATTGTATTAGATTACATTGCATTGAGTCAGGTACATGCTTTCATTTCACACCTAACAGCCCCTTTTATGATCATAAGCAAATTAAAAAACAGCAACCCAGCAACCTCTCTTCCGCCTATTAAGGGGAAAAAAAAAATCATTCCAGTAGAGCTTCCAGTTTGCCTTGCTAATTCTAATTAGTATAGTGTGAGCTGCTGGACAGTTCTACCAGGAGGCTAGTCTGCAAAGAAACATATTTCTGTAGCTGCAGGCTCTTGGGAAAGGACACAAACTGGGAAAAAATGAGTAGAGACTTTTTTTTTCTCATTTGATTGATGAATAGAGATGAAATAAAATAAGGTTTAAGGAAGTAAAAGAAGCTGCCCTTTTCTCTGTTAAGTATTGCTGGAAAAGATTGAATGATAAGATGAGCCTGAAGGGAAGCCTTCAGACCATTGCTTTTGAATGGTTTGGTAAGTTACAATTAATGAAACCTGTGTTTACTCCTACCATGAAGCACAAGTGGGACCTATAAGTCCTGTCTCTGCATCTGAGTACTTAATGTCAGGTCCTACAGCAGCAGGTAGAACTTTTGAGAGTAGCTACTATATGTTTCACCACTGCTTGTGCTGACTTCCATATCTCAGACCTACCAGCTGTATCATAGTCCAGTAATCAATATCTGCCAATTGACAGAGTTGGTGAGAAGCCCATCCCCTGCCTGCTGTATTGATTGATTGGGATTCTCTGAGAGGATTCCGTGGCTGCTATCTGTCTCTAAAACTAGCCGAGAAGAGCAGGTACTATCCTTTCACAACAGATCCAAGCTCTGCCCCCTCCTCCTTATTCCCACCCCAAGTTTTCGTCTAACTTGGTAATCAGTATATGATGATTTGGGGACTCACTGTCATTATCTTATGGAAAAAATGACCTTTTAAAAAATTATTAACCCTAACATTTAACTCAAATATCCTGACCAGCTTTGTGCCTCAGGAAAGAAATATATGTGTTTCAGAAGATCCTCACAAGAGTTGCATAATAAAGTTCAAACAGGGCCACCAGATTTTGGATACAGCTACTTGGAAAGGGACCAGTTCTTCTTGTTCTAAAGTGTGGTGACTTTGCTTTTCATTTAAGCCTTCCCAATTTAATACTTAATAATTACTCTCAATATAAAAGACTGGCATTAATATCAACATTATGTACTTTTAGATAAGCAAATTATACTTTTGTGTTTTTCTAGAAAATAATGTTTTCACTCATAGAATCTACAAATAATTCAAGGTGAAGAATGCCACAATTCCATTTAAAATAATGTGCCATTTCCAGAGAGCATTTCAGGAATCTGTAGATCTCTTCCAGTGAAGTTTATTCTAGTGTGCTTTTGCAGTACAAGTTAGGTGGTCTATGTATTATAGTACATTGAGGCCTATCGATAATGCATTCCTCACGTATGGATCAGATTGTCTCAAAAAAATTTTTTTTCCTTTCAAAAGGAATTCCCTATTTTAAGGGCTTCCCTGGTGATTCAGATGGTAAAGAATATGCCTACAATGCAGGAGACCCAGCTTCAATCCTGGGTTCAGAAAGATCCCTGGAAGGGACTGGCTACCCACTCCAGTATTCTTGCTTGGAGAATTCCATGGACAGAGAGGAGCCTGGTCGACTATAGTCTGAGCAACGAACACTTTTACTTTCACACTTTCACCGTATTTTGAAACCCAAGCCTCACCTAATTTCAGGTTTCAGTTGATAACTGATAGTTGGTTATTGAGTATTTGTTTTCTTGTGTCTTAGAAAGAGGTTGGCTCTCCAAATTATGGCCCAAACAGGTGGGGGCGAACTTGGGTTTGATTGGCAGTTCTGGTACGGTTAGATCCACTGTCTCTAATTTCAGTGTATTTCAGTCTCCTGTGGATCTTGTTAAAATGCAGATCTGATTCAGTGTATTAGTTTTCTATAGCTACTGTAACAAATATTGACACATTGGGTGACTTAAAACGTTAGAAATGTGTTCTCTGAGGCCACAAGTTCGATACTAGTCTCACTGGGCTGAAACTCACATGTCAGTGGGGCTGTGCCGTCTCTCCGGAGGCTCTGTAGGAAGGAGCCATAGCTGTTATTCCTGGGCTTGCAGCTGAATCACTTCTCTCCCTCTGCCTCTGTCTTTATAGTGGTTTCTCCTCTTGTTTGTATAATCTCTGTATGCCTCTTTCTTACAAGGATACCTGTAAGTAGATATAGGGCTGAATTAGATATAGAATCTCAAAATCCTTAATCACGATTAAGGAAAACTTTACTATGTAAGGTGACCTTCGCAGCTTCCAGGATTTAGAACCTGGGCATATCTGGAGAGTAATTACCAGTCTACCAAAGTGAGTCTAGGGTGAAGATTAAGATTCTGAATTTCTAACAGTTGTCCAAATGAAGTTGATGCTGCTGGTCTGTGTGTAACGCGTTGAGTAGCCAGTGGCTGCATTATAAATCTATAATGTTCATCATGATCTGTCTGGCTCAGAGCAAAATTATATTCCCTTTGATGCAGAACCACATAATAGCAAGGGACTTAGGGGACAGTTTGAATGATCTAGGAGATGGAATTGCCAAGAATTAGGATGATTATTTGGGAACCAAAAGTTCTTGCAGAGTGTCAGGATGCAGTCCTGCTTCCAGGGGCAAAATTGGAGTATTATTCAGGAACCAAGGTAGAAGCTCCCGTCATACAGTGGGCACACAAGTGACTTAGTGGGCAGAAAGGCAGCCTGGACACTCGGTTTCTATCAGAAAGTCTAAAGTCAGATTCTGCCATCTGGTTTACCTCAGTGTCCTGCCAATCATGGCCAGGGCTGATTATGAAATTAGCTAATGTTGAATGTCAGAGAAGGCGATGGCACCCCACTCCAGTACTCTTGCCTAGAAAACCCCTTGGACGGAGGAGCCTGGTAGGCTGCAGTCCATGGGGTCATGAAGAGTCAGATACGACTGAGCAACTTCACTTTCACTTTTCACTTTCATGCATTGGAGAAGGAAATGGCAACCCACTCCAGTGTTCTTGCCTGGAGAATTCCAGGGACGGGGGAGCCTGGTGGGCTGCCGTCTATGGGGTCGCACAGAGTCGGACACGACTGAAGCGACTTAGCAGCAGCAATGTTGAGTGTATGCTTGGCTCTCGAACTGCTGATTCAGTAGATTTGTAATCGGGTTCTGAAAGCTCCATTTCTAACCAATCTCTTAAACGATTCAGATGCAGGTGAGATGTGTGAGTATGGAATCACATAGATCACATAGACCTCAGACGTGACCCAAATCAATTTTGGCAAGTTGTTTTTCATAAAGGGTCTGGCCCATCTCACATTTATTTGATTTTAGCTCAGTCATCATTTTTCCAGGTAAGTCCTCCCTGACCCTCCCTTCAACCGCCCCCACCCCAGATCCAGGTCAAATGCACCTATTTCATGTTCTCATGGGAAGGCATACTTCTACCGTTAGTGCCTGTGTCATTTAATTACTTCAGTTTTACTGATTTTTGGCTCTGCTGGGCCTTTCTTGCTGCATAGGCTTTCTGCAGTCGTGCTGAGCAGGGGCTGCTCTCTAGCTGCAGTGCTCAGGCTTCTCATTGAGCTGCCTTCTCTCGTTGTCCAGCACAGGCTCTGGGGCACGTGGGCTCAGCAGCTGTGGTTCCCAGGCCCCAGAGCACAGGCTCAGTAGTTGTAGCCCATGGGGTTAGTTGTCCCATGGCATGTGGGCTCTTCCCAGATCAGAGATTGAACCCGTTGTCACCTGCATTGGCGGGCAGATTCCCTACCACTCAGCCACCAGAGAACCCCTTGACATTTACTTTTGTTTGTGATTATTTGGCTGATTTCTGTCTCTTTGCTAAATTATAAAGTGCTCAAGGACAGGAACTGTGTGTTTATCTGTTGAACTTCTTTTCCCAAGCATATTATTTGACATGAACTTGCTACTCAAAAAATAATTAACCAAATGGATTTGCAAATAAATGAATAGAATTTTCAGTGAATCCAGAAAATTTTGCCTTTGGTATTATCCTCTTCTTAGTAGTTGCTTCTCCTTTGCTTCTATGAACTACTGCAGTCATTGTAGTTCCCAGGGACTCACCTTTCCCTAAAAAGTAACCTGAAATGGGTGGCGGAGGGGGGCGGCCAGGAGCATGATAATTTAAAATTATGAACTCAGTGATCTTCCAATAACTCATTCAGGGGGCTTGGGAAGAGTGCAGGAAGCAAACAAGGAAGTGGACCTCTGCTTCCCTTGTCTTCCCTCTTCTCCCTTCAGACAGCCCAGACCTACCTGTGTCTATTTATAACGTCAGTTCAGATCTTTGTTTTTCAATAGATTTGTGGAATATTTTTACAACATCTAAGATGTTGTCAAATGTAGTTTATTGTTCCCTCAGGCTTGGCTGTTCTGAACAGCATTATCTCACAGTTTTTCTAAGCTGGTAATACCACTTAAAGCAATAATCAATTTGATGATAAAATAAAGGATAGGGTAAAATAAAAGCAAAGCCCACCATCTAGTTGTTGTTGTTTTTTAAAATTGCTTCTCAAATGCCCTTTTACAGGAGACTGTAAAGTCCTATTCAAGCTGAGTTAATGATTAGCAGTGGTCAGTGTTGTTCCAACGGCAGCACAAGGCTTTAGCAAGTAATCTCTCTGTTTGGTTTGTATAATGTGTGAAGGAAAGAAAATATGAAGACTCTTATACAGTTTGGCTGATTACTTATTTTGTCTGGTGGCAGAAAGAACATTTGTTGTCCCTGTACTAAGCTTTCAGTGAGTCAGCCTTCTTCAATGGAACTTACTTGACCTAGCAAAAATATGATTTTTCAATTTCCTTTCTAATTTACTCTCATCCTAGCTGGTGTATGCATTCTCCTTGGCTGGAAAACTAAACTGATTTCCAGATTGAAAGGAAAATCACGATTTTATTCAGAAGGTCAAAATCAAAAATATTTATTACTATAGTCTTTTTTTTTAAGAATTGCCCTTTTAATACATTATTAGCAAATCATTAATTATAAATCTGTAAGCTTTATAATTTATATATTTATAATTTTATATATTTTATATATTTTATATATTTATATATTTATATATTTTATATATATATAATTTTATAAATTTTATAAATTTTATAAATTTATATATATTATAAATATATATATTTATATATTTTATAATTTATATATTTATAAGAGACGGTATGCCATTCTAGTCATGCACGCTTAACATTCACATGATGTTCTAACGTCACATCCCCCTTGACAACTTAATGTAGGTTCTCTAGTTCTCAAGGACCCATTGATTTAAGTGATATCAAGAATAGTATCTGTAATGTGAAGGACTGATCAGTTTTGACCAACAAATGGCATATTGGAGGACTAGATCCTGACCCATCTGTTGACATGTCTCATATTTCTTCATGAAACACTTGTATAATGATATCGAATGGAGCTTCTAGTTGATGGGTTAGTTGTGAGTTTTTCCAGTGGAAAAGTTTTTATTAACTTTCTAAAACCTTTCTATACAGACTATTGCCAAGTCTCTCAAGGTCTTGTGGCAAGAAAATCAATGGATACACACATGAAACGGTATTAATATAAGGTCCCACAGCAGCATTTGTGATCTTTCAGAAAGTAACACAAGTATGAGAATTGTGTTGGCAAACAGAATAAAAAATATATATTTTATATATATACATACATATATATAAACTTACATAATTTCAACGAATCATTCTGATATTCCTCCAAAAAACAGGGTTTTGCAGAAAACCAGTGAGAAATATAATAGAAATGGAAATTCGAAAGAAAAAATAAATAAAGAAAAGTAGATCTCTCTAAAATTGCTTTGAAAAATTATTTAGTAAAATTGGAACATTAGTATCAAGTTGATGGAAAGAAGTAGAAGAAAATATACCCCTAAAATCTTAATAAGTATGTCATTAATGCTACTGATAATAACTTGAATTGATACAGCTCTAAAATAGTGAGCATAAGCAGCTTCATAGATCTTAAATCAGAGAGACTAGTTCTGATCATTTATTGTCTACTTTGGGTCAGGTACCATGGTATCCTCCGAGGATACCAAATGTGTGTGTGTGTGTGTGTGTGTGTGTGTGTGTGTGTGTGTTCGTCTCTCAGGCATGTCCGACTCTTAGAGACCCCATGGCCTGTAGCCTGCCAGGCTCCTGGGATTCTCCAGGCAAGAATATTGGAGTGGGTTGCTTGCCAGTTTCTTTTCCAGAGGATTTCCTGACCCAGAGATCGACCCTGGGTCTCCCACATTGCAGGCATCTTCTTTACGACTCGAGCCGCCAGGGAAGCCCAGTCATGTAGCACGCCCCTCTCCTAGGTTGCAAACCACCCTTGACGAGGAGCTCCATCTTCATTCATCTCTTCTGTCACCTTGCTCAAGATTGTTATTTGAGTAGTCCACTCAGTAAGATTGCCCAAATTTGTTCTTATTTTCACTTGTTTCAATACAGTATTGAATGGTTCCAGATGATATGATGTTTAAGTAAGCTTTATGTGCTTGGTAATACTTAAGTGATGTTCAAGTCGATAAGTAAAGATTGGTCATGGAGAATTTGGGTAGTTGAGTAAAAGGAGAGATGGACATTTGGGATACTGTAACTCTTATTTTCCCCCAAATAAAATCATAAGATGGCTGGAAAACGGCAGTGAAAATTAAACAGGATGAGTGGAGAAGGAATGGTCCAGCCATACATTTTCCTATCTTGCATGTACAGAAGAGTCATTGGGCTTATCTGCAAGTGTGCTATGGAAGCAGAAGAAGAAAGAGGGTTTTCAGCAGAGTTGTTGAGAGCTGAAGTGAAGTATAAAAGGTTTGACCTAAGATGATAGGCGAGGTAAAACATAAGTCCAGGGACTGAAAGAGGTGTATACGCTTCGCCTTCTAAGGAGAGTATGATTGACTCACGTGCTTAATTTCCTCCACATTTTTGCAGTTTTCGTGAGTGTCAGGAGAATACAGATTCAATGTTTCTAGACCAAAGGTTGTCAGGCATAGATGATCAGGCTGGAGTCTGTCCCCCGGGGAACACTTGGCAGATGTCTGGAGATATTCCTGGTTGTCACAACTAGGATGGCATGATAACTTAGTATCTAGTGGTAGAGGCCAGAGATGTTGCTAAGTAGCCTATAACGTGCAAAACAAGCACAGACAACAAAGAATTAACGCATCCAAACTGTCAAAAGTGCCAAAGATGAGAAACTCTATTTTAGATCACTTCTTCCAAAGTCTTTTCAGATAACCCCATTTGACTCCTTTTTCCTCTGTTTTGATTTAATGTTTTCCATCACCCAAAAAAGATGAAATTATTCAAACCAATAAACAAATTTGGACCTTAATGATTATTATCAGTATTGCAAAACTATACCCCTCCTGTTTGCCATAGCAGTTATATGCTTGTTAGGAAGACTACTTGAGAAAATGTTTTATTCTGATGAAGCAGAAGATACGTCTTGATTAAAACAAGGTAAAAATTAAACCTTTGGTCTCTAAAGATATATTTTTATAACAGTCTTTTACCATTATAACCCTTCGGCTATTTTAATGCAAACGTGTTTCTGTAAAGCCATATTTTGGTTGCTATAACAACTTGATGTAGCTCCTCATGAGTTCTTCTTGCCTTAATGTTGCTTTTAAAAAGTTGGGGTTGCTATGACTACAAAATGCTGCTTTATTTTCAGCAAGCTTTTCCCCCCTTGGTAATCTTGCTTTCAAAATGTGTATGTGCACATGTATGCATACGTGTGTACTTCTACTCACGTGTTATGAAAGTCTGTGTGTAGTAAAGCCAAAGTTTGAATCGGGCATTGTTATTCTAAAATTGATTTACATAATGTTGGATGAGTCCAGGTTAAAGGTGCTTTTTTCTTGCCTACAAATTATTTAACTACTTAGTAACAGGCTCTTCATCATTGTTTTATGATTTACTTATCACATCTTCCATGTTATAGCCTCTTCCTGTTTCCAGTGTATTTGTACCTCAACCCTGGCAAAGGTCATTTGAACTTGAAAAATGTGGAAGTCTGTTGTGTCTTATTATATTCATGATTTTTGATGAAGTCTATTTTACAACACTGCTGATTATGGTCTTCTTTATATCATAAATTGTAACAAGATGCCCATTGCTCAGAGTTTTTCTTATTCAAATTTTGAAGAAGCCAGAAGGCTGAAAGTTAGGATACCTTGGTTCTGTTATTAACTCTGTCTGTCACTATGAACTAACCACCTTATTTCTCTGGAGGAGTGCTGTCCGATGTATCTAGGCAGTGTGAAATTTTCTAGTAGCCAAGTTAAACAGAGTTAAGTTTAATAATTACTGTCTAACAAAATATATCCAAAATACTACCATTTCAAAATGTGGATGTTTTAATGATATTAATACAGCTTTTTACATTATTTTTCGATTATCTTGGAAATCCAAGGGATATTTTACACTTACAACATGTATCACTTAAGATGAGCCACACTTCAAGAGCTCAGTCATCACATGTGACTAGTGGCTATCCTGTTGGACAATTTTAGCTTCAGATATCCATCAAATTTGGCCATGCAATGTCAGTTATTGTTTATAGATCACTTACTGGAAAGTCTTTGTGAAGTCTCAAGAGTGTACAGATGATTAGAAGACTCTTTCTGGTTTATGAGAGAGAAGAAAGGGAGAGAAAGGGAGAGAGGGCAAGAAGAAAAGAGTTCACAGACAGAGAAGGGGGACAGAGGGGTGGAGGAGGGTGAGGATGGAAGGAAGGCAGAAAGGAAGAAAGAAAGAGAAAAGTTCTTTTAGGTCTTTCTAGCTATTCATGCTCTCATCCATAATCTAATCTTGCTGCTGCTAAGTCGCTTCAGTCGTGTCCGACTCTGTGCGACCCCATAGACGGCAGCCCACCACCGTCCCTGGGATTCTCCAGGCAAGAACACTGGAGTGGGCTGCCATTTCCTTCTCCAATGCATGAAAGTGAAAAGTGAAAGGGAAGCCGCTCAGTCGTGTCCGACTCTTGGCGACCCCATGGACTGCAGCCCACCAGGCTCCTCCATCCATGGGATTTTCCAGGCAAGAGTACTGGAGTGGGGTGCCATTGTCTTGTTATAACTAAGGAATATTGAAAGGGGTCAGACAGTGTGTGTGTCTCTTCCTCTCAGTGGTGTGTGTGAGTCTCTCAGTGTTTGTGTGTTCACTCACTCACAGTGTGAGTGTGTCTCTCAGTGTGCTTTTCTCTCTCGCAGTGTGGACGTTTCTTTCCCTCTCAGTGTGTGTGGCTGTCTCTGTCTCGGTGTGTGTGTCTCTGTGTCTCTCAGTTTGTGTCTCTCTCAGTGTGTGTGTGTTCCCTGTTACTTTTGTGTGACTTATTCACAGTTCTATTCCTAACCACTTGGGGTATGCTTAGGACAAATTAACTGCACCCTACATGTTTACTGAATTGAATCTCCTTTCTTGTCAAAATATATGATTTAATCCAAGATTAAATAGACATTATTTTCAGAGCAAAATTTAGTTGGAAAAATCCCCCCGTACACAAATATTTTAGAACAATGAAGAGAAGAGTGGCTGAAGGTCTAATATAAAGGGGTATCGGGTTAAAAGGTGTTATTCTTTCTCTGCATCTTGTCTTTCTTGCTGTTGGAAGACTTCTGTTTAGAGGTGACCAAGGATTAACACTACTGCCTTAGTTGTTTTGGTGCCATACTGCAGGTGACATTGCCAGGACATCACTGTCCAGATCCTTTATTACATTTCTGCTCCTTTATTCCTGTCCTGCCTTTTCTCATTTGGCAGACACCAAATCAAAGTGAACCACGTGGCTTTTGTAGTCTGCTGAGTGGAGGAAGCTTCTGTTTTCTTTTTAACCGTGTGTCAGTTTTTATCACCATTATTTTAGAAAGAAAGTGGCTTATTGGGTGTTTTTTTTAAACTGAGCCATTTTGCCCAGACTGAAAAGGTCTGGATGAACGAATCAGATTTAGAAAGAAGAAAACAGTGTTACAATTTGAGTGGATTCCAAAATCAGGTGGCAGATGGTAATCTGGGTTGTGAATTAAAATGTTTGATGCTGACGGCTCTTCACATTTACAGAGCAGTTCAACTAGTTCCCATCATTTGTCACAGATATTTTTCTTTTTTACCTCTTTGCAGTAATGCGACATAAGGTCTGACATTTCCTATCTCTTTGGCCTTTGTAAATTGGAATTGTATTCAATACGTTTTATTTTCAGGGTTGAAGATGTGAGATGATTTTGAAATCCTTGTTACTCTTAAGAATTGCATAGTGAGCGATCATGCTACACGACCCTGAGGGGTTTGCCCAAGGTAAACATTAGAATATTGTTAAAATGGGAATAACCTTAGTTTTCTGTAATCATATCATTTCTGTCTGAACTTGTAAATGGAATTGTTTCTTCAAGACCATTTATTTACATTGAGCACTAGTTTATAATGCCAGCTACTCAAATGAAAGACTCAGAAGCCCTTTAAGTTACTCACAATAAGCGCTTATTTATCTGTAGACTATGAGGATTGTTCATTTTCTCATTTTTCTGTGTAATTTTGAATACTCTTTTTCTAATTATCTTTATTTTTCCTGGAAAATAAGCAAGGAAGAAAAGGTAGCTTTGCTATTGCCAGTTGATACTGGTTAAAAGTTTGATGTAGATTATATTTATAATCATTTGCATTTTTATTCTAACATTTTTAAAATGTGGAGCCCCTTGAACAAAGATGATTACTTATAAAGATTTCCTTTACCTCTTGGGCTGAAAGAATTCAAATGTTTACTCATTAGATTAAAAGGTGCACCGAAAACACGGAGTTTGAGAGACTTTGAAATTAACTAGTTTGGTAACCTTTGAACTTTTTTTTTTCCTCTGGTAAGTTCGTTTCTCAAAAGAAAGTATACTCCTGAGGTTAAAAATATTAAATACAGATTGAAGAACCAGAAAAGAAGGGAGGGGAGAGAGGGGGTGGGAAAGCGCCCTCCCTACCTGGAACACTCAGAGATGGCTTGGAAGCCACATGTCAACTTGAACTCCATCCCAGATACCTGGAATTTAAGTGATTTGTTCAAGATCAGGCAGCTCTGCCTGAAAGCCTGTCAGTTTTTCATTCATTCAGCAAATATGAGTGCCTACTTAAATTTTTCGACCATTTTAAAAATGTATCACAAATATTGATACTATTATTTATTTACTTTTGCTATTATAATTTCTTAGGGCTGTACCTAGGTCAATAGCAATTTTTACATAGGTGCTTGGTTAATTCATTATTAGTTTTATTCAGCATTTCTTACATCTTTTCCTCTAAGTTTAAACATGTTTCAACACTGCCCTCCCCCTCCAGACTACATGAACAGAAGCATCTGTTGATACATGATACATGAACTACATGCATCAAGAAGCCTCTAAGTTTTAAGGATTTTTGGTTAATGTAAGCCCGGTAATCAAACTAGTAACTCTGAGATCTGATGAAGTTGCAATTCTGAGAGTTTTATAACTCAGCCATTACTGTTTTCAGTGTTGTCTTTGGTTTGGAAATATATGAGAAATATGTGTGTAGTGTTACTTTCTTTTATTTTGGCTAACTTGGTAGTGACGTTTCCAACTGAAGACAAAGTATGTAGACAGGTCCTACCCTGTAAAGAATTTAATGGTACCTTTGCATTCCCTGGTAGCTCAGAGATTAAAGAGTCTGCCTGCAATGCAGGAGACCTGGGTTCGATCCTTGGGTTGGGAAGATCCCCTGGAGAAGGAAATGGCAATCCACTCCAGTATTCTTGCCTGGAGAATCCCATGGTTGGAGGAGCTTGGTGGGCTACAGTTCACGGGATCACAAAGAGTCGGACACGACTGAGTGACTTCGCTTTCACTTTCTTTTCTTTGCATTTATGGTTTGATATAGAAAGGTCTGCTGAAGTGTTCAATTACTGACAAATTAGCCTTATCTATTGGAGAAGGAAATGGCAACCCACTCCAGTATTCTTGCCCGGAGAATTCCTGCCAGGCTACAGTCCACTGGGTTGGACGCAACTGAGCGATTGACACTAGCGTTATCTATAAAGAATAAATCAGAGGCCAGGGGATCATACTGATGAAAGAGAATATTGAAGTGCTAATTTAGAGTGTAGAATGTAATTCAAAGTATGTCTTTTTAACAGTTTATTTTTTTAAATGAATAGTCTTTCAATAACAAGCTAGAATGTGGTGTTTCCTGTAACACATCTTCTGCCGTCATTTTTTTTCGATTTTAAATTTACTCTTTTTTTTAATTGAAGGATAATTGCTTTACAGAATTGTGTTGGTTTCTGCCAAACCTCCAGATGAGTCAGCCATAGGTATACATAGGTCCTCTGCCTCTTGAACCTCTCTCCCACATTCCTCCCCGTCCCACCCCTCTAGATTGTTACAGAGCACCGGTTTGAGTTCCCTGAGTCACACAGCAGATTTCCACTGGGTGTCTGATTTACATGTGGGAATGTAAGTTTCCATGTTACTCTTGCCATACATCCCACCCTCTCCTTCCTCCCTACCATCGTTTCTGAAATGAGTGAATCTAAAGTAGGTTCTTTCTCCGTGGAATCCCAGGGAAATAATTGTTCCTGGAATGAGATCTTATTTCAGAGATCTTATCTCCCTCTGTGTTTTGCTGATGAAAAGCCCAATAATCCTGATAATTATCTGTAATCAATTTTGTCACAGACATCTTGTAACATTCTATGTGGGGAAAAGAAAAAAAGGTCTTTCCATGGCCTATCCAACTAGTAGACTCTCCTTGAAATTCCTTCTATTGCCTGTTGAATAGAAGCAAGGTCACATCACTCATTTTGTGGTGGTGGCGGCATAGTCGCTAAGTCATGTCTGACTCTTGTGACCCCAGGGACGGTAGCCTGCCAGGCTCTTCTGTGCATGGGATTTCCCAGGCAAGAATTCTGGAGTGGGTTGCCATTTCCTTCTCTAGGGGATCTTTCCAACCCAGAGGTTGAACCCAGGTCTCCTGCTTTGCAGGAAGTATCCTGCATTGTGGGCAGATTCTTTACCACCTGAGTCACCAAGGAAGCTCCCCTCACTTTGTGCTTATACTTAAATAGCTTTTCCTTATTTTCAGGATGTATGGGAAGAGAGATAACTTTTTCTCTCCCTTTTGGCTGATTTAGAAGAGGCTGAGTATACCTTTCCTGTCAAGGGCCAGATAGTAAAAATTTCAAGCTTTGTGGACTGAGAGGCAAGGTTGAAGATACTGTGAGAATACTTAAACAAGAAGGAAAGCTGCCCTTCTTTGTCTGAAAGATAGGTTCTCACAGTAGCATCACCTGGGTGAGAAAGGAAAGTTGAAGAGTGGGTTCAACTTGCAAGCTCTATCTGGGGGCTCCACTCTCCCCAGATCACCCTGGCTCTTGTTGACTTGTGCTGTCTCACCCTTCTGGTCTCCCTCCATGCTTCTGGTGAATAGTACTCCCATTGCAGGCAATAAGAGCTACCCTAGCGGCTCCGAGCCAGTGGGATTTCTACCCCCTGCTCATGAGGGAGAGGAAAAGAGATAAATGCCTGGCATCCCCTGTTGAGATGAGGACTAGATTTTGCCTTGGTAATAGTGCGTGTTAGTCTTTGATCCTGGCCCATCATTTTAATTGGAAAGAGAAGGAGGAAGGATTCTAAGTCCAAATAATTGATATAGGAAAAGAGAAAAAATAATTTTAGAATCCAATCATTTGTAAAATGATCATTCCTTTGTTAAAATAAATTTGTTCTTATTTCCTTATCCAACTGTCTTGTAAAGATTGCCTTGATAAATACTTTCAGATAACATTTTCAAATATTTTGCTGGAGCGTACTTTCCTTCTTAGACTTTTGAAATCTACTTGCACCCCCTACTTGCTATTCATTAGACATTAATTATGATTGCACTTTAATGCCAGGACTTTGGACTTAGGATGATTTGATCCAATATGTTGAAATCTATGAAACAATTAAGTCTATGTTTCTCTATATCCTGTCTACTTTTTCTTTTAATCAAACAAAGTAATGATTGTGGTTACAAAGTGGAAAAGCATTCAGTTAAAAGAGTGAGAGGTTAAACCTTTACCCAGACAACTTAAGCGTTGAGACCACAGACATAACACTATTTCAACACTGGGGAAGAGGATCATTATTCTGGCTGCTTCTGAAACTCCAGGATTTTCTACAGTTGAGTCAGTGACCTTTCTGTCCTCATTGCATTTATATCTGTTGCAGGAGAAATTTTCTTTTTTGATTCAAAATCTCTGATTATGGCAGCTTTGTCAGAGTAGAATCATCACCATTGTTCAGAACTGAGACTTCTGCCTCTGCTCCAGAGGTTAAGGGAACTTGGAGGTTGCTGGCAAGGGACAATGGGACAGAAAGCTTGTGGATCTCCTTGGAGTTTATTCCACTAATGTCCAGGACTTCCCCAGGACTATTGGTCTTTATTTTCTGAGCTCTGTTATAACCCTGGGGATGGCTTTGGCCAAGGAACTGATCATTTTAGATTATATAAGCCAACCCTGGTGATTTCAAGTGCTTCATAACAAAATACAGTGGCTTAGAAAAAATGGATCTGGAGTGATGGTTGGATGGCATCACCGACTCAATGTACATGGGTTTGGGTGGGCTCCGGGAGTTGGTGATGGACAGGGAGGCCTGGCGTGCTGTGGTTCATGGGGTCACAGAGTCGGACATGACTGAGCAACTGAACTGAACTGAGCACGGGTGGGAAGAGTCATCTCCAGAGCTTACAGATAAGGCTCCAAGAAAAGTGGTGATTGTTGCTGTCATCATCTTTATCATCATCATCATCATAGCAGACAGACATTTTTACTTAATGTATACTAACCACTGTTCTGGGGCTTCCCAGGTGGAGCAGTGGTAAAGAATCCGCCTATCAATGAAGGAGACATAAGAGAAGCAGGTTCAATCCCTGGGTTGGGAAGATCCCTTAGAGTAGGAAATTTTGGCAACTGGCTCCAGTATCCTTGCCTGGAAAATTACATGGACAGTGGAGCCTGGAGGGCTATAGTCCACAGGGTTGCAGGAGAGTTGGACATTACTGAACACACACAACCACTGTTCTAAGCATTGTACATGTATTAGTTCACCATTAATGCTAACAACAACCCTATGACTAAGCACGTCTGTCGTTCCTACCTCACAGATGAAGGACCTGCGGCATAAGAGACTTTGGACTTATGGGTGATAGAGAACTTTGGATTTATGGACGAAAGAGCCATTGGATAGTTTAAGCAAAGGCTTGCCATCATCTGTTTTGCATTTCAAATGTCAGTGAGAGGCTAACCGAAGGAATAGCAAACTAGATGTGATTAAAGCTTCAGAGGAAGTGGTGAGGGGATAGAAGTGAAAGGGATTGGTTTGATAAATAATTTGCTTAAGTGAACCCAACTGGATAATGGGGTTTAGGGAAGAGAGAGGGGTTAAAGAAATCAATGTCCCAAGTAAATTAAGTAGATCTAGAGGACAGGCCCCATTATTTCATGGCAAATAGATGGAGAAACAGTGGAAATAGTGACAGACTTTATTTTGGGGTCTCCAGAATCACTGCAGATGGTGACTGCAGCCATTAAATTAAAGGACGCTTACTCCTTGGAAGGAAAGTTATGGCCAACCTAAACAGCATATTAAAAAGCAGACACATTACGTTGCCAACAAAGGTCTGTCTAGTCAAAGCTATGGTTTTTCCAGAAGTCATGTATGGATGTGAGAGTTGGACCATAAAGAAAGCTGAGTGCCGGAGAATTAGTGCTTTTGAACTGTGGTATTGGAAAAGACTCTTTAGAGTCCCTTGGACTGCAAGGAGATCTAACTGGTCCATTCTGAAGGAAATCAGCCCTGGGATTTCTTTGGAAGGAATGATGCTAAAGCTGAAACTCCAGTATTTTGGCCACCTGATGCGAAGAGCTGACTCATTGGAAGAGACCCTGATGCTGGGAAAGATTGAGGGCAGGAGGAGAAGGGGACAACAGAGGATGAGATGGCATCACTGACTCAATGGGCATGAGTTTGAGTAAACTCTGGGAGTTGGTAACAGACAGGGAGGCCTGGCATGCTGCAATCCATGGGGTTGCAAACTAAACTGAACTGAGAGGACAGGATGTAGACACATAACAATGTTCAGACTTAGGAACCTGGGACTAATCCCCTGACATTAGTGGGCCTGTCTGGCCAGTGAGGGAGGTTTGAACCTGATTGGGTCTTTCTACTTTTTGTCTGATTGCAGACAGACTGGGGAAAACTCCCTCAAAAGACCATCAGGAAACTTTGCCTTGAAGATTCTGCAAATAAGAAATAAGGAGGGGGAAATAAGACCCTTAAGTAAGATCCAATCAAATCAATCACACCAAACCCTCTTGTTCTGAAAGCTGTGTAGAGATCCCTTGGGCTTTGCCTTTCATGGGGAAAGTTTCCCAGGGCTCTAATGTTAATTAGGGAATTTGTATTTTCTACAGATGATTGCATTGTCATCCCAGACAGGACAGCTAGACTCCTCTGAGCAGCTGAGCAGGGAGAAAGAAACCATTTACATATTCTCTACAATCAAGCTCCAAAGAATGTTAGAGATAATAGGTAATTTGTCACTTGCCCTCAGTACTGTCCTAAAGCTCTTTCATAGACATGCACGTGGGTCATTTCTAGTCCCTGGTTGATGATGTTTTCAAGAAGATGAAAGAGAAGAAACACGTTATCATCTAGTAAGATATTACTAGAGAAGCGAAGTCAGTTGAGTTTGCTTCCTATATAGGAGTGCTATCCATCATTCTTTCTTTAACTTTGGAAGTTTCTTTTAGGCTGGAGTTAACACAACGATGACTAGTTGAGATCTCTTAATGATGCATGTGAGTTCGCTAAATCTAGTAGAGTTTTTATCTAAATGATTGTTATGTTTAGGAGATGGCTAGTTTCTCTTTCATGTCTCAACAAACAATGATGAAACAATTTGATTCATGTAGATCATCATTTGAAGATAATTTGGACTATAGAGAAATTTGTAACTTGAAAGTTTAGCCTCATGTCTGGTGCAGTAGATGTTCCATGAATATTTGTGACACAAAACCTAAGACTGTAGCAAGCCTTGAAAAATAACTCAAGGAGTTTTCAAGAGTCAGCCATTGGGCAGTAATATGTAAAATGGCTTTGAACATAAAAGCAAATAAAACAAACAAAAACTTCAAAGTCTTCAGCCATTAGCTCTCAATTCACTGGAACATGCTGAAGGCATAAGGTCCCAGACCATGCCCTTATGCCCACCTTCGAGACATGAGGAAGAATTCTTCCTGCCCTATTTTTAGTGTAGTCATAGATGAAGGAAAAAAAAAAATAATACAGTGATAATGCAGCTGCTGTCTCTCCTGCTTTAAGCCATTTCAGACTTAAAGGCCTGTGTTTCTCAGGCCATAAGGTCTAGAGCCAGAGTTACACCCAGTCATTTCTTTGTGACTTTAATTTTCATCTCCCTGTTTGCTGGTACTTAGTAAGTGCTAGGCAATGCTATAAAGCTTTACATAAAATAACTCAGGTAATCCTCACAATGGCTCCAGGAGTGCAAATGGTATCCCAATTTACCTTTGAGAAAATGGAGCACAGAGAAGTTGATACAACGTAGGGCCACACTGCAAGACGTGGCTCAGGGATTGAAACAGGGTGATTGTCCGAAGTAAGAGAGGCAGTGACCTAGATGCCTTTATCTGTGAAACTGGAAATTGGAGATTTGAACCCACTACAACTTTAGAGACTGTGCTCAAACTATTATGCTAGACTAACACCAACTTTTCTTTGATATTGGCTGAAATTATGCTGTGAGTGATGTGGCATAAGTTTGACAAGCTCTGATTCCTCATTAGTTGTTTGTGAAGGGCATTCAACTGTTATCAGACATTCAAATGTTATCAGACTTAAGTTACTTTATCTCTGTTGAATAAGTGACCTCAGGGATCAGGACATTTGGAAGCTGTAGGTCAGTTCACAAATTTCTAGGTCTTAGATGTCCTTTACACTTTTAGAGTTTGTGAGGACCTCAAAAAGCATTCAGTGTTATGGGTTTCACTTTGTAGAGCCTCTTCCTTTATGTTTGTGTCTGTATCTTACATACTTTATCTTATTTATATAATCACATACTCACCTCTGATGCATTGTCTTGAGGGGTAATTAAGTAAATTAACCAGAAGGATACCATACTGACCACCCAAGTCTCTAGAGCCCAGTTATTTCTGTTGCTCAGGGTCAGTGCAAATATCTTGCCATTCCATCAGAGAACCAAACTTCTGTTCGAAATGAAAAAAAATTCAAACTTGTTTTTTTTCTCTTTTTTTTAAATCAACTATCTCAGAACTTCAGAAGGTCACCCTTATTTTGTTCTAGAATTCTGTTGATTTGATCTAGTGCTTTGAATGTTGTTTGTATCTCTACTTTGATTTGATTTCTGTAAAGATAGCTATGCTGATGAGTAATTCTCACCTCTGATGTCATCCCACTTCTTAACATCTAGTCAACTTGTTTCTCAGTTTGCATTCTGTTTGTTGGAAAGATATAATAGTGTTTTAAGTGGAATTCATTATTAATCATGGCTTTTATGTCAAACTTGGGCTCTTGATTTAGTTCATTACTTAGGAACAAGAATTAAAGGTGACAGAAATGTGACTACCCTTGCCATCATTCCTAAATAATCCTTCCCATTTCTCTGCACAGTTTAGTGGTTGGATTTGTTTACTTCCCAACTGTTTGTCATATGCCAAAGCTGATGCCTTTTGGCAGTTTCAAAGTATGGGCCTACACTTTCAGGTAACGTACATTCTTGTAGAAAATACACACAATCTCGTCACAGGCTACATGTCGTGAACCTCTTGTTATGCACTGCTTCCTATCAGTTTGAAGACTCTTTCTGTTCATTATTATTAGCAAATGAAATATATTTCCTTCAAAGGAAAACTGATGTATGAGACAGAGATTGAGTCACATGCTTGACAAGGACGATTACTCAGTTTTCTCTCAGTTAAAAATGTCGAAACCACACATTATAATCAATAGAAACATTTTGTTATCCGCCTTATATGAGAACATTTGCAGATGTCTCCATACTTTTAGATATCTGACAGATCACAGCAAAATCTGTTGGAATGTATAGGTTTCTTGAAAAGCTAAGGAGAGACAGAAAGTTTGCTTTAAATATGGTATAGTTGAAGGAATTTCAGCTCTGGAAGCAAGCTTTTCGTAATCTGCTACTTCACTAGCATCCTAGCTACCTATCAGTTCAGTTCAGTTCAGTCGCTCAGTCATGTCCGACTCTTTGCGACCCCATGAATCGCAGCACGCCAGGCCTCCCTGTCCTTCACCAACTCCCAGAGTTCACTCAGACTCACGTCCGTCGAGTCAGTGATGCCATCCAGCTATCTCATCCTCGGTCGTCCCCTTCTCCTCCTGCCCCCAATCCCTCCCAGCATCAGAGTCTTTTCCAATGAGTCAGCTCTTCGCATAAGGTGGCCAAAGTACTGGAGTTTCAGCTTTAGCATCGTTCCTTCCAAAGAAATCCCAGAGCTGATCTCCTTCAGAATGGACTGGTTGGATCTCCTTGCAGTCCAAGGGACTCTCAAGAGTCTTCTCCAACACCACAGTTCAAAAGCATCAGTTCTTCAGCGCTCAGCCTTCTTCACAGTCCCAGTTCTTAAGAAGGAAGAAACTCTGGGGAATTGCTTATGGGACAGTGACCTATGCAAAGTATCCAGTTGCTAGAGAAAAGCTAAAGAGAAGAAAAGTGGACATATTTCATTAAGAGTTGTTCATATTGGAACTTCCCTGTCAGTCCAGTGATTAAGAGTCCATGCTCCCAGTGAAGGGGATATGGGTTCAATCCCTGGTAAGAGAAGATTCTGCATGCCCTGTGGTGCTGCACCACCCCCCCACCCCCACCCCCGCCACACACACACACAAATAAGAGCCAGTTGTTCATATTGAAGTTGATTCTCATGAAGTCATTCCGTAAGCCTCTTCTGCTCCTCTCCCACATCTTTCCTTCTACAGGGTGTACACTTACCTTTGCATCTCTGAGGCTGGTGGCCACTCTAACAGATGGTGCTAATGTTGTTTTTTTTTTTTTTTTTCTGTTTCCCTGGAAAAGCAATGCAAGAATTACCATACATTTTCTGTAATTCTTATGCTTGCTGTTTTCCCTCTTAACACTATATCTTGGACATCATTCCACAAACCATGGTCCTCCATGGATGATTAATGATCCAGAAAGTTTTTGAATCTCATGGTTGAAAAACTCTTAATTCTTGAAACTGATCCAGAGTAAAAATGACAGGAAAGCGACTCTGTTACTGTATCATGCCTGGCCTTTGATTCATATGTTGGAGTATCTTTTTTTTTTTTTTTTTTTAGCTTAAATGTATTGGGAGTTCCATTCTATCATGAGAAAATTACAACAGTGAAATTGGAGTTAAGTGTGCCCCAAAACTACCAGTGGTGATTGAGGAACACCTGCTTGTTGGACCAATCCCTCTCATGAAGTGAATTGAATACAAGTGCTCTTTAGGGTTTATGGTGTGAGGATAGACCCTGTTTTCTACCAAATGCCACTAAAGCTGAGGAAGAGGGTAGCTGCTCAATTAGCTCGTGTTCTGTAGACGCTGCCATTTGTTTTTGTTGCTTTTGTTATTCTTGGTCTTTATAATGAACACAAATCTGCCTCCTAATAAATAATACTGTTGTTTTTACTTTTTATCTCTGAAGTTTCTTAGGATCTAATTCCTCTTTCTGTCACCACTGGAAATCTGTGTATCTGGCATAATCTTTCTAGTCTTTTTCTTTTTTCAACTGAATGTTCACAGGGTCTCAGTTACTGCCCTTTTTTTGATGAGTTCTGACTTATCAGTATTTCTCTTCAAGTGGGATTGACACAGATTGTTGTTTATAGGGAGATTCCTCAGGGAGATCACATACATTGGTAAAGAATTAAAATATATGGAACCAAAGAAATGGCTAAATTATGGAACATCCTTGTAACTGACTAGTATCCAGTCTTTATATTTTAAGAGAAAACCTCTGACTATGAAAATGTGCGAATTGCATTAAAATCCCGGATTCTCAGTAGCTTAGAAGGATGATCTTAGTTGTGATAAAATATGTGCATAATACACATGTAGGAAAAGGAGTGAAACTCATTAAAATGAAAATGATGTGGGATGATGGTGCATTTTATGTTCTTATTCAATGTTTTCTGTTTTTTGGATAAATATATGTTCTTTTTTTCACACATATAGAACTCTACATCATAGTTCAGGTGAGAAATGGTACACACAAAATACAGTGAGATCATAGCCTTCATTTATCTGTGCATTGCTTCTTTTAAGGCAATCAAATCTTAAGTAAGGCATTTAATATTTTAGATTATCTATAAAAGGATGCATTTGGAATAAGGCCTTTTCATGTTATGACTTTGAAGCCTCTAGTTCTTATCACACTCCATTTCTTTAATTGGGAAGAGGGGTTTGCTTAACTGGATCTTAGGGTATAATATTTAATGCAAAATTTTTGAGTATAGGAAAATAACTACAAGGGAATTCCACATTCCATTGTGGATTAGAATGATTATGCTAAAAAAAGAGAAAGAAAGCAGTGTGTATTGGGGAAGATTTAGAGAAAAGAGAACTCATACATTACTCATGGGGTTATAAAATGGTACAATCACTTTGGAGAAAATATTGTCAGCTTCTTAAAAAAAAATGAATATAAATTTACCATATGACCAGCAGTTTTACTTATAAGGTGTCTAAGAGAAATAAAAGCAGGAAATTCTCTGGTGATCCAGTGGTTAGGACTGCACTTTCACTGCTGAAATTCGGGTTTAATCCCTGTTCAGGGAACTGGGATCCTGAGAGCTGAGTGGCACAGCCAAAAAAAAAAAAAAAAAAGACGAAAAAGAGAAAGATAAATAAAAACATAAATTCACACTTGTACAAGGCAATTCAGAGGAGCAATGTTCACAGTAGTCAAAAAGTGGAAATAATCCAAATGTTTATCAGTGGGTCAATGAATAAACACAATGTGCTATACCCACACAGTAAAATATTATTTGGCAATAAAAAGTAATGATTTACTGATATATGTAGCAAAATAGATGAACTTCAAAAATACCATGCTAAAGGCAGGTAGCAAGATGGAAAAGATTACAAATTGCATTATTCCATTTGCATACAATGTCCAGAAAAGATAAATCCATGAGACAGAAAGGAGATGAATGATGGCCTAAAAGCTAGAATGGAGATCGATTGCAAATGGGCAGGAAAGATCTTGAGGTTATCTAAAGTTGGATTTTGTGATAGCTGTACAGCTCTATACATTACTAAAAATCATTGAATTGTGCATTTGTAATGGATGGATTTCATGGTATGTAAGTTAGGCTTCAATAAAGCTATTTATTTATAAAATGAGATATAGTTGACTTACTATATTATCAATATGTAAGTTTCAGGTGTATTACATAATGACTCACAATTTTTGAAGGTTGTTATTTGGTTGTTTGTGGTGGCTATTCTGTCGCAAAGTCATGTCTGACTCTTTGAGACCCCGTGGACTGCAGCACACCATTCTCCATTTATAACCATAATACAGCACTGGCTGTATCTAGAGTATATCCTTATATCTTACTTATTTTACACATAGTAGTTTGTATCTCTTAATCCCCTACCCTATTTTATTAATAACCCTCATGCCTACCTCTCCCCATTGGTAACAACTAGTTTGTTCTATCGGTAAGTCAATTCCTTTTTTGTTATATTCACTAGATTGTTCTAGTTATTAGATTCCACATGCAATTGATAGTATACAATCTTGCCTTTCTCAGACTTATTTCACTAAGCATAATGCACTCCAAACTGATCCATGTCTTTGCAAATGGCAAAATTTCCATATTTTTTATGGCTAAATATTAATAGTGATTTTGTTGTGTGGAGTGGGGCACAGCACACCTTCTTCATCTGTTTGTCTCTTGATGGGCACCTGAATTGTTGCTGTATCTTGACTATTGTAAACAATACTGCTATGCTTCCCTGGTAGCTCAGCTGGTAAAGAATCTGCCTGCAATGCAGGAGACCCCGGTTCTATTCCTGGGCTGGAAAGGTCTGCTGGAAAAAGGATAAGCTACCCACTCCAGTTTTTTTGGGCTTCCCTGGTGGTTCAGCTGGCAAAGAATCCCCCTGCAATTTGGGAGACCTGGGTTCAATCCCTGGAGAAGGAAATAGCTACCTACTTTAGTATTCTGTTCTGGAGAATTCAGTCCATGGGGTCGCAAAGAGTCTGACACAGCTGAGCGACTTTCACTTTCTTTCTTTTGTAAACATGTGGTGGCATATATCTTTTCAAATTAGTGTTTCCATTTTTTTTTCCCAATATATAACCACAGATGGAATCACTGAGTCATATGGGAGTTCACTTTTTAGTTTAACCTATTAATTTTTAAAGGATTATGTGATTAACTTTTCTATATAGTTCTGTAAAATTCTACTATCAAGCAAACCTCCCGAAGACATCCTAAAACAGAGTCACAGACACAGAGTGGGAAAATTTTGTTCAGAACTGTAGCTTTCTGCCAGCCCCTCATCAACTTGGATTTTGCTTCACCCCATCTAGATCCTCAAGGAGTTTGTCCTTCACTCTAGTTTGTCATCTGTTTTTTCTTTAAAGATGGATTGAGAGTCCACTTAACACAAATACTGAAATTGTGATAATCATTTCATGTTACTTATAGCACAGCTGAAGTCAAATGCTATTTCTTATCTTCGTATTTACAAGCATCATAGATGATCAATGTTGTCACAAAAGAAAGGGAATTGACAGTTTATTGGTTCATACAGCAGAGATATGTCAGTGGTAGGGATGACTGGGCGCTGCTTGTCGTGCACGCTGCAAAGCAGCAGAATTCCCTTTAATAATCAGATGACTGATATTTACTCACTCTTCAGTGAGTTTTTACAATTAAAACTAACTTGGCATTCAGCATGCAGTGTCAAATGTACAATTTTGTTTTGGAAAATATGTTTGTTATCCTGGTGCTTCAGTCAGTTCAGTTCAGTCGCTCAGTCCTGTCCAACTCTCTGTGACCCCATGGACCACAACACCCCAGGCCTCCCTGTCCATCACCAACTCCGGGAGTTTACCCAAACTCATGTCCATCAAGTCAGTGATGACATCCAACCATCTCATCCTCGGTTGTCCCCTTCTCCTCCTGCCCTCAATCTTTCCCAGCATCAGGGTTTTATCAACTAAGTCAGCTCTTCACATCAGGTGGCCAAAATACTGGAGTTTCAGCTTCAGCATCATTCCCTCCAAAGAAATCCCAGGGCTGATCTCCTTCAGAATGGACTGTTTGGACCTCCTTGCAGTCCAAGGGACTCTCAAGAATCTTCTCCAACACCACAGTTCAAAAGCATCAATTCTTCTGTGCTCAACTTTCTTTATAGTCCAACTCTCATATCCATACATGACTACTGGAAAACCATAGCCTTGACTAGACGGAGCTTTGTTGGCAAATTAATGTCTCTGCTTTTTAATATGCTGTCTAGGTTGGTCATAACTTTCCTTCCAGGGAGTATGTGTCTTTTAATTTCATGGCTGCAGTCAACATCTACAGTGATTTGGGAGCCCAAAAAAATAAAGTCTGACACTGTTTCCACTGTTTCCCCATCTATTTGCCATGAAGGGATGAGACCAGATGCCATGATCTTAGTTTTCTAAATGTTGAGTTTTCAGCCAGATTTTTCACTCTCCTCTTTTAGTTTCATCAAGAGGCTTTTTAGTTCTTCACTTTCTGCCATAAGGGTGGTGTCATCTGCATATCTAAGGTTATTGAGATTTCTCCCAGCAATTCTGATTCCAGTTTGTGCTTCATCCAGCATTTCTCATGATGTACTCTGCATGTAAATTAAATAAGCAAGGTGACAATATACAGCCTTGACATACTCCTTTTCCTATTTGGAACCAGTCTGTTGTTCCATGTCTAATTCTAACTGTTGCTTCCTGACCTGCATACAGATTTCTCAAGAGGCAGGTCAGGTGGTCTGGTATTCCCATCTCTCTCAGAATTTTCCACAGTTTATTGTGATCCACACAGTCAAAGGCTTTGGCATAGTCAGTAAGGCAGAAATATATGTTTTTCTGGAACTCTCTTGCTTGTTCCATGATCCAGCGGATGTTGGCAATTTGATCTCTGGTTCCTCTGCCTTTTCTAAAACCAGCTTGAACATCTGGAAGTTCACAGTTCACATACTGCTGAAGCCTGGCTTCGAGAATTTTGAGCATTACTTTACTAGCGTGTGAGATAAGTGCAATTGTGTGGTAGTTTAAGCATTCTTTGGCATTGCCTTTCTTTGGGATTGGAATGAAAACTGCCCTTTTCCAGTCCTGTGGCCACTGCTGAGTTTTCCAAATTTGTTGGCATATTGAGTGCAGCACTTTCACAGCATCACCTTTCAGGATTTGAAATAGCTCAACTGGAAATTCATCCTGGTGCTTAGAAGCTCCTTATCACAGGGCATATTCCTAGTTACAGTGTTCAAGAAAGAACAAATATCATCTTAAAATCCTACTTGCATATTGCTAGGAAAATTTATATTTTATTTATTTTTTTAAATAGAGGTTAAAAGCCATTCTTTGAAATGTTTATGTAGAAATTTTTCTCCTTAAATTTCTATTTGATTTTTAACTTTTATCCAAGCAGCCCATAGAAAACCTACAAATAATAATGAGTGTTGCTTTGCAGACTTTTGTATCTCTTCTTCTTTTGATATTTTATATAATAGCAATCTGTCCTCTCTTTGTGGCTAATTTTTGTGCTTCTTAATTTTTTTTCTATAATTCTTTCATTCTATATTATTTACTACTGTTTCAGTGAAACCTGATACTGATATCATGTTGAGGATTCACTGGTCAGGGTTTGGATCACTCTTGGAAAATTGTATTGGAAAAATGTTCTTCATCAGTTTCCTCTTTTTGATGAGCAGCTACATAGGAATTTGAATTTTTTATATTGATACGTTTAGGCTGCACGTGCTTTTACGGTTTTCAGATTTTTTTTACAGTGTTTCATTCCTCCATTCCACAGAACAACATTTGATGAAACCTTTTCATAATAGCATGTGGAGGAAGTATGAAAATGAAAGCCATAATTTCAGACTCAGGAGTTTGTGCTCAGCCACATCCAGCTCTTTGTGACCCCATGGGCTGCAGCCCACCAGGCTCCTGTGTCCATGGGATTGTCCAGGCAAGAATACTGGAGCAGGTTACCATTTCCTCCTCCAGGGAATCTTCTTGACCCAGGGATTGAACTTGTATCTCCTGTGTTGGCAGGTGGATTCTTTACCATGACACCACCTGGGAAGCCTAAATTGACTGATAAAGTATCATTTATGATAAATGCTACTGTAGAGGAATGGAAGCAAGTGATGGGGTGGGGGTAGGGGGGTAATTAACAAGTGGCTGGGATAGTCAGGGAAGACTTCTTCCCAGTTGAGTCTTGAAGAAATAAGACAATTGGAGAAAGGGGAGGAAGGATATAGCAAATGAAAGAAAAACTTGTGAAAACTATAGATACACAAAGAAACTGGAAGTTTGGGAAACTCAAACTAGTTCAGTTTGACTAGGGAACAAGGTGCCTGAAAAAATAAAATGCTATGAGTGAAATCTTGGGCAGTTGTATAAACTCTGTCTGTTTCTTCTTTACCTAGAAGTGGAGACAGAGATGCAGGGTGCTCAGCACAGAGGTAGCCAGTAAGCGCCCTGGTGGTCCTTACTGGTGGAGGAGATCAGGGCTCCAGATGACTTCTGTTCTGATTAATAAGGAGACCCTCTTCACCAACTTTTGAGCTATTTATGGAATCCCTGGTGGCTCGGATGGTAAAGCATCCACCTGCAGTGCAGGAGACCTGGGTTAGATTCCTGGGTCAGGAAGATCCCCTGGAGAAGGGAATGACAACCTACTCCAGTATTCTTGACTGGATAATTCCTCGGACAGAGGAGCCTGGCAGTCTATAGTTCATGGGGTCGTGGGTCAGAAACCACTGAGCCAGTAACACTTTCACTTTTCTTGAAATCCTAAGGCCTAACAGATAGTTTTTGGCTCAGATAGATGAATGTCTCTTGTTAAAGTTTTTAAATGTTTACTATGAGGTGTAATTGCTGATTTTGTTATTTCCTGGGACACTTAGGATATAGCAACTACGAGTAGATGGCAGAACATCATAGTGACTGATTGGTCAGGCGTTAGATGTCATACTTGCAAATTTCCTGTTTCTCATCCACAAAATAAAGATGATTATAGTACACATCTTAGTGTTTTTCTGAGACAGGGAAGATATGGGCATGGTTATCAGAGATCAGGCATCTCCAAAGAGTACTGAAGTTGTAGCAAAAAAGTCAGTCTTCCTGTGGTCATGTTTTCAATGATAAATTTATCTATTTTTTCTTAACATAATTCTGATGAAGATTTTTACCATTCCTGTTTTTACTCACCAGTTTTATACTTTTTCTATTTATGTTCCCAATTCATTTTTTTAAATTGCCCAGACCATGCTGGTCAATGCCTCTGAAACCAAAAGCTTTAAAATTGTTCGGACTACAAATTATGACATGTTAATGAGTCTCAGAAACAAGTTAGTAGGGGTACAACTAGCCCTCTTGTTTTTATGAAAGACAGTGGTACACGGTTGAAAATGTAGGCATGTAGGGGAGTCAGTAAGCATTTTTTTTTTTTTTAAGTTTTGTTTCACATATGTGTATAAGTCATTGTGTATTTCTTGCTATGAATCTCTCAAAGAAAATTGAAAGTAATTGTTCTAAAGGACAGAGGAGCAGGTATGAGATATTTTTCCTACATTTGCATCAGGATCCCAGATTGTGGTACAATTTAGATAAAATCTAGCAGATAAGAAAATAAAAAGATTGAGTTACTGCACATGATTTTAAAGGAGATACAGATTGTTTTAGGATGTAATTAAAAACATAATGCTGTCATCAAATAATCTGTCTTCTGGAAATCTGGAAACTACTTAGTCCTTGAGTTCTGTAAAATAACTTTGAGTGATACAGTGAAATGTTTCCATTGTTTTTGTGAGCATGTGCACACGTAAACCCACCACGGTAAGTCCAGACAGCTTGAGGAGCATGAAGTTTAGGAAACAGACTTTGCTTTCTCTCTTTTTTCTCACATTGTCTATTCAAAGTGTTGTCTATTTGGGGCAGCCAGGTTAATCCCTTCTGTCTGTACTCCCCTACTGAGTTGATATTTTCCTTGACTGTAAGGCATTTTCTAATTATTCTGTGAATACAGTGTTTTAGGTTGAAAGTAAAATTGAGTGCAAAGTTATGCTTGTAGCTGAAAATGTGCTCTCTGATGATTAAAGTGAGGCTGGTCTCGATGGTCCTGCAGGGCAGCGGTGCCGTGTGCTGTGTCTCTTTTGGTGGATAAAGTAATTCAGTACGTGGTGAGTTCTTAATGACAGACGGATTAAGTTGTTCCTTTTTAAAACAATATTTTTCTTAGTTCTGCTGTCCAGGAATGGGTGGAGCCTTAGTAATTTGCAACTATTGCCAGCCTTGTGAAATTCCTTCTTTTAGAGATTATGTGCAAGTAACTGGATCTTGTGCTGAAGCTCATGTAACCTTTACATTTTGTTTCTTATCACTAGATGTTTTGAACCACTTTTGCTGAGCTATATAAATGATTCTGGCTGGGAGCAAACCTTTAAATTTGAACAGAGGTTCTGGTGTTCCAGTTATTGCTAGTCAGAGTAGAGAAAGAGTTGATTCAATTATCAGGGACCTGAGTGAAAGTCTAGAAGCAGCTGGTCACATATTTAGAAAAATAACTCCCTCAATCCTTCCATGTCTATTTTGTTGACTTTCTAATTATTTTCTGCCTTAAGAGAAAAGATAGATTACTATCATGGTATTTTTGCCAACCTGATAATAATAGTAGACTTATTCTTTATCTGAACAAATTCTTACCTTCAGATAGTTTAGTTGAACATTCTGAGGTGAGGGAAAGTAGGTATCAATCACTGCAAACTCAAAAGTGCCTATAAATCAAGGCAGTTAATTAAAAAAACAAAAACAAAAACAAAAAAACAACCCCATAGGGCATTCCCAGATTCCCAAACAAAGTTTTTGTTTTCTTACATTTAACAGAGAACCTCTTGTTACAGTATATACATATAAATATGTATGTATGTATGTATGTATGTATGTATGTATGTATATGTGTATATACATATATAGATATATGTGTATAAATATATAAATATATATATATATATATATATATATATATTTATGTCTGACTAGTCAAGGCTATGGTTTTTCCAGTAGGCATGTATGGATTTGAGAGTTGGACTATGAAGAAAGCTGAGCACAGAAGAATTGATGCTTTTGAACTGTGGTGTTGCAGAAGACGCTTGAGAGTCCCTTGGACTGCAAGGAGATCCAACCAGTCTATCCTAAAGAAAATCAATCCTGGGTGTTCATTGGAAGGACTGATGTGGAAGCTGAAACTCCATTACTTTGGCCACCTGATGTGAAGAGCTGAGTCATTGGAAGAGACCCTGATGTTGGGAAGGGTTGAGGGTAGGAGGCGAAGGGGACAACAGAGGATGAGATGGTTGGATGGCATCACCAACTCAATGGGCATGAGCTTGGGTAAACTCTGGGAGTTGGTGATGTACAGCGAGGCCCGGCATGCTACAATTCATGGAGTTGCCAAGAGTTGGACACGATTGAATGACTGAACTGAACTGAATGTCTGACTAAAATGATGGTGTAAACATGATAACAAATGGGAACTGGCCCCTTTATTATGAGGGCAGAAGAATTGGCACTGTCCATGGCAAAGTGGAGAATATGTTCTCTGCCTAACTGGGCCTTGCATTCAGCTCCAGCAGATGGTTGTCATTTGGGAAGTCAAGCCCAGTGGTTTTAGATTTTTTTTTTCCAGGAACAGCCAAATCCAGATTTTGAATGAGAAATCTCCTGGCTCAAAAGCGTTGGCTCAGTTTTTTGTTTTTGTTTCTGATTGATACATGCAGGCTAAACAAAATTCATCTGTTAGCTTAACTTGGCCTATTGGTTGCCAGTTTATGACCCCTCAGCTGTAAGCTGTCCAACAAGAATAGATGGAACTTTTTCATTGCTAATGAATTTAGTAATTGAAGAGTCTAGAACCTCTCTTTTGAGGAAATGACATCTTCCAGTTCAGTCACTCAGTCGTGTCCAGCTCTTTGTGACCTCGTGGACTGCTTCCCTGTCCATCACCAACTCCTGGAACTTGCTCAAACTCATGTCCATTTGAGTCAGTGATGCCATCCAACCATCTCATCCTCTGTTGTCCCTTCTCCTCTCACCTTCAATCTTTCCCAGCATTGGGTCTTTTCCAGTGAGTCGGTTCTTCACATCAAGTGGCCAAAGTATTGGAGCTTTAGCTTCAGCATCAGTCCTTCCAATGAATATTCAGGACTGATTTCCTTTAGAATTGACTGGTGTGATTTCCTTGTAGTCTAAGGACTCTTAAGAGTCTTCTCCAATACCACAGTTAAAAAGCATCAGTTCTTTGGCACTCAGCTTTCTTTATAGTCCAACTCTCACATCCATACATGACTAGTGGAAGAACCATAGCTTTGACTAGATAGACCTTTATCCACAAAGTAATGTCTCTGCTTTTTAATCTTGATTTAATAGAATATGTGCATGTGTATTGCCATTTCAGTCATGTCCAGCTCTTTGTGACCCTGTAGAATATCTTCTGGAGCCCACCAGGCTCCTGTCTCCATGGGATTCTCCAGGCAAAAATACTGAAGTGGGTTGCCATGCTCTCCTCCAGGGGAGCTTCCTGACCCAGGGATCACATCAGGGTCTCCTGCATTGCAGGCAGATTCTTTACTGTCTGAGCCACCGGGGAAACCCAATAGAATATGTACTGGTTCACATTTTGTGGTGTTTTAGAGGAATGCAAAGGTTTCTGTGGTTGGGAACCTATTACTTAAATTGGAGAAGGGAATACAGGAAAGTATAGCTAAGGCAGACTGATGTACATGCTTGAACAGGGTGTGTTTCAAAAGCTCAGTACGAGCCATGAACCTAATTTAGGTACTAGAAAAGCTTTACAGAGGAAGTGATAATGAATGACAGTGTATTGATATGCAATGCTTAGTTACTCAGTCAGGTCTGACTCTTTGCGACCCAATGGACTGCAGCCTGCCAGGGTCCTCTGTCCATGGGGACTCTCCAGGCAAGAATATTGGAGTGGGTTGCCATGCCCTTCTCCAGGAGATCTTCCCAACCCAGGTCCCCTGCATTGCAGGTGGATTCTTTACCGACTGAGCCAGCAGGGAAGCCCAAGTATTAATAGTGTGAATCAAAATTTTGATAGAAAAAGAAAGGGGACATTTGTCAAGGAGAGGGAAAATATAAGCTTCTCTAAAGTTATATTATGGGCTTTGATATGTCTCAAAATGGTATAATGGAACATGATTGGAGTATAGAGTATATGAGGAAATAATAATTGGGGCCAGGCCAAGGTTACCTTGAATATCAGTTCACAGATCTGATACTTAACAATATAGTTAAGGAGAGTCATTCAGAGTTTAGACCAGGGGAGAGATCTGACCTAATCTCTGCGTTCTTACTCCAGATCCTGCACGATGGCCCCTGGAAGTGGCTTTCTGAAAGCCTTCTCTGAGGGATTAGTTAAAATAGGCATACTTCCTAGACACTAGCTGAGAAGCTGTATGATATCTGGCACTGGCCATTCTTAAGAATCAACTTTGTACTGGTCACAGTACATCACATCCTTGTGATTTCCAGATGAACCTGTAAAGCGATGTCCAGAATTTGATCAGAGCACCTGGTGATTTTACTATTCATAGTATGCAGAACATAGTTGCCTGTCCTGCATTTGTGTTTTGTGCAGTAGGAAATAGGACACCTCTATGAATGAAGCAAATTGTTAGAGGTCATGAAAACATAAATTAGGCGGAATTAGGTTGAAGTTGATTAGAAAGAAAATGCAGTGGTGGCATTAATTATTTTAACAAAAGATTTTATTGTATGCAGTTGCCAATAATATGAAAGTAGAATGAGAATATAATATGCAAACATTAGCCAGTGAAATGTCATTTAATATTAAAAATATTCACAATAACAGGAAAAATTTTACAATTATGAGAAAATTGTCTCAGATTCAAAATCAAATACAAGATTAAATCAAGATTTAGGGATGGATTTATTTTTCCCTCCTAAAATGCCAGTGGTCAAATTTCACTTGTGGGTAATGTGCCGTAAAGGACACCTGTTGATCAGTACTTGGGTGTTGGTCAGGAAAAACCAATCAATGTGCCAAATTATAATCAGATAAAAAACTGTCCCACACAGATGGCCATTTTGGCAAAATTGAAAGAAACAATGTATGAATTAATGTGAATTGCTTTAACACATTATTTTTCTCTTCCAAGAAACTCAGTGTAGAATACATGTGACTCCTGTTCACCAATTCAAGAGTAATTATGGGTTTAAATCAATCACTTGGTTTATCTCTTGCCAGTTGTTCAGTCTGGCCTCTAGAGATACTTTAGAAACAAGCAACAATTTGGCTAAACAATATTAAATAAATAAGCCAAGGTCACAAAATAAAGAGAATAAAAATGATAAATCTTTAGCTTCTAATGTTTTGCATAGTTAATAGAGCAGTGCAAAATAAATTCCTATAAGGCTACCTGAAACAAACTGGTAGGTAAGCAAAGATACTTCAGTTGAAGTAAAATCAGGGGAATATGTGATGGTAGCACTCATTGCTTGGAGAAGGCGATGGCACCCTACTCCAGTACTCTTGCCTGGAAAATCGCATGGATGGAGGAACCCGGTAGGCTGCAGTCCGTGGGGTCGCAAAGAGTCGGATACAACTGAGCAACTTCCCTTTCACTTTCACTTTCATGCATTGGAGAAGGAAATGGCAACCCACTCCAGTGTTGTTGCCTGGAGAGTCCCAGGGACAGGGGAGCCTGGTGGGCTGCCGTCTGTGGGGTCGTACAGAAGCAGACACTACTGAAGTGACTTAGCAGCAGCAGCACTCATTGCTTATGACAAATTTGTTAAGTCGTGAATGAATGTAAAAATTCTGGTTTCCCATTCTGGCTTAGTCTTTCTTTTTTTAAAAACTATAAACTGGAATTCTTTATAGAAAGAAAAGGGGTTTAAATGCATGAGTTTACATATTTTTTTTTAAATCAAACGCTCCTTATTGGCTTATAAATATATATGACAGTTGATTTTAGAGGAGGAAAATCAACACAGCCCTGGGACTTTGGTGACCTTGACTTTTATCTTTAGCTTTACCAGTAGTCAGCTACATTTTAAAGCAAAACTATTGATTCTCCATAATCAATTCTGTAAGTTAACAGGAGTGACTGAAACAGTATTTGGATCCTATTGCTTATAAGATTATTCATTTTATGCTTTATTTATTTACAGTGCTCAGTAATTAGAATTGAGAGCACAGAAATAAACCTGCTAATGATAAACATCTGCTCCATGAGAACACTATGATGTGTGGCATAGAACCGTGTACAATAAATATTTAATTAACTAATGGATACCCTGAGAGCTGAAGAAGTCAATGGCACCCCACTCCAGTACTCTTGCCTGGAAAATCCCATGGATGGAGGAGTCTGGTGGGCTGCAGTCCATGGGGTTGTGAAGAGTTGGACACGACTGAGAGACTTCATTTTCGCTTTTCACTTCATGCATTGGAGAAGGAAATGGCAACCCACTCCAGTGTTCTTGCCTGGAGAATCCCAGGGACGGGGGAGCCTGGTGGGCTGCCGTCTATAGGATCGCACAGAGTCGGACATGACTGAAGTGACTCAGCAGCAGCAGCAGCACCCTGAGAGCTGAGAGTGATTTGAATATGCAGGTGGGATGATGAAGTTTGGGCACTAGGATAAAATCTGGGAACACTGCACCCAGGTAAGTGGGAGGGACTTCTCATGTGGTTCACCGATCTGGCCAGAACCCAAGAATCTATTTGTCCCATTCCTGGCTCATCATCTCTGCTGCGATTTGTGACTTTTTACTTACCAAATTTGCCTTGTGTTTTTCTTTGAGGCTGTATCAAAGCCTTTGATGTGAAAGGTAGCAAATGGGAAGAACAGTGTGATTTACTTAATGATGTTCTTTGAGTTCAATTTTTGTCAAGGAAAGTCAGCTTTAATATACAGAACAAGACACCCGCTGCTAAATCCTAAGGTGGCGACACATTGGATGGGCTCTTCATTGCATCTGGTTAGTCTTCTTGTGATTCCTATGGTGGTCCATATTTCAACTTTTATGCTCAAAGCCTTTTCATTGAAAAGTGATTGTCAGCCTGAGCCCTTGAAAACATGAAATAATGAAGATTGCTAAGTATGAGTGAGTGAGAAGGGGAAAAAAAATATGAGTAGTCACTGATATACCTCAAATTGAGGATTATGTATTTTTCATCAGTTGTGTCATAACAATTTAGAGTTAGGATTGATAATTTTGTCAGCAACTACTAATGAACATCTTACAAAGTTGAAAATTTCATGGTAGCAATAGTATGAACTTTCTGGTTTGTTTTTTTTTTTGTTTGTTTCTGTGAAGTTTTTGAAAAATTGACTAACACTTTTTTATTTTAGATATGTATACTTCGTTTTGGAATCTCTTTTCTTAGAAAAATAATGGAAGTCTTTTCTTGAAATCTTAGTCATAAATATATAGTCCAAGAATTTCCTTCAGTGCTAAAAGGTTTCTAAAATGAGTGAGCATGTGGTGTCCAGAGCTTGGTAGGGAGCACAAAGGTCTCTGAACAAATGCATTCAGCAGTCAGGAAGGATATGTGGTTAATATGTCAATATTTGTTATGTGACTGAGTTTTATTTTCACTCAACTCATTAGTGTGCTTAAATGCCCTAGTCTAGAAATTGCAAAGAAAAAGAGGACACTGACTCTTTTGTCCCAAGCTGTCTCTGGTTTTCATGTACTTTATTTGCCTGCCGTCTTTGAAGGGCATAACAGATAGCCAAGCAACTCTGTGTTATAACACAAGCAGAAGGGTTAAGATGTGAGTGATGTGGGCAGGAGAGTCTGTCCCTGATTAGGACAGAATCCTGGAGACAGTAAGGAAGCAGGATGTAGTCAGTTTTCAGTTCTGTTAATTAACTGAAAATAATGACACGCTGAAGGCACTGCTTCCCAGTTAAGTAAGAATGCAGAGAAAAGAGTCAACCAGCTAATTAAGATTAAGTAGAAGAAAGATATGCCCAACTCTTACTGAACCAAAGAAGTACCTTAAATGGCTCATGGGGACTCAAAGACCATGTCTCTTCAAAGAAAAGTGCAAGTTCTCCAGAGAAACAGCAGCCGTCTTTACACACAACAGAACTGAGAAGGTAAACTGCAGCTTGAGATTAAATAATACAATCTCTTTCAAGCAATTGCTTTGGGTCTTTGTAGTTGAAAATCAATTTTAACATGTTTTAGAACAGGAGAGGTGAGGACCGAAACTTTATGTAAGCCCTCTATAGAAGAAGGATGGGAAATTAACAACAATAACAAAGACTGGAGTGAGATAGCACTTTTTAAAAGCTAAGTTAATTCTGAATTTCTTGGAAGCCAAGTTTTAAAAACATAAAAAAAGTTCTTATCTTTCATTTTTCAGTTACAGGAAGAAATAGATTACTTAAGAGAAATAAACTTTTTCATGCTGGGCACCAAATCAAAGTTAATATAAGGATTCTTTTTAATTTTTTTTTTAATTGGAGGATAATTGCTTTATAATATTTTGTTGGTTTCTGCCGTATATTAGTGTGAATCAGCCACAGGTTTACGTATGCCCCGTCCCTCCTGAACCCACCTCCCATCTTCTTCCCTGTCCCACCCCTCGGGGTTGAGCTCTCTGTGTCACACAGCCAATTCCCACTTGCCATCTATTTTACATATGGTAATGTATATGTTTCCATTCTATTCTCTTAATTCACCCCACACTCTCCTTCCCCTGCTGTTTCCACAAGTCTCTTCCCTATGTCTGCATTTCCACTGCTGCCCTGCAAAGTGGTTCATCAGTACCATCTTTGTAGATTTAATATGCATGCATGAGTATACAATATTTGTCTTTCTCCTGCTGACTTACCTCACTCTGTCTAATAGACTGTAAGTTCATCTACCTCATTAGGACTGATTAAATTTTTTTTATATAGCTGAGTAATATTCCATTGTATATATATGTACCACAATTGCTATATCCATTCATCTGCTGATGGACATCTAGGTTGCTTCCATGTCCTAGATATTGTAAAAAGTGCTGCAATGAAAATTCATATTTAATTTTGTGAAGAATTAATTATGAAACTAATTATGAAATAAGTCCGTAATACAGCATTTATATGTATAATAAAGCTTATAAGTCTTTGGTAGCATCTAAATGAATAATTTTTCTATTCAAGAGTAGACATGTCCTCTGCTTCTGACCTCTTCCTAACTCTGTGACCATGAGTCAATGACTTCTCAGCTTTAGTGTCTGTATCTTCAAAATCACTATACTAGTGCCTTCCTCAACAAACTGTTGTGGTGATTAAATGAGGTAACACTGAAGAGCAAGATCCCTGACACATAGCCATTGCTCAGCAAAGCTGAGGTACTACAGTTATTATCATCTGCCTCAACATCCTTGTCGTCATTTTTGCCACACCACTTCCAAGACCTGCAGTAAATACTAGTGAGACCCAGAAATGGACTCTGACTTCATTGCAGGCGGCCTTCCTGCTTGGGATATCACTATATATATTCAAGAGTATCTAGAACGTAAGTTATTAAACCAGCAGCTGACCCTGAAAACAAATAACAGGGTTTACGGTGTCAAGAGTCTGAAGCTGCTATAGGAGAGCCACATGTTACTTCTCAAGACCTGACTTTTTTTTTCCCCTGTTTCCTCCTTCCTTTTCTGACTTGCTGGAGTTTATATATGTGAGGATAATGTGAGCTGGCTGGAAGAGGAACCGAAAGAAAGCAAATTACAAAATAAGTATCAAGAACTGACTAGCAGTAACTACTCTGGTTATCTTTCTCACTTGTTCTGCTGCAGCTGTGAATTGTGTTTTCCGTAAAGAGGAAAAGATGCTTGCAGAAAAAAATCAAAATCATGTGACTACCTTTTGAGGGTGTCTCTGGAGATTCAGGGCTGAACTTTGAATTTTTTTCTAAGGTTTCTGAATCTTTCAAATTGAGGAAAGAAGACTTTAGGGTGCTCTCAAACAAATAGTTCAGATTCTCCATGCAAGATGTTAACTTGCAAAGTTTTCTAACATTGCTCTTAGCAACTCAATGATAGATATATGTATTCCTTTTGCATTTAGTCAGAATAAAAGACATGAATATGGAATAAAATATTGTCTCCACTCTAAAGTAAAAGTTTTCCATATGTTGAGCCTTTATCCATGTTTGCTAAATTTGTGTTGTTTTATCACTATAATAGATTTGTTGCCATATGTAGTCAAAGTATAAATGAGCGATATGGGTATAGAAACAAATATGATAAAAGAATCAGACAAGGGGTGAGGGGAGAATTTCCTTCACAATATTGCTGTTGCTGCTGCTGCTACTGATTCACTTCAGTCGTGTCCGACTCTGTGCGACCCCATGGACTGCAGCCTACCAGGCTCCTCTGTCCATGGGATTTTCCAGGCAACAGTACTGGAGTTGGGGTGCCATTGCCTTCTCTGCACAGTATTGCTCTGTGGGTAAATTAAAGAGTCACGCACAACTGCCAAAAATAATGTTAAGAAATGTGATCCTAGTTTAGCATCCCTGAGGTAACTGCTGAAGGGAAAACACTAAATAAAGGGCTATGCTGGGGGGGTTGGGTGGGGGTTTCAGCCAGTTCTGATCTTATTTCAAAAGTACACATGAATGGAGAACATCCCCGCCGCCACCACTTCAATTGTCCAGGGTCCCTCTTCCTTGAGTTTTCAAGTGTCCTAGGCCATAGAATCACCTGGCGAGTGGTCCACACCAAGTAATTCCGTAGGATTTGAATCAACATTTGGGTGATGTATCTTTTGATCTATGGACAAGACAGTGGATGATAAAGTAGAGAGGTCCTCCCCACAAAGTGAGAACATCCTTTCTGAAGTCTGAACTGGATACTCCTTGGCTGATTACATGGCTTCCATAAGTTTCTTGGACACCCAAATGGTTCTCATCTGAGCAGATATCCAATCATCTGATTATTTCATTGAAATGGGAATTTTTTCTCAGACAACCTCCAAGTGATCTTCCAGCTGTACTGTTCCACTCTGGAAATCCCTCACCATCTTCTGTACTCATCTCTGCTCTTCCTTTGAATATAAGGAAATCCTATCTTACCTTTTGCTTAAAACATTTTCAACAGAGATGTTTATTTCCTCTTTCATTTCTTCTTAAGAATCCCCTTCTTTCTTAAAAATTAAATTAGATTTCTCATTAAAACCATAGCTAAAGTCAACCAGAAAAGCAGTTGTTTTCCATGAGTGAGGGGCTTAATCTTCAAATTGTAATAGAGGAAATATTTCTAATCTAACCTTTCAGTATATCAGTGATAATGATAGCATTGATTGTGCAGTTATTTTGAGTTGCTTTGTTCTGTATTTTATATAATATTGACAACTTACATTTCAAAAATCTCTATAGGTTTTATATTTAACCCCATATTTTATTTAAATTGAGGTATATACATGCTGTTATATAAAAGAACCAGCACTTGAATCCAGAAATACTGATTTTTAAGCCCACATTCACTTCTCTGCATTGCATTTTTGCTGATCAATGGCAACAAAAAAGGCAAACAAAAGCAAAACAGTTTTATTTCCAGAAAAAGAAAAATAGGAATGTTCATATCTTGATATAGAAGAATGGTTACAGTGGAAATGTAACCTCTAGTGATAATGTTTGTTGATTAAATAAGATCACAATTGAGAATAAGTTTACTTTTGTGAACATTCACGTGACCCAGTTTATCATGCGTATGAAGAGAAGGCTCTGCTTTCAGAGTCTCCAGTCAGCTGGGAAGGCTTGAACTACAAATTGAAGTAAATATTTAAGCAACAGCTCAGGCCGTTGCAGTGATGATGCGTGGAGTTGGGTTAATCATAATCCTTGGGTCAGGGTATCTTGTTTTCTTCAGTTTATTTGCGATCCCCTTAACTTCATTCATTCATTTAGTCATCAGTTTACTCGCCTCACTTTCCCTTTTTCATTAATCCCTCCGTTAACAACTGCCATTTAAGAAAACTACCTTCTTTGGGCAAGGACATATGAATTAATCTGCATTTCTGCTTGACAGCCCAATAAATGTCTTAAGACTGGTAGAACACAGAGTAGTCAAATTATATAATTATAAGACTTCTCTTAGAAGTATGGTTCTAATGACTCTACATGTTAGTAATATTTTGGTCATGCTAGTTCTTAGAAACAGAGAAGGGATCCATGGGTTTGTATTTCACCTAAGGATAATTAAAAGTGCGCTGTATTTTGACAAATGGCTGTGTGGGACATAAAACAGATTAAATGGCCGTCACAATGGGACCGGCCAGAATTTATTGACTGAACTGAGGGCTGTCTGAGAACATAGGATTTCTGTCTGACCCTGGAAGAATTAGTTATCCTCAATCTCCAAATTGAATTTTGAGCTCTCAGAAATCACAGGAAAAAAAAATACTGTTTCTGAAACTAAAGTAATCCATGTACTTATCTTAAATCTCTGTTGTCTAATATTAGGCTCCCCCCACCCCCCGCTTTTTTCCTAAGTCATCAGTTAATTCATTCTGGTACCAAAAATAAAAATGTCCAAAGATTTCAGAGCTACTGAGGTGTAATAATGAAAACTAATTTATTATTGTTGTATGTCTGTGCTTGAGTTTTAAAAGAAAATTAATTAAGGAATGCTAATTAATTTTAGATGCTTTGTCTTCCAGTAACAGGTATCGTATTTCAGTATACATCCCAACCGTGTTTTTACCCCTTAAAATGTTTTATCTCAGTGCTGTTTCACTTACTAAAATAACTTATTTTTATTCTGGTTAAAAATGGATTTAATACCAAAAAGATTTAGTCGCAACATAGAAACTTAAGCATCCTAAGACTTACAACTTTCTCTTTTCTGAATTCTCCTGTTAATTACATGAGTATCTCCTGGAAGTTTTAGATCAGATATTCTTAAATGTTAAGCTTTGATGAATATTAAAAGAAAATCATTCATAATCATACTTGAATAAAGCCCTAAAGATTTGACTTTTAAAGCAAGTAATATTTTTTTTTTAATGACAAGCCTGTCATATCTGGATCCAGCTGACTAACAGAGAGATAGTTAATTGCCCTGCACTGTGAAAGGAAGGTCTCTTGCCGAATGCTTCAGTGAATAAAACTTTCTTTGGTGTTCAGGTAATTCTCTGGTGCCTTTAAATGCAGCTGTTTCATTTTGTTTTTAAATCTCCAAAGATTTTGATGTTGAAATAATTCTCCAGCACTTCTAAATGCTACTAACCCAAACGAACAAATACAACATTTTAACAATACAGATTTGTAAACATATACAAAAATATGAAAATTATCATAATGAAGCATTATGTCCTATTGACAAGAGCCAATCCTTTTCCATTCACATTCCCAGTCTTACGCCCACTTCTCTTATTGCTTTGAAACAACTCCCAGATATTGTGTCATTTCATTAGTGGTTTTGTATATGCACCTCTTAAAGGCAAGTTCTCTTTTACCCCCACCATAATTACAATACCAGTATCACACTAAAAATAATATCCTCTTAAATAAATCATCAAATTATCAATCTTGGTTCAAATGCCCAACTGTCTCAAAAATCACATCAAGTAACATGTTCCTCTAACCAACCATTGTCTTTTCTGTAAGTTGGAAGTTGGATCTAGACTCTGGATCAAGACTCAAGTTTGATTTGTGTGTGTGTAAATGAGTCTATATTGTATGTACATGTTACTATGTTCATTCTTCCTTTTAGGGGGCATCTAATGTCTGTCCTTTTGAGTGTATATGTCTGATGTTAACAGTGGATCATGGTCATTGTCTAGGTGAATTTCTTCATTATTCGGATGTTCTAATTCTACCCCTCTTTCTTTCTTATGTAGAATACTTCTACCAAGAAAACTTGTGAATTTAAATATTATCTATGTTTTCTATTTTTAATTCACTGTAGTTCTTATGTCTTATTAATGTTCAAATTGTCCCAACTTTGGCCAATAGGAGCCTCTTCAAGTTTGATTCTGAGTTCTTTTGATATGGATCTAGGAGTCTGTGTTTCTTTATTATCAGATAGGATAAATATTCTAGGTTTTTCTTGTATGTTTCATGACCCAGGATGGAATCAGCCATTTCTTCTACTTTAGTTCAGTTCAGTCGCTCAGTTGTGTCCGACTCTTTGTGACCCCATGAATCGCAGCACGCCAGGCTTCCCTGTCCATCACCAACTCCCGGAGTTCACTCAAACTCATGTCCATTGTGTCGGTGATGCCATCCAGCCATCTCATCCTCTGTCATCCCCTTCTCCTCCTGCCCCCAATCCCTCCCAACATCAGGGTCTTTTCCAATGAGTCAACTCTTCGGATGAGGTGGCCAAAGTATTGGAGTTTCAGCCTCAACATCAGTCCTTCCAATGAACACCTAGGACTGATCTCCTTTAGGATGGACTGATTGGATCTCCTTGCAACCCAAGGGACTCTCAAGAGTCTTCTCCAACACCACGGTTCATAAGCATCCATTCTTCAGTGCTCAGCTTTCTTCACAGTCCGACTCTCACATCCATACATGACCACTGGAAAAAACCATAGCCTTGACTAGACGGACCTTTTTTTGCAAAGTAAAAAAGATCTGTTTTTCAATATGCTGTCTGAAGGGTATCCAATCTGAAGTGTAGAGCTGCTCTTTACTACTAGATTGGTCATTGTTTCTAAGCCTTTCTAGCACATGGAGTTATGAAATGTTCATATTTATAAGTTAAAAATCAGCTCATTGTTCACATGTATCTATTCTGCGTTTTAAGATTTGCTTGAGAGTCTTATAAATCCAGGAGAGATTTAAAGCTGTTGATATTTTACAAAGGTATTTAACTTGCAATCAAGAAACATTTTGTAGTTAGGGATAGTGTTTCTGGCCATATTTAAACATTTTGCAGTTTCATTTTTTATGCTTTAAATTGTGCATATCTCACATTTGAACTGTGTAAAATGTGCAGTCTTTTGAATTGAATTTCTTCTGAAAATCATTTCTAGCAAATGGTTTTATATACTTAAGAATACACAGTAGCTTAATAATGATATGAATTCTGATATTAGTGAATCAGAATCTACTGATGGATTAGTCACCATTTTTCTAATTAAGAGTGTAAAATCTTGATTTTTTGGAGTCTGATTAACTGATAATAGCCATGTCATGATGTTCTTGCAAAAACCTGTTTTGCTGGGCATTGCAATATAAAAAGTACCAGATAATAGACAAAACAAAAGCAAAACCAGTACTGATTATTTTCTCTTCAGAATTTAATGAGCACCTGATAAACCATGAGCATGGAGTTTTAGATACATCAGTATCAAGATTAGTATTATGGAATATTGTCTGTTAGGCTCTTTTCAATTAAAGATACTTGAGACACATTGACTCTAAATATCTGCAACTAAGAAAGTAGGAAATTGAAGCAAATTATTCAGCTTATTTAGAAAAATTACAACACATTTAGTAAGTTCATCCAGCCCTTAATTTGTGTAATATGGGTAAAATCAATGATTAAGCCTGAACTTTCAAATATTATGATTTTCTAAAAACTTTGTGGGAATGAGTGCATGGGTAGGGGACTGAATATCCGTCATTAGGAGCCTGGTAAAACAATAATGTATAGCAGTAGAAAACATGTTATTCAGCCACGGGGGGCGGGGGGGGGGGGGGGCGGGTAGGAAAATGAAACAGATCTTCATGTGTTGCTATGGAAATCTCTAAACTTGAGTATATAGTTTGTTGTGTAAAAACACAGATTGTGGAGCCAGACCACCAGACTTTAATCCTGGCACTTTAAGTACAAACTTGAGCCACTTATTTACTCTTTCTATACGTTTTTAATCTGTAAAATAAGGGCTGTACCACCATATACCTCTGATGGTGTGAAGATTACTTGAAAATTATGCCTGGTGCTTGGTAAAGGTTCATAGGCTAGCTCTTTCCATCCTTCCCCAGTTCTTCCTCTTCATTCTTCTCTTTCTCCCTTTCCTTTATATTTTTGATGTCTTTGTCATCATCATTGTCTTGCTGAGTGAAAAATAAAAGCTATATTTAGTTGTTTTCAGGGCAAGGTACCATTGATGTCAGTAAAATCAGATGAATATATACTTTCATATGTAAACTTTTATACTTATGTACATAAACATTTGTGGAAGATACCTAATAAGATGTTCAAAAGTGGTTGCCTCTGAAGCACAGATCTATTAAAAGAGGGAAAGGGAGGTGAGCACTTTATACATAAAATTACTTTCTGTTGTTTTAGGCTGAGCTTTGTATATCCAAGTACTTCTTTAAAAATAAAAACAGTTTAAATTGAAAAATATATAATTTGATAAGTCTCCAAGAAAGTATAGATTGATCATGACTGCAAGAGCAGCCTAAGAGGAGACGGACAAGATAGATACCTGTGTGATATTTTTCTAAGTGTGTTTTTGTGTCCACTTCCCTAAATTATCTTTTCTACCAGCCCACATGGTATAAGGAAATTCTGCCATGAGAGACTTTTTTTTTTTTTTTTTTTTTGCTGTTAATAAGTGTTCCTCTTTAGAGCAAAGAACTTTTGAAAGGTTAATTTAAGAAAACCTTTAGTTATTAACATTTTGTAGATTCTCTTTCTAGGTGGTTTTTGCAGCCCACAGTATCCGTCTGCTGCCTGAACACTGATAAAATGGATATCCAGCAAGGTGGCAAGCTAGTGAGGTATTGTGAGATCAGACTAAGAAAAATGAAGGAAAAGCATGGTGAAATGGGGATTGAATGGTGTTTACAGAAAGAAGGCTTTCAGGTCCAAGACCTGTAAATAAAAATCTCAGCTCTGCCAAATGGCATAATGGCATAACGTATTGCTCTGTATAAGTTACAGACATAACTCTGTTTTCTGCATCAATAAAATGGAGACAAAAATAACCATATCCCTAGGGGGTTTGTAAGAATCAAACATGGCCCTTGAACTCACCTCCATTAGCCTCCAATGGAGTATCCATTGCTATTTTAGCCCATATTTTCCCTTTCTGTCTTTGGGTAGAATAAGGAGGCTGAATCTGTTTCTGCATATACTGACAATCAGCTCTGTGACCTTAGGGCAGCAGTCCTTAACCTTTTTGGCACCAAGGACCAATTTCCTGGGAGACAGATTTTTCACAGACTGAGGGTTGGGGGTGGGGATAGTTTGGGGATGATTCCAAGCATTACATTTATTGTACACTTTATTTCTATTATTATTACGTCAGCTCTACCTCAAATCATCAGACATCAGATCCTGGAGGTTGGGGACCCCTGTGGCTTAGGGAAGGCATTTTCTGTTTTTTTTTTTGTTTGTTTGTTTGATTTTGTTTTGTTTCAGTATCTGCAAAGTGCATTTTAGAAAGGGTGACCTCTAAGCTTCCTTTTAACTGTAGTGTCCAATAGCAACCTGTTGGATGTGGGCACTCAGATCTTCCCTACCCCTTACCCCAATTTTGATTAAAGATATCTGACATTGTATCAGTTCTATTTAAATTTATGAAAATCCATAAAGACAAATTCCCAAGCTTTCTAGATACTTCTGAGCCTCCTATATATTCATTTTGGAATTTTCTGTATCAATTCTAAAGTAATAAATGAATTGGAAGAATTCTGGATTGTCAGATGACTTCATAAAATGATATGATATCTGGATAGAAGACACATTTCTCCTGATTCACAGAAATACTCACATCCTGCTTTCAAGTCTTTGTGTGCTAAGAAATCATTTCCCTGCCTATGAAATTACCCTTGCTCAAAAGGCAAGGGCTATATCCACTATGAGGTTTCCCTGGTGTCTCAGTGGTGAAGAATCCACCTGCAGTGCAGGAGCTTCAGGAGACGTGGGTTTGATGCCTGAGGTGGGAAGATCCCCTGGAGGAGGGCATGGCACCCACTCCAGTATTCTTGTCTGGAGAATCCAGTGGTCAGAGGAGCCTGGTGGGGGCTACAGTTTATAGGGCTGCAAAAAGTAGATGTGACTGAAGTGACTTAACATGCACACACAATATCCAATACTAGTCTCTGTTTCCTCATCTATAGAATGAAAGTAGCAATAACCATGGTAGCCAACTGAGAAGAAAAAATTAGGACAACATTTTCTCTTTGCACAAAGGTCTACCAAATACAGAGTACTCAATAATTATTGTGATTATTCCTTTTGTTTTGATTATTATTCTGTTAGTAAATAAACTTAATTTAGCAAGGTCCTTAGAATAGGAATACAAAGATAATAGTGATAATACTAGCTAATATTTTTTGAGTCCTTATATTTGTACACAAAGGGTGTTTAAAAGTGCCTAAAATATAAGAGCTCACTAAATATTAGCTAGTATTATCACTGTTACCAACATCATCATCTTTGTATTCCTATTCTAAGAACCTTGCTAAATTAAGTTTTTTTACTAACAGAATTTCTAGCATACAAGAAGCATTATAGTGGGATAATAATAATCAAAACAAATGAAGTAATCAAAATCTTTAAGATGGGTTTCCCTGGTGGGTCAGGTGGTAACGAATGCACCTGCAATGTGGAAGACCTGAGTTGAACTCCTGCATCAGGAAGATCCCCTAAAGGAGGGCATGGCAACCCACTCCAGTATTCTTACCTGGAGAATCCCTGTGGACAGAGGAGCCTGGCAGGATACAGTCCATGGTGTCTCAAAGAGTCAGACATGACTGAGCGACTAAGCATGGCAGCACAATCTTTAGACAACCCATATTGTAAGAACGAATACACTCATTTTTACAGATGAGGAAATTGAAGCATAGAGGGAAGGATGTAGAAAGTGCAGACAGTAAATGAACAGAAAACTCTTTAAGTTTCACTGTAAAGTAGAATATAAAGATGGAGTCATGATTAAAATGGAATGTAGGGTCAAGAGAGAGTTATTTACAAAATGAGAGGCTGGAACGCGTTTGTGTTCTAATGGGGATGATTCAACAGAAAAGCAGTCATTGAAGACACAGAGGAGACGGATGATGGAATTCCAGGAAGAAAAGGCAAGAGGGAAGGGGAGAACAAGAGGGCGGAGAAGTAGGCGGCCATGGAGTACATCTCTCTCCACGGATGCATCAGGAATACACTTTCAGACACAGCAGTGCATGCAGAACACCAGCTGGGAGTGGAAAGGAGGACCTGACCAGCAGAAAATATACAGAGCAGCTCAAAGCTCAGTGGGATGGAGTAACCAGGGGGAATAACTGGAGTGTTAGTGGGAGTGGACCTGCCCTTGGCAGGTGGGGGAACTGAAGCAGGGATCCGATCCCCACATCAGGGCAACTGTCTTGAATCAGAGGAGAAACATTTAAGGCTGAGAGTGAGACAGCTGATCTGTGGCAGCCTGATTGGAACGAGAATCAGACAGTCCTTGCTGCAGCCATACATACCCCGGACAGGGACGCAGGTGCCCTGAAAGGCACAGCATCTGGGAACTGGAGTTTAGGGACTGTGGAACAATGCCAGGGCGAGGGTTCTTGTTGACTGCCCAGAGACAGATTGAGGGGATGTGAGAGAGGAGACTGTGGCTGGGAAATACCTGTGGAGGAAAGCCTGGCCTCGTGGAAGCAAGGTAATACTGCTGAAACACACATAGGGGATGGAGCCATCACCTAGCCTCTCTCTCCCCACACACCAGCACTGGCAGCTGAACAATAGAGAGGCTGGCCCATGAAACTTGGGACGCACTGAACTACAGAGTAGGACCCTGCCCAGGGTGCCCCTTTAAGTGCCTGACACACCGATCTACAGAGTAGGACCCCAGCCGCGGAGAGGGCCTCTATTTGCCTGAGGTGCTGAACAACAGAGGACTCCCAGGCAAGGGAGCCCTCTAAGTGCCTGAAGGGGTAGAGCTGCAGAGAAAGATTGGCCAAAGAGGCCTTCTGATTGCCAGCTACAAGAGGCCCCCCAAAAAGACTCTGTTAGGGCCTTAGCTCCTGCAGCAGAGGCAGTCCACGGCCCTGCACACTTGGCACCGCCAGGGTCCCCACAAGCCAAACAGCTGCGCCACCTTCATACTCAACTCTCACCGTGGCAGAGCTGCCACAGGCCAAAAAACGTCTTGCGTCTATGCACGCAGGGTCACTTGTCTAGTGTCCGACTCTTTGTGACCCTGTAGACTGGCCTGCCAGGCTTCTCTGTCGAGGCGCTTCTCCAGGCAAGAACAGTGGAGTGTAGTGGCCAATACTGGTTGCCATGCCCTTCTAGAGCACTAGATTTCCTGCTGCCCTGGCTGCCAACTCCCCTGAGTACCTGGAGCTGCTGGAACCCCTGTGACCCAAGCAGCTGCACTACCTGCACACCTGGCCCTCACAGGGGCAAACCCAAGTCTTCCAGGGCAGCCTCAGGAGCAAACCCCAGTGGATGACCCACATGTGGAGGTGGGAATAAAACCACAATTGAAATCCTGGGGCAGTGTGGCTAAGGAAGACCACCTATAACCTTCCCACCAGCTGTACAAGCTGCGGATTAAATCCACACAATCAACTAGGCAGACTCTTTGTCTATGAAATATATGAAAGGTCGTTAGAAGCTCCAACAAAAGAAAATGCACTAGTTTTGATAGCTGTGGACTTTGGAGGCAAGAATACACATGAGTAGGACCAAGTTAGAATCAGAGCTGCCCCTACAGATGGGAGGGAGTTTCAAAAGGGAAGGGATAAATGTATACCTACGGCTGATTCTTGTTGAGGTTTGGCAGAAAACAACAAAATTCTGTAGAGCAGTTATCCTTCATTAAAAAAAGAAAAAAGGGGGCAAGAGGTGAGTGTTCAGGGTATAGGAGGAGAGCAACGCTATTCCTGGTTAGTCACTGAAGAGCCAAGTGAACTTGGCAACTTGCCATTTCAGTGTCTCCAGTCAGTCATGTGAAAAAGAGTGGGGCTATTAGTGACTATTGATTTTTCTCCAAATCAGTATTTCAGTGACTAGGAAACTATTTGATAATGTTGTATGCTAATATAATCTGAAAATATTGCCAACTTCAAGAGGAGTTCACTATAATCCTAGCATTTCTTATCATTTATTTTTAACTTATTTGCTATTCATAAAGGAAGGACTCTTGATAATTTTAAAAAATCCATTTTTATCTTCTTCGATTTCTTTCAGCGGCATCTTTGAATTTTCAGAATACAGGTCTTTTGCCTCCTTAGGTAGGTTTATTCCTAGGTATTTTATTCTTTTTGATGTGATGGTAAATGGAGCCATTTCTTGAATTTCTCTTTCTGAGTTTTCATTGTTAGTGTATAGAAAAGCAACAGATTTCTGTGTACTAATTTTGTTACCTGCAACTTGACCAGACCCATTAATGAACTCTAGTGGTTTGCAGGTAGTGTCTTTAGAATCTCGCATGTATAGTATGTCATCTGCAAATAGTGACAGTTTAACTTCTTTTTCAATTTGGATTCCTTCCTTCTTTTTCTTCTCTGGTTGCTATAGCTAGGACTTGCAAAATTACGTTGAATAAAAATGGCAAGAGTGGACATCTTTGGCTCGTTCCTGATCTTAAAGGAAATGTTTTCAGTTTTTCACCATTGAGTATTATATTAGCCATAGATTTGTCATATATAGTTTTTATTATGCTCAGGTATGGGCTTGCTGGGTGGTGTTAGTGGTAAGGAACCCTCCTGCCAATGCAGGAGACTTGGATTTGATCCTTGAGTCTGGAGGAGGGCATGGCAACCCACCCCAGTATTCTTGTCCGGAGAATCCCATGGACACAGAGAAGCCTGGCTGGCTACAGTCCGTAGCGTCACAAAGAGTTGAACATGACTGAAGTGACTTACCAGGCTTGTTGAGGGATGTTCCCACTATGCTTACTTTTTGGAGAGATTTTTTTTTTTTTAGTATAAATGGGTGCTGAATTTTGTTAAAAGCTTTTTCTGCCTCTATTGAGATGAAAAATCAATCCATTTAAAAAGATGTATTTAACTTAGCCCCATGTCACGTATTTAATTGCATAGTATTTTGGACCATTACATGAAACCACCCTAGTGTTTACCTGATTGATTTAGTCATATATAATTACTTGCCATAGTGATCTATTATATGGTATGTTTTCATGTGATATATGTATTCCAGATTTGAAAGTCCATGTTTTATTCTCAGCCACATGTCACTTTGTTATAAAATTATCCTTTTCAGTAATACAAATCATTTTCCTTTTAGGTTATATTTTAGGAAATCACATTTTCTGGTTACATATTTATATGCAGTGTTTTTAAATGTACCAAGATCATTTTAAAACTATATAATCTCTCACTTATGTTTATCATTTATTATTCAATAAATATTTATTGAGTGCCTCATCTGAACAAGGCCCAATTCTAAGAACTATGGGGGATACAAGATGAGTCATACATAAATCAGCACTCAGAAAGTTTACAGCCTTGTCAATGAAATGAGATGTGCATATCTTCATCTCTAACCCCTGCCCAAGTAGAATTCAAAGAAAATTATAAATTTTTAATTAAACAGAATTATTTTCAACGGACTATTAACTCTAAATTTAAGCTATGGTGCTGGATCAGGCAGCATTCTATATTGTCTGGACTGGTTGAAAATCATAATCAAATACTAAGAATTTATGTAATAAGTATGTCCTTCACTTAATACAATGATAATACTATATTGAGATTATATAATGACTCAGTGATAAAGAATCTACCTGCAATGCAGGAGACATGGGTTCAATCCCTGGGTTGGGAAAATCCTCTGAAGAAGGATGGTAACCCACTCCAGTATTCTTACCAGGAAAGCCCCATGGACAGAGGAGCCTGGTGGGCTATAGTCCATGGGGTCACAAAAGAATAGGACATGACTTAGCAACTAAAACAGAAACAGCAACAGCAGCAATACTATATTAATTTTTATTTTCCCATTTTTTCATGAAACTGAGTACTCGTTTATCTTCACAGCTTCTCTGTGAATAAAAAGAAGCAGGTGGTACTAGGTTTTTTTTTCCCAATAATTATCCTTTCCTGCTGCACTTAAGTGGCTGAAAATGTTAATTTGCTCCATAAATGCTTTTTCTTGAGTATTTTCCTTGAACTGCCAAGTGGCCTCTGCTTTATCAGTAAGCGTTCGTTGCAGTGACATTTACTATTCAATTATACAAAAGTATGTCACTTTGATTTCTAGGCCCTACCCTCCTCAAAATAAATAAATAAAAGTTGTTGAACAAAGGGAAAAAAAAGTAGAGCATTTCTAGGCATTAACAATGTTGCATGCAGGAAGTGATATTCTAGGAGACATTTTTTCTTATTATATTTGCATTAAATTATATCCACCAGCAAGAATGCCTATAGCATAGAAGGCCTAACTCATCAATGTATCAACTGATGATAATTACCAGCTCCCTAAATTTTTGTCCTTTTGGGCCAGAATTCAAAATGCAGATATTAAATTTCTGAGACATCAGGCATAGAAAATGGAAGCTGCTTCTTTCCTTTTTGAAACCAGTAATTCATTTCCATTGTTTGTGGAGCAAAAGATATCTGTGATGAGTCATTCCTACTTCAAAGAGCAGAAATAATCACTAGATAGTACATTTATTGTTAATATATTAAGCCCTTTAAATGCCTTCTTTTACAACTAACCTTATTTAAATTCAGTTCAGTTCAGTTCAGTCGCTCAGTTGTGTCCGACTCTCTGCGACCCCATGAACTGCAGCATGCCTCTCTGTCCATCACCAACTCCCGGAGTTCACTCAGACTCATGTCCATCAGGTCAGTGATGCCATCCAGCCATCTCATCCTCGGTCATCCCCTTCTCCTCCTGCCCCCAATCCCTCCCAGCATCAGAGTCTTTTCCAATGAGTCAGCTCTTAGCATGAGGTGGCCAAAGTACTGGAGTTTCAGCTTCAGCATCATTCCCTCCAAAGAAATCCCAGGGCTGATCTCCTTGAGAATGGACTGGTTGGATCTCCTTGCAGTCCAAGGGACTCTCAAGAGTCTTCTCCAACACCACAGTTCAAAAGCATCAATTCTTCCGCGCTCAGCTTTCTTCACAGTCCAGCTCTTACATCCATACGTGGTCACTGGAAAAACCATAACCTTGACTAGATGGACCTTTGTTGGCAAAGTAATGTCTCTGCTTTTCAATATGTTATCTAGGTTGGTCATAACTTTTCTTCCAAGGAGTAAGCGTCTTTTAATTTCATGGCTGCAGTCACCATCTGCAGTGATTTTGGAGCCCCCAAAAATAAAGTCTGATACTGTTTCTATAAGTATAATGATTTTCAACTTTTTTTTCCATCTCAAGAGTGATCCCCAAAGTAGTTTTATAATCATTCTCGGTATAAGGTGAATTCTTTAGCTGCTAAGAAACATGCTTGCTTGTTTTCCCACAGATTAGTAAAATATCCCTTGCTCTGCAGTAACATTTTGTAGGTAAATTGACACTTACCTGGGACACCTTCAAAGGAGGGCATAGCACAGTGGGCTGAAGGATTCTGGTGTTGAAGAAGGTAATTCATGTGTTATAAGTATCTGCTCACAACCAGCAGAAGAGCTGATGAGGCAGAACTGGCTCTGCGACTTGTGGGGCCACTGCAAAGTGAAGCCACAGTCCCTTTACTCCACTATAACCTTCAAAGCAATAATGTGTGTTAGTCCCTCAGTCCTGTCCGACTCTTTTCGACCCCATGGACCACAGCCCGCCAGGCTCCTCTGTTCATGGAATTCTCCAGCCAAGAATACTGGAGTGCATTGCCATTTCCTTCTCCATCAAAACAATAATAGCAGAGCATTAAACCAAGCAGAAGACTCTTCTGAGTGTGGGGCCTGTGAGGCTGCACGGGTCTCATAAACATTCGGTTGACATTGGAGTAAAGATCGAACGGCCCCTCTCCTCCGGGTCTAACTCTTCAACTCTCAGAATATGGTTCAAAGCCTTTTTTTGTTGTTGTTTTTTTTCTGCTGTGAAGCTGGCGGACCCACAACTCCTAGAAGTTGGGAATTTCACCCACTAGCAAGCAGCCTCCCAGTGATGATTCCCTTGACAAGAGTCCACATCCTAGTCATACTCTGTCCCATGTATAACAGGAATAGTATGTTTTCCGTGCAAGTTGGAACCTACTCCCACAAAAAAAAAAAAAAAAAAAAAAAAATCTTCCCATGGAAAGAACCAGCTGCCAAAGATAAGACCAATGAATACACATTGTACCCAGATCTAAGGGTATTAAACATGTGCTTTTGAGTATCAAAATGTTACCTTTGCCTCTATTTTTTAATGGATTGCAATTGAAAAATGATTATTTTTATGAGATCTTTTTAATTGAAGTATAGTTGGTTACAGTATTTTTAATTTCTGCTCTATAGCAAAGTGATTGTTACATATATACACATATATTATTTTTCATATTCTTTTCCATTAGGATTTATCACAGGATATTGAATATATTAATAGTTCCTTGGGTTGTACAGTAGGACCTTGTTTCAGTTCAGTTCAGTTCAGTCACCTAGCCATGTCTAACTCTTTTTGACCCCATGAACTGCAGCACACCAGGCTTCCCTCTCCATCACCATCTCCTAGAGCTTGCCCAGACTCATGTCCATTGAGCTGGTGATGCCATCTAACCATTTCATCCTCTGTCATCTTTTCTCCTTCTGCCTTCAATCTTTCCCACATCAAGGTCTTTACCAATGAGTGAGTTCTTCACATCAGGTGACCAAAGTATTGGAGCTTCAGCTTCAGCATCAGTCTTTCCAATGAAAATTCAGGACTGATTTCCTTTGGAATGATTGATTTGATCTCTTTGCAATCCAAGGGACTCTAAGAGTCTTCTTTAACACCACAGTTCAAAAGCATCAATTCTTCGGTGCTCAGCTTTCTGTATGGTACAACTCTTAAATCCATACTTGACTACTGGGAAAACCATAGCTTCAGTTTTACAGACCTTTGTTGGCAAAGTAATGTCTGCTTTTTAATATGCTGTCTAGGTTGGTCATAACTTTCCTTCCAAGGAGTAAGCATCTTTTAATTTCATTGCTTCAGTCACCATCTGCAGTAATTTTGGAGCCCCCCAAAATAAAGTTTGTCACTGTTTCCATTGTTTCCCCATCTATTTGCCATGGAGAGATGGGACCAGATGCCATGATCTTCGTTTTCTGACTGTTGAATTTTAAGCCAACTTTTTCACTCTCCTCTTTCACTTTCATCAAGAGGCTCGTTAGTTCTTTGCTTTCTGCCATAAGGCTGGTGTCATCTTCATATCTGAGGTTATTGATGTTTCTCCCAGCAATCTTGATTCCAGCTTGTGCTTCATCCAGCCTGGCATTTCACTTGGTGCACTCTGCATATAAGTTACATAAGCAGTGTGACAATATACACCCTTGGCATACTCCTCTCCCAATTTGGAACCAGTCCATTGTCCCATGTCTGGTTCTAACTGTTGCTTCTTCGCCTGCATACAGATTTCTCAGGAGGCAGGTAAGATCGTTTGGTATCCCATCTCTTTAAGAATTTTCCATGGGACCTTGTTGTTTATCCATCTTATATATAGTTGTTTGCATCTGCTAATTCCAAACTCCTAATCCTCCTCTCTCCAATTCCCTCCTCCTTGGCAAATGTGAGTCTTCTCTATGAGTTGGTTTCTGTTTCTTGGATAAGCTCGTTTGTTAAGTTTGTAGATAAGTTTATTCCTTTAGGTTTTACGTGTATGTGATATCATTAGATATTTGTCTCTCTTTTTTCTGACTTCATTTAATATGATAATCTCTAGGTCCATCCATGTTGCTGCAAATGGTGTTATTTCATTTTTAATTTTTTTCTTTTTACTGGCAGAGTCATATTCCATGGTGTGTGTGTATGTGTGGCGGTGTATATATGTGTGGCACACGCCACATCCTTGGGCTTCCCAGGTGGCACTATTGGTAAAGAACCCACCTGCCAATGCAAGAGACATAACAGACACAGTTTCCACCCCTGGGTCAGAAAGATCCCCTGGAGGAGGGCATGGCAACCCACTCAAGTACTCTTGCCTGGAGAATCCCATGAACAGAAGAGCCTGGCAGGCTACAGTCCACAGGATTGCGAAGAGTCAGACACAACTGAAATGACTTAGCACACACTCACACAGTACATCTTTTTTTCATTTATCTGTTGATGGACATTTAGGTCGTTTCCATGTCATGACTATTGTAAACAGTTCTGCTATGAACATAGGGGTACATGTAGGAAAGTATTAACTTTAAACTTGGCCATGTGCATAGAATTTCCTAAAATGTGTTCTGTGTGATATTGATGAGTATTATGTAGATTTCTGTGATCAAATGAGTTTCGGAATAGTTTGGAAGATTGTAGTTTCTTCAGTCTTAGGAGCTAACACTATATAGGTCCTTGTTGGCTCTTTCTATTTCCCCTGCTACTGCCCTTGTTATTACCTGTGATATTGCCCCCACCCTCCCTCTAATTGTCTCAATTTCCGTTCATTAATTATAGTTCAGCTGAACGTACCCAGTACCTGCTATGTAATCTTTGGTTTCTGTGATATTGCCACAGGAACCTCTCCTTTATCTCAGAATAGAATGATTTTGCCCTCCAGGACATTTAACAATGTCTAGAGCCATTGCTGGTTGTCAAAACTCAGGTGGGAGCAAGAGATGTTATTGAAATCCAGAGAGTAGAAGCCGGAGATGCAGCTAAACATCCTACAATGCATAGAACAGCCCTTGAAACAAGAAATCATCCAGCTCAAGATGTCTGTAGTGTATATTAGTCATACCGCTGACTGCATGGAAACCTTCCTCGGTTTCCCATCTCATTTCATACCTGAAGAATTTTATACTCTCAAGCATAGCGTCCAGAGTCCTTCATAATCTGTCAGTAGTCTTGCTTTTCAGGACATCTCCTACTCTTCCTTTCAACACACAATCTGTTCCAGCAAAACCAGGTGATTCAGCTCAGCCTTCCCCAAACACAGCTCGTGCTCCCCTACGGACCACTTTGTTCCGCACCCTAACTGGAATGCCTTTCTCTCTCTCTTTTTTTTTTTTTAACCTGGAGGGACACTGTTTCTCTCCTAGCTCATATATCATCTCCTCTGGGAAATCTTCCTTGCTGTTCTTACTGCTCCTCAATATGGGAGTGATTTCCCTCCTCCCTGGACTCCCTTGAAATTCTTAGTGCATGTGCATGCTCAGTCATGTCTAACTCTTTGCAACTCTCTGTCCCTGGAATTTTCCAGGCAAGAATATTGGAGTGGGTTGCCATGCCCTCCTCCAGGGGAATCTTCCCAACCCATGGATTGAACTCAGGTCTCCCACACTGCAGGTGGATTCTTTACCATCTGAGCCACCAGGGAAGCTCAAATAAGGGTGACTTGAACACAAGTACCAGCATACTGATACTGCAACAGTTCATCTGATAACTGAGATGGCTATGCATGCGTGTGCTAAGTTGCCTTAGTTGTGTTCAACTCTGTGTGATCCGATGGACTGCAGCCTTCCAGGCTCCTCTGTCCCTGGGATTCTCCAGGCAAGAACACTGGAGTGGGTTGCCATGCCCTCCTCCAAGGGATTTTCCCAACCCTGGGATTGAACCCAGGTCTCTTACATCTCCCTGCTTAGGCAGGCAGGTCCTTTACCACTGGCACCACCTGGGGAGCCCAAGGCCTGTAGATAGGCCCTGCAGGCCTTTAAATAACAAAGGTCTGCATCACCTGAAATTCACAAAAGTGCAGTTCAGCTATCTGAATTGCAGAAGTTTTGTTGCATTTGATCATCTTTGAAAATGGACACAAATCGAACAAGAATGTGTAACTGCAACTGAATTTTCTTCATGTTCCGCAAATTGAAAATACCCCTGTTGAGGTTATAACATTTAAGCATTAACCCATCTTAGGGCAAGATCAAAACATCGATTTTTGTCTTATTTTTAACTTTCTGTAAGGAAATAAAAAGACACAACTCACTTCAGGAATACGCTTAAGGGACGAAGCTACTACTTCTTTACAATCAAAAAGTTTCCTTGTATCATCTCACTGAATTTAAATCTATGTTGGTTATATCCAGTAAAATAGAAAGTTGGCAGGGTTGTTCTTCATGCTTTGCACATATTTAAAAGTTAATAAGTCACCTCTTTATTCCTTTTAATAAAATTTTGATATTCTAAAATTCTTTGATTTTCAAGCTTCTCATTATTTTGTTTTCTCATTTCTGTTTATGTTCTAAGTTCCTATATACATTTTAAGCCTGAGGAAGCCAATTATGTACGTAAATAGTCTCTTACAGAATGTATGTCTACTTATTAAAAACAAAACAAGGGATTTGAGTGAGCTTTTCAATCATTAGTAAGGGAATTATTTCAGCACAATTTAAAAGTTCTGTATTTTTTCTTCCTTCTTGGGTTACTTGTTCAACTCTGTGCAAGTGTATAAATCGGGATTGAAGACGACACTGCTGATGGTGCCCATGATTTAGTATAATCATGAAATTAAGTCCTGGGCCACATGCCCAGTATCTAAACTAAATCAAGGAGAGCTTAATTGGAGTTAGGCAGTGAGCCTAGAGCAACTTTACTTTATTCAGTCTTAAGTTCCTAGTTCCACTGGATTCATGTTTCGTAGAAATCTGTATTTAGGGGCTATAGAAAGAGAGAGATTGAGTATACATACGGGTTATAGAGAAGACTACGTGGCCAGTGGAACCAAACAAGGGAAGGTTAGTGCAAGAAGTAGATCTATGACCAGGGCATCGTGGTATTTGGTAGACATGGTGGTGTTGTTGTTTAGTTGCTAAGTGGTGTCTGACTCTTTGTGACCCCCATGAACTGTAGCCTGCCAGGTTCCTCTGTCCATGGGATTTCCCAGGCAAGAATGCTGGAGTGAGCTGCCATTTCCTTCTCCAGGAGATCTTCCCACCCAGGGATTAAGATCTTCCCACCCAGGGATTAATGCATTGGCAGGTGGATTCTTTACTGCTGAGCCACTAGGGAAGCCCAAACACATTTTAGGAGCATATACAAGGATGTTTTTTCAGGTTAAACTTTCCCCCCCACATTTAAGATATTGAAAAAAAACCTGTGATACTGAATTAGAATATAGGCATAGTAATAAACAATTTGGTAGATTTATAATCTGTATTTCAAATGAACACAGCAGGCCATTACAGATCCTGGCCCTTTCATGATTCTCTATTTGATAAAATCCAGTTCTTAGTTTTGTTCTCTAGATAATTATGCTGTTAATCTCTCTTCCACTCTGATTGTAAAAGGAGGAAATTAAATAATGTTTCATTCTATCTTAATCTGAAATTAGAAGGGGAAGCTGTATTAATACAAGTAAAGAAGACTGAATTCTTTAATATTATGTACTGTGCAGTATATTATTATTGTTATTATTTCAGAGCATTCACTAGGGACAGGAACAGCTTCACAACTATAGAGTAGACATGGAGATAGTATGGTGGGATTTAAAAAAAATTTATTCCTATCATAAAATATGTGTTATGAAAGATATTCAGTAGGGACCTGTAAATACTGCTTAATTTGATTTATAATTGCTTAAATTAGAGGCATGATTTGTTTTCTGAACATTATATATGCATACATGCAATTGTTAGGGAATGGAGCCTTGAGTATTATAGAATATAGGCAAATTTGCAGCCCAAGGTTTTAGATGTATAAAATGAGGCTAGCTGCTGTATCTATTTCAAATTCAACTGTTTTGCCACCTTAGTCAATTGTAATAGTTCTTTGGCCATAAATTTTATTCTGGACTCTAGGATTCTTACAGTATTTAGTTTACTATGCCTATTAAGTGACTTTTTCCCATCAGAAATATCAAAGTATACTTGTATGATGCATTCTTAACCCAGTAAGTTTTGTAGACAATGACCCAAGTGGTTTTGGGAATGAATATTGTGTAAAATTCCTCCTTTATGTTGTCCTCAGCTTTTGAACAGACATAGGCAAACTCTCTAAAGTGATAGTCACTCAGTCATGTCTGACTCTTTGTGACCCATGGACTATACAGTCCATGGAATTCTCCAGACCAGAATACTGGAGTGGATAGCCATTCCCTTCTCCAGAGGATTTTCCCAACCCAGGGATCGAACCCAGTTCTCCCGCTTTGCAGGTGGATTCTTTACTAGATAGGCCACAAGGGAAGCCCCAAATTCTCCAAAGTTACCCCTAATATGTGTACACCCATTCATTCAACACACTTTATATCCTGGACCTATCGGGTCTAGGGTTTTATAGGCAAAATAAAGCTTTTATTGTTCAGTCACTAAGTCATGTCTGACTCTTTGGGACTCCGTGGGCTGCAGCATGCCAGGCTCCTCTGTTCTTCACTATCTCCTGGAGTTTGCTCAGGTTCATGTCCATTGAGTTGGTGATGCTATGAAGACATCTCATGCTCTCCCTAACCCTAACCCCTTCTCCTTTCGCCTTCGATCTTTTCCAGCCTTAGGGTCTTTTCCAATGAGTCAGCTCTTTGCATCAGCTGGCCAAAATATTGGAGCTTCCACATCAGCCCTTCCAATGAATATTCAGCATTGATTTCCTTTAGGATTGACTAGTTTGATCTCCTTGCAGTTCAAGGGGCTCTCAAGAGTCCTCTCCAACACCACAGTTTAAAATTTAAAAGCATCAATTCTTTGGTGCTCAAACTTTTTATATTCCAACTCTCACGTTCATCCATGACTACAGGAAAAACCGTATCTTTTCTAGATGGACCTCTGTTAGCAAAGTTATATCTTTGCTTTTTTATATACTGTTTAGGTTTGTCATAGCTTTCCTTCCAAGGAGCAAGTGTCTTCTAATTTCATGGCTGTAGTCACCATCCTTGCCACGATCTTAGTTTTTTTTTCTTTTTTTTACTGTTGAATTTTAGCCAGCTTTTTCACTCTCTTCTTTAAGCCTCATCAAGAGGTTGATGAGGTCTTCTTTGTTGTCTCCCATTAGGGTGGTATTATCTTCATATCTGAGCTTGTTGATATTTCTCCCAGCAATCTTGATTCCAGCTTGTGATTCATCCAGCCTGGCATTTCATATGATTTACTCTGCATATAAGTTTAATAAGCAGTAACTCCTTTCCCAATTTAGAAGCAGTCACTTGTTCCATGCCAGTTCTAACTATTGCTTCTTGACCTGCATCCAGGTTTCTCAGTAGACAGGTAAGGTAGTCTGGTATTTCCATCTCTTTAAGAATTGTCCACAGTTTGTTGTGATCCACACAGTCAAACGTTTAGCATAGCCAATGAAGAAGTAGATGTTTTTCTGGAATTCCCTTGCTTAGTCTATGATTAATTTGATCTCTGGTTCTTCTGCCTTTTGTAAACCCAGCTTGTACATCTGGAAGTTCTCGATTCAAGTACTGTCGAAGCCTAGCTTGAAGGATTTTGAGTATTACCTTGTTAGCATGTAAAATGAGTGCAACGTGCAGTAGTTTGAACATTCTTTGGCACTGCCCTTCTTTGGAATTGGAATGAAAACTGGCTCTAGGTGAGTGATCACACCATCATGGTTATTCCAGTCATTAAGACCTATTCTTGACACCTCTTCTTAATCTCTTCTGCCTCTGTTAGGACCTTACAGTTTCTGTCCTTTATCGTCCCCATTCTTGCATGAAATATTCCCTTGATAGCACTAATTTTCTTGAAGAGATCGCGAGTCCTTCCAATTCCATTGTTTTTCTCTATTTCCCTGCATTGTCCTCTTAAGAATGCTTTCCATCTCTCTTTACTATTCTCTGGAACCCTACATTCAGTTGGGTCTGTCTTTCCCTTTTTCCCTTGCTTTTCACTTCTCTTCTTTTCTCAGCTATTTGTAAAGCCTCCTCACACAGCCACTTTGCCTTCTTGCATTTCTTTTTCTTAGGGATGGCTTTGGTCACTGACTCCTGTGCAGTGTTATGAACTTCTGTCTATAGTTCTTCAGGCACTCTGTCTACCAGATCTAATCCCTTGAACCTATTCATCACCCTCCACTGTATAATCAGGGGCTTCCCTGGTGGCTCAGATGGTAAAGAATCTTCCTGCAATGCAGGAGACCAGGGTACAATCCCTAGGTCTAGAAGGTCTCCTGGAGAAGGAAAAGGCAACCCTCTCCAGTATTCTTCCCTGGAGAATTCTATGGACAGTGGCGCCTGATGGGCTATTACAATCTATGGGGTTGCAAAGAGACACAAGTGAACGAGTAACACATTGTATAATCATAAGAGATTTTATTTAGGTCATACTTCAACAGCCTAGTAAAGTTATGCTCAAAATCCTTCAAGCTATGCTTCAACAGTACTTGAATTGAGAACTTCCAGCTGTATAAACTGGATTTAGAAAAGGCAGAGGAACCAGAGATCAAATTATTGACATTCACTGGATCATAGAGTAAGCAAGGGAATTCCAGAAAAACATCTACTTCTGCTTCATTGGCTATGCTAAAGCTTTTCTGTGCAGATCATACCAAACTATGGAAAATTCTTAAAGACATGGAAATACCAGACTACCTTACCTGTCTACTGAGAAACCTGGATGCAGGTCAAGAAGCAATGGTTAGAACTGGCGTGGAACAAGTGACTGCTTCTAAAGGGAAAGGAGTTTAACAGGGCTGTCTATTGTTACTGCTTATTTAACTTATATACAGGGTCAGTCAGTTCAATCAGTCGTGTCCAGCTCTTTGTGACCCCATGGCCTTTAGCACGCCAGGCTTCCCTGTCTGTCACCAACTCCCAGAGCCTATTCAAACTCATGTCCATCACGTTGGTGATGCCATCCAACCATCTCATCCTGTCATACCCTTCTTCTCCTGCCTTCGATCTTTCCCAGCATTAGAGTCTTTTCCAGTGAGTCAGTTCTTCACATCAGGTGGCCAAAGTATTGGAGTTCCAGCTTCAACATCAGTCCTTCCAATGAATATTCAGGACTGATTTCCTTTAGGATGGACTGGTTGCATCTCCTTGCAGTCCAAGGGACTCTCAAGAATCTTCTCCAACATCACAGTTCAAAAGCATCAATCCTTTGGCACTCAGCTTTCTTTCTAGTCCAACACTCATATCCATCCATGACTATTGGAAAAAACATAGCTTTGACTAGACAGACCTTTGTTGGCAAAGTAGTGTCTCTGTGTTTTAATATGCTGTCTAGGTTGGTCATAACTTTTCTTCTAAGGAAAAAGCATGTTTTAATTTCATGGCTGTGGTCAGCATCTGCAGTGATTTTAGAGCCCCCCACAATAAAGTCTCTCATTGTTTCCCCATCTATTTGCCATAAAGAGATGGGACCAGATGCCATGATCTTAGTTTTCTGAATGTTGAGTTTTAAGCCAACTTTTTCACTTTCCTCTTGCACTTTCATCAAGAGGCTCATTAATTCTTTGCTTTCTGCCAGAAGGGTGGTGTCATGTGTGTATCTAAGGTTATTGCTATTTTTCCCAGCAATCTTGATTCCAGCTTGTGCTTCATCCAGGCCTGTATTTCACATGATGTCATCTGCATATAAGTGAAATAAGCAGAATGACAATATATAGTCTTTACATATGTATCTGATTTGGAGCCAGTCTGTTGTTCCATGTCCAGTTCTAACTGTTGCTTCTTGATTTGCATACAGATTTCTCAAGAGGCAGGTCAGGTGGTCTGGTATTCCCATCTCTTTCAGAATTTTCCACAGTTTTTTGTGATCCACACAGTCAAAGGCTTTGGCATAGTCAATAAAGCAGAAATAGATGTTTTCCTGGAACTCTCTTGCTTTTTCAATGATTCAACAGATACTGGCAATTTGATCTCTCATTCCTCTGCCTTTTGTAAATCCACCTTGAACACCTGGAAGTTAATAGTTCACATACTGTTAAAGCCTGACTTGGAGAATTTTGAGCTTTACTTTGTTAGCGTGTGAGATGAGTGTGATTGTGTGGTAGTTTGAACATTCTTTGGCATTGCCTTTCTTTGGGATTGGAATGAAAACTGACCTTTTCCAGTCCTGTGGCCACTGTTGAGTTTTCCAGATTTGCTGGCATATTGAATGCAGCACTTTCACGGCATCATCTTTTAGGATTTGAAGGAGCTCAACTGGAATTCCATCACCTCCACTAGCTTTGTTCATAGTGATGCTTCCTAAGGGCCACTTGATATCACATTCCAGGATGTCTGGCTCTAGGTGAGTGATCACACCATCGTGGTTATCTGGGTCATTACAATCTTTTTTGTATAGTTCTTCTGTGTGTTCTTGCCACTTCTTAATATCTTCTGCTTCTGTTAGGTCCATACCAATTCTATCCTTTATTGTGCTCATCTCATGAAATGTTCCCTTGGTATCTCTAATTTTTTTGAAGAAATCTCTACTCTTTCCCTTTCTGTTGTTTTCTTCTGTTTCTTTTCATTGACATCATGTGAAATGACAGGCTAGATGAATCACAAGCTGGAATCAAGATTGCTGGGAAAAATATCAACAACTTCAGATATGCAGATGATACTGCCCTAATGTCAGAAAGAGAAGAGAAACTATAGAGCCTCTTGATGAGAGTGAAATAGGAGAGTGAAAAAGCTGACTGAAAACTCAATATTCAAAAAGCTAAGATCGTGGCCTCTGGTCCCATCATTTCATGGCAAATAGAAGGGTAAAAAGTGAAAGCAGTGACTTTAGAATAAAAAGATTTTGTTTTCTTGGGCTCCAAAAATCACTGCAGATGGCAGCTGCAGCCATGAAATTAAAAGACACTTGCTCATTGGAAGGAAAGCTTTGACCAACCTAGACAGTGTATTAAGAAGCAGAGACATCACTGTGCCAGCAAATGTCCATATAGTCAAAACTATAATTTTTCCAGTATTCATGTAAGGGTATGAGAGTTGAACAGTAAAGAAGGCTGAGCACCAAAGTAGTGATGCTTTTGAACTGTGGTGCTGGAGAAGACTCTTAAGTGTCCCTTGGACATCAAGGAGATCAAACCAGTCAATCCTAAGGGAATTCAACCCTGAATATTTTTTGGAAAGACAGATGCTGAAGCTCCAAAGTAGACCTGATGAGAAGAGCTGACTCACTGGAAAAGACCCTGATACTGGGAAAGATTGAAAAGGGGGAGGCAGAGGGATAAGTTTGCTAGATAGCATCACTGACTCAATGGACATGAATCTGAGCCAGCTCTAGGAGAGAGTGAAGAGCAGAGGAGCCTGGTGTTCTCTGGACTCTGATACCAGAGTCCATGGTATCACAAAGCATCCTACATGGCTTAAACAACAGCCTTTGCCTTAGCTATGAGAATAGCCACCTAACTCATATTCATATGCTTGTTGTCCTTCAATTCATCCTCTTTAGTTACCACTGCCACATTCTTCCTAAAGTATAGCTTTACACTGACGTCATCCACTGCTTGAAAACTTTATAAATAGCAATCGTAAGATAGTTCATCCATGTCCTACTCTTTGTGATTCTATAGACTGTAGCCCACCAAGCTCCTCTGTCCATGGGATTTTCCAGGGAAGAATACTGGAGTGGGTTGCCATTTCCTGCTCCAGGCCATCTTCCCCACCCAGCAATCATACCCACATCTCTTAAATCTCTTGCATTGGCAGGTGGGTTCTTTACCACTAGTACCACCTGGGCCCGTTAATGAGTTCAGAATATTGTTCATACTCCTTATTCTAGATATGCATGGTCTTTTGAAGTTTGGTCCCAGCAAGACTTTTCCAACCTGATTCCTTATCATCCCCCTTAACATACCCTATCTAGTGACATCCTAATGGGTAGAATTAAATAGGGTGAGATCAAGAGTGCAGACAGTGAAGCCTGGCTGCCTGGCTATGAATCCTGATTTCTCCAGCTTCTCCCTGTGTGATTGTGGGCAAGTTACTTGAACTCTCTTTGTCTCAGTTACCTCATCTGTAAAATAGAGATAATTATAGCTCCTATGGCATAGTGTTGTCATGATAATAAAATGGATTGATGTGTGTAAAGTATTTAGAACAGAGCTCAACACATGTTAAGCACTTGGTAATATGTGATTTTTTTTCTCTATGTTTTGTTCACATTGTTGATTCTACTTGGAAGCCCACTCCCCTCTCCTTAATCCCATGGTTTTATGTCCATGTTCAAATTCTACCTGTCCTTCAAACTCTAGCATAATCATCTTTCCATTGATCTGGCTACAGTCTATATTCTTAACCACTAAGCTGAATTTCTTCTGCCACAATAGCATAGAAATTAATCTCATGATAAAAATCACTTTGTTTTCAGATGAAATATAACCAAAGATATACAGAAATGTATGGTTTGTGGAATGATTCCAGCAGCACTGTTCATAATATTTCCGGCAATGCTGAATGGAAGACTGTCAAATTAAAAAGTCACTTTGCAGTCCCTGAGCACCAGTCTTAATAATTAAAAGAATCAGGTTGTCCTTGTGCTTCAAGATTATGGAGTTGTCCAGAAGACCTTGCAGTAAAGAGCCATCAGCATTCTTTATTTTGTGGTCACCGAGACATTTAAAGGTATCTTTCTTTAACCTTGAGAATTATGGCCCATTCCTCAAACACTCAGCTTTCTGGTGAGCAGTTAATGAAGTGGAACATTTTTGATTCATTGGGAGACAGTTTGAGAATGAATTTTCAAGCTTGAGTTTCAAGTAATATTGGAACCCTTTTTTAAACAGGCTTCCAGTTGGAGAAAACAGAGAGTCCCTAGTGAGATTTAGCAGAAGGGACTGGCTTTTTTTTTTTAAGGGAATTATATACTGCCTCTCATGACTTGGGGACTCCACTATACTAGGCTCCAGTGAAAAGTGAAGTATTTGTCAAGAGGAAAGATGTTTAAAAAGTCCTAACCTAGTTTCTTGACTGCAGAAACAGAAGTCAGCTGAGCTAATAAGCAAAAATGAAATTATTAGAAAATTTGACAGAATCAACACCTTTGGACTGAATTGGAATCAAAAGAAACATGAGATCCTTAGAAGCCACAAGTATGAATTTGTCTTGTAGTAGGAACTATCCCTTTGACTTGCAGTGCAATGATTTATAACCAACTATTTCTTTCAGTCTTGTACTGTTGGATCACATGTTATCTCTTGCAAGAAAGCAGTCCTTTGTACCAAGCCTAAATTACGTGCTGACTCCCCATCTCTGTTCACAGAGAGAGACAGAGGATATGGCCTTTGGCAGTCACCTAGATCACTGTAGTCCTCTCTTCCACAGAAGTATAACAGTAGGGCTGGAGTAATCCCCCAAGAATGATCACAGTTGGTATGAGGAAGAGAGAAGAATGGGTATTGGACAGGCACAAAATGACAAATGTCTACTTCAAATCATGGGGAGCAGGGAGCTTTAAAAGTAGCCCAACCAATATGTCATAAGCCCCTTAGATTTTATTTTAGACTCAAACCTGGTCCTTGTTCAAAACTAAAATTTACCTAAAAAGCCACACTATTAAAAATTTTTGAAAAGTATACCTAAAAATTTATCTTACCTACAAGCATGACCAATCTATAAAAATGCATCCTAACTGAAAAGCAGAGTGCAAAGTTAAATTGACTCCAAAATCAGCTGCAGTTTTTCTCCATTAATTTTTCCAAAGTGGTTCTTGTAAATATCAGCAGTTTTTAACTTGTATTTTTTTCCTTTTATAATTTTCAAAGTATAGGATCACCTGAAATAGTAGCAGGAAAAAAATAAAATCTATTTGCTCTCCTTCTGGAAGCATTTATTTTCTTACTTGTGTATATATAAAGTCTTTATTTTTTTGATCCATGTCTATTCTCCTCTGGAAAAAAAAGAGAAAATATGTTAAGTTCCATCTCTTCTACTCACATGTTGCTAAAGTACCATTTAAAAATAGATTGTCAGATGGAAGTAAATAAAAATAATTGAAATAAAAGTGTGAGAGTGGATTAGGAGTAGAATTGACAGAAGGGCATTTAGACAGCTTACCCATAGGTAGTGGGGCCATTAGCAAATAAATTAAGGATTCTCTGGCTTGCTACAGGGTCTTTAAAGTTCCCAAACTTTTTAAAGCATTATTCTGTGTAAATTGCATTCCATCAAACCTAACTGAGCTATTGCAGATATTTATCTGTTGGTTTTAATACTTCCTGTGAGATCAGCAAGATACAGGGTGCTATGGGAGTTAAATCATGCCGTAAGACTCTTTTTTTTTAAATCATGAAATAGAACTATGCAAAATTACCAGATATTTAATGCAACAGAATATTATGTTACAGCTATGGTATATCCAGAAGGGAGTGGTCAGTGGTCTGAGGTAATTAGAAAAGCTCCTGGAGGCGGGTAGACTGAACTGCATTCTGAAGAATAGGTGAGATTTGATAGTTGGAGAGAGGTGGGAAAGGAAATGCCCTGAGCAAGGGTAAGGATATTGACTCAAGAAATTTACCCAGTCCTTTTCTTCTACAAATATGCAAATGCATGAGGCTTGGCATTTAAAATGTTTTCATTGTAGACATGTGGTTTCTAAACCTAGCAAACAATGCAGTGTAGATGATCCTTCAAAACAAAGATAATGCTTAATTGTAGGCCATTCCGTCTATAACTTTTTAACTGTACAGTTTGCTTTTTAAAATAAACTACAGGTTTTGTTGTTGTTGTTTGTTTGTTTGTTTAACTTACTGTTCAGGATAAAATTATAGGAATAATTCCAATGACATATGTTTCTTAAATTCTGTAAAGCTCTATATATTTTGTTGTGCCCAGCTATTTGATACTGTCCCTACCACCACCTTTCCTTTGATACAAAAAAGAAAACAATAAGAAAGTGGTAATAAATGAAATTCTAGCTCATTTCTGCAGCCACTTCGGAAAAATCATGAGAAAGTTAAAGAGGGTCCTGGTGTGTCTCAGCCCTAGTGAGGTAAATACGCAAGTTATGATTATGCCCGTTTTTTGACCTATTCTTGAACATTATGATGTAACTAGTGACAGAGAATATCATTGTTCTGAAAATTTTTACCTTATTTCTCTGATTTATTTAAGAATTTTAAAGAAAATTCTCTTTTGCCTGTTTGTTACATCTACTTTTTGTGACCCCACAGACTGTAGCCAGCCAGTCTCCTCTGTCCATGGAATTCTCCAGGGAAGAATACTGGAGGGGGTTGCCATTTCCTCCTCTAAGGGATCTTACTGACCCAGGTCTAGAACTCAGGTCTCTTGCATTGAAGACAAATTCTTTACTGTCTGAGCTACCAGGGAAGCCCAAAACTGTTCAAGGTTAAGGGAAAAGGCAGATTTAGTTTTCTAGTGTAAAATGTGGAGAAATTAGATGGTAGATATGTAAGTCAATGACCTTGATGAGCAAGAATCAGACTAACTTAAACTTTAAGTGAAATTTCACATACTGCATAATTAGGATAAAAGCTGAAAAAGTAAATATTGGTTTCTTTAACCAGTCAGTGGCCTGGAAAGGGGATGGCTGCGGGGACAGGTGGTAGGGGGGAGTACATGGACGTGAAGATACGAGTTAATAATTCTGATACTCCTATACTTGTATATTACAATTGAACTGTTAAGTAAATGGATGGCCAATGATGGGAGCCATATTTCTTACCGTTAAGAGTGAAAGTTTACAGATAAACAAGGAGAAGAGGCTAGTATTATCTGTATGGTGGTAGAAGAGTTGGAGACATCAGTAAGAAGTTACGTTTAGATTAACACAGATACAGACAGATACATACAGAAATACTTATAGATATGCCTGCATTCACAGGTTCATGTACACATGTATATTCCCTTACTCTTTCAACTGAGAGAACCTAGAAACAACTAACAAAACTCCAGTAGAAAGAAGCACACCTCACACTCAGAATCGGGTTTCTAATATTGTTTTCTAAGAGAGGTAGCCAGGGTTCTTTGGAGAAATGGCTAATTATAGGAGTGGGCAGAAAATGCTCAAAATGAGCTAGGGGCATCTTGATCAGAAAGTAAGGACCTATTAAAAAAAAAAAAAGAAAAGGATGAGGATGTACTGAAGCAACACAGGAGCCAAATGAGAGAGCTCCAAATGGCCAAAACTACAATACGTTGAGCAACAAAATAAAATGATATTGGATTATAATCCAAAGTATAAAATACCCATGAATCCATTCTGACATAAATAATTAAATAAGTAATGAGGGGGAAGAGACAAATCTCTGTGCAGACAAATTCCAAATAATTTATATAGATACTCTACACTCAAAGAGATAAAACATAATTCTCTACTCTTTAAAGTTTGTGCCAAGTATAGTAACTTTCTTCCAAAGAATACGCTGTGAAAATTTATGATGGAGAAACTGGCGAACTTTTGCCTCACTGGCATGGTCAAGGTTCTCAACATGAGAAGTACCTTGGATAGCAGAGACCCTTGGTATGATGGGATTAAAGGACTCTTTGCCTCTGTGATCTTCCTCCTCTGTAACTTTAGCTTAGTCACACAAAAAACAAAATACCAGAAAAGATTTCACTAGAGAAGCATTCTACAAAATAAGTGACCAGTACTCCCAAAATTGTTGAGGTCATTAAAAATAAGAAAAATATGAGAAGTTAGCACAGTCAACAATTGTCTAAATAGACATCATGACTAAATGTATAGTGATAACCTGGATGAGATTCTGGAACTAAAAATGGGACATTAGATTAAAAAGAAAGGAAATGTGAATAAAGTATAGATATTAGTTAATATAATGTGTCAATATTGATTCATTAACTATAATAAATAAAGTATTTAATGTAGGATGTTAATAATAGGGGAAACTGGCATGTATGGAAGCTCTCTGTACTATTTTTGTACTTTTCCTCCCCAAAATTAAGTTTATTATTAAAATGATTTGAAAGAAAGGAGTAGGGAACTTAAAGATTTTTAAGAACTCAAGAGATGTATCAACCAAGTATAATATATGAACCATTTATAGGAGAAATATTGCCATTTGAAATGTATAATTATATTATCTATTTACATTGAAAATATGTCATTCAAAATTTTCCTCAGGTTACTGAGTATATTTAACCTCAAATGAATGTATTTTAACTAGTTTCCAGAAGCTGACAAAGGTTTTCTATAAAAGACCAGATACTACATACTTTAGGCTTTGCAGGCCAGATGATAGTGTTGCAAATGTTTAACTGTCTTATGAAAAGAAAGTGGTCTTAGGCAATACCTAAACAAATGGGCATGACTGTGTTTCAATAAAACTTTATTTAAACTAGACAGAACACTGTATTTGGCATGAAGGCTATAGTTTGTTGATCATTGATTTACTGTAATTTGAATGTTTGTATAAAATGAGGTTTGTATTATATTGGTGATTTTTCAACTCTGTTTTGCAGAATCTTAAAAAATTCACAGAGAGCTTAAGGACAGAATTGTAGCTGAAGCAAGGTAGAGGCAAAATGAACAGAACTTAAAATATCCCAGTATTACTTCTAGCTGAGAAGTCTGCTTTTGACATTTTTATATAGGGAAGTTCTGGGTAAAGTTTTGTTTGGAGGGCAATGTTAGATAATGGCTATGAGAACTGACTGTGGATTCAGACTATGGTTTCAAATTCTAATCCCACCATTCCTTACTATCTTTATGACCTGGGACTTGTTCCTCAGTTTCTTCATCTATAAAATTGGAATAATAGTACATCTGCATGCACATCAAATTACAGTGAATATAAGTATAAAAAGTACTATGGGGATAGTAATAATAATATCTGAATATATATCAGTTTGTAATTAAAAATAAATGAGAAAATATATATTCAGTACTTATACCAACTGGTACAGAATATTTGGTTATATTCACTGCATTCATAAATAATATCATCACTGATATCAGCATCATTTGGTTAAAAAGAAAAAAGCGTGGAAATGACTAGACCTTAGGGTCTCATTCAATTTAATTGGCCTAGTCTTATGGAAATTAGTACATTTTAAACATTCCTCTACTATAGGATTTTTTTCCTTTTAAGGGATTAGGGAAAAACAGCAATCATTGGCTGAAATAAGTCATATGTTTCTCAGCTCCAGTTTCTAAGAATTGGACCAAAAAAAGCCTGATTCTTAAGATAGCCCCAAGCTGACCCAAATCTTGACTAATCTGAGCAGAAAATTAAATGAAAATTACTCAGAGATCCTTATATTCTGCTATAACATGAGTTAAGTGACAGGAGCACCATTGGACAGAGTGAAAGATGATGATCTTATAGTTTCTGGGAAAACAGCTTCTGCCCATTGGCTTCTGCCTCACCTGGTATATATCCCCAAAAGGGTTGGGTAGGGGGAGGATAAAAAGAAAATAGAAATGTGTTTTTGCATGAATGATTTAAACAAAACAAATATTTAGACTAAATATAATGAAAATTAAAACTAATGACCATAATTAGCTCACAGAGATAGTGACGATGGAGCCAGGGTTTTCATCTGTCCTCATATACTATGTCCTACTGATGTGTCTTCCCATATCTTCTCACCCCGACCCCAGTATTTCTCTCTTCCTCCCATCTTTTAAAATTATCTTGACTTGAAATAAGAGAAGCAACTAATCAGAGCAGATTCAGGGGACAGAATCAGAAATTCTCCCTGGTCTTGATAGCCCCTGTCTTATTCTCACCATTCTGCATCTTGAAAATTCATAATGACCCTCCACAGTGCTGTAAATGAAAGAAGAACCCTTTGTGTTTTTCCCTGCTCTACACCCAGGACATAGATTTCATAACTTTTAAAAAAGATGAGAATGATCTTTTTAAACATACACTGGAAATGTATACTTGTTCTTCCATCAACTACCAGGTTGCCCAGGTGCCTCATCTGCTAGAAGCAAGATTTGACTTCCCTCAATTAGAAAACATCTCAAGCATCTAGACAAATGAGACTGAACTACGTCGGAAAGGATTAGTGCCTGGGGAACTCATCCATCATGTTTTCTTATTTACGCATTAAGCATTCAAATCTATCAGAGAAAAGCTGTTGGTACAAATGGCTGTCTCAAAACCCACAGCCCGAAGCTTTTTAATTTCTCAGTTTAAATCTTATTTTGATTTTCCTCTGGGTGTTTTGTATTTGCTGCATGTGGGCTCTCTGTTGCCTTTGAGTTTGACTTTTGTAGAAAAACTATAATGTGTGTTTCCTACAAAGGCTTTGTCATTTACTGTCCTGTGATAGTTGAGATGTGTTTGTGTGTTGCTTTTTATCTTTGTTGTAGTCTTTCATCTTGGAAAATAGAGCAATGATGACATGAGAGGATATTTGCATGCCCCCTTTCCTTGATATCTCCTTGTCTTTTTACATATCTGAATATACTCAGGTTCTTTTGAAGTCTTACCCCAAAACACAAGTTTAAGTTATGTTGATGGCTTATTGTAAGGCATAGATGGCTGAAATGCACACTATTTCTTGCTGTGGCAAAGGATGTAGTCTACTTAACAAGAGCTTTTCCTTCTCTGTATGCCCTGTACTCCAACAGCACCTTTATATTAAACCAAATTTTCTAAATATAATATTATTTTACAAAATTATATTCTTGCTTTAATTGTTTACTTTTATATTTTCTTATTAGAAAACTTATAAAAGATTAAGAATCATCTAGAGAATCAGTTTTGAAGATATATATTAGAATTATCTATTCTTGTCTGGGGGATGTTCCTGTGGTGAATGACTAAGTTGGTGATTCAGTACGTACAGAATTCTCATATAGTGTACCACACGTGAGTAGCACAATATTTGGATGTAGTAGGAACTTAATGAGTTGATGATGGAAACCAGTGTATTCATATGTAGAAAATTCAGTCCTGTCAGTCAATAACTTATTGAATTCCTGTTACATTACAGGCTTCTGCTAGGTGCTTTTATTATCACTAAATTTAACTTTCATTGTTCTTATTGTACTTTAACAAGTATTTATCAAATATTATTTAGTATCAGGCATTATGCTGGGAACTTTCTATATGAGTGATTTATATACTCTTCACAAAAACCTTATAAGGTATTTTTATTTTTGTGCTCAGTTTACAGATGGGAAAATGGATGCTTTAAAACCAATTAAGCATTCATCCTATGTCAAATAGTTTGCAGCTAGCAGTCAGGATTTGAGTAAAAGTCATAAGATATTAAGGTAGTAAAGTTCTTTTTTTTAAGTATTTTATTTTATATTGAAGTATAGTTGATTAACAGTGCTGTGATAGTTTCAGGTGAAAAGTGAAGGGACTTAGCCATACATATACATGTATCCATTCTCCTCCAAACTACCCTCCCATCCAGGCTGCCATATAACATTGAGCAGAGTTTCCAGGTAGTAAAGTTCTTAACTACAAAATACCTCTTCAGATGCAAATATATGCAAACTATGAAAAAGTTGGCTTAAAGCTCAGCATTCAGAAAACGAAGATCATGGCATCTGGTCCCATCTCTTCATGGCAAATAGATGGGGAAACAGTGGAAACAGTGTCAGACTTTATTTTGGGGGCTCCAAAATCACAGCAGATGGTGATTGCAGCCATGAAATTAAAAGACGCTTACTCCTTGGAAGGGAAGTTATGACCAACCTAGATAGCACATTGAAAAGCAGAGACATTACTTTGCCAACAAAGGTCTGTCTAGTCAAGGCTATGGTTTTTCCAGTGGTCATGTATGGATGTGAGAGGTGGACTGTGAAGAAAGCTGAGCACTGAAGAATTGATGCTTTTGAAGTGTGGTGTTGGAGAAGACTCTTGAGAGTCCCTTGGACTGCAAGAAGATCCAACCAGTCCATTCTCAAGGAGATCAGTCCTGGGTGTTCATTGGAAAGACTGATGCTAAAGCTGAAACTCCAGTACTTTGGCCACCTCATGCGAAGAGCTGACTCATTGGAAAAGACTTTGATGCTGGGAGGGATTGGGGGCAGGAGGAGAAGGGGACGACAGACGATGAGATGCCTGGATGGCATCACCGACTCGATAGACGTGAGTTTGAGTGAACTCTGGGAGTTTGTGATGGACGGGGGGCCTGGCACGCTGCAATTCATGGGGTCACAAAGAGTCAGACCCAATGAGTGACTGAACTGAACTGATGACGCTTTCTTAAGCCCGTATCTTTGGGAAAAGAACACTACTATGATGGGAAAACCGACCTAAAAATTCAGGTTGTGAAAGTCAAATATAACAGACAGTGGGGCCTGACAAAATAAATGGATAATAGGATCCTTGGAATATACAGTGACACAAAAAGTGATTCTCTGATGCAGAAAAAATGAAGAGCTTGAGGCTACCAGCTAAAGTATTATGGTTTTCCTTTGAATATTCATTTGAGATGATGCTGAGAATATCCTGGAGAATAAAACCATCTCAGAGCTCATGTTCCAGTGGGAGATTTGTTTGTCACTTTGTGCTATTGCTGGTGAACAGGCTATGTGAGCAATAACCATTACATGGTCTGTGGCTTCCCAAAATGTGGGAAGGGAAGATAGCACAGCCTGAGGAACCAGAGACAGAGCCAGTGAGTGTTGGCAGAGTGTGGCTGTTGGCACATGGAAAAAAGATTATGATTTGTCTGGGGCTGGGCAGAGAGGAGACTCCATCCAGCCACAGGGAACCAAGAGTTCAGAAGCGGGAGCAGGTATCCTCCATCTTGCATGCACTCAGACCAATGCTTCAAGCAACAGGGGGCAATGGGTTTTTCAGAATGAGACCACCAGAAAATCATTATCTATTAATATTATGACACCTGTCCACTTTGCATTCAGTTTGGCCATTTTCATGTTGTCTAAGTTCACGGTAAAACACAGGGTAAAAGCACTTATTTTATAAGCATGCTTGTCATATAATTTAAATATTCTTCAAAGTCCTAGAAGATAGTTAGATTTGAAGACTGTGGATGCAATGCGGTGAAGGATAAGCACAGAGAAACCCTAGCGTGACAATATCCCATTAAAAACCCACACACACCAGGATGGGGAACACGTGTACACCCATGGCAGATTCATGTTGATGTATGGCAAAACCAATACAATATTGTAAAGTAATTAGCCTCCAATTAAAATAAATAAATTCATATTTCAAAAAAAAAACCCACACACAAAAATGACAGTTCACACAGATGTACTGCAGGAGTGATCTTTGTGATCTGAAATAGTCAGATGTGTTTTAGGGCTGAGACTTGAGGTTGCCTTCAGAGGATAAGTAGGATTTCTCTAGGACAGGAGGAGTTGAGCCATCTGGCTGGGAGAACAATGTGAACAAATACCCAAGGAGATTAATGATTTACCACAAATAAGAATAATTGTTGTCAGGCAGAATAAAGGGTTATGATGATGTGATGACTAAAATGGGATGACTCAGGCAGTGGGAAATATGAGGCTGACGGGCAGTGAAAATTTAGGGATACAGGAATAGCATGCTCTCTCTGCAGAGTATCAGGAGTTGAAGCCTTAGCAGTAAATTATCTCATATGTAGTCAACAAGGCTGATTCAGGTTTATGAAGCTTGAAGCCTGTGCAATTTGGAGAATCATGTTTAAGGAACAGAATACACAATTACAAATCCAAACCTGCTAGCAACCTACATAGGCTTTAGAAGAAACCAATTAAATGAGAGACCCTGCATCCTAGGTTTCATTCATTTCTGGAATACTGACCTTTGATTAGAACAGTTTTGACCAACAGCAATAAAATGTGAGCCACATATGCAATTTTAAATTTTTTGATATGCATATTAAAAAAGGTAAAAATAAATGTGAATTTTTGTAATATTTTACATAATCCAGCATATCTGAACTATTATCAATTCAACATGTAGAGATATTTTACTTTTTTTTTTATACCAGGATCTTTGAATTCTGATGAGTATTTCACAAAATATTAGTTAGATTTGAAGACTGTGGATGAACACTTAGGACTAGTCACATTCTAAGTGTTCGATAGCTTCACATATCTAGTAATTGTCAAATTAATGAGCACATGATAGAGTCTTGCTATCCAGTGTGTGATCTTTCTGTGTGTCACCATCATCATCATCACCTGAGAGCTGGTTAGACTGCAGCAGTCTAGACCTCACTCCAGACCTACTGGATCAGAATACACATTTTCAAGAAGGTCCCCAGATAATTCATGTACCCATGAAAGTTTGAAATGTACTCTTCTGGGGAACTTATTCAGTTCAGTCTCTCAGTTGTGTCGGACTCTTTGCGACCCCATGGACTGCAGCATGCCAGGCTTCCCTGTCAATCACCAACTCCTGGAGCTTACTCAAACTCATGTCCATTGAGTCGGTGATGCCATAATAAGTTGGTCAACTTACTAGTTAATGGGGAATTTGGAAGTTTTCAGAGACTTACAGAGTCTGAAAAACAGTTGCAGAAAGACCTAAACGTTCTCAAAAAAGTGCCCAAAACATTGGTAATGGAGGAGGTTTCTGGGATCAAAAGAACAGCAGTTACAAATGACACGGCAAAGTTGAAGAGGAGGATTAGAATTGAGAGCCGTCATTGCCAGAATTATAACTGAATAATAGCAGCTGTCATCACCATCACTTTCGCCACCACCTCCATCATCATCGTCATTCTTTGTTGCCCATTGGTAAACTGAGTGATTTCAGGAGAGAAGTTAAAAAATGGATGTGGAAGTGTTAAGAATGCATCAATGGAGGATTGGATCAAGAAGGTGTGGTACATACATATAATGAAATATTACTTAATCTGTAAAAAGAATAAAATAATTCCATTTGCAGCAACATGGGTGGGTCTAGAGATTATCATACTAAGTAAATCAAAGAGAAATATCATATGATATCACTTACATATGGAATCTTAAAAATAAAAAGAAACAAATGAACTAATTTACAAAAACAAAGAAAAGTAGGTGGGAGGGATACATTTACAAAAACAGAGAAAAGTAGGTGGGAAGGATACATTAGACATTTGGGATTAACATATACACACTACTCTATATAACATAGTTAATCAACAAGGATCTACTGTATAGCTCAGGAAACTGCTCAATAATCTGTATACCCTATATGGGAAAATAAACTTTAAAAAGAATGGATATATGTGTCTGTATAACTGAATCACTTTGCTGTGCACCTGAAACACAACATTGTAAATCAACTGTATTTCCATATAAAATAAAAACTAATTTAAAAATGATAATGCATCATGAAGTGAGTTTAGATTCGTTTTGGGCAGTGATAAGACAGCACAGACATGCAGGTTATCATGGTGGATTCAAAAAACTAAACATTAACCAAGCAGTAGGTGCAGGAATTTTTCAGGCTAACTATGAGGCTCTTATGGCATATGCCTCCCCCTCATTTGTGCATGCTTAGTCCTGTCCCACTCTTTGCCACCCATTGGACTGTAGGTCACCAGGCTCCTCTGTCCATGGGATTTTTCGGTCAGGAGCACTGGAGTGGGTTGCCCTTTCTTTCTCCAAAATGTTTCCCTCTCATCGTTATTTTATCCTTGATACTCCAGTTGGAATAGTGCTAACTCTGATCATGTAGCAACTTCAGAATACATTTGGAATAATTCTGAAGCTTTATTATTGAAAAATTTTGTAATGTAGCTTTACAGCTAGAAATGAAAAATGATCCTTCTTAAGCTGCTTTATTGAATACCTTTATACCAGCCCAGTTAGTGATGCATGCTATGGATGACAGTGGCTGGAAAGAGAGGGATGCCGTTTTTGAAATGCTTCATAACTTCTGAGATTTCATGGTATTTGTTTAATTATAGGAACATCTCTCATTGCTGTTGCAAGTGTCGTTTATTCCCTTTGGCTGTTGATTTAGTACTTTCTTAAAATTTAGATTCAAGAAAACGTGAATGTTTTTAATTAGAATATCAACATCTTAAGATTCAAATGAGTTTATTTTATCCTGTGAGCAAAGATATTGTTATTGTTATTGCTATTAGAATGGATTTTCTAAAAAGTGTTTGGTTGATTTAGGGAACTGAGTGCCTCCATGTATAAAGAAAAACCCAGATATATGGGGCCATGTATTCAACTTTGTATTTTCCATAATCTGGTCAGTGTCTGGAACATAACTAGCACTCCGTAAATAACGCAAAGATGGATGGCAAGATGAATGGATGGATGGCAATGCAACAAGTATTTCTTCTACTTACATGTGTATATGTATGCTGTGTGTGCTAAGTTGCTTTAGTCATGTCTGACTCTTTGAGACGCTATGGACTGTAGCCTGCCAGACTCCTCTGTCCATGGGATTCTCCAGGAAAGAATACTGAAGTGGGCTGCCATGCCCTCCTGGGGATCTTCCTGACCCAGGGATCGAACCCAAGTCTCTCCTACATTTGCAGACAGGTTCTTTACTACTAGCACCGCCTGGGAAGTCTGTATATGTGTATATAGTTGATCTAAAAACCATTACTTTTGGTATGTTTCATTATCTTGATTAAATTAACCAACTAATGTAGTGAAACTCTATTTTTACATGTATACTTAAACACTGGTATTGACCTTTTAATACTGATTGATCTAGTTAAGTGTTTATTTATATAGGTAAAAGCATAAAAGGGTCTTCCCTGATTGCTCAGATGGTAAAGAATCCACTTGCCAATGCAAAGAGACTCGGGTTCTATTCCTGGGTCAGGTAGTTACCCCAGAGAAGGGAATGGCTACACACTCCAGTATTCTTGCCTGGAGAATTCCTTGGACAGAGAAGCCTGACAGGCTATACAGTCCATGGGGTCATAAAGAACTGGACATGCCTGAGCAACTAAGCATGCAAGCTAACACACAAATGTGGAGTAAGACTCAATCTTTTGGTGGTTTAAGATGCTAATTAGTAAATACAAGTGGAATATACACTGTGTGTCAGTTATTGTGCCAGACCTTGGGGACATATAGTTGGGAAAGAGCACTTTCCAACCTACTTTATTTGTGTACAAGTATTATGTTATGTATTCAGGTTATAAAACATGCAACTGATGAATAAGTAAAAAACAAGCAAATAGAGAAGGCCATAAAATCTTACTGGGAGATCAAAGAAAACTTCAGAAATAGGAATATTCTAATTTAATATTTTAATTGATGGAAGGTGAACATGGGAAGGAGAATTCCAGACAAAGTGAGCAGCAAGTTCAAAGGTAGACACAGGATTCTTTGAGGCTTGGTAATAACGGGGACAGTCATTATGGAGGTCTAGAAACTGAGGTGCCATCTTTCAAAATGGATTTTGGCTCAAAAAGTTTTCTAAATTGGAGTCTTGGTTCAAAAATGGGATGGGCATTAGAACGAGGCAGACTGACTTACATTTTAACTCTGTATGTTCTTGAAGTTTCTGAACATCAATTCTTTGGTTTTTTAAAATGAAATAATATCTATTTAATGGAATAATGAAAACGGTTAAGTAAAATATTATCTTCTTTTGCATTGATTTGAACAGATATTTAAAAAGGCAAATATGGATCTCTTTACTTTACGAAAGTCTATCAGTCCTGTCTTCTGACCTGTTGACTTTTGAAAGTTGCCCGTAGTTGGGATCAGAAGCCTGGCGCGCTGCACATCTCACAGTGTGTGTGATCACATCCACAAATGTTCGGTTAGACTGGCCGAAAAGCCCTTTCATTTTTTCCCATACATCTTACCACCTGAACAAATCTTTTGGCCAGACTAGTGCTCTGCAAACCAGTTGCCACTTCAGATTTTGATCTTTTCTGTTTCATTATTACCTAAAAAAGAAAATCCTATGAAACTCACATTTGTAACAACTTCAGTCATTATTTGGATACAATTAATTTGTATCATGTAAAGATATAGATGGGTTAAGCAACTGAAAATATAAATGACAGAAAAATCTTAAGCAAGTCTTATAAATTTTAAAGCATTAATTTTTAACAGATAAAAATTAAATTAACAAGATATTTTATTCACCACATGAAATGATTTGATTATTTGGCCATGAAGTTATTTTATACTGCCTTGCCCAATATAATTACTATTAACAATTTTAAAGATCTATGTTGTACTGAATTGCCATCTTACTAATCATATCTTATTTTCTTGCTTAATCATCTGAATCTTTATGTAAAGACATTATGATTAATAAACCATTATCCAACCATAAAAGAAATTTTAAGGCATCCATATTGTGTTTTTTTCTCTTTTGTAAGCTAAGATTATCTTCTGTACCTAACCATAGATTTTTAGTCAAAAATTTTATGGCTATGTGTTATGAAGAGAAACGAGATCAGCAAGTGAATTTTGTGTTTCTTGGAGTATCATTTCAACAGTTTTTCTTTCTACTCATCTCTTCCTCTGTTTCTTCTCTCTTGTTTCCTGCCTTTCTAAATATAAATGTATGTGTGTGTGTGTGTGTGTGTCAATGCTTGCTCTGAAAAAGATATTATATTAATTTTTAGTCTAAGGAGAATTGTAAAAAGGATAAGAGGTATTGTCCTTGACCTCAGGGAGTTTCTGTTTCGGTAGAAGAGAAAAAATTATCGATTGATAGATAAATAGAGGTAGAAAAAGCTAGAGATATTTACAAGTGTTGTGAGTGTGTCTGTGTGTGATACAGGGGAAGGCAATGACCTGAGCAACTGATTATAACAATATATCATTAAAAAATTAGAGTAAATAGCCTTTAAATTAAGTTAAATGATCAAAGACTTTAGAAAAAATTAATATGAATGGAAATTAAGAAATTGACTAATGAAGCTCTTACACTTTTATTTACTGTTTAAGAGTAAGATTTTGTTCCATGTGGAATCAGTATGGTGTTATCCATTTCTTATGTCCTGTCCCTCAAGCCCTAGCTCATCTTTATTCTAATGAACTTTGGCTGTGCACCTTCTCTGCTGTTTGAATGTAGAAATAAGATCATTAAAAATTAGATCTGTTTACCTCTGACCTCTTCTACCAGAAGTTCAGTCAATTAAGTGACCATTTGATAGCTTCTGACACATATGAAAGATTGCAAGAAAACGTACGTAAAGAGTAGATGACACTGACTGGGAATTAAACTGAAATGACTCCTTTTTATGATTCTCTAATGGTTTAAAGAGCAATAGTCTGTGAATTCTTGCAGCACAAGTCTGATGTAAATGAATTCCTTTTTCTTGTTGCATTATGTTAACTTCCTTAGGAGTTGTTTTATGGACAGATCACCTTTTAAGTTTCCTCAAGAAGCATTGCAGTGGAATAATGTACTATAAATGATAGTTATCCACAAAGTAAAATATCTGGTAGTTCATTGCTTAGCTGGGACAGTATTTCATATCATAAATCCACCTACATAATAAATGTGGTTGTTACTAAGTTATTTCATCAGGTACAGAGTTTATTAGTTCTAGAAAGTCTTGTAAGTCTTCATAGAACTGTTCAACTTCACCTTCTTCATCATTGCTGGTCAGGGCATAGACTTGAATTACCATGATATGGAATGGTTTGACTTGGAAACGAACAGAGATCATTCTGTTGTTCTTGATATTCATCCAAGTACTGCGTTTCAGACTCTTTTGTTGACCATGATGGCGACTCCATTTCTCCTAAGGGATTCCTGCCCACAGTAGTAGATATAATGGTCACCTGAGTTAAAATCACCCATTCTAGTCCATCTTAGTTCGCTGATTCCTAGAATGTTGATATTCACTCTTGCCACCTTCTGTTTGACCACTTTCAATTTGCCTTGATTCATGGACCTAACTTTCTAGGCTCCTATGCAATATTGCTCTTTACTGCATTGGACTTTGCTTCTATCACCAGTCCCATCCACAACTGGGTGTTGTTTATGCTTTGGCTCCATCCCTTCATTCTTTCTGGAGTTATATCTCCACTGATCTCCAGTAGCATATTGGGCACCTACTGACCTGGGGAGTTCCTCTTTCAGTGTCCTATCTTTTTGCCTTTTCATACTGTTCATGGGGTTATCAAGGCAAGAATACTGAAGTGGTTTGCCATTCCCTTCTCCAGTTGACCACATTCTGTCAGACCTGTCCACCATGACCCGCCCATCTTGGGTGGCCCCACACGGCATGGCTTAGTTTCACTGAGTTAGACAAGCTGTGGTCTGTGTGATCAGATTGGCTAGTTGTCTGTGATTGTGGTTTCAGTCTGCCTGCCCTCTGATGCCCTCTTTCAGTGCCTAACTTGGGTTTCTCTTGCCTTGGATGTGGGGTATCTCTTCACTGCTGCTCCAGCAAAGCACAGCCACCGCTCCTTTCCTTGGATGTGGGGTAGCTCCTCTCGGCTGCTGTCCCTGACCTGGGATGTGAGCTGGCTCCTCTCTGCCACGCTTGTGCACCATCGCAGCTGCCACAAAGAGTACGTCAAGGCTATATATTGTCACCCTGCTTATTTAACTTATATGCAGAGTACATCATGAGAAATGCTGGGCTGAAAGAAGCACAACCTGAAATCAAGATTGCCAGGAGAAATATCAATAACCTCAGATATGCAGATGACACCACCCTTATGGCAGAAAGAGAAGAGGAAATAAAAAGCCTCTTGATGAAAGTGAAAAAGGAGAGTGAAAAAGTTGGCTTAAAGCTCAACATTCAGAAAACGAAGATCATGGCATCTGGTCCCATCACTTCATGGCAAATAGGTGGGTAAACAGTGGAAACAGTGGCTGACTTTATTTTTCTGGGCTCCAAAATCACTGCAGATGGTGATTGCAGCCATGAAATTAAAAGACACTTACTCCTTGGAGGGAAAGTTATGACCAACCCAGACAGTATATTCCACTCCAGTACTCTTGCCTGGAAAATCCCATGGACGGAGGAGCCTGGTAGGCTGCAGTCCATGGGGTCACTAAGAGTCGGGCACAACTGAACAACTTCACTTTTGCTTTTCACTTTCATGTATTGGAGAAGGAAATGGCAACCCACTCCAGTCTTCTTGCCTGGAAAATCCCAGGGACAGAGGAGCCTAGTGGGCTGCCATCTATGGGGTCGCTCAGAGTCAGACACGACTGAAGCGACTTAGCAGCAACAGCAGCAGACAGTATATTCAAAAGCAGAGACATTACTTTGCCAACAAAGGTCTGTCTAGTCAAGGCTATGGTTTTTCCAGTGGTCATGTATGGATGTGAGAGTTGGGCTGTAAAGAAAGCTAAGTGCAGAAGAATTGATGCTTTTGAAGTGTGGTGTTGGAGAAGACTCTTGAGAGTCCCTTGGACTTCAAGGAGATCCAATCAGTCCATCCTAAAGGAGATCAGTCCTGGGTGTTCATTGTTCAAAGGACTGATGTTAAAGCTGAAACTCCAATACTTTGGCTGCTTGATGCGAAGAGCTGACTCATTTGAAAAGACCCTGATGCTGGGAAAGATTTAAGGCAGGAGGTGAAGGGAACAACAGAGGATGAGATGGCTGGATGGCACCACCAACTCGATGGACATGGGTTTGGGTAGACTCCGGGAGTTGGTGATGGACCAGGAGGCCTGGCATGCTGCAGTTTATGGGGTTGCAAAGAGTCGGACATGACTGAGTGACTGAACTGAACTGAACAGAGTTTGTGGTTCCTTGGCTGGCCCTTTAAAAGCTATTGGTAAACACAGTTCAATAGAGATCTTGTGAAAACTCATTTTTATTATCAGCAAATAATATCTAGTAACTAAACACTGTGAAGTATAATTAATTATGCAGCATTGTTCTGTTAAGAGCAATAGAATATTTACAGTATCCCTTTTGATGCGTTTTATTTTCCAAGAATGAAAGTTGTTTTGCTGCAGGATGTAAAACAGACTTTCCTTGTGAATATCTGTTATTTCAAAAATATTATCTATTATATGGTTCCTTTAAAAAAAATTACACTAGAGTAGAATAACATGAAGACATTATTTTTAAGAGATATGTACAGTCTTTACTCTGTTGTTGAGAACTGAAAATGCTTTATTCAATCTAACTTGGAATTTTTAACCTGGATGTTATAAAAGTGTAAAATAATGATTACTCAGGTTCATTTGACTGATCTAGATATAGACAAAATTCTTCAGTGGGGGAAAAAAAAATTCCTCTTTGCAACCCCATGGACTGTCCATGGAATTCTCTAGGCTTGAATACTGGAGTGGGCAGCTTTTCCCTTTTCCAGGGGATCTTCCCAACCCAGGGATTAAACCCAGGTCTCCAACCCAGGTCTCCCACATTGGAGGCGAATTTTTTACCAGCTGAGCCAGAAGGGAAACCCCTAGATATAGACAAAATTCTTCAGGGAGAGAAAAAAAAGAAAATCAGTAGGGTCACATTTCAACATTACACAAACCATACTTTTGGAACTCAGACTTTCTTTTATGCTTAAGGATTCCAGGAACATAAACACTTTTATTGAGCATCTTTGCAGTCCCCTCTGAGTATCGCTCTTATTCATCTAGGCTTCCTGTCCACATGTTATTTATATTTCTGAGCTTCTTGGATTTATTAAGATTTACTTGTCTTTTCTATGTATCTCCAAAGTACTATTTTCTATTTACTAAATCTTTCAGACTCCAAGCTCTGGCATCATCTATCTTTTCCCAAGCACCTACTCTTTTTAAGCTCAATATTGTGTTCACAGTGCAGAGGTCCTGTTGCTTTCCCCAAGAGGAAAACGTTACTGAGTTATGTGTAGGGACCTGAAGACAAAAATCTGGCCCTGAACTTGCTGGAGATTATTCATACGGAGAATTTTCCAGCTCTCTTTGTGTTCCTGCCTAGAGCCATCGAATGCCTCCTAAATCACTGACAGAAAATTTAGGTCAATACATTGCCTGGGGTCATTTAAATTTCACATCTGCTGCCATTTTCCTGCTTGTTAACTATTGGCAGAGAAGAGCAGTGTGCCTACAGTTAGCGAGCTGGAGCCAAGGAACCAGCACAGGAAACTTCAACTCAGAGTAAAACTTATTTATGCTCTGCTGAAGGAAGCATGTCAAGAAGGTTCATGAGTCTAAATTGGCATTTTGGCTTCTGAGTTAGGGCTGGATTGGGAACTACATATAGTGTTAAGGATGAGTCTCTTTGCTCAATTCTATATGACTTTTTATAGTTTAAAATTTAGGGGCATATATATGTGTGTGTGTGTGTATGTGTGTGTGTTAATAGGGGAGCGTAGAAAGTATTCTGGCTCCATACAAATGACCTGTGACTAAGATCAAAATTTCATGACTTGCTAAAACAAGTCAAGTGGCCAAATTAACTTATTTACAAAAGAGAGATAGACCCACAGATGTAAAAAATAAATTTATGTTTACCAGAGGATAAGGAGGGGAGCAATAAATTGGGAGACTGGGATTAACATATACACACTTCATATATAAAATGTGTAACTAAGAAGAATCTTCTGCGTAGCACAGGGAACTCTACTCAGTACTCTGTAATGGCCTATAGGGGAAAGGAATCTTTAATTAAAAACAAAAGACAGGAGGCAGGTGCAGAATCCCCAGTATTTCCAGGTCTTCGTGACCAGCACAGAGCACAGACAAAATCATTCTCGCTGGATTCAACCAAAAGTTATAATTGGGTAGATTCCACTCTGTGCATGTTGACAGCCATATGGCAGTCAATTCCATCATAGCTGGCCCTGATGATAGAAATAGAGGATACAATTTTATTTTTGCTACTTATGATATGCTGAGCTATAGTGACAGGTACCCCTGGACCCAGATTTGGGTTTCTTGAGGTGTTCTCCATTAAAAGGAACAGAGCTCATTAGAACAATGATTGATTTTGGTGTTGGCACAGAAAAAGTACAAGAAAAACTGAAATCTCTCCTACTGCCAGAAAGTTAAGGAAACACTTTAAAATTGGCAGTGGCAATATGGAAAAATGTAGAAGCCAACGCAAAGGAGCTGCCAGTGATCAAGTTTTGGACTATATGAGTGACAAAATAATGATAATAATGAATTATTACCCATGGAATCAAATAAATACCCATGTGTAATCCTGATACAAATAAATGATTAAATAGTAAATCGGACAAAAGAAACAGCTTTTTCTTACAGTAGGATTCCAATTAGTGTAAAAGGAATAATGAAAGTAAAAAAAAAAAAAAAAAAAGACCATTTCCCAAACCATAGTAATTGTTGCTGAATCGTGTTTTGTTCCAAAAATAACTGGCGGTAGCTCTATTAGGAAGTGCTTATATATGTGTATCATATTGTTTATCTAGAAAATTACGTTGTCTGTTTTTGGAGATAGCCTTCTCATGATTTACCTGAAAATATATATATAATCTAAACTATTATAATTCACTATCCCTTTTTTTCCCCAATAAAACTTGAATTGTGTTCTATATACTGTTTTTTCCCATTGAAATTAAAAGCCTAAGAATTCATCAAATAGATTTAATAACAAATTTTAGGGGAGAAGTGGTTAATTAGAGACAGTTAATGAGCACCAGTGATTGCATTTTGCAACTGCTATCTAACACAGCCTCTAATTTTTCTATTTTTTCTTTTAATTGTATTTATTTGTATTTGACTATGCTGGGTCTCTGCTGCTGCGTGGACTTTCTCTAGATCCAGTGAGTGGGGCTAGTGTTTGCTGTGGCGCTTGGGCCTCTCACTGCAGCGGCTTCTCTTGTCGCAGAGCACAGGGCCTAGGGTGCAAGGGTTTCATTGGCTGCAGCACGTGGGCTTGTGGGCTCAGCAGTTGCAGGGCATAGGCTGAGTTGCTCCCATGTGGGACCTTCCTGGACTGAAAGCTCTTGTCTCTTCCTGTTGGCAGGTAGATTCTTTACCCCTGAGCCACCAGGGAAGCCTAGTTGTCTATTATTAACTTGCCAATTGAGAAACTCAGTTCATTGATCCAGGGGTTATATAATTTATTTTCCAAATACATGTTTCTTTTTCAATTAATTTTTGTTATTTTAACTAAAATTGTAGTCAGAAAACAGGTTATTATTTTTTGTAATTCATTGAGACTTGATTTGTAGCCTAGAATTTATCAGTTTTCAAAAATATTGCATGCATGCTTTAAAAGAATAAGTAGTCTCTACTTTCTGAGTAGTGTTCTATCTATGGCTATTCAAATTTAGTAATCATATTATTTAAATTTGTATATCTTTATAAGTATTTTTCTTGTTCTCTCAATTTTTGAGACAGGAATAACTTTAAGTCTGTTATTTAGAAGTAGTCCTGTGTGTAATTCTTTCAATTTTGGTTTATGTATTTCAAAGCTATATTATTTGATATGTAAAAGTTTAGTATTGCTGTATCTTATTTGTTAATTGTCCCTTTTATCGTTGTGAAGTCACTATGATTTTTATTGCTTTTTTTTTCTTTTTAAGGCCATATTTTGATATTGACAGATCTATATATTTGGTTATTGTTAGCTTGGGATATATTATACCTTATTTATTGCCATCCCATAATGTATATTTGAACTGTAGATGTTTCACTTGAAATATCATATAGTACATTATTAAATTCAGTATGACCGCTTGTCTTCTAACCGGTATGTTTGATCCATTTATATTTACTGTGTATATTTAGAAGTATATCTAAATAGATTACTGGTGTATTTAGAAGTATTTCCGCAGTATTCTTTTCTACTTTATACTGCTTTTTCTCAAGTTATATTCATTTCATACCTATTTTTTATTGTTAATATTCCATTATTTCTCTCAATTGTTTCATTCCTTACAACTCTATTTTCATTTGTTTCAATAATTCACATTAAACATATAGCATGTCTTTTAAAATCAACCAAAGATCAACAATCAGTATGTCCACCCTACTCCTGAATAACAGTGAACGGTTTAAACTGTGGTCATCTCCATCAATTATCCTTCTTACTTTTTTACCCCCAAGTTAGTGCTGGTTTTGTTGTTCTGTACCATCATTGTTTGCTTTGATTCCCAATATGTTAACCTGTTTATTTGTTCACCACTCTATCTTGCATCACAGATATTTTTTGAGGGGGATAATTTACCTTCTTCTTGAAGTGTATTTTTAGAAGCTAAATTAGTGGGAGTGTGCTCGTGCTATATTTTACTGTTACAAATATATTTTATTGTTAATTGTTAGGTGAAGAAGCCGGATACGCCATTCTAAGCCAATAGGTAGTGCTGTTTATCACATGAAGGATGATGGTGCCATCCAGTTTCTATAGTTAGTCTTAGAATGGCAGCCTCATTGCAGTTATTTTGTAGGTGGTTGTATTAGTCTCACCGAGCTGCCATAAAAAATTAGCACACAGTGAGTGGCTGAAAGAAAGACATACGTTGTCTCACAGTTCTGGAAGCTAGATGTCCAAAGTCGAAGTACTGGCAGGGCCATTTTCCCTCTGAAGTTTGTAGAAGAAGACCTGTTGCATGCCTCTATCCTGGTCTTTGGTGGTTGCCAGCAATCCGTGGCAATCCTTGACCGTAGACCCATCACGTCAAACTCTGCCTCTATACTGACATGGCCACCTTCGCTTTGTGTGTTTCTGTCTCTTTACCTTCTCCTCTTTTATAAGGATAAGTAAAATTGCATTTAGGGCCTACTCTACTCTAGTATCATATAATCTTAACTAATTATGGCTATAAAGAGCTTATTTCTTAGGAGTCATATTCTGGGGTTCCAGAAAGGACATGAATATGGGGGGAGGAAGGTAGGGATATTTAATCCAGTTATACTGTTGTAACTTTTTCTTGTGGCTGTTTTAAAACTGCACATTTTTCTTGAATTTTCTGTGATTCCTCTAAGATATACATTTCTATGTATGGATTACCTTACATTGATCCCACTTGAATTTTGTTGTTGTTGTTGTTATTCCTGTCTTCAGTTAAGTAGCTCAGTCGTGTCCAACTGTCTGTGACCCCATGGAATGCAGCACGCCAGGCCTCCCTGTCCATCACTAACTCCCAGAGCTTGTTCAAACTCGTGTCCATCAAGTCGGTGATGTCATCCAACCATCTCATCCTCTGTTGTCCCCTTTTCCTCACACCTTCAATCTTTCCCAGCATCAGGGTCTTTTCTATTGAATCAGTTCTCAGGAGACCACATTATTGGAGCCTCAGCTTTAGTATCAGTCCCTCCAATGAATATTCAGGCTGATTTCATTTAGGATGGACTGGTGTGATCCCCTTGCAGTCCAAGGGACTCTCAAGCGTCTTCTCCAACACCACAGTTCAAAAGCATCAATTCTTTGGCATTCAGACTTCTTTACAATCCAACTCTCATATCCATCCATGACTACTGGAAAAAACATAGTTTTGTTTAGACGGACCTTTGTCAGCAAAGTAACATTTCTGCTTTCTAATATTTTGTCTAGGTTGATCATAGCTTTTCTTCCAAGAAGTAAGCGTCTTTTGATTTCATGGCTGCAGTCACCATCTGCGGTGATTTTGGAGTGCAAGAAAATAAAGTCTGTCACCGTTTTCAATGTTTCCCCATCTATTTGCCGTGAAGAAGTAGGACTGGATGCCATGATCTTAGTTTTCTGAATGTTGACTTTTAAGCCAACTTTTTCACTCTCCTCTTTTACATTCATTAAGAGGCTCTTTAGTTCCTCTTCGCTTTCGGCCATAGGGTAGTGTCATCTGCATATCTGAGGTTATTAATATCTCTCCCAACATTCTTGATTCCAGCTTGTACTTCATCCAGCCTGGCATTTCACATGATGTACTATGCATATAGGGCTTCCCTTGCGGCTCAGCTGGTAAAGAATCCACCTGTAATGCGGGAGACCTGGGTTCGACCCCTGAGTTGGGAGGATCCTGAGAATGGAAAGGCTACCTACTCCAGTATTGTGATATGGAGAATTCCATGAACTGTATAGTCCATGGAATTGCAAAGAGTTGGACACAACTGAGTGACTTTCACTTCATTTCACTTCACTCTGCATGTAAGTTAAATAAGCAGGGTAACAATATACAGCCTTGATTACTCCTTTCCCAATTTTGAACCAGTCTGTCATTCCATATCTGGTTCTAACTGTTGCTGCTTGACCTGTATACAGATTTCTCAGGAGGCAGGTAAGGCGGTCTCGTATTCCCATCTCTTGAAGAATTTTCCACAGTTTGTTGTGATCCACTCAGTTAAAGGCTTTGGCAAAGTCAATGAAGCAGAAGTTATTGCTTACAACAGTAACTTCTGTAATTCTTTTGCTTTTTTGATGATCCAACAGATATTGGCAATTTGATCTCTGGTTCCTCTGCCTCTTCTAAATCCAGCTTGAACATTTCGAAGTTCTCAGTTCATGTACTGCTGAAGCCTGGCTTGGAGAATTTTGAGCATTACTAGGATGTGAGATGAGTGCAATTGTGTGGTAGTTTGAGCATTCTTTGGCATTGCCTTTCTTTGGGATTGGAATGAAAGCTGACACTTTTCCAGTCCGACGTCCACTGCTGAGTTTTCCAAATTTGCCAGCATATTGAGTGCAGCACTTTCACAGCATCATCTTTTAGAATTTGAAATACCTCAGCTAGAATTCCATGACCTCCACTAGCTTTGTTCGTAGTGATGCTTCCTAAGGTCCACTTGACTTCACATTCCGGGATGGCTGGCTCTAGGTGAGTGATCACACCATTGTGTTTATCTGGGTCATTAACCACAGATAGTACTTCTGTGTATTCTTGCCACCTCTTCTCAATATCTTCTGCTTCTGTTAGGTTCATACATTTCTGTCCTTTATTGTGCCCATCTTTGCATGAAATGTTCCCTTGGTATCTCTTATTTTCTTGAAGAGATCTCTAGTTTTTCCCATTCTATTGTTTTTCTCTATTTCTTTGCACTGATCACTGAGGAAGGCTTTCTTAGCTCTCCTTGCTATTTTTTTGAAACTCTGCCTTCAGATCTTTCTTTTTCTCCTTTACCTTTAGCTTCTCTTCTTTCCTCAGCTATTTGTAAGACCTCCTCAGACAACCATTTAGCCCTTTTGCATCTCTTTTTCTTGGGGATGGTCTTGATCACTGTCTTCTGTACAATGTCATGGACCTCTGAACATAGTTCTTCAGGTACTGTCTGTCAGATCTAATCTCTTAATCTATTTCTCACTTCCACTGTATAATCATAAGGGATTTGATTTAGGTCATATCTGAATGGTCTAGTGGTTTGCCCTACTTTCATCAGTGTAAGTCTGAATTTTGCAATAAAGAGTTCATGATCTGAGCCACAGTCAGCTCCTGGTCTTGTTTTTGCTGACTGGATAGAGCTTCCCCATCTTCGACTGCAAAGAATATAATCCATCTGATTTTGGTATTGACCATCTGGTGATGTCCATGTGTAGAGTCTTGAGGATGTTCACCATGACCAATGTGTTCTCTTGGTAAAACTCTGTTAGCCTTTGCCCTGATTCATTCTGTACTCCAAGGCCCAACTTGTCTGTTCCTCCAGGTATCTCTTAACTTCCTACTTTTGCATTCCAGTCCCCTGTGGTGAAAAGGACAGGTTTTTTTCATGTTAATTCTAGAAGGTCTTGTAGGTAATCATAGAACCATTCAACTTTAGCCTCTTTGTCATTAGTGGTTGGAGCATAGACTTGGATTGCTGATATATCGAATGGTTTGCCTTGGAAATGTACAGAGATCATTCTGTCATTTTGAGATTGCATTTCAAGTACTGCATTTCAGAATCTTTTGTTGACTGTGAGGGCTACTCCATTTCTTCTAAGGAATTCCTGTCTTACTAATTCTAGAAATTCTTAGCCTTTGCCAATTGGAGTAACTTATGTCTTTCAGCTCTTAATACCCTCTTCATGGAATGCCAATTTAATGTATTTTAGACTTTCTCACTCTAATCTTTCATGTCTCCTAAGTTCTCTCTCATATTTAAACTTCTTTTAAAACCTTCCATTCAGTTTATAATTTTAATTATTGTACTTTTTATTTCTAGAATTTTTTGCTATTTCTTCAGATCTCTCTGTTTTCTTATATTTCTTGTTTTTTTAAAACCTGGTTTTGAGTTACTTCTTTTATTTTTATAAACATAGACATTGTTATTTTATAATCCATTTCTTTTCAGTGCAATAGGTGAAGTCTTTGGCGTCTAATTATGTTATTTGATTTTCTGAGAATCCTCCATGAGAGATCACACTTGGTTGAACTAGATCTGTGAAATCACAGTGACTTGAATTTTACATGCCTTTGTAAAGAGAGAATTTGTATGTATAACTCAGGACCCTGCTAACCTGAGGTATCTTAGCTTTGGTTCTTCTGAATCACACTGAAAAACTATACAGTTAGAGTGAAGTGAAAGTGAAGTCGCTCAATTGTGTCCGACTCTTTGCAACCCCATGGACTCTAGCCCACCACGCTCCCCCGTCCATGGGATTATCCAAGCAAGAATACTGGAGTGGGTTTCCATTTCCTTCTTCAGGGGATCTTCCTGACCCAGGGATCGAACCCAGGTCTCCCGCATTGCAGGCAGACGCTTGAGGTCAGTTCTTATTTATAGATTCTTAGGAAAGTTGTCTCTTCTTTCTTTATTCCATATCCTGAGTCAAGACCAAATCAGTGAGTTATTTTGCTAACCCCCTTCTCAGGCTAGTAGATTTCTCTGCCTTACCTTTACAGTGGGGTGTGAACTTAGTAGGTACAAGATTTATGCAAGGATTTCAGTTGCAACTTCCCTCCTAACATAGACCCAAGGTTTGTCTCTTACCACCACAATGCCATTAAAAGTCAAGACTTGTATTGGTTCTTGTATTACAGAAAACAGAGCAATGCCAAGACCATTTCAAGTTTATGACTCTAACTGTATTCATTCTTTTGTTGAATAAACATGTATTGAGAACTTGCCTGATGCCAAGACCCAAACAAAAGAGTCTGTAGTCCACTTAGCTCACAACTTGAGGTATTGCCCTTGCCCACATTTGCTGGAATATCAACAAGTTAAAAACTAAACATGAAAGGTGATAAAATGTGCTAGTAAAAACATATATTTATTTTTAATTTTTTCAATAAAGCAAATGAATAAGATAAAAATGATAATATTTTATAAAGAATGGTTAGAAAAGGCTGGTATTATAAGATGAGCTTTGATCATCAGTCATTGAAAATGAGGGAATTCTTCAGTGGGTATCTGGGTGAATAGATGAAAGTTGCAAATTCCTGAGAGGGAATCTGTTTAAAGAACAAAGAGGAGATTGGTTAGAGATAAAGTCAGAGAGATGGATGTGGTGGTTGTGGTAAGCAATTTCTGGCCAGGAAAGATCATAAAGGATGACCATTGTTAAGTCTTTTTATTTTACACTGAATACTATTGAAAGCTCTTGGTGTGTTTAAATATAAGGAATCATTTGATATGACTTACAATTCTGTTTTTGCACTCTTTTGATTTCTTTTCTCATCTTGTGATCTCACTGTTTTTGAAGGATTAAAATTTTTAAAAAGTGTGCATGTGTGGATGTAGTTTTCCAGTACCCCATTAGAAGTGGAAATTCACATATATTTATCCAGTTGCAAATCACGTTCCTCTGTATTGTCATGATCAAAACAGATTTTTTTTTAATGTTTGAAGACCACTGATTGATTTTAATATGTCTGAGGCCAGAAACAACTGTTCATAGCATCCTTATAGTATGCTGATGTTTATAATTTAGACTGTGCTGTTGACCTTTTCATGCTTAAAGGGTTGCCTTAATTGTAGAGAGACATATAGAATACCAGGAGATTGTTTTATTTTCTTACTTAATTCAATTTTTAATGTCATTTTTTCTCTTAAATAATGCTCTGCTAGAATTTAAATATCCTTTCTTACACATGAGATGGAAGTGTTTGACAGATGGTTGGCATCTTATTGAGGGTCCATCAGGATGTGTAAATCAGTATAATTACCTCTTTTAACCTTGACGATACCTTCTGAGAAATTTGATAGTTTCTCCTGCCTTTAATTCTGCTGCCTAGTGAGTGACAAGCAGTCTTTTGAATAAGGAATAAGTTTACATCTCAACACTGCTAAGCAGAGTAATCTTCTCAAAGACATTTTTTAAAAGTTATTTAGGATCCAAATATATCTGAAATTTAACTAAATGTACTACTACCAAAATAAGTAATTAAACTGAGGAGACAGTGTGGATGAACCAGTTACATTCTAGCAGAGTCAAAATATGATTAACCCAGTTGGGCAATAGTAGTTCTGTTAAAATTGACGTCTCTACTTGGAAGCTGGCAAGTTTCTTTTTCATGTTGATCCTCAGATATAACCTAATGCATAAATAGTAATATGTGGATTAAAAGGTGGCAGTGAGATCTTAGAATTGAAGAGGCAGGATATTTAATCTACAGTTGACTTTCAGCTTATTTGAACTTTTGTATGGGTGAAGCAAATGTTTCTTAAGTGTCTTCTAATGAAGAGACTAGCTATTTCTACTTCATGAGAAGAAAACAGAGTAGTTTTCAGTGGAAAAAAAAAATTACAAGATATTCTTCAGGTCACTTTTAGCCATAATCCTTCAGACATAGTTGGGATATCAATATTACTGTTAGATGGCATGTGAATTATAACACTGTCCCAGAAATTATAAAAGTGGTTTAAAAGTTCAGTGTTATATTAAGTCCACTGTGTTCTATACTATTTGGGAGCTGACTAGAAAACACTTGTGAGTCAGTGCACTACACGATAGGTATCCAGGCAGCACAGGTGTGAGTAAAATATGAGTTATGGAGTCCACGTCTTGCTGACCTTGTTGAGAAAGACTAATTCCTACAAATAACAAATAAAATGAGGCAAAATTTCAGTTTTTCTCAGGTCAAGATATAATCCGTCAAGGGAAAAATTCAAACACTGTCTGGTCTAAAAAATAAGAAAAGGTTATCTCCTGGTGTATCTGATCTTCTGAATTGGCCCTCTGTATGCTGCACTCTCCAGGCCAGGACATTACAGTGACCTACTCAAAAGTTTATACTAAGCTTAAATCAAAGGATAACCAGCATGTTGATGCCAGTAACTTGCCAAATCCTGTTATCAAATCAGGCCCCACTGCTCACTGTTAAATCAGTACTCACAAATGTTGATAGGAAGAAAAGGTGATTTTAATTAGAATGTCAGTAATTTGGAGAGATAGTGGATTCAGCATCCCCCCCAAACCTACCTCTGAAGATTCTGCCTGGCCATGAAACCTTTTAAGGGGAAATAGGAATGCAATCTTGGTTTATCATTGAGATAGGAGGTCAAAGTCATCTCGCACTGTGTACAGACTTGTGCACAAGCTTGTCGACTCTTTGTGATTTTTCTTTAGATGCTCTCTTGTTCACACAGTTGATTTATGAGATTACTGAAGGGGAAGCTAAGGAAGAGATCTGGTCATCTGCTTAATTACATATTCTTCATTTTTACTTCTTTGATCTATAGATGGAACCAGCAAGTTAGGCAAAGTATTGTATGATCAAAAGATGAGAAAGTTGTGCTAAGGCTGGAGATGAGTAGAGCATGAGGGTGTCTGGTTTATGGTTAGAAGACAAAATGGGCCTCATGCAGAGAGCTCTTTCCTACAAAGAGCTTTCTCCTGCCAAAAACTTCTTATAAATTCCCGCTTGTCAGAAGAGCATTCCATTTCTATGGAATACTAGACAAAGTCCATCTTCTATTGTTGTTGAGTTGCTCAGTTGTGTCCAACTCTTTGTGACTCCATGGATTGCAGCACTCCAGGCCTTCATGTTCTTCACTTTCTCCCAGAGTTTGCTCAAACTCATGCCCTTTGAGTCAGTGATGTTATCTAACCATCCCATCCTCTGTCACCCCTTTCTTCTCTTGGCCTCAATCTTTCCCAGCATCAGGATCTTTTCCAGTGAATCAGCTCTTCACATCAGGTGGCCAAAATTTTGGAGTTTCAGCTTTAGCATCAGTCCTTCCAGTGAATATTCAGGGTTGATTTCCTTTAGGATTGAGTGGCTTGATCTCCTTGCTGTCCAAGGGACTCTCAAGAGTCTTCTTCATCTTCATGCTAATGTAGGGTGCCATCTTCTTAGAGCAGAAGATGTCAACATGGGTCTGTAGCATCTCTTTTCTGACCGTTACAGTTGCCTGTGTACATATATGGGCAGAACAACCTATACTTATTTTGATGCCCACAATGATATAGATTATTATGAGCAGTAGTGTTAATCTCATTCTCTTAAAGCCAGATCTTGGAACTGTGCTAGCCATAAGCTCAGTATTGCTCAGGATGGAGCAGTTTATGTCAGAGCTGCAGGCTGGTCATCATGCAGTTAACTTTTTCCCTCTGATGGCAGTTACTTATCTTTTTAAAAAAGTCAGGAATGTATATCAGATACTGAATCTGTGACTCTATTGTCCTAATCATTAGCTGCTTGGGTCTGCTCTTTTATGATTCAGTGAGGCCTGGGAGACCAGCTTTTTTGTAAACTAGCGGCAGGAGACATGGAGGGGCTTTTGAATTGATGCTTGGGCGGCCGAGGGGCACACAACGTTCCCACTTAGTTTCCATCCTAGTCAGAGGTGTCCTGCTCTCCTGCTCTGTTGCTTTAGCCCTCGTTTTCTGTTTCCTCTATACATATTTAAAATCTGCTAATTTGAACTGTCAAAAGATAAACTGAGGCATATTAATTTTTCTTAAAGTTTACTTAAGCAAAAATCGATTCAGACAAGACAGCATCCCACTGAACAGATAGAAAGGAGCTCCAAGGATCTGTATAGAATGGAGGATGTTTATAGGCAGAAGAGAAGTTATACAAAGAAAGAAAAGCAAAAAAAAAAAAAAAACTTGGTTATTGCAAGGTTACTCTCCTTTAGGGGATGTCAGGAATCAGGCAGAGTGCCTTACTTGATTCCTAATTAGCTGGTTTAAGTGTCCATTTCTGGGAGAACCGAAACTCTAACTCTCAGTTTGTTGACATGGCTTAACATAAGTAGATGCATCTGGGGCCTGTTGTCTTATTTTTAACAGGATACATTTAAATGTTTTAAAGTTGTTTTTCTTGATGATCCATTAACTTCTAAAATTTTTAAGATTCTGTAGTTCTTTAACCAGTTTTCCGGAGAAATCCATTTCATTCCCATAACCGTGCAAGCCAATAAACTCAATTCGCTTCTTTGTCTTCTTTCAAATCTTTCCAATTGACCCGTGTTTGGCTCCAGTCATTTCAACATCACTTCATCATTTCAGAAAGCATCACAGACCTTATAATATGAGAGAATGTGGGATCAGATGGTCATCACAACTTGAATGGGCCATAGGCAGCTGGGTACACATGGCTATTTGAATTTATATTTAAATTAGTTAGAGTTATGTTAAAGGAACACTGTATTTCCCCAGTCATACTAGCACATATTGAGCCCAGTGGCTAGTGGATACCATAATCATCATATAGGAACATTTCCACTGTTGTTGAAAGTTCTGTCTAAATTTAAGGCACTGTAGAACCCCCATTCCATGTTACTCAAAGTTGCAAAAAGTTACTTATGAACTAAAAGATAAAAATTCTATTTCAATTCAGCCTTTTCTCTCTACTATTTACCTGAGCAAAGAATGTTCCCAAAAGCAGACAGGAGAAGCAAAGGAAGTGAGGAACCTCTCGATGGGACTCTTTCATTCCGAAGAAGACTGTACTGCCATTTCCATTTATAAAGGTGTCATCTGCCAAAACAGAAATTTGATGAATTGACAATTTTAAGTAGCCTTTTTATTTTTATTTTTCTGCCTGACATTTTTATGCTGTTTCCCGTGGTCACTAATAAGCCAGAAACTGCCGACAGAGGGCATTTATGTGACAACATCTATTTTAAAGTACTAACAGGTAGCAAGTATCTGATTAATCTAAGTTGTCTATTTTCTTTTTCTTATCTCCTGGCTTTGATTCAAGGCTACTATAATTAAATGATCATTCTAAAATAGATGAGCTTCCAACCATTGTTAAAGTTTTCATTAAAATATAGCATGTTGAAAAGCACACAAATCCTGAGTGTAGCTTAATTAAATGTCACCAAGTGAACACACTGGGTCATCAGAAAAGCAAGAGAGTTCCAGAAAAACATCTACTTCAGCTTTATTGACTACACCACAGCCTTTGACTGTGTAGATCACAGCAAACTGTGGAAAATTCTTAAAGAGATGTGGACACCAGACCACCTGATCTGCTTACTGAGAAATCTGTATGCAGGTCAAGAAGCAACATTTAGAACTGTACATGAAACAACAGACTGGTTCCAAATCGGGAAAGGAGTACATCAAGGTTGTATATTGTCACCCTGCTTATTTAACTTATGTGCAGAGTACATCATGTGAAATGCCAGGCTGGAAGAAGCACAAGTTGGAATTAAGATTTCTGGGAGAAATATCAATAATCTCAGATATGCAGATGATACCAACCTTATGGCAGAAAGCGAAAAACTAAAGAGCCTCTTGATGAAAGTGAAAGAGGAGAGTGAAAAGTTGGCTTAAAGCTCAACATTCAGAAAACTAAGATCATGGCATCCAGTCCCATCACTTCATGGCAGATAGAGGGGAAAGAATGAAAACAGTAAGAGACATCATTTCTTGGGCTCAAAAATCACTGCAGTTGCTGACTGCAGCCATGGAATTAAAAGACACTTACTCCTTGGAACAAAAGCTATGACCAACCTAGACAGCGTATTAAAAAGCAGAGACAGAGTCCAAAGAAACGAATCTCCAGTCTATGTTCGATACAGGATACAGGTTGCATGGGGCTGGTGCACGGGGATGATCCAGAGAGATGATATGAGGTGGGAGCGGAGAGGGGGGTTTCAGGATTGGGAACTCATGTACACCAGTGGCGGATTCATGTCAATGTATGGCAAAACCAATACAGTATTGTAAAGCAAAATAAAGTAAAAATAAAAATTTTAAAAAAAATGAGGCAAGAAAAAATAAATAAATAAAAAGCAGAGACATTACTTTGCCAACAAAAGGTCTGTCTAGTCAAAGCTATGGTTTTTCCAGTAGTCATGTAGTGAGAGTTGGACTATAAAGAAAACTGAGTGCCAAAGAATTGATGTTTTTGAACTGTGGTGTTGGAGAAGACTCTTGAGAGTCTCTTAGACTGCAAGGAGATCCATCCAGTCCATCCTAAAGGAAATCAGTCCTGAATATTCATTGGAAGGACTGATGCTGAAGATGAAACTCCAATACTTTGGCCACCTGATGAGAAGAACTGACTCATTTGAAAAGACCCTCATGCTCGGAAAGATTGAAGGAGGGAGGAGAAGGGGACGACAGAGGATGAGATGGTTGGATGGCATCATTGACTCAATGGACATGAGTTTGAGCAAGCTCCTGGAATTGGTGATGGAGAGGGAGGCCTGGCATGCTGCAGTCCATGGGGTCACAAAGAGTCGGACACAACTGAGCAACTGAACTGAACTGAACTGAACACACCTGTGTAACTCTCACCGTTTTAAACCCTCCAACCCCTCTGTGTGCCCTCTCCCCATAATTATCTTTTCCTTATTCTCAGAAGTAGCCTCTCTTATGACTTCTTTTTCTGTGAATTAATTTGTTCTATGGTGTTTTATTTTTTTATTGATGTACAGGCAATTTACAGTGTTAGTTTCTTCTGTACAGCAGTGATTCAGTTTTGTATAAATATATATATATGTGTGTATACACATATTCTTTTTCCACATTTTTTCATTATGCTTTATTACAGGATATTCAGTATATTGTTGTTCCTTGTGCTAAACAGTAGGGCCTTGTTTATCATTATGTCCTATTTTTGTAATAGAATTATCCAGGGTGAGATTTTTATGACTGTCTTCTTTGGATCAATGTCATGTTCCTGGAAAGCATATTGTTGCATATGGTTATATTCTCTCATTTCTTTTGCTGTCTAGTAAGCTACTGAATGAACATACCACCATGAAACCATTGGTTGCTAGATCGTTATGAACTTTGTTATACAAATCCGCGACAACAGAACTGTGAGAATTTTGCACCTTAAGGAATACTTTCACCAGTAACTGAGGATGCAGCAATGTAGACTCATATAGCAGTAACTACACTTCTCTCAACTTCCAGCAGTTCACACCCTGGCTTTCACTCAACTCAGTGACCACAGTGTCCAAAGGCAATGCCAGTCACTGGGGTTGAAACCAGGGTCTCATCATCTGTCTCTGCTCAGAGAGGCACTGGCCTTGGGGGATAGCCTGGAAAAATAACCTTGATATCTGGGTGCATGTTCAGTGCATCTTTATTTTTATTATTATGATTTTAATTAATTTGGTCGTACCTGGTCATGCACACAGGATTTAGTTGCAGCATATAAACTCTGCTTTGAGGCATGTGGGGTCTAGTTCCCTGATATGAGTGAAACCCAGGCCCCCTGCATTGGGAGCAGGACCACTGGAGAAGTCCTGTGCATCTATAATAAAGCCCTGAGTCGCCAAATGGAAGGAGAGAGATTGGGCAGAATCTTAGGTGAGAAACGGACACAGGATACCATATTTCTGTTTCACGGTCAACCTAAGATTTTTTTTTTTTCTTTTTTCCAATCTTGATGCATAGCAACTTAACTATGTATATTTTGTTTTTCCCTGTGAGCTGAGTAAAGGAGAGAGAAGCTAGGGATTAAAGATCAAGGAGAGGTCTTTTGTTTTCACTGTTGGCACATTCAGCCATACAGTCTGAGAAGACATTAGTTAGGAAATGAAGAGCTGAGTGGATTCAGGGAAAAGAGGTCTTGCTTTCTCAGCAGGCTCTCGAAGCTTAGATTAAAAACAATCATTAACAGATATAAAGGGCAGCACCTATGCAGCAGCTTCACAGGCCATCTCCACATGGTGGAGGAAGCCATGGATAGGGAGAGTCTGGAAAGCTTCTGACCACAGCAAGTAGCTTTATATGCAAATTGTACATTCCCTGTGAGGGATGAGAATACATTTGGACATTCACATAATTGTAATGTCCAAATATGATTGGGATTAGGGTTTTTAAAAAGAGTAAATAAAAATCTTTAGCACCTGTCACCACCACCACCATCACCACTGTTGGGTTGCACCCCACAGGCCTGTGAGGCCTGTGCTTGCCCAGCTTCAAGACAGAAGAAGGAACCCCAGTCAGTGACAAAGACATCAGTGGTTTAATGGATCGGGGAGCTTACACGTCTGAAGCAAGGTCCTGGAGCAACACCCCACCATGTACGGTAGACAGCAGGGAGGATGTGGTGGCAGGTTTTGCCCCCAGTGGGAAGGGGAGATTACCTGTTATAGCGGAATGGATGTCAGGTTGGATCATAGGTTACCAGGAAAACTAGCAGAGAGATACAGTCCTCACTGACCCCTTTGATAAGAACAATCACTAGCTGAGGTCTGGGGCAAGCATATAGGAAGGTCAGTCCTGTGAGTCGGGTGTAGGTGAAGCAGGCACTGATCCAGCAGAGGATGTAGAGAGAGCAAGAGAACAGCCATCTTCAGTGACCTGCCTTCGTAGCCACCACCCTAGATTTACTTGAATCTGAACCTCTAGGCTTGGGGACCAGGAATCAATCCTGTTTTTCAGAATTTCCAGGAGATTCTAATATACATCTGATGTAAAAATCATTTCTCTAAATAGAATCTGATATCAAATTGCTTATCTTTGTTCTGAAGGATAAGAGGTTCGTTACTTAGATTGCATTGTTTTATAGGAAGAGGTGACTTTTCATATGAAAAGAGGTTCACTGTTTTCCTTTATTTCACATTCACCAAAAAAGAGGTTGTGCCCTAGATAAATGCCTTGTTTGGAAGCAGCTGGTTCAAGATAAAGACACCAGATCCCTGAAGCTTCATAAAAGACTGATAAATTTGTGTGTGGTAAGGTCAGGTCTGACACAGTGGCTACATGTTTTACACAAGCAGAAGAGGCCTCAGGCTAACCATCAGCAGTTGCCTTGGGATATAATGTACTCGTATTATTCATGGGACTACTGTGGTGAATTATTGATCTCCTAACTCTTCTATATGAATTTTATGATGCATTCATTTACTGATATTTATGAAGGCAACAGGGGCAGGGGGCAACAGATGATGAGATGGTTAGATAGCATCACCAATGCACAAACTCTGGGAGATAGTGAAGGCCGGAGGAGCCTGGAGTGGTGCACTCCATGCATTTGCAAAGAGTCTGACATGACTTAGTAACTGAACAACATCTGCAAAATGAATATTCATAAATATTTATTGAAGACATAGCACTATGTCCGGTTTACTCTATCTATGAGGCCACAATGATGAAAGATAAAATTTCTGACATTTAGATCTTATTCCTCTCTCACTTTCAGCTATTGCTTATTTTTTTTTACTCCTGCAACTGTCTTTCTTCTCTTATTGCTGTATATAAAATCTATATTGTTAAATAAATAACAATATTTTATGTGCAGCTACAAACCAGTAGTCTCCACAAAAGGATGTTTTACAAGCATAGTGCCTAAAAAGCAACCTATTTGTTTTCTCTTTATTTATTTTTGTCTTTTTTTAGTAGCTTTTGACTGAGTTCTTGATGGCTAGCTTTGTTAAATGTCTCACTCTCATAAAAATGAAGCCATTTTCTAAAAAAAAAGCCCCTTGAAGAGCTTGCTAGCAGATTACTTTGGGCCACCAGAACATTTTCCATTCGGATTCCTTTGATTTTTTTCCATAATTGATCTTGTTCAGAGAGATCTTTCTCAAATGTCAATCTGAAATTTTCCTTCCCCAAATCCTTGAGTTTCTCCATATATCTTTCAGTCCAAAGATCAAACTCTGTAGGTTATCTCTAAAGGCACAGGTTTCTAGAACCTTGCCTTCTCTCCTCTGCTTCTGCACGCCCGCCTCCCCTCACTGAAACAAGCTAAAGTTCTCTGATAGCTCCAGGCGAGTTCATCGTAGCTCCTTGGCTCAAGAGAAATCCTCTGCTCAGAATGGCTTCTCACTAACTCCTCTCAATCTTCAAAACTTAGTTCTGTTGCAAGAAAATTTCCCTGAATACGTATGGACTCAGATTCTTACAAGTGTGCTGCTCTCATATTGCAGTGCTATAGTGCCCTATATGCCCTCTATTTAGGGGGCTCTCCCCTCTAGACTAACCTCCTTTAGGGCAAAGCATACGCTCAGAGTACCTGGGACGAAATAGACACTGAATTAATGTAAAAGCCATGAGATCAGTGGTGTTTTGTTTTTTTTTTTGCTGTTTTGATTCCTCGTTGCCTGGTATATGAGGAGCATTAGATACTCACTGAAAGAATAAGTGAATACAATGAACTAAGGATACTTTCATTTGTTGTCTTCTGAATACTACATATTGTGTGAGAATATTACACAAGTGGTGGTGTGTTTATTGATCTAAGTGCATGAGCACTTAATTACTGATGAACAGTTTTAAGGATGATGTTAATTCTGAAAATTAGTGATGGGAATAGCCAGGCAGTTGATCTGTGATTTTTGAACCATTACCCACAATGATATTTAACCATAAAATAACTCACGTCCTCTATATTTGTGTTATCCACTATGTAGCTGTTAGCCACATGTGGCAACCACTCAATTCACTAAATTTGAATAATCTAAAAATATACTTTCTCAGTCTCATTGGGCTTCTCAAGTGGTGTGAGTGGTGAAGGACCCCCTGCCAATGTAAGAGATATAAAGAGATGCGGGTTTGATCCCTAGGTTGGGAAGATCCCCTGGAGGAGGGCATGGTAACTCACTCCAGTATTGTTGCTTGGAGAATCCAATTTAAGTTTCCAGTACCCACATTTAGCTAGTGGCTGCCATATTGCAAGCATGAGTGAAGTCGCTCAGTCGTGTCTGACTCTTTGTGACCCCATGGACTGTAGCCTACCAGGCTTCTCTGTCCATCGGATTATTCAGGCAAGGGTACTGGAGTGGGTTGCCATTTCCTTCTCCAGGAGATCTTCCCGATCCAGGGATTGAACCCGGGCCTCCCGCATTGTAGGCAGACGCTTTACCATCTGAGCCACCAATGTAGAAAATTAGATTTAATGATATGGTAACAAGTTCATAAACTGGAAATTTACCCATTTTGCTGTTACTTTTTTAAGTAAAATTTTGAGAAGAAATGGGCTTCCCTTGTGGCTCAGCTGGTAAAGAATCTGCCTTCAATGCGGGAGACCTGGGTTCGATCCCTGGGATGGGAAGATCCCCTGGAGAAGGGAAAGGCTACCCACTCCAGTATTCTGGCCTAGAGAATTCCATGGACTATACAGTCCATGGGGTCACAGAGAGTCGGACATGACTGAGTGACTCTTGCTTTCGCTTGAGAAGAAATATGGTAGTCATAAGGAAATGCATTTCAAAACATGATGAATACTTTGACATAGGTTTGCTTATTGAAACCAAAAGTGTTTGCTAAATTAATGCCAGGTGAATGTTAAAGAAGATACTCATTAAGAGGTCAAAAAAAAAATCTGTAACTTTGAACTTCAGTGTAATTCAATATTGTTGTAGTTTCCGATTTTTGGTAAAATAAGCATATGTATAGAATTTGTGTTAGTTAATACTCTTGTTTAAAGCTAGTTGCATTTGGTAAAAGTTTTTTCCAGTACATGTAATTCTGTAGGGTCATTTTCTTAAGTCAGTCTGAGGAATACTAGATATGTATAAAGCACAGAATACTAAACGAGGATTAATGAAATCATCATATCTTGGTGCATTTTATGCTGCAAGGTAAATATAGCGTAATGTGTACCATTTAAATATAGCATAGTGTGTATCATTTTTGAAAGCATGAAGGAAAGGGCTAGGTTTTATATGAATACTTCATTTGTAAAACACTTAAGATATGTGTACTCTAGATATAATACCATAACAAATAGTGTAAATGTTTTCTCAAACTTTTTTATCGCACTGTTAAAGTTTGCTTTAGATAAGGAAAAACAGAGTTTCTAAAATCTATCCCCTATGGTACTGAATAAAGCTATAGGAAACAGAAATATATAAGCCATAAAAGCTCACACTAGATAAAACTGTGATTCCATTTCTATTGGTTTGTCTAAAACAAGATTTCAGGAGCTTGAAACCTCTTGGGTCAAACAGAGTCAGCTGTTAGAGGGTTTTTCAGCATAAGATTGCCTTCACCATTTTAAAGTTGTATTAGATTTCTTCTTGTACAAAATACAGCTTTACTATATAAGGGAATATAAGGAAAGTGGTAAGGAGAGAGGTGATATTTTTCTTTTCCTGCCCTGATCTTACAATCTTTTCATCCAAAACACAGAACAGATCACTGTGGTTTAGAATACCTCCTTTTCTGGCAATAGACTTTTCTTGTAGGTTCTTTCTCTTCTCTCCTGATATGGATGGAGGTCCTCATAGCTGAGCTAATTGCTCCCATTCTCTATTCCTCTCTCTCTCTCTTTTCCAGGGTATACAGTGCAATAAACAGAGATTGCTCATGTTTTCATGTTCCCTTTATGGTTCTGTGTCCCAAGTTTTATTTGTTTGGGGATAATGTCAATGTCTAGTACATATCAAAAAGAGGCATGGCACAAATTGTGCTACCAGACAGTTTTCTCAACCACACTAGAAAGTAGATAACTCGGTAGACAGAAAGTGAGAAAAACAAATGGGTCACATAGATAGTATTGCTGGAACCAGCATTTAAACACAGGAAGAGACCATGCTATCTAATATTGCATTGCTTCCCTGGAAGAGTGCCCTCTGTTCTTTCAAAGTCAACTAATGTCTTCACCTTGGGGTGAAGATGTTTCCCTCAGCCCTCTTAGTGTCCTTTACTGAGTCTGAGGGCTTCCCAGGTGGCGCTAGTGGTAAGGAACCCGCTTGCCAGTGCAGGATGCCAGTGCAAAAGATGCATGTTGGATCGATGGGTCAGGAAGATCCCCTGGAGGAGAGCATAGCAACCCACTCCAGTATTCTTCCCTGGAGAATCCTGTGGACAGAGGAGCCTGGTGGGCTACAGTCCATAGGGTCAGAAAGAGTTGGACAAGACTGAAGTGACTTAGCATGTACTAGGTCTGAAAATTAAACTGACAAAAATTAACAGGAGAAAAACACGACTGTGCTTATTTAATATACATTTTACATGACACAAGAGTCTTCGTAAGGAAATGAAAACCCAAATAAAGAAACCTGAGTATTTTCATGCTAGTTTTGGTGGAGATTGGACAGTAGAAGTATGTAGGTCAGAAGAGCATACGTCAAGTGCAAACTGGGGGAACTTATTAGCAAGTCCTGTCTGTTGATCTCAGCATCCCTTTGTCTTTAGAAATAAGGATGTCCCTTTTCTTAGGATATAGGGAGGCATCTGTCATAGGAGAGTTTTTTGACCTGTTTCTGGGGAGAAGGGGGATGTCAGGATGACCTTCTTGCTTCTGCCATTTTTTTTTCATACTCCTTCAGCTTAACATATTCACTATGCCAAGGTGACATATTTGGGGCTCATGTGTCCTCAACCCCACCAAGAGATATAAGCCATGATAATCATTACCTACATTTTCCAAAAAGGTATAAAAATATAACAGAAAACCATCACTTCTACCACTGCAACTTGACTCCTCCTATTTCAGGTCAGTTCTTCAGTCATGAAAGAATTATTTTTTTCCCCTGTTTTAGAGACAGTCTTCTGATGATCTACTGCATAAAATAGAAATGCTAAAATCATAAAACATTTTATTTTATTTATACATTTTATTTATAGTGAATAGATTACATGGAACAGGCATTTCTCCAGAGATCTACAAATAGCTAATAGCAGATGAAAAGATGTTGATTGTTAGCCATCAAGGAAATGCATATCAAAACTATAAGGAGATTTCCCTTCACATGTTTAAGAAAAAAAGTGTTAGTTATTCAGCCACATCCAACTCTTTGGGAACTCATGGGCTGTAGCATGTCAGGCTCCTCTGTCCCTGGAATTCTCCAGGCAAGAATTCTAGAATGGGTAGCTGTTCCCTTCTCCAGGGGATTTTCCAGGGATAGAACTCAAGCCCCCTGCACTGCAGGCAGATTTTTAACCATCTGAGCCACCAGGGAAGCCTCTGGTTATAATAAAAAATAAATTAACAAGGGTTGACAAAGATGTATAGAAACTGGAATGCTCATTTGTTGCCGGTGGGGATATAAAGCAGTACAACCACTTTGGAAAACAGTCTGACAGTTCCTCTAAGCTTTAACATAGAGTTATCATATGATGGAGTGATTCTCCTCCTAGGTATATACCCAAGGGAAATTAAGCAAATGGGCACACAATAATTTGCAAATAAATGTTCATAGCAGGACTACTTTTTTTTAAAGACAGAAAGCAGATCAGTGGCTGCCTAGGGCTGAGTAGGGAGATGAGTGAGGATTAGAAGTGAGGCTAGTGAGTTCAAGTTTTCTTTCTGGGGTGATGAACATGTTCTAAATTTAGGTTGCACAACTCTATGCATATACTAAAAAAATATTTCATGAAATGCTTTAAATGAGTAAAGTTTATGGCATGTAAACTGTATATTATTAACATTTTTTTTTAAGAGATGACTGGAAAAATAAATCTCAGTACTGTTTAAATTTGATATTGACCAGACCTATCCAGTGGATATTTTTATGTAATTCTTATAAATCATTATCTATTGTTATTCCATATAAATGTTTTCATTCTAGCTTTGTATTTTATTTCTCTCTATTCTACCAAAGCCCCAGTTTAGTAGTTGGAAGAATGAGGACAAAAGATTGATATAAATCTTTCATTATTACCTAAAAATCACCTTTTCTAGACTGATAAACTTTCTTACTTAGTGGAAACGATGCTTGATGTTCCCTTCACATTCGATCCCCAGGATGAAAACTATTCTGTCCTCTCACTGTCTCCTTCTTAACACCAAAGGATGTGACAGGGAGAGTAGGGCTTGAGAGCTGGTGCTTCAACCTCCTACAGGCTGTGTGACTCATGGCAAACTAGATCACTTCTCTAAGCATATTTCTCCCTACTGCCTCCAGAGTTTAGTCAGCTTAGAGATGATGTATGTCAAGTGCTTGGCATTAGTTTGCTCCTTGATAGAAGTTTTTTATTTATTAACTATGACTCTGTCTTCCGAAAGAGGGCATAGAACTTATAACTGATATCTGTGTTAGTTCTGGAACATTTGAGAGGCTCTTGCTACTATCTTCCTTCCTCAAAAACAAATCTCTCTCCTACCCCCAGTCTTATGGCTGATGCCTGAAATTCCATTATTATAGGTGCCTTTCATCACTTCAAAATATTTGATCACTGTGTAAATAAAAAAGGCATATTACAGTAAAAATATTTTAAACAATTACATTCCATGTCTGTATCAATGTAAGTGAATTTTTCTTCCTTTTCTTATTAAAACAAACAAAAAAATCTTTAGTTGTATGGCAGGTAAGAGGACTCACAGAGTAACTGAAGATGAGCTGGAAAGGGCACTGCTTGCTTGGGGTAGCAGCCTGCCAGTTGCATGTAGAGTAGGTCTGTATTTCTGGTGGAGCTTAGAGGAAAAAAAAAAAAAAAAAAAACTCTACCCACTGTTGAAACAACATTTTTCAGTCCTGGTAATTTGCTAAATTCACCACAGTGATCACAGATGAGTTTCACAATCCTGCCTTGGCTGGCCCTGGCTGGGTCAGTAGCCAACTCATCCATCTTCCTCCTCTTTATGAATCATCCTGGGCAAAAAGGACAATGGACAGGAGATGCAGAAAAGCCTCTTTTCTCCCCAGGATAATCCAGCTCTAATTCCTCAGGAAGGGCAGCTTTGGGCCATTTTAAATCTAGGATATTTTTGTTCAAGGCTCCTAGTTTGCCTAGTTTGTACCTCCCAGCAAAAGCACTTACTAGGGAGTAATTGCTAAACCTGTTTACCCCACCAACCAAAGAGTCTATAAATTATTTCCCAAAACATTCTAATAAAGCAAATTTTGTTTTCCCTCTAGGAAACAAAGCCCCAGATTACTAGAATACAAGTTGTCTGAACACGTGTGAAAAGGAGAGATGTAAATTCACTGTTCCAAGGTCATCTTCACAGCCTCACAATGATGCTTTGATGTCACTTCTTGAAAGGCCTTGATTGGAATTTAGTTGTTGTTTGTTAGAAGTGTTTTGAGCTCAGTTACTTGAATACAATGTAAACATTTCTTTAGGGAAAGAAAGCATATTTGCTTAATTTACAAAAGTTGATTTGCTTAATTTACACTCTTAATCATGAAGGGAAAGGCTACCCACTCTAGTATTCTGGCCTGGAGAATTCCATTGACTGTATAGTCCATGGGGTCTCAAAGACACTTAGCTACTTTCACTTTCACTTTCAGTCATGATCGAGTTCAAAGACAGAGTTTAAAGGCACAGATCAGAGCATATGGTTTTCATGCCATTTTCAATAAAACTACTGAAAATAAATTAACAGAATAAAAGCAGGGCAGTTACTTTTAGCTGCTTTGGTGGTAATGGTCCTTTCGTTTTGGTTCACAGGAACATATAGATGAAGTTTAAAAAATATTTAGCAGCAGAATTCTGTTGACAGTTCATTCTCACTGAAACATAAGCATGTTGATTTTATGGTCTCAAGATTTCTTCTGTTTACAGTAGACAAGATATAAGGGCAACCTGAGTGTCCATGGATAGATGAATGGATAAAGATGAGGCATATGTATATATACACACAATGGAATATATTACTCAGCCATAGAAAAAGAATGAAATCTTGCCATTTGTGACAACATGGTTAGATATAGAGGGTATTATGCTAAAAGAAATAAATCAGAGAAAGACAAATATTATATGATCTCACTTATATGTGGTATCTAAAAATAACAAATTAAGTATTTCCATCAAATCTAATAGCTATGTTTTAAAGCAGAGTAAAAGCAGGAGTTGTAAACTCAAAGTATTACAAGGAATGGCAAGTAATTGTATGAATAACCTAGCATAAGATCCAGGGATTCAGGGAAAGGTGGGCTTGTGGACAAATAGGAACATATATGTCATTCAAATTCAAAATTTTTGAGAACCTTGACTGGTCAGACAAAACATATCTGCAGGTTCAACTGACCTACAAGACACAGATTTGGGGTCCCTTTCTACAGGACAAAACTGACAAAATTAATGGTGGTGGGATGTGGGGAGATAAGTGATTCTAGAGATTTTAATACTGTAATTTCTCTGTTTCTTAAAATAGATGAGGATTTTTTTCTCTGATGTCTGGTATGTGTACAGTGATGAAATTATTTTGACTATAGGTTTACCTAAAGATAGCAAATATATTCTATTAATAGGTGATGATTGTTTTTACCCTCTTAGAGCAAGGTTTGTGTCTGGCAATATTTTTTGGTCCTTCTTATTTGTATTGCTCTATTATTTTACATGTACATTTGAGATACAGAATATGACTTTATGAAGGTTAATGCACCAAGCAAGCCAATATAGGTCCCTGTGTGCATGTGTGCATGCTCACTCAGTTGTGTCTGACTCTTTGAGACCTCATGGACTGTAGCATCCCAGGCTCCTCTGTCCATTGGATTTTCCCAGCAAGAATATGAGTGGGTTGTCATTTCCTTTTCCAGGAGATCTTCTCAACCCAGGGATCAAACCTGCATTTCCTGCATTGGCAGGCAAATTCGTTACCTCTTAGCCACCTAGGGAGCTCATATTGGTCCTTCCATCACATTAATTCAAATATAACATTTTTAATGTGGCTCATGTTTTGAGTATTATTAAGGTGAACCTTTAAGATAAACTGGGAAGTGAGACATTGTTGTATCTTTATCTGTGGAATATTCAGGGATAAATACATAAGTAAATTCCTAAATAGGTACGAATTCCTTTAAATCCATTTGAGGTAGGAAAGAAATCAAAGGCTGGCAGGTACACTGAAGTGGCCTACAGATTTTTTGCAGTAGAATTATTGATTATTAGTAACATAGTAAAACTAAGTTTTGATTAAAATAGCTAATTAAATAAAATAACTTGTGGGAAACTGATGGTTTTATTACTTGATGCCCAAGAAATTAACCAGTCTACTTTTGTGAAAGACAACAAAAAAGTAATCAAGCAGATAAGATTTTTTAAATGACCAGACTTTGTGACACGTATGAGACGGATTTCAGATGTCTGCAGATTTATACATATTGAATCATACAAAATCGATTATGGATTAAAATGTTATATATTTTATTCTAACTCCTTGATAATTAGTTACCTACCTTTGGGAGCTAAGTCAACTCCTAATTATAAAGAGTTGTCATTAACCAGAACATCTTGGGTCTTTTTCTAGGTACACACTTTGGCATTTTTACGTACAGCAAATAAGCACTGGGTTTGTTACTTTTGACAATGCTACCCCAAATCACTTTGTTACATTACATGTCCCTTACTGGCAAAAGCTTTATACTGTGGTACAAAAATATCAAGAAGAAATATGTCTGTTAACATCTCATGAGAAAGGTCATTTGTAATATGAATTATCTGTGAAACTGAACTTTCAACTGGGGGAGTAAAACTTTTAAGGTGCATAGAAGCAAATGAAAATATTAAAAGATCTGTTTCAGTTAAGATCTGAAGTATACATATATATGAAATATATTAGCACACTAGATATCAATATCATATAATAGTAATACTATCAATAGTACTAACATTAGTTATATTTATTAGCTTAAATATATTCATTTCCTTAAAATGAATTAGGTCTTCACTACATTCTCAACAAAAGATTGAGAAAAGCAAGCTCCAATCAGAAATCTATCTGGTGATTACCTGGCAGTGTAAAGCACGAAGAGGCTGTCAAGTTTCTTTTGTGAGAAGACAGTGAGATGTAACTGATAATTCAGTTTCTCTGCCACAGTAGGTTGTTGCACATAATATCCTTAAATCTCATCAGACCTAAGAGAATGGCCTGACACACCATAGGAAACGAAGTTCTGTGTGCTTAGCTAATGTCCCAGCACTGCGTGGGAAAGCAAGAAGCTTTGCAAGCTGTGATTGTATTAAGATTTTTTTAAAAAAGAAAAGCTTTCTACTTAGTCATACATCTCACTTGTATTAGCCTACCTTTACCTGAGATTCAGGTTATCTTGTTTGTATCTTATCAAATGGTCCCAAACAAGAAGTCTTGGGATATCATATTAAAGCATATTGTGATATCAATCAATAATATGAAAGGACGATGAGCAGGCACTGATTAAAGCTGATCATTTATTTCCCAAAAACATGCACAGTCCAAAAGGAATAAGCCATGAAGTGGCATTTCCAAATCTGTGTTCCACCCCACTACCTTTACTATTGTTCTGAGTGTATTTGTGATTTTATTTGTAGTCTGCTTATACATAGGAAGGCTCAGATGGTAAAGCGTCTGCCTATAATTTGGGAGACCCAGGTTCAATCCCTGGGTTGGGAAGATCCTCTGGGGAAGGAAATGGCAACCCACCCCAGTACTCTTGCCTGGAAAATCCCATGGACAGAGAAGTGTGGTAGGCTACAGTCCATGGGGTCGTAAAGAGTCCGACACGACTGACCGACCTCACTTTCACTTTCACACATAGGAAAATGCAGGATGTCAGGGTTAAAACACGATTCTGAGTGTAGTAGACATGTATTGCTTATATTCTTATTCTCCATCAGTACTGGCTCCGACCATGTGTGAATGGGAAATGAGGAGAAAAATCTATTCAGCTTAGCAGAGTAAAGGTGATTGCTTTTATTATCTAATTTATTTTCTAATGCAAATAGTTATCACAGCTCATTTGTTCTGTCTAATTTATTTGTGGGGAAATTCATGTGTTAATAGGATTTTTTCCCACTAAAATTGATAAAATTTTTGTTCTCATGTGCAATTTTTGCTATATAAAGTGAATACAGAAATGAGTAAAAGAGTCCATGTTCAGAGTTCCTGATCTACTAAAAGGGGGAGTAGGGAGTAGAGGGTAAAAGTAAAATATACTGAAAGTCGCTCAGTCGTATCCAACTCTGCAACCCCATGGACTGGGGCCTGCCAGGCTCCTCTGTCCATGGAGTTCTTCAGACAAAAATACTGGCATGGGTAGCTGTTCCCTTCTCCAGGGGATCTTCCCAACCCAGGGATTGAAGGTGGGTCTCCCTCATTGCAGGTGGATTCTTTACCATCTGAGCCACCAGAGAAAGGAAAAGAAGTAGCTCGGTTGATTCTGACTCTTTGTGACCCATGGACTATAGCCTGCCAGTATCCTCTGTCCATGGAATTTTCCAGGCAAGGGTACTGGAGTAGGTTGCCATTATTACATGACAATTTAACAAGTGCTGTCAGTAATGAAGTCACAGTACCTAAAAGGCATTCCTGGGATACAGAGTTTTCTGTGGGGAATAAAAACAACAGGAAGCTTAATGTCTCAATATCCAGGATGTTGCTACTGACACCTACCATAGAAAAAACATGGTTGGATATATAATACACAAGTATTTATGTAGATAATCACTATAAAAAATTATATCCATTCCTGTAATTTCTTTAGATTTGCTTTTTCAAAGGAAAAAAAAAAAAAGTATTCAGGCCCCATGGAACTCTCAATAGATTAACTTACTAAACTCAGCCTAAATTTTACTTTTCAGTCTGCATTAAACAATGCACGTTTTACTACAAGAACATTCAAATTTAATGGTTTTCAGTTAAAAGTCTTTTAGTGAAAGCTTTGGGATACAGCAACTACAATTTTGAAGTAACCTAGCCAACTCTGAGTTCATATTAACAAGAACTATTAGAGATGTCAAGGAGTGTCTTATCCCCTCCAATAAGGGGACAAATATAGAAAACATGGGGAAATTAACAGTATGAACAATAAAACAGTAAAACAGGTAGCAGGAAACATCGTAGAGAGCAAAACTTTAAGAATCAATTATCCATTTAAGGTATAAAAACCTTACAAAGGGAAAATATTTCTAGGCTTGCTGCTGCTGCTACTGCTGCTGCTAAGTCGCTTCAGTCGTGTCCGACTCTATGCGACCCCATAGACGGCAGCCCACCAGGCTCCCCCGTCCCTGGGATTCTCCAGGCAAGAACACTGGAGTGGGCTGCCATTTCCTCTGTATTATTTTTTCCCTCTGTATTGGCTTTTATTCTTCTAAGATCAACTGGTTACTTCGGTGTTTCTGGGTGTTATTTGGGTTATTTCTGTTAATTACTACTTATTCTATCATACAAATGTTTGTCTCCACGTCCTAAAGGCTTAAAGATAAATCAGGTACTAGCTGTAAAGGTACCTGGTAAGCCCCACCTCCCTCCTACTGATTTTTAAATGTCTCATGGGTATATGTATATTAGAATTAAATGGCTTTATTTATTGCTTGTAAAAGGAAAGTAATAACCAGTTGAGCATATTTCAGGCTACAAGAATACCTTTAAACCTGGGCATCAATTATTCTGATAAAATGGTGACAGATAAGCAAATTTTGAAATAAGAACTAAACGGCATTTTAAATGTTCCTGAGACTAAAATTTTTAATTCCTGATTTTGGTTGGCCAGATGGATACCATCTGTGTAATGGAAGTGAGTTTCTAGGAAACTTGAGAGCTTTACTGCATGAAGCCTTCCACTATTTAAGAAAATAATGGATTATTTAAGAACAGTCCAATACTGTGTATAATTCATCCAGATCAACTAGACCCTACACAATGATTTTGGGGAAGAACATGAGAGAATTATTTAGATTCAATTAATTCAAGACTATTGACAAATAGGACATTACTGAGATACAGTCTCATCAGAGCAGATTTAAGTAACTTAGTTGACTCGAGAACTGTCTTAGCAAAATCATGCTCAAGGCTAGGCCAAAATATTGCTGGAAGGGTGGGATAAATAAAACAGCATGCCAATAAGGTGTGTCCTTAGCTTCAGAAAAAAAAAAAAAGCAAATACCACAAGTTGAGAATTAACTGGTTAGCTCTAACATACTGAAGTAATTCCAAAAGTTATAGTAAGACAATGCTTAAACCAATACAGCAGTCTATTGCCCCTGAAATAGGTGTATCTTAAATGGCTTACAAAAAAAATACATCTTGTAATTCTGAGGTAAACATCTTTATTTTCTTACACAACCAAACATGTTAAACTATCTTAGTATATTACCATTTGAACAGGTCATCTTTTAGTCTTTATGCAGTTTTCACATTGTTTTACTCAGTATTTTTAAAATGGACTAAACACCTTGTAGACACATTTAATAATACTGCATAACCTTTGTAACCTTATTTGGTATATAATCATGTTCAGTTATTTTTGTATATTTACAGGGAATTAAAGTAAACAGACCCACTCCCTCCACCCCCTATCCCACAATTAAAAATAAAGGAAAAGACAACAAGAAATGAGATTAGGTTCTGGAAGGAAAGAAACCCCAACTATTCAAGTGTGGGGTTTCAGAACTCAGCTTTTCACACCTACCCATCCTCTACGCTACAGAAAACCTTTGTAAGACTACCACCAAATATTTTCTAAAACATTTCAAGAAGTTCCAGTAGATTTCTGGATTTGTTCCTTTAAAATCAAGATACTCTGCCTTTGCTCAGGAGGCAGCATGGCAATCTGATCTGCAGTCAGCTGAAGAACCTGCATGATCAAAGCTGCCTTTTCTTGATCCTGGGGGGTTACTTGGCTCTGCCCAGGACTAAAACTGCTAGGCTGCCCTCCACCTTGCTTGCCCGCTCCTTGCATGCCCGGCCCCTGCATGCCCGCTCCTTGCATGCCCGGCCCCTGCATGCCCGCTCCTTGCATGCCAGCTCCTTGCATGCCCGGCCCCTGCATGCCAGCTCCTTGCATGCCCGCCCCTTGCATGCCACCTCCTTGCATACCTGCCCCCTGCATGGCAGGTCCAGGGTTTCCCACCCCTGAAATGTTGGGAACCTGTCTGGGTCCCTGAGGACCACCTGCCCCCATATTAATAGGACCAGGACCCTGAATTCCCCCAGTCATAGGGCCTCTCGAACTGGGGCCAGGGCCTCTCATCTCCATTCCTCTTGCATCCATGCCTCTCGCTTCCATTCCTCTGGTTTCCATTGCACAGGTCTCCATTCCTCTTCTCTCCATCACCCGTGTCTCTAAGACCTCTGTTTCCATGGCTCGAGTCTCCATCCCTCGAGAGTCTCTGCTGCCTCTGCCATCCATAGGCAGCCCTCTTTGATCTATCATAGGTCCTCTGGGCTCACTCATGAGCATTCTAGGATCTGCTAAGGGCCCTCCCCTCATCTCATGTGAGGAAGGGCCCCGGCTGTCATGACCAGCGGCATGGTGCATTGGAGGACCCTGATGCGGTGGGCCAAGATAGCCTCTGGGCTCCACTTCTCCGGTGACTGAAAGCAAAGTCCCTCCACGTGGGTCATTTGGAGCATCCCCTAACAGTCCTCGAGGAGGCAGGCCACCAGCAGTCATGGGCCCACGAGGCATAGGAGCTCTGGGATCAGATATCTGCACCTGCCCCCGCTCTAAGGGCCCGGGACCAACCCCTGGCATTCCAACTTGGGGCTGCATTGTTCCGCCAGGAGTTAAGGGGCCAGGACCAGGAACTGCGGCGGGCATTGGGCCTTGGGGTGGAATTCCACCTTGGATAGGGGTCTGCATCAGAGGAGGGATGTCTTTCACAGGTCGTCTGGCCAAATGCTGAGGCTGAGGGGCCGGGGGGTTTTGCTGGTTCAGCAGAACGTTAGGTCCAGGACAGAGTCCAGGGCCAGGGCCAGGGCCAGAAACGGTTTGAGATTTCCCTGGGATGAGTGGTGTTACATGAATTTTACGATGCAGAATTTTCAGAGCAATCTCTGGATCCATGATTCTCATCACTACTTGTGCCTGCAACAGCGCATAAGCCAGCTGAGGGTTTTGAAGTAACATATTTCGAGCTTCCTGGTGGCTGTTTTGGACACAGAGCTTCATCTGCTTCATCAGCTCAAACATTTGCTCCGGGGGAAGGCTAGCGACTGCTCTGGTAATCGACTCAGGAGCATCTTCTGGATCGATAGGGTCCCCGTAGGGTGAGTCAATGATGGGCGCTGCAGGCCCTAGGCTCTTTAGCTCCTCCTTGTTCTTTTCACTGGCTGCATTGTCCACCCGAAGCGCTCTCCCGCTGAACTCCCGCCCATTAAGGTTCCGCATGGCACTAAGTGCGGTCTCCTGGTCTTGGTACTCGCAGAAGCCATAACCCTTAGGTTTGCCCGTCTCTCTATCGTATACCAGCCGGAAACTCACAACAGAACCAACCTCCGAGAAAATGTCCTTTAACTGCTCCTCAGTCGCCTCATACGGAATGTTCCCCACGAACACGGAACGCAGTGATCGATCCATTGCCGGGTCTCTCACCGCCAAACTCGACATGATTCCGGTCGCCACACAGCGGAGAGCGGCTTCTTCAAGTCGTCCTCTTCCGACCCACACTTCCGCCGAGCAACGGAAACAACTTTCAAATTCCGGGCAGAAACCTCTCTACTCTGTTTGAATCGTTCCGCTAATCCTCAGCATCTGCGCCTCTATGTTTTCCTAACTAAACTAATGCTTTCTGTCCTTGGTCCTTCCTGAGGCGCATGATTCCTTTCTCACCTCTTATTCTGAAAACTTTTCTACGGCGCTCTACCACCCTCTCCGGGAAACGCTCGGTGTGGCTCGACCACAGTAAAGATGGCCGCGTCAACTTCACCATGGTAACGAGGAGAGACCGCCTTCTATGACGTCAAGGGCGGTTTTGCTTCCGTTTGACCGGCGGGAAACCGCTAACTGACAGCGATTGAGGCGGCGTCTTCTGTGTTCTGGTAGTATTTCCGTGTATCAGTTTCTCCTTAGTAGAGTACCTTTAAGCTATATTTAAAATCACAGTGCAGGCAATGAGGGAGAAATGTAGTTATTTCAAAGCAGACATGGGGTTTTCTCATTAAAATTCAAAAGTAATAGCTTGTTTTAGAAACGCAGTTTTGGACAATAACTGTCCAGAAATACAAGCTGAATGCGTGTGCTCGCTCCATCCCCGCCCCCATCCTGTTGCTTCAGTCAGTCCCTGAGGAGAGGTCCTTCCTTACACGTTTATTTTTGTGCGCGCACTCAGCAGTTGATCTTTTCACAATAATATTTTTTTTCTTAGTTATATTAACCAATATTAATAATAATTTATTGAATTTTATGGCTACAGCGGATTAGTTAAATGCATTTTACCATTCTTTAGGCGTTTAGGTTGCTTCTGATTGTTATTAACTGATGCAATGATTTCGCTACCTCTGTTATGAAGCAGGAAACTAGTTTCTCTTCTGTTGCTAGTTTTGCTGGGAGAAGTTAAAACATGTGGAATGTGGGTCTGTCTCTAACAAGCGATTAGAACTGAAGCTTGGTGATTCGCTAAGCAACTGGTAACCTGTAAAGCCTGACTTCTTACCAGGTTAGTCCCTCATAGCTCCAGAGCATCTGCCATGTACTGTGGCCACTAGAGTACTTGAAAAATGAGAGACTGAACTTTTAATTTCATGACTTTTATTAAATATAAAAGCTGATATTCACTTAGACTTTTGGAAAACTACTTAGTATATTTAGAGCAACTTGGGTGTGGAATTGACTTTTGCAATGATAAAATATAAATTTAAATCAAAACTTTTTAGTTAAAGTTTAACATATTAATTGAGATATGCTAGTAAAATATATGCAAGATTTTGAAAACAATATAAAAAGTAAAATACCTCATTAAATTTTTATTTTTTATATTAAAGTGATATTTTTAATACATTGGAAAAATATATTTTAACATCACTCATTTTACTTTGTTTAATGTGGTTACTTAGGAAAATAATATTACATATATAGATTGCATTACATATCTATAAACTGTATTGCTTCAGAGCCTAAGTCTTAACTCAGCAGAGATTCCTTTTATTCTACATATTCCTTTTGGAGGGACTATGGAACTTTAAGTTTCATCAAAAAATTGTGTTACAATAAAGCAATTATCCTTCAATTAAAATTTAAAAAATGAAAAAAATTTTTATGAACCTTGGATATCAGAGTTTAAGGAGTACATCTGAGATGAGTGTGGGTTTAGGTATAAATCAGACAAAGCATCCATTTACCTTCAAGTGTCTTAATAGTTATTTGAAACAGGTTTGGACATAGCTCTGTAAAAATATTTAATTCTTTATTAGACCGTGCTGGCTCTTCATTGTGGCGTGTAGGAAGGTGAGACGTAAGGATCTTAATTTTGGCATGTGGGATCTAGTTCCCCAACCAGGGATCAAACCCAGGCACCCTGGCTTGGGAGCTCAGAGCTTTAGCCTCTGGCCCACCGGGGCAGTCCTGGACGTAGTTACTCATTCAAAATGGGTTAACCACCTCCCCCCACCCCGATTTTGTTTTAAATTAATAGTATTAAATATAACCTAAATGATACCATTATAACCTATAATCAATATAAAATTATGAATGAAATGTTGATATTTAAATACAAAGAGATATTTTACCTGTTGTAGTGCTAAGTCTCTGAAACCCAGTGCTTTAAGCCTAATATTTTACATGTCAGTTCAGAGTAGACACATTTCAACAGCTCAGAAGCATATGTGGTTGATGGCTACCATCTTGGAAAGTGCAGTTTTAAGGAATCAAATGCCAGGACATGAGCAAAAAAAAAAAGGCACATTTATAAACTGCTTCGAGTGGGTTGTAATGATGTGCAAGAAACAACCGTGCATTCGTTCATTAAACATTTTTGCATGCAGAGAACAGAAAGAACTGAAAACTTCTGCCCTCAGAGACTTCATCATCTAGCAAAGGAGAAAGACCTGAATTGATTATCCTAACATCAGGTGGCAGATGCAGTGCCAGAGACAAACACAAGGGAGTAGAGAGATGTGCCATCCTTGGGCGAAAGAGGCTGGAGAACAGGGTCCTGATATCACCATCCATTACAGCTAGCTAAGGTCCCTGAAGTCCTCATCATTTGTGAAATGTTCATCGTTTCAGAAGTTCTGCATCATGAAAATAACCTGGTTAAATTGCAACAACCTACTCAGGCAGGGAGAACATGTAAACTCATGCATGCTCATTTACATGCATTACTTTTTAATTTTTATTCATTTTAATTTTTCCTTTTATTTATATTTTTATTTTTAATGAAGCAAAGATGGATACTTTTAATGATAAAAGGTGCAATTCACAAAGAAGATAAACATCATAAACCATTAGATACAATATCAAGCAAAGATGCATAAAGCAAAAATCAGAATATAAGAGGAAAGAAAAAATATAATCATAGTATGACATATTAACATTTCTCTGAGAATATTTATTTTATCAAGTGCAGAAAAAAGCATCTTGAATGATGTCATTAATAATTTACATATAACAGATTTATATTTAATTAATGTATATTAATCTTATATCCTATACAAATATATTTAAAATTTTGAATCTCATATGTTGTTATTAGATTTCTATAGGACATTTAGAAAAACTGGCAAAAAGATAAACATTACTAAATTTCAAAAAGTATAATTTTTTTTGTGTGTATGTGATTCAGTTATACATACATATATTATTTTTGAAATTATTTCCCATTATAGGTTATTATAAAATATTGACTATAGTGCCCTTTCTGTACAGTAAACCTTTGTTGCTTGTTGCATATCTATTTTTTTTTAATTAGAAATCTAGCGTTCTATTCATACTAAGTCAAACAAGTGGAACTAAAGTGTCCCCCCACCCTTGATTCTTTTAATTGAGGTGGAGCAGGAGTGAAGGGGAGTCGAGGATGGTATTTCAGAAAACTAAAAACAAACTCATTTGGTTCATTTGTCTCTTTTCAATATCATGTCTTTACTGAGAAAGCTATGACTTTTTAACATACATTCTGGCAAAGACATTTTAAATATTGGTTGCATGTATAATTGTGTGTATATTAAATGGTCAATCATGTGGGTGATGATAGGCTATTAAAATAAATTGTACAGTTCATAAAACTTTGTATAGTGATAGTAAGAGAGTTTCTCTACTGCTGCTGCTGGTTAGATCTAAACCAGGGGTCTTCATACTTTGGCATACGTCATATTCACCTAGACTCATGGCTAGTTAAATCAGATTGCTGGGCTTCCCCACCTCCCCTCCCCAGTTCTGATTCAGTATTTCTGGAGTGAGACTGGAGAATTTACATATCTTAACAAATTATCAGCTGATATTTTTGCTGCTGGTCCAGGAACACCACTTAAGGAATCATTGATCTAAACAAAGGGACTTGAAGTATTTGCTTTTTTCATTTCTATCAGGCCAAAGTTTAGTACACTCTGTTAAAATATATGAGCTTTCTTGGTAGCTCAGCTGGTAAAGAATCTGCCTGCAATGCAGGAGACCCCAGTTTGATCCCTGGGTTGAGAAGATCTGGAGAAGGGATAGGCTACCCCTTCCAGTATTCATAGGCTTCCTTGGTGGCTTAGATGGTAAAGAATCCACCTGCAATGTGGGAGACACAGGTTTGATCCCTGGGTCAGGAAGAACCCCTGGAGAAGGAAATGACAACCCACTCCAGCATTGTTGTTTGGGAAATCCCTGTAGACAAAGGAACCTGGAGGGCTATAGTCCATGGGTCACAGAGTGACAGTCATGACTTAGCGACTTGACAGCCACAGTAGAACTAGGACGTGCTGATCTGCAGTGAAGACACCCTGAACTCAGAGGGTGGGCGAATAGAGTAGCTGAGGGGCTCTGGGGACAAACAAGAAGGGGAAAGCTGGCTGTAAGAATGTGCTGTTCGTCAGAGGCCTTGTATGTTCTCTTTAGTTCTGTATTCCAAACTAGAAGAATGTTTAGATGCGCCCCCCACTTCACAGAGTTCCAGTGTGACCCAGCACGTAGCTCAAGCACAGAACACAGAAACTAATATTTATGTTTAGACTGGGTAGCCTAGAGTTACACAGAATTTTTTGGAACCTGTCTATCTCCTGGTACTAATGCATGCTTTTCATATACCTGCCTTGGAAGAACTTCCATATTACAGTGCTTTCTCTGTTCCCATATGTTTAAACTTTAGATATTTATAGCATGGCACACAGTGTGGAAAACAACAACAACAACAACAAAAAAAAAACTTTACATGACATCTTTCATGTTTAGATATCAATTCTTTCAATATATCAAAATACCAGCTATACTAAGAGTGATTTTTAAACTAACATCAGAGTATATGGCCAAATGGGGCCATTCAAACTAATCATCTTCAGAAACTATAACCTTAATCCATTGAAACTTCCAATGTTCAAAATTATTTTTAAACTCCTGCTCAGAAATTGTTTCAGGGCTCCATTTGTAAGTCATCCTAGAAAACTGGTGTCTTAACTCAAACACATATTTTTGTTTTCAATCAAGCTGAGTTATGCAACTAAATTACCAATTTTCTGACAAGACTTGGCAAAAATATGATGTTTAACTGTTTCCAAATATCAAACCTTACATCAGAATGTAAAGATTCTATTGAGTTTGAGAGAGTCCATTCTAAAGGAGATCAGTTCTGGGTGTTCTTTGGAAGGAATGATGCTAAAGCTGAAACTCTAGTACTTTGGCCACTTCATGTGAAGAGTTGACTCATTGGAAAAGACTCTGATGCTGGGAGGGATTGGGGGCAGGAGGAGAAGGAGACGACAGAGGATGCAATGCCTGGATGGCATCACCGACTCGATGGACATGAGTTTGAGTGAACTCTGGGAGTTGGTGATGGACAGGGAGGCCTGGTGTGCTGCAGTTCATGGGGTTGCAAAGAATCGGACACGACTGAGTGACTGAACTGAACTGAACTGAACTGAAAACACTTCTAGCTATAACAGGCATTTTTAAGATAAATGTGTGTGTCCTTCAAGGAATATATCAAATATGCTACTCCTCAGAGGTCTCTCTGATCTTCCTCCTCCTTTCTTTACATTGGAAGTTAATTCACTTTTCTTTGAATATAAGCTGTTCCTTATTTTTCTGATTATAGTATTCCTTCTATCTTTTAATAAAATTGTACTTTTCCTTCTATAACATCATTTAAGGAAAAAATTAGCTTTCCCTTTGTCAATTAACAAAGCCATATTTATTCTCTTATTACATAAACATTTATTCTAAGCATTAACAATACAGCAGTGAAAATATGGCCATTCCACTAGAATAGATTCTAGGTATGGTCTCTGGTTTGGTAGCATGAACATCATTTGAGAAATGCAAAATTTGGGACCCTACCTCACACCTACTGCATCAGGAACGTGTGTGTGTGTGTGTGTGTGTGTGTGTGTGTGTGTGTACAGTTTTAACAAGTTCGTGTGTGTGTGTGTACACAGTTTTAGCAAGTTCCCAAGGTGATTCTGTGATACAGGCTGATACGAGAATCACTGAGCTAACAGGAGACGATCATAGAAAGATAGATACTTTCTCTTCTTCACCACTGTATCTTCATCACATAGGACAGAATTTAGCACAAGTGAATGCATATTATATATTGAATAAATGGTGGGAAATAACCTTAGAGTTACATAATCCACAAAGCTTTCATTTTACGAAACAGACATTAAATATAATCAGAGTGAGAACCTGCTGTCAAGATGCTTGTCATTTTATTTTAGGTCAGTGATAATTCTTCCAGGTTATTATTTGATGTAATATATATGTAAATAAAGTGTGTAGGAGTGTGATACAGAGAGTGGATCAGTCTAAATCATCAGGGACGACTTCCTGATGGAGCTGGGATTTAAGGGATGGGTTATAGTCTGGTATGTACCGAAGATAGGGAGAACGATCCAAGAGCCAAGAGTAGCCAAGACATAAAATTGGAACCTGGTGTTTTATGTCCTCAGAAGAAACCAATAGAGTTATTAAGTAGCATGATAGAAGATTGTCTTTGGGGATAGATTACAAAAGGTTTTGAAAATCAGATTCATAAATTTAAACTTGATTCAAGGGGTCAGTAGGCTATATTCTTTCTGAAATATGAGCATGGAATAATGACAGTGATTTAAGGCTGTCAGTGTTATCAGTCTTTCTCTATGACATCTTTGGCACTTGTTCTTTCCTTTTTAATTCTTGAACCAGAGTATGGAATTGACGTCCATATTTCTATCTTGTGTTAGAGGCACCATTATGCTTGTGTTAATCACTTAAGCATAGAATCCACATCTGTTTTATATTCTTCATATTACTTAGTCCAGTGTCTTTTATATTCTAAATAATCAGTAAATATTTTTAAAATAATTGCAAGGTCATCTTATATAACATTTTACATGTGTTAAGCAGATGATAATTCAGTGCTTTTAGTTTACAAAATAGTTTTCTTTGGGTCACAACATCTGATCTTGACAACAGTCACACGAGGTACATACTACTGTGTCCTAATTTTAAAGATGTAGAAACTTGACTGTTATTTATTAATAAAACTTTACCTTGCAATGGTCTCACTTAAAATACAGGTACTATGGAGGAGCCTGGTAGGCTGCAGTCCATGGGGTCGCTAAGAGTCAGACACTACTGAGCGACTTAACTTTCACTTTTCACTTTCATGCATTGGAGAAGGAAATGGCAACCAACTCTGGTGTTCTTGCCTGGAGAATCCCAGGGACAGAGGAGCCTGGTGGGCTGCCATCTATGGGGTCACACAGAGTCGGACACGACTGAAGTGACTTAGCAGCAGCAGCAGTCTTAATACCAAACTCTGAGCCTTTAACAGGAAGGAGACCTTCTGATAAATGTTTTATTAAATATCATGTTTTATTTAATCTTTTCAACAGCCCTTCTGAAATAGGCAGTTGCGGTGTCTGAGTTTATAGCTGAAGAAACAGAAGCATAGAGAATTTAACGAGTGTGCTCATGTTGACTGGCAGAGTCAGGATTTGCACACACATCATTTGATTCAAGAACTTAAGCTCTTAAATTATTATTCCATTGAATGAATTTCCCAAGGGTACATAGCTAGTAAGTGGCAAAGCTACAGCCTTAAACTAGGTCTCTTGATTTTAAACTCCTTTCACAATAATCACAGGTTATTGAGACCTGGACACAGTCTGCCTTGGCCATTTTCCTGATTGTCTCTGAGTGTAACTAATTGCAATTTTGACATCCCAATCAGTGCTGTGGCAGCGGATGGACTGTACGGTATAAAGACTGAAGCAGTTGAAAATATTTTTCCTTTTCCAATTTGCATGGCTGTCACATTAGGGTTTTTAAACTGCATCTAGTTAGATACATAATGGATTTTCCATAAAAATGAAAGAGCCCAAATTTCTCGAACCTAAAATAAGATTGGCCCATAACATTTTCCCCCAAATTTTGAAATGCATTTAATGTGAACAAATGGTAAATTTCGTTTACTTATACATGAAACAAATTACTTTTATTGGCAAGAGGGAGATGACATAAATTTGAAACTGCTGGAGAAACACCATTCCAGGATGCAAGGTTGAACAAAGCCAAACATTCTCCCTGGGCGGGACTTTGGAGTTCAACCACATTCTTTTTTTCTTTTTTAATAGATGAAACAAGGCTTAGGGAGAACAAGGGACTCAACTCGAGTTTGATGCCGGGTTACTGGCCTAGCTTGTCCAGATCTAGATCTTCAGGCTTTACCAGACTCTTCTCAGCACTTCTGGTAGGCAGTAGAGTAAAGGGGTTACTTGGTTTTTTAAAAATATATTTATTTGTTTATTTATTTGGCTGCCCAGGATCTTTAGTTTTGGCATGTAAGATCCTTTTAGTTGTTGCCTTTGGGATCTAGCTCCTGGAGGAGGGATATAACCCTGGCTCCCTGCATTGGGAGCATGGAGTCTTAGCCACTGGACCATCAGGAAAGTCCTAAGAATGTACACTTTGCCTGAGTTGGCTGCCTAATTCAACAAGTCACTGTGTAGCCTGGGGCAAGTTACTTAACCTCACCGTAATTCCATTTCTGCATCACTTAAATGACAGTAGCAGCACCTGAATTACATTCTTGCATGGAATAAATTACATGTTTGTTTTTAATCATTATTTTCTGTAGTAATTACTAATCTCCCTTTGTTGTGTAGAATGGATTGTTGTAGTGGAGGAAACAACATCTTAAGTGGAAAGAGACCCAAAGTTTAGTCTAGTATGTATCTTCATTGTTTTGGGGTAAAATGTGTATCTTCATTTTTATCTTTGAAGGGGTTGGACTGGGTGAATAAATGGTCTGTTGTCTGATGATATTATTTTAAAAATTGGACAGAGACAACCTTGGATAACATTGCCGTTTTAATTTGTGGTAAATTTGTAGTTGAACATGGATCATTTTTAGGCTGAATTCCATAGGATACTTCAATGAGAATTTTACTGATCGTTTTTGGTGCTCATTGAGTTCTTATACTGAATCAGGAAATACACTCTTCAAATATTTAGTTGGCTGAAATTCCACTTATTCATTATTACTGAAAGGGCATGCCCTGAACTTGGACTGTGGAGGACACAGGCTTATACAACACTGTGTTGGTCTAGCACACGGAATACCTGTTGAGCTCACGGTCGTGTCCAGAATATCATCAGGGCTACTACTGTTGAGCATACACTGGCAGACAGAGGCCATTTATTCAAACATGGGAAAGCAGAACTAACTGGACACGAAGCAGAGCTCCCTATTCTTGCTTCAGGCTGTCACCTGAAAGAACACGGAGGAAGGAAGTGTCCTCATAAACTGTGGAAAAGCGTGAGCCCTGAAATGGGATCCTGAATAGAGACATCCTGTTGAACAGCTTGTGAATTTTTTTTCTGTGACGAGAACAATCCGATGCCCAGCTTCAGAGAGAAATGTCGGAATTGATGTTTGCTTCACAAGTTAGGCTGATATCTCTCTTCTGAGGCTCAATGGACCTGTGGAGTAAGACTGTATTTATACCAAGTCATAGGAAGGAGGTCTTTCTGAAACATTTCATCGGGGGCTCAGATTGTTAAAAACAGCAACACCAAAACCAGCATGACAGAGTGTATTTTGGATTTTTTTTTAATCACATTTGAACGATCCTTGAAAAACATTAGTTCAGAGTGTCAGTTCAAATTTGCCATCAGACAGTGAGATTCGCCCAGAGTCACATGCAAGATAAAATGTAAAATCCAATGTTTATAGGAATGTGGTAACTAATGCTTCTTGGTACAAGTACAGAAACCAACTCTAAACAAGATAAGCAAAAACAGGGGATGGTATTTTAATGCTAGACTGTTAGCTCACAGAACCCACAAGTAGTGTATTTGTCTGCTGGAGCTGCCATAACAAAATACCATTGATTGGTTGGCTTCAGCCATATTTTATTTTCTCGCATTTCTGGAGGCTAGAGGTGTGGGATCAAGATACTAGCACGTTCGCCTTCTCCACAGGCTTCTCTTCTTGACTTGCAGATGGCCACTTTCTAGCTGTATCCTCACGTGGCCTTTCCTTTGTGAGCAGGAAGCCGGGTGTTTCTTCCAATTCTTACAAAGATACATTGGATTAGGGTCCCACCCTTATATTTCATTTAACCTTGATTACTTTTTTAATGAGGTCACATTGGAGGTTAGGGCTTCCAAGCAGATTCAGCATATGAACTTGTATGTGTGGTGGCGGTGAGGGGGGTGCCGTTCAGTCCGAATAACATGTAGTAATGCAGTCATCTTTAAAAAAAGAATGAGCAATTGTAATGCATTCAGGATACTCTTGTTTCCGTATTTCTTTCCCCTGCCTCTCTCTTCTGTTTGAAGAACCAGATCGCTCTGATTTCTCTCCTGAGTCCACTGCCATTTAAGGGACTCTTTCTTCTGTATTCTTTTGATTTCCTTGTTACAGTTTTGCCCAGAGAGAATGATCTGTTTCTCTGAGTATAGATTCCAGCTCCCTGGGGAAGAGAGGTGTTGCTTTCCTCTGATGTCCATCCATGATTTGTTATAATATGGGAAAGGGATTGGATCCAGGGTGACAGCGAGACTCTAACGACTCTATGTGGTGTCCAGCAATCAGCTGGAGGGGAGGGGATCTATAGACCCCTGCAGTGCCAGGAATTAACCTCCTTCACCTGCTAAAATGGAGAGGTCCCTGACAACGTGCCTCCTACTGGAGAGAGTTCTTCCACAATAGTTCTTTTAAGTCACTCCCTCTGTCTCTGCAAAAATAGGATGTTAGTTGCCCAAGTGGGTAATTTTCATAGAAATTTTAAAATATTGATTTATAGATAGAAAAAATAGTCTGATGTAAAACAGTAAAGAAATGTCTGGTCACTTATTCATGATCTTCAGAAAGCTCACACATATATAATGTATGATTTTCTTGAAGATGAATAGAGGGTACATTTTCAAATATCAAACTCTTCTGCCTTTCACCTAAAAAATACGAGTAATTCTGTTTCTGGCAGTTTAATGACACAATAACAAACAGTAAGAGTTCTTCCATTTATCGTCTTCATCACTACTGTGTGACATTTACCTTGAAGTAGCTGCACACACTTCTCTGGCACAGCAGTGCAGTGAGAGACCTCCTCTCTGTCACTGGCAGGTGTCTGCCAGCTCCCTCCTGTCTCTGGAGAACAAAGCCAGTGCCTGCAGGGGAACAGGGAAGTGCCAGTGACCTATTCCTCTGGAGCTCAGTCTTTTGTCAGCTCTGAAAATGGAATTGTGTGTTTTAGCCCATGACCCATGAGGAGTCTGGAAAAGAGAAGCTGATTCCTGCAGGGAGAATCAAGAAAGGGCAGAACTTTCCCTGCTAGTTTAGTGGTCTGAGTCTGCTGCCAAGCCCCAGGACTGAGCAGTTGTTGCAGGCATGCATTCTCACCTGCAGGACTGCCTCCGGGAGGCCAGGTTCCTAGAAATCCTCCAAGCAGGTGTCTGTAGCCAGGGGTGGAGGGGGTGGGGGAGGGCAGAAACACATATGCCTCTCCCACAGGAAGGAAGCTTAACTCACACGTTTCAGATCAGTGATGGCAATAGCCTGATGACCCTTTAGGAATCCTGTTATTCTTTATCAGCTAAAATGGCTTCAGCACCTATTTTGTAAATGTTTATGGAGCATGTTCTATGGGGAAGGGAGGTACTGAGTTTGCCAGTATGGGGGTTTAAATGTGACCTGAAGTGTGACCTCTGCTGTAGTAGAAATGTTCACTAGAAAGTTTTATTAGCTTCTCTTTGGAACTTTTCCTGAAGATTTATGATGTTCAGATACAAATTTATGGCAAAAGAACAGCTGTGCCTGTAAGGAGTTCCCGTTCTGTCAGACGAGGTAGAGAATACAGGATTTGAGCAGACAGTTTCCAAATGCATTTTTGATTTGTTTGATTTCCTGGGAGGTATATAGAAAATGAAAATATAACTACTGTTTACCCACTGACCTTCTTGCTGAGGAAGAAGACAAGGAATTTTTTTTTTATTACTAAGAAAAGGGACTGTTATTTCTCTTTACAATGCTAGGTCCCCTCTCTCTCTTACATGCATGCATACATACACACACATACATATGCATACATATACATATGTGTGTATATATATATTATTGCTTATTACTGATTGCACTTGACTTGAAGTCAGTATGACTGCCAGCCCCTTATGTTCTTCTCTATCTAGATGCTGGGTGTGTGGTCAAGGCTGTTTTTTGGTGGATGGTACATTGTCGCCAGCCATTTATTCAATGAGTAGCTTATTATTTTCTGATTAGCCTTTAAACTCCAACCTTAAAACAAAGCATGATTTCTTGAGAGCAGTATTTAACTATAACATTGATAAAATATAACCAAGTTTATTTCTTAGTTACATTAAGAATTGCAAGTAACTTCAAATATTAATTGTACTTCAAGGAAATGATACGAATATTGAGTTTACCTTTAACCAGGAGTCTGTGCTTTCAAGTGAAGCGTCATCATAACTTACTTACCAGGGACAGCAGTATCAAGTCTCTATAGATGCCATAATACCTTGTCCTGTTTTTGTGGGGCCAGGAACTGGTTATGTCATTTGAGGATTTTGCTTCCTAAGATGACTTGACTTATTTACATACTTTCTCCCGGATTTAGAAAGAAAAAAAACAACAACAAAAATGTCTCTCTCCTGTTTCTGTAGCTTCTGTCCACTACGTCCATTATGTTCCAGCCTCCTTCTTTTGCCCTAAGTGTGTATGTTTCATATTGTTTGGGCAGAATAGAATCCTAAGCTCCTAGAAAGAACAGCACCATAGGAAGCAAAACTAAGTCCCTTGCCTTTTGATTTCCCTCCTGGTGGCTCCAGGCAGATCTGTTTACTTACCTCAATCTGTAGCATTTTTGGCCTCCTTCCTTGAGAAGACATCAGCACTTTTCCTTCATGTGGGTTGGTAGCTGTCAGTAACTGTGGGTGGTTGAGTGAGAAAGCAGATGAGACGGGTTGTTATAAAAAGTTAAATTGGGAGAAGCATGTTTGAATTGTGAGCAAAGATAGAAGTAAACACTTTAGTAAATAGATCCAGAATGTAAAGATCATGATCGACCATGGCAGGAATAGGTTTATATTTTCTTCTTTTCTCTCTCAACAGTCTTCCCATTTTTAGTTGTAGATTAAAATCATTATCAACTATTAGCAATTACTCAGAATATTATTTGGAAAACTAAGGGTTTCATATATAGCAGTATTATTATACAACCCCAGTGTCTTTTTGTAAATGTAGACTCTAGTGGACTATTTAAAATGCATCCCTATGAGTTAAGGGACTTCCCAGGTGGCACTAGCAGTAAAGAACCTGCCTGCCAATGCAGGAGACATAAGACATCCCTGGGTCAGGAAGGTCGGGGCATGGCAACCCCCTCCAGTATTCTTGCCCAGAAAATCCCATGGACAGAGGAGCCTGGCAAGCTGCAGTCCATAGGGTCACAAAGAGTTGGACATAACTGAAGCAACTTACCATGCACGCACGCACACCTACTACCTAAAAGAGGGCCACATGAATCCAAGCCATGCTTTGTACCAAGTACTTTCTAGATAATTGCTTGTTCAACCCCCACAATAACCTTCTGAGGACTTTTTGATAGATGAGGAAACCAAAGCGCATAGTTATCTAAACAGTTTTCCAGATAGGCTAGATCATGTGCCCACACTTTTACAGCAAATAAGAGATAAATATGATTCCAGACAGTATGACTAAGAGAAATAGTTTATTCCTGAAAGTTATAGCTTATTTTTCTACACTTAGAATAAATGTTTTATTCCCCCAAAGGAAAAATTTTAATTTCACCACCAGCCAAATATTTCTAACTTTTCTTGCCCTGTCAGCTGGCTGTCAGTTTTGTAAAGAAATGCAGCATAAAACTGACAGGAAGAAACTCTGAAATCTATAACCACATGGCAGCATATTGAAAAATTCTCACAAAAGCTTATTTTGTCATTTATTGGATAACACTAAAACCAGCTGCCAGGGGCACTGGGGAGTTAATAGACACCATTTAGCTAATATATTATTTTGCCAAGAAAATTCATTGTGCTGAATTCTTTTCTAATCTTTTGTGGCTACTTACTTATAAAAACAGAGTGCCTAGAAACTAAATTTTTTCACAGGGGGAAAAGAAAGACAGAGACGGCTATTAATTTAAACTTTCACATTGCAACTGTCACTCTGAAGAAAGAAATACATGTGGAATAAGATCTATAGGAATACTTAAACTGGCACATTTCATGTGTGGAAGTTTAAAAGGCTTTATTTGTTAATGGGCTATTGAAATGGATCAGATATTTTCTAGCTTTAAAATTAGGATGATGAATACGAAAGTGTTTTATAGACTCTAAAACATTATGTGTGCCTTTGGCATGTATGGACTTAACGTAAATGCAAGTGATTATGTTTGGTGTGTTACTGTCTGGTCAGAGTAGTATTTGTGCTGTGCAGCAATATTCTTATGTAGCTTCCAGTGTCTCTTCAGAAAAAAATACCCAAATGTTACTTAGAATTCCACATTTTATTTAGAATCTGAAAGACAGACACTTAAATAGATATTTGTACTTTGTTATTTTTATTTCTTCTACTTATATGCTGCTGCTAAGTCGCTTCAGTCGTGTCCGACTCTGTGTGACCCCATAGATGGCAGCCCACCAGGCTCCCCTGTCCCTGGGATTCTCCAGGTAAGAACACTGGAGTGGGGTGCCATTTCCTTCTCCATCTTCTTATATAGTGCTTATTATATAGGATGTTGGGATTTCTTCTCACAGAGAAAGAATGGCCAGAAATGTCGTGCATACACCATGAGAGAGCGTGGGTTATCCTTAAACAGTGACCTTCAAGCATGTGGAAGACTAAGTCACATTCAGGGCAAAGGGAGTAAGATGGAAAAAGAGGGCAAGCAAAAGGAGTAGGGTTTTGGAACTTCCCTGGTGGTCTAGTGGTTAAGATACCATGCTTCCAGTGTAGGAGATATGGGTTCAAACTCTGGTCAGGGAACTCAGATCCCACATATTGCAGGGTTTGACCAAAAAAGAAAAATGAATAGGGTTTTAGAAGAGAAAAGGGTCTCTCTTCTTTTGAAAGACAAAAGAAAGATTTCTTAAAAGGCAAAGGAATCACGAAGAAAGGTAGACAGAGGATGTGCTATATGCTAGGAGTAAAATTTTTGTGTCCTGCGGTATGTACCACCTGTTTCAAGAATGGCAGGTACACTGACCGTGATTATCACTCCTTTCTGTACTCAGAGGAAGACTGAACCATCCTGATCATAATTATTACTTGGATCAGCGGTTCTGAAATGTTGGGAAGCATCGTTCATTGTAATCACAAATTACATGCTAGAAACATATGTTAGCAGTGAGTGAATTAGATGAATTATTATAGTTATCAGGTCAGTTCAGTTCAGTTCAGTCGCTCAGTCGTGTCCGACTCTTTGAGACCCCATGAATCACAGCACGCCAGGCCTCCCTGTCCATCACCATCTCTCAGAGTTCACTCAGACTCACGTCCATCGAGTCCGTGATGCCATCCAGCCATCTCATCCTCGGTTGTCGCCTTCTCCTCCTGCCCCCAATCTCTCCCAGCATCAGAGTCTTTTCCAATGAGTCAACTCTTCCCATGAGGTGGCCAAAGTACTGGAGCTTCAGCTTCAGCATCATTCCTTCCAAAGAAATCCCAGGGTTGATCTCCTTCAGAATGGACTGGTTGGATCTCCTTTAGTCCAAGGGACTCTCAAGAGTCTTCTCCAACACCACAGTTCAAAAGCATCAATTCTTCGGCACTCAGCCTTCTTCACAGTCCAACTCTCACATCCATACATGACCACAGGAGAAACCATAGCCTTGAGTAGACGGACCTTAGTCGGCAAAGTAATGTCTCTGCTTTTGAATATACTATCTAGGTTGGTCATAACTTTTCTTCCAAGGAGTAAGGGTCTTTTAATTTCATGGCTGCAGTCACCATCTGCGGTGATTTTGGAGCCCCAAAAAATAAAGTCTGACACTGTTTCCACTGTTTCCCCATCTATTTGCTATGAAGTGATGGGACTAGATGCCATGATCTTCGTTTTCTGAATGTTGAGCTTTAAGCCAACTTTTTCGCCTTTCTCTTTCACTTTCATCAAGAGGCTTTTTAGTTCTTCTTCACTTTCTGCCATAAGGATGGTGTCATCTGGATATCTGAGGTTATTGATATTTCTCCCGGCAATCTTGATTCCAGCTTGTGTTTCTTCCAGTCCGTGTTTCTCATGATGTACTCTGCATATTATAGTTATATATTATAAAATATATATTCTTTAATAGAATTCTATGCAACTATTATAAAAATGAGGAACATGTATATGTGTACTTAAAGAATATTCAGCTGTAGCTATGTTTTAGTGAAAAAGAGCAGTTATAGTATGTCCCCATTCTTTTTTTTTTTTTTTTCCCACTTCTCTCCCTGCAGTGGGATGTGTATACATATATGGGATGTTATATTTGTGTGTTTCTCAAAAGATGTCTAAGAAACAAAAAAACTGCAATTTTCTATGACTAAGAGGACTAGGGATTAGGATAATAGAGATGTTTATTAAAGGTTTTTTTTTTTTTTTTTAATGTGTTGAATTTCATGTACCTGGTGCTCTTCATCCCCTTCTTTGACAAAAGCATTCCATTAGGTACAATTTAGAGTTAAGTTTTCTACTGTTTGTCAAGCTTCATAGGTAAATTGAAAAATTTAAAAAGATTCTCAAATTAGCATGTATTAGCAATCTCTAGTGATTGTAGGAGCCTGCTATAGTACAGATTACCTGAGTCCCCACCAGGAAAGTTAAATCAAAAACTTTGGACATAGACCTCTGGAATTTGCATTTGAATTGAACATCTGGAACCAAGCCCTTGGGAGGTCTATAGATTTCACTTGTAAAAAGATTATTTTTTATTGAAGTGTAAGTGATTTATAACATTGTGTTTTAGGTGTATAGCAGTGATTCAGTTATATGTATATCTTATTTTTTTTCAGATTATTTTTCCATATAAGTTATTACAAAATATTGAGTATACAGTAAGTCCTTGATGGTTATCTGTTTTTATCTATAGTTGTATATATATGTTATTCCCCAATTCCTAATTTATACCTCCCCCACACCTTTCCTTTTGATAACTGTAACTTTGTTTTCTAAGTCTGTGATAGACTTCACTTTGACACATAATCTATTTGAGTACATGGAAGGCATGTGCTCATGTGGAGGGCATTTATGTGTCCAAAAATGTAATTGCTCTATGGAGTGAGTGTTTGAGTCACCCACCAGGCTCGTCAGTCCATGGAATTCTCCAGGCAAGAATTCTGGAGTGGGTAGCCGTTCCCTTCTTCAGGGGATCGTCCCAACCCAAAGATCGAACCCGGACCTCCCTCATTGTAGGCAGATTCTTTACCATCTGAGCTACCAGAGAAGTCCAAAATGTAATTGTTCCATGGAGTTAGTGTTTCAGTAGGCTATAGACAGAAATTTTCAGTGGCCACATTAGAAAAAGCATGTTAAAATAGTAACAATTTTTATCTTTATTGTTACTATTATTAGATCTTCTATCCAATTGACTTCCTTTCATTTAAAAGGAGAGAAGGTGTCACCCTTGAGTTCATCGTCTCACCTGGATATGCCTTGCTTTGTCTCTGAGGGGATGACGTAAAGAGCCCTGAAATGGTAAATCACAGAGAATTTTTGAAACTTCTCTTAAAAATATGGTAATGTGCATATTACCTTTAATGATAATCAGTGAAAATATAGATTATTAAAAAATATGAGCTATGTGACTTTTCCTTTCCCAGGCCTTTGCAATCTTGTTATTAGACAATTTGAGTCTTGGAAGCTCACATCTACTGGAATTACTAGGGTGCCAAACCACTGCATCTCCTCTTCCCAAACCTCCCTTTCCAGCAAGGCGAAGGCTTCCCGTTGTGAATGTCAAGCATGTCTCTTCATAACTGTCCTTTATTCCTTGGTTTGCAGCCTAATGGGCCTTATTCACTACTTCTCCGGGTGTAATGAGACACTTCCTCTTTTTTTTTTCTTTCATTTTTTCTCCTGCCACCTGCTGCAGCTACTGCATGCTTCTTGGCAGTTCTTACCTCCCACTCCCATGGAGAGCAGGTAAGGATTTACCTTGCATAAGTAATGAAAAATCGTTGCGTTATCAATTAGAAACCTAGCTCTTCTGGTTATCTATGGTTTCTGGTAATTGTCCTGAAAGATATGAAAAGCTTCATTTTCTTGTCAAATGTAACATTCTCTACCATTTTAAAACCCATTTTTTAAAATTTATTTATTTTAATTGGAGGCTAATTACTTTACAATATTGTGGTGGTTTTTGCCATACATTGCCATGAATCAGCCGTGGGTGTACATGTGTTCTCCATCCTGAACCCCCCCTCCCACCTCCCTCCACGTCCCATCCCTCAGGGTCATCCCAGTGCACCAGCCCTGGGCACCCTGTCTCATGCATCAAACCTGGACTGGCGATCTGTTTCATCAAACCCATTTTTCAAATCTAAGACCAGGTATCTGGACATTCAGGTACCCCAAAATTTCTGTGAAGTCTTTGGTGTTCTAGGACTTAACCATCTGCCCCAAATCTGTTAGATATTTTGCTTTGGAAGAGGAGATGCGGTGGTTTGGTACCCGAGTAATTCCAGTAGATGTGAGCTTCCAAGACTCAAATTGTCTAATAACAAGATTGCAAAGGCCTGGGAAAGGAAAAGTCACATAGCCCATATTAAAAAAAAAATCTATATTTTTACTGATTATCATTAAAGGTAATATGCACATTACCATATTTTTAAGAGAAGTTTCAAAAATTCTCTCTGATTTACCATTTCAGGAACCTGGAAACGGTTTCCAGGTTCACTTACTATGATAAGCCAGCATCCCAAGACTAAGCATATAGATGAGCCTCCCTGGTGTACAGGACCTTACTGTAATAGGATCTATTGAAACAAATGACGCATGTGTTTCCATGTAATTGCTGTCATTCTCCAGGTTGCCAAGGCAACAAGCACTATGTGAACTATTAGAATCAGTTTGGATATAGCTGTTGAGTTGTTAATACTTAAACTATGCATTATGCAGCAAGCTGTTGTCTTTGCTTACCTAGTTTTGTAGTTTTTCTTCTTTAAAAGGACAAGTGATGCTCTCCCAGTTTCATGGGAAGCATATTTAATAAGATAGTGCTCATTAAACAGAATGGGTTTGCTCCAGAAAAGCTGCCTATATACTGAATTCTGTTTTCCCATTGATGTCCATTATAAAAATGGAATTATTATTGTGTGATTTTTGTTATTATTTCTCATAAAATATCATTTACAGTTAATACAGCAAGTTTAAAAATAACCTGTAGATTAAGGAAGACTTACATTTTATAGGAGCATTCAGTTCAGTTCAGTTGCTCAGTCGTGTCCGACTCTTTGTGACCCCATGAATCGCAGCACGCCAGGCCTCCCTGTCCATCACCAACTCCCAGAGTTCACTCAGACTCATGTCCATCGAGTCGGTGATGCCATCCAGCCATCTCATCCTCTGTCGTCCCCGTCTCCTCCTGCCCCCAGTCCCTCTAAATAGCAATGTGGAAATGCAGGATTTCTCAGGTTGTTTTTCTTGTTTGCTCCAATAAGTGGAGGAGTCAAAGAGGGAAAAAGCAGTCCTTGAGAAGAATCCTAATTGATCAAATTGCTGTTTTTGCATTTTTTTCTTTTAAATGTTCTGAAGTAGAAGAGTTCAAAGTTCTGTTTGGTTGCTGAGATCCTAGGATGTTTCATTAGGAATGAATAGGCTGAAAGTAAGTTAAAAGGAAAAGACATGGTCAAATACCAAACAACCAATAAAAAACATATTGTGGCAATCTTTTTGCAGTTTACACATTTACATATATCAAATATGCTGTACACCTTAACCTAATACAATGTTATATGTCAACTGCATCTTAATAAAACAGAAAAGAATAGAAATTTATTTTTAAAAAACAAATCAATAACTGCCATTCAGATTGTGGCAATTCCTCATTTGCAAACCATGACACAGTGCAGACTGAAAGCATCCTGTGAATTTTAAGTTTTGTACGTGGTACATAATGAAGTAAATACTTGGTTATTAACTGTGAATAGCACATCGAAACATTTGTGACTGAGAATCTTCCTTTGAGGAGCTTATTTTTTGAAAGTAAAAATGCAAAAATGTTGTCTAAGTATTTTTTGATTAACTGCCTCATACCATATTCTGAACTGATAATTCCATCCTAGAACTGGGGACAAATTTATCAACCCATTGGCCACCTTCAAGGAACTATGTGCCTGGTAAGAAAGCTAGAAAGTAAGCAAGTACTACTCACAAAGTATGATGACAACCAGAACATGAGAAGTTCAGGGCACTATTATTGTTATCGGTTCTTAGAAGTATCACCAAAAAATCCCCAAACATTCCTGACAGTAAGATGCTGAGACTTGAAGTATGGGTAGGAGTTTACTATTATGATTATTGATATTTAAAGATGAGATCAAGACTATTATAGACAGTGAGAAAGAAAGTTTTGCAGAGCCCAGAGCCAGATACAAACGGCATTGCAAGTAGGCAAGGTCACCTCCCAGATAATATTCTGATAGTGATGGGTGAGTCCGTTAATAACCCACCGCACTAGTGATAGGAGCTGGGAAATGCCAGGTCTTCATCAGTGTGATTGTTAAGCGTCCCTCTACTGCTACTATATCCCTTAAGAAGATTAGTACTAAATTTGTACTCACAAGTCACATGGATTTAAGTTGGAATTAAAAGTAGTGTTTTATTACCTGATTTCTCTCTCTGTTGACTTCCCCTGAAGTAAACGTAGGGTGGTTTTTATTAATAACATTCCTTTCTGTAAAGTATGAAAATTCAGGCAGGATTGGGAGCAGAGCGGAGGGAGTAGCAGGCGATGTGAACACATTGGTGGGCGGTGGGATTTCAGCTGGTTCTTCATGAAGGTGCCCTCAGGGCCATGTGCCTTGGTCTGAAAATAGAGCAGATTTAGGCCTAAAATGACTGGAGAAGCAGATGGAAGGTAAATAACAGGCATTCCCTTGCCTTTTGGCCTGCCTCCTCTAACACTTTTTGTCTTGTTTCTGTTCCTGTGAATACATAAGCTCTAAATAAGCTTTGGCAATAGTTTGTCAGCAGTGGCTGAAGACTGGGAAGGCCAAGTAAAGGATTTGTCAAGTTAGGGAGGAGATATAGAGCAGAGAGGATAGCTAATTATTTTTTAAATCAGGTCACGGTTCTGATACAATATAGATGCAGATTTGTTGGCAGTTCCTTGAATCAGAGTATGTGATTTATGATCCTCAAGGAAGCAGGAAAACCTCTTTAGAAATGAAAGAGAAATGAGCCTGTGATCAATAGCATGGACAACAAATTATAAGCCTTAGAAATGTAAGTCTTCCTCACCTCCTGATTTCATTATTAGTGTTTTTCTAATTCTGCCTTCTGTATCAGGCCTTTTAGTCGTCCCCTTCATTCATTTGTTTATGTATATTTTCATCACGCATTTATCATCTTTTGAGTGCTCAATTGTGTCCTACTTTTTGTGACCCCCATGGACTATAGCCCACCAGGCTCTTCTCTCCATGGGATTGTTCAGGCAAGAAATACTGGAGCAGGTTGCCATCTCCTCCTCCAGGGGACCTTCCTGACAGGGATTAAACCTGCATCTCTGGCATCTCCTACACTGGCAGGTGGATTCTTTACTGCTAGCTCCACCTGGGAAGCTTATCATCTCTTATGCCCTACATATTCTGAGCGCTGAGTACAGTGAAATGAAGTTCCTGTTCTCACCCAGTTTATATTCTGGTGGGAGGGTGTGGAGGGAACAAGGAGCCAACATACATTAGAGTGATAATAGTAACTTCCAATTATGGTTAGTATTACCAAAAGAGTATGAGTGAGTATAACTGATTCATTAGTTTTTAGCAGGGAATTAGGAGAGGCTGCTCTGAGAAGGTGGCTTTTAAGCTGAGACAGGAATGCAAAGATCAGAGATAAAAGTGTTCCTGGCAGAGACCAGTTAGTTTAAAATCTCAACATAGGGACAGAGGAACAATATGACGAGTTCAAGCAAAGACTCTTGTAGGTATGATCTGTGGACTGGAAGGGAGGGATAGTGAGTGGTCTGAGACAAGTCACAAACTAAGTATGCAAATAGGTTTTGTTAGAGAGGTAAGGAGTTTAGATTTTATTTTAATGTAAGAGAAAGCTACAGTGGCATTTTAAGCAAACAAGTAATAACACATTATCTCTGTTTTTAAAACCATGTTATATAATAGATATTCATGAATCCATAATTAAATAAATGATTGAATAAATAGGTAAATAGAGGAGAAAGGACACATATTTCTTACAGGTAAATTCCAAACAATAAATGTAGATCTTTCCTCCTGCGGATAGTGGAACTTAATGCTTCTCCTCTTAAGCAGGAGAAGATTTAGTGAGTTGCTTCAAATGAATAGAGTATGGAAAAGGAAAAATAGTATTTGGAATAATGAATCTCAGCAGACACCACCACAACCGAGTAATGAAGGTTAACATGACTAGATATGAGTCATATGAATGTCATGTACTGTTATAGGTTGAATCTGTGTCCCACCAAAATTTATTAGTTGAAAACCTAATGGTGTGAGGAGGTTATTAGGAAATTGAGAAGAACCCTCATGAATGGGATGTTTGCCTTTTGAGATCTCTGGTCCCTTTCGTAATCTGAGGCTCAGAAGAGGGCCGTCACCCAATCATGTTGGCACCCTGATCTCAAACCTCCTGCCTCTAGTACTATGAGAAGCAAAGTCCTGTTGTTTATTAGCTATGCAATCTGTGGTATTTTGTTTTAGCATCCTGTATGGAAGAGAGTTCCAGAAAAAACATCTATTTCTGCTTTATTAACTATGCCAAAGCCTTTGACTGTGTGGATCACAATAAACTGGAAGATTCTGAAAGAGATGGGAATATCAGACCACCTGACCTGCCTCTTGAGAAATGTGTATGCAGGTCAGGAAGCAACAGTTAGAACTGGACATGGACCAACAGACTGGTTCCAAATAGGAAAAGGAGTATGTCAAGGCTGTATATTGTCACCCTGCTTATTTAACTTATATGCAGAGTACATCTTGAGAAACACTGGGCTGGAGGAAGCACAAGCTGGAATCAAGATTGCCGGGAGAAATATCAATAACCTCAGATATGCAGATGACACCACCCTTATGGCAGAAAGTGAAGAGGAACTAAAAAGCTTCTTGATGAAAGAGAAAGAGGAGAGTGAAAAAGTTGGCTTAAAGCTCAACATTCAGAAAACGAAGATCATGGCATCCGGTCCCATCACTTCATGGGGAATAGATGGGGAAAGAGTGGAAACAGTGTCAGACTTTATTTCGGGGGGCTCCAAAATCACTGTAGATGGTGACTGCAGCCATGAAATTAAAAGACGCTTACTCCTTGGAAGGAAAATTATGACCAACCTAGATAGCATATTTAAAAGCAGAGACATCCATCTAGTCAAGGCTATGGTTTTTCCAGTAGTCATGTGTGGATGTGAGAGTTGGACTGTGAAGAAAGCTGAGTGCCGAAGAATTGATGCTTTTGAACTGTGTTGTTGGAGAAGACTCTTGAGAGTCCCTTGGACTACAAGGAGATCCAACCAGTCCATTCTAAAGGAGATCAGTCCTGGGTGTTCTTCGGAAGGACTGATGCTAAAGCTGAAACTCCAATACTTTGGCCACCTCACGGGAAAAGTTGACTCATTGGAAAAGACTTGGATGCTGGGAGGGATTGGGAGCAGGAGGAGAAGGAGACGTCAGAGGATGAGATGGCTGGATGGCATCACTGACTTGATGGACATGAGTTTGAGTGAACTCCGGGAGTTGGTGATGGACAGGGAGGCCTGGCGTGCTGCGATTCATGGGGTTGCAAAGAGTCGGACATGACTGAGCGACTGAACTGAACTGAATTGAACTGACTAAGACATTACTCCAGACACAATAGGATGAGAAGGACCTTTCACTTCTGGTAAGCATCTCTTAAATTTATAAAGACAAGGAAACATCAAACAAACCTAAATTGAGGAATATTATGTAAAATACCTGACCAGTGCTTCTCAAAACTGTTAAGGCCATGAAAAAATCAAAGAAAGACTGAGAAGATGTCACAGATTGAACAAGACTATGGAGAAACAACTAAATGCACCATTGTATTCTGGATTGAACCTTGAGACAGAAAAAGAATATTATTGGAAAAACTGATAATTCTGAATAAACTTTGCTGTTTAGTTAATAGGACTGTACCAGTTTCTCAGTTTTGATAAACATACCATGATGATGTAAGATGGTAACACTGGAAAAGTGGATGAAGGTTTTATAGGAACTCTCTGTACCATCTTTATAACTTCAGTAAATTAGAATTATTCTAAAAAATGTAGTAAAGAAAAAGAAACCATGAGTTCTAGTTTCTCTGTGACGAATAGCTTAAGGCTGGGGTACTGGAGTCGAAGCAGGGAGAGCAGTGAGGACCAGAGCTACCGGACGTTGTAGGTGAGAGATGGTGGTGATCAGGCTAAGGAGGCTCATGTTGGAGATGTAGAGAAGGACATGTGCTTGGTGGTGTTTGGGAGTGGCCAGGAGAGGACTTGGTGATGGACTGTATCATAGTGATGAGTAGGGAGGATGAGAAGGGGGAGGGAAAAGGCAGTGTAGTAGGAGGTATTTCCCTGAAAGAGAGAGATGATACCGATTGTCATCTTTAGAAAGATTCATTAGCTTTCCCTAAAAATATGAAACCAAAGTCTTCATCCCGATGGACAAGACCCTCCATAATTCAGTCTGTGTGTGTGTGAGTGTGTGTACGCATGTGCATGTTCAGTTGTGTCTGACTCTTTGCGACTCCATGACTATTGCCTGTCAGCCTCCTCTGTGCATAGGATTTTCCAGACAAGAATACTGGAGTGAATTACCATTTCCTCTTCCTGGGGATCTTTCTGACCCAAGAATAATGCCCAGGACTCTTGTGTCTCCCTACTTACAGTTTTTATGTCTTACACATTGTATCTTCTACACACAGGCACCTGCACTTAGTGTTCCAGTAACAAGTCTTCTCAGACTTTGCTGGAGTTAATTTTCCATCTCTTTTAAAACACCAGAATATGTGCATGTTGTAGTATGAGATGATAATAATGATAATAATAATAGCAAAATATTATTGTTTTAATACTGTGCCGTAGCCTGTGGTAAGAGCTTTACCTTTATCATAACATTGGCTGTCAGCAGTAGTCTTATGGAGACAGTGCTTTTCATTCCCTGATCTGTACTTGGAAGTGCTGATTCTCCAGTGTGGGATGGTTATGTAATTTACTGTCCAAACTGAAAAGAGGGCACTATTGACACTCTGGGACAAGTGTAAGCCGAAGCTGTTCAGGGCTAACGAAGACATGTGACCCCACAAGTTGGTGTGAAGATTCTTCTGCCAAAGTTCATACAGCTAGCAGGTGACACCAAAGAGCTTTCAAACTGTGAATTATTCTTGTTCCAAAATCAATGTTCTTAATAGTTATATCAGTACTCTCTTGGTGCTAGATTGTGAAATTGGGTAAGTGACTTGATCTCTCTGAGCTGTGCATGCATGTGCTAAGTCATTCCAGTCGTGTCCGACTCTATGTGACCCTATGGACTGTAGCTCACCAGGTTCCTCTGTCCCTGGGTATTCTCTTCCTTATCAATAAAAATGGTGTTGGTGACGCATGATAAAAGTTCAATGAGACAATTACTAACATACCTCACAAGGGTGACAACTCAGTAAATGAGGGTGGGTAGAGTTTGTGGCTTAAATAGAATCATATTCTTGAGCCCTAATTAGTATTTAGCACAACATTTTGCTAGCAGGTGGTGCATGCTTTTCTATAAATACTACTTCAGTGTGCTCTAGGACATGAGATCGAGAATAAGGTTGATGGGCCCAAAGAGTGATCAGGAACTACACCAAATCCACGTGAATCTGGGGGAATGTTTCCCGATAACAGAGACCCGTCCCCCACTTCTCACAGTTGTTTCAGAGACAGAGCCAAGACCAGGCAAAAAAATGGTAGGGAAGTGCTGTGGAGATTGATACCATTTGCCTCAATAAACCGAGCAGCTCACTTTGGGTCCATTACTGCAAGTGCAGCACAAGGTGTCAGGAAGCTCTCTTCAGTACACTAGTGCATGAGGGTCACCCCTCTCTCTCATCATCTGCTGCCAGTCGAATTAATAAGGCATCATTTTTTTTTCCTAAATATATTAACCTACTCATTAGCCTAGATAGTAGAAGCTGTTGTTAGCATTACCAGTGGTGTTTTCTTGTGTTATCGGGTTGTCCATTTGTGAAATCCCAACTCATAGCTGTTAACCATAGATGCTTTACTGAATTTACTCTGAAACTGTATAATCTGACATGATACGTTTTCTCCAGGGGCTACCTTTGCCATTTTCAGTAAAGTAGTTTAGCTGTAAGCATACATTTTTTACCTTACCTTCTTCAGGCCAGGATTATACTTTAGACTTTTCATGTCACTGTAAGTAATAACATTAAATTTTTCATGAAATGGTTTTCAGTTATGGATGTTAGCCATCAAAATTCTTTTCCAAAAATCTTTTATGTGATTTTTTATTATTAGAATCCAAACTGTGTACCGTTAATTTTCTGTAATGTTGGCAAGATAATGTACCTGGTTCTTTCATTGGTAAGAAGAATGTAAAACAATAGCTGCCTGCCCTTAAGGAATTTACTCCATAATAATATTTAGTTTTATAGCATATTCAAAAGCAGAGACATTACTTTGCCAACAAAGGTCTGTCTAGTCAAGGCTATGGTTTTTCCAGTGGTCATGTATGGATGTGAGAGTTGGACTGTGAAGAAAGCTGAGCGCCGAAGAATTGATGCTTTTGAACCGTGATGTTGGAGAAGACTCTTGAGAGTCTGTTGGACTGCAAGGCAATCCAACCAGATCAGTCCTGGGTGTTCTTTGGGAGGAATGATGCTAAAGCTGAAACTCCAATACTTTGGCCACCTCAGTGGGAGGAGTTGACTCAGTGGAAAAGACTCTGATGCTGGGAGGGATTGAGGGCAGGAGGAGAAGGGAATGACAGAGGATGAGATGGCTGGATAGCATCACCGACTTGATGGACGTGAGTTGGGGTGAACTCCGGGAGTTGGTGATGGACAGGGAGGCCTGGCGTGCTGCAATTCATGGGGTCACAAAGAGTCGGACACAACTGAGCGACTGAACTGAACTGAAAACTTATCTACTCTTTAATAGGTATTTTACATGGCATACTTTATAGCTTGGGATCTATATGAATATATAACAATATATAACAAACTTGGGATCTATATGAATATATCTGTTTTGCATATTATTACAGCTTCATCGAGAGACGCCAAAATGTTCTACCTCTACCTCAGGCTACATTTTGGTTCCAGAACAAATATTCTTTTTTTTTTTTAAATTGATTATTTATTTATGTATTTGGCTGCATCTGGTCTTAGTTGTCACACGTGAGATCTTTGTTGGGGTGGGCAGGCTCAATAATTGTGGCCTGGGGGGCCTAGCTGCCCCATCGCATGTGGGGTCTCAGTTCTCCAACCTGGGATCGAACCCACTTCCATTGCACTGGAAGGCAGATTCTTACCCACTGGACCACCAGGGAAGTCCCCCAGAGCAAATACTCTGTATGGAAAATTTTAGTTTGTTTTCATGGAGTGAGCGAAGTGATATGAGAAAATATGTATGTGTGGATTCAGCTCTAGAATTTTATCTACACTTTTCCAGTGTTGATAGTCTAGGGTTGTAAAAACATTCATAGACATGATAGAGTTATGTCTCACTTATTTCTTTGTCTAAGATTGTTTTGATGTTAAATCTCAATCTCACACAGAGTTAATTCATGTTAAGTAAGCAAGTAAAAGGGGTTACCCAAAAGACCACATCCTGTGGTTCAAACAGCCCTTAATTTAGAAGTTGCTTCTTTCATGAAAGTGATAGCTTCAGGTTTTGACTCTTTTATCTTTTGGTGTTGAGGGAAATATAACTTAACTTGCTAAAGCAGATGTTTAGTTTAATGTGTTGTTTTATCTATATAAGGTAGATACCTCAAGGTATTATAATAAACCTGATGAACTGAATTGGAAGTTAAGTGTAGAGAAGATCAGGTGCATGTCAGTCTAACAGACTTCAGTGAGTTGAACTAAGATTCTCTTGACATTAATGTTTTGCTTTGGCAGACTATACTCATTAGTTTTAGGACCTTCTGTTACTTGAGTGAAGCCCAGACCTTCCTCAGTTCAGTTCAGTTTAGTTGCTCAGTTGTGTCCGACTCTTTGCAACCCTGTGAATCGCAGCATGGCAGGCCTCCTTGTCCATCACCAACTCCTGGAGTTCACCCAAACTCATCGAGTCGGTGATGCCATCCAACCATCTCATCCTCTGTCATCCTCTTCTCCTGCCCCCAGTCCCTCCCAGATGAAGGTAAAGACAATGCCTAGAATCTCTATCCTACTTTTTAACTCATAGCTTAGGATAAGAGCTCAATGGCTTGGTAGCTGGCTGTAAGATTTATGTAGCCTAGTAGACTAATTGAACTAAGGGTTAATGACTATTTTTTAAACCTGTATTATTGCCTTTGAAATTAAGAGTCTCAAACGAGTTGTTCTATTTTAGTGTACTGAGTCCTAAAAGAGTATCTATTAATATGTATGCATTGATGTCATGGCCCAATTTGAACCTTAATTTGGGTGAAGCCCATGTGTCCTCAGAGATAAATGGTTCTCTCCAAATGGCTGTATGTAACAAAAAGGAAAAGTAGAAATGATAGCTTGTCTGCTCTGCAGTTTTAAAGTCTTGCTTTGATGAGTAGCTGACTTCTGTCCTATTTCAAAAATATTACCTTTGGAGTCTAAAACTTAAACCGCAAAGAAGGAAAAGAGAGACCATATTTATAGAAAAATTATCTTTCATACTTAATATAGCACACTTCACCTGGGAAACTTTGTATGGAATCTACAGGATGCTAGTCATAGATCACTCAGAAGTACATTAAATTAGGGATTTCCTTTCACCTTCTGTTCAGAGAAAGTGCTAAATATTTGATTCTATGTTTTTGTTTGTACATGGACCCACTAAATATTGCCTGTAACATGCCCCAAATTATTTTAAAAATAAGCTTCAAAAGAAATGGACTGGAAGATGCTATAAATCTATGGAAACTACATTTTAAGTAAAAAATATACCTTGCAAAAATATGTTTGATGCTCAAAAAGGTAGAATTACTCTGTTTTATATACACATTATGCATTGTGCTGACATAATCTTTATCATATCTACTCAGCAACTGTGGTGCTTTGTCAGGAGAACTTGCTGCAAAAGGGTGATACCTACTAAATGTTCATCATACTTCCTTCCCAGCTCCTAAACTTGTTTAGGAATGGTGCCTCAGATAAGATTGAAGAAGGAAAGGAACAATCAGGCAGGGGCCACCTCCAATGTCAGGAGTGAAATAAGGAGTAGAAAGAAAAAAGGCTATAATCCTAAATGTTGCACAGAAAACTCTATTTGCATCAATACATTTTTGGAGCTACTTTTAGGCTTAATAACTTAAGTTACTGAATAAAGTAAAATTGCAATTTTTCTTTCCTTGGTTGACTACTACCTGGTGAAATTTAAATACAAGCCGAGGAATGACTTGATGTTGGCATTTTACGAGAAAAGGGAGCAGTGATGACTGAAGGCACCAGTCTATAGAGCATCAACTTTACATATATCGGTTCATTTAATATTACTATGGTTTTGCCATGTAGATTATATCCCCATTTTGCAAAAAGCAGAGAGAGAGATTAAGAGCAGTTAAATGTTTTATACAAGATTAAAGAGCTTTTAAGAGGTGAAATCAGATTCAAACTAATTCTCTCTAATTCTAAAATCTCTACATTTTCTGCTATATTATTGTAACTCTAAATAACCCATAGACTCAGTAATCTGATCTGTTACAATTCAGTGTTACTGAATTAATTAAATTCAGTGTTTTTCCTGTCAATAGTAGTGAATAAATGTTATTCTTCATTGGAGTCTTATTTGGTTCCTAAATTGAGGGCTGTGTTCACAAAGCCTAGATAGCTGGCTTTGGCAAATGCTTACTTGCCCTTGTATTCAGCTTTCCATCTCATAAAAGCTGAGAAAGTGCTGACAGTATGTGGTTAAAAATTATTTCCCTTCATCCTTTTCTTTATAAATTGCTGTTTATTTAGTCCTATGATGCATTATATAATTCTATTCTCTAGCTGCTTTCTTTTAATGCACTATAGATAAACCAGTGAGAGTATATTTCTTGAGTAAACAGAAAGTTCTTTTAAGTGATCACCTTGGGAAATATGCTATTTACAATAAACAACAACAAAATTCTGTTGGGCATTTTCTGAATCAAAAGGATGAACACAAAATCCCCACCCTGAAAGAATTCACTGGCTCTCAAGGAGGGAAGGAAGGAATCTATGACTTCACAGAGGAGCTATCTCGTATGATTGTTATAAAGATTAAATGAGGGCCTTCACTTGTGGTCCAGTGGCTAAGGCTCTACACTGTCAGTGCAGGGGGCCTGGGTTTGATCCCTGGTCAGGAAACCAGAGAGCTTGCCAGGTGTCTCAGTGTAAAATCGCTTGCCAATTCAGGAGATGCAGGAGACGTGAGTTCAGTCCATGGGTTAAGAAGATCCCCTGGAATAGGAAATGGCAACCCACTCCAATATTCTTTCTTGGGAAATCCCATGGACAATGGAACCTGGCATCTGTCTACAGTCTATGGGGTTGCAAAGAGTTGGATATGACTGAGCATGCATGCACAGAAACTAGATCTGAATGCCACAACTGAGACCAAATCAGCCAAATAATTAGATTTAAAAAAGATTAAATGAGTTATTGTAGGGAATATCTGAAACAATGCTTGACCTACAGAAAGTGCTGTGTAAGCACTAGGCATTATTACAGAGTGACCAAAAAAAAAAAAAAAAAAAAAAGAGTACAATGGGCATGGAACAGAAGAGTGGGAAAGGCAATTTTTAGAAGCTTTGGTGTACTTTCAGTTCATCCACTCAAAGTTATTGCCTCATTGTGACAGGGCAGAAAGAGTTGTCAGTAGGCCACAAGTGAGCATTCAGGCAAAGATGAGACTGCCTGTTTTCCAAATCTGAAGTCTAGCTAAATATGTTATACCTTAGAATTATGTAAGTTTTTTTTTTGCCCTTTTGGAATTACAAATCTCTTAGAAAATAGTTTCATTTCCTTCTAAAACCAAGCTATGATAATCTATAATTTGGCATAGAAATAAAACATCAGGGGAAAAGATTTTTCCCAAGCAGTAACAACACACCTTGCTTCACATTTGTTCCCAAAGACAAACAGCAACGTGGAAAGATGCCTCTGTGTTGAGAAAGTTACAGTTTAAACTGTTGGATTGCAGCTAGGCACGTGTGACACTGTCCTCTTGTCCAGTGGGATAGAACCTTTTCAGCTTCTTTTGCTTTTCTTTACGTCAGGTACATTTTAGTGCACGCCCCTGTTCAAAGTTTGGCTAGAACAGAAGGAAAGATGTTCCAAGGTAAAATCAGCATAGGCAATTCAAACATTCTACCAGGATTCATTATCCCTAGTGGTGGAGTGAAAAGATGGCTTGCCTTTCATTTACGAAACACTTTATCTGAATAAAAAAATAACCTAAAAGCCTCTGGCAAGGATGAGATAAACTGAGAAGCAAAAGGCCCAGATAATTCAAACTACATCATCAACTATTGAAAAGGAGAACTGGCAGTGTTCTCAAATACCCTCAAAGTCCTCTTTTAAAAAGAGAAAAAAAAAGTGTATGAGACTTTAATTTTTAGAGCAGCTTTAGATTACTAGATAAACTGAGAGGAAGGTACAGAGATTTCCTATATTCTTCCTGCTCCTCGCATGTATATTCTCCCCATTATCAGCATCTCTCCACAGTGGTGGGCTACCCTGGTGATTCAGTGGTAAAGAATCCACTTGCCAGCGCAGGAGATGTGGGTTCAATCCTCGAGTCAGAAAGATACCCTGGAGAAAGAAATGGCTACCCACTCCAGTATACTTGCCTAGGAATTCCCATGAACAGAGAGAGCCTGGTGGACTACAGTCCATAGGGTTGCAAAAGAGTCAGACTGGGCTGAGTGGCTAAACAACGAACAATTATAGTGGTACATCGCTTACAGCGGGTGACCTTAACATTGGACACGCCATTATCACCTAAAGTCCATGGTTTACAGGGTTCATTCTTGGTTTTGTATACCGTATGCTTTTAGACAATTAGAGTCTCTTGTTTAAGAGAGCTCACTGCTTTTGTGGTGAAAATGCAGGTGATGAGGCTTGATTTTCATGAGGTGATATTCCAGAAGCTGTTGCAAGGGTGTGCTTCAGGCAAGGGCACAGACCTTCAACCCAGAGCAATAATGGTACAATTCCTGTAGCCTGCAGCCTTTGTGATGCCTTTGTTCTCGCTTAATGACTTTACTGTTTAATATATTACAAAGACTTTGGACTTCAAAAATAATGAAGTGCAAATATGAATGACAATTGGAAAATGTATTTTTACCAATGATTGAGAAGAAAGGGACTACACATCACATATTTTAGATTTTGACCTTACGGAGAGTTAAAATGGAGAAAAATGCATGTTTGGAGAATTTTGTTTGTTTGTTTGACTTAGCTCCTTTTAAGAATTCATATGCTAAGTGTCCTTTACTGAAATTATGTATTGCAGTAGATTAAACTGGTGGCTTTCAAACTTGTTGGCTATAACCCTTAATGAATATGACCTCCCTGGTGGCTCAGATGGTAAAGCGTCTGCCTACAATGCAGGAAACTTGGGTTCGATCCCTGGGTGGGGAAGATCCTCTGGAGAAGGAAACGGCAACCCACTCCAGTACTCTTCCCTGGAAAATCCCATGGACAGAGGAGCCTGGTAGTCTATAGTCCATGGGGTTGCAAAGAGTCAGAAACGACCGAGCAACTTCACTTTCTTTCTTAATGGATATGTGTTTTTTTTTTTTTTTTTCTAATATTGCAGTCCATTAAATTGTTGTTCAGTCGCTAAGTTGCATCTGACTCTTTGCAACCCTGTGAACTGCAGCATGCCAGGCTTCCCTGTCCTTCACTATCTCCTGGAGTTTGCTCAAGCTCATGTCCATTGAGTTGGTGATGCCATCCAACCATCTCATCCTCTTTTGACCCCATCTTCTCCTGCCCTCAACCTTTCTCAGCATCAGGGGTTTTTCCAATGAGTCAGCTCTTTGGAAAATAAAGACATATTTATCTGAAACAAACTTATTGTTCTTATTTTAATTTTGATCACAATCCATGTAACTCCCAGTTTGGACAAAAACAAAATAGATAAAAACTCCTTATGCTTTTGCCCTTAAGGCAACATTTTTAAACAGGAAAAATTAAACCCATGTTTAAATTTAAAAGGGTAAATAAATATATTACCAAGAACACACAATGTACTTCATCTTTTAAAAACTTTTGATAAAATTTATGTTGAGAACTAATAGTTCAGTTGTTAATTAATCTGGAAGGAAATATTCCCAAATATTTCTAGATTAGAACGTGGAAACAAAGAAATAGGGTATTCCAAGTTACAGGCTAAAATTTTAATTTCAAATGTTTTATAAATGATCTGTACTAAATGGTATCCAGCAAACTTTTAACTTTAAAAATAAATTTAAAAAAAAGCAAATTGGTACCCACATTTTTATTATTTCCTCATACTTGATAGTTCTGGTAAAGTCTGTCTTCATAGATCTGTTTCTAGAAATGTTTACTCAAACTATAACATTTTAGTTAGGCCTGGAGAGGGAAGCCTAGACTTGAGAGACTTTAGCAGTTAAGATTTTCAGAACTCTCAGTATTTAATTTTCTAGAAGTAGAGAATTAAGAGGAAAAAGGAAACTTTATGAAGCACTTATATGAAAATGGATATTACTAAACATGTGTTAAGGTGTCTGCTCATAAATGCAACATATATGTACTTGCAACAGAAAATTGAATATATAAATTTCTAACTCAAAGAAGAAGTCTGGGTTGAAGATACAGATTTGGGACCATTCAGTAATTAAGAGAGCAATAAGAATGCATAGAATAAGAATGCAACTCTTAGATGCACCCATATCTAGCAGTTGATAAAGAACTGGAACTCCATGATGATAAATAACATCAGAAGAATGGTCAGGGTGGTGGGTACAGAAAGGTGAGATTTTAAGACAGTGAGGTATAAATTCCTTTTTACCAAGGTATGATCAAATTCAGCAGATGTCTCATAGAAGTACTGAGGGAAAAAACCACTTTGATTTGGAAACTAGAAATTATTGACAGTCTTAGTGAAAACAAATTCATTTGAATGATGCTGAAAGTTAGGTTTTACTGGGATGATAGCAGAATTGAAGGCAAGAAGAATAAATATAATTCTCCACTAAGCCACACCCACAGAATAATAGAATTTAAAATTTGTAAGATGTCATCTTAGCAGAAAGCATAAGAAATTTTATTTTACTAGATCGGAGGTGATTTACCTGATTCATTATTCACAAAGAACATAAATAAATTTGTGACAAATTCTTGAATGCTGAGGGAAGGTCCTGGATGAGTATAGTAATTTTAAGCCATTGTAATTGCGAGGCAGATGCAGTATTCTACAGAGCTCTCTTTGATGTCACTACCAAATTTAATCTAAGATGTGTTTTGACCTTATACATTGCTTTTTTGCTTCTCCATATAGGATAGAGTTAAAAAAGCAAGTGAGTGATGAGTGATCACTGTATCTCCCTCAGGTGTCTTCAAGAGGTAAATTCTGGGCATCAAGAGTCGTTTTTGTTGAGAGTGATTTGATAAAAAGGATCCCAGCAAGAGGGTTAGTAGAGGTTTTGGTCTTAGAGGAACAGGGTGTAGTAAACAAATCGATACTGAGGTCAGCCAAGAGTGAATAGGTTGCTTTTGTAACGACCAAGGTGCCAGAAGTCAGGAAGCTGTAATATTGATCCTGCATTTATTGCAGTTTATATTTGAGTACCTCAGGACCCTTAGTAAGTAAGTAACATTTTTTCTACTCTGTGTCCCCAAGTTTTAATGTACAGTATTAATAACAGCTTCAGCATACCTAAGATTTAGAAGATACTAAGATTTTTGATTACTAGTGGGCAAAAACCCAACGTAAATTGTTACATGGTATTATTATCCTGTGCAAGCATTGTAATAAGCAAGAAGTTTCTATAACGGATTCCTCTGATCAACTATTTTAAAGTGCCTTGGCAGTTTTTAAAAAAAATTACTTTTATATAATAAAATCCCACTACTTGCATTTAAAGCCCAAGATTCTGATCACCAGTTCTGACATGTTGGGGGATTTTTCCCTCACCACCTGAAAACACCTACAACACTGGCTGAGTGTCCTACCATTCAACTCAATTCTGATATTATCTACTAAGAGATAATTTTAGATCCCACAAATTAAAGACTCATTCCCACAAGGTTGGACTCTCCAGGTGGCTCAGTGGTAAAGAATTTGCCTGTCAATGCAGGAGATTCGGGTTTGATCCCTGGGATGGGAAGATCCCCTGGAGAAAGAAATGGCAATCCACTCCAATATTCTTGCCTGGGAAAATTCCATGGACAGAGGAGCCTGGCAGACTACAGTCCATGGGGTCACAGAAGAGTTGGACACGACTTAGAGACTAAACAACCTAGTTTAGTCCCACCCTCAATTCAGATGCTATTTGCAAGCTCAGGTTACTACCCATGCTAATGACCAACTGGCTGTAGATCACAAGTTCTACAAGCCCTCCTTTGGTCTGATTAACATGCTGCAGTGGCCCACAGTACTTGACACAGTTTACGTGCTTGATTGTCATCGTTGCCATGGTCAGCAGCTCAGCTGTGTCCTGCTCTTTGTGCCTCGTGCATCGTAGCCTGCCAGGCCCCTCTGTCCATGGAATGTTACAGGTAAGAATACTACAGTGGGTTGCTATTTCCTACCCCAGATGAGTTTCCCGACACAGGGGTCAAACCTGTGTTGCTTGTGTCTCCTGCACTGGTAGGTGGATTCTTTACTTCTACACTACCTGGGAAGCCCCAACTTGCTTGATTATGGATTTATTATTATAGGATATAATTCCGGAATAGCCAGATGGAAGAGATGTGTACAGCAAAACATGGGGAAAGGTCACTGAACTTCCATGCCCTTCAGGTGCAATGCATTTTGGAATCTCTTAGATGTTCACCAACTCTGAGGTTCTCTGAACCTTGACCTTTTGGGATTTTATGGAGGCTGTGTACAGTGCCCCCTTCCCTCCCTAGTGGTTTGGGGAGGTGGGGGAGATGAGACTGAAAGTTCCTAACATCCAATCACTAGGTTGGCTGTATTGTCAAGCAGCCCCTATCCTTGGGTGTGGTCCAAAAGTCACATAAGTAACATAACAAAAGACACCTTTATCTCTCTCATCATTTAGGAAATTCAAAGAGTTTTAGGAACTCTATGCCAGAAATCACAATACCACAAAAAGAAACCTGAAAATCATTTGTTTTCAGTGAATAACAATATATAACTAGTAAACCATGATTGGTCTAGTTTTATTTTCTGCCCTTATAACTCTTGGGGGAGATGAAGTGATACCATTAAAAAAATGTTAAAACGTGCTTTCTGGTTATGGCTTTGTACATATTTGGTGACTTGTTTAAAACATAATTAGGACTCAAAGCATACCCCTGGGTAATGCTTGCCTGACTGGAGTTATTTACATATTTTCTTCCTTTAAACTATGAATATAAGGTCAGGGTTATTGTTTAATTTTATTTTATTTGTACGTTAGTGATTATACAATACCTGGTAAATGAATACTCAGTAATTATTTCCTGAATAAGTAACTGAATTTAAAAGTTAACAATTAGATCAGTGTCACGTAAATCAAATGTAAGTCGTGAGAAGGAATGTCCAACACAAAGCAAACAGATACTTTAAAATATGGTTCTTTCTCAGTTAAAAGATGGTGTCAATAAAATGCATTACTCCAAGGAACAAACTGTAATTTTTTATGAAGAAATGGTAGGTCAAGATAAACATGAACTGGAATAATCCAGGAGGCATGGAAACGCTGTCTTCTTTAAAACAATAAATCTGCAGCAGGTATCGTTGTTTCTCTTCTCTACCCAAGAGTTCAATACTAATTTAAAAAGAGGAAAGAAGTCATAATTGAAACTAAGCTAGTTTTCCATGTGTCTCATTGGTAAGCAGCAGCTGCAGAAACATACAGACCCATTCAAAAGAATGAAACTCCATCTGTAGAGTGTTAAGTGCTTGGGGTCAAGTGAAGGATAACCCAGAAAAATACCAGTAGTCATTTCTGTTTGTGGGAGGAACTCTTGAAATATGCGAAGAAATGAAATTCTAAGACTCTTAAGAAGCAGGATCTGATAGGAGGTATTAGTGTTACCTTTATTACTGGAGTGGGTATCCATTCTCTAGGGGATCTTCCTAACCCAGGGATCCAACCCAGGTCTCCTGCATTGCAAGCAGATTCGTTACTGTCTGTGCCATCAGGGCAAAGACACCTTTATAATAGATAAGAATCATAGGTATAGAAGAAGGAGCATGCATCTACCATCTCATGCTTGTGCCCTAGAAGGCAGCCCTTAGGGGATGACACAGGTGGAAACCAGGAAGAGATGGATTGCTTTCTCCAGGGAGACTCTTCTTTTTGTGTGTGTATTATTTACCACATTTGTTTCTTTGAAAATACTTTCTGAGGTCAGTGTGGAGAAGGGAAAATTCATTGCCCAGAGTTTACTTTCTCAATTCTTGAGTTAGGACTCAAATCAGAAACTGTGATCTAAGCGTAATGCATGTTTTATTTATGGATAATCCATTAAACCTTTATTAATAAGGAGTAAATGGTAATTTTCTACCCAATTTGTTCTGTCTTTGTGGGAGGAAATTGATTTTCCTCATCTTAATGTGTGAAACTCCAGGGTCTTGGTTGTCATGGTCTCCAGAAGGGAATGAGCATGCTTGGAAACCAACAGCAAAGGAACGAGCTGCTTTCTAGGAGCACATGAGAAACTTTTTTTTCCCCTCCTCCAGCTTTATTTATTTATTTTGTAAAATAGGAAGGCTTTTATTTGCTCATTTTTTCTATACAGTAGGTATTTGTTGGTTATCCATTTAAAATATATCAGTGTGTACATGACTTTCCCAAAGTCCTGGATTATCCCTTCCCCCAGGCAGCCGTAGTTTCGTTTTCTAAGTCTATGAATCTCTTTCTGTTTTGTAAGTACCATTTGCATTTCATTGGTATCGTTTCTTCTTACATTCCACATAAAAGGGAGGTTGTGATGTTTCTCCTTCTCTGACTGACTGCACTCAGTGTGACGTGCTCTCGGTCCATGCATGTTGCTGCGAATGGCATTATTTCATTCTTTCTAATGCTTGAGTAATACTCCACTGCATATATGTCCCACGCCATCTTTATCCATTCCTCTGTGGATGGACATTTGTGTTGTGTCCGTGTCTTGGCTCTCATAAACAGTGCTGCAGAGAACATCGAGGTGCATGGTCCTTTTGGACCATGTATTTCTCTGGATCGCTAGTTATCAGAGAAATGCAAACCAAAACTACACTTGGCGGAATGGTATCATCAAAAAATCCACAAACAACAAATGCTGGAGAGTGGAGAGAAGGGAATCCTCCTGTACTGTTGCTGGGAACCCTCCTGTACTATTGGCATAGCCACCATGGAGAACAGTATGGAGGGCCCTTAGGAAAACTAAAAATACACCCATACCATATGACCCTGCAGTCCCACTCCTGGGCATATTTCTATCCATCCATCACTCTGTCTATCAATAAATCTGTCTTCCTTTTGGTACTTTTCAAAGTTAATTACAGATAGCAGTTCACCATCTCTAAGCATGTCAGTTTATATATTGTCTAGACTAATAATAACTTCTTACAATTATTTACAGATAAACACATATGAAGTTTATTACCAAGTATGTTTTCAGCTTGTAAGCCCCTATACATTTGACAGTGTATGTGTAGGTCTTACTACTGGAATTGAGAAGACTGGATGTCTTTTGTCTCCACAGAGAAATCAGATAAAGTCTTTTAATTTTGCCCCCCCCCCCTCACATTCTTCCCCTGCAAATTATTTTCCTGTACATCTCCTATTTCACAGGCTCACCGGACGCTGCTAGAGTTCAAGCCCTACCTTACGTTTTACTGTATGTCTCTTCCATCTTTCAATCCATCCTTCTTGAAAATGTCGATTAGCTACCCAAAACAGATGTCAGAGAGTTAAAGCATTGATTTTGCTTTTGCCTGCTTTATTGATTTCAATCTAATTCAGAGATGTTAAGTCACAGGGAGTTTCATTGTTGTACCATCCATTACCCACAGGTACGTAAAGGGGGTAGGTTTGATTGATATAGATGGGAAGGGAAACTAGAGGTTGTGAGGCAGAGAGGCAGAGAGTACCACCACTGTTCTTTGATGCTTTTCTGGCTGCTTTAGCTCACCTACACAGTTATTAGAAAAGGCTTCTGCCCTGGTCTGGTAAAGGGACCAGGATTTTGCTTTTTTTTTTCTTTTTGAGTTTCCAGGATTATTATGATATACAGTAAGATTGGGGGAAGTGGTATTAAGAATATTTATCAACTTTACCAGTCTCTTGCCAGTGATCTCCTATGGGCTTCAGTTTCTTTATCTGTAAAATGAGGGGCTGGACCAGAAAAATATTAACTATGGTTCCTTTCTGTTTTCTAAATCTGTGGATTCTATTTTTCAAAAAGATGCTTGTGGGATTTCTGTCCAGAAGAACAGAAAGATGGGAGATAGTAGAGAAGCAAGAGTCGGATTGCCTAAGTTCACCTTCTAGTTGTATGGCGTTAGTTGATTATTCTGAATTTATTTTTCTCTAAGATAGGAATACTAGTAATCTTCCTTCGTAAACTCTTCTGAGAATGAGATGTGTGGAACAATGCATGACCCATAGTAACCATTCAAAGAATGTGCTGCTTCTGTTACGTGTTGCATTCGGTGTCGTACCTGATGGGAGTAAATGGTGGCGTGAGGAGGGTGAGTTTTGAAAGGAAGAATGATGTGTTCTCTAAACTCTGCTGAGAATGAGCAGACTAAGGCTGTAAGCTCACCCCAGTGTGTACACCAGAGAGCATAACTCTCTTGGCAAGTTCTGTTATATCTCTGGGAGTTTATTTCTTAGACTGAGAATTGAAAGAGTATAGATGAAATAACCTCCCATCTTCTTTGTCAAATTAAAATTCTGATGTAATTCTGACCTATATTTTAATGGCAGTTTCTGAGTAATGGACACTACATTTTAAAACTGATCATATCTTTTGCTTTGTTTTCTTAGTTTAAAGCTGGACTTGGGACCAAACTTAAACAGTTGTGGAGGTTGTTACCAGGGCTGGCTGCAGGGTGTGCATACATGCTCTGTTGTCACGCAGGGGTCCAAGGGCCTTAGAGAGCCTTACTCTTGGTTTAATGCTCTGTTGTCACCATCCTGGAATACTTTTATTTATTTACTTTGGCAAGGGACGCTGAATTTCCATTTTGCACTGGGCTGTGGAGGACTATATAGCTGCTTCCAGACCTTGATACAGATCTTCTTCTTGTCGGGCTTCATTTTTGGCTTCATTTTTACTGTTCTACCTATTATTCTTTCTCTGATTATCCTGCATGCATTTTGTGAGCTGCCACATTGCCATTTGGTGAACAGGCAGAGAACAGATATATAACAGGCATTGATATTTCTGTGAAGATTTGTTCCCCCAAACTCCTAGTCACATTCCTCTCTTTGTCTCAGAGTCAACAACTTTTACTGTTTGTGTTGTTCGCGTTGGTACTGAATTATGTGTTACTGTGTATCATCATGTAACTTTGCAATGTGGACATCTTTACTTCTCAGGTTATTGTAACATCTTTGAGCTCTTCTATCTCCAAAGGTATCCATCTTCATGGGCATTGCTCCTAACAGCCTCTAAGGAAACAACTGTTGAATTAATTTAACTAGAGATTGAATTGACTTAACCAGCTAAAAGAAGAAAAGAGATGTTTTAGCCGAGAAAGGGAAACCTGGAAAAGGACCCTAGAGGGCGGCCACAGAGGATCATCCTTACTCGCTGATTGAATCCCTCTCTTCATAACACCGGTTGTGCAATGACTCTCAGTCTTCTTGATCTCTGGAACCCTTTTCTGTTTTAAGTCATTGTGGACCTCACAAAGCTTCTGTCCATATGGATTATAGCTAAAGTGAGAAATTTTTACACTGATTATTTGTTTATACAATTTAAAAAGAACAAAATACACCCATTACATGATAACTTATTAACATTTTTATGGAAAATATTTTTCCCCAAACAAAACTTTATGATGAGTGGCCTTATTTTGTGTTTTGCAAATCACTCTAACATCTGGCTTGATAGGAGAAAGCTGGATATTCATATCTGTGTATTCTGTATAGAGTGTAACTTCGTAAAACGCCACTGTATACTCTTGAGAGAATTAGAATATAAAGGGCAAATAATGACTTATTATTATGAAAATAGTCTTTACTTCATGGACCGCTTGAAAACACCGCAGGGACCACAAGTGGTCCCCAAGCCACTCTTTGAGAACTGCTGAGGTAGAGTAACCTCTCTCTCCCATGCTGTTTTTCATATGCAGTGACACAGTGCTATCTCCCATTCCTTTAGCTGAAAATCTTCACATTTACTAACTTGGAGGTTCCAGGGGTTTTCTCAGAGAATAAGAATATCAAGAGGTGGGATCTGAGAGTTATCTAACATTCTTCTCTTTGCTTACATACTGTGATCATGGTCAGACCCAAAGAGAACCAAGCATTTGACACCCTCACTCATCTAAACTTGAGGCCATAGCCCTTTCTACAGGATGCTAAGTTTCTTAGCTTAGATAATTTATTAGGTCCATTATTTTTTATTTGATGATGGAAAACAATAGGATGTGGCTCAGAATAAAATCTTTGGTGAAAAAAATATACTGAAATAATTACTGGAATAAATTACTGTGTCATTCCAGGTGTGATGTTTTGTACATGTTCATGCATATCTTAATTGTTATATTTCGAAAATATGTATCAGGCATTCAGTTTCAGTTTATTACGATTGGCTGCTCTGCATTAACAAGCTTAAGAGTATCAAAGTTCAGATTAATTATGCAGAATAGCACTGACAGACTTTTATTATAAGCTATATTTAATTTGAGCCTACAGATGCTAAGTAAAATAATAATGATAAAGTTATTTGTACTTACATTTTGCTTCTAACTCAATAGTTTGCAGTGTTAACTTTATAGCTAATCTTTATAAGGCCTGTTCCAAATGGGTATTTGGAACAAAATTCTATTTCTCAGTGACGGATCAACAACTGCAAAGCAAGACAAGACACTTTGGGAGCTATAACTGGTTTCTAAAAATTGGTGTTTGTGTTTAGCAAACCTGTCTCCCTAAAAGTTACAAGTAGATGAACTTTAAGAAACAAATGGACACATAGGGAGTTTAGTTTCTCATTCATACCTCATCCAAAATGGTTGTCTGTGGTATTTGGTCTTTTGAGAATTGCTGTCCTGCTCTGTTCAGTCCCTTAGGGAGACACCACATTCTTACCAACCGTGACCTCTTCCTACTCATCAGGGAAAGAGGTTGAGGTTATAAACTGGGACCCAGATGATGGGGCTTGATTAGAAATCACCTGTGAGTGCAAGAGGGTGAGGCACACTTTGAGCCTAAATTTCTTACTGATTGTATGACCTGGGGGAATTTTCTTAATCTCTGAGCAGTCATGGTCTTTGTAGACTGGGACTTGGGGACTGGAGTCAACAAGAAGAGGGATGTAGGGGACCCAAGTCTCGAGTGAAACAAGGGTGCTTTATTTGCAAAAACGCATGTTTATATATCTTCATACAAGGCAGCTTTTGGTAGTTAAAAAAAAAAAACTGTGCAAAAACGAAGCCAAGCAAATAACAATCTTCAAAGGGCCAGAAAGGATTCCATATCCTGAGTAAGAGGGGCATAACTGAATAGATTGCATTTAAGTAAGGTCAATGAAAGGAGTCACTGAAGGGGGTCACTGAAGGGAATCCAAGCAGGTGCCCTTTCTCATGATCCCGGTCCTGAGAACTGTGTGCAGCTCTGCTCATTCCTGTTTTCCAGGAACTGATAAGGATTAGTAAATCCTTGAGAAACGGCACACAAAAGAAAAGAATAACATATTGGATCCCTTAAAGCTGAACGTCCCCTGACAGAGCATCAGCTTCCAAGAAGACATTATGTTTCAGGAAGACATCAAAGTAGCGATAATGTGGAAGATGAAATGGGGAATCTTGAGATCCAAAGTCGTCTGTTTGGTTCACTATTTAATAGTCATGCAATAAAAACTTGAATGAAGCTACTTACTGTAGGGCTAGAAAAGAAGGAGCAGAATCACTAAGTTCCAATAACCAGTTGGATAATCCAGAGGAAGAACGGGATGGATGGGAATATTAGATACTCTCAAATTGCTGGAACTGGTTAATTGATGTCATTTGATGAGAGGGCAGAAAGAAGGGGCTGTGTGGAGGTGTAGTGGGTGAGGCTGAATGTAAGAAAGTGGATAAGAAGGTGAGGTAAGAAGAAAGGGTAAGACAGTAGGGGAAGGGAAACTAGATCTAAGTGGAAAGGCCTGTTATGGCTTCATATATATTATATATCTTGACCTGGAGCTCACAAGACATTTGGGAAACATCAATTCTTATACATGTGGCAGATGAAGACATGAGTGTCGGTAAAGTCATCCAGGGAGAAAGTGTAGTATGAGAGATCTGAGATGGGCCTCAACCAGGGGAAATGAGCTGCTGCTCTGTGAAAAAGGAAGGGATACAAGGAGACTTGCAGCTCTTTCTCCAGGAGGGCCAGGGCACACACAGACATTTTTATTAAGGACTCTAATTATGATGCCGATTAGTTTGTAATAAGGGACTGATTTGGAGAGAAAACTTAGGGACAGTCACAGTAGCTGGGCTCCTGTGTGCCTTTGGCCCCAGACAGATGTACTGAACCCCCTGGGGATGGAGAATATGGAGCTCAGATGAGTCCCCAAGGGATAGGATGCCCATGTGTGCACAGAGCTGCCCTTTCAGCCGCCCTTTGCATTTCTTCAGGGAAAAAAACCAAGCTTTCAGTGTCAGCATAAGTAGAAGGATGCGACTCTGCTCCAGGGGAAGAAAGTAGCAGCTTGGAAATAATTACATGTGATTATCCCCAAGGGGAAGCCAGCCTCAAGGCAGCTGGCAGAAATCTGTTGTCTTCCTGAGTAGCCCAGGGAGGAATCTCTTTGGTATTTAGATTGCTGCTCAAAAAGTCCATTCTCTCTCCTCTCTCCATCTCCTGTTCTCAGCCTTTATTCTTCCCAACTTATTCTATTGCTTATATACATATTTTTAGTTACCTATTTGGCATTGTATATTCAAATCTTGAATTATGCAAGATCATTCTTTTTTATCCAATTTATGTTTTCGTTTATTTTACCAAGATCATTCTTTTGATTCTTAACAGATTGAAGAGAAAGACGTGGAATTTCTGACTTCTGATTTTTCTAAATATTAAACAATGCAAATTTGAATATTCAGAGAACAATTCCTTAATCTTTGGATTATCTGAAGAGTGACTTTATAGTGCTTTTATGGTGTCCGCTTCATCTTCATACCTTTATTGCCTTTCACCTGGGTTTCTTCTCTTCTATATTTCTTGCACTGTAAGCCACCAACATTTATTTTTGAGAATAAAGTGATGGTTATAGTAATACTACTTACAGCTAATAAATAAGCTAATATATTTACTGCACTTGTACTATGGCCTGAGTCATGAAATTCTCATTCAGTTGTCCTGCTCATGTGAACTTGCTGCTACTGCCCTCCTCCTTTCAGTTAGAAGGCGACTGAATGCTGCACTGTGAGTAATGAGCATAAGCCCAGGGTCGTGAAGCTCCTTGAGTGGAAGAGCTGGGGCTTGACTCCATGCTGGCTGGACCACAGCACCTATATGGGCGGTTGTTTCTGAGTCCCCATGTTAGCTCTGCTGGTGGAGCAATTCTGCTATTAGCTGAGGAAATTAGTTTCAAGTTAGAGATACATCAGAGGAACCACAGTTAGTATATTGGAGCCAAGACAAGGGCCCAGGACTTCTGCTCTCAGTCTTGTGATGTTCTACCCAGACTGTCTCTCTAGTCTAATTTGCCACACTTTTACATAAAAATAGTGATGTCGTTTCCTGTATTAGACTTTTGCATATATTCTTCTTGTTTGTATAGGAAAAAGATTTCTTAGGTGTGGAGGAAGAACAGATACACTTTGGTTGTTTATGGCTAGGTGTTTCCGAGCTTTTAAGGTAGCTGCTTACTGGAAGCTGTTGCATTAACCACTGTTGACTGGTACAGTAAACGCTAGGAAAAACACCAAGTCACATTAATCATGAATCTTCTGGTTGTCTCAGAAGTTGAACATGTTGGGTGGCTAATACAAGCACATCGACCCTTAGAGAGCTTCATGAAAAATTAATTTGCAAAACAGCTACCTTCTAAGTGGTTTTGTGAAAATGATTGGAGACAAATTTTCAACCTCAGTTCAGATAAAATATTTTTAGTTTTTATTTTTATAGCTGCCAGGCTTTTAAGGAAACAGTATACTTACAATAAAGCAGACTTTTATTACTTCACCTTAATGTAAGTCTTAGGAAGACAATTATATGTTTGATGAAAATTAAATAAATTTTCTCAACTATTAGTGACGCATCCTAAAGATTCAGAATAGAAACCAAAAGTATGGTTTGCCTCATTCCCCCTTTCCCACCACCACTTCATGTTAAGGTATCATCTTTAAGAGTCAATTTTGAAAATATCTGGCCAATCATTGGGAAAAGATTTTTTACAATGATGATACAATTTTTAACTTATCTTACTAGCTTATTAGGTACCATGATCCTTGTAAAAATTAATGAACTAAATAGTGTGTTATAGGTACAGGATTGAAAATAACATAAGTTATATTAGTGCTTTTAAAGCATATAGTGTGCATTTTTAGAAACATTAAAATATACTGGAACTCTTTTCTCCCTACTAGCAGCAATTATATACATATGTATATATGTGTCTGTGATAATTTATGTTTTTAGGTGAATGATACCATTACCTAAGTTTATGTATAGTATTTTTAATGGTACTGAGATATTTTGAATATATGGACAGGGAGAAGAAAAACAAGTGGTGGTTAATGATATCATCATTTTTCCTAGCTAAAGGAAGTGAATAAGCAATGTTTATTGATTGTGTCTTGTGTTCCAGGCACTCCCTAGGACGTGACATTATTTATTTGTTTGTTTGTTTCTCTTAATTTATTATAAAAGTCATATGAGATAGATGGTATTCTCCCCATTTTACAAATGAGGAAAAGGAGATAGGAAGATTAAGTAACTTGCCTGTGATCTCATCTCTGCTAAGTAGCAGCATAGTCTTAAGCACAAAACTGTTGCCCAAAGTCAGGATTTTTTTCTTGTGCTTATTTTGTGGCTTTTTATATTAAAACTGGTAAATTGTTAAGTAAATTGCTTTGATGAATGAATATCGATCTTTGAAAGCATCCTCTTCCTATTTAGGCTTATAAACATGCTTGCGTATTTTGCACAAGACAAGCTACATAACCCATACAAGTGTTGTGAGCAGGGGTCAAGACTAGTCTACATGAAAAAAAAACTTAGCTATATGCTGTCTGCTATCAACATGGGGTTCCCTTCACTTTCAGGCCATTCTTTCTTCTGCCTTGGAGTTCTACCTTTGACTCAGAAATTGTGCTTCACTGTGAAGTTCTCTCCACCTGTCTTTATACCTTCTCACTTTAAAGCATTTACTCCACCATGAAGCGGGCTGGCACGTTTGCGGTCAGTCCTCTTCTGGTCCCCAGAGGAGTTGCCATTTAGGTCTGGCAAAACAAAATAGTATTTTCCCCATATACTCATGGTCTGTCTTTAGTCCACAGAACTGCTGTAGGAACTTGAAGGACAGTTGTTCTGGTTACCACCTCAATTTTCTAAAGAATTATTAATGCCTTGTCATTCTCAATCTATACCAATGGCACCCAATAGCCTGGAGACACAAATCTTTGTGTACTATTATTTAATCTGGGGTCACTGAAGGTCTTTACTTGTCAGAGAAGTCAGCATTTCCAGCTATTCAGCAGAAAAAAAGAATAAAATATTTTGCATTAGTCAGAAGTTGTTCAGATGTATATAGAAAGAGTTCAACACCATCATATCACATGCATTTCATAGTCATCACTGACTCAGACTGAAAAATATGCAGGCACTTGCCTTATGTGACAGAGTGCACCTCCTTCGCTAAGAAGCAGGCTGTCCTTGTCGTGTTTTCCGCATGTGACTCTGGGCACTCTGGAGTTGAGCTGTTGAAGGAAGCTGCTCACTAATCAGAGGTAGAAATTGCCTTAGCAGGCTTCCCACAGAGAGCCTTCTTCTCAGGTTCTGCCAAAAACCACAAGAGGCTATGCTAGGATACCTGAAGGCGTGGGTATGAGAACACCTTAGGACATAGGAACTCAAGGGAGAATGAGGTAGATAAATCCCAATAAATTCATAGTTTTGATTTTGAAGTCTATAAGCTGCCAATGGCAGTTTGCAGGAAACTTTAATAAAATGCTGACAGTAAGTAGTAAGTGACTTTTTAATTTTTCCAGCATATAACTCCTTGAATTTTCAGATATCAAGGCCACAAAGTACCCTAGAAATCACCGAATCTAGTTCCATTAAGTGTATAAACCTGGAACCAAGTAAGCCCCTTACTTTTTCAAGATGTGTGAAGGTCTCCTGGTGACTCAGTGGTAAAGAATCCGCCTGCCAATGCAAGAGATGTGGGTTTGATCCCTGGATTGGGAAGACCCCCTGGAAAAGGAAATGACAACTCACTCAAGTATTCTTGCCTGGAAAAATCTCATGAACAGAGGAGCCTGGTGGGCTACAGTCCATGGGGTTGCAAAAGAGTTGGATAGAACTTAGCAAATAAACAATAACCAACAACAGTAGCAGTAGAACCATGATCCCTGACCTTTAATAATGTTGTTATTCTGTTATTTCTAGTCCAGTAATATCTAAGTATAAATTTTGACTCTCCAGAGGGGTGATTATTCACTTGATAAAATTTTCGTTTTGGCCCCCTCATATTGGCAGTATCCATCTAGTATCACTGAAGAGAGAAGGGAGTGTAGTCAAAAGACTGAACATTCTGATTTGAACAGTGGAGATGACTGAATCTGTTTTGATCAGTTCAGTTCAGTCACTCAGTTGTGTCTGACTCTTTGTGACCCCATGGAATGCAGCACACCAGGCTTCCCTGTCCTTCACCAACTCCTGGCACTTACTCACACTCCTGTCCATCATGTTGGTGATGCCATCCAACCATCTCATTCTCTGCGGTCGCCTTCTCCTCCCGCCTTCAATCTTTCCCAGCATCAGGGTCTTTTCAAATAAGTCAGCTCTTCGCATCAGGTGGCCAAAGTATTGGAGCTTCATCTTCAGCATCAGTCCTTCCAATGAATATTCAGGACTGATTTTCTTTAGGATGGACTGGTTGGATCTCCTTGCAGTCCAAGGGACTCTCAAGAGTCTTCTCCAACACCACAGTTCAAAACCACCAAATCTTCCACAGTTCAACTTTAACATCCATATATAACTAGTGGAAAAAACATAGCTTTGACTAGATGGAATTGTGGTGTTGGAGAAGACTCTTCAGAGTCCCTTGGACTGCAAGGAGATCCAACCAGTCCATGCTAAAGGAAATCAGTCCTGAATATTCATTGAAAGGACTGATGTTGAAGATGAAACTCCAATACCTTGGGCACCTGAGGCAAAGAGCTGACTCATTGGAAAAGACCCTGGTGCTGGGAAAGATTGAAGGCAAGAGGAGAAGGGGATGACAGAGGAGGAGATTGTTGGATGGCATCAACGACTCGATGGACATGAGTTTGAGTAAGCTCCAGCAGTTGGTGATGGACAGGGAGGCCTGGCGCGCTGCAGTCCATGGGGTCACAAAGAGTCGGACATGACTGAGCAACTGAACTGAACTGAACTGAATCTATTGGAAAGTGAGTCCATTACTCATTTTACTTTTGCTTAAACTCTACGGTGATTGTCTGTTGTGATTTCAAATAAGTTTTAGTGGATTTGCCTAGAAATGTCCGGCCTTTCATTGGTCTGGAAGCCAGACAGGGTTAAAGTTGAAAAGTTGAGATTATGAAACATACATAGACTAAATCACTGGCATTTCAGGAATGAACTGAACTGGGTAGTGCAGGGCACGGTGTCTGGCATCTATGAGAAAATGCTTTATGCTCTTTATTTCAGTTCTCTGTTAGTTTGCTCAGGCTACTGTAACAAAATACCATGGATCAGGTGGCTTAAACAACAGTCTAAGTTGGACGTCCTGGAACTTGGAGGTCTTAAGTCAGAGTGCCAGCCTGGTTGGGTTCCGGTGAGGATTCTCTCCCAGGTTTGCAGACGGCTGCCTTCTTGCTGTGTGCCTACATGGCCTTCCCTTGGAACATGAGTAGAAGCGGTCTCTCGCTCTCTCTCTCTCCTTGTAAGTCCACGAATCCTGTTGAACTAGAATTCCACTCTTATGATCTTATTTAATCTTTATCACCTCTTCAGCAGCCCCATCTTCAAGTACAGTCCTACTTGGGGTTAAGGCTTTGACATATGAACTGAGGGGCATTGGCAATCCAATGTCTGGCAAGTTGTTTACTATGTAAGGTGCCAGTTCCAACTGTAATACAAGAGCTGATTAATATATGTAACTCCACTTTTAACCTCTCAATATATCATTCTCAAGTATTTTTTTCCTAGATTTACCCTGGAAGATTCAACTCTAATTCTTGTTATATTAAAGTGGTCCTCAGGGGACTGATGCCAGTCTCTAACATTTAATCAGGTTTATGTGATTTTTAAAGGCTTTGCAGCACTTTATTTGAAGGACTTATGAATTTGATCTTAAAGTATATTAAAGCTATATCTCTGTTTAATAAGTATTTAATTTTTAATCTCTAAATATTAGCCATAATTCTGCAGGTGTGATCCCACAACCAACTTGCACCCAAATAATGTATTTATCAATTTCATATGAAGGTTTTATAAATCTGGGCTTAATGTGAATTCATTAGAAGACCTAACAGGGATTAAAATAGAATAAATATATTTAATTTTGTAACAAGTTTACATTGATTGACTAATGGCCACTTTACCGTGAATCACAGTTAATAATTATCCTATTTATTTGAAACATTAATGCTCTAAGATGTATGCGTCTAGCATTGAGCTAGCCTTTGGGTTTATCATAGGGGAGGAAGTATTTACTGCCTTTAGGGGTTTATTGTCTCATAGGAAAGACAGTCCAAAAATCACAGAGATACTGTGTCAAGAGCTCTGGGAAAAAAACTCTGCAGTTAGGAATCAAAACATAATGAAATCAAACTAACTCAGACCATCAGGCTTTACATATGACAACCCTTTGAATTTAATGTAGGGCATGAATCTCCTTGTAAGGCATTTTTATCCCTCCCATAAAACTTGTAAAGATATTTCATAATCATATCAGAACAGTCTACCTCCTCAGGGACACCTTTCTTGAGCCTTCAGACTAGATGAAGGCCCCTTAGATATAAGGTTGCCAGAAAAAAAATATAGAATATCCAGTTAAATTTGAACTTCAGATAAGCAGCAAATAATTTTGTAGCACAAGTTATCTGAAATATTGCATAGGACATAATTTATTTTTTTATGTTTTTGGAAATTCAGATTTCTGTATGCATCCTGCATTTTATTTGGTAAATCTGGCAACCCTACCCAGGTGTACAATTGCACAAAACCGTATGCTTTCCTTCTTTGCACCCAACAGATTTTGTAGTTAAATATTGCTGCAATTGTCAGCATCACTGAAGCGATTTTGCAGTGTTTGATTTCACTGTCTGTGACATGCTGTCTTAGAAAAACTCTCCTGTGTTTTCCTTTACTCTCACAGCCCTACCATACTCAAAACACTTCTGACACAAGCTATTTGCGTTTTCCACACATCAAACAATTTTCCGACACTAGCTGGATGTCCTACCATTCAGTTCGGTTCTGGTATTTTTTTCAGTGGAGTAAGCGTCAGATTCCACAGATCAAAGGCTTAGTCCCACAGGGCTGCTCCCCCACACTTGAGAAGTCGGTTTTAAGTCTAGGTGGTTTGTTATCTTTGCTTCTGAGCAACTGGCTATAAACTGGGGTTCCCACGACCTCCTGCTTGGATTTGGCAATATGCTAGAATGACATACAGAATGCAGGGAAACACTTCTATTTACAGCCAGACAAAGTGATACACACGGCAAGGTCTGGAAGGTCTCAAGCATAGGAGCGTCTGTCCTTGAAGAGTTGAGGTGTGCCACCCTCCTGGCATGTTGGATATGTTCACAACCTGGAAGCTCTCTGAGCCTCATACTTTGAGGATTTCTGTTGAGGTTTTATCATGTAGGCATGAGCAGTTATTAACTCCACTTCCAACCCTTCTCTCCTCTCCAGAGAACAGGGGATAGGGATGAAGTTTCCAAACCTCTAACTATGGCTTGGTCTTTCTAGCGCCTAGCCCCCATTCAGGTGCCCACCAGGGGTTGTGTCATTAATGCAAAAGATGCTCATTTCACCCAGAAAATGTCAGCGTACTTAGGAACTGTGTGTGTGTGTGTGTGTGTATACCTTGCTATATTTATATTTTCAGTTCAGTTCAGTTCAGTCGCTCAGTCGTGTCCGACTCTTTGCAACCGCATGAATCGCAGCACACCAGGCCTCCCTGTCTATCACCAACTCCTGGAGTTCACTCAAACTCATGTCCATCGAGTCGGTGATGCCATCCAGCCATCTCATCCTGTCTTCCCCTTCTCCTCCTGCCCCCAATCCCTCCCAGCATCAGAGTCTTTTCCAATGAGTCAGCTCTTCGCCTGAGATGGCCAAAGTATTGGAGTTTCAGCTTTAACATCAGTCCTTCCAGTGAACACCCAGAACTGATCTCCTTTAGAATGGACTGGTTGGATCTCCTTGCAGTTCAAGGGATTCTCAAGAGTCTTCTCCAACACCACAGTTCAAAGGCGTCAATTGTTTGGCGCTCAGCTTTCTTCACAGTTCAACTCTCACATCCATACATGACCACTAGAAAAACCATAGCCTTGACTAGATGGACCTTTGTTGGCAAAGTAATGTCTCTACTTTTGAATATGCTATCTAGAGTGGTCATAACTTTCCTTCCAAGGAGTAAGCGTCTTTTAATTTCATGGCTGCAATCACCATCTGCAGTGATTTTGTAGCCCCCAAAAATAAAGCCTGCCGCTGTTTCCACTGTTTCCCCATCTATTTCCCATGAAGTGATTGGACCAGATGCCATGATCTTAGTCTTCTGAATGTTGAGCTTTAAGTATATATATTATTTCACGTGTACCTTTTATATAGTACTGTAAAGCTCTAATCAGAGAAGGCAATGGCACCCCACTCCAGTACTCTTGCCTGGAAAATCCCACGGGTGGAGGAGCCTGGTAGGCTGCAGTCCATGGGGTCGCTAAGAGTCAGATGTGACTGAGCGACTTTACTTTCACTTTTCACTTTCATGCATTGAAGAAGGAAATGGCAACCCACTCCAGTGTTCTTGCCTGGAGAATCCCAGGGACGGGGGAGCCTGGTGGGCTGCCGTCTGTGGGGTCGCACAGAGTCAGACACGACTGAAGTGACTTAGCAGCAGCAGCAGCAGTAAAGCTCTAATATTAACATTTTGTCTGTTGCTTGAGTAAAAGAAACTAGTGATACTGAATTTAGCACCAAACAATTGGGACTTCATACATTTGGTGCTTAATTAAATTATAAATGAAATATAATCTTTTAGGAAGTTATTGGGAATATGGCAGTTTAATTTGAACTTGCTTATTTCAAGCTCAAATTAAATAGTATCCTCAATATTACCTGGCAACTCTTACCTGAGAGGCCTTTGACTCTTTTCAAGGTAGTGCCTTTGTGCTTAACCATATGAACACATATGCATATAGTTAGTAAAAATTAGTAAAAGTTAGTAAAAATTTGGTGAAATACAGAAGCAATTTCATGGAAGAAAATATTCAACAAGTGATTGTATAATGTTCAAAACCTACATATATTAAAATACTTGTTTCTATAATGGTGAAAATTTCTAGATCCCTGTTTGTTTGAATTCTAAAATTCAGTTCTTATTGAATTGCCTTTTGGAAAAATCCAAGCATAAAAGAATTTTAGATGAGCTATTCATATCTGTATGACAAAATCAGTTGTAACAGGAACCGTTCCCAAAATTGTGAGAAGCAAAGCCTCTCTGTACAAATCAGGCAAAACTGAGACAATCTGTTCAGTTATATTTTATTTTCTCAGTACAGTTAGTTGCCCTCAAAATAACTGGCCTGATCATTATACCAATATGCATGTAGTCAAAAAGAGTCAACTTTATGTGGGTCTAGATTTCATGTCTTGAATATAGTAAGCTCTTAATAAATGTTTGCTGAAAGCATATGCTTTGACTGACATATTAAGAAAGTATATCTTTTATAATTTAATGGCCCAGGGTAACTCTACTTCAATTAGCATGGTTTTTAAAATATGAACTGTAAACTGTAAAATGGATTTCTTCCTTAATGTAAATTTTTTAGCCCTTTGAGTTGCTACCGGTATTTGGTAGCATAGCAAGGTCTGTTTCAATGAAGCTCATGAACATTCTTTTCTTTTTTTTCACTCTGATTTTGCTGCTTTGTTTTGAAATTTCTTGGGATTCTTGTGAATCCTAAGCTCATTTTAACAGAGGCCCTTTAGCCCTGGATGGGAAGTCCTTTTTGAACCAAACAGTCATTGGTTCGTTTCAGCCTTTGGGCCATGTTTTCTGTGACTCGTCTGATTTTTCTCTGGAATTAGTTATTCCCCAGGTGCCTCCTTTGCCCTTACTTTGCTTGTGCTTCTCCGACTGCAATCTGAAAGCCTCACTCAGTGAGCCCCTTTTCTGACCTAGCTTGGTCCTTTGTGCTTATTTGGATCTAGTCCCTAACCCTCAGACAAGTCTCAGTTTTCCATCCTGATCCGTCTTGAGATGGCACTTCAGGTCTTATTAATAATTCTCTGGCTACATGACCCATTCAGTCACAAGGACTTCATTAACTCCTGTTAGGCACCCACCATGTGGTAGTGGCTTTTTCCTTTACTTGCCTGAGGAATCTGTCACCCAGACGGTTGATATTTTGTTTGCTTGCTTTATTTTTGGCCGTGCTGGGTCTTCATTGCTGCACAGGTTTCTCTGGTTGCGGTAAGTGGGTCTACTCTTTGCTGTGATGTGTGAGCTTCTCATGGTAGTAGCTTCTCTAGGGCGCATGAGCTTCAGTAGCTGTGATGCATGGGCTTCAGTACTTGAGGTGAACAGGCTCAGTAGTTCTGGTTGGCAGGCTCAGTTGCCCTGAAGCATGTAGAATCTTCCCAGACCTGGGATCGAAATCATGTCCCCTGCGTTGGCAGGGAGATTCTTAATCACCTGACCACTAGGAAAGTCCCCTAAGTGGGTGATTTAATATTAATGGTTAATCTTAACATTAACACAGGGTAATACTGAAGTTCACTGAAGTTAAGTGAGTTAACAAGGAAGGACACAAGGCTAGCTTCAAGAAGTCTTTGATCAGAACTCAGGTCTCTCTGCCTTCAGAGCAAAATTGGGCTCTGTACCTTGTGGAACTTTGTGTTTGTTTATATCTTCTGTCCATCACCAGCTGAACCATTGGACCTTCAGCCAAACTCACAGAACTTTTAGGCTGTCGCAAACAAAAGTGCCCATTTTTCGAGTGGTCACCATGAATATCCTCTGCCACTAAAGTAAGATTTTATCTCCCTTCGAATTAACTTTCAGGAGAATGTAGCATGAATTCCAGATAAGCTATTTAAATAATGCAAGCATAAGTCTTTAATATGGACTAATTTAGATCAGACATTCAGAATCTGTTTCTTCTGGGGGTGTTCTGTCACTAGAAAGGCAGTGCTGAGTTAAATGAGTATGTATTGGCTCCCCATGGACACCAATAATGACAAGGCAATTCAGTTTGGAACATTAGCCCTCTCAATTATGGTTTGGAAGAAAATCGGAACTCAATTCCAAAGAATACATACACATGTGAATCAGCTACTGGTACTAATCTCTCTCTAGAAATATGGAATCTCTGTTTTTAGAAGTATAGAATAAGAATTTTACTACTTAGGAATTGAGTTCACTGATTCTGAACTTGTGAATTTGCTTTAATCCTCTGCCTCTGAGGTTTCAAGCCACTGTGGAGGCACTTCTCAGTTGTTAAGCTGTGCATGCCCCCTGGACAATTAAGAAGGGGATGGTCCTCTCTGAAGTGCTGCCAGGGGCAGATCAATGCTGCTTGATACCAACCATCTAGAGAGCTGATTGTTGGCTGACTGCCTGGTGTTGTCTTTTGTTCTTAGCAAATTAGGGATTGTTCAGGGTTGGACTGGGGTGTGGTTGAGAGGTAAACCTTCTCATGGCCTCACCTAGTAAATAATCTCTTTAGCAATCTACATTTAAGTCGTTAGAAGCTAGAGATCTGTCGGTATTAAAATAACTTCCAAAAACAGTCCAGTCAGCATCTTGTCTTATAAGCCAAAGCTGTTTTTGCACAACTGATTAGATTTATACCTGCTTTATGTTAAAACTGCAAGCCAGCTTTGTCAAAGTTAACTTTATAGTTGGGGATAAATAAAAGCTAATCAGGTCTTTTAAAAGCTGTCCAGTTATTTATTTATTTTACCAGTGCTGTTTTGCAGACTGACAGATCCTGAAATAACAGATGCATTGTAAATTTGAATTTTCTTTCTTATGAGTTTTCTTTCTTTCACATTAGTTTTCTTATGTAGAGAGTCTTAAAATCAGAATGGTATTTAGGCATCATCAAATTTAACTGTTTGTTTGGTATAGAAATTCTCCTTATTTCCCAAACAAGTGGCTAACTACACTGTCTTCCAATAATGAGACCCTCATGACCAACTCATTTCTTGCTTCAGCAGCTTTAATTATTAGTAAGTTCTTTTTCTTTGCATCTATCGGGTTTTTCATTCCTTTTCCTTTCTTTCCTGTTTTTTTCTTTTTTTTTTTTTTTTTGAAGTTCAAATGCTCTGTACGTGACTTTTGAGACAGAAAATAAAATTTAAAATACAGAAGACTTACCTAGAGTGTTTCAATTCAATATGTTCAAAATACTCTACTAGGCAGCATTGGAGACAGACAAGAAACAGATAAAACATAATCCTTATTCTCAGGAATATTAGAATTCAAAAGAAATAAAAATTAAAAATAGCTACATTTACAATTAAACATCAAAAGTAATGATATAGACATTGCATGCTATAGGACTTGTAGAATAATCAGGAACACATTCTTATAGATGATGAGGTTTGTGTTGAGCCTTGGAGGATAGAAAAAATTTAGTCAGGTTGTCGGGCAGTCTTTTTTTCGGGAAATTGAGGAAAGTGATTTGGCTGAACTCAGAGGCCTACTTTGTCGACAACTGAGAAGTAGATAGAGTAGGTAAGACTGGAGCAAATTACACATAAAAGACTTTGTTTGCTGTAGAATGATTGGGGGAGATATGAAATGCTTTCTGTACCAAGGGAAGACTCTCCCTTATAGTTTTATGTGTTATTGTGTAGTTGAGTTGTCCAGTATGGTAACCCCTAGCCACAGGTGGCTATTGAGCATTTGAAATGCTAGTCTGAATCGAGATGTGCTATAAGTAGAAAACGCATGCTGACTTACAAAAGTTAATATGAAAATGTAAAACATTAATGATTTTTATCTTTATTACATATAAATATGGTAATCTTTGGATATATTGAGTTAAATAAAATATTATTAAAGTTTCTTTCCAACTATTTATTCTTAATATAGCCAATAAAAAGTTTAAAATGGAATCTTTGTCTTGCATTTCATTGGTCTTAGGCAACACTAGTGTAAAATACTGTAATCTATTCAACTTTTTAGTTGTAGGCTACCTAGGTCTTATCATTTGAAACCGAGTCAATGATCAAAGGAACTCAACACATTTCAGGAAGAAAGACTTTCTCGAGTGCTGACCTAAATTTGCCCATAACAAAGACTTTGGGTTGTATTATTTACTTTGCTATCTGCTCTTTTATATATAAATTTGATAGATCCTATTGTTTATACTGCACCTGTCTAAAATTCGAAGTGAAATAGAGAACTAAGAAAATTAATTATTTCATCACATATGACTTTTTCAAAAGCAGTCTAGAAAGTAAACTCTTAAACTGTATTCCTTTGTGATATCACTGTTTGATTCTGAAAGTAAGATGAACATGTGTACATTAAGAGCCTATTCAGTTCAGTTCAGTTCAGTCGCTCAGTTGTATCCGACTCTTTGCAACCCCATGAATCGCAGCACACCAGGCCTCCCTGTCCATCACCGTCTCCCGGAGTTCACTCAGACTCAGGTCCATCGAGTCCGTGATGCCATCCAGCCATCTCATCGTAGGTCATCCCCTTCTGCTCCTGCCCCCAATCCGTCCCAGCATCAGAGTCTTTTCTAATGAGTCAACTCTTCGCATGAGGTGGCCAAAGTACTGGAGCTTCAGCTTTAGCGTCATTCCTTCCAAAGAAATCCCAGGGTTGATCTCCTTCAGAATGGACTGGTTGGATCTCCTTGCAGTCCAAGGGACCCTCAAGAGTCTTCTCCAACACCACAGTTCAAAAGCATCAATTCTTCGGCGCTCAGCCTTCTTCACAGTCCAACTCTCACAGCCATACATGACCGCAGGAAAAACCATAGCCTTGACTTGATGGACCTTAGTCGGCAAAGTAATGTCTGCTTTTGAATATACTATCTAGGTTGGTCATAACTTTTCTTCCAAGGAGTAAGGGTCTTTTAATTTCATGGATGCAATCACCATCTGCAGTAATTTTGGAGCCCCAAAAAATAAAGTCTGACACTATTTCCACTGTTTCCCCATCTATTTCCCATGAAGTGATGGGACCAGATGCCATGATCTTCATTTTCTGAATGTTGAGCTTTAAGCCAACTTTTTCACTCTCCTCTTTTACTTTCATCAAGAGGCTTTTTAGTTCCTTTCACTTTCTGCCATCAGGGTGGTGTCATCTGCATATCTGAGGTTATTGATATTTCTCCCTGCATCTTGATTCCAGCTTGTGTTTCTTCCAGTCCAGCGTTTCTCATGATGTACTCTGCATAGAAGTTAAATAAGCAGGGTGACAATATACAGCTTTGACGTACTCCTTTTCCTATTTGGAACCAGTCTGTTGTTCCATGTCCAGTTCTAACTGTTGCTTCCTGACCTGCATACAGATTTCTCAAGAGGCAGGTCAGGTGGTCTGGTATTCCCATCTCTTTCAGAATTTTCCACAGTTGATTGTGATCCACACAGTCAAAGGCTTTGGCATAGTCGATACAGCAGAAATAGATGTTTTTCTGGAACTCTCTTGCTTTTTTCACGATCTAGAAGATGTTGGCAATTTGATCTCTGGTTCCTCTGCCTTTTCTAAAACCAGCTTGAACATCAGGGAGTTCACAGTTCAAGTATTGCTGAAGCCTGGCTTGGAGAATTTTGAGCATTACTTTACTAGCATATGAGATGAGTGCAATTGTGCGGTAGTTTGAGCATTCTTTGGCATTGCCTTTCTTTGGGATTGGAATGAAAACTGACCTTTTCCAGTCCTGTGGCCACTGCTGAGTTTTCCAAATTTGCTGGCATATTGAGGGCAGCACCTTCACAGCATCATCTTTCAGGATTTGAAACAGCTCAACTGGAATGCCATCACCTCCACTAGCTTTGTTCATAGTGATGGTTTCTAAGGCCCATTTGACTTCACATTCCAGGATGTCTGGCTCTAGATTAGTGATGACATCATCATGATTCTCTGGGTCGTGAAGATCTTTTTTGTGCATCTCTTCCGTGTATTCTTGCCACCTCTTAATATTTTCTGCTTCTGTTAGATCCATACCATTTCTGTCCTTTATCGAGCCCATCTTTGCATGAAATGTTCCCTTGGTATCTCTAATTTTCTTGAAGAGATCTCTAGTCTTTCCCATTCTGTTGTTTTCCTCTATTTCTTTGCATTGATCGCTGAAGAAGGCTTTCTTATCTCTTCTTGCTATTCTTTGAAACTCTGCATTCAGATGCTTATATTTTTCCTTTTCTCCTCTGCTTTTCACCTCTCTTCTTTTCACAGCTATTTGTAAGGCCTCCCCAGACAGCCATTTTGCTTTTTTGGATTTCTTTTCCATGGGGATGGTCTTGATCCCTGTATCCTGTACAATGTCGTGAACCTCATTCTGTAGTTCATCAGGCACTCTATCAGATCTAGGCCCTTAAATCTATTTCTCACTTCCAGTGTATAGTCATAAAGGATTTGTTTTAGGTCATACCTGAATGGTCTAGCGATTTTCCCTACTTTCTTCAATTTAAGTCTGATTTTGGCAATAAGGAGTTCATGATCTGAGCCACAGTCAGCTCCCGGTCTTGTTTTTGTTGACTGTATAGAGCTTCTCCATCTTTGGCTGCAAAGAATATAATCAATCTGATTTCAGTGTTGACCATCTGGTGAGGTCCTTGTGTAGAGTCTTCTCCTGGGTTGTTGGAAGAGGGTGTTTGCCATGACCAGTGCATTTTCTTGGCAAAACTCTGTTAGTCTTTGCCCTGCTTCATTCTGCATTCCAAGGCCAAATTTGCCTGTTACTCCAGGTGTTTCTTGACTTCCTACTTTTGCATTCCAGTCCCCTATAATGAAAGTGACATCTTTTTTGGGTGTTCTAAAAGGTCTTGTAGGTCTTCATAAAACCGTTCAGCTTCAGTTTCTTCAGCGTTACGGGTTGGGGCATAGACTTGGATAACTGTGATATTGAATGGTTTTCCTTGGAGACGAACAGAGATCATTCTGTCGTTTTTGAGATTGCATCCAAGTACTGCATTTCGGACTCTTTCGTTGACCATGATGGCTACTCCATTTCTTCTGAGGGATTCCTGCCTGCAGTAGTAGATATAATGGTCATCTGAGTTAAATTCACCCATTCCAGTCCCTTTTAGTTCACTGATTCCTAGAATGTCGACGTTCACCCTTGCCATCTCCCCTTTGACCACTTCCAATTTGCCTTGATTCATGGACCTGACATTCCAGGTTCCTATGCAATATTGCTCTTTACAGCATCGGATCTTGCTTCTATCACCAGTCACATCCACAACTGGGTATTGTTTTTGCTTTGGCTCCATCCCTTCATTCTTTCTGGAGTTTTTCTCTACTGATCTCCAGTAGCATATTGGGCACCTAATGACCTGGGGAGTTCCTCTTTTCGTATCCTATCATTTTGCCTTTTCATACTGATCATGGAGTTCTCAAGGCAAGAATACTGAAGTGGCTTGCTATTCCCTTCTCCAGGGGACCACATTCTGTCAGACCTTTCCACCATGACCTGCCTGTCTTGGGGTGCCCCGCAGGCATGGCTTGGTTTCACTGAGTTAGACAAGGCTGTGGTCCTAATGTGATTAGATTGACTAGTTTTCTGTGAGTATGGTTTCAGTGTGTCGGCCCTCTGATGCCCTCTTGCAACACCTACCATCTTACTTGGGTTTCTCTTACCTTGGCATGGGGCTTCTCTTCACGGCTGCTCCAGCAAAGCACAGCCGCTGCGCCTTACCTTGGACGAGGGGTATCTCCTTACCACTGCCGTTCCTGACCTTCAACGTGGGATAGCTTCTCTAGGCCCTCCTGTGCCTGCGCAGCCATTGCTCCTCGTGTTGCTCCTCCCTAGCACTGGCCCTGGCCTCGGGCGTGAGTGGCTCCTCCCAGCTGCCACCCCTGGCCTCGGGCTCCGGGTGGCTCCTCAGGGTCACCACCCCTGCCCTCGGGCGAGAGGTGGCTTCTCCGGGCTGCCCCTGACCTCCATCGCGGAGTGTCTCCTCCCGGCCGCCACTGGCCTCGGACGCAGGGTAGCTCCTCTCGGCCGCCGCCCTGACCTCGGACATGGGGTGTCTCCTGGCTGCCACCTATTACTGCAATTATTTCTCAACAAGCTGTGCTAATGAGATAGAGTAAAATGGACACAGCTTCTAGCCTCAGTTGTTTTTTGTTTTAAATCAGTTTTATTATTTCTGGCCTTACTTGTGATTGTAAAAAATATATATAAACAATGCATTTTCATTATAGAAAGTTAGAATATAAGGATAATCTTATTTCCTTTTGCAAATAAAATAATCTGTTAACATCAGTTTGGCAATTGTCTCTTTGTGTGTATATAATAAAAATGGGATTAAGCAATTTATAATTAATTTTGTTTATATATTAACGTTTATTTATAAACTTTTTTTCCTGGGTCCGTAAAGGTGTGTCTGGGCTTCCCTGGGGGTTCATATGGTAAAGAATCTGCCTGCAGTCCAGGAGAGGAGGGTTTGATCCCTGAGTCAGGAAGGTCCCCTGGAGGAGGGCATGGCAACCCACTCCAGTATTCTTGCCTGGAGAATGCCATGGTCAGAGGAGTCTGACAGGCTACAGTCCCTGGGGTTGCAGAGTTGGACATGACTGAGTGACTAGGACTTTCAAAGGTATGTTTAAAACAGTGGGCTTTCGAGTTTTTAATATCAGCAGTGTACTTTTTTTGCAAACAAAAGCTTTATTCCAAAGTCCAGTATATAAAATCAATAAAAGCAAGACTCATCTGGCTGAGAGGTAGGGTGGGGACCTGGAATCCTCCCAACTTGGGTGGCCCATCTCAGCATCTGAAGTCTGAAGCACTGAGGAGCACAGTCTAGAGATGGCTCTTCTGCCCCAGCTTGTCTCCCTGATGTATGTGTGTGCTTTATCCAAGGTACTGATTCTCACCTAACATGCTATAAAAATATTTCTCACTTAAAAGTTTTGGTGGTCATCATTTTGGTATGTCAAAATGTTTACCTTTTACATCATCTGTTTTGCTTCTTAGTCTGTCATAAAATGGCCTTAGACATGAGACGGTGAAGCTCCAGGATTCAAACGACGTTTTAGCTAACGGTAATATCACTCCATGAGTGTGTATTAAGTCACGTCAGTCATATCTGACTCTTTGCAACCCTATAGATTATAGCCCGCCAGGCTCCTCTGTCAGTGGGGTTCTCCAGGCAAGAATACCGGAGTGGGTTGCCAAGCCCTCCTCCAGGGGATATTCCTGACCCAGGGATCAAACCCAGGTCCCTTATGTCTCCTGCACTGGCCAACGGGGAAGCCCAAAAGTCACTCTATTCATGTACAAATAAACGACTATTTTAAGAGACAGCAGCTTTCAGTCTCTAGTAGTTTTGATACTTTGTAGTAAGTTATTTATTTATTAAATATATTGTTGGCTTTTCAGAAAGACCAAATTAAAAGGAAAGTCAGGAAAACTGTGATTAGGATCAGCAGGAACCTATTATTTCAACAATCATCTTTTTGTAATATGAAGTATTGCTTGAACCTCTGATGTTCATTTGCTCTACTTTCTCTTGATCCTTTGTGTCTTTAATTAGATTAAAACAATTTTTTTTAAAAATAATACCACCCCTGGATCTTAGCTTGCAATCAGCTTTACTTAAGTGCCGATATAGGGCTGTGCCCTCTTATTATTATTATTGGTGTTATGGTAGAGATTATAGTTGTCCTTATTGTTGTTGCTGCTAATGAATGAAAGTATCCAGCTGAGCATTCTATGCATTTGAAAGAATCTAGCTGTGTAAATGGGATTCCACTTGGCTTCCTGCTGTCCAATCTACTTGAAAGAGCTTTGTAGAAAGTGTATTTTGGTAGCCATTCTGTGAACACAAGGGCACCACTGATGATGTGAAAAATGTGTATTAGAACAAAGTAAGGAGAAGGCATTTCAATACTTTTCAAAAGGAAAACATTGTTTATTGATTTGCCAGGTTGTGTTAAGTGGTAGAAAGTAGAATGACTTACTACTTTTTTTAAAAAAAACATACAGTTTTTACTTAGCTAGGAGTTTACTTATTACTGTTGCTGTTCAGTCGCTCAGTCATGTCTGACTCCTTGGGACCCCAGGGACTGCTGCACACCAGGCCTCCCTGTCCTTCACCCTCTCCTGGAGCTTGCTCAAACTCGTGTCCATTGAGTCAGTGATGCATCCAGCCATCTTGTCCTCTGTCACCCCCTTCTCCTTCTGCCTTCAATCTTTCCCAGCATCAGGGTCTTTTCTAATGGGTCAGATCTATGTACATCCCTAAACATTAAAAGTAAAAGCACATTTCTCTTAGCACAGGTAATGTTTTCCTTTGGAGAGCTAATTAGGTTGTTTGAATATCTGTTTAATGTTAAGATGTTATGGCTCCCATCTTTCTAAGATATAAACTAGATATAACATTTACATAAAACTCAAATAGTGTAAATTGTATATTGTATTTTAAAAAGAGGTTTTTACATAGAAAACACTCGAGGATATTCCTTAAGTTTGTAGTTTTATAGAAGCAGCTATAAGGGCACATTGTTGGCCCTCTGGCTTTCAAACCCATGGCCCACATGGCAGGTGAGCGCATTTCAAAAGATAATTCAGGAGGTGTTATTTAATGTGAATCCTCCAGTTTCCCATAATGTCTTACAAGATTGAGAGATTATTATTATCTATGAATTCGATATAATTGGTATGCTTCTCATTTGGGTAACCCAAATAAGGGAAGTGTTATTACCTAAATATAGCTGTTTGATCACAGTGGTAAAGTTCTTCTTGACTGTATACTTGATAGATGAAGATGTTTCATAAAAAAATATAAGTATTAATTGATTTCCTTAAAATGTATTATTTTAAGGTTAATAGTATATTCAATCTAAATTCTAAATCTGAAACTTGCATCTATGATAGTATATTCAATTAAATTATGTGTCTAAAATATAATGGATAAAATGCAAAATATAGCAGTGAATGGTTACTATTAAACTCAGCCCTGATAACACTGACTTTCTTTTACCTGGAGGTGTTAAAGAAAATTCCCATTGCCCCTGGCTCCTCATCCATGCCAGCCTCTTCCTGGACTAGTCAACAGAAGAAAATAGTAAATTGCCATTTTAAAACCACTCCTCAATTACAAATAGTCCTTGCTTTCTTTTGCTTAACCCCTTGAAAACCATTTTTCGTATCTGCCCAAAGCAGATCTTAAGGCTGTGCTTCTAAGACCTGCATTCTTCTCACCAATGTCATGGTTTGAAGGATCCAAACCCTCACACTGATGCACGTCGAGGTATCTTTGTAGTCAGTGTCATGGAACAGAAAGAAGGGAAGAACTAGAGTTTAAAAGATCTGTGTTCAAGTTTTACTTTGGGTAGATTATTGGAGTGATAATTCAGTTAATAGACTGCTTTAGATTTTCAGGTGGCGCTAGCAGTAAAGAACACACCTGCCAATGCAGGAAACATAAGAGACACAGGTTCCATCCCTGTGTATGGAAGATGCCCAAGAGAAGGACACGGCAGCCTGCTCCAATATCCTTACCTGGGAAATCCCATTGACAGAGGAGCCTGGTGTGCTACAGCCCAGAGGATTGCAAAGAGTTGGACGTGACTGGCTGATAGCTGCTGCTGCTAAGTCACTTCAGTCATGTCCGACTCTGTGTGACCCCGTAGACGGCAGCCCACCAGGCTCCCCTGTCCCTGGGATTCTCCAGGCAAGAATGACTGGCTGACAGCACACACACAGAATGCTTTAGGCTGTTTCCCATGTGGTTGTAAAGATAATTTTACATTAGTTACTTTTGCTTGCATGTGCATGCTAAGTCACTTCAGTCGTGTCTGATTTTTTGCCACCCTACGGACTAGTTCACCAGGCTCCTCTGTGCATTGGCAGGTGGGTTCTTTACCATTTGCATGCTAGCTAAGTCACTTCAGTCATAGCCGACTCTGCAATCTCATAGAGTGAAGCCTGCCAAGCTCCTCTGTCCATGGAATTTTTTAGGCAAGAATACTGGAGTGGGTTGCCATTTCCTCCTCCAGGGGATCTTCCTGACCCAGGGATCAAACCCACATCTCTTGTGTCTCTTGAATTGGTGGGCACATTGTTTACCACTAGCACCACCTTATGTATTTTTAAATGATTTAAATTTTGGAAAACACTTAACAGATGCAAAATAAAGTATTCTCCCCCACCCTCTTGATTGCTGATCCATTGGCCAAGCGCCAGCTGGATCCTACTACTTTTTTTTTTTTCTTCAAGGTGACAGGCCTTTCTCTCAGGACAAAAATAGGACAAAGCCCACTCTTATCACATAAACAAACTTATGCAAAAAAATCAATCCTCGGTTATAGATCTATCATGACTGGGCTTAGCCAGACTTTGGAGTAATTGCTCATATTACCAGTGTAGGAAAGTCTTTGAACTCTGGAAGGTTTGAATGTAGAGGTGAGATTCTCACACCCCAGCTTTTCAGATCAAGTAAATTGCTTACCTTCAGTGGAGAAGAATAGCTCTGAGATTATAATCAAGTTGCTGATGCTTCCATCCTCTGAATTTCCATGAAGTAAAAGGTTAATCTTGATGTATGAATGTTTTCTTTCTAAAAATGAAAATTGTCAGCCTGGCCCAGGTTGAGGCAGAACTGTGAGAAAGGTATGGTGTGCCTTCCAGTTGGCTACCTTTTAATAAGGTCCACAGACTCCTGGGTCTAAATTTCTATACGACACTAATATGATCTGATATGTTTTCCATAGTATTGAATGCTTGGGATTTCATCTTCTCAGTGCCAATCCATCTCCTAAACTGAGAGTTGGTGTAATAAGTCAGTTCATGCTAGTATGTGTTAGTGACAGAAAATAAGAACTCAACTAGGTTCCTGGATCAAGTAACAGATTTTTAAACCTAGGTCTTCTAAAGATTATACCTATTATGATGATTTAATCTCTTTGAGACAATTTCAGGCACCATTTGAGGCATGGTGGGAGTAATGAACTTTGACCTCATCAGAGTGTTTTCACTGTATCTCCTGCATAAATTTTCCTGAATCCAGGGAATCTAATGGTAAACTGTGGCATCAACCACACTGAAATTTTCTATTCATTTGAAAGTAATTTTTGGGGGGCATAATGAATCTACAGGATGCCTTTAAGTGGTTCTTAGCTAGATACAGTGTAATCAAAATCCTATAGGGAACTTTCAAATCATAGGTAATTTTCTCTTCCCACCCTTCCCACAAGATTTTATGTTCCTAGATGAGAATATGGGTGGAGACTGGTGTACGTGCATGTATGCTTGCCAAAATTCAGCACTCCTCTTTCCTGTGAGGAGCTAGTTGAACTGAATCCCCAGGAAGATTTTAAATAGCACATAAGATTTTAAAAACACATATTCAGGTTGAACTGTTATAGTCAGGTAATACATTGTTAAATGATTATTTTAATGATGGAAAAATATTTCCAGTTTCTTACAAAACAGGTTATAGGACCTGAAATTTGGTTGGTAAAGTTAAGGTAAATATCATCTAATGTTAGGAAATTTAAATATAAATGTCAGAAGCCTTTTCATTCTTCTCTGCAATGATTACCTGCCTACAAATGGTATGATGAAAAAGGTTTTTCAATTTGTAATCAGAAGACCTGGGTTTTAGGATCAGCTACTGCTTACTAGCTCTGTGATCATGGGCTCACTGCTTAATTTCTCTTTGTCTGCATTTTTTACTCATAACATCAGACTGTTGGAAAAAATCATTTCCAAAGCACATGCAAATTTCAGCATATAATAATTATATGCTATATAATATATAATTATAATATATAATATAATATATAATATATAAATAATTTTTTGCTTTCCTGGTGGCTGAGAGGGTAAAGCATCTGCCTGCAGTGCAGGAGACCTGGGTTCGATCCCTGGGTCAGGAAGATACCCTGGAGAAGGAACTGGCACCCCACTCCAGTACTCTTGCCTGGAAAATCCCATGGACAGAGAAGCCTGGTGGGCTACAGTCCATGATTGCAAAGAGTCGGACACGACTAAGCGACTTCACTTCACTGCTTACTAGCTTTGTGATCACGGGCTCACTGCTTAATTTCTCTATGTCTGCATTTTCTTACTCATAACATCAGACTGTTGGAAAAAATCATTTCCAAAGCACATGCAAATTTCAGCATATAATAATAGGTGACCTAAGAATCATTCTCAGTCATTTTATTAGAGGTAAAGAAGTATTAAAAAACAAATTGATGTATCTAAAGTTTCATCTTTTTTGATGGTAGTGGTAGTGGCGTTTTCAGTACTATTTAAAAGATATTAGAAGACCTCCAAGAAAATTAGCCATGGGTGTGGAAAGATTGGATGTGGATGGAGAAGTTAAAGGACAGATAGTCAACTACTTAATAATTGAGAAATACCTATGTTGCATTTTAGACATGGAGAAATGGATCCATTTTTAGGTAAATGTATTTGGCCACTACTTTCATTTTCTTTCTTTCTTTTTTTAAGCTGTAAACTATTGTTCTAGCCAAACTGTCTCTAAAATCGAAGTTAGGATTTACATAATCTTTCAGAATATAATATAAAAGATAGCTATTGTGAAATGCAGTGGTTTGGGAGTGAAAAATTAGATTTCTAAATTACACGCATGGAACTATTACAAAATGCTACTTCAGAAAAAGCTAGAGGCAGAATTTTTTAGTTATTAAGTTAGAATACATTCTATATCTGATTTTTCATAAGCTAGACACTGTGTTGGCTGTATCTACTGCTTTTTCGTATCTCTGGAGTTGGCCATAATTTCATGAAAAAATTATCTTAGCTCTTTTACACATAGTTCTCTTCTAAAAGATTGCTAGAATATATATTTTGTAAAAACTGCACAGAAGCAAAAAAAAAAAAAGTCTGGAATGACAAAAACAAATCTTTTGTCTACACTGTAATATTTCAATTTTGGAGACTATGATGGCATTCCTAAGTTTAAAACTTTATCTGAGTCACTGTTTACTATTTCACTAAGTAGGTACTAGAATTGAGAACTAATGAAATTTATAAAGAAAACTCTGGGTGATTTCCCCCACTATGTGTTTTACAAATCCTAATCAATTATTCCAGGAAAGCATAAGTTCAGTTCAGTCACTCAGTTGTGTCCGACTCTTTGCGACCCCATGAACCGCAGCATGCCAGGCCTCCCTGTCCATCACCAACTCCCGGAGTTTACCCAAACTCATATCCATTGAGTCAGTGATGCCATCCAACCATCTCGTCCTCTGTCGACCCCTTCTCCTCCTGCCCTCAATCTTTCCCAGCATCAGGGTCTTTTCAAATGAGTCAACTCTTTGCATCAGGTGGCCAAAGTATTGGAGTTTCAGCTTCAGCATCAGTCCTTCCAATGAACCCTCAGGACTGATCTCCTTTAGGATGGGCTGGTTTGATCTCCTTGCAGTCCAAGGGACTCTCAAGCATCTTTTCCAATACCACAGTTCAAAAACATCAATTCTGCACTCAGCTTTCTTTATAGTCCAACTCTCACATCTATGTATGACCACTGGAAAAACCATAACCTTTACTAGAGGGACCTTTGTTGACAAAGTAATATCTCTGCTTTTTAATATGCTGTCTAGGTTGGTCATAACTTTCCTTCCAAGGAGTAAGCGTCTTTTAATTTCATGGCTGCAGTCACCATCTGCAGTGATTTTGGAGCTCCAAAAAATAAAGCCTGCCACTGTTTCCACTGTTTCCCCATCTATTTGCCATGAAGTGATGGGACTGGATGCCATGATCTTAGTTTTCTAATGTTGAGTTTTAAGCCAACTTTTTCACTCTCCTCTCACTTTCATCAAGAGGCTTTTTAGTTCTTCTCCATAAAGTAGTTAAAAATTTGAAACAGAACAGGGATGGGAAGGGAGATGATAGTATGAGATTTATCTTTGAGTAAAGAATAGTCTTAGTGAAGTTAACTAGCTCAATGGTAAAATACTTTTAAGAGCTAAGACTATTCAAAAAAGAAAAGGTACTGGAGTATCATAAATCCAAAGCAAAAGGTACTAGAGTATCATATCAGGCTTCCTCTGTGGCTCAGGCAGTAAACAGTCCACCTGCAATGAGGGAGACCTGGCTTCAAGCCTTGGGTTGGGAAAAGCTCCTGAAGCAGGGCATGGCAACCCACTCTAGTATTCTTGCCTGGAGAATCTTCATAGACAGGACCCTGGTGGGCTGCAGTTCATGGGGTCACAAAGAGCTGGACATGACCAAGTGACTAAGCACAGCACACAGCAAGACTGTTCAACAAAGAAAAGGTACTGGAGTATCATAAATCATAAAGGTACATAGCCCACACTGACTGTTAATATGTTGTATCTTATTTTATGGGCTTCCCTAGTGGCTCAGTGGTAAAGTATCCAACCACAGTACAGGAGACGTAGGTTCAATCCCTGGGCCAGGAAGAGCTCATGGAGGAGGAAATGGCAACCCACTCCAGTATTCTTGCCTGGGGAATCCCATGGACAGAGGAAACTGGTGGGCTACAGTCCGTGGGGTTGCAAAGAGTAGGACAAGACTTAGCGATTAAACCATCTTGTTTTAATTATAGACAGTTTTAATGGACATAGGGAAGAAAAAGTTGTTTTGGCCATCACAGGGATAAACAAAACTATAATGAGGTACTCAAATATTTGGAGAGTTTTGTCTTTGGGGATTCTTTAAAAAAAAATGTCTGAGTGATCTAGACAGTCATTAGAACACTGCTCCCCATCATCTGGAAAGAAGTGCACAAAATAGCTGGCTGTACAAAATGCATTTCTTGTTCCCACATTAAACACACTGAATAGGAGCCCTGTAGTTGGGGCCTTGAAATCTCCCTTAATGCTTCTTATACACACTCAAATTTTAGAATTACTGCATTGGAAACAGGGAACGGAACCAATTATCTTTTCTAGTCTCAGCTGTCTAGCATAGTTCATGCATATGAAATAAGGAAGTAATTACTGGGAGAATACATGGTAGAAATTAAACTAAATATTTAAGTCAATCCAAAGTGTTTATATAAAATTATATATTTTTCTTTGAATCATTTGTAATTACTCCCATTAATACTTCTGGTTTCATATTGGGAGGATTCTTGTGCTCTGTATAATTTGTTCCTTTCCAAGGAAGATTTAACATATTAAATAATCTTCAACTATCATGTCCTACTGCTGCTGCTGCTAAGTTGCTTCAGTTGTGTCCGACTCTGTGCTACCCCAGAGACGGCAGCCCACCAGGCTCCCCTGTCCCTGGGATTCTCCAGGCAAGAACACTGGAGTGGGTTGCCATTCCCTTCTCCAATGCAGGAAAGTGAAAAGTGAAAGTGAAGTCGCTCAGTCACGTCTGACTCTTAGCGACCCCACGGACTGCAGCCTTCTAGGCTATTCCGTCCATGGGATTTTCCAGGCAAGAGTACTGGAGTGGGGTGCCGTTGCCTTCTCCAAATCATGTCCTACTGCTTTGACCCACTAGAGGAAATTCATCCAATGATCTAAAGTGGGAAAATTGACATTGAAAAATATATCCATTTCCAAATATCCAAATAGACTTAATATAACATAAGGCTGCCTTTATTTATTTATTTTGTAATTAGAAGGTTTGGATCATGTCCTACTGCTTTGACCCAAACCTTCTAATTACAAAATAAATAAATAAATAAAGGCAGCCTTATGTTATATTAAGTCTACTTGGATATTTGGAAATGGATATAGTTTTCAGTGTCAATTTTCCCACTTTAGATCACTGGATGACTTTCCTCTAGTGAATGATATACGAGAACTGACTTCATGTATGATGACTTTGATAGCATTCCTTAGAGAAATAGGTGAGAAAATATAAATCCTATTGTGTTAGTCTGTTGCTAAAACTTGGCCTCTGTTCACTGGTGCCAAATGGGTGAAATAGAGTAGTTTTCATTGCTTTGCCAGGGAAAAGGGACTAATGGCCTCAAAACTATGTCCTGCCCTGGAGAGTGTAGTGAGGAGTCTTAAAGTGTTCAAGGAGCAGGGAATGATTAGCTCAAGGACGTTCTTCTGATTGGTTGGTGGTGAGAAAATTGTGAGTCAGCAACCTTCTCGTTTCTACTGGTCTGGGATCTCTGTGCTTGTGGGCTGAATATAGTACGCTTCTTTCACCAGGTAGGGGTTTCAGTATCTGCAAAACAGTTCAAAGGACATGGCTCAGAAAGGTCCTTGATTTTGTTTAATGGCCAAAGTGTTACTGTTTTGTCTCGCTTGATTGTTTCTCATTCTGCATTTCCTGATTTTTCTGATTAAGTTTATTCTTTGACTAAAGTTTTTCTACAGGAAAAAAGGCAGGCAGAGGACATAGATAACGGATCTATTTTTGGAACTAGTCTTCCCCAAATAAACTCATTTTTTTTACAGTCCTTTCATTAAAAATAAATAAATAAATGTTACTTAAAATATTACCATTCAAACTGGATGCTTTACAAATGGATGTTTCATGAACCACCACCACCAACAAAACCTGCACATTTGGGAGATTTTATGTGGCCCTCAAGAAATCTGAATGACTAGTCAAAGCAGGTCTATACAGCTAAGCCTCCTAGGTTTTCTGTTTGTTGCTTTGTTTTAAGAAACCTTTCTCCATTTTCTTCAAGAAATCACAACATGAACAAGAAAGGTCATGCTGCACAGCAGGAAAATGGTTGTGACTTTGTGATTTAAAAATCATGAAGAAAAATGTATGTATTGTTAAAAAGAACATGGTACTAACAGTCCTTTGAAAGAGCTATCATCACTATGGAACTGAACACTTTTAATTGGTCTCCATCTGTTGTTAGAGGCAGACTTTATTTTCTTGGGCTCCAAAATCACTGAAGATGGTGACTGCAGCCATAAAATTAAAAGACACTTGCTCCTTAGAATAAAAGCTATGACAAACCTAGAGAGCATGTTAAAAAACAAAGACATCACTTTGCCAACAAAGATTTGTATAGTCAAAGCTATGGTTTTTCCTGTAGTCATGTATGGATGTGAGAGTTGGACCATAAAGAAGGCTGAGTGCTGAAGAACTGATGCTTTCTAATTGTGGTGCTGGAAAAGACTCTTGAGAGTCCCTTTTACAGCAAGGATATCAAATCAGTCAATCCTAAAGGAAATGAACCCTGAATATTCATTGAAAGGATTGATGCTGAAGCTGAAGTTCCAAATAGGCCAGCTGATGCGAAGAGCCGACTCATTGGAAAAAAACCCTGATGCTGGAAAAGACTGCAGGCAAAAGGAGAAGGGGGCAACAGAGGATGAGATGGTTAGGTAGCATCACCAATTCAATGGACATGAGTTTGAGTAAACTCCTGGAGATAGTGGAGGACGAGGCAGCCTGGCATGCTGCAGTCCATGGGGTTGCAAAGAGTCAGATAGTGACTGAACAGCAACATTTGTCCAACTGTTTATATGTTCAGAGTGCTTTACTTAGATTAGTAGCTCTTCCCAGAAACCTTGTTGGGGATGTGGGGGTCTCTCTTTTTCAGCTGATAAATGGGTGCTCAGTTAGAATCTACTTATCCCAGTATCACATGACCACATCCTGATGTAAACTGAGGCTTCTCTGGCTCTGTAACCCATATCTTTTATACTGTTGCCTAACAAGAGAAAGACTATGTTTGATTTGTTCTTCTTGGAGTGTCTATTAAAAACAGATTAAACACAAAAATTAAATGGAAAAATTTCCAATTTTTCCCTTATATTCTCATCCAACATTGCGATAAAGGCATCTGTGAGCAATGGAGTTTGTAGTTTAACCATATGATCTTAAAAAAAAAAAAATCAATTTTAACTTAAAATTCAGTGAATCCAAAGTTTCAGAAGTGCAGTGAATTTTTTTTTAACTCTTCACACATTCATATTTATTTACTGCTTTGCAAGTAGATAGATGTTTATCATATGAAAGAATTTCAAGAATATCAGTGGTAATTGCCTAATACTTGAATTTTAAAATTCAAGCATTTTCATTTATATTTTAAGCAGTTATTTATTTAAAATAAATTGAAGTTGGCACTAAAACTACCTTAGTGCTGTAAAACTGTCTCAGCAATTTTTCTAAAGAGATGTTTTCATGAAGAAAAAGGTTAGTTTAAAATACTACACAAGAGAGTGATGACATGCATATTTCATGGTGTACCTAAGAAGCTCATAAAATGAATGTGCAGATGGGAATATACAAATCGGAAATAAAGCCTTTTAAAACATTGATGTTTGGTTGGTTGATTTTGAGAATCATATTATTAGGGAGTAGGTACTAAATTTATTTAATTTCCTACCTTGTTAATGCCTTAAAATATTTATCTTATTCTCTATAACTTACCCCAAAGATCAATATTATAGTATGATACATTATATAAATTTAAAATCTTCTTTCAGAAGACTTTTTAAAAAAAGTTAAAGACTTATTTGGGGCTTTGTTACTTTTTAAAAACTTGTTGTTTTGTGTTGGGATATAAGTGATTAACAGTATTGTGATAGTTTCAGGTGAACAGTGAAGAGGCACGGCCATATATGTGCATGTATCCATTCTTCTCCCATCCAGGTTGCCACATAACATTGAGCAGAGCTCCGTGTTATATAGTGCCCTGTGCTGTCCTTGTTGGTTACCCATTTTAAATATAGCAGTGTGTGCAGTTGCTTTTTTAAATTAAGGATAGGTGCTTGTTATAGATCTGCTCTAGAGGAGGTTACTATGCCCCTAGGGTCTATGGCAATACAATTTCAAATTATAACTGTGTTGAAAAATCTGTCCTTGTAGTGACCAAGCTATCCTGTAGTAACTTGTTGTTTTAGTGCATAAATACCATAATGGTCTAAAAGAGTTTGTGCTTAGTCGCTCAAGTCGTGTGCAACTCTTGTGACACCATGGACTATAAGCCACCAGGCTCCTCTGTCCATGGGAATTCTCCAGGCAAAGATACTGGAGTGGGTTGCCATGCCCTCCTCCAGGGGACCTTCCCAACCTAGGGATCAAAACCGGGTCTCCTGCATTGCAGGAGGATTCTTTACCATCTGAACCACCAGGGAAGAGTTTACATGTCTTCAAAGATTGCTTGATATCTTTCTTGGGAGTAGTTGAAGCCGAAAGAAGATGCTGAGTCGCTTTCATTTAAGTCCTTTGAGTTGGTATTTAATTGGGTGCTTACCAAATGGTAACTTCTCCCACCCTGAAAGGCCTTATTATATGAGAAGTTTGAATTGCAAGACTGATGAAAAATTGAGATGAGTTTATGGATAAAAGAAGGACTATCTCCTTTTCTGTTTCTGAGGAGGCCACTACTGTACTTTCATTTTCATTTCATTTCATTTTCATTCCTTCCTGGTTTTCCTTTCTTATTGCTACCCTCTATACTCTTTATTATTTGCTGAAAAAATTATCTCCTTTATTAATTATTTTCTTTGCTTTAGTTCAGACCACTCCACCCTATTGTGAGACCTTCTGCAAGTCATTCTATTTTTCTTAGTTTCCGCACTAATCTACGTCAGTGGGTTGAGAGTAATAAGCAAAGTGATTTTAAGTAAAATATTTATTTACCTGGAGACTAAATTTTAGTTAACACTCAAACACATGATAAATATTATTTTCTAAGATATTCCTAAAAATAAAAGAAAATATGTAAAATGTTGTGTGTTAGTCACTTAGTAATGTCTGATTCTTTGCAATTCCATGAACTGTAGCCTGCCAGACTTCTCTGTCTATGGGATTCTCCAGGCCAGAATACCAGAGCGGGTAGCCATTCCCTTCTTCAGAGGATCTTTCGACCCAGGGCTCAAATCCAGGTCCCCATTGCAGGCAGATTCTTTACCATCTGAGCCACCAGGGGAGCTCTGTTGTATTTGTAAGGAAAAACCACAGTATATTTATCTTGTAATGATGCTTAGTTATTGTGACTGTCTAGAATTAGAGACAATTCAGATTGTATGCCTTCTTGGCTAAGATGTTGGTTGCATATAATTTAAGAGATAGCTACAAATGCAGGGGGTAGTTTCTAAAATCAGAAAGATATTGAGACAGTAATGGATGCCTGAAGACTATTTTTACTACTTCAAAATGCCAGAATAAATTAATACACTTTTTTTTCTTAAATAGGAAAGCAAATTAATGGTTATTGAATGAACAACTTTTGAATGGTCCATAGGTTGAGATGAGAGTAGACATGGTCTTAGTGTTTTGAAAAGCCTGTTCTACAGAGGCCATCTGCCATTCTAGGGAAGCTCTCCAGTTGACAGGCTAGCAAAATGACTTTAACTGTTTTAAAAACAAACTTAGAATCATAATGCAATGAATTTTTTCATTAGCTCATTCAATACACCCAATTGCTAGAATATCTTTAATTTTAAGATAATTGATTTATAAGTTGTACACCTTTGTTTTAGAGTGAAAAAATAATAGTCTAATCTGCACTGTACAAGATACTGATTAGACCCTTTTTTGGGTTTATTAGATGATTTATACATATAATCCTCACAGTAATCCTCACAGTAATGGGAAAGGTATGCATTATTATAGCCATTTTAATGAGGAAGCACTTGACATTCAAATTGGTTATAGAAAGTAACATACCTAGCTAGAAAGTACAACTAACACTCTTCACCTTCCTTCCCAGAAAGCATCCTTCATATCCACAAAACAGGATGTCCATCTGGTGTGTTCACATAGCATCATGTTCTATCATTAGATTGATCTTTTTTTTTACTTGATTGTTTTTAAGCAGTTTTACATTTACATACAAATTAAGCAGAAAGTACAGAGAGTTCCCATTTACTCCCTGCCCCTTTAACTGCACAGTTTTCCACTATTAAAGTCATGTACCAGAGTGGTGCGTTTGTTATGTTGATGAACCCACACTGACATTTCATCATCACCCAGAGTCCACAGTGTACCTTTAGGGCTCACTCTTCATGACGTGTATTCTCTGGGTTGTGACAAAGGTATAATGACTTGTATCCACCATCGCACTTTCATGCAGAGTAACGTCCCCGCCTTAAAAATCCTCTGTGCCCTGACTAGTCATCTCTCCCTCCCCGTAGCCTCTGGCAGTTTCTGATCCTTTGCCTATTTCGATAGTTTACAGTATGTAGCCTTTTCTGATTGGCTTCTTTTACTTAGTCGTGGGCTATTCAGGTGGTTCAGTGGTAAAGAATATTCCTGCCAGTGCAGGAGTTGCAACAGACGTAGATTCAGTGTTGAGTCAGAAAGATATCCTGAGGTAGGAAATGGCAACCCACTCCAGTATTCTTGTCAAGAGAATTCCATGGATAAAGGAGCCTGGTGAGCTATAGTCCATGGGGTCACAAAGACTCAGACAGGACTGATCAGTAATGCACGCACTTAGTAATACGTGCTAGAAGTGAAGTCGCTCAGTCGTGTCCGACTCTTTGCGACCCCATGGACTGTATCCTACCAGGCTCCTCTGTTCATGGGATTTCCATTCCAAGCAAGAATACCAGAATAGATTGCCATTTCCTTCTCCAGGAGATCTTCCGGACCCAAGGATTGAACCCATGTGTCCTGCATTATTGGCAGACGCTTTACCATCTGAGCCACCCTTGTTTGATAACTCATTTTTTTAGAGCTCTAAATAATATTCCATTGGCTGTAGATACAATAGTTTATTAATGCATTCATCTATTGAAAGACATCTTGGTTGCTTCCAGTGACTGTTCTAATTGTCTGATTATTCATGAGTTTTTCTATAGTACACTATGCATCTTCACAGCTAGATCTATATTTTACTTGGTATCCCCTGTCTTGGTAGACTGTTCATGGTAAAGGTTTAACAGCTATGACTTGGAATGCTTCAGGGCATGCCAACCTGTGAGGATATAAAAATTAGCACCAGGCATGAAAGCCCACATTAGATCTTGTTAGGAATGCCTGGTATGTTTCTGTGTATGCTAGAGTGGCCACTTTGTGATGCTCTGACCTCCTCCTCCAGACTGGCTGCCTGTAAAGCCATTTGAGTGCTCATCACTGCTTCTGTTGCTTCTGGTGGCCAGCAGAGGCTGTGCTGCTATTTTGGGTGTTGTACCTGAATGTTTCTGAGGCTGCAGAATCCAGACGTACTAGTGCCTTACTTTGTTTTGCTCAGACTATTTAGCTTTCTATTTGGTAAAAGGAAAATTAATTTTTAAAGAATAGGAAAAAAATGGAAAAAATGTGAAGTGTGCTTAGTGTTTAATTCCGTCAAAGGCAATGACGACCCTGTATGCAAGACAGGAAAAAAGACGCAGCTGTGTATAACGGACTTTTGGACTCAGAGGGAGAGGGAGAGGGTGGGATGATATGGGAGAATGGCATTCTATCATGTATACTATCATGTAAGAATTGAATCGCTAGTCTATGTCTGACGCAGGATACAGCATGCTTGGGGCTGGTGCATGGGGATGACCCACAGAGATGTTATGGGGAGGGAGGTGGGAGGGGGGTTCATGTCTGGGAACACATGTAAGAATTAAAGATTTTAAAATTAAAAAAATAAATAAATTTAAAAAAAAGAAAAAAAAATATCTGGTGCTTTGATATAAGACTAAAGACAGATGGGGTGGGGAGGGAGATGGGAGGCGGGGTGGGGGGAGGATACCTGTGTACCCGTGGCTGATTCATGTTGATGTATGGTGAAAACCATCACAATAATATAAACATAATTATCCTCCAATTAAAATAAATAAATTTTTAAAAGACTCAATTTCCATTTTTCTGAATCTTCTGTGGCTGGAGTTAGGAAAAGCACAGTAATTGAAAAATGCCAGAAATGACCTTATAGCAGTGATATTTATCTATGGGAAAGTGTTCCTTGTTCTGAAAGTCACTCAGTCATGTCTGACTCTTTGCAACCCCATGGACTATACAGTCCATGAAATTCTGCAGGCCAGAATACTGGAGTGGGTAGCCGTTCCCTTCCTCAGGGGATCTTCCCAACCCAGGGATTGAAGCCAGGTCTTTCATATTAGAGGCAGATTATTTACCAGTTCTGGGAGGTATCAAAATAAAGAATATATTCTGTTTAATAGTGTCAACAGCTATTCTATTAGGAATGAGCTGATAATTTTTACAGAGTTTTTTTTTTTAATCATTATGAAGATATTGTTCATAAAAGCATTGGAAAAGATGCTTGGAGTTCCTTAGAATGAAGGTGGAGAACAGAGGGGGCAGAGCTTTAAGCAAAGTCAAGGATTGTCAGGCATCCATGTTTGAACTGGCAGTCCAATAATTGTTATTTATTTCCACAGAAGAACCACCCACTAATAACATGTTTCCAAGGTCCCCTGCTCATTTACTAGACATGTTCTCTGTAATCTTGATCTTGTTATATGCTTGATTATAAGATTTTCTCGTGTGATTTGGTATTTTAGTTGGGGCAACATGGCAGTCCTAGTTGGAGAACGCATTTTTATCTTTACCAACTTTTCTCTTAGGTGACAATACACAAAACTCCCCCAAAACTTCCTATCATGGGTCCCCTTTCTGCCATGCAAGTAAGCTCATGCATATAGCTTTGATTGAGTCTGTCTTAGGTATGTCACAAGTTTTCCACATTCATCCATTACTGACTTGGTTTGGTAGACTGATTTTTATTTAGCCTAATTCACTCTGATGATTGACACTGTGCTTGGCTAAAGATTGTATATTAGTTGATGGACAGTGAATTTTCTACTAATAAACCTGGTGAGGTCATTAAGCATGCCTTGCTTAGTTATTTACAGGTCTTGCATTTCATTTGTAAACCAAATAGATAGCCTACTTACACCCTGCTGCCCCTTATTTATGTGAAAGCAGGCAACCCACTGCAGCACTCTTGCCTGGAAAATTTCATGGACGGAAGAGTCTGGCGGGCTGCAGTCTATGTAGTTGCAGAGTCAACACGACTGGGCAACTGAGCACGTGTGCACAGTACTGTGTTATCAAACTTTAATATAGAGTAATCACAAATATTCCTTTGAAAGGAATTCTTATCTCCCTATAATTGCAGGATTTATTTTAAGATTCTGAAATTGTAGCAAGGTTATTTTATTTATTCTAAAGACAGTGGAAATAAAGGACATCTTGTTGGATAAAATGGTATTAAAGATATTCATAATAATTACTGTGTTCTATCAAGAGGACAATTGTCACTAAAATTGGAAACTCTCCCCTTTTTGATATAATTTCCTCTCTCTTTTGGGGGCCAATGCCCTCTCTGCATTATAAAGAATTAAAAAAACCCAAAGCAACAGCCATTTCAGTCATCAAATGTCATGCTCAGTGTGTCTACATGATCTCAAATATGAATGGTGTAGTTGTGAAAAAGCCTTTGGTTACAAAGCTATTCTGTTATGTTGTCATTTTTAAAGAGGCTGTTTCCCCAAAGCTAGGAGTGAAATTATAGCAGGTGCAGTTTCAGGCCTCTACAATTATCCCAGATTACCCCTTCAATAAAATGTTGACAGCCTCGCAAAAACAGTCCTACTATGCTGTCATTTGGAAGCAGACAGGCATTTCTAAATGTTCTGTCTTAACAGCAGTGGTTTGGGTCTCAGAAAGCCTCTTTATATTGTTAATAGAAAACTATTGCTTTTCTCACTTCATACATATTCAGCCAGCACCTTCTAGTTCACCAGAACTTTATATTCCCCATTAGACAACAAAAGCGTGTAGAAACCCTTAAATAATTGCAGCTTGAATACACTACTTGCTATTGGTGGAGCAAGCAAAGTAGGAAAAAGTATGTTTCTGTAAGTGTGTAAGAACTGTTGCTTCTAAGAAAACTTGAGTAGCAGGAGTCAGAAGTTCCTGTAATTCTATTTTATAAACAAAACAAGAAAGTAGTTGTTTGTGAATGCTTCACTACTACTTAATGCCCACAACATTAGGCAAAGTACTTTTATTAAAACTTTTTTTATCAGAACCCCCTCCATGTACCTGTACACACACACACACACACACACACACACACACCTGAGTTCAGTCCTGCCTTGGATGAAAAACAAACAAACAAACAAAAAATGGTAAAAGCTTATTGAAGTCTTCAGGGATAGGATTGTTTTATATTATAGCCTTAAGAAATTCAAACAGTTTCAATAGCAATCAATATTTAGATGAATTCTGTCAAATCAAATATTTAATCTTATGAAACTCTTGCCTCCCATCTTCAACAAGAACTGCTTAACTTTAGGCAGCTATAAAGATAATATAAAAAGCAAATATAGAACTAGGTTTCATAAAAGCAAATCCACTTCCTTTTTCTGTATACTGTGGTAATGATTGTGGAATACTTACCCATGCCAAGCACCATACACATACTTTTTAATTCTCACAGCACTGTGTGAGGTAGGTACTCTTTCTTATCTAATTTCATGGATGAAGCTAACCATAGACAGGTTAAGTAACCTGCCCTGTCCTGCAAGTTAGTAAATCACGGAGCTTGGACTTGTATCTGAGCAGCTTGACTCCTGAGTCCTTACTGTTGACCCCCAGGCTCCATTGCTTCTCATTGTATCATAGATTTTGCCTATGAGGTCCTAGACCAACAGCAGTACTGTCACCTGGGCACTTGTTAGAAAGGTTAAATCTAAGGCCCCACCCCAGACCTATACAATAAAAAATCAGTACTTTAGCAAGGCCACTGGGAGCTTCTTATATGCATTTAAGTTTGCAATATACTGATCTAAGACATTTACTAATAGAAAATAATTGAGAAGAAAAATATGTCTGAAATGATTTAAAGTATTTAAGTAAGTGCCGGGGTCCAGCCCTGGTGGATCCAGGGAATTCGAAGCGGGGACGGCGTTGGCGAGGAAAGCTTATTTATTTATTAATATAAGATTAGATTAGGAAGAAATAGTGTAGTAGGAAAATTAAGTGGAGAAAGAAGGCTGAATAACTTGGATTACGTGGAAGACCAATACAATTCCAGACAAGGAACTTGCACCATCTACGGTGGGCCACCGGCGCTCGTTTGAATATCTAAGGGTGCCTCGCCTTAGGCTCCTTTCACGTGGGTCTTAACAGCCAGGGCAAGTAAGTAGACTTGGGGAGTCTCCACGCCCCAGATGGGAGTTCAGCCTGAAATTAAAGTAAAGAGGAAAAGGAGGGAGAGGGAGAAAGAGAGAGAGAGAGAGACATGGGGGAAACCAGTCCAGTGACTGGCTCTGCCCTCTATTGTTCAGAAGGCCTTTTATACTTTTGATAATACATGGAGATCAATGGGTAACACAAAGTTATGCAGCGTTATCAGTCCAGACTCTTATCAAAACCAGGCTTTTCTCTCTGCATACCTAATTGTATACACAAGTCTTAGGTAATTGACATCATCTTCCAGCCAAAAGGGCCAATTAACATTTTACAGCCTTTTTTCTGATAAGGGTTTGTCAACCAGAAGACTTTTTTGTGTTGATCTTCCCAAAGTCTGGTGCCATTCTCAGAAAGCACTAAATAAAGTTACATTCTTACATAGCAAGGACACAAGAGGAGTGCAGTGATATATAACAAAGAGAAAAGTAATTAACTCAAAAGTCTAGTGTTGCTAACATCAAAACTACTGTATATCTTTTTCCATATCCCATTTACATTGATCAACATCCTCCCAGGTGCCTAAAAGGTCAAGAATATGGAGGTCTGGCAGCAGTCATTGAGTCAACAGTGAAAACCCTCTACCAATATAATTTTTAACTCTTTAGAAAAGGCTCTGTATCTTTAAGATGCTTTTAAGCATTGTGCCTCTCGCAGTTAGGGGACTGTAAGCAATTCACAAGCTGTAAGAGGTCCAGGGGAACCTGTTAGGCAAGCTAGAGAGTTATCAGAGGGGGGTTAACTGAAACATCCCTTTCAAATGCAGAAGACTAAAGCCCTGAGTTGACTTTTTTCCAGAGAATATTAGAAGAGTGGAAAAGCAGGCAGATTCTTATTTTTGGGGGGTGGATGCTCAGGAAATTCCAGGGGGAAAACCTGAGGTCTGATTAGCCTTGCCATCAGAGCTCTGCCGCATGACCTTGTCACGGGTGGAATTCCTCACGCTGGCTCCCGGCAAGTAAGCTTTTCTGTTCAGTCCATGGGGCCACAAGAGTCGGACACGACTAAACCACCATATTCTGTTTGTTTAGTTGTAAGTCTAGGCATAAAATTATATGTGCTCATCACTTATTCTTAGACCAGTAGTTCTTAAGCGGTGGTGCCCCGACCAGCAGCATCCGTCAGCACCACATTGTAATTATTATGTAAATCCTTGGGGTCTAACCAGTATCTGTTGAGGGTGGAGCCCAGAAACCTATTTTGAAAACTCTCCAGGTGCTTTAGTGTTTCTCAAGTTTGAGAACAGCGCCTTAGTTCTTCCAAGATAGTGCATGACTTCAGTGACTTTGTGGGTTATACTCTGCTGCAGTTGTTTAGTCAGTAAATCATGTCTGACTCTTTTACGAACCCCTGGATTGTAGCCTGTCAGCCTCCTCTGTCCATGAGATTTCCCAGGCAAGAACACTGGAGTGGGTTGCCATTTCCTACTCCAGGGATCTGCCTAACCCAGGGAGCAGACCTGTGTCTCCTGCACTGGCAAGTGGATTCTTAACCACTGAGTCACCAGGAAAGCCTACTTTGCTGTAGACCCTTCCTTTAAAGGTAAAGTTCCTTTGTTTGGAAAACAAGATGAGTGTGTAGAAAAATCTACGATGTGGACTTGAGTGTCATGGAAAACAAGCCACTGTCCTAAAAATGGGAATATACTTCTTGCATACGAATAAGGCGGCTGAATTAAAAGCCTTTTCCAGTGTGGCTAATTCTTTGGAAAGTGTTGGCTCTGGCATCTGCCCCTTTGTCCTCTTGTTTACCTCTTTCTCCATCCCTTTTGACATTTCATTATAAGTGACTGCTACTTTTACCACTGCTTGTGAAAGGCCTGCTTTTGCTCGGTTGTCTGGTGTGTCTCTCCTCCACTCTGGCTGAGGCTGCCCCTTTGACAGCCTTCTGACTTGGGTCTCCACAGCAGTCATTCCCTTGGCTGCCTGCAGGGTCTCCTAGTTGAGGCCTATTTAAGATGACACGCATGCTGTTCATGCAGGATGCTGTCCTTCGACTCATCCTTCTCTCCCTACCTCGTAATGCCATTCATTGTGTCTGGTGTAGAGATGAATAGCCTTCTTGGAAATTACCTTGGAATGCTGTTTCCTCCCTAGTACTTAGTTGCAACTGTGCGTGTGGCTTTACCATTAACTATTCAGCATTAGCTGCTGTGGGCTCTGGTGTTTTAAAATTGCAAACATAGGTTGATCTTCTTTTCCAAAGTTAAAAAAAGCAAAACACCTTACACCTGTCAGGAAGAAAAATTGGTTTCAATCATGAGACATTTCTAGAGTAATGGGGATGTGTTTTTAAATCTTAAATCCTGAAGTGATAGTCATTTTGCAGATTATTGGAGCAGCCTCAATGTACCCTGTCTGTACACCAGAGCTTGTAATAGATTATGGGGGGACGGTTGTCTAACTTACCTACTTGAAGTAAGCTGCCTTATTCTACATGCTTAATTCAGGCATTTACCTGGCCATACAATTTCAGTATTGAACTTCCTTCCCTGATGAAATAAGGAACAATTTCCCAAGTCTCGATCTGACTGTATAGTTTCATTAGCGTCAATTAGGCTGCCTTTAATTTAGCTTTAAAAATGGTCACAGCTTTTGGGATAAAAAATTACATTGTTTTGTTTTCTTGCCTCTCATCTCACTTTTTATTATTGAAAAGAGAAGCATTGTATTGATGGGAAAAGGCTTACTTGTGACAGGAGAGCAGTTAGTGTAAAGACCATGACTAATTAAAATAAATGCTCTTCTCACCTTTTAGAATCCAAGTTGCTCACTGGGGTTGTTATTTCCTTCTTCCTTCTTTAGCCATAAAATTGTGATTTGATTATTTCTATATAAAGAACATTTGGAATCATGTCAAATCCTCATCCGAAATACCTCCTTTATTTCTTCTTGGTATTTCCATTAATGCCCTTACAAATGGATGACAACAGGCGAATGATAAACAGTACCTGCAATGAGAGGAGGAGAAACAGTGGTATTTTTTAGTATAAATTCTGATCTTTCTTTCCCCATTAGTCCTTTTCATACTCATGTTTCCACTTCTACCCTGACAGGTTTTGTTCCTCTTTACCATTGTTTTCCTGATTGGAAAATAACAAAAGGGGAAAAATGCATAAAAATACTGGCCAAGGGAAGCTGAAAGAGCCAACAAAGAAAATTGAAAGGGTCAAATTTATATACTAAAGTATATTCCTGGCTTTCTACTTAAATGCAACTTGTATCAAATCACTGTGTCTATTTTATTACTGACTTACAATGAAGATTCCAAATTTGTCAGTAGATTCATTTTGCAGTGCTAAGCAGAAACAAGATGCAAGGAACAATAAAGACTGAGGCCAGTTATGTTGATTATCTCCCATTCCTCATTCTACATTTTAGATTCATTTGTCCTCCAGCCAAGACTACTGTCGACCCTATACTATGTCTGATGCATGTTTGTATTTGAACAGACATAATATAATTATGCCATATTTAAACGCATAAAGCCAGATTGATAAAGACATCATGTGGTTAAGAAAGTATGTATTAGCTACTTTTGTCAGTGGCTGGGGGAGATTTCAGTCAGCCAGTATAGTTGAACAGACCAGTAGTTAGCTTAAGATGTTAACTTTGATTTATCCTAACAGTAATGATGTATCTGTGGTTGAATTGTTGTAGCATCTGGGTTAAGGAGTTTGAGCTGTATTGTCTCCGTTTCTTATGGTTCATTACATCCTTAAAGTAGGTAGTATTAGTTATACTGAAGATTATAGATTTGAAATCCCCAGAAATCCGTAACTGACAATGTTGTCAGGATGCATGGGGTAATGTTTAGAGATCTTAAGTTTAAGAATGGAGTGAATGGTACTAATCAAGTCAGAAGGTGGAGAATTTGTTAATGTTTCATTCATTTTGACTAGGATCTGCTGAAGTCATGGCTGGAGTCTATAAAATATGGCAGCACAGCAATTTAAGCAGGTGGATTTCTTATCTCTGAACTGAGTAGTGAGTGGGTAGAGATGCCTTGCCTGTGTTTTAGGAGTTTATGTCTTTGAGCTGAATAAAGAGTGTCTGTGTAGAAGATGGAGTGGAATGAAAGGAAAAAAGAAATAGGATTTTTTTATATATATATAGTTGTAAAGTGAGGTTTTGCTGGCTTTATTAACATCAGGAATTTGGTGAAGTCTTCCTTTTTTGTCCTCTTCCTGGTCTCACCAGAAACGTTTCCCACCCCACCGCCCCCGCCCCCCACCCCGGGAAATCTCTCCTTACCCCTAGGGCTGGATTAGATGCTCCTTATAGATGCTTTCTCCAGACCTTGTGAACCTGCCGGGTGACCCTAGGACTCAGCGCACTGTATAGATACTGCTTTGTTCATTGTTCCCTTTTCCACTGAACCATTGTAAGCTTCCAGAAGATAGATGATGTGTGTATATTGTTTGCTACCAGTTAGAATTTCCTAAATATTTTTCTGTGGAACAACTAACTTACCGTATTCAAGCTCATATGACTTTAGTATTTATGACTTTAGCACTTCCCTTTTTTCCCTTTTATGTTTCAGTGCTTCGTAATGATTCAGCTGTGTCTTGAGACTCCTTACGTCTCATAAATAGCTTCCAAGAATTAGATCAACTAGAATGCTTAAGATTCCAGAAATGTGTCAGTTATTATTGGACAGTTTATCTTTGAAAAAATCTACTTTGTATAGAGGTCATGCGGTCCAAATTTATAATTTGGAAAATGTAATTTGATTGTATAGTACAAGAATACTATATTGATGTGAATGGTTTTGGTCATTTTGGTTAAAACTAACGTATGAATTGATAATGCTTTTGAAGGAATTTGGGGAAATGAACTCTGTAGCTGTCATTGTATAGCTGAATAATTATTTATAAAGTCACTTAATCACTCTACCTTTTTTTGTGTGTGGTTTTTCCTACTGACACAATGGATCATTATAAATAGTTTTATTTAAGTATCATTTCAAAAATTAGAATTATTTATGTGAAAACCCTAAAAACTATACAATTCTATTGAAGTGGCTTAAAGATTTTGGAGCTTAGTCTCTTTTCTATTCTATGCAGTGACTATGCCAGAATTAGCAATCCCATGGACAGAGGAGCCTGGTGGGCTACAGTCCATGGGATCACAAAGAGTCGGACACGACTGAGCGACTTCACTTTCAAGACATGTAGGGCTCCTTCTGGGGCTCTAGAGATCAGACTCGGTGTGGCTTAAGCAAAAATGTAATTTGATTGATCATTTACTCAGAAAGAGGGGGAAGAGAGTGAGGAATGGGAAGGGATGGGACCCTGGGATTGAATTCCTCAGCATGGTGATTCTCCAAGGAAGAGACTCCGCTGGATCAGCCTCAATAACACATCCTTAGAAGCCTCAGCCATGGTCAGGCTGAGTTAAGAAGTAACTCTGCTACATGTAACTGCACCAGTCTCCACCTCCTCAGCAAATATATATCCTTCAGTGGTGTAAGCAAATGACACCCTCTGCTGGGTCCACCACTGTTTGCTGAAAGAGTTGACACAACTGTGCTGACCAAAGGCAAATCATTAGGTCTAGTTTTCTTTCTGAATATCACCTTTGTGTCTTCACAATTGGTGCTGTTGTGTGAATATGATGCTTGATGTAAGAAAAGTGGATATATTTGATATGTTTAAGCAGAGAATCCTGTTTTCTAGATTTTTTTTTCCCCCTCCGGCAGAAACCAGTGACCTGTTCTAAATAGAAGATACTGTTTCTTTCATCTGTAAAAACAGAACAAAACTTTGTTTCTATTTTGTATCCTAGCACAGCCAGCCTCTGTCTTTCAGGTCAATTAAAAATCATTTTTCTAATTGTTGTTGAATGGTCAGTTTTCATTGCAACACTGTGTGTCTTCCACACAAGTGAAATCACAAGAAGGAAAATGGCATTCTCATAGTTTGCCAAAAGTAGACACTTTGGAAAATGTAAAACAGCTGAGCTCACTTGACATTTCTTGATGTTGTCTACTTCATCTGCCAGCAGAGGAGATGGCTAGAGAGCTCCCTTTCCTGATGATTCTTTTTTCCCCAGACTTCTGCCAAACATAGAGAATTACATATAATTTACTAAAGAAGAGATAGTCCAGAAAGCAACATTTCTATTTCAAAGCCTACTAGTGCCTAGAAGATAAATGTGAAGTAGTATTACAGCTGGTTCTTTTAACCACCTGGGTCATATACTTCCTTAATGGGGCCAAGACAGAAGCATTGGTTTTCATATTTCTGTGAGAGCTTGAAAGGGATCATAATTCATGGCTGTTGAGTCTAGCCTTAAGGTGGCAGTAAACTAAGGTGATGTAGAGGTATGCAACAGAGATGGAAACTTCTAAAGCACATCTCAGGGAGTTTCTCAGGGAGATACAGCAGGGGGTTAATAGACATCTAACCTCAATGCTGCTTTTTTTCCCCTCGAGAAAGAAGATTAATTAAGGGTACATCAAATATATACCTTCTGGCATATAGACACATTTGCAGAAAAAGAAACAGTATGCTAGAAGAACTGGCTAGGCAAAAGGAAACCCTTCCTTTGGGAGACAAAATTTTAGTAACGTTTCTGAGTTGAAGTTGTGTAATTCAACTTGCAAAGAAAAGTTATTAGTGTGACTTTGTAAAGATGTTTGTTTGAATTTCAGCAAATATGGAAACATACGTTTTCAACATGTTGGTGCAGTGTTTAGGGATGCAGCCCAGTCAACCGATAAAAGGACTTACAGATGTAATATCCATTTCCTTAATGAGATTTGAGACAAAATCTGTTGTTATGCACAGATGTGCAGTGACATTTACCAAACGGATATTTTTGAATTGGGCGCACTGTTCAAAATGTGCAAACCTGCAGGAAATGGTGTCACCATAACAGAAGCTGCCAGCAAAACCATCTCAGGAACTTGCCAGAGATTGAAGTTTATGATTGAAATCCAAAATGTGTCATGTTTGGGGCCTCACTCATGTTCTGGGGACTGTATGTATTGCAGAGCCTATTGAAAATAAATCTCATTGAGGTGGAATGGCCACCCTACCTCTGTTTACTTTTCTAAAGGATTGTATGCCATCTGTTGGATTGTTTTTAGTTCTAGAATTTTTCCAAGATTTGGATTCAGCTAAATTATATGAGGCCCATTTATAATAGGATTAGGGCCATCCAGAGAAATGAAGAGTAGGGAGATACTTATGCCTAAGAGTTCCCGACAGGAACATGTATGAGTTAGTCAGCAAACATGTGTTGGTCCTTTTCTGTGTACCAGTAACTGGAGACACCCTGCTCTGGGGACTAAAAAGATGAGCAAGACACACTTTTTACCCTCAGAAAGCTCTGTGTTGTTGAAAGCAGCATCCCGTCTCACCCTGCTAACACACTCTGAGTCTTCACCCTAGTTTCCTGCCTGACCTTTAAGCTTTCCTAAACCTGTGTGCACTTCCCCAAGTGATGTTTCTGTTTATTATTCCGAGGCAGTAAACCAACTTCATGACTGCTCTAAATTTGTTTTTTGTTTTTTTAAAAACTCAGAATTCACTGTCTGTAGCCTACAAGATGACGTTTGTTTTCTGCATGTTTAAAAGATGGAAACATCATTAAAGGGCATCCTTGCATGAAGAACGTGCTACGCAACAGTTACCGTGCTAAGTATCTATCATGAGTCATTTCATCGATACCTGAGAAGAATTTCATGAGGCATCCATTATTATCTCAGTTTTCTAAATAGACTGATGAAAGCTCAAATTACTTGCCCAAGGCCACACAGTCCCTGTGTAGAAGATACACAGGCCAGATTATGGACTCACATGTTGTAGAATGCTGTTTCATGCCTCTAATGTTCTATTCCTGAGATTTTCAATTCGTGCAGAAAGAATTGCCTGAAACAACATTTCCTTCATTAACATCAACAAAGGGCATCACTTTTTTCTAGATATTTGACTGTCTGGCATAAGACCTGTCACTAAACCATCATCCTTGTGTACAATGCCCCTTACAGGAGTATGTTACTTCAGAGTAACTATAATTATGTATTCATTCATTCATTCAAGTTTTTTCCAAGCTTTTTGACCAACCCAGGGGCTTCCCTGGTGGCTCAGAGGTTAAAGCGTCTGCCTCCATTGCGGAAGACCTGGGTTCGATCCCTGGGTCGGGAATATCCCCTGGAGAAGGAAATGGCAATCCACTCCAGTATTCTTGCCTGGAGAATCCCATGGACAGAGAAGCCTAGTAGGTTACAGTCCACGGGGTCGCAAAGAGTCGGATACGACTGAGTGACTTCACCTTACCCTACCAGTACTTCTGACTCTCTACTCTCTGCATTGATCTGTTATCGACTATAAAATCTTGCAGTTCAATTACTCCTTTGAGGTGATCCAGTTCAGTTTCCCACCTGATAGAGAATTCTTCCTCCTCTATTTTATCAGGTGGTCTACTGGAGCATTTCCTGTGATGAGAAATATCTTAGGACAAGTTAGCCATTGCTGTGTTCTCTTTGTCTTTACATTGAGTCTGATCATCAGCCCTGTCAGTTCTAATTACTGGCTTAGTTCTATTCTTGACAAGTCAAAAGGAACTGCCTCTTAATTCACCAGAAGCATTATGGAGTAGATTGATTCAAATTTTGCTTGAGATAGAATAATTAAGGCTGTTATCACAAGATGGGATAATAAACAAGTGAATGTATAAACAAAGAGGAAACTAAAGAAAGTTAACTTTGGGCAGCAAGAAGGTACTTGAGAACAAGGTCTGTATCTGTATCTTTGTATCACCAGTGCCCAGTACAGTTCTTGGCAAGTAGTAAGGTCTCAGTCAATGTCTGAAGAATGTTTGTTATAAGTATCTCCCAACTTTTGGTTTCAGGCTGGCTCTTAAGGCCACTATAAACAGCTTTATTGAATATAAACAGCTTTATTGAATTTACTTAAAGGCTAATAAACCCATCAAATCTTTTAGGACAGTTGCTGAGTTTTCCCTTTCTCTTATCCAGAGTGAGTTCCTCAGTTTCTTCATTTTTATTTGTAGATAGTTTCCCCCTGGTGATCTAGTAACGTATTTACCCTAAAACATCTATTGAATTCTGTGAGGTGTCACACTGCTCATGGTGGACCATGTGTCGTGCTGATACATCATTCAGGTCCATGAATAACTATGAGGCAAGTTGCGGTGATAAAAACCACACAGCAGACACAATCAGAAGTTTGTAGAAAAATAGAGAAATTCTAGCTGCGGTGAACTGGAAAGTCTTCATGGAGAAAGTGGTCTTTAAAACTGACTCTTGAAAGACTCCTAGAATTGTCATGATTAGAGAAAAATAATTAGAGCAAAGACTAGAAGGCAGGGAATGGAAGGGTAGATTTGGAAACTTGACAGAATTATTGGGCAAAATAAAAGGTCTGTATCAAGAATTGTGAGCGATGAAGCTTGAATGGTACTTTGTGGATAAAATGCAAAAATGAATAGGTTTTGGTTTATTTATTGGCAGTAGGGAGCCATTGACAATGTTGTGGGCACAATAACAGGATTAGAATAGTATTTTATGAAGATCAGTCTTGCAAGACTGTCTTGGAGTAGCTTATTGCTTTAACAGTCCTTCTTTGTAGTAGTTCACGAAGTGATAATGTGATTTTTATTGTTCTTCGTTAGACAGAACTCAGTACTTTTGTCTTCATGACTATTATTCTCTGGAGTTCTTTTGGCTCCTCCTTTCTCTCTTGTTCCCTAATTTGTATCTGAGTTACAGAGAAATTCTCTTATTTCCTAAAGGCTTATTCCCCCTTTCTTCCTTCTCTTTGTCTTAATATGCTTGACACTGTGCTTCATATCAGGGTTGTTTCAGATGACCTGAGGTTGATTGGTTTGCTTGTTTATTCATTTTTACACCCCTCCCTCCACCCACCAGCCCCTGCCCCAACTATAAGCTTTATACAGAGCTAAGTGTCTACAGGTTTCTAAATAATTGCACTTTGGTTTCATAGACGTTTACAACAGTACACTGGTTTTCTAAACAAGAACTTCCAGGAGAAAGACGGGGACACCTAAGGAATCACCTGCTTCCACAGCCAGGTTTTGTATCCTCAGACCCTGTTACTAATTAGCACTTAGTTTTTAGTGTTTGTGGGCTTTGGCCAACAAGAAGGGACATGTGGTTAGAGCTCTGCATTAATTGAATTTGCTCTGGCACACTTGGCCTCACGTATATTTGTCTCTGCTGCCCTTGATGGCTGCTGTCAGCTGGACTCAGGATGGTTCACACGGTTTTAATTTCAAAGATGACTTTTTGACACCACTGGGACTCACTGTGCATAAAAAATTGGAGCTTGTAGAATGAAGCACAGTACTTCTTGAGCTTTTTCACAGAAGGCCACCTAAAGACAGATGGTAGTTCTAGTAATTCTGGAGGTGAGGGAGGGGGTTGTGCTAGGCATGACATGGTGTTGAGAGCCAGCGGAAGTACAGTAGATGTCAGTCACAAGGAGCCTGCCTCAGATGCAAAATACTTTCGAGGAAGGCTCCCTTATATTAAAACCTTGGGTAAAATGTGCAGCCCATTTCAGTTTTAATTTCAAGAAATCTTCCCCACCTCCATTATTGAAGTCAAATTTATGTTTCTCTTTGCTCCTGTGATATTTAGCGATGAGGACTGAGCAACTCACACACCCACACAGGGTGATAAAGTGAGTCAGAAGAATAGGATGAGGAAAGCAGGTGTTCTTAGTCCAGTTTCAGAAATATGTGATAGTGAAAAGAAAGCAGGCTTTGGAGTCAGAAAGAAACTGACTCTTACTATATGTGTGACCTGGGCAATAACTTAGCTTCTGTGAGACGCAGTTTCCATATTGATAGAAAAGGGACAAGAATACTTCGTAGGATTAATACAGGGTAGATATAAGACATGAAGTTCTTATATCATGTAATAAATGCTGAATTATGTTACCAAAATAGTGCTCCTTAATATTTTTATATTGTTCTAAAATCATCATCCATTTGGTCATTTAAGTAGCCTTAACTTTTGTGGGGTTTTTAATTTTGTTTGTTTTTTATAATTTTTTCTGTTTTTTTTAGTCTTAACATTTGAAAGTGAATAACTTTTTAAAATTATTACGTTAGTTAATGTCATAGTATTTTCAGAAAGTTTATCATTTGGCCTTACCAGTTGCGTTGTTCCAGGTATAGAGGAAAGTGAAAGTGAAGTCGCTCAGTCGTGTCCGACTCTGCGACCCCGTGGACTGTAGCATACCAGGCTCCTCTCTCCGTGGGATTCTCCAGGCAAGAATACTGGAGTGGGTTGCCATTTCCTTCTCCAGGGGATCTTCCTGACCCAGGGGTCAAACCCGGGTCTCCCGCACTGCAGGCGGATGCTTTAACCTCTGAGCCACCAGGGAAGCAATGTTGAGCAGAATTTAGACGGGAAAAAAAACCAAATCTATTTCATTTCTTTTGCTTTCATTAAAGGACAGCTCACTGTACCACATCCTTTCAAATATATCAAAATCATGACAACACTGATAAGTGATTTTTCTATTATTAAGTTTATAGTAATGATTATCCTTATCTCCAATGTCCAATTTTATAATCCACCATCTTTATAGAATATGTATCATTAAAGAGATAACTTTTCAAGGCAAGAATGTTTAGAATATAACTCCCATACTAACAATGAGGCAGTCTGCACAGTGGAGGTATCAGCACTTTCCAGATGCATTGTAAACAGCAAATGGCCTGTTCTGATTATGAAGCATTTGTCTTAGAACATTCCAGCAGTTGGAATTGGCTTTAGGCAAACATATGCCTTAATAATGTTGGGAAACAGTTGTGGGCTTCATGGACACCCTCAAGGTCTCTTCTAAGCTGATTCTGTAGCACTAAGTATCTGAGTGATTCAAGCTTCAAGAAAATGGGAGTAGGGTAGGGTGTAAAAATAAAGTTTCTGGGATTTCTGGAGCATACAGTAAAGTACCTTATGGTATGAGCTGGTGCTCTTTTAATGTTGAAGGTGAAATAGAACTCTGGGAGTTGGTGATGGACAGGGAGGCCTGGTGTGCTGCGATTCATGGGGTCACAAAGAGTTGGACACGACTGAGCAACTGAACTGAACTGAACTGAAGGACATCTTTCTTGTTCTTCCACCCACATTAAACCCTCCAAAGATTCTAGCTCATTCAAAGTTTAGATCAGCAGAAACATAGATGAGACCCACCTATTATCTGAGAATGTTCTCTGGAGAACAGTAAGACTTGGGGAAGAACAGATTACTCTGAAACCCTTGTCAGAAAACTCAACTTGTGTTTTGCTGCCAAGAAATGTCACTTTGAAAAGCTCAAGTTGAAAAACCGGTTCTTTTCTGATGGAGATTATCACGGTCTACAATAATTTTTCCAGTGAAGTACAGAAATAGATTTTATTTGGACAAAATGTTTGACATACGCACAAAATTCAATTTAGAAATACTTGATGAGCGCTACTTTGTGCTACTTCTTGAGCGATCAGTGCAAAGAAATAGAGGAAAATAGCAGAATGGGAAAGACTAGAGATCTCTTCAAGAAAATTAGAGATACCAATGGAACATTTCATGCAAAGATGGGCTCGATAAAGGACAGAAATGGTATGGACCTAACAGAAGCAGAAGATATTAAGAAGAGGTGGCAAGAATACGCAGAAGAACTGTACAAAAAAGATCTTCACAACCCAGATAATCATGATGATGTGCTCACTCATCTCGAGCCAGACATCCTGGAATGTGAAGTCAAGTGGGCCTTAGAAAGCATCACTATGAACAAAGCTAGTGGAGGTGATGGCATTCCAGTTGAGCTGTTTCAAATCCTGAAAGATGATGCTGTGAAGGTGCTGCACTCAATATGCCAGCATATTTGGAAAACTCAGCAGTGGCCACAGGACTGGAAAAGGTCCGTTTTCATTCCAATCCCAAGGAAAGGCAATGCCAAAGAATGCTCAAACTACCACACAATTGCACTCATCTCACATGCTAGTAAAGTAATGCTCAAAATTCTCCAAGCCAGGCTTCAGCAATACGTGAACCGTGAACTTCCTGATGTTCAAGCTGGTTTTAGAAAAGGCAGAGGAACCAGAGATGAAATTTCCAACATCCACTGGATCACAGAAAAAGCAAGAGAGTTCCAGAAAAACATCTATTTCTGCTGTATTGACTATGCCAAAGCCTTTGACCGTGTGAATCACAATAAACTGTGGAAAATTCTGAAAGAGATGGGAATACCAGACCACCTGACCTGCCTCTTGAGAAATCTGTATGCAGGTCAGGAAGCAACAGTTAGAACTGGACATGGAACAACAGACTGGTTCCAAATAGGAAAAGGAGTATGTCAAGGCTGTATATTGTCACCCTGCTTGTTTAACTTATATACAGAGTACATCATGAGAAACGCTGGACTGGAAGAAACACAAGCTGGAATCAAGATTGCCGGGAGAAATATCAATAACCTCAGATATGCAGATGACACCACCCTTATGGCAGAAAGTGAAAGGAACTAAAAAGCCTCTTGATGAAAGTGAAAGTCGAGCGTGAAAAAGTTGGCTTAAATCTCAACATTCAGAAAATGAAGATCATGGCATCTGGTCCCATCACTTCATGGGAAATAGGGAGACAGTGGAAACAGTGTCAGACTTTATTTTTGGGGACTCCCAAATCACTGCAGATGGTGACTGCAGCCATGAAATTAAAAGACGCTTACTCCTTGG